>NC_064620.1:457327108-458577108 GCF_023898315.1 Schistocerca nitens | reverse complement strand
TCAAGCATTAGGCCTATTTTTTTGTTTTGCCTGTCACGGTACCCATTGCTTTCTCGGAAGGAATGGAGGAAGGAACATTAGGTCTAATGTCCCGTCGACTTCGAGGTCATTAGAGTCGGAGCATAGGTTCGGATTATGTCAAGGATAGGAAAGAAATTCGGTCGTGCTCTTTCAAAGGAACCATGTCGGCATTTGCCTGGAGCTATTTAGGGAAATGACAGAAAACCTAAATCTGGATGGTTTGACGCGTGTTTGAACCGTCGTCCTCCCGAATCGCTTCCTCTGTCTTCCTTGACTTCTTCACTCAACTGGCTTAAATCTTCTGATCTGGAGAGGTATTCATTCTCTACTCATTCTTTGGAGACGTTCATTCCAGTTTCTTCTGTTTTCTTGTATTTTTTGCGAATGTTAAATATATTATGCTCTTCCCAAAATTTCGAATTTATTAATCTTTCAGTTCTTGTGCATCCCATTACCGTTCGCAAAAACCTCATCTCAGTTGTTTGTATGCAACTTTTTGTCGTTTACTCATAATTGGCGTGCACAAAAAAGCACTGAAACTGCCATTGTCTCACAAAATAGCAGTCTTGTTTCTTTCCCCGTTTTATTTTTTAGACATCTGGTTATTGCTCCACATATATTTCCAAAGATTGCCAGTTTCTTCTCTTCGTCGTACTCATGTGTGACGTCACAAGCTAAATAGTTACAATGTTTGACCTGTTGTAGTGTTCTATTGTTGATCATAATTTTTGTCCTTACAGGGTATTTCCTTTTAAAAGCCATTGATTTTGTCCTCTTTTCTGAAATCATCAAGTGGTACTCATCACAAATTTTTTCTAATAAATTTATTTCCCTTTGTATGTCATCGTCATTATTCGCCAGCAGTGTGGCGTTGTCAGCAGGAATTACTGTTAATCTTAGTTCACTCGTTAAAAATATCCTTCCATTTGCGAATTGTGTCATGAATAAATGTTAAAAGGTGTGGGGTGGAATGCTACATCTTTTTCTTACTCCTTTGTTAGTGGGTATAGACTGTGTTAGAGTGTCACTTGCATATAAAATTACAGTCACGTGTTTGTACAGACTTTTTAAAACGTTTGCTGTTGAGAATGTTCTCTTTTCCTCATAATTATCCACAGTTTCTGTATGTCAACATTATCGAGTGCCTTAGTAAAATCAATGAATGCTAAATGGATTATACTGTCTCTATTTTTCTATTATTTGTTTTATTACAAATATTGCATCTGTTGTCGATCTGCCCCTCCGAAATCCTATTTTTTCTTCGCCTAATAAACTCTCAGCTATAACCTTTAACCTTTTCTACAGTATTCTTGCATAACTGTGTATACGGCGTCAAACAAGCTAATTCCTCTATAATTGTCTCAACTATTGCTTGTGGTCGTATTTTTGGAATAGCTCCCTTTCTCAAGCACATGTTAAATAAATGTAGTAAGCTCCTTTGTAATATGGCACCTCCCTGTTTTAACACTACGGCGTTTGTAGCATTCATACCAGTAGCTTATTTCTTTTTTGTTTTTGTTTTCGTGCAGTTGAGGGATTCTCTTCATTCATTCATACATAAATCGTCTACACATTCTATATCCATTTTATCTTCTATATTCTCTGCGGTGTAATTTCATTCATACCAGAAGTTATTGTAATGTTCTATACATTTTGCTTGGTGGATGCTATTCATATGCGCAACTTCTCTTTCTGTTTGATGTAGCATTTCACTGCTTTATCTGCTATCATTTGCTTTCCGTATATATCGTCTTCTATAACGCCTTTTATTTACAAATTAAAATACTGTCTTACAGTTACACACTTAATCGAGGCATTATGTTTGGGAATTAATCAAAAAGAAGACGTGTTATATTCAAAGTCGCGTAGCAGGTTTACCAGCACAATGGCTAACTTTCATATTGTTCTCTGTTCGCAGTAGACCGCTTACGGTATTGTGGCCCCTTGGCGTGCACTGATGTTGTATGAAACGCACATTGAAATGCGTACGTTTCATATGTATTCAGTACCAGCGATGGCGAGGCATGACAGAATCTCTGACCAGAGAGTTATTTATCGTTGCTAGTCCGCGCTTGACCGCGCGAGAGTGCAGTAGTGTGTGTGGAATCGGCAGAACGAGTTGTCAGTTGCGAGTTGCACTCTGTCTGCAGTAGCACTCTGTCGGCAGTAGTTGTAGCGAGTGGACGGTTGTACTGAGCGGGCGTCGACGGCGTGCTCTCCTTCCATCTCTGGTCACGATTCAGGACGAGGTATATTGTTTTAGAAGGTAATGAAGCAGCATTGCGCTCAGCTAATGACATATGTTAATTGTAATTAATTTGTTCAAGAACTGCCCCAATAATAATTTTCTTATAAAGTAACTGTTTTTAAACAAAAAGATTCATTTCAAGTCAAGTAATACTTCCAATGCATTCCCTCCAAGAATTAAAATTAAACATGGACCAGCATTGCACGGAGCTGTGCCAAAAAATAAGAGCAGATATTGATGCAGTTTTACTGAGGTAAAAATTTTGGTTTTTGTGTTCAGGTTTAATTATTGCACAGGGCCGAAGGTCAGCGCAGCTGCCCTTATAAAATTTATCAGGTTCATCTTAACGTTAATTTAGTGGGGACTAAACATTTTTGCACATTTTTATTTTCATTGAGTTTTATTACTGTGGGAAGCTAACATTTGGCACTATTTGCATTTTTATTCAATTACTGTCATTTTAAAATTTTTGCGGGGAGGTTACACTTGGCGATATCCGGACCAGGATCGTATTTCTTTGAGAATCTTCTGAAAAGTAATCAGATATCTGCTCTTATTTACTTAAATATAATTAGCATTTGGCGCAACGCTTTTACTAATTTTGTGACTTTCTCTTACAGGTCATCGGCAATTTGTTGCTCTTTGTTGTATTTGTGTTTGTTGCATTTTGTATTGTCTTTGTTTCATTGTGAATAATTGTGACTAGTGTAAAAATGCCGCTAAAGACTGTTAATAGTGCATCGCGAGGTATAATGAGTGAAATAACCGATTTAAATAACTTCACCGACAGTACTTGTGACACACAGTGTATTGATGACAATCCTCCGTTTACTGACAATCAGTACGTACCGACCACTAATAATCTTAGTGATGAACAGACGAATTCAATTGTGTCCTCTGTTAATTTGACGACAATTGATGACGCGGGGCGTTCTGTTGTAATGAGCGCTGCCCAGCTCAACACACACGGTTTGCAGGTTTTACGTGACAAACAGATAAATTTGTCTAATGAAAACGAACAGTGTACTCAAAGTACGGCAGATTTATTTGATTCTGAGATAGGGACTAACAGTGCACATCCGATTAGTAAACATTTTCAAGAATCACAGAATATCCAAATGGATACACAAAACGTGACATTACAGGTACACCATCAAACAGCACAGACAATAGAAATGCTAATTTTGGCTCGGATCAAATGATGGGATTATTGCAACAACTTCTTGAATCAAACAAATTATTGAAAAACAAGACAACCTTAATGAAGATAACAAACAATTTAATGAAAAATTAGACAACAATTCTAGACAGCTTAGTGAACAGATTAGAGCCGTTGCCGCGCAGTGTCATGACACTAAGGAACGATTACGTGAAGAAATTGAGACGTGCGCTAGGAAAAGTACTGAAGAAATTAGGTCTGTTGCTCAAGAATTAAGGGATATGCAAACAGCTGCAACAGAATCACTCAGAGGCGAAATTAGTACAGTCGGTAAACAATGCTCTGAAAAAGCTACACAATTACGCGACGAGTTTAAACTAATGACAGCAGAACTTTCGCGCACAATGGATGCAAAGATAGACGCGAAATTCGACCAACAGAACACTCAAACTGACGAACGTTTTAATCTTCACCTACAAAACAGTGATACGCGTTTCCGTAAATTTATACAGGATCAGAATAAAGTACAACGACAAGTCATGGAAACAATTACTGCACAGAGACAAGAAGACAAACGTAAATTGTTTGCGAAAGCAAAAACATACGTAGATAACAATATTGCTACAGTATCGGACAAAATTAATACCATCGAACAGTTGAACATCGAATTACGTGATGAAATTTCCGATCTTAAATCAAAAACTGATACACACACAGCAGATATTCAGACAGTGACAGACAGATTCGAACAATTAGAACTAACACAGAATTCCGATGTCATCAAAGCTGACGTTAAAAAATTGAACGAAACCACACGTAAATTAAGAAAAACAGATTAATACTTCTGACACTAAAAACGACGATCAGGTAAAAATACTGACTGAAAAATATGATGAATTGGCCAGTCGTATTCATATTATCGAAAGTAATAATGACAACAAATCAGACGATACTGCACCGATTTTGTTTAACCAAACACCTGAATTCCAAAATTTACAGCAGACGATCAATGAGATCGATTCGTCTAATAACACATTACGTAGAAAATTGTCAAGTTTACAGCAAGAAGTAACTGAGATAAAAAATATTTCAGTTAATAACACATCACAGCATACGACGAATTCCGAACATTTCTCACACTCACACAGCCAGTATAATTTAGGTAATCTACAGAGAGTATGTGAGTTAGATTCCGAACAGTCACAGACAAATAGATTCTCTTACAATCCTGAACCTGTTCCATCATACAGAGACGATAATTTTGATTACAAACATTTTCTGTCAGTGAGAAAATTTAAAGTGTTTAAAAATGACAGAACACAGATTCACCCACTGGATTGGATACAACAATTTAGCTTTGCTTTTCCACCGACTTGGCCTGTAACACACAAACTTGAATTTATTTGCAGTTTTTTGGAAGGCGAACCGGCAACTCGTATGAGACCGATCGCGAGACAATGCTACTCGGTAGAAGAATTTCAGAATGCTTTCCTGTCAGCGTATTGGTCGAAGACGACACAGCGCGGAATTAAAGATCAATTAATTAGTTTACCAAATTATGAGAACTCAAATTTTTCCACTGTCACGCAATTTTTTGAGCATATGGTCCAACAAAACCAGTACCTAAGTGAACCATACAGTGACTCTGCACTTATTCAACTATGTATCTCTAAATTACCACGATCATTACGTGTGTCACTTTTAACGGGTCAGCAGAAGGAAAACATTTCGGCATTCAGAGATCTGTTACAGCTTTTGGAAGTACAGCAATCGGATTATTCCTTTGTAAACAAAAATTTTCCATATAATAACCAAGGCCAACAAACTTACAGTAATTACGATCAGCCACGTAATTTTAATAGCAAAGGTAACAGACGCTTTAGGAACGACAAGCACCAGAACTTTAATAACAAACAAAATTTTAATTATCAATATCGTCAAAATTATCAGCAACAGGAACCACATTTTGGTAACAATAGACGTTTTTCCCCGCAACAGCATGAAAGTCAGCCGGTTAACATACCTAACCAACAAAAAATGGTTCAAATGGCTCTGAGCACTATGGGCCTCAACTTCTGAGGTCATTAGTCCCCTAGAACTTAGAACTAGTTAAACCTAACTAACCTAAGGACATCACAAACATCCATGCCCGAGGCAGGATTCGAACCTGCGACCGTAGCGGTCTTGCGGTTCCAGACTGCAGCGCCTTTAACCGCACGGCCACTTCGGCCGGCCTAACCAACAATATAATGCACAAGGTCAACCAAGCTTTAATGTTTCGACGCGTGCACGTCTAGTCCCAGCTACAAAAAATAGTAACGCACGGCAGCAAGGAAATAACCACGTGCAGAAAACACAGTACTTCAATTCCTATCGCAATGCGCCGTATAGAAATGACTATCACGACAGACGTAAAAGTAATGAGCACAATTTTCAGTCGGTCTTACGAGCAACAAAATGATGAATGAACCCGACAGTAGGTATCATCCAGAGCGTAATACGTCTGGAAGAAATAACAGAACAGTTCAAATAGTCGAAATGCCACAGAATTCTCCTGACAATAATAACACGGCAGATAGAATTTGACTAGATACTGTACAGGTCGCATCTTCCAGTAACACAAGTACTACTTTAGACACGCAGAATGTTGTTCACGAAAATGTAATTACTTTTGACGACATCAGAGACACTCTTTTACAGGAAAGACCAGTTGTTCAGAAAACCATTTCACATCCTGTCATCGAAATTAAAATTGGATCATCGAAATTTTCACCAGTAATCGATTCCGGATCACCTATGTCAGTAATAAATGAATAAACTTTCAACGAGTGTAACAAAGAGAATATCTATCCTACATTACCACTAGGCAAAACGAAAGTGAAAGGAGCAGTATTGAGTAAAGGAGTAGACATTAAATTACAGACACATTTATCATTTTGCATTGCAGGTCACACATTTCACTCAAATTTTTGGATTGTTCCTTTATTGACAACTGACGTTATTTTAGGTACGAATTTTCTGGTACAACACGACGCAGTTATTGATTTTCAAAATTCCTATTTAATGCTAAAGGATGAAAATGTACAATTGGCTTTAGAATTTCAGCACTCTTTATCTGCGGGAGAACAACAATTAATTGTACAGAGGTCATTTCCGTATCACGTAACATAGACTGTAATTCCACATTGTTCACGGATACGTACGTACATAACTATAATACTCCAGACAAAGCTGACTACGACGTAATGCAGATGATTTCTGATAAAGTTAAACAAAGCAGTGCAAATACAGACGACGAACGCACGCAACTACACAAAATTCGTTTACAGCAAGCTCCAGTTTTTGACAACGTTCCTGGTACTATGTCCGGTTTTATGTATGAATTTCAGGTTAAACAGCACGATACATTTAAAGCCAAGCATTATCCCATTCCATATATCCATAGAGAACAAGTATAGAAGGAATTGCAAGCTATGCTTGACCAAGGAATTATTGAACCGGCAGTTAGTCCGTACATAAACCCGCTCCATATTGTTAAGAAAAAGGATGGCTCACTTCGCCTCGTGCTTGATTCACGTCACATCAATGACATTATTATTAATGAAACAGATCGACCACAGACACTAGAGGAACTACTACAGAAATTTCACGGTACTGCTATTTATTCTACATTAGATCTGAAGTCGGGATTTTGGCAAATTCAGCTCCATCCGAACTGCAGAAAGTACACAGCATTTCTCTGTTTTGGTGACTGTTATCAATTTTGTAAATTACCATTCGGTTTAACAATTTCTTCTGCAGCTTTTATTCGCGGTTTGAACACAATACTTCCGACAGAACTTAAAGACAGAATAACAACGTACGTAGACGACATTCTTATTGCAGAAGCTAACTGGACTGAACACAATCTGATTCTAGAACAACTGTTGCAAACTTTTCATGCACAAGGACTCACAGTTAATCTCAGTAAATCGCATTTTGGTAAAACTTCTATAAAATTTCTTGGACATGTAATTTCAGCAGAAGGCATTGCGCCTGATCCGGAAAAACTTCAAGCTTTACGTGACATTACTGTTCCTACGACGAAGAAACAACTACGCAGTTTTTTGGGTTTAATTAACTTTTTTCGTAAATTTATTCATTACTCAGCTTTAGATACCCCCAGATTATGTCAATTGACAGGTAAAAACACTATTTGGTCCTGGGATAAGCAAGCTCATTCTGAATTTGTGAACCTGAAAGAAGCCTTGTTGAATGCTCCACTTTTATCGCACTCAGATCTTACTAAAAATTTTTCCATTGCCACCGACAGTTCTAACACCGCTTTAGGCGTACATATTTTCCAGGTAATTGAAGAGGATGGCTCAACTGTAATTAAAAACATCGCATTTGCAAGTCGCATTCTGTCATCTGCAGAACGAAATTATCCTGTTACAGAACTGGAAACATTATGTGTTGTTTGGGCTTTTACAAGATTTAGGCATTTTCTTTATGGAAGACATACTACCGTTTACACAGACCACAGAGCAATACAATTTTTACTTTCGGCTAAATTCACACACGACAGATTAAGCAGATGGAAACTTTACTTGCAGGAATTTAATTTTACAATAGTTCACATTCCCGGCACACAAAATGTTGTAGCAGACGCACTATCTCGTTCTCTCGGCAACAATCAGCAAGACATCGCAACCAACTTCTGCAAAGCAAATTTCAGCGTGATGTATATTCAACAAGTTGCATTTGAAAATTTTATTACGTCGTCATTACAGGACATAGCACAAGAGCAGAATAAAGACAACGTGTGGAAAGAGATTAAACACCTCTGGCAAGATAGGAATAATGTTACGATTAGAAACCATTACACTGTACGCAATGACATTCTATTTCGCCGCTCTCATCCTGACAACAACAGTTGGTTATTATGCATTCCTGACGAGCTTGTTAACAAATTAATCTGGTATATTCATTTAAGTTACGCACATTACGGAGCTAGAAAATGTTTTCTTATACTGAGACAGAACTGTTATTTTACCAACATGGAGAAACGTATACGACGAGTTTTAGCGTCATGTAAAATCTGCCAGAAAGCTAAGTCAGACACAACTTCACATATTCCTCCATTATATCCCATTGTACCCGTTAAGTTGAGACACATGGCCGCTGTAGACATTTTTGGTCCGATTCCCAGAACTAATAGAGGTTTTTGCTACATCTTTGTCGCTGTTGAACTCACTTCAAAATTTGTTACCTTCACTCCGCTACGCAAAGCTACTGCTAAAACTGTTTCGAAAGCATTTGTAAAACATTTTCTATTTCATGTAGGGCATGTGATGAAAGTAATTTCCGACAATGGACCACAATTTCGATCTGCTATATGGACACGTATGTTACGAGCTAGAAACATTTCTCCGATCTATATATCCAGGTACCATGCTTCTTCGAACCCTTGTGAACGATTAATGAAAGAAATTGGTAAACTGTGTAGAATATACTGCCACAAAAGACATATTGATTGGGACACACACATACACTCATTCCAGGATGTAATTAATTCCATACCAAATGAATCCATTATGCTATCTCCGTTTGTTATACTGCAAAATGCTGAACCACCTTACAAAATTAAAGAATTAGAAACATTTCCTACATCTCGTCGACTACGACACCATGAAATAATTGACATTGCGCTGAACAACATCAAACGTGCCGCAGAGCGCCGGAGAAGACAACAAGAACAGGTTTGTACACGCCGTGACTTTCACATTGGACAGAAGATATTAGTACGTACACACTATTTATCTAATAAAGGAAAAGGTAGGTGCAGTAAATTTGAACTTCTATACGCAGGTCCATATCGGATTCGCAGCATTCCTCACCCCAATGTTGTACACGTCGAAACTCTGAGAACCAGAAAATCGAAAGGAAACCACCATTGGTCAAACGTCAAACCTTTTATTGAATGAAGATACTTTATGATTTAACATGCTATAATGCCATTTGCTAATTTTATGATCACTTATGCAGTTATATTCACATGACTACTTACTGATGATTATCGTATTTTTTCTTGGCAAGTGCCCGGCAAGGTAAAGTTAGTAGGTCGCTTTTCTTGTCGTTACACATTAGACACTGCACATTTTCCAGATAAAATTACGTATGTTACGAATAATTATGCAATTCTATCTAGTGATATATTAATTTTATTAAATTCTCTCTCCATTAAAGTCTTTAATTACCGCCTCTACTAACTACACAACATACAAGCTGAACACAAAGAAGGTCACATTTCTTGTCATCATTTTTTATGTATGTACGATTGTTTTCATATTTTGTTTGTATGCACTATGAAATAGTTAAGATATAACACACACCAGTTGACTTTGACATTTTTGCCCTATGATATCTCAACATCGTGACTGTTTTACATTTTTTTTTTGCTGCTGCATTGTGATATTCTGTGTACATTTTTGCATTTGAACACTGTCTACTTTTTTCACATATTACGTTTTCTGTCATGTTATGCTGTATGCTTAGCTATGTTACCATAAACCAGTCATTATTTAGTGAGTATATGATGTAAATGCAAGACATTAATCTTTGTTCATCAATTTCAGAAAGAAATGATGCGTGAAAGAAAGAAATTAAACAGAAATGGGAATGTCACCTACGGAATAAACGAAAGAAGATGCAAAACCTTATGAGGAAGAGTAAATGGATCAGAATTAACAAGCATCAACAAGAATATACTATGCACATCGTAGAATAGCAGTCTTAACTAATTTTTTCTTTCAGAATAGAAGGCGATGGATGCAGGCTGTCAGACAGAACTACACATCTTAGTTTTAGTAATGAAATATGCTGGAGATAGGGAATAGTTGTATAATGAATAATGAAGTGAGTTTTTTGCAGATGATAATGAATGCAGATGAATAATGATGAAGAATATGTTACTGTGGATAATGAAGTTTTTCTTTACAGGTGATGATGATAATGGAGTTATGATAATATAGATAATGATGTGATTGATAATGAAGTTTTTTCTTTACAGATGAGGATAATGTTGGAGTTATGTATTTATGCTATGTAGTTATTTAAGTATTTGTTGCAGTTTGATTTGACAGTATGTGTTATATTGCATAGTAGGATGAATGAAGGTTTTGGAAAGGACAGCTATGGAACACATTTTTATACACATTTCACTGCCTGTTAATTCGAGGTCACTACTTTTCAGCATAAAATGCGTTTCTTCTTTCAGCTTAATAATCCATTTTTGTATATTTTTGCAGGAGAAATTATTTATAAAATTAATGTGCTATAAGCAGTTGTTCATTAAATCTATGTCATTTATGAATGTGATTACATATACTCTACTTGTTTCATAACCTTGCTACAGCTGACTCATGACGAATGACGTTACACATCTTCATTTGCTGCAATAAGTCAAATGCAAATATTATTATGCCCCAGAGTTATGTGTAATACTGAATGATGTTTTCCAATCACAGACTTTGAGTAATAGTTACAGTATAATAATAATGCTTTGTAACTGGGAAATGAATGCTAATGATTACTGTATTGAGATGACCAATGATTAATTATGAACATTATTCTGTAATACTATGTTATTGACTACCTCCTATTCTATGCTTTGTAACTGGGAAATGAATGCTACTGATTACTGTATTGAGATGACCAATGATTAATTATGAACATTATTCTGTAATACTATGTTATTGACTACCTCCTATTTTATGCTTTATAACTGGGCAATGAATGCTACTGATTACTGTATTGAGATGACCAGTGATTAATTATGAACATTATTCTGTAATACTATATTATTGACTACCTCCTGTTTTAAGTTATGACTTCTGATGATTTGTAATTATGAAATGAGTGCCTATGTTCTCTGTAAATCATTATATGAATATTACTATGTAATGACTTCTGTTGACTTATAATTAGGAAATGAATGCCAATGTTCTCTGTAAATGATTTCTGATGGTAATTAGGCAATGAGTGCCTATGTTCTGTGTAAATGACTTCTGATGATTTTAATTGGGCAATGAATGCCAATGTTCTCTGTAAATGACTTTTGATAATTTGTAATTAGTCTATGAATGCTGATGTTCTTTGTAAATGGTTTGTAATTAGGAAATGAATGCCAATGTTCTCTGTAAATGATTTCTGATGGTAATTATGCAAAGAGTGCCAATGTTCTGTGTAAATGACTTCTGATGATTGTAATTAGGCAATGAATGCCCATGTTCTCTGTAAAGTTACTCATGAACATTATTCTGTAATACTATGTACATGGTACAGAAATGTTCAATGACTAGGCGATCACTGCCACCCATTACTAGTGTAATTCTCAATGAAGACTAATATGTGACTTAATGTCCTTCACCTTCTAACCTAATTACCTGGAATTACTGTAATATCCGTTTGTCCTGTATATCCTCTTGATCATGGAGCACTATTTGGTTTTTGCAATAATTCTACGTTGATGTACCTTACAAGAATGTGGTGTTGACACAACATGCTGTCCACCACCTTGAGCGATGGAGATGTTATTATGGTCCCACTGTTTGGTGTACCTAATGTACTGCTAAAATGATAACATGGAATATTACTACGACATTACAGTGTCTTGGCTACACTGACTAAGACTTCAAGGAAAAGAGCTTCAGATTGTCTCACTTGGTGTTGTGCTTCAGTAGAAAGATATGGACTTTCAGTGCAGCTGCGTGCAACCTAAAGTTCTACAACCATGATGCAATCCTTCCCTTTCCTATCCTAATTCTTGTGACATGATAAAAAAAAATCATTTTCGTTATCATGATTTGTATTTATGGCCTATACATTTTTGTGATTTGCAAATATGTTCTGAACCACAGTGCATGTGCACTTTTGCTATTTGTGAATATGTTCTGTAATCATTGTACATACATTTTGTCTTTACTTAATATGTTCTGAACTGCAGTGTATGCGCACTTCTGCCATTTGTTGATATGTTTTGTGCTGAACTTCAGTGAGTGTGCACTTTTGTCATTTCTCAATATGATTTGTACTCGTTGCCTAGACATTTGTGATTTCCTGATATGTTCACTACTTCAGTAAATGTGCACTTTTGTCATTTATCAATATGATTTGTATATACATTTTTTGTGATTTGCTGATATGTTCTGTACTCATTGTATATATATTTTTGTCATTGTCTGATATGTTGTGTGCTCGGTGCATGTGCACTATATTTACTTCATGTTCTACACCTATATACTTATATTTTGTGATTGTAAAGTTAATTAGTTAGAAAAAATTTGTTCCTCATGGCAAGTCCAAATGACTCACCATCGCTGCCAAATTTTTGCCCCCCCCCCCCCCCAGTGGACGGTTATGAAACGCGTACGTTTCATATGTATTCAGTACCAGCGATGGCGAGGCATGACAGAATCTCTGACCAGAGATTTATTTATCGTTGCTAGTCCGCGCTTGACCGCGCGAGAGTGCAGTAATGTGTGTGGACTCGGCAGAACTAGTTGTCAGTTGCGAGTTGCACTCTGTCTGCAGTAGCACTCTGTCGGCAGTAGTTGTAGCGAGTGGACGGTTGTACTGAGCGGGCGTCGGCGGCGTGCTCTCCTTCCATCTCTGGTCACAATTCAGCACGAGGTATATTGTTTTAGAAGGTAATGAAGCAGCATTGCGCTCAGCTAATGACATATGTTAATTGTAATTAATTTGTTCAAGAATTGCCCCAATAATAATTTTCTTATAAAGTTACTGTTTTTAAACAAAAAGATTCATTTCAAGTCAAGTAATACTTCCAATGCATTCCCTCCAAGAATAAAAATTAAACATGGGCCAGCATTGCATGGAGCTGTGCCAAAAAATAAGAGCAGATATTGATGCAGTTTTACTGAGGTAAAAATTTTGGTTTTTGTGTTGAGGTTTAATTATTGCACAGGGCCAAAGGTCAGCGCAGCTGCCCTTATAAAATTTATCAGGTTCATCTTAACGTTAATTTAGTGGGGACTTAACATTTTTGCACATTTTTATTATCATTGAGTTTTATTACTGTGGGAAGCTAACATTTGGCACTATTTGCATTTTTATTCAATTATTGTCATTTTAAAATTTTTGCGGGGAGGTTACAACATCTCTCAGCGTTTCCCAGCTGGTGGCTGTGATAGCCGTAGAGATCTTAATAAACCGAGTGCCTTACCCCTTACCTCGTTAAAGATGAGACCTCCATCTGTATTCATTAGATATTACGACATTTATTTCATTACACTCATTAATCACCATGTCTCAGAAACATGGCGTTTGCACAAAGTTAACAGCCACGTTGTATTCCATGACTACATTCGCGAGAGTGCTCGGCGACAGCTGATTTGATAGGCTATTTTAGTCATGTGTCTCGCTGATACTCGTTGCACAACTCCTCCACTGCTTTATTAATCTTTTTTGCGTAAGACATACCCCATTCACGTACACATTTGCCTCGCATAGCCTAGATCGTCATTAATATTACAAAGAAGACGACCCTTTGTTGATGGGAGCGAAATATACTGCATGCACATACTTCTGAGTAATTTGCGAGCTTTCCGGATATTGGGCCAGAAAAAGGTAGATATTCGATTCTTCATGTTACATCGTGAAGCTAAGCGCCGGAACGCCTGTGGAGGACGATGGAGCAGAGAGGGCTGAGGCAAGACGTCAGCCAATTGCACACTGACCAAGCCCTCTCTAGGACGACAACGCAATGCTAGCGGCCTCTATGTGAAGAGAACATAAGCGCCGCGCCCGACTTGCCGCGCCCACTTCTACAGCAACATCAAGATTAGGCACTTCAATACCAGCGACTTAGGAATTGTATATGCTGAAGAACATTGTTTATTTTGTCTGTCACCCTTTGCTTGCGACACATCGGTGTAAATACAAAGTTAAGTATTGTAATTGTGGTGTCACCGCTAGACACCACACTTGCTAGGTGGTAACTTAAATCGGCCGTGGTCCTGTAGTACATGTCGGACCCGCGTGTCGCCACTGTGTAATCGCAATCCTAGCGCCACCACATGGCAGGTCAGAAGACACGGACTAGACCTCGCCCCAGTTGTACGGACGACATTGCTTGCGACCAGAAGTACGACGCCTTCCTCTCATTTGCCGAGAGACAGATAGAATAGCCTTCAGCTTAGTCCATAGCTACTACCTAGCAAGGCGCCATTTGTATCAGTGCTTATAGCTTAATAATATTCAAGAGAGATGTATTCCAACAAGAGAATTAAAGATAAGTATTAAAACGATACGTACTTTTCTTCTTATTCATTAATAAGTCTCATGTTCCAGAACTTCAAGCCCGTCTGCGTTAGTTTAGCGTGCACCTAGCTACCTCATTGTGTCTAGACTGTATGGACTAGACACAACATTATTTGGCGACGAGGATGGGATGCCGCGCCCACGTTGCCTAAATTGATTGTACTTTGCTCTGATTTGCTTGTGTCATGGCTTCGCCACAATCTCCAGATGTACTGTCCGAATTTTTTCGCTTGCAGAATCAACAGACGCAGGCGTTATTGGAAGCCCTTGGACAGCTCGTCCAGGGTCAACGTGCGCTGCAAACCGATGCGGCAGCCGCCGCTTCTTCGCTACCGCTGCCACAAAACGCTGTTGCACCTCCCTTTCGGCCATACGTGGCGGCCGATGAGTCGTGGACTGAGTGGTCCCGACAATTTGCCTTCCATCTAGCAGCCTACAGAATTCAAGGTAATGAGCGGCAGCCGTTTTTGCTTTCTTGTGTCGGTGTGTCTACCTACCGTGTGATTGTGAAATTGTTTCCCCGACGCGACGTAGCAACTCTGTCCTACGAAGAAATTTTTTCTGCTTTAGATGCCTATTTCAAAGAAACAGTAAATGTAGTTGCAAAACGGTATACGTTCTTTCGTACAAAACGTACGGCCGGTCAGACTAATAGGGAGTGGGTAGCAACTTTGCAAGGACTTACTAGGGAGTGTGCATTTGAATGTGACTGTGGACTTCCTTATTCAGACACTATGGTGCGTGATGCAATAGCACAGAACGTTTCTGATGTTCGCATAAGGGAACAGATTTTGAAACTAGTAAATCCCTCCCTTCAACAAGTGATAGACATATTGGATAGGCAAGACACACTTGACTTTGCTCAGGCATCTTTTGAAACTTCGCCAGCGGTGTGTCACATTAACCGGCCCGCCGGGCCCGCTGCACGGGACGCTAAGCGGCCCTCGCGCCCGTCGCAGCCTACCTTGCAAACACGTGCGCCGCGTAAGCAAGCAACTGCAGTGAAATCATGCCCGCGGTGTGCAACTAGACATTCGCGTGCAAATTGCCCGTCACGCCAAGCTCTTTGCTTTTACTGTCAGACGAAAGGCCATGTACAAAGTGTTTGCCAGAAAAAGTTACGATCAGACAATCACAATAATTCCAGGCCCTTTGCTTCGCGCCGGAATCGAACCCAAGACAATCAGGCTCGGGGACCTTCGCCCATGGACATTCATGTGGTTCATTCCCACCCGTCCAGTGACACTTTAGCTAACGGTGACTGTGTTCGTCCCACCACAAATGTGCGTCGACGTCGCCGAAAATCACGTAAAGTCGCAAGTGCTTCTGTACCTGTATCAGTTCAAATTGCACGATTTAGAATCTCAAGGTGTAATTGAACGTGTGCAGGCTTCTCTCTGGGCCTCACCCTTAGTAATTTTGCCAAAACCGTTCGGAAAATTGAGACTTTGTGTGGACTTCAAGGCAACTGTGAATCCACAACTTGTGACTGCTACTTTTCCTTTGCCCCGCCCGGAAGATCTTTTTGACAAACTGTGCCCGGGAAAATATTTTTCAAAATTGGACCTAGCAGATGCGTACTTGCAGATACCTGTGGACGAAGAATCCCAGCGCGTCTTAGTGGTAAATACGCATCTTGGCTTGTATCGCTTCAAAAGACTGCCGTTCGGGTGTGCATCCACACCTGCTTTCTTTTAGCATTAATTCCAAACAAATTTTTGCGCAATGCTTCTTCCATTTCAGCTCCGCTTCATCGCTTACGCCGTAAAGGTGTTCCGTTCGTCTGGACGACGGAATGCGAACGCGCCTTTCGCCAGTTGAAATCGGCGTTACTTTCAAATACTTGCCTTACGCCATTCGATCCCCGAAAACCCCTTTTGTTGATGGTAGATGCATCGGATTTCGGGATCGGTGCTGTGCTTGCGCACAAAGATGGCTCGCATGATCGCCCTATTGCCTTTGCGTCAAAATTGCTCTCATCTGCGCAAAGAAATTATTCACAAATAGAGAAAGAAGCTTTAGCTCTCGTGTTTGGTGTTACCAAGTTCCATGACTTCTTGTATGGTCGTCACTTTACAATCATCACGGACCACAAACCTTTGACATCGCTTTTTCATCCGACCAAGCCTGTGCCTCCGCGTACAGCGCAGAAATTCATTCGCTGGTCACTTTTTCTCTCGCAGTACCGCTACGATATCTTGTATCGGTCCACTGCTAAGCACGGAAACGCTGATGCGTTGTCCCGTTTGCCTGTTGCTGAGGATAAAGCGTTCGATTCTTCCGAACTTGCTTGCATGTTCATTGATTCGGAAACCGATGACGTGGTCGAATCGTTTCCGATTGATTTTCGTCGTGTCGCTACAGCCACAGCTGCTGACCCTGTCCTTGCTACTGTTTTGCGTTTTGTTGCTACGCGATGGCCCTTGTCACAGTCTCGGATCGAGGATCCTTTGGTTCGCCGTTTTTTTGCTCACAGGGAGAGACTTTTTGTACGACGTGGTGTTTTGTTGTTGCGTTCCGATAATGATCAATCCAGAGTCGTTGTCCCACGTTCGTTACAGTCCTCTGTCTTAAAGCTTCTTCACCAAGGACATTGGGGTATAGTGCGTACGAAACAACTTGCTCGTCAGCACTGTACTTGGTTCGGAATCGATGCTACGATTACGAATATGTGCTCTTCTTGCGTGGCGTGTGCCGAACAACAATCCGCACCGCCGCGGAAATTCTTTGCATGGCCGAAAGCCACTTCCCCTTGGCAACGCTTGCATATCGATTTTGCTGGTCCATTCTGGAATGCTCGATGGTTGGTTGTGGTCGATGCTTTCAGTAATTTTCCTTTTGTTGTCCGGATGTCTTCCACGACGTCTTCTGCCACAATCCAAGCCTTGTCTGCTATCTTTTGCATTGAAGGTCTTCCGCAGACTATTGTTTCCGACAATGGCCCACAATTCATGTCCGCAGAATTTCAGTCATTCTGCAAGGCCAATGGTATTCAACATCTGACATCCGCGCCGTTTTCGCCTCAGTCCAACGGTGCGGCGGAACGATTGGTCCGGACTTTCAAGTCACAGATGTTGAAATTGAAAGAATCGCATTCTCGGGAGGACGCTTTGTTACTCTTTTTGTCATCGTATCGCTCTCAGCCCCGCGATGGTCGCTCACCGGCTGAGTTGCTCCATGGTCGTTCTCATCGCACCTTGATGTCTTTGCTGCATCCGCCGCATCAGGTTCCTGTGCAGCGGCAGACTCCTGCTTTTGCTCCTGGCGACGTTGTCTATTATCGCAACTATCGCGATTCACAGCGTTGGCTCGCAGGGCGCATTCTTCGCTGCCTCGGCCGCGCGATGTATTTGGTTTTGGGGGCCTCTGGTGAGGTGCGTCGGCATCTCAATCAGCTGCGCCTCTGTCGTCGCCTGGGTTCTGCCGCTCCCCGTCTGCTTTCAGCGGCGGTGCCGTCAGGTCAGCGCCCTGGGGACCCATCTACTGGCTCGCCTCATCCCCAGGTGTTACCGACGCTGCCTTCCATTTTGCCTCATGGCGTCGCGCCGCCGCCGCAGCTGCCGCCGGCGCCGCCCGCAGTGGACGCTTCGCTGCAGCCGCCACGCGCCTCCCTGGGTCGCGCGCCGCCGCTCGCTTCCCGTGACCAGCCGTCCTCCGCCATGGACCTCTTGCCCGCTCCGGACCAGATGTCGTCTTCGCCCGTCGGGTGCTCCGACCACATGGAGGTCGACCCTTCGGCCCCTCCTGTCTCATTACGTGCGCATACACCCCATGTTGACGTGCACCCTGGACTAGGTTTGCAGGCGTTTCCTAGCTCCCCTCGGACCGAATGGCCGGGTGCGGGTGGCACAGCCTCGCCTGTTGTTAGGCTCCCCACCTCATCTCATACGTCAACATGGGGTCCTCCCCACGGCGGGCGGAAGCCTTATCTCACGACCGTTCGCCGATTTGCGGGGGAGGAATGTGGTGTCACCGCTAGACACCACACTTGCTAGGTGGTAACTTAAATCGGCCGCGGTCCTGTAGTACATGTCGGACCCGCGTGTCGCCACTGTGTAATCGCAATCCTAGCGCCACCACATGGCAGGTCAGAAGACACGGACTAGACCTCGCCCCAGTTGTACGGACGACATTGCTTGCGACCAGAAGTACGACGCCTTCCTCTCATTTGCCGAGAGACAGATAGAATAGCCTTCAGCTTAGTCCATAGCTACTACCTAGCAAGGCGCCATTTGTATCAGTGCTTATAGCTTAATAATATTCAAGAGAGATGTATTCCAACAAGAGAATTAAAGATAAGTATTAAAACGATACGTACTTTTCTTCTTATTCATTAATAAGTCTCATGTTCCAGAACTTCAAGCCCGTCTGCGTTAGTTTAGCGTGCACCTAGCTACCTCATTGTGTCTAGACTGTATGGACTAGACACAACAGTAATCATTTCCTTTTGTAATAAAATTCATTAATACGATTTGTTTGAATGTTGTCTAGCGATCTGAGAAAGCAGGTTTCCTAGACACCCTATATTCGACGACTGGGCGTGAAAAAACACTTTTCAATTTATCTGTTACAGTCTCTACCTCGTTTCGAGACATAAAACACCCGCTCAGTTTGACGGGCTGGCTTGCTATTCTTTCTTAACATGACTCTTTTGCGATGTAGTGTTAGAGATCGATGAACCAGAGTCTTTAGTTGAGAATTACTGTGAGATGTATGGTGATGAGGTATGGAGATAAAGGTCAATGTCCGTGGGATTCCTGTATTCACTATGGCAAAGGAATCTGTTCTATATTTCTTTAACTAATACGTCAAGGGAAGGTAGATGGCCATCTTTTCCAAGTTCGTCGTGAATTTTATATTAGGACAGATAGAGTTTGTGACAGTATCTAACAGTTACTGCATACTGTTGTTGTTCTTCCAAACAGTAGTCGATATGAATAAACCAACTGCATCATTACCTGCGGTTTCTTTAGGCACTGGGACTATGCACAGCTCTGTTTAAAAAGAATAGCTCGATGTAGTCACAGAGTCGAACCGTGCACGTCTGCTTTCACGCCCTTCAGCCTATTCGCTGCAGCTTATCCCCCCCCCCCCCCACCCTATGAACCCTGGCACGTACCGTTAGTGGGTGGGGGGGGGGGGGGGCTTGCGTGCCCTAGCGATACTGATAGCCGTACAGCGGAAGCAACCACAACAAAGGGGTATCTGTTGAGAGGTCTGACAATCGCGTGGTTCATGGTGAGAGGCAGCATGCTTTTCAGTAGTTGTAAGGGCAAACGTCTGGATGATTGACTGGTTATCAATCTAAACGGCCTTACTGTGCTAGCACTGCCAACAGCTGAAAGCAAGCAGAAACTTCAGCCGTATTTTTTCCCGAGGGCGTGCAGCTTTATTGTATTGTTAAATGATGATGCCATCCACTTGGGTAAAATATTGCGGATGTAAAATAGGCTCCCCTTTTGGGTTACGGGCAGGACAAATCAGAAGGTTGTCGTCATCAGGAGAAACAAAACTGGCGTTCCACGGATCAGAGTGTGAAATGTCAGATCCCTTAATCGGGCAGGTAAGTTGGAAAATTTCAAAAGGGAAATGGATAGCTTAAAGTTAGATCTAGTGGGAGTTAGTAAAGTTCGGTGGCAGGAGGAACAGAACTTCTGGTCACTTGAATACGGGGTCACAAATACAAAGTCAGATAGGGGTAATGCAGCAGTAGGTTACTTAATGAATAAAAAAATAAGAACGTGTATTAGCTACTATGAGCAGCATAGAGAAGACATTATTGTAGGCAACATAGACACCCACCACAGTAGTACAAGCTCATGCGCCAAGTAGCTCCATAGATGATGAAGAAATGTATGATGAGATAAAGTAAATTATTCAGATAGTTATGGGAAACGAAAATTTAATAGACATGGGGGTCTGGAATTCTATAGTAGGTAAAGGAAGAGAAGGAAAAATAGTAAGTGAATAAGGACTGTGGCAAAGGAATGGAAGAGGAAGCAGTCTGATAGAATTTTGTACAGAGCATAATTTAATCAATACTAACAGTTGGTTTCTTCCTCCACAATTTTTGGTTATTTGCTGCTCTTTTCCATCCACGGACTCCCATACTGGTGAGATCCATTATTACGTCGTCAATCCATTTTCTTCTAGGTCTCCGTTTTCGCCTAGCTGAATGGATCACACCTTTCATCATTTTCTTTGGAATTCTATCCTCTGCCATTCTCTCCAGGTGTCCTAGGCGTCGTATCCGCTGTGATTTCACAAATTTTACTGTGTCCTTAACTTGTATTAACTCTTCTAATTCGGCACTGTATTGTGTTCTCCAGCCTTCTTCCTCCCATATTGGCCCATAGATTTCGCGTAGTATTTTCCGCTCAATGGTTCTTAGTGCATTTTTGTCATGTTCAGTCAACGTCCATACCCCCGACCCGTATATGCATATTTGAAAAGTAAACTCTATTTCCTTCTTGTATTCTTTCCGTTGTAGCCCTTCCAATAATGTTATAATTTGTTATTAGGACTCCCAAGTAATTACAGGAGGTCACTCCTTTGAAGCATTTCCCATTGATGTTTAGGTTTTAAGGGGTTCTTCTGGTCTTAGATTATGACGTTACAGCCAGTAGCTGTGCTACCGCCGGCACAGCTCTCGACTTCAAAAAATGTACGCAGACCCTCCCGCCCGGCACTGAAGGTGCCTGCTATAAGGCGGTGTCCCCTGGGTGGGTCCATTTTATTCTTGCTTGTTATAAACTTCCATCTGCAACATTTGAGGCTTCTTCGCTGAATTTTCGACACACATAGAATTTATAAAGTAAAGTGTCCTTTCCAACGGCGGTTTTGTTTCACCACCTCCGGACCTGAGCTGCGACGATCTCTAATTTCCAGACCTCGTGTTCGGGCGTAGCAATTTGTGAGGCTATTCCCCTCAGACTTCCGTTCCAAATTTTGATTTTCTTTTTGAAAGTTCCCGTTTCCCCTTTGAAAATTAGTACTACGAAGATAATTATTTTGGTGATTAATATAACTTCCATTCTGGTGCCCGTTTCCCTGTCTACTGTTCCAGTTATGTGGCTTGAATTTCAACGCCTCTTCAAGCTTCTCAATAAAATCTAAGAACTCGTCGGTGGAATTTGTCGGATTGTGGACAGGATCCCATTGTAAAAATTCCTGAAGTCGTCTCTTTAGCGTCATAATCTCCGATAACACTCCCAGTGGACGATTTACATGCATCAGCTTAGCTAGTTCACGTACAAAAAAACACGCGTTGACCAATTTCAGTGTTTGAAACTTGGTCCGTTTCGGATTGCATTCTGAGGGCGCGTTTGCTTTGCTTCAATCCAGAGTTTTTTTAGGAAAAGTTAATGAATGAAAGAGTCATTAAATTTTCCAATGATTGTGCGTTGCTTTTTCCGACATTCCTCGCACAAAACTATCGCTACGAACAGCAAGAAAATCAAATGGACAGTATTTCTTGCCAATATGTCTTTAAGCTGCTATTCACGTTGCACAGCATCTTTAGTAAATTTTTTTCTTTCTTTGAGTCATCAGTCTTCTGAATGAACTCCTATACTGTGCCAACCTCTTTATCACAGAGTAGCACTTGCAATCTACATCCTCAGTTATTATCTGTATGTATTCCAATCTTTGTTTTCATCTACGACTTCTGCCCTCTACATCTCCCTCTAGCACCACAGTAGTCATTCTTCGACGTCTTAATACACTCCTGGAAATTGAAATAAGAACACCGTGAATTCATTGTCCCAGGAAGGGAAAACTTTATTGACACATTCCTGGGGTCAGATACATCACATGATCACACTGACAGAACCACAGCCACATAGACACAGGCAACAGAGCATGCACAATGTCGGCACTAGTACAGTGTATATCCACCTTTCGCAGCAATGCAGGCTGCTATTCTCCCATGGAGACGATCGTAGAGATGCTGGATGTAGTCCTGTGGAACGGCTTGCCATGCCATTTCCACCTGGCGCCTCAGTTGGACCAGCGTTCGTGCTGGACGTGCAGACCGCGTGAGACGACGCTTCATCCAGTCCCAAACATGCTCAATGGGGGACAGATCCGGAGATCTTGCTGGCCAGGGTAGTTGACTTACACCTTCTACAGCACGTTGGGTGGCACGGGATACATGCGGTCGTGCATTGTCCTGTTGGAACAGCAAGTTCCCTTGCCGGTCTAGGAATGGTAGAACGATGGGTTCGATGACGGTTTGGATGTACCGTGCACTATTCAGTGTCCCCTCGACGATCACCAGTGGTGTACGGCCAGTGTAGGAGATCGCTCCCCACACCATGATGCCGGGTGTTGGCCCTGTGTGCCTCGGTCGTATGCAGTCATGATTGTGGCGCTCACCTGCACGGCGCCAAACACGCATACGACCATCATTGGCACCAAGGCAGAAGCGACTCTCATCGCTGAAGACGACACGTCTCCATTCGTCCCTCCATTCACGCCTGTCGCGACACCACTGGAGGCGGGCTGCACGATGTTGGAGCGTGAGCGGAAGACGGCCTAACGGTGTGCGGGACCGTAGCCCAGCTTCATGGAGACGGTTGCGAATGGTCCTCGCCGATACCCCAGGAGCAACAGTGTCCCTAATTTGCTGGGAAGTGGCGGTGCGGTCCCCTACAGCACTGCGTAGGATCCTACGGTCTTGGCGTGCATCCGTGCGTCGCTGCGGTCCGGTCCCAGGTCGACGGGCACGTGCACCTTCCGCCGACCACTGGCGACAACATCGATGTACTGTGGAGACCTCACGCCTCACGTGTTGAGCAATTCGGCGGTACGTCCACCCGGCCTCCCGCATGCCCACTATACGCCCTCGCTCAAAGTCCGTCAACTGCACATACGGTTCACGTCCACGCTGTCGCGGCACGCTACCAGTGTTAAAGACTGCGATGGAGCTCCGTATGCCACGGCAAACTGGCTGACACTGACGGCGGCGGTGCACAAATGCTGCGCAGCTAGCGCCATTCGACGGCCAGCACCGCGGTTCCTGGTGTGTCCGCTGTGCCGTGCGTGTGATCATTGCTTGTACAGCCCTCTCGCAGTGTCCGGAGCAAGTATGGTGGGTCTGACACACCGGTGTCAATGTGTTCTTTTTTCCATTTCCAGGAGTGTAGATGTCAGTGTTTTCCTCATATTCCGTTCCTCTACGATTCTACGCAGAACCTAATCATTCCTTACCTTATCAGTCCATCTAATTTTCAACATTCGTCTGTAGCACCACATCTCAATTGATTCGATTCTCTTCTGTTCCGCTTTTCCCATAGTCCATATTCAACCACCATACAATGCTGTACATAAAACTTACATTATCAGAATCTCTTCCTCGAATCAGGGTCTGTGTTTGACTCTAGAAGACCTATCTTGACCAGGAATGCCCTTTTTGCTCTTGATGTCTGCCGTGCTCTGTCCGTCATTGGTTGTTTTGCTGCCTAGGTATCAAAATTCCTTATGTTCATCTACTTCGTGACCTTCAGTCCCGATGTTTTCTCGCTGTTCTCATTTCAGCTAATTCGCATCACTTTCAACTTTCTTCGATTTACTCTCAGTCCATATACTGTACTCCTTAGCCTGTTCATGCCATTCAGCAGATCATGTAATTCTTCTTCACATTCACAAATGGTTCAAACGGTTCAAATGGCTCTGAGCACTATGGGACTTACCATCTGAGGTCATCAGTCCCCTAGACTTAGGACTACTTAAACCTAACTAACCTAAGGACATCACACACATACATCACACACATCCACGCCCGAGGCAGGATTCGAACCTGCGACCGCAGCAGCAGCGCGGTTCCGGACGGAAGCGCCTGAACCGCTCGGCCACAGCGACCGTCTCCAGTTTCACACAGAATATCAATGTCGTTAGCGAATTGTATCACTGATATTCTTTTATCTTGAATTTTTGAATTTTAATTCCAGTCTTGAACCTTTCTTTTAGTTCCATGATTGCTTTTCGATCCTTTTTAATCCAAGCACTTCGTTCTTGGTCGTTCACTCCTGTTATTCCATTTTGACCCCTGTACATATTGTATATTATCTGTCTCTTCCTATATCTTACCCCTACTTTTCTCAGAATTTCGAACATCTTCCACCATTTTACATTGTCGAATGCTTTTTCGGCGTCGACAAATCCTAAGAACATGTCTTGAATTTCCTTCAGTCTTGCCTCCATTATCAACCGCAACGTCAGAATGCCTCCCCAGTGCCTTTACCAACCAGCCGCTGTGGCCGAGCGGTTCTAGGCGCTTCAGTCCGGAACCGCACTGCTGCTACGGTCGCAGGTTCGAATCCTGCCTCGGGCATGGATGTGTGTGATGTCCGTAGGTTAGTTAGGTTTAATTAGTTGTCTATGGCACTGACGACCTCAGATGTTAAGTCTCATAGTACTTATATTGATATGAACCATTTGAGCGTCTTTACCTAATACATACTCCATCCTCCATTTTCTTTTGCATTCTTCTGTATATTATTCTTGCAAGTTACTTGGATGCATGAACTGTTAAGCTGATTGTGTGATAATTCTCGCACTTTTAAGCTCTTGCAGTCTTGGGAATTGTGTGTGGATGATATTTTTTCCGAAAGTCAGAAGTATGTCGCCAGACTCATATATTCTACACACCAACGTGAATAGTCGTTTTGTTGACAATGATTTTAGAAATTCTCATGGACTGTTATCTATCCCTTGCCCGCCTGGTTAACCATGCGGTCTAACGCACTGCTTTTCCTGGCGGGAAAGGCGTGACGGTCCCCGGTACGAATCCGCCCGACTGATTAGTGTTGAGATCCGGAGTGCCGGTCAGTCTGTGGACGGTTTTTAAGGCAGTTTTCCATCTTCCTCGGCGGATGCGGGCTGGTTCCCCTTATTCCACCTCAGTTACACTATGTCGGCAATTGCAGCGTAAACACTTCCTCCACGTACGCGTACACCATCATTACTCTACCACGCAAACATTGGGGTTACACTCGTCTGGTGTGAGACGTTCCCGGGGGCGTCCACTGGGGGCCCGAACCGCTCAATAACCCTGGGTTCGGTGTGAGGCGGCGGTAGGGTGAGTGGACTGCTGTAGCCTGTTGTGGGATTCTGAACGACTGAGGTCTATGGTGGGGAAGACCCTCTCCGTCGTTCGACGTCCGCAGTTTCATACAATACAATAGAATACAATCTATCCCTTGTGCCATATTTGTTTTTAAGTCCCCAAAAGCTTTCTTAAATTCTGATTTTAGTACTGGATCACCTATCTATTCTGTATTGACTCCTGTTTCTTCTTTTATGACATCAGAGTAATCTTCCTCTGACAGAGGCCTTCAATTTACTCTTTCCACCTATCCGCACTCTCCTCTGCATTTAACAGTACAGCTCTGTTGCATTCTTAACGTTACCATACTTGCTTTTAATGTCACCGAAGGTTGTTTTGACTTTCCTATATACGGAGTCAGTCCTTCCGACAATACTTTGTTATTCGATTTCTTCACTTTTTAATGATGCCATTTCGTCTTAGCTTCCCTGAAGTTCCTATTTATTTCGTTCCTCAGGGACTTGTATTTCTGTGTTCCTGAATTTGAACGTTTATATAATTCTTTCTTTCATCGATCAACTGAATTATTTCTTCTTTTACCCATGGTTTCTTCGCAGTTACCTTCTTTGTACCTATGTTTCCCTTTCCAACTTCTGTGATTCCCATTTTTAATTACGTCCTTTCATCTTCAACTGTACTGCCTACTGAGCTATTTCTTATAGCTGTATCTATAGCCTTAAGGAACATCAAGCGTATCTCGCCATTTCCTAGTACTTCCGTGTCCCACTTATTTTCGAATTGATTCTTGGTGAATAATATCTTAAACTTCAACCTACTCCTTGTCACTACTACTGTATGAACCGACTCTATATCTGATCCTGGATACGTCTTACAATACAGTATCTGCAGTATCTGATTTCGGAATCACTTTCTGATCATGATGTAGTCTAATTGAAATTTGCCTATGTCACCCGGCCTTTCACAAGTATACCTCCTTCTCTTGTGATTCTTGAACAGAGTCTTCGCTATTACCGTCCGAAATGTATTACAGAACTCAATTAGTCTTTCTCCTCTCTCATTCACTGTCTCAAGCCCGAATTCTATTGTAACTTTTTTTTTCTATTCCTTCCCCTACAGCTGCGTTCCAGTCCCCCATCGCTATTAGATTTTCATCTACTGTTACTTTGCGATGTCAGCATGTATACCTGATTTATCGTTGCCGGTGTCGGTTTGCTGTCGATCCTGATAAGAACAATTTCATTATTGAACTGTCCACAGAAACACTCTCTCTGCCCTACATTCCTACTCATAACGAATCCTACTCCCATTTTCTGCTGCCGTTGATATTAGCCTATCCTCCTGTTAACAGAAATCCTTGACTTCTTTCCATTTCACTTCATTGACCACTACTATATCTAAGTTGCGCTTTTGTATTTTCCTTTTCAGATTTTCTAGCTCCTCTACCACGCTCAAGCTTCTGACGTTCCACAGCCTGACTCGTAGAACATCAACCTTTCGTTGGTTATTCAATCTTTTCCTGATAGCCACCTCCCTCTTGGCTGCCCCTCCTGGACATTCGAAAGGTATACAATTCTGGAATCTGTTGCCAATTGAGAGATCATTATGACACGTTTTCAATTACAGGCCACATGTCCTGTGGATACACTTTTTGTGTCTTTAATGCACTGATTCCGGTCACCTTCTGCATCCTCATGCAATTGATCATCGCTGATTATTCCGCCATTAGCGGCCATTTCCTACTATGAGGAAAAGAGTAGACTGAACCTCTGTCCGCTCCTCCGCACTCTTTGATAAGGCTGTTTTGGCAGCTAATACAGTTTCAAAATGTTTTCTGTTCTGAAACCCCTCTTTCTCACATTATACCGCTTTACCACACAAATTGTAGACAGAACTAGTTGTAACTTCGTCAATCGTATTTTACAGTCAAGCACCGGCACGCCAGTCGGGAACGTTATAGCGGAGAGTGCTGTGAGAAGACGTCAGCCAATCGCACGCAGACTGACCCCTCTCCAGGACGACACTGCGACAGCAGTGGCCTCTATGTGAAGAGAATATAAGCGCCGCTCCCGATTGGCTGCGGCCCACTTCTACAGCAGCATCAAGATTCAACACTTCAAGACCAGTGATTCAGGGATTGCATATACTGAACCTATTTCTTATTTGCATGTCGCCCTTTGATTGCTACTCTTCTGTGCTATTGTCAAAGTATTGTCATTTCGTAATAAAACTGTTTAATACGATTTGATTGAATTGTTGTCTTGCGATCCGAGAAAGCAGGTATCCTAGACCCCCCCACATATGACGAGCTGGCAGGATACAACAGTTGCCTCTACTGAAACTATCTCTTTTTTTGTTCAACCTATCTTTGTTCGAAATACCCCTATTTCAGAGCTCAATTTTGTCAGAATTTCTCTTAACCATGCCATTATATCACACACAATTACATCTCGTTCCTCTAATTTCAGAATATCTTCCACAGTAATATCGTCCCTACCAATATCACCACGTTCAGACTTTGGCCTAACTGGCCTATTAACATTATCTAAACCACACATGATGAGTGATTACTTAATCGGGAATTTCCATTAGTGAGGATTGAGCCATGGTAAAAGATTGTTGTTTTGAAGAGCGTGCCGTAGCGCGTTGTGTGAAGCAGTCGCCCTCCGTTTTTGGCGGTGGCGCCGCTGTGGTAATCGCAGCTTTTGGTGTCTCCCTCTGGTGGGAAAGCGGAAAGGTTGCCTGTTCACGTGCATTTAAGGGGCGCTATCAGCTCGGCAGTCGGTCAGTCGGAGCATTCGCGGGTTCGATTCCCTCACTTCTTCATCGGGGACTCGCACTGCCTGGGCTACTCTCAGGGTGTATCTTCGACATGGAAGAGCCCCACCATTTTCTTGCCGTGTTGTCTGCACGCCGTCACTACTGCTCGCCGTCGGGTCCTCCTCGCCGCCGCCGACGCCGCCGCCGCCGTTCGGTCGCTGACTGCTGCCGCCACCTGGTCGCCGCCGCCGCCGCCGCCGCCGCCTTCACCGCCGCCCTTCTCGCGCGCCGCCACCATGTCCCAACCCACCACCACTATCATTTTCACCTCTCCCTCCACTGCTCCAACCACCATCACATGGAGCTCATCCTCCACCCCCCCTTCCCGTCCTTCCTTCTCTCCCTGTCCACCCCACCCCAGCGCCACTTTCGGCTGTAACCAGCCCCAACTCCCCCTCCCCTATCACTGTCGCTCCATCGACAGCTACTGACTTTCTGCCGCTCCCTGCACCGCCTCCGACGGGCTCCAAGCCAGCACGGATTTCGGCTCGACGTTCCACAGTCTCTGTGACACCCACGCCCCCTCAGTCTGCGTCATCCGCTGCTCAGGGTGGTCCTGCCCCTCGCCATCTCCCCCTGCCACCCGTCCCCCAGCCCCCTCTCCACCCGGTCGTCACCACGAAACCTTCAAAGTGCCCGAATGTTGACCCTTCCACCGAAATCTCCTCCAAGAAAACCCCCGATCTCCGTGACCCGCCCACCCCCATGGACGCGACCCCGACCGCCACCCCCACCACGCCTGCCACCCACACCTTTGTCCTCTCCAATCCTGACCCTCAATTCCTTGATGCCCACTCCCTCACCCTCACCATCCAGAAATACTACCCCAATGCCCCCATCTCCCTTCTGATTCCTCACAAGGACTCGGTCCTCATTAAATTCCCCAATGCTTCCTTCCACACCGATCTCCTCTCCCGCATCCCCCGTATCCAATTTGGCCAACGTGCAACCTTCACCCCCTACCACACCCCGTCCTCTCCCCGTCAGCCTCAACGTCCCCGACATCCGCCAACCTTCACCGCTGTGATCACGAAGCTTAGCCCCGTGATCACAGAGGCTGAGGTGTTGGCGGAACTCAACTCCCGGCCCGACATTGAAATCTGCTCGGCCCGTCGCATCTTCAATGATGCCAGGCCGACTTTTCTCATGCGGATATTCACCACATCCTCCTCCTCCATTGACCGCCTCCTCACCGAGGGAGCCGTCATCCACAATCACCGTCATAAAGTGGACCCCTCCTGTACCCCAGTCCAATCCTACCGCTGCCAACGCTGTCTCACATACAATGACCACATTACCTCTGCCTGCAAGAACCCCCCTACTTGTCCCCACTGCAAAGCTTCACACTTCCTCAAGAATTGCCCCAACCTCACCTCTCCCCCCTCCTGCAACACTTGTAACAAACCACATCCTACCTACTCCTCAAAGTGTAAAGCGAAACCTCCTCCAGTCACCCCTGAGCTCACCGTCCCTGTCCATCCTGTTGATGACCCCATCCACCCCAACAACTCGCTCCGCCCTCCACCTACTGCAGAGGACATCATCCGTTTCATCACCATTGTGCTCCAAAACATCCACCCCTTCCAGTGCTCCCACACCCTTTCCCAAATCGCCCTCGCTGCCCATTCCATCTTCCATCTAACGAACTATGCCCCATACTCTCACAACCAGGCCCACTTCACCTTCACCCCCCTCACCATCCTCGTCTAACTCTCCCCTCCCATGGTACACCAACCCTACCGTATCCTGTACCACAACATTCGCTCCCTGCCCACCCACAAACTCCTCTTCCTCCACACCTTCCGTCAGCACCGCGTGGATGCCTTTGTCCTAAATGAAACCTCCATTCAACCCCGTATCTCCATCTCCACGGCTCCTTACACCCTTCACCGCACCGATAACCCATACCCTCTGGCGCGTGGCGGAGTTGCTATAGGCCACCTCAAGCACCTCCATGTCCGGCCCCAACCTCTCCTTAACAATCCTGCCGAGCATCTCACCCTCAGCCTCTTCTTCCCCACCCTTACCATCACATGAGCCACCATTTATGTCCGCCCTCGCACCCCCATCCCGTACGATTTCCTGGCCCACATTGACTGCACCTTCTCCACCTACGTGATTGCCGCCAACCTCAATATCCACAGCCGTGATCCTGCCGACCTCCAGTGGTGTTATCAGTTTCTCACCACCCTCCAGGGAGACCTGGTTCCCCTGCCTCAGCACACCCGACCCGAATCCAACACCACTCCCGATGTGGTCCTTGCCTCTCTGAACCTCCTTGGGCGCATCTCTGCAGATGTCCTTGACCTCATTGGCAGTGACCATGCTCCTGTTCCCCTCACTATCTCTAATGGTCGCCATCCCCGCAAAGCTCCTCGCCCCGACGTCCCTCCTAAACTTTTCCATGATTACTCCCGTGCCAACTGGGATGCCTACCGGGACTCCATTCGAACCCAGGTTGATGGCCACGATCTTACCCTCGAATCTCCTGATGACATCTCTCGCACTGCTGCCTTCCTGCACCAGACCTTGTCTGACACCATCGCCACCCATATCCCCACCAAAGCCATCCACCCTCACTGCCCCGCCCTGCCTCCACAGGCCGTCCTGCTCCTTCGAGAGTCCCACCCCCTCTACCGCTCTTTTCTATGCACTCGTGACTGGGATACACTTACCTGCTGCCGGCAATTACAACGACACATCTGCAACCTGCTTACTGCGAAGAAACGCCGTGCCTGGCGCCAGACATGTAGACAACACCACGCTCCCCATAAACTCTTCCAAGTATTGGTCTGCTTTCCACTGCCTTACTGGGAACCGCCCAACCCCCCCAGTACCCTCTCCTCCTTAATGACCGTCCCTTTCCTGACAACCTCAGTAAGGCCAACCACTTTGCCTCTCACCTCTCTGATGTGTTTTCCATCCCAGATGATCCGCACTTTGATTATTCCCTCTTCCCTGACATGGACCATACGAATACCTCTGTTCCTCCCCATGCTCCTAGCTTCCAGTACTTGGGCCACACACCACCATCTGAACTTAACACTCCCATCACTACACAGGACATCAGCCTCACACTCTGCACTAAACGCAACACTGCTCCTGCCCACGACTGCATTACCTACCACAACCTCAAACACTGCCCTCCCTCCTTCCTTTCAGTCCTTTCCACCTTCTAGAATTTTATCCTTGCCACTGGCTTCTATCCCAACCTGTGGAAAACCTCCCATATCCTGATGTTCTCCAAACCCAACAAGCCTCCATCTGATGCCTCTTCCTGTCGTCCTATCTGTCTCGCATCGGTGTTCTTCAAGCTCTTGGAATCCATCCTTTCTCGGCACATCCATCACCACCTCTGCCAAAACCACCTCCTCCCCAACACCCAATGTGGCTTTCGACCTTCCTTCTCTGCTGATGACCAACTCCTCCGCCTCATTCATCTCCTCTCCCTCCAGCTTATCTCCTGCCACTCCACCATTTTTGTCTCCCTTGACCTCAAAAAGACTACGACCGGGTCTGGCATCCCGGTCTCCTGTTTAAACTCCAAACCTACGCCCTTCCTATCAACTACATCTGTCTGATGGCCTCCTTCCTCTCCCACCGCCCCTCCTATGTTACCATCCATAATACCAATTCCCACACCTTCTACCCCTCTGCAGGTGTGCTCCAGGGCTCTGTCCTCTCCCCTCTCCTCTACCTTCTGTACACGGCAGATATGCCCCAAACCCCCCCTCCAGTACACCTTTTGCAATATGCTGATGACACCACATTCCTCGCCCTCGCTCCTACCCTCCAACGGTCCCAACGCCTTCTCCAGAATCACCTTGATCTTTTTGCTGCATGGTGTAACCAGTGGCTCCTGAAAATCAATCCTTCCAAGACCCAGGCAATCATCGTAGGTTGTACCACTTGCTCCTTCCAGCTCCTGGATTTCTCCCTTACAGTCTGCGCCCGTCCTGTCCGCCTCACCCCCACCCTCACCTACCTTGGCCTCACCATTGACCGTCACCTCACCTGGATCCCTCATCTCCGCTCCATCCAATCCAAAGCCCACAACCGCCTCCGACTCCTCAAACTCCTCTCTGGCCGGACGTGGGGGTTGCACCCCTCTACCATCCTCCACACCTACAAATCCTTAATCCATTCCATCCTCTGTTATGCCACTCCTGCCTGGATATCTGCACCCACCCCCCCCCCCCAAATTCTATAAGTCCCTCCAGATCCTTCAGCGTCATGCACTCTGCCTTGCCTTCCGTATACACTTCCCGTCCCCCACGCGGATCCTCTTTGATCTCATTCCTTTCCCCCATCTGCTCCTATTCCTCAAACATATCCGCATCCTCTACACCTCCCGCCCCCTTGATCCCCCTCACCACCTGGTTGCTCCTCTCCTCTCCCATCCCCACCCCCTGCCACGTCTTCACTGTTGTGTCCCCCCTACCCTCCATCTCTACACCCTTCATCTCCTTTCCCAAGGTGGCTTCCATCAATTCCCCCTCCCAGATGATGCCCTCTCTCCCTCCATTTATCCCTCCTATCAACTCTGATCCTGACTCCCCCTCTGTTCTTTTCCTGGGCTCCCTCTGCCCCCTTCCATCCTCTTTTTTCCCCACCTCCCCTCTCTCTGCCCCCTTCTCTCCCCTGAGTCCTTTTGCATTTCCCTCCTCTGTCTCCTCTCATTCCCTCTCGCGTCTTCCCTGCCCCTCTCCCCTTTTATGAGTCCTCTTCCTCCTTGGTTTCCCCCCTTTTCGTTTTTTCCTTCCTCCCTCCTTGTTCTTCCCCCTCCTCCAGGTCCCCCCCCCCCATCTGCCTTTGGCTTTGGAGTGTCATCTTTGTGCCGCCATTTTCGTGCAGTGTTTTACAGTGAGTGTTTTACAGTGAGTGTTCCGTGTTGTGTTTGTGTTTTTGGGAAGTGTTGCGAACAGCCATCATACTGTCGCTGGGTGTGCTTTTTATCTCTTGTGAACAGAAACCAGACTGTCGCCATGTTTTTTAATTGTGTGTGAAGTTTCATATCAGCGCACACTCCGCTGCAGAGTGAAAATCTCATTCTGGAAACATCCCCCAGGCTGTGGCTAAGCCATGTCTCCGCAATATCCTTTCTTTCAGGAGTGCTAGTTCTGCAAGGTTCGCAGGAGAGCTTCTGTAAAGTTTGGAAGGTAGGAGACGAGGTACTGGCAGAAGTAAAGCTGTGAGTACCGGTCGTGAGTCGTGCTTCGGTAGCTCAGTGGTAGAGGACTTGCCCGCGAAAGGCAAAGGTCCCGAGTTCGAGTCTCGGTCGGGCACACAGTTTTAATCTGCCAGGAAGTTTCATACCAGCGCACACTCCGCTGCAGAGTGAAAATCTCATTCTGTATTATGTTACTTGTCTGATTCCTGTGTCTTATATTAACATTGCCAACCCCTTTTGCTTTCTGTTTTAACTTTCCGCATTTTTCCGCCATTTTACACTTTGCGTCACCGTTTTATCGCCTGTTTTTCTTGTTTCTTTTCTTCTTCCGTTTTCAAAAAAAAGTCTGTAGGCTGTAGAGCAGCGTACTAAGCTGCTGCCAGCCCACCCCCATCGGGGGGAATTGAAAATTAATAAAGGAAAAAAAAATCTGACGGAATGAGGCTAGGTCAGTCTAGCGTCAGCAGTTGCTGGTCTGTCTCTCCTTTGCATTTGTGCGGCAGTTAGTGTCTGTCTGTCGTCGGAGTGCTAGTATGTCTGTCCTTTGGATCAACTTTAAAGCCAGAAAATGAGAGTCTTGCCACTCTGCCAGTAATAGAACTCAGCTAGTGGTCGCCCGGTCAGGGCTGAGTTCCTGCATCTGAGTCTGCGCGTTAGGCCGCCAGTCTGCTCGAGTTGCTCGGGTTGCTCGGGCAACGGTGATTGGCGGTTGTATCGGTCGGTTGGTCGGTCGCGCACTGAGACACGAGATGACGTGCCCGCCTTGAGCGTCGGCGCATGTGAGGTCCCCACGTGAATCCAGTGGGCAGCGCCGTATAGAAAGGGGTAGTGGCTTCGCGGTTTACACGAGAGCAACAGGAGCGAAACCACGACATCGAGCTGACAGGGGCGAACTGCGACGCCGTGGGACGGGAGATCGGCGCGCGTTCCTGGTTGGCAGCGGACGGTTCGTGAGAGCGTTGGGGGTGCTGCGCCAGGTCTTCGCCAGAAATCGCAGTTTATTAGAAGTTAAGTGGCTGTTTCATTTACTTGTTAAATTCTACTTGTTTTCTTGGTGAGGTCACCCCAGCCGCTTTGTTTTGGGGTCGTCCCACCATTCTTCTCCTTTTGCCCACCCGCGGGAAGGTGGTTATTTGTGAATTGGGTGGTCTGTTTTTCCCTTGTGGATTTGGGGAGGCTTACAGCAATCTGCGGTCCGGGTTGTTTAGTAACCCCCCCTCCCCCCCCCTCCGTCAATCTGCCGCACGTTAATAGCATAATAGCTGCCTCTGTCATCTTTGTCGGATTCGGTGTTAACGAATTTATAGAATTAAGGTAAAGGCCGAATTTTTGAAATATGTTTTTATCTTGCTTATCATCTTGCAAGGCGGTATATGTGTAATGCAGAGCATGTTGTACACTTTATGTAAGTCTGAATTTCATGGGTTTTATTTAAATAGTCATTTTTATAAAGTTGCCACTCTTCCACCGTAAGAACAAATTGCACTTTAGTGGCAAATAATTTCTTAGTGTGAGTGTTTGTGCCATTTCCATCCCTCTTACGGGGTGCATAGTTAATGTGTTTGTGTGTGTTGTTAAAATTTTTAGTTTAAAATAATCTGGTGTGTTGCAGATTAGCACCAGTGTACTTTTCAGAGGTCGTTGTGAGCGGTCGTGACTACGGCCGTGTTGAAAGGGTCGGAAGGGTAAAAAAAAAAAAAAAAAAAAAAAGAAGTATATATATAATTGTTATTCTGCCTCTGAATAACTGTAACTTGATATTTAAAGGGCGTTTCCTGATTGTAGTTTTAAATCTGTTTTGAAAAGGCTTTTAGGAATAAAATTCATATTTGTTAAAGGTAATTCTATTTTCCAACAGTTACTTCCTGGCAACTACTTCCACGCTCATCTAGTGTGAAGAAAATTATTTGAGAGAAGATTTTGAAAGTAAAATTACGGTGCAAGGATGACGCTGCAGATTCACATATTTTAACACAATCGGTGCAAGGACATAACTTATGCTGCATTGCTGCTGCCCGAAGTGTCGATGCTGATGAACTCGAAGTTTCCGCCGGTGGCGTGCTTTGCCGTGGTCGTCACTAATGCTATGCCGCCGTCGAGGTCTCCGATGTTACTGGGCGCTGCAGACTGAAATTTAGCACGCCTCTGCGAAGACTTCATCTTCTTTCTTAAAGTTCCTCATACCTAGCTTTTGCTACCGATTCTCATGCACGAAACTGCTGCAAAATATTATGTTCAGAGCCCCCACGCAAACTGCCTATCACGCAATAGATTTAGGACCTGAATCAGAGAATTATAACATGTTACAATTACAATTGCAATTCTAAAGGAGTTAGATTCATATCCCGGACGAGGAAACCCCATTTCGACGGTACCTAATGGTTACTGCCGAGTGCAGTTGCTCTTCCAAACAGCGACATCAAGATCGCTGTCGCCACTCTTGCATTACTTAGCTTACAGGAGCTGACAGCCGTCAGCTGACAACGTAGGCTTACGTACTTCACTGCTTACATCAGCATTACTGGATCTTTACGACGTGGAAACGCCTGGTGTCTTTTCCTTCGACCTAAACTAACACAGAATTCGAGGCCGCCTTTCACCCAGATGACGTGTATGATCTTATTGTTACTTCTGTTTCTCACAAATCGCCAGATATGGATGGGCTCCTAAAGGAATTCTATGTACGTTTTTGGCCCGTCTTGGGTGTCACATTTACGATCATGTTGAACAAGATGATAAGGGGGGCAGTTGTGCCCGCTTCTTTCAAGGTGGAGAAAATTGTAGTATTGGTACCTAAATATCCTGGTCGTAATACTGTTGATAATTTTTGTCCTCTCGCGTTTTTAGAGTTTGATTATAAGACAGTAGCGAGGGTGGTAAATCGCAGAATGACTGCCTTGCTACAGCGGTTGTCGGCGAGTATCAGTGTTGCTTCCCTGGTCGCTGCGTTCTTGCCACTGTGGTCGAACACTGTGGTGTGGTTTCGGTTGCTGCTGTTACTTCTGCCCATTGTGCTTCTGCCTTTTCGCATTTTAATAAAAATTTAAATCGTATAAATCATAACTTTCTGTTTCTGATGTTGAGGCTTGTGTAGTGTTATCGAACATGTTCACAGACTTTTCAGCTTCGGTAGTGTGACTGTACAACTGATGCCCTCGATATCCATCCGTCGGGGAGTGTCACAGGAGAGACCGCTCTCGATTTCTTTGTTTTTATTATCTCTGGAGCCGTTGCCTCGGGAGGTTGCGTCCCAGCTTCAGGGCTGAAAGCTTTCTGTAAGGACCCTCGCTGTTCGGGCGTACGCTGATATGATGGTTTTATTCCGTCGACGTGCAGAGATACCTCGGCTGAAGACGATCATCAAAGATTATTGGAATGTCTTGGAAGTGCGGCTTAACGAGGGCATAACTAAACTCCTTAATTCAAGGGGTTTCTATGCAATAACCACGTGGTGCACTGCTGTGGATCGTCAATACGTCGCTAAGAATTGTTACTGATCATTGTCCGCTCCAAATGGCGACTCTCAATTGGAAATCGGTTACTGACAAGATCCAGGTGTCACTGCTGGATCATGAACGCTACTCTCTTACTCTTCTTTAGAAGATACGACTTTTGGCTACTTATGTATTGTCAAAGGCCTGTTACAACTATTCCTGATTCCCTCTATGATGGCCAAGAAAGCGAAGCAGTAGCGTGGTCTCTTTTTATGAAAGCCCGTATCTTCAGATTGCGATGCAAGATTTTGATGAAGCCACATTCCCTCGGAAAATTTGGCCTTTCTGACCTTAAGAGAAAGAGGTCTGTCATATATGTTCAGCGGATCATTTTGATGATAATTTAGGAGTTATTTACCTTTAGTTCTCGGCTGTTCACCTCAGTGCATTCAGCGAGTCTTGATCCCCTGTTGACGTTAGTCGTCTGAATTTGAAGCAGAGATATAATCGAAAGTTCTACCTAGTCGTGAGCGATTCCAGAGATGACGTGTTGCAGTGACCAGTGCTCACAACCAAGCTATTTTTGACCCGCTTGGACGGGATACCCCGCCCCAATGCCGCTGAACAATTATTGCCGCAAATAAACTGGAAAATTGTGTGGGCCAACAGCAACCTTCCGCTTCTATCAATGACAGCGGCCTCCTGCTGGTACACGGTGGCCAACAATCTGATCGTCTGTATCTTATCGGGATTAGTGACACGGATAAATGCAGTAGGTGTGCGCCCCTAGATACGCTGCAACAGCGGTTTGCAAGTCGTGGTCACTTTGTACATTCTGTCGTCCCTGGTGAGGGTGACGATGATATTTGGCTTTTCGCCTGTTTATGTTACTGCTTAATGGTACTTCCTGCAACTGCTCCGGTTTCGAGAACTCTTTGCCAACATGCTGAATTTTCCCCTTCAAAGATTGGGCGTTCAATAGTATCGGCAGCAGCTGTTGCCCTCATCTACATCTACATCTACATGACTACTCTGCAATTCACATTTAAGTGCTTGGCAGAGGGTTCGTCGAACCACAATCATACTATCTTTCTACCATTCCACTCCCGAACAGCGCGCGGGAAAAACGAACACCTAAACCTTTCTGTTCGAGCGCTGATTTCTCTTATTTTATTTAGATGATCATTCCTACCTATGTAGGTTGGGCTCAACAAAATATTTTCGCATTCGCAAGAGAAAGTTGGTGACTGAAATTTCGTAAATAGATCTCGCCGCGACGAAAAACGCCTTTGCTGTAATGACTTCCATCCCAAATCGCTTATCATATCTGCCGCACTCTCTCCCCTACTACGTGATAATACAAAACGAGCTGCCCTTTTTTGCACCCTTTCGATGTCCTCCGTCAATCCCACCTGGTAAGGATCCCACACCGCGCAGCAATATTCTAACAGAGGACGAACGAGTGTAGTGTAAGCTGTCTCTTTAGTGGACTTGTTGCATCTTCTAAGTGTCCTGCCAATGAAACGCAACCTTTGGCTCGCCTTCCCCACAATATTATCTACGTGGTCTTTCCAACTCAAGTTGTTCGTAATTTTAACATCCAGGTACTAAGTTTAATTGACAGCCTTGAGAATTGTACTATTTATCGAGTAATCGAATTCCAACGGATTTCGTTTGGAACTCATGTGGATCACCTCAAACTTTTCGTTATTTAGCGTCAACTGCCACCTGACACACCATACGGCAATCTTTTCTAAATCGCTTTGCAACTGATACTGGTCTTCGGATGACCTTACTAGACGGTAAATTACAGAATCATCTGCGAAGAACCTAAGAGAACTGCTCAGATTGTCACCCAGGTCATTTATATAGATCAGGAACAGCAGAGGTCCCAGGACGCTTCCCTGGGGAACACATGATATCACTACAGTTTTACTCGATGATTTGCCGTCTATTACTACGAACTGCGACCTTCCTGACTGGAAATCACGGATCCAGTCGCACAACTGAGACGATACCCCATAGGCCCGCAGCTTGATTAGAAGTCGCTTGTGAGGAACGGTGTAAAAAGCTTTCCGGAAATCTAGAAATACGGAATCAACTTGAGATCCCCTGTCGACAGCGGTCATTAATTCGTGCGAATAAAGAGCTAGCTGCGTTGCACAAGAACGATGTTTTCTGAAACCATGCTGGTTACGTATCAATAGATCGTTCCCTTCGAAGTGATTCATAATGTTTGAATACAGTATATGCTCCAAAACCCTACTGCAAACCGACGTCAATGATATAGGTCTGTAGTTAGATGGATTACTCCTACTACCCTTCTTAAACACTGATGCGACCTGCGCAGTTTCCCAGTCTGTAGGTACAGATCTACCGGTGGGCGAGCGGTTGTATATGAGTGCTAAGTAGGGAGCTATTGTATCAGCGTAATCAGAAAGGAACCTAATTGGTATACAATCTGGACCTGAAGACTTGCCCGTATCTAGCGATTTGAGTTGCTTCGCAACCCCTAAGGTATCTACCTAAGAAACTCAAGCTAGCAGCTGTTCGTGTTTCAAATTCTGGAATATTCCATTCATCTTCCCTGGTGAAGGAATTTCGGAAAACTGCGTTCAATAACTCCGCTTTAGCGGCACAGTCGTCGGTAACAGTACCATCGGCACTGCGCAGCGAAGGTATTGACTGCGTCTTGCCGCTTGTGTACTTTACATACGACCAGAATTTCTTCGGATTTTCTACCAAATTTCGAGACAATGTTTCGTTGTGGAACCTATTACAGGCATCTCGCATTGAAGTCCGTGCCAAATTTCGCGCGTCTGTAAATTTTAGCCAATCTTCGGGATTTCGCGTTCTTCTGAACTTTGCGTGCTTTTTCCGTTGCCTCTGCAACAGAGTTCGGACCTGTTTTGTGTACCACGGGGGATCAGTTCCATCTATTACCAATTTATGAGGTATGAATCTCTCAATTGCTGTTGCTACTATATCTTTGAATTTGAGCCACATCTCGTCTACATTTGCATAGTCAGTTCGGAAGGAATAGAGATTGTCTCTTAGGAAGGCTTCTAGTGACACTTTATCCACTTTTTTAAATAAAATTATTTTGCGTTTGTTTCTGGTGGAATTGGAAGAAACGGTATTGAGCCTAGCTACAACGACCTTGTGATCACTAATCCCTGTATCAGTCATTATGCTCTCTATCAGCTCTGGATTGTTTGTGGCTAAGAGTTCAAGTGTGTTTTCGCAACCATTTACAATTCGCGTGGGTTCGTGGACTAACTGCTCGAAATAATTTTCGGAGAAAGCATTTAGGACAATCTCGGAAGATTTTTGCTGCCTACCACCGGTTTTGAACAAGTATTTTTGCCAACATATCGAGGGAAGGTTGACGTCCCCACCAACTGTAACCGTACGAGTGGGGTATTTGTTACGAGACTCAAATTTTCTCTGAACTGTTCCGCAACTATATCATCGGAGTCTGGGGGTCGGTAGAAGGAGCCAATTATTAACTTACTTCGGCTGTTAAGTATAACCTCCACCCATACCAATTCGCACGGAGTATCTACTTCGACTTCACTACAAGATAAACCAATACTGACAGACACAAACACTCCACCACCAATTCTGCCTAATCTATCTTTATTGAACACCGTCTGAGACTTCATAAAAATTTCTGCAGAACTTATTTCAGGCTTTAGCCAGCTTTCTGAACCTATAACGATTTCAGCTTCTGTGCGTTCTATTAGCGCTTGAAGCTCAGGGACTTTCCCAGCACAACTACAACAATTTACATCTACAATTCCGCTGCAGAGTGAAAATCTCATTCTGAATTCCGACTGTTCCTTGATCCAAGCACGTCCTGTATTTGCCATGCACCCTTTGAGATTGCAGCCCACCCCGTACTTTCCCGAGGCATTCTAACCTAAAAAACCGCCCAGTCCACGCCACACAGCCTCCGCTACCCGTGTATCCGCCAGATGAGTGTAGTGAACTCCTGACCTATTCAGCGGAACCCGAAACCCCACCACCCTATGGCGCAAGTCAAGGAATCTGCAGCCAACACGGTCGCAAAACCGTCTGAGCCTCTGATTCAGACCCTCCACCCGGCTCTGCACCAAAGGTCCGCAGTCGGTTCTGTCAACGATGCTGCAGATGGTGAGCTCTGCCTTCATCTCGTAAGCAAGACCGGCAGCCTTCACCAAATCAGATAGCCGCTGGAATCCAGAGAGAATTTCCTCAGATCCAAAGCGACACACGTCATTAGTGTCGATATGTGGCACCACCTGCAGCTGGCTCCACCCTGTGCTCTTCATGGCATCCGGAGGGACCCTTTCCACATCAGGAATGACTCCACCCGGAATGCACACGGAGTGCACACTGGATTTCTTCCCCTCCTTAGCCGCCATATCCCTAAGGGGCCCCATTACGCGCCTAACATTGTAGCTTCCAACTGCCAATAAGCCCACCCTCTGTGATTGCCCGGACCTTGAAGACTGAGAATCATCCTCTGAAACAGGGCAGGCAGTGGCATCTGGCTCAGCCAGAGACAGTGCCTGAAACCTGTTTGTCAGACGCACCAGGTAGGCTTTCTGATCAGCGTCCGGGGACGTCTTTCGCTGCCCGCGACGCCTTGGAACGACCTCCCAATCAACCACAGGCAAGGTCTCAGCCCCACTGCGGGCAGCAACCGGGGCAACCACAGCGGCAGACCGATCTGGGGACAGACGGGACGAGGTTGATATCCCAGTGATACCCAAGTCCGGCTCCCCACCGTGGTGCCCATTGGCAACAGCCTCAAGGTGCGCGACCGAAGTCAGCGCCTCTTGCAGCTGCGAGTGAAGGGATGCCAACTCAGCCTTCATTGTCCTTTTGATTTTCCATCTCTGTTTTTTCTTTCTATTACTTATTTTTGCGTTATTGGTATTATTTTTGGGAACTTAAAAACACATTAAGTGACAGTGGGGGCGAGGGAGGGCAGGAGGAGGGGAGGGGGGAAGGCATTCTGGGCTGGCCTTGGGATTCGATCCCTTTCCATCTTGTCTCCACCACTTTGACGCTGACTGTGACCAATACTGATAGCTGTTTTTAAAATGTATTTCCTGTTTACAAGAATATTCACATAGTTATGTTGAATATTTTATAATTAATTATAATTTCCTTCATGTAAACTGTATCATACTCTTGTTTATGGTCCTTATTTAAGTTCACTATACGTGTAGACTACTCAATAAATTGCTTTTATACATATAAAAACCGGAAAAAAATCCCGGTCTGGCACATATATTTGACTTGTCCCATCGGTATAAATCACTGCCATTTGGCAGCTAATGTTTTTAATTCCTTTCTGTCTACGGATTGTGCAGAAATATTTCATCGCTATGTTTTATGAACGACAGATTAGTCGAGGTGGTCCTCTAGTCCGGCTTCCCAGTTCACTGGACCTGAATCCGTTGGAATTCTGGCTTTACGGACAGTTACAGGCATTGATATATTCCCAACCCACAGAGAATGTCCAGACTTTACAGGAGGTAGCGACAATTCATATGATGCAATACGAATGGAACCAGATATATTGGAAACATTGCGTGATCTCCTCCAAAGAAGTGCTGAAGGATATGTCAGGATGCATGGTAATCTCATGTGCCACTGCCCATAGTGTCTATTTCTACGTAACAGATACCCGGAAATTGAAATACAGATTTGCGCATATCTCAGGAGGTATTGGATTCTGGGAATATCATCATACGAACTTTTTTCTATTTTTGACCAATACTACTTCCTATAGAAAAAAACTACACGTTTTTTAAACATCTTGAACATCGAGAACTATATCAGATAGCAATTTTCGGGAGACCAGTTTATGTAGAAAACGTCAAAAACTAAGTCGCACACTGAAGTCCCAGAAAATAACTCTTACCTCGAATATATGCGTTAACGTGGAATGATAGAATACGGAAATCAGTGAGCAGCGTTGTAGACCTCGAAGTCTAGTAAATATCTTGCTGGTCACGACAAACTGACAAAGATCGCTATACAGCCTTTTCTGCCTCCGAACAGCATTTTAAATTGATCATTTTTTCCCAGGAGGGCAAGGTAAACAGCTGGCGTTTCAGCTACGAAAGACAGTGTGTGTACAAAAAGAAAGCATTACATTTTCCGCGTCAAAGTATTTTGTCAAATGTTTTTCTACAGCGTCATTCTGGTAGTTTGCAAAGTAACCATCTATGGCTGCGATAACAACTTTATTGCAGTTAATCGCTTTACAGCCCAAAATTTCTTCACATGAAGGAATACTTGAAAGTTACGGTGTACCAAATATTACTTGAGAGAAGGTGAACGTCTTAACCAAAATCGCTTATAAACGATCTTTATTTTGGTAAGCATGATTTCCATCTTCAGATATTGATACTCAGCATATTGTGAATTAACCTTGACTTGCCGACATATTGTTCATCTCGTTCCTCACATACCTGATGATATTCTAGGAAGAGTACTTGTGCAGCTGGTGTAAGAGACCTGCAGCTACCTTTTATCAAGATCTTAAGGCAGTAACCATGCATACTGAAACTGGTAATCAATAATAAAAGTTGTTTACAAGCAACCGTAACTGAGAAGCTCACCTTCTGTAATTACGATAGATCATCCCCTTACAACACAAGGCGGGTAAACGTTTGTACCAAATATGACGGAAGGTGCGTATTTTACGATAGGATCGTAGTTTTCTTCTCGCCAAAACAGCATCGTGCCTCGTAGGTATATTCTGGCCATAACACCTTTGTGGGTAAGTACATTTGCTAGATGAAAGACGATGTGTGTCCTGCAATCCAGGCATCTACTTATGTATTTTTTCCTTCAGTTATTCCAGAAGGCATAGAGAGTATTCGTCAGTATCATTGTTTTACTCTCTTCTAGGCAGTTACCGGGACGGTTCCCTTACTTCATCCACTATAGTACATGGAACTGACATACCCTTTCTGCTGCTGCCTCTTCTACTGACTGTTTCCATTGCTCCCAGAGAGAGATGTCACATTTAGACACACTACATCAGTGGGATTCTATTTAGAATGGTTTCAATATTACAGTTAGATACTTATAGGAAGTAAAATCAACATCTAGCGTATATTGGTTATACTACTTGCTACGATATAGTATTGTTATCAACTTCATACAAGATAAGAAAGTGGTTTCTCTTCATCCTTAGCTATGTAACAATAAAGCATAAAAGTTTTATTTCCACTGTTGGCACTGCTTGTATTTTTAAAACACCACAGCTAGAAATAGACAACACTATATAGTCAACATTATGTAAATATGAGCAGATGCCTGAAGAAGAAGCAGTCGAATCGAAACCAGTAACAGCGCTACTGCCCCCATAAATGGAATAATTAACAGAGGCAGATTCCTCTTCTTATTTTATACTACGTGTATCATAGTTAATAGTGGAGATTGCTGAGGTGGGGTGGTTTACGTGCTTCACCGACACAAATACCGACCACAATGGAGGCGTTCTTATGAAGAGACCAGACTAACCAGTGATTCTGGAAGAGGGGCAGCAGCCTTTTCAATAACTGCAAGAGGGGGGGGGGAAGGAGAAGTCAGGGTGTTTTATCTGGCCTTATAACATTATCAATCATGGCGATGTTACGCAGGTGCAGCGAACAGCTGGAACCTAGGGGACACTAGAGCCATTATTTTTTTCCCCAGAGAGGATGATGATATCGTCATGGGAAATGTATTCTGCTGGTGTAATAGTCCCCCATTTGGATCTTCAGGCGAGTACTACTCAGGAGGATGTCGTCATCAGGAAAACCGAACGTTGCATTCTGCAGATTGGAATGTGGTATGTAAAACAAATTGATAAACTGAAGATATACTGGGAAGTTGTGTAATGCAGTGGCAGGAAGAACAGGGTGTCTGGTCAGGTAAAGTGACAGGATCATCAGTAGGTTGGCTGAGCCGGTTCTGGGACAAAGTAGATCGCCGACGACGTCATCAATAAGTAACCGATGAGTCATTTTATTTCCTCGCCACTTCCGGTTTCTGACAAAGACCAGTTTCCCTATGCATAAAATTTCGCGAAATTCAAAAATAGGTAAAAAATTCAAATTCCATCTCTTCTGCTTCACTGAAGATGCAGGGCTGTTGATGTAAGTAGAAATTAGGAGCAAATTAAAAACTCCGAGATGTTGTCATGCTGGTGGAAGCAAACCATTTGTACTAAATATATAATTCAATTGGGGTTTCGCCTGACACCAAAGTGCAAGTAGGTCACTTGGGTTATGTGTAGAATCCCCTCAGATACTGGCATAGTCTCTATGACCTCAGAATCCAAGATGCTTAGACAAAGGGAAGTTACCAGTGTGCTGATGTAATAAACATGTTTTTCTCAGCTATTATTCACTCCATTATGTTGATGTTGTTGTTGTGGTCTCCAGTCCTGAGACTGGTTTGATGCAGCTCTCCATGCTACTCTACCCTGTGCAAGCTTCTTCATCTCCCAGTACCTACTACAGCCTACATCCTTCTGAATCTGCTTAGTGTATTCATCTCTTGGTCTCCCTCTACTATTTTTACCCTCCACGCTGCCCTCCAGTACTAAATTGGTGATCCCTTGATGCCTCAGAACATGTCCTACCAACCAATCCCTTCTTCTAGTCAAGTTGTGCCACAAACTCCTCTTCTTCCCAATTCTATTCAATACCTCCTCATTAGTTATGTGATCTACCCATCTAATCTTCAGCGTTCTTCTGTAGCACCACATTTCAAAAGCTTCTATTCTCTTCTTGTCTAAACTATTTATCGTCCATATTTCACTTCTGTACATTGCTTCACTCCACAGAAATACTTTCAGAAACGACTTCCTGACACTTAAATCTATACTCAATGTTAACAAATTTCTCTTCTTCAGAACTGCTTTCCTTGCCATTGCCAGTCTACATTTTATATCCTCTCTACTTCGATCATCATCAGTTATTTTGCTCCCCAAATTGCAAAACTCATTTACTATTTTAAGTGTCTCATTTCCTAATCTAATTCCCTCAGCATCACCCAACTTAATTTGACTACATTCCATTATCCTCGTTTTGTTTTTGTTGATGTTCATCTTATATCCTCCTTTCAAGTCACTGTCCATTCCGTTCAAATGCTCTTCCATGTCCTTTGCTGTCTCTCACAGAATTACAATGTCATCGGCGAACCTCAAAGTTTTTATTTCTTCTCCATGGATTTTAATACCTACTCCGAATTTTTCTTTTATTTCCTTTACTGCTTGCTCAATACACAGATTGAATAGCATCGGGGAGAGGCTACAACCCTGTCTCACTCCCTCCCCAACCACTGCTTCCTCTTCATGCCCCTTGACTCTTATAACTGCCATCTGGTTTCTGTACAAATTGTAAATAGCCTTTCGCTCCCTGTATTTTACCCCTGCCACCTTCAGAATTTGAAAGAGAGTATTCCAGTCAACATTGTCAAAAGCTTTCTCTAAGTCTACAAATGCTAGAAACGTAGGTTTGCCTTTCCTTAATCTTTCTTCTAAGATAAGTCGTAGGGTCAGTATTGCCTCACGTGTTCCAACATTTATACTGATCTTCCCCCGAGGTCGGCTTCTCCATTATGTACGACTAATTATAGCAGTAAAATTACTTATAGAATTCCAGTAATTCCCTCTGATATCGCTATTAGACTGTTGTTTGAGTTTGTTCAACAAATGCACAATGAGAATGTTAGTGCACCGTTATACTCGATTCCAATTAACTCAAGATATATTCTTGCAACAATGCATTTGGAGTATATGAAATAATTATATTTACAGGTCAATAGCACAAGGAGTTCCAAGGTATCAGATATAGACCCATTTATAATTTTATATCACTTTCGATAACAGTTCTATTTGAAATTTTATCTGTTTAAATATGAGTATTAGGAGTTTTCGAATTAGTAAATTACTCTAAATTTTTACTAACTTTATTGTCCAAAAGGAATTTCAATTGTTTCTCCATCGGTGTATAGTTTATTTTTTATGTAGAATTTTGAGTTTAAAAAGCTAATAAAAACAACTAGTGAAACTTTTTGATAAGTTTCTCTTATTGGAAAAGTTAATGTTTTATTGAGAACAGAAGAATTATCACTCATTTTAAATAATCTACTCACTTATACTAAGGAGAATTTTGTAAATAAATGACAAATTGGGAACTGAAAGTTCCAGAAAAGAAATTAGAAAACAAAAACGGTAAACTTATACCAAATTCTATTTGATGTGCAATCATTGAAACAAGTGGATATGGAAAAATAACTTTAATGACTGATAATTATATTTTTGCACTTGGGTGGTTAAACTGAAAAAAAATAATCATTTGTACATTTACTCAAAAAGTTTACATCAATCAAACTTTCAAGTATTTATAAAATGATGTGAAAAAACAGGAGACAAATTAATGAAAAAATTCTGGTTTTTTCGAAAAAATGAAGAAATTGTACTATTAGATGATTATGAAGATAATTCAATTGTAGTTGTAATGATTTCATTCTTGAAAACCAGGATATAGTTAGAGAATATTTTACTAGAGGAAGACATTTTGTAAGTGAAGAATATTAAACAATTCCAAAACAGTTAGTCAGAGATAATTATAAATTTTAAATTATTTTTAGACACAATGATACAAATTTAAAATTTTTTTATCATTAATTTGTTATGTTAATGTAAATTTTAATGAATTAAAAGAAATGTAGTAAATGTTTGAATAAATATATATTTGGTTTTATTACAATAGGTATGAATGGAAAAATTAATGAAGGTAAAGATAAGGAAAAGGTTAAGATGTTATTAAATATTGAACATAAACGCTCAATATAAAATGTATGTAAATCTTGAAGAAGAAAATGTAATGCAAGCATATACATAAAATGCTGAACAGAAGTGTTAAACATAAAATTTAAAAAAAACGATATCTTATTTTTTATTCTCTATGAATGTTCCCAAGATATGGCATCCAAATGGTATAAAAAACTAAAAGAAGAATTAAAGAAGAGTTTGAGAAATGTATAAAATAACCAAGAAGAGAATACTAAAAATTTAAGAAAGGTCAACTAGTTATCAATACAACAGAAGAAGTGAACCATGTAATGGAAGGATTTGGAGAAAAAAAAGTTTTAAAAGCAATTGAGTGAAATATCTAAGTTTAGAAACAAATGGGTCCTTATTATCAACATAATTTAGATTTTAATGATACTCAAGTAATTAAAGATTTATGAATCAGGAATAAATAGTTAATTAGAGAATTAAAAAAAAGAAAGAAAATCAAAAGAAAAAGATGTCTGAAAATAAATATGTACAGAAGAATGTTAGAATTTGATAATTGTTATGAACATAATATATTTGGATTTAGACCTGTAGGATAATTTAAATTTGTAGAAAAATTACCAACAGAATTAAATGGTGTTAAATAAAATCGGTGAATAAGAAAATGAAGGAACAGAAAGATTATTGAAATGTTTAACTAGAAAACAAATAACGTTAGATGATTAGGAATATAGTTTGATTCTCTTCATTTACAAGAATTTTACTGGACTCAGATCTTCTATATAATGAAAAAATACTGTTGAAATAAAACAAGAAACGGAAATAAATATAACAATTTGATGAAGTAAGTGTTGAAAATTATTTTCCTAGTTTTTCAGAAATAGATGTTAATGTGTAATTTAAAAAGTTGGTGATTGTTTAGTAAAATAAACATTAAGAAAAAAAGTTTAATATATCTGAATGAATGATGTTAGACATTTAATTGAAGATCAACAATAATTCCTGGTCAATATTTAAAAGGAAATAAATATTATCATAATGAAGAATTTGCAATAATGCAAATGTTAAGAATCAAATTTAATGATTTTATTAACAATAATCCCAAAGGAATTCCATTCTAGATAAGATTTTTGAATATTTTCCATATACATTTTGGAAAAGTGAAAAAATGGAAAAGCATTAGTAAACACTTTAATTAACAAATTAATATCTGAAATGCTTTTACATGGCTATAATTATTGTGGTCCAGGAACAACATTAGAAGAAAGAGTAACTTGAAATGATAAATAACTTAATCCATTAGTTGAAAAATGAAGGACTAGATATCTTTTATAGAGATTCCAAAGAACTCGAATAAACACTTGAAGCACATAAATACTTCAGTTATTTGCCAAAGAAAAAAAGTATACAAACGATTCTTCATTAAGAGAAAAAATTGCTGCCAATGCATTTAGAGGAAACTATATGGAAAACGAAAAACAGTTTCATTGAGATGTTATAAAAATGGATAGGGCATATAGAAATTATTTATCATTTTTTAATCTATGTAAATGAAATACTTTTAATTTGATTATACTTTGCTATCTAGTAGCAAAACTAAACCAAACAATTGAACTTAAGGGGCTCCGGAACGCCCTATACTTGCAATGTTAAAATAACGCTTATAAATTACATCTTTCCTCACAAAGTATTTGAGATAGGAAGTTTAACTTTTTACAGATTATTTATTGGAATATGGGCTACAACTTAACACAGGGATTTTACAAAATTTAGTTCAGTTATTAAAGATGATTTTTTTTCAATTGTAATGAAAATTCACAACAATTTTTTGCTATTTTTTATTTATATATTCAAAAATATACAGTTTTTTGGAAAAAGGCTGTGTTAAATTATGCAGAAGGTACTGTGTAACATTTACTGAAAGTTTGAAACAAATATGTTTTTTAAGATCCTTAGAAAACATGTAATTAGTATGAGAAAATAAAAGTTTTGGGAATCGAGCGACAAAGATTGGATTAACTTTTTAGTGCATTCCAGGTCCATAGGATGGATTATGTTCATCCTCTGCAAACTCCTCCTCCAGCTCCCTCTTGTTCCTCCTCCTGTTTACTCTTGCTTGTATTTCTAGACTCTTTACAGCCCTGTCTGCAGCCCGAAGGCGTTCCTTGTCTAAAGCAAGCATCGCTCGTACCATGTTAGAACCTATCTTCATTCCCATATTTCTAAATACCTTTGGCTTTCCAACATTTCTCCTTTTCTTAAAAGCCTTCAGAGGATTTCTAATAACTTTACTTTTACTCATTATTATACTTCAACAAAACAGACTCAAGAAACAGAATTAATTACGAATATTTTCGAGATAACGACAGAGTAAATAAACATGAAACAATCGACAATCACACCAGCGATATATATTGAACCATCACAGGTTAGCCACAACACATACTTTATCTCACATCACTAAAATGTACCTGATGAACACGGACGTTAATAATAATACCATTTGACAGCAGTTTAACAGCGCCACAGTGAGTCACGCCCATGTAGAACACATTTCAAAAAAAATTTAAAAATAGTTGTGGTCTTCGGAATTGAATAAATTATATATCTATTAACTCTGAACTTTTCATGATTTTGAGCCTTTCCGGAGCCCCTTAATCTCAACAATGCACAATTTAACTTTATGGAACCATTTTTAACGGATTTTCAAAAGGGAAGGAAAGAGGAAATACTGCTGAAAAATTACTTGTTTCAGTAACTATAATTGTCGTTAACAAATTGTTGAATATTTATCGAAAAAAAGGAAACAAAACATGAAGGTGGATTTTTACAATTGTTATTAGCAGCATTATCTTATTTCACCACAATTGGTTCCCTTGCTGGGGGACTGCAACAATTATAAATAGGAAAAAACGTAATAAAGATCTAGGAGAAGAAGAAAGACGTAATTTCGAAATGGTAAACATAGGAAAAGAATTTAAAAAAGGATATAAGTACCAAAAATTTTAATAAATCTGTATATTATTTTGCCATAAAAGAATTTAATGTTTTCATAACATTTTTGTGATCGATGAAATACCTAAGGATCTAAAAATAAGAATTTTGAATAGTAAATTTAGATAATTCTGATCATGTTGGAACTCGCTGGATGTTTCATTAAAAAATGAAATTGGTTTTTGATTCACAAGGAGATTTATTCCACAACAACATGATAAGTATTTGGGAAAAATTATCTTTAATACAATACTGAAAGAACACAAAATTTTGATTAAGTAATTTGTGGTCATTATTGTTTGTTTGAAAAGTATTATGCATCAATTGTACTGATATTATAAATTTAATAAATAGACATTTTAGGAAATGAACTCATTTACAGTTAGAGAAAAATGAAAGGTTTTCAATCTTTAAAACTAAAAATTAATAATGAACTCATGTGAACATTTGTAATAATAATAAGAACTAAACAGTCACTTCACAAAGAAAGAAATAAAAGATTTTTTTCTAGAATAGATTTAACCCCATACTTGAACGATTTAAAAACACTCAAATGTGAAATATGTGAGAAACATATTATTGAATTTAAGTTTACGACTGGATGTGAACAAAAAAATGCACAATTTCTATGAAAATGATTTTCTTGTTAAAAATGTTGTTATTGGTCAAATACAAACGCAGTTTGTACATTTGATGATTTTAATTTTTTGCATGGGTGTTGACTTTAGCTTAAGTTCTGGGACTCAAAATATAAATTGCACAATTCAAATTTTGTAACTGTAACATTAAAAATTTTTGTTAAAACAGTACCTGTTAGATGTAAGGATAATTTAAGTAGCTATTGTTCTGTATAAATGAAAAATGATAGTTACACTTACCGTTTGAATTTGTAAAAAAGTTTACTAAAATACTTCATCCTCATAGAGCAACAACTAAAAATTTGTAAAACATAAAAAATGAGTTGTTTAAAAGAATTTCGTAGGTGATGGTGTAAATATTCGTGAAGACATTATTAATAACTTACATAAGCGAATTTCAAAGATTTTTGAAAGAAAACATTTAATTTCTTTCAGAATTGATGATTTGTGACAACCTGATTTAGTCGAAATGCATTCCCGCAATCGGAACCAATTTCGAAATTTGATTATGGATATAAATGTTTATTAACTGGTGTAGATATTTTTAGAAAACTTTCTTGCACAAATACAGCTAAAGATAAAACAGATAAAAATATAACAGATTCTTTTGAAAAAGTATTCGAGTCAAGAAAACCAAAAAATCTGCTAAGAGATAGTGGTAAAGAATTTTATAATAAAGAATTTCAAGAACTAATGAAAAATTTAACATTATTCATTATTCACCATTTTGATAATGAAAAGCAACTATTGTCCAACGATTTATTAGAACATTGACAGAACTAATGTGGAAGAAACTTACTCTGGCAAGAAAAAAATAAATTGGTTGACCTAGTTTCTAAATTTATCTCCTTACAGAGTAACATAAAACATTCAACAATAAAAATAGCACCAAAAGACGTAAATAAAGAAACTGAAAAAATCTTACTGAAAACTGTTTACATAACAAATTTTCTAGATACTAAACCAAAATATAGAATGAGTGATAAAGTAAGAATAAGTATTTTCAAAGGAATTTTTGAGAAATGATATACTGTAAACTGGTCAACACATATGTTTGAAAGTGAATATGAAATTCATTCTATTCCAGTCATATATAAAATGGAAGATTTAACCTGTGAACATATGAAAGAACATTTCTATGTAGAATAACTAGTGAAAACGAATTTTCCAGGTGTTATCCTTGTTGAAAAAGTTTTAAATAAGACTAGTAATAATGCATATGGTAAATTATTAGAACTTAATAATTCACACAACAGTTAGGGATATAAAAGTAATGACCTTTTTAATATTTCATTTAATTATTTATGTGTAAATGGTATTACTTAACGAAACATTAAACATGTTTGCTATTCAAATTTATTTTCAAGACATTTATTGTTTCTTTAAAGAGATAGAATATATTGTGATATTCAAATAACAGTTAACAAAAACCATTTAATATCAAAATGAATTGAAGATTTTTAATTCAATTTTTATGAATGATATTGTTTTCATAAATTTTGATGGATAAAAAATTTCTTATGAATGTAATTTAAAATTAGAATATGAAAAAGTTCTTGGAAATTTACTTTAATATTGTAAGCAACGTTTGTTAGTTTATTTATATCTTCAAGGTATTACTATGGTGAATATTCAACCAAATTATTGAAATAATTTTGGTGGCAAACTAATCTTAAATTTTCTATCATTTGTTGATATAAATTTACTGAAATTGGTACAAAATTAAGTTTTAAAAATTCTTTGTCAATGCTTATACTTGTTTTTCTAATACCTACATGATTTTCTTCATTTTTATAATTAAACTTATATAATCTTTAAGTAACATAAGTTGGTCATAAATTTTGATCACTTGTGGGGACAACATGTGGTAATAATGTATTTAATTTTTCATTTCTTTTGTTTATTATTTCTATAGATTTATGAAATTGATCGTTTTATTTTTATATATTATCCTTAATTTTACATGTTTCTTTTAAATGATTTGTACTTTATAGAGTCCATTTACATTAACCATTATTTTATGTTCTCTATTTTTGGGATCGATGGTAAAACATCTCATAAACCCAATTTAGAATATTTCCAGTAAAAGGCAATTCGAATTTGATAAGTAAAGAATATAAATCAAATTTATTTAAAAATTTTGTATATTAATGGAAGTGTAACTGTTGGTTACACTGCAGTTCTTTATATTTTCTATGTATTTACTTCAAACATTATTACTTAAGGCTTTTCTGGATTTTGAATATTCCAAAATACCATAAATATTTTTAGCTTTAAAGAGAAGATAATTTTTTTCCTCAATAATGATTAAAACATTTTTCTTATTAGATATAAATTTTTTAGTTGCAAAGCGACTCCAAAAATGACATACAAAAAATATTTTAAATTTTTTTATTTCAATAAATTTACTTCCTTACAAATGGAAAGCAGAAATAAAGCGACTTGTCCAATCTGAAATCAAGAAAAAGAAACTCATAATGAAATTAGAATAACAAGACACAATTTGCCTTCAAAATCAATTAGTACAGTTTGAAAAAGTGGAACAAAGAGAACTACTTCATTACTGGCATATTAAAATATGTGGCATATTAAAACATTGTGAATAGTGTCGAGAGGAAAATACAAATTTTTCTAATTATATTCATAAATGTGATCATTCAAAAGATCAGAAAGATAAAAAAAGCTACGCTATTGAATGGTTAACTTCGCTGTTGTAGTCGTTTTTCTTCACTTAATTTATGTTAGGGTGTGCTGGTTGTGTGTGTGCCAAGGCATCTCATATACTTTGATTACTCACTTGGTTCTATGCTTGGAAGGATTCATTGAAAGAGGACCTGCCCAAAGTTAGTATTTGATTATCATATTAAGATTTCACTACAGATAACGCTGGGGAGAGCTCAATCAACCATGTGGTCAAGTAACTAATTATCACACTCCTTGTTAATTTTCATTCCAACCAGATAACCATCAATTTAGTAGTAATATTGTTCTATTCACAGGAGAGGGGTGTTATAATCAATCATAGAATCAGTGCATTGAAATTAATACGATATTTTTATTATTTACCCAGAAAGTTTACAAATATTACCACCATTTCTTTTACTCGCTACCTAAGCAATCTCAAATTGGCAATTAACTAATTACTTATCTAGCACAGAAGATGCCTATATTATCAAAAATTTATATGACACTCTCTCACACTGAAGATGCTTATAATATCAGAAATCTAGTGCCATTTATAATATTCTGCACTGGGAAAGGGTAGGGATCTATGTTGCTGCATATCTAGTCCATCTGCTTTGACAGTGATTGAAATTCGCACTCCCTGTTATTACTTGGACCGTATCGTTATGAATTATTGAACAATGCTTCAGTTCCTCAATGGTCACTCTGTCCATTAGTTTTCAGCAACGTGCTCTTAGAATAACAGCAAAGATTCTTGGCGAGAAAATGGAGGGGGGGACAAAGCCAACACAAACATCTCTCAAATACACATTAAACAATTTTTTAAAAACATCCTTTTCAATTTTGTACAAGCAAATAGACAACTTACGGCACACCCAAGCAACCTCACCTTAACTGTTTTCAAGAATGAACTGGTAGCTCACTGGTGGTGCATTACAACACCATGTCAGTGATTGATACCAAAAGCTAATTTTTTTTGTACTCACCCCACTGTTTGTTCTTCTGCTCAATCTATACCATGCACAACTTATTACTCAGCAATTAGTTCGTACAGGGTACTTCAAAAAATGGTTCAAGTGGCTCTGAGCACTATGGGACTTAACATCTGAGGTCATCAGTACCCTAGATCTTAGAACTACTTAAGCCTAACTAACCGAAGGACATCACACCATCCATGCCCGAGGCAGGATTCGAACCTGTGATCATAGCAGTGACGTGGTTCCAGTTTGAAGTGCCTAGAACTTCTCGGCCACATCTGCTGGCGGACATGGAGCCTCATCCAGGTTGCTACTTGCAAGTAGGGGGTAGTCATGAATCAAAAGATTTGTGCACAAAATATATGAATTTACAAAAGAATTACATCACATGCCTAGAGCATTAAGTAACTCACAAATATCACATGCATATTGTAGCAGGTTTCACATGGAATCATCATCTAAATTTCTCATCAGCAGCTATGACTATGTTTAAGCTAACTATGCTGGGCAAGAACCATGTTACTATAGCAAGAACAGTAATATATTTAAAATTGCAAAACGCTTCTGCTAAAAGTGGAACTATATGATTGCTGCTCTCATGTGCTGAAGATACTAACTATTTGCATTACTAAAAATGGATAATGTGAACCCCTATGGTCACCTCTGGAAAAGTCAGCCTAACTGAAAATTTTAATTTTACAGGCAAAATTCATCAAAAAATGAATGGTCATAACGGCAAGCTAACTGTTTCCATCCTGAAAATAAGCAGATTAATAACAATATAATAAATTATACCTCATCCCACAAAGAATTTGGAGGCAGAGACAGAGATCACCTTCGATTCCATCTGCTCAGTTCAACAGCTTTCTCCAGAGTGACCATGTCATGGCCGCCCTCACTGGTCGTTCTCCTCTGATCTGGAGGTGAGGGGAACCTGTTACCAACCCTGAGCAACCCATGGCAAACAGGTGCAACTTTGCAACCTTTACCTCAGATTTGTGCTGGCACTAACCAACCTACAGAGTGACCACATCTCTGCCTTGGCATTACCAACAGACAAACAATTTGCATTCAGAGCTAATTAACTGAATGAAACATAGAGGAATTAAGGAATGGAAGTGCGTTTCTGTAATTATGATTTAAATGAACAAGTAGTCCTTTTATTCACTCGAGTTATAACATTTCTTGAATTTGGAAATATGATGAAAGTATCTCCAACATTTTTGTGATGGAACAAGTTAATTACAATAGCTTTCCCAAATACTGAATCACTCATTAACTTAAAGAAACCTCTGAAAATCGATATCGGCCATTTTTCCTCATTTATGTATTAAAATAAATATATTTTTTCAAACCAATCTGATTGTACATATGATAAGATTCTATGATTTTCTTTAATTTTAATCTTATATTTAAACATATTTTAAGATTTCTATAATGTAAAACATATTTTTCTTTATTATTTAAAGTTAACAATATAATTCTTCCTTCAGGTGCTAAAGGTAAATCATTATGTACATTCTTTGAATATTCGAAATCAGCTTCTAAAATAAAACCATTTTGATAATCATCTGATATTTTAAATATGTTTTCATTATTAAAACATTTTGGTTGTACCAAACTGAAATTTTTAAATGGTAAAAATTCGGATATTACCCAACCATATAAATTATTTGCAGATAAATACCCAATATAATTTGATTGTTTTGTTGGCTTCGGAAATTCCACCTGAAATTCCTTTGTCAAGAAATAAAATGACATTATAAACATGTACTAAATGTAACTTAAGTTCCGTCATTTTTAACATACGGTCCCAAGATAATCTTTGTGCAGTAAAACACCAGGATGGATCAAGTTTATATGGTTTAATACATGTATCTCTAAAATTTTCGAAAATGCCAGGCTAAATTAAATAATCAGATTTACTATATAATTTTTTACATTCATTTAAATTGAATTTTGTGAAAACCGTTGTTGCTGTGTCATAATCTTTATTAGAAATATTGTCATAATAAGTTTTGAATAAAAACATTCTTTTTAGGTAATGATTTCATATATTTGTAAGCATAAATGGTTTTTTAACTATTAAAGCTAATTTTTCAACTTCAAAATATTTTTCTGTTTCTCTAAATTGTTCTTTTGTAGGTTTAGAAGATTATTTATCAATCCTTGACTCCATGAATTTAAATATATCCAAAAATCTTAATGTGAATTGATCTACGAAACGTTTACTAAAAGAAAAATATTATTGTTCATTATTTGGAATTACTTCAATATTTTTATTACCTATTACTAATGTTTTAATAAACAAATGAACATCACAATTGAATTAATTATGAATATAAACTGGGTTAAATTAATGATTTTGGTACTTAAGATTTAATCTTCTTGTGCAATTCCATGTTATTTTCCTGTTAAATCAAAATGACTCTTACTTTCTTTTCATCGAAAGTAAATAGTTTTTCACAAATATGACAAGTTTGTGAATTTCTACAATTGATTACATCTTCTTTAGTTATTTTCATTGTAAATTATCATGTGTTTTAGCAATTTCTCTTGATTCTTCTTTTAACATTTCAACAAATTTTTTTCTACAACTTTACATGTACAAGTACCTGGATTTTTATAATTTCTGTTAGAATATTCATCTTAATAACTGAATGTAATTGGTAAATGTTTATGATATCTGTTCATAAGGTTTTTCAGGATTTTTTTGTGTATCCACCCTGTTGGCAGGTGGTCTTTGGGATGACTGTCATTTACTATACTGGCAAAATAAAACACCTACAGCTGTCCTTATGATGTTAGTTCATTTTGTTGTAACCAGTTTCAACGCTTCAATGTCCATCTTCAGGCTGTTGTTGATGCGGTATGGCTTGATATAATCTGTATATATATGACATCAGTTGCCAGCATAACTGGATATGCAGATAATGTGTCAACTGCAGTTGATGGTTGTAGTGCTGACACATTATTGTCAATTCAGTTATACTGGCAGCTGATGTGATATGTATCATATCAACATCAACCTGTATTGCATCACCAACAGCCTGAAGATGTTGAAGTGGTGAAAAATAAAATAACATCATAAGGAAGGCTGCATATGTTTCTTTCTCAAAATTTTCAGGATTTAGCTGACAAGTTTGAATACCTTGTAATACACATTAGAAATCTGGATAAATTACAAAAGAAACTCGTAATTAATTATTATCATTTTTAAATCTAAGTTTTTACCTTTAAAAGGTATATTTACTGTTTCTCCATTATGTTCTCTACAAGCTTTTTCATGCGGAACTCATTTTTCTTGTGAATCAAAATATCTTACACATATATCACAAACATAAATTTTTCCATTGTGTCAACTTACTAATGTAGAAAGGTTTTTTATCCAATAATAATGTGAATTATTGTCATTTCAATTTAAAAGAAAATTAACATGTTTTTGTTATTTATTTTGTGTATTGCAAAGAGGATATACAATAATTTCTTCTTGTTCTTCGTTATTGTCATATGCTTAAACATTAATTGAAATACTAGGTTTCTTTACAAATTTTGGAATATCTGTTAACTGAGCAGGAAAATTCATTTTCTGTTTTTCAAAAATTTTATGTGATCTTAATCGAATATTTTTATAATTATCAACTGTTTGTACACAATCATTTGCTGGATATGAAGCTGATTTTACCGAAGCTGATTTTGATCTTCGGTTTTTACATTAATTATAGCTTTTTATTTTTAATTACTTTGGTAAATCAAAACAAAAAACCCAAAAATTGGATGTGTTTATTAACATTTAATTCTAAACTATCTAGATAAAAAAAGACCAACCAGATTTTTTCCTTTGCATTTCTTCCGTTTCAGCTAATAGTTCATTAGTTGATTTTCAATAATAATATTCTACATTAGTTGTTCTGAATGAAACTTGAGTAGTTGTTTTAAAACTGAGTTCTGGTATTTCTCCTGGTATTTTAAAATTACAATAAAATTTTATTTTGCCTTCAATTGCTCTTCTTTTAATTCATATATTTCTTAATTTAGTGATTATTTCTCCCTTAAGTTGATTAAAAGATTCTTGCAGTTCATCAGTATTATCATTATTATTAATTATGTAAGTTATTATTCTTCATTTAAAAGCTGAAAGCTGAAACTTTTCTATAAATTCGTTTAGGCGATATGAAAAAAATCATCTTCAACTAGAAGGCAGAAGGCTGGGAAAATATTTCTGAGAACTTTTTTGCTTAATTTTGTGGTATTTATCTACTAGAAGTTTTTAAAAATAATTGTCATTATCGTCATTATTTATTTTGTTCTCACATCTATTGATAAGACTGAGTAATTGTTCTTGTTAAGTCTAATACTCTCTGTAATTTTTTTGTTTTACAAATTTATGAACATCACATAAGGATTTCTTACTCAAATTGTGAACATTGTTAATTTTGCCTTCAGAGTTTTTAATAAGATCCATCAATTATCTTCTTCTAAGTTTAAAATAATTTTTTTTGATGAAGTTTCTTTAAGTATTTTTTGTTCAATTCATTACTGTTATCATTGTTATTAATGTTACCAATGTGATTTACAGTAACATCAATTAATTTTTATTTATTTTGAACACTTTTTTAAGTTTACAGTTTTTGTAATTGTTTGAAGTTCTTTTCAAGGTTTATATTTTAGTTCTTAATCACTTATTTTCTATTGAAATAGTCAATAAAATCTAACACATCTACTCTAGCTACACCTGAATAACCATTTTCTTTACAATAATTTTCTAAATCCTTATAAAACAATCCATATTTTCCTTTACTATAGTTTGCTGGTTTTCCAATAGTTCATCTTTGCCATTTTTCTCTTGGTTCTACTTATCATTTATTTTTATAAAATATTTTAGGTTAAATGTACCTTTGAGATTTTTTTAAATTTATATTTTTTGATGAAATATATTCAGGGTTTGATTGTTCTTATTTATAAAGAATAAAATTATTAGATTTGAAATTTTTAAAATGAGAAGTGTCTTTTTTCCCTGAAATTAGATTCTTAATTTGCATCCTGGAATTTTTACTTGAAAATTCTCTTTGATCCATAATGCTCATCAATATACTATTCATAAGGCTTGGGATGGGGTAATTGTGTCTTTAACATTGGACGGACCGGTGAGTCCTGAAGCACAATGCCATGGGAGTACAGGATTACTTAGAGAATGGTCAAAACTGTGTATTACCCATATGTATTTGTACTTACGTGAAACAAAAGGTGTAAGAGAGAGGTTTTGTGGTACAGCTTTCCAGTTTCATCCAGCAGATGCTTATAGTCAAGCTCCTCTGTGGAGTGTAATTTCCGATTACATGTTACGCACTAGATGTGATTTTTGGGTGTCCACACGTAAATTATATTTTTTTTACGTTTTGTATAGGATATCTAACATTACCAGCGGATTTCTAAATGCTGACAGTTATGAAATCTGAAGATGTAAGTGATGAAACATGTTCATATTTCTTCAGATTCCCTTCCATCAGAATCAGCGTGCTCCACGACTGTATTAATGAGATCCAAGGTAAAAGGAAGAACAGCATCAGTGATAAATTTATAATCTGTTTATTTCAGTTCGATTTCGGCTACTGTGTCGCTATTTCAGTGCGCATTGCCATCACAAATAACAAACAGTTAAACTGCTTTTGTTTTTAATGACAGTGTGGTACCATGTTCGATTTTATTTAGAATGAGTCATCATGACTTGAATGTAATTGTACTTAAGATAGCTAGGCAGAAGTGTAAATAGATCTACAATAAACAAATTAAAAATGTACACACGTTGATGCCTTTCCTTCTATATTTGATATTTGTAATTATCTGGAGGAGTAGTGTGACTACTATTAGCAAGCCTACACTTCCTAAATAGTTCTGTGGCGAATTTCGGTATGATTCCTTCAACAATCGCTGTTGTGCAGAAGGTCTATTTCCTGGGCACGATAGCGAGTGTCACGAGATGTGATGTTGAACGATCACATGTGGAGACTTCGAGAAATTCCTGAAAGCTGTGCAACTACCCCAGATATGATAGAGGAATAGTATGGTTCATTTCCACCCCCCCCCCCCCCTCCCTACACTCTTCTTCGTTTGGTAGACTCTAATTTCGACAGGAAGGTCAATTTGATTTTTCAGTGTTGTGTTGAAAAATGTTATCCAGCAAATGTATCTCACCTAAAGCAATCACAGTCGATATAGTCGCTTCTCTATGGTAATAGTCACAGTTTGTAGCTTAGCAGAAGAAGTGTGAAAGTCTCCTTCTTACATGCTGCAAATAGTTGTATGGTAGACAGAGCAGCCTTTTATATTCTTGAAATTAATCCATTGCTGCATACTAGATAAACAGAGGTAATCATCGGTTTGCAGTCAAAAAAGAGATGCAGATCGGAGGCACATAGCCATCGAGATATATGTGTCTCTTGGAAACACCAGAGGAAGCAGTGATCGATGATGTCAAAAAGAAAATTCAATCCATTCGAGTGAAAACGGTTGAAGGAGACATTTCCTGCCTTTGGAAGGACGTTGCCACATTACAGGCAAAATAATTTTTGTACGACACGCCAGTAGAATTGAGTTTTAAGCAAGTAAATATTATATAAGGCTGACAGAAATCGCTGAGTGAAATCTGTAACACACAAGTGTTCTGTGTGGTGTCTACTGAAGCAGTTTGAAGCATCCTGAACTATCCTATTCGAGACAGTCTACGTTTTTATTCGAGGAACGTTTTAGTAATAGAATACAGTGTGTTGTAACAGTCGAGCATAGTAGTTCTTTTCTCTGGAGTATAATTTCAGGTCATCAGTTAGGTACACACTTGATCCTGCAGCTGTCAGTACATCTTTTACCGTTAGCAATCCATATCAGAACTAACAGATTGAGTCTCTAGTTTTATGCGAACCTAAGTTGTTCCTGAGGTTCGTTATACTGGTAGAATAACGAAAAATCGGAAATCAACACAGCAGACGCGTCTGGTACACTGGAGCAAGACAGACAGAACTGTTTACAGATTTTTGTGTTTCCACTACCTCTACCGTCTACACCTCTACAATTGAATAGTGCACATATGAGTGTGGTCTTACTCTCTGAAGTATTAAATGCTGTTATTCTCATCAGATCGAGAGGTCTGTGCACTGTTAATTTCTTTAAAATCCACGATTATCTTACGTGAAAGTAGTGCTGTAAGATTATGACTGATAACAATTATTTGAGTACTTAGCACAAATAATTGCAATGTATAAATCAAATGCTGACACTGTTATCGGATTACATATAAAGTGTAAGAACCTCCGAAGAACGGAGAAATATACATCGCAACTAGAATACTATGCATTCGACAAACTTCTAGAGATCTGACGTGTGTCGACAAAACCATCCAGCGTATAATATCTTTAAGCGTACAGGTTTTATAGAATTATCAGGCGAAGTTTAATGGAATTCACGCTTCAGAAGAAGTTTTTCGTATAAATTCCTATCATGTTATTCACATGCGATATTTCAAAAAAGAAAACGACTTATATGAAGCATGCTATTTCTAATCGATAGTACCCTATACTGCTACCCTGCAGGTAGAAAACAGTGTGGACATGTCTAAACCAGAAGCACTTTGCATCAGTTATTTATAACTGTCCTACTTTCATTCCAGGACTACATTCTCGAAAAAAATAGTAATAATAAATCGCAGCATCAATGTTTTATGTGACATAAACAAAAACTGGCAGTTAGGCAAGGACACCTCAGTGAGTTTGAACGGGTTCGTGTAATAGGGCCTCCAGCAGCTGGATGTTCCTTTTGTGATATTGCTGGCAGGGATGTAGCCACTGCACATGACTGGTGGCAGCAGCCGTCACGAGAGTGTACGTTCGCATTAAGACAGGGCTCCGAACGGCCACGTGGCAATACCGAGGGGGAAGACCATCGTGTCGGCGTATGGTTCTGACTCACCGAACTGCATCTTCAGCAGCAAATTGAGCGGTTGTAGGCACCATAGTGACACAACGAATAGGTTACTTCAAGGACAGCATCAAAACAGACGACCTGTAGCGTGCACTTCACTGACCCCAAAACACTGCCATTTGCGATTTCGGTGGTGTCAAGTGAGGGTTCATTGGAAGGCAAGATGGAGATCTGTTATGTCTCCTGATGAAAACTGGTTGTGCCTCGGTGACAGTGATGGCTGTATGTTGATTAGAAGGAGGTTAGATGAGTGCCTACAATCACCCTGTCTGTGAGTTAGACACATTGGATCTACACCTGGAGTTATGGTCTGTGGTGCGATTTCGTATGACAGAAGACCTACTATCGTGGTTATCACACGCGTCCTGACTGTAAAATTGTACGTCAATCTCGTGATTCGATCCGTTGTGCTGCCATTCACGAGCAGCTTTGCTGGGGGTGTTTTCTAACAGGATAACGCTCCCCCACATACCGCTGTTGACGCCCAACATGCTGTACAGACTGCCTACATGTTGCCTGCTCGATCAGCAGATCTGTCTCCTATCAAGCACATCATGCGACGACAACTCCAGCATTACGCGTACCCATCTTGATCGACCGAGTGCAACAGGAATTGAACTCCATCTCAAAAAGTGATATCCAACGTCTGTACAACACGATGTATGCATGTCTGTATGCTTGCATTCAACATTCTAGCTGTTATACTGGTTATTAATTTACTGGCATTTCACACGTGCTCTGACTTACCTCGCACGTACATTACCTTGTGATCTTGCAATGTTAATCACTGCAATATATTACCTAGACGATTGTATTCCAGAAATTTCTTTACTCTACGTTAATTATTTTTTGATGATGCGAGTTTTTTTCCATCAGTGTATTTCAAGTCTACAAAGAAAAAGTTATTGACTCGCCTGGAATGTAACAGAGTACACCACTTAGCAGTGTAGTGATATTTCCACCATGTTACCATACAGGTATTAACCTGCATGGACACGTTTCTTCGAAGTGTCTTATAGTTTCCACTGTGACAACAGCGTAGCATCTGATCCTCCATGCAGTCCTCCATCCGATTTCCATCTCTTTCCAAATTTTAAAGGACGCCTTTGACGAGATCACTCTGATAATGATGAAACGGTGCAAGCACATGTGAGGTTGTGGCACCGTGAACGAGGCCAAACGCTGCACAGTGACGGTATCAACAGACTTGACTCTCGAACCGTCCAGAATATTCTTCAAACCAATCGCGAACAGTTGTGGCCAAGTGACATAGCGTATTGTCGTGCATAAAAATTTCATCGTTGCTGGGAATATGAAGTCAATCAATGGCTGCAAACGATCTCCATGTAGCCGAACATAAGCATTTCCAGTCAATGATTGGTTCATGTCAATGACTGGTTTATTTGGACCAGAGGACCCAATCCATTCCGTGCAAACACAGCCCACAACCTTATGGTGCCACCAACAGCTTGCACAGTTCCTTGCCGAAACTTTTGGTCCATGTCTTCGTGGGGTTTGCGCCACACTCGAAATCACCATCAGTTCTCACCAACTGAAATCGGAGCTCATCTGACCAGGCCTCAGTTTTCCAGTCGTCTAGTGTCCAACCGATTTGGCCAAGAGCCCAGCAGAGGCGCTGCAGCCGATATCGTGCTGTTAACAGAAGAACTCTTGTCGGCCGCCTGCCGTCATATCCCGTTGTAACCAGATTTCGCAGTAATGTCCAAAGGAACACATTCATCGCACTCCTCAGAGGTAATGCCTGGAATTTGGTATTCTCGGCATACTCTTGACACTGTGGATCTCGGAATGTTGAATTCTCTAATGATTTACGAAATAGAACGTCCCTTACGTCTAGTTCCAACTACCATTCCGCGCTGAAAGTCTGTTAATACCCGTCGCGCTTCGTAATCACATCAGAAACCTTTTCGCATGAATAGCCCGAGTAGAAATGATAGCTTCGCCATGGCACGTCCTTTTATACCTCATGTACACGATATTACCGCCACCTGTATATGTGCGTATCGCTGTCCCATGCCTTCTGTCACCAGGTGTAAATATGAATGATTATGTAGAATATTAATGAAGCTTGTTGTATTTAAAAATCTCTAAGGGTTTTCGCATAAAACGTTCGCACGCATTATTTTTCAGCATGACTTCATATATTAGATGGTGGAAATAGACTTCATACATTGGAACGTTAACAGCGTGGCATTCCCGACAACTAAGAGGCCTGAAATAACTCCCACAAACATTAAAAGAGTGTGATACGGTTTTGCGCTGTCGCCATGTGAATAAAATACTGACTATCAAATAATATTTGTGATTGATTTGGAGAGTTCCCAGCAAACAGAGCGTTCTTTGAGCCATGTTGCGGCTCGCGTTGGTACCGTTGGTAGGTTGGCATCTTGTAATAGGGATAGCAGCATCTCGTTTTCTTCTCGTGTTTACTGGCGCCACTACGTTTGTGTTGTGTTCATAGTTCCGCATAGTCAGCGCATACACAACTTTCTCACTAGAGCGCGCCCCGCTAAGCACAACAGCGCAGGCGCAGCGCTCGTCCGTCTCCGCACTACGAGATGGCGCTGTCTTAGAGACGGACCAAATTCTTCTTCCGCCAATCCGCGTATTAATATATAACGCAACCAATGAGTTTGCTGCTAACATAGAACCTTTTCTCCTCGCGGATCACACTCGCACAGTGATACCTGAACGCTTGAGGTATAGACCTACGATTAGTCAGTCTGCATTAGTCTACATTAATCTGTACCAGTCAAGTTTCAGTCCGCGCCTAATAAGATTATCATTTTCCTGTACATAGCCATGAAGAGAAATGTATAGACACACTATCAAGTATCAGAGATATGTGAGAATAAGATTAACGTACCAAGACCAAAGGAACTTCAGATTGTCAATTGTAAACAGTATCCAGAATCAAATTACGTAATTACTCTGCTTTTTATTATTTTAATAAATGTGTGTGAAAATTAATCAAGTTCTGTTTAAAGTTGGTCACCGTCAATCTACTACTCTAAGCGTGCAAGTGGCATTTCTATCGTCTGACCTAACGGCAGAAGATAAACACGCCACGATAAGACAACGAGACATATTGCTGACACTCGCCTACTTCGTTAGAGTGACAAGTCAAATAATCTTATGGTGTGTGTACCGAAGGTCTTACAGTACTCACACCACAGTTTGCTAGAGTTGTCTGTCAGCAAGTGGGAGTAGCATCGGTCATCGATATCTAGTACCCTAGTACTATATTTGGAGGGGGGTCAAGTGTTTTCTGGATCGGAGTGTGTCAGGTAGTTTGGTTGGGATGGAGCAGGAGTGAGGTCTGGCAGTGCGAGGACGTGCCAGGATCGCTGGCGGCACATAGGCACTGCCGGATCCAAGGGCTGTAGTTGCGAAGGCCACAACGTCGTTGTCCACCGGAACCAGGACGTTTGAGTTGAGTAAACATTAACTCAGTGGTGAAACCTCCACTATTTTGAGATCACGCCGTTTGTTCATGCGTTGCTGCTCGCGGGATCTCTGAGACGAAAAGCAACGAGTGGAATGTTTAGAGTTGGCAAAATTAGTTAGCTGTCCTCCACTTCTTATTATTACTCATTGAATTCCTTGTGTTTGTTGATGAAGTTCAACCCCCAGTATTTTTCTGCCTAGTGGCCGTCAACGCCCCCATTACCTGCCCTGGAGATTAGCGTATTTTTGTCGCAGTGTACCTTTCCTCACCTTGCTGCTGCTGTCCGATAAGGCGTGTAATTCGATGGCCTCCTTGATTGTGATTCGGATATTTTGTTCTTTCGGACTACCTCGGTTGTAGTGGTTCCTTCCGCTTCTGGATGTTCTAAACACCGGATTCTGAAGACGCAGTGCTGTCTGCCGGTTCTGCCTTGCCTGGGTTATTCCATCATTGTGTTGGTTACCAGACGTTAGGAAGATTTTGCAAGAGTGCTGGTCTGCGTTTAAACTGTCACTAGTTTGAGTTGCGATGCTGTTAAGGGAATACAGCTCTTGACTGCCTGTCTCATTGGTTATGAAGTTGAGCGACTTTCCCAGGCCGATCCTTGGAGCACTGTCTGAAGCCCACTTCTCTCTCGGTTTGACCAGATTGTGATGATTACTCGTATTAAAAAAAAGTTAATTTTGAGTTATTACTGTTGGGGCCTTCACCCAACGAGTAATTTGAATTTCCTGTCAATAAGGCCTTCAGCCGTGAATGTAACTTGTCTTAAGAATATTTAGTTAGATATTGTCTCTCGATAGTGGAATTTTATGATAGTGTTTTTTTTAAATATTTTACTATTTCTTGGGAAAGTTTATCTGTTCTTAAGAATTTGCTGTCCAGGCCTTCAGACGACAAATAATTTAAATTCCTGGTCAATAAGGCCTTCAGCCGTGTGTGCAATATGTATAAAGAATTTTTAATTAGATATTGTCTCTTAATAATGAAATTTTGACGAAATTTTTTAAAAATATTTTAGTGTCTCTTGGAGAAGTTTAACTGTTCTTAAGAATTTGGTATCCAGGCCCTCAGCCGTCGATTGTTTTTGAGTTATTATTATTGGGCCCTTCAGCCGACAAATAATTTGAATTGCTGGTCAATAAGGCCTTCAGCCATGAGTGCAACTTGCTTAAGTATTTTTTTAATAGACAGTGTGTCTTAACAGACAAATTTGATAATTGTTCCTTATAGTCAACCTCATTTGCAATTGATTCTAAATAAAGTGTACGTGACTAAAAAAAAAAAAAAAAAAGCTGTGCAACCAACGGATCCTAGCGATCCCTGAGTCCCCTATCTCATTGTTCTTAACCTAGAGCAATGTTCAGGTTTAAAAGTAATTCACGCATTTCTTTTACAGACAGTAATAACAGCTTGTAATAGCGGCACTGTTTGATTCAGTTACCTTGGCGGTATTAGAATATTTTTCTCAGTGCTTGAACTGGACACCCATCGATATGGCGAACCGCTGTGCATTTCTAAAATTAGAGGGCGGTATGTGTGGAATCGAATATCTATCTGTGTCGATGTATCCAGCACATTCGAGTAACTGGAGATTGACGAACATCTGCCTGCATTCTGAAGTCATGTGTTGTCAGGGGGGTTAGACTCGTACTGCGCAGGTGACAGTTCACGGGTTCACAGCGCCAAACGGTCCGCCGGAGTGTCTAGCGGGTTAGTTGTCAATACGGCGTGCGCATTGTAACTCTCTGAGGCTTACGGTAGAGGACCCGTCTCTTGGCAGTATGGGGCGTGATGCAGCAGCACTGGCGTGGCCAATGGCCGTGATCCTCCGGCATGGTCCTGCACAATATGGGGACTACTTAGTTTAAATAAAGACGCATGTGAATGCCTGTCCTACTCCTTTACCCGACTACACACAACAGGAACGAGTTTGGGACAACCACACGCGTTGAATCAGTGAGTTATACAGATTCAAAATTAACAGAAGTACTCTGTAGTGCTGAAACCCTATGGGGTTCCCCCTCAGGTGTTGCTCTGTAACAAATCAGTGGGCTTTCCATTATTTCACTAGTAGTGTGAATGGAGTTTGAATTTCTCGCCGTTTTAAACATAGGACAAGTGAACTTTACTGCCATTTTAACCTACGGAGAACGAGCTCTTGGGTTTGAAACTAAAGACAACTTCTGGGGACGGGGGAATTGTTCAAATCGTGATGCCATAATGGTGAGAGGGAGTATTGTTTAAACTTAACACTTGGTGGCTTGGAACAAATTAGCACACAAATACAAAGTGTTTAAACTGTGGTATCAGAAAGACAGTTGTTAAAACTTAGGGGAAAAGCAAGCTTACGGTTTTGAATTGAAATAACACAAATCAGTATGAAGTATGTGTTGTACAAACTGAAACTACAGTCTACTGGTGACGTCAGAGGGAATACTCTGGAATGCTAGACTAGATAGTTGGGGAAAACGTGTTAAGTAGGTCTGCATATTGGCTACTTCTCTGTGTCCTAACATCTTGGATTCTGAGGTCAAAGAGGCTGTACCAGTATTCCAGGGGATTCTATACTTAGCGTAAGTGAGCCATTTCCACAGTGGCGGCAGGAGAAAGCCCAGTGGCCATCTTGAATTATATAGTTTCACAAGTGACCTACTTCCACCATAATGACCATGTGCCATCCTCGATATTTTAATTTCCTGCCAATTTTTATTTACGTAAGCAGCCCTACATCCACAGTGACATCATAGAGATGGAGGAAAAACGTCGGATATTTTGAATTCCTCGCCAATTTGTGAACTTCCCCCAAATTTTTTGGTTCCCACTATTTTATATGTAGGTAACTGGCCTATGTAAGAAGCATGGAAGGGGGAGTTATGAGAAAAATCTGATGTCTCATCGATTACTTCATTGGCGACATCATCAATCACGTGATCTGTTACCTACATTGTTCCAGAACCGGCTCAGCCTGCGTACTGTTATCAATACAAAATCAAACAAAGGTAAAGTAGGTTCAAAATGGTTCTGAGCACTATGCGACTTAACTTCTGAGGTCATCAGTCGCCTAGAACTTAGAACTAAATAAACCTAACTAACCTAAGGACATCACACACATCCATGCCCGAGGCAGGATTCGAACCTGCGACCGTAGCGGTCGCTCGGTTCCGGACTGCAGCGCCTAGAACCGCACGGGCACTCCGGCCGGCCGGTAAAGTAGGAGCAGGCCTAGTAATGAATAAGAAAATAGGAATTCAGGGACTGTATTATGCACAGTACATGGGCGAATACGTACAAAAAAAGCCAATGCCAACACGCACTGCGTAGTACAAATTTGTAAACCAACTAGCTTTGCATATGACGAAGGCATTGAGACAAATTATGACGAAATGAAGCAAATAATCCAGATAGTTAAGGGAGACCACAATTTAACTGCGGTGACTGACTGAAATTCGGTAGTAGAGAAAGGAAGAGGAGGAAAGATTAGTGGGAGAATATGTCTCCTTTTGTACAGAGCAGATCACTTGGTTCATAATTATGAAAGACGGCTCTATCCGTGAAAGACACTGGAAGGCTTCAGACGATCGTGGAATGGTGAAACAGAGGCTTACAAACCATATTTTAGACTGTAAACATTTCCAGGCACAGGTGTGGTTATGGCCATGATGAAATGACAGGCTGTAGAATGCATAGCTAGCGGAAAGATAGACGCTGGCGATAAGAATATTCAAGGGACGTTTGGAGAAAAGAGATGCAGCTATATGAAGAAAAAGAGCTCAGACAGCAGGCCAGTACTTAACAAAAAAGGAAATGCTGAAAGACGGAAGCAGTATTCAAAGGGTCTGTTGTGGTGGTCTTCAGTCCGAAGACGGGTTTGATAAAGCTTTCCACGTTACTCAAGCGTGTAGAAGCCTCTTCATCTCCGAATAACTACTGCAACCTATATCTTTCTGAATCTGCTTACTGTTTTCATATCTTGGTGCCCCTCTACAATTATTATTCCCTTCCTCTCACCCCCCCCCCCCCCCCTCCCAACGCCTTTTCCAGTAATAAATTGGTGATCCATTGATGTCTCAAAACGTGTCCTGTCTACCAATTCTTTCTTTTAGTCAAGTTTTGCCACAGGTTTCATTACTTCCCCATTAGTCACGTCGACTTCCATCAAATCTTCAGCACTCTTCCGTAGCATTTCATTTCAGAAGCCTCTATTCTCTTCTTCTTCAAACTGTTGATCACCCATATTTCACTTCCATACACGGCTACTCTTCAGTCAAATACCTTCAGACTTTCTCACGCTTAAACCTATATTCATTGTTAGTAGATTACTCGTCTTCAGAAATGATTTGCTTCCCCTCTCACTGAGCAGGGTAGCGAAGTGGTTAGCGCAATGAACCTCAATTCGGGAGGACAACGGTTCAGATCCATGTCCATTCATCCTGATTTAGGTTTTCCATGGTCTTCCTAAATCGCTTAAGGCAAGTGTCTGGATGGTTCCTTCAGACGGGTGAAGCCGATCCCCTTCTCCATCCTTAATCCAAGTTGTGCTGTATCTCTACTGACCTCATTGTCGTCGGAACGTTAAACATTAATATCCTCCTCCTCCTCCATTGTATCCTCTGTACTTCGGCCATTATCAGATATTTCACTGCCCAAACGGCAAAACTCATTTTCTACTTATAGCGTCTCAAATGTTCGAATGTGTGTGTGAAATCTTATGAGACTTAACTTCTAAGGTTATCAGTCCCTAAGCTTACACACTACGTAACCTAAATTATCCTAGGGACAAATACACAACCATGCCCGAGGGAGGATTCGAACCTCCGCCCGGACCAGCCGCACAGTCCATGACTGCAGCGCCTCAGACCACTTGGATAATCCCGCGCAGCTTTTAGCGTCTCATTTCCTAATGTAATTCCCTTTGCATCGCCTGATTTAAACGGCTACGTTTCATTATTCTTATCTTTCTTTTGTTCATCTTACATCCTTCATTCAAGACACTGTCCTCTCGGTCTATACAGGGTGTTACAATAAGGTACGGCCAAATTTTCAGGAAACATTCCTCACACACAAAGAAAGAAAATATGTTATGTGGACATGTGTCCGGAAACGCTTACTTTCCATGTTAGAGCTCATTTTATTACTTCTCTTCACATCACATTAAACATGGAATGGAAACGCACAGCAACAGAACGTGCCAGCGTGACTTCAATCACTTTTTTACAGTAAATATTCAAAATGTCCTCCGTTAGCGAGGATACTTGCATCCACCCTCCGTCGCATGGAATCCCTGATGCGCTGATGCAGCCCTGGAGAATGGCGTATTGTATCACAGCCGTCCTCAATACGAGCACGAAGAGTCTCTACATTTGGTAGCGGGGTTGCGTAGACAAGAGCTTTCAAATGCCCCCATAAATGAAAGTCAAGAGGGTTGAGGTCAGGAGAGCGTGGAAGCTATGGAATTGGTCCGCCTCTACCAATCCATCGGTCACCGAATCTGTAGTTGAGAAGCGTACGAACACTTCGACTGAAATGTGCAGGAGCTCCATCGTGCATGAACCACATGTTGTGTCGTACTTGTAAAGGCACATGTTCTAGCAGCACAGGTAGAGTATCCCGTATGAAATCATGATAACGTGCTCCATTGAGCGTAGGTGGAAGAACATGGGGCCCAATCAAGACATCACCAACAATGCCTGCCCAAACGTTCACAGAAAATCTGTGTTGATGACGTGATTGCACAATTGCGTGCGGATTCTCGTCAGCCCACACGTGTTGATTGTGAAAATTTACAATTTGATCACGTTGGAATGAAGCCTCATCCGTAAAGAGAAAATTTGCACTGAAATGAGGATTGACACATTGTTTGATGAACCATTCGCAGAAGTGTACCCGTGGAGGCCAATCAGCTTCTGATAGTGCCTGCACACGCTGTACATGGTACGGAAACAACTGGTTCTCCCGTAGCACTCTCCATACAGTGACGTGGTCAACGTTACCTTGTACAGCAGCAAATTCTCTGACGCTGACATTAGGGTTATCGTCAACTGCACGAAGAATTGCCTCGTCCATTGCAGGTGTCCTCGGCGTTCTAGGTCTTCCCCAGTTGCGAGTCATAGGCTGGAATGTTCCGTGCTCCCTAAGACGCCGATCAATTTCTTCGAACGTCTTCCTGCGGGACACCTTCGTTCTGGAAATCTGTCTCGATACAAACGTACCGCGCCACGGCTATTGCCCCGTGCTAATCCATACATCAAATGGGCATCTGCCAACTCCTCATTTGTAAACATTGCACTGACTGCAAAACCACGTTCGTGATGAACACTAACCTGTTGATGCTACGTACTGATGTGCTTGATGCTAGTACTGTAGAGCAATGAGTCGCGTGTCAACACAAGCACCGAAGTCAACATTACCTTCCTTCAATTGGGCCAACTGGCGGTGAATCGAGGAAGTACAGTACACACTGACGAAACTAAAATGATCTCTAACATGGAAATTAAGCGTTTCCGGACACATGTCCACATAACATCTATTCTTCATTTGTGTGTGAGGAATGTTTCCTGAAAGTTTGGCCGTACCTTTTTGTAACACCGTGTATAAGAGAAACCAGCTTGAGGCAATATTGGGGAAACAGAAGAGCAGGTGGGTGAAGATGAAATTGGAGAAACGATTCTGTCAAAAAGACTGAAAATGTAACAGGAAACCAAGCCCCTAGATGACCCTCGCTTAAAATTTTTGAGATCCTTGGGAGAGCCAGCCATGACAAAATTAACCCGTGTGATACACATCATGTCTTTTATTGATTGAAGCTCTATGCTTGGATTTTAGGCATGATATCCTGGTTTGCTCGATTCTAGTACAATTGGAGAGCCTCTGCAATGCTGTTCGAGTTTAGAAGGACTACGAAGTGGGTTGAGGCGTGAATGGGTTCAAAATGGCTCTGAGCACTATGGGACTCAACATCTTAGGTCATCAGTCCCCTAGAACTTAGAACTACTTAAACCTAACTAACCTAAGGACATCACACACATCCATGCCCGAGGCAGGATTCGAACCTGTGACCGTAGCAGTCCCGCGGTTCCGGACTGCAGTGCCAGAACCGCACGGCCACCGTGGCCGGCGCGTGAATGGGAATTTGGATTGAGGAGGCAGGTGTGCTAGGGCATTCCATGCAGTAATGCAAAACACTGTGCGAAAGTGGCGTAGTGGTTAGTGCATGTGCCTAATGATCATAATGCGCCTCTGTTGTGGTGGTCTAGCGGCATTCCCACTCCCCCGTCCGGCAAGTAGGATCTGTCTGTTCCCGACTCTGTCGTAGTACCGCGAGAGCTTCCTTGTTTCCCTTCAGTGTTGTGTTGTGTGAGTCCTTGCATGCGTCGCATCGCTGTTTATGTCTCAGCGTTTAATGTTTGTGACTCAATTTTGATGCGGCACTGTCTTGCGCCGTGGTTTCATCCCTGGTTCCCAGGAACATTCCATGCACATGTATTCTCAGGTTTAGTTTTGACAAGTCCACACAGCATGTGCAGCGAAGTTCGCTAGAAATTCACGATTTGCTTCTACACAAAATCAAGTTAAGTTTCACACGACTTACTCTGATTTTGAATCGTATGTCTTTTATGTCAAGTTTGTAGACCTGCTTCACGTTGACGGACTCATCGCGGTGGTTCTCACAGTGCGGTTCTTCTGGCGAACGTGGAGGTGGAGTATAAGAAAGGCAGGGTATTTAATCTTCGCCCAAAGATGATGACAGTCTTCTCCACACCACCGTGCTTCCGTTTGCGAACACATTGAATATACGTCTGGAACATTGGTCCGCTCAACAGTTTATAGTGGTGTTCGCTTATTCGACATGTTGATAAAATATCCCTCTCATTTGCAGGTGTGTGGAAACCAGATGCATGTAATTGACACAGGACAACAGGGGACCTGTTTTAGGTGCAATGAGAGTGGATATGTCCACACAAATTGCCCGCTTCGCGTCACCGTCTTAAAACCCAATTATGAACATCTTCAGAGGTTAAGATTAGTGGAACGCATTCCTCAAAAGAGATCCATTGTGCCTAATCAAGTTTCATAGGGGTAACATGAGCCATTCCTTGGCGGCATTAGTGAACTTCCGCTGTTAATCTCGCGTGGGGACTTTGCCGCTGTATCTTCTGCGTCGCCGCCACCTGCACTGCAAAGTAAGCGTAGAGGGACGTAAGATGGTGAGGAGTCAGATGATTTCTCTTTCCTTTTGCGCTCTGCTGAATGGATTCTGTTGGAGAAGGTCTCTCCCTTTCTCGAGCTGAAAGCGAGTGATAACTTGGCAGCTGCTGTTCAAGATTTGAAAGCTTCCATCATCCCCCCCCCCCCTCTCCTGATGTATCACCCCGAGATCGTGAGCGCCTCTTCAGGAGCATGAGGACAGACCTATTTAGTAGCTCCGTATTATACAGGGTGGTCGGAAATTCCCGTTACAAACTTCTAGAACATGCAGAGGGTGGTGAGTACATAACATTTTGAATAGGAACCCATGTCCGGAAACGTATAGTTTCCGTTCTACGGCAGTTTCAATGCAGATGATTATCTCATCCACACCCACGTGAGGAATGTACTTAGGCGTGATCCAGTACAATTGTTGCAATCCATTTGAAAAGAATACTGACTCGTTCCGTTATTACTTACGTATTTGCATTACAACTTACACCTTATGGTTTACATTAGTCGATAACAACAAGAACCCAACATCTACGGTACCAGCCGCAACGTACCGATGCATTACAACAGCGGCTTGATGTGGCGACCACCAGCGTTGTTACACATTGTACCTCCGAAGCATGTTCTGGCACACTCTCTACATCCCACCTGGTGTCTCTTCAATGTCTTGTGCAGAGTCCAGAACTCGTGCCAGCAGATCTTCCTCTGTCTCTACAGGCGTCTCATAAATTAGGCTCTTTATACGACCCCACAATAAGTAGTCCATAGGGGTTAAATCCGGCGATTGTGGCGGCCACACGGTTGAACCACCACGGCCTATCCATCTTTCACCATACCGTCTGTTGAGATGTCTCCGGACCCCCAGTGAAAAGTGAGGTGGAGCTCGAAGATGCTGAAACCACATTTCCTGACGGACATTTAATGGCACAGCTTCCGAGAACGGGTCCATTATGTGTCGTAGGAAGACTAAGTATGCGGGGTCCGTGAGCTTGGATGGAAGGAGGTATGGTCCAATCACATGACCGTCCAGAATACCTGCACACACGTTAATTCCAAACCTGTCTTGAAATCCCTGAACATGCGTGGCATGAGGGTTTTCGTTCACCCAGACATGGCTATTTCGAGCATTCAGAGCACAATCCCTTGTCACCTACATTAATCTGTAATCTGTGAAGAGAACTCGACGTGCAAAACAGGGGCGCGTCGATGCAACGGTGCAAGAACCATGTGCAGAAGGCGAGGCATTGTGGAAAGTCTGCTGGACCCTTAGCGTGTACCCTTTGTAAGTGGTACGGATGTAATTGATACTCATGCAGGACGTGCAAGACGGTACTGTGACTAAAAGCTATTGCACGCGCAATTGTTCGCGAACTCGTTGACGGGCTGTCTTCAGTTCGACGCAGTACACCTTCTTCAAATTCGGGAGTGCGGTGTCGCCGTGGAGCACCACAGTGCTGCCTCCTCACGGTGAACGTACCCGTTTCTCGTAGCCGTTGTGTTACTTGGGCAAACAGTTTGTGCGATGGAGTGTGACGGCGTGGAAAACGTTCGTGATACAGCCGACTAGCATCTCTTTCGTTACCTCCAGCTTCGCCATACACAAGGAGCATGTCTGTGTATCCCGCAAACGTGTATTGCACCATGTTTCCTATATCAGTGATGCATAGGTATTGACTCGGTCTCACAGCAAAGCGGACAATAAGTGACATCTGGGGATCGTTTAACGCAGTACACCTCTCATCGTGTCTACCCTGTTGCATACCAGGAGAGGGAACTCTGAGACGTTTCTCTTGCCCTACGCAGACGTTGACGAGGTACACATCTGAACTGAAACTGTCGTAGAACGGAAACGATACGATTCCGGACATTGTTTCCTATTCAAAATGTTCTGTACTCACTACCCTCTCCATGTCCTAGAAGTTTGTAACGGGAATTTCTGACCACCCTGTATTGTCGGAATAGTCGGGCATCAGTGAGTCTATAACATATTCCCGCCCTTCTTCTGCGCCTCCAGATGGGGAAAGCATGCGACAAGCCGCTGCTGAGCATACCCAGATCGGCCCAAGTGTGCCAGTGGAACACTTGATAGTGGTAAAAGAAATATCTTGTTTTCATTTCCTGATTCTCATGAGGCGCACCACCCAGCTGTGGGGGAATGGAGTGTGTTCTCTGCACTTAATACTGAAATTAAGCGTGACCCTTCCACGTTGTCCTGTACGGCAGTCGGCGTCCCACGAAGCCGCAACAAACAGCGCTTTCAATGAGCGCGCGCTGCGTTGCGAAAAAAGAAAAAAAAAAAAAAAAAAAACAGGATGAAGGTGGAAGAGAGAGATCCACCTATTTACACTCGCATTCATCAGTTGACTCTGCCATGGACTGTGACAGACGACTTCAGAGGTCGCTTGGAAGTAACCAAACAAAATGTTTTGTTAACAACTGGATGCAGGGCAATGCGTTTCTTACCTGGGATGTGAATGGAATTAGTTCCGTTCATAGAACTGCGGCGCTGCGACACGATTCAAGTGTAGACGTGATATTTTTGCAATAAGTGTTATTTGATCACTTTCTTTTCCGAGCACTAGCACATGCGATATTCTAAAGAGAGGGAATATCAGTGATTGATTTCGATGTTCTTGGTACCGGCCAGGGAACAGGCGGCACTTTATGTGACCATATTTTAATTCGTCTTTATTCATCTTCTGGATCTGACAGTTCCACCGATCGAGCGCGATTTTACGTAGAGGATGTAGTTTATTTATTACGTAAAACTCCGCAGGTATTTCTGTTAAGCGGGGATTTTAATTGTGTTTTGTGTCCTGTGGATTAAACACCGTAGTTGTAACCTTAAATCCTGTTCCGCAAGCAGTAAAACTGTTTTGCCTTCCCTTGATGTTCAACACATCTCTCTTAAACAACTCTTCCCTTGAGACCATGTATCGCGACCCTCACTCACGCTGATGATACGTGCTGACGTCACAACGTGATATTTCCTGAGTGATCTATAGTTGCTTTACCGATCTTTACGGCTTTCGTGATACTGATACCATTTTCCCTGATGCTTTTACGCCTCTCCTGGACTGCTTGGTTACTGCTGCATTAAATGATGAATTTACTATCCCAAAAATAGACGGGACTTGATGGTATTCCTAAGGAATTTTTATGTAAGGTTTTGGCCTCTTGCAGGTGATGCCATTATGGCACTGATAAATGAAGTGATCCAGAGGGATTCTTTTCCCTGTCAAGGTCGATAAAATTGTCATGATTCCGAAGACAACAGGATGTCCAGACACAGAGAAATGTCGAACGGTCAAACTTTTTAGTTTCAATGTCAAAATTATCTCCCGGGTGGTTAATAGACTTTGTTGATATTATTATGTGCTGAGCGCACTATCCTGACGGATGTAGTCGAATGCCGGTACGTCATCTCGGCGGCTGCAGCGACTTCTGTTTCTGTAGCCTTAATTTTCATCACTTTCAAAAGGGAATTTGACTGCATCAGTCACAGCTTCTTGATGCAGGTGCTCGAGGCGATCGGTCTCAGTCACACTGCATGTAAAATACTATCTAATGTTTTACTGGTATTCAAGCATCTGTCATGGTGAATGGAAAGCTTACCCCCCTGATCACAATTCGACGAGGCTTACCGCAGGGGAGGCCCCTCTCCACCTCCCTTTTGTCCCATGAACCTCTGCTGATTAATTATGTACTGCTGATTAATTATACGGCTAGAAGATAATGGGCGAAACCTTCTCGGTGCGACTGTACACGGATGATGTCATGGCATTTCTACGTTATATCGATGACATACCTGTTGTGATATTATTGGATTACAGACATTTTTGCATATGAGAAAAGGACAGCCATCGAGCTGTAGTTTGTAATGATACTAAGCATGACAACACGAGAGTAAAGAAACGAAATCTGTTTATAACGTGCGCCTATACCAAGACGCGCGGCCAGCGTTTAAAAGGTACTTTTAAACACTATGACTCGCTGGGCGCAGATATTTAAAATCATTGCCGCAGCGCTTGATAGCAAGAAGCTGCGAAACAGAAGAAAGAACAATTTATCATTTGTTAGGAAAATTCTAGAGTCTTTATAGTTAGTTGTACTTCTGGTCGCCGATATGTTAACATGTACTTCATTACCTTTGATGTTTGGTCGCCGACTTGTTAAGACGTGTTGTGCAGCACCGCTACAAGTTATATTTCATTTAGTGTGAAAAACCACGTTATCACCAAGAAAAAAGAAACGCTTTTGTAAACCTTGTGACGATAAAAAATACTTACGCGCACGCCAGGACATTTAATTTTTACAAAATATCACACATACAAAAGCAGCGATTGTTGGACTGCTCCATGTATGAGAAAAACATAAAAATGTAAGTTTTGTATTCATTGTAAATTTAACGTTTATAGCTTAACGCCTTTGTTCTTTGAGAATATATTGATGCTTCACTGTACAGAAAATCTATGCTTATTCTTTTCTTTAAATTAATCACAAATAATGTTTATGTTTAAATGAACTTTGTTGCAGGTTCGCTCTTTATCGCGGTGTCTCGATTGTATTTGGGAGACTATTAATGTGTTCAATTTCCGATCTGACAACTTTTTTTTACAACATTTCTCTGTTTTGCATTCATTTCCAATTTTTTATTATTATTCAAATAGGTCCCTTAGGTAATTTCATTGAAGAGTCTGATTGCGTGAAAGCAATCCGGGTTAAGAGGTCATTTGAGAAACTATTTTCACGCAATCAATCTGTACGTCTCCTGAACACAATCGAGAACCGACGCATCGTCGATCATTCATTAATTTTTCTCTCTTTCCAAGTCGTACCAAAAAACGGCAAAGGAGAACTGCCGTGAGTACGCAATCTAGTGTTAAAGGTTGCATTCTTTATCTTGTCGGCAAACATTGCCATAAATTATCATCATCAATGTTATATTTTGTTAAATGTGAAAAGCAAAAAACCTTTTAACGCTAGACTGTATCCTTCTTGAAGGACATATTGGATTTCTTTTATTCCTTCTGGGACCTGCATTAATTAACGGAAATGCACTGTGTTTACAATGTGGGGTTTTTGCCAAGTTTTCATGCGATTGACAACGGTGGTTACACGCAACAGATCTTTGGGAGCTACTATGGATCGCTGCTCGATGAAAGTGGCTGCACCCAACTGGCGGGAGGTCACAGATAGAATTCAAGCGGCAATTAATGAACACGAACGCCATTCCTTTAGACTTCCTCACAAAGTACGGATCTTATATTGACGCAATTATCCGGTCGTTTCCTAGTGAAAAGTTATATTTTTCGACTCCATTATGAAGTGGTAACGAGGCTCCGTCGCCGTGGAGGGTTTGGACTTCTCAGTATCAAAGTCAAGCCTTCTGTGTTGTTTGTAAGTGTACTCGAAAGTGCCGCAGGAGCATCTCCAGTGCCCCTGCAGATTATGCCCGAGTTTGTCATGGAAATGGAAACGCATGCTATCTCTCACAAGTCTTCGTACTTTACTGTGATCACTGTGTACTTAGAACTGAAAAGAGCGGCGTGCATTTTTGAGACACTGCTCAAGACATCTGTGCAAAGCTGAATAAGATCTTCACTGTGGTTTCCATTTCGCGTGCGATCGGACCTTATTTTCGAAACAGCACTCATATATGCTTGGGACAGATGTAACATGTTGATCATTTTGGTAACTGCCAGTGCTCATTTGTTTTCATCCTTACTCTTTTTAGATCGCAGCTCACGATACGGAGAAAAAAACTCTTTCTCACTAAATTTTCTCGCCGATACATCAAACCAAACAACGTCTGATAGCTTGTCAAATAGGCTGTCAAAGTTACTCTCAGACACGTCATACACAGTATGTTTGAAAAACACTTCAAGCAAAGCCGCACATTGCCGACAGATTTGACGATCTACGGAAGTTTGTCAAATTGTTTGATCGCGTAAAGGGGGGCTTACAATCTGCCGGCACATAAACAAACTCTGCTATTCTTGCAGCAGTATGAACACTACGCACATTGCTCTAGCAGGTAATTTTCTTTCTTCTTTATACTGACCTAAAATGCAAAACTGAACATACCTATCGTCTTATATTCTGTTTGATTTTTGTCTTGTGCAAAGTAAATTCATACACCAGTAATATATATTGGGATCTTGATGTATGATCTTTTGGGACAAGTGTACAGTAGCATACAATGGTTACAATGATTCCAGGAAATTCTCTTAAATTCACTTATTTTTTATATTATAACCGATATCTCCAGTTCGACATATTGCTCTTTCAGCAGCAACCATTTACTAAAGTAACACGAGGTTAGGGAGACAGAAACATGTTTATCTTTGTGTCTCACAATGCTTAACAAACAAGTCAATTAATACTGAGATTAAGAACTGTAGAAACGAAAGAAACTAGCTGTGGCCAGACGGCAATTATTTAAACAACTCATCGGATACAAAATGAATGTGAGTACCCTGTGGCTGAGAACATTACATTTGTAAATGCAACAGAAAACAACATCCTGCTTCGAGCTCGACTTTTCATGATCGACCAAGATTTGTCATAAAGCACATTTTTGCCAGTTACTTCTTCTTCCCTTACACCTCTATTCATAGATTTTCTTGGCATCTAGGTTTGATCCAAACATGCAATTCCTTTCTTCTATTCCTAAAACATGGAGTTCTCTCTCATCTCACTGTGCTTCTCATAATGTAATTTTTATCCTGCCAAAAGTCTTGTTTGATGGTTAAAGTACATGCTTCAGGTTCATAGAGCACAGTCATACTATTGTAGAATTTGTGTACTACCTCTTTTCTGCTTTTGTCCAGGAGCGTTCTGAAAATAGTATGAAATTTTTTAAGGTCCATTGCAGTTTCTTTAAGGATCATTATCATAAGCATAAGAGATATCACAGCCCAGACAGTTGAATCTGTGGACTTTTTCCAGTGTGTTATTCTCGATTATGATTTTAGCTTTGAGTCGTTCGTTTCCATAAAAGGTCATAATTTTCGTTTATTTTGCAGATCCGGTTAAATAACATTATTTTGAAATCATATGTAAGCAACTGACAGGTCTTTATATGTAGCTCTTCGTATCCGCCAGTGTAACCAGGTTATCTGTCAAAAGAAATGTGTTAAATATTATGCGTATCTGTGCGTAGGAATCGCCAGAAAAGCGACAAACGTTTCGAAATTAAATTCTCTATGCCTTTCTTTTATCTGAATTACCAAGGAAACATTGTCCATACATGCTCATCCTCATCTAAATCCAATGCTTTTTTCTTTAAGAAAACTCTCTGATAAAACATGAAGGCTTTCACGACCGGATGACATATCTTCTGGTAAACCTTCCGGGATGCCCGGAAGGTTTACCAGAAGATATCTCTGATAAAGCATTTCACCTATTAGGAAAGTATTCTGCACCCAAAGTTTAGTACGCTTGTACGTCTGTAGTTACGTAAGTCATTTCGATCTAGTTTTTTCGGTACAGGTAAGACTACCGAGCTCCGCCAGAACTGCGGAATATGGACACAGACTTATCGTATTTACAAACATTATCTTAAAAAGCTCCGTTCTCATGGCCCCTATTTCGTCTTCCAATTTTCCAACGAGACTGGATCTACACTCAAATCTGATTGAGTGTTACTGTATTTTCTTCTTCCCCTGCCCGTAGGTTTCGGAAGTAGTTTAGCCTTTTTTCGTCGGAGATTTTATTCCACAGCAGAGTGTATTTCTCGTCTTTATTGAGAGTTTTAAATATTTTATAAGCTCTTATCTCCGTGGAAATCGTACGCTAAATTTACAAGGAGTACCTCTCAACTCAGTCTTTTCACTCTTCTCGTTTCTCTTTTAAGCAATGTCGTTTCTCTTTTAATTACGATAGAAGTCTTCTGTATTCATTGCGATCTTGTACCCTTCTCGTACTGAGATATATTTTAAAGAAGCATCTGTATTACTAAACGACTAACCAGGTGGATGGTGACCCCATTTACAGGTTGCGTTTCCGAGGACTTTCAGCGGCAAAGCTATTTTATGTAGAATATTTCATATAATTGCTGACCGAATTTATAAATTTAAAACACTATCATAATCTACTCATTATGAGGTATAATCTTATGTTTCAGGTTTAACACAGTAAGACACTGTAACGCCCCAAGGACAGAAAACCTCAATTAACAAACGTTGTGGAAACTTAAAGTTGGGAAGTCAGTCATCTTGACAGTGACGGCAACTATTGACGATAAAATCTACACTGTTAATATTTTGATTAACACCTATATTATTCAAATACTAGGAACAGCACACAAAAAGGGGAGATAAAAGGAAAGGATTATCATAGATTCTTTATCAAACATCTATAGAATAAATTCAAAATCATATGAACGAAGGTTAAATCCAAGAATGTAATTCAGTCAAAGATAACATTTACCATGGAAGAGAGTTGTAGCCGCATCTAAAAGGAAATTCAATGTCACTACAATGCAACTCGTATATGGAAATGTTCAGTTAGTTGCTCTCGAGTCGCTCTAGAGTACTTTTGTCTGGACTCTAACGCTATTAGATTGTTTCAGTTTTGGAAGTTTGATAATTCGTGATGTAGAGACTGAAGTATTCCTCAGTCAGTCGACTGATGAAAGTTAATCTTTACTGTTCTCAACGCGACGGTATAGTAAGACGAGTGTTAGACTTCAGTTGAGTGGTATTGGTGTATCGGACTTAGCCTTCGTACTGATGAACAGTTACGAACCTTGAGAGCAATGGATCAACGGCAGAAAAACAATTCGTAGTCTTGAGTAGGCCACAATAAAGCGAAGACACGAAGAAAGACAAGTACGCTGATTAGTCAAAAGTTGTTGTCAGCGTCACGATTACTGAACTGAAGTTAATCTTGAATGACATATCGGTGTGCGTGTGTTGTAGCGACGAGCAATTAATTACAGAAAGAACGAGGCACAATTAGTGTATGTGTCTTGAGGCAGCGCACCTCACAACGCGCAAATACCCAGACACATAATTTTAAATCTTTATGAAACTTTTTCTCACTGACACCTCCCTTACGAATTGATTAAAGAAAAATATTTATCGCTTACCACATTTTCGCCTTTCGCTGTTCGTGCAGTAAAACTGCCGCATCAGATATAACGTTTTATTTTATCAATTCTTTACTGCTAATTTCTTTCGTAATACATTTTGCAGAAAGTATCCACACAGATACTGAATTTACGTACAATATTATATCATTGTACGACTAGTAGCAGGTGTTGACAGATGTGAAAATTACCGAACTATCAGTTTAATAAGTCACAGCTGCAAAATACTAACGCCAATTCTTTACAGACGAATGGAAAAACTGGTAGTAGCCAACCTCGGGGAAGATCAGTTTGGATTCCTTAGAAATGTTGGAACACGTGAGGCAATACTGACCCTACGACTTATCTTAGAAAATAGATTAAGGAAAGGCAAACCTACGTTTCTAGCATTTGTAGACTCAGAGAAAGCTTTTGACAATGTGGACTGGAATACTCTCTTTCAAATTCTAAGGGTGGCAGCGGTAAAATACAGGGAGTGAAAGGGTATTTACAATTTGTACAGAAACCAGATGGCAGTTATAAGAGTCCAGGGGCATGAAAGGGAAGCAGCGGTTGGGAAGGGAGTGTGACAAGGTTGTAGCCTATCCCCGATGTTATTCAGCAAGCAGTAAAGGAAACAAAAGAAAAATTCGGAGTAGGTATTAAAATCCGTGGAGAAGAAATAAAAACTTTGAGGTTCGTCGATGACATTGTAATTCTGTGAGAGACAGCAAAGGACTTGGAAGAGCAGTTGAACGGAATGGACAGTGTCTTGAAAGGAGGATATAAGATGAACATCAACAAAAGCAAAACGAGGATAATGGAATGTAGTCGAATTAAGTCGGGTGATGCTGAGGGAATTAGATTAGGAAATGAGGCACTTAAAGTAGTGAAGGAGTTTTGCTATTTGGGGAGCAAAATAACTGATGATGGTCGAAGTAGAGAGGATATGAAATGTAGACTGGCAATGGCAAGGAAAGCGTTTCTGAAGAAGAGAAATTTGTTAACATCGAGTATAGATTTAAGTGTCAGGAAGTCGTTTCTGAAAGTATTTGTATGGAGTATAGCCATGTATGGAAGGGAAACATGGACGATAAATAGTTTGGACAAGAAGAGAATAGAAGCTTTCGAAATGTGGTGCTACAGAAGAATGCTGAAGATTAGATGGGTAGATCACATAACTAATGAGGTATTGAATAGAATTGGGGAGAAGAGGAGTTTGTGGTTAGTGGCACAACTTGACAAGAAGAAGGGACCGGTTGGTAGGACATGTTCCGAGGCATCAAGGGATAACAAATTTAGCATTGGAGGGCAGCGTGGAGGGTAAAAATCGTAGAGGGAGACCACGAGATGAATACACTAAGCAGATTCCGAAGGATGTAAGTTGCAGTAAGCTTGCACAGGATAGAGTAGCCTGGAGAGCTGCATCAAAAAAGTCTCAGGACTGAAGACCACAACAACAACAACGACTAATAGTTTAGGAGATGTAACATCACAAATATTGAGAACTGTGAAAAACTAGCTTTCGTTTAAACCAGCGTGTAAATTACCTGGATCATACTCAGTGTTTCGTAATCAGGGCACTTAGTATCTCCAAACAACTTTAAATGTTATTTAAAATTTAGTTTTAAAATTTGTGCGTAGGGAAAATACTGGATTTCTTCTAAAAGTTATGATTGTAGGTAAGCTTGGATTAAGATCCTTGCTTTAAGTGACAAATTGTTTTTTGGTGTTACATCCTTCCACCTCTCGTAGATGCCATAATTGTGTGGAGCATAAACGTCACTACTTTTGAAGTCTTTGTAGGTAACCGTAAATACTGAATTAAAACTCTAAAATTTAGCAGAACCTTTGGCTCATTTGGACAAGAATAGTAGAACGGGTTTCATGTGAGTGTCTCCTACTCCACAACGATTTACTTAGTTTGGTACTTAATCATTTGTCGCTCTGAGGCGTATAGAAATATTTCATCCACAATGAAACTAATTTGGAGCACCGCTCTTATGCTCAAATCTTACAGACGTTTAAAAACAAATACATTTTATTAAATTTGGATACATACATAATTTACAACGCACCAGCATGTACCTGTCACACAATAAACATCTCAACAAACGTTATTTACACTTCTTAAAAATATTACATACACAATATTACATACACTTTATACAGCGTTAGTTAACACATTTAACATGTCAGTTTTAAAAATTGTGTATAGAGAAAATAAGGGGTTTTCTTTTCCTAAGAGTTTTCATTGTTGGTAAGCTTAGACTAAGACCCTGTTTAATAATTGTGAAGTTACTACGGATAAGCTGTATCGATTCCAGTTTTTCCATAGTGTAATTTTAATACAACCAGAAAACGCTGAATGCTCTAACGAAGGCGAAAGAATGTCGGATAAGGAAGTCGGTGAGTTGCATTACACAAACGAAGTAGTAAATTGGTGCGTAGAAGTACTTTTAAGAGGTAAAGACGAAGTTAACATCCATATATCTTATGCATATTTTAGGCCTCAATATTCTGAAATTCAGTTCAACGTTTAACTGGAAAATTGTCACGATGGGGTCAATTATTTTACTGGTAGCATACAAAAATACGTTTCAATTAGAAGATAGCGACTTCTCACTATATAAAACCATCGTAGATAAAGCAGTGAGATTACAAATAGGCATTTTTTTCAGATATAGGAAGACATTGGCGCCTGGAAGTCTGTGTGAAGTCGTGACACTCCTTAAATTACTGGATGTTCATATTGGCTATTTGTCTAGTATCGAATGAATAAGCCACTCTACATTCTATACCTAAACCTTCCCCTACACAATATGAACTTTGAAGAATATTGTGGCAGTACTATTAAGAGCTTATTGCCATAAAATATTTCATTGTAGTATCACACGAAAGGCGACGTTAGTTATATTTCAGTTGATTTTAACATCCAGACTACTAATAAAGATGATTAAATTTTCCAAAATGCAGCCGATTCAAAAACCGATTTATTATGATACCTCGAGTACATAATTTAGGAATATGTAGAACAGTGATGTGTTTTTTTTTATTTTTGCTGATGAAAATGTATATCTGCCTTCATGCTTAGAAACCATTTCCTCTTTTGATGGATAGGATTGAGACGGCTGTATCTAAATAGAAAACAACCTTTCATTAAGGGAGATGTAAAAACAGAAAAATAATAAACTAAAAAAGAAACGTAGTAAATACAAGACAAAGAGTATACGTTACTCCCATCTCAGAGATATTACACACTAAGCCATCTATTAATGATAGTAACATATTACACTCTCGTAGCATAGCGAGTTTATGTGCACATCAACAAAAGACAACGTGATTACGCAATGAGCTGAGTAAGTAAACGTTTGCGACGCTATGGGTCTGTCCTGTTTATTGCCTATAATTCATTTGTCGTAGTAGAACTTACGCTTTTGTGGAAATGAAGTTAATTCTTGTAGATTCTGTAGCCCTTCGTTATTGACAACATTTCAGACGTTGCTGCTTATGAGCGACAACGGTTGGATATTTTAAAGGATCTGTGCCGCTGCTCTCAGTGTTTGGCAAGATGCTAACGCCCTTTTTTGTTAACTTCAACTCCCGTAACGTACATTTTCTGCTTAACCATACAAAACGAGTCAGCAATATTTCTGTACAGACTGCAAATTAAATGTTTGCGGAAATAAATCCTTTCAGTGCTTTTACGGGATGAATCGAAATTCAACGGCAGTGATGCGGCTGCTACAGCGTGCACGCAATACTACGACGAGTGTAAATGCTTGTTGAGGAAGAGGATGTCGGTTAAAACAATTTCTCTGATACCTGACCGCAGTGTGACATTCGAAAAGTTACGAGTCTGTTAGTATACCCCGTACGTATCCGCTTGGATAAATGTGCAGTTTTGCACTTTTAGGTACATGTGGTCATACCGTGATTCTTCTTCCGGTACGTGCGATCGGCTCGTCAAATTTTACCGTTGCATTTCGATACGCTCTTGCTTTGAGTCTAGTTTTTATCGTAAATAGTATATAACTGTTGAACTGGAATTAGCACTTAAGTAACTTTCGTGCAAACGTAGAATTTATGAAGGCGCGTCTAATTACAAAGCTGTCACAAGTGTTTAGTTTAGTCCTGGTAGGCATACAACAAAAGGATTTTTGAGAAGACCGATTTTTCGACTCAAATTATTAATTTCAGCACTAAAAATGGAACATGATGATCAGTAATAATTCTAAAGAGTCCCGAGATTCTGTTTGCGTTTATACGATTGCCATCGCGTACTCAGAGACCGTGTCAAGGTTTCGTAGTCGTTACTTTTTAACATATTTCCGTTACCAGTAAGTATGCAAAAGAGAAACACCGCTGTACTAACGGCAAGAGGAGCAGTTTACCTGACAATTTGTAGATTTTGTGCTGCGTGGCCATAATAGCGTTACACGAAAAATGATTTGCTGCTATTCCTTAGTTGACGTTTCCTGATTGTGATTGATTGTCTCGATCCAGTCAGTGCGAAATAGTCTCGGCGATGGTATTCGCAATTCGTTTGTACAAGTTAGTTTTTCCGACTCTCTCACGTCAATACGTTCATCCTAACAAATCTACAGTCTCACTAAAAGAACAAAAATATATTAATGGAGCTTCGTTTCCCTTTTTGCAATGCCAGCACTTCGTTTTTGTTCCTTTCGGGTGCCCTGATGGTGTAAAATGTAACAGTATCCACTTAGCTCTTTCCCAAGTCTCAGAGCATGGTGGCGAAATCTCTTTAGAGTTTAGAAGGAAAGAGGAACTGCAAGCTGGTGCGATGACACAGAAGACACTGCCGATGTCACCAAGTAATCTGTCTCGTGATCTTCACACGTTTCGTGTCCCACACTCTAGTTCAAGATAAAGCACTGAAACAATCTCTGAGGCTTGTACGAATGGTACACTAACTATGACACCAAACCAGGAAGAATAATGCTTGGCACAAGTTGCAGTATGTTATGCGCTTTGAAAATGTTTTGGCGTATGATTAATTATTGGAGACGTACAGTCAAAACAGGTTTCACGTGCCCTTTGGAGCATCATTCTCCCTCAATTTCGTTAACTTATTCTATTTGAATCGCCTTGTGGTGATCTTGGTAAGTCATTTTTCACAAATGCACTACTTGCCCAAAATACGATGCATTCCGCTTGGATTAACTTCATGAGTCAGAGACTTGTGACTTTTCTTGTTCTAAGCCTCGCGTGTTTGGTGCTGTGGAGTTCGATAGCTAACGTCAATATCTCCCATCAAATTATCACAATCATCGTGATGTACTCTTAGCACTTTCTTATTTTATCCTTAGTGCCAATATCGGAAGTACACAAAAATTTGTGATGTGTATCTCTCAAGTTTTTGTTACCTGCACTATTTCTTTTTTCTAATCGACAGCCATGTTTCTAAAATTCGTTAATCAGAGTAGCTGGGGTAGTAATTGTGAGTAAATAGAACCTCTTTGAAAAATCTGTATATGATAATGTTGTAATGTAGAACGTAAGAGAACTGTGGAGGGGGGTGGGGGTGGAAAGCTAATTACTTAAATTCTCCAGCATGATATTAATGTATTAACATGGCTGCAACTGATGTAATTTTATTGGGCGCCATTTCACATAGGCTTGTATTCGAGAAGAGAGAAATAATTAGTTGTGTGTAAATACAACATTACCGCTGCCCTAGGTACAGAAATACTGTTTACTTTGTCATAAATTTTACTGCCACCATAGTAGTTTCTCTGCTTAGAGAAAAATTCTAGTGAGTTCTGTGAGATCATGTGTTTATATGTTCCGAGTTCACGGTCTTCCCTGCATCTTTGCCTCATCCGTCTGTAGGCTAGTTAATGTGGTCAACGACATTTTTCGTCGAAATTTGCAATTCATTGAGGTCTACGAGTTGTTGGTGTAAATATTGAAAATATTAATTCACACTGATGTAGTGACATTTCTGAAATAGGTCAGTTGAAAGTCACTCAGTCGTGAATCATGCACTGCTACGGCGGCGCTGCTAGGGTTTGTCTTATAATGAATCGAGACAGAACTTCCAAGTCGAAAGTGCTGCGCAGGTTACGTAAACAATCAGCCGTCGGATTCATCGATAAATCTGTGATTTTTCTTCTTCTCTGCTTTAGTTGGCAACTGATTTTAATAACAGAGGCTACAAATTATTGCTGTTACACTGGAATTAGTTACTACGCACATAATGAACGTTATGTAATTTGGCAGCTTCTCTTACGCAGTATAATCTCGATCTGTATTAGGAAGAAAGAGGTTCCTAATGACGTTTGACTTTTTTTTCTATATCGGATGTAAGCAGTCAGTTAGGAGCAATCTACGCACTTGTCTGAGGTAATACACGACCGCTTCGAGAGCTGTGCCCACCCACACGCTTCCCCACAGCTGAGGCGACAGGCGGCGTGCGCAGTAGCGACTACCACACGCGGTGAGACGAGAAACGTTTCGGTGTCCTGGAAGATGAGTTTGTGCGGCAGAGAGAGTCAGAGAGCGACAGTCCTTTGTTTTTAAAACTGACATGCCCGCTGATGGCGCGGGACGCCCATCTAGAAGGCGGCGGCGCCTAGAAGGCGGCGTCGGCGCCGTCGCGGGGCAGCGGCTTGCAGGCGAGGGCGGCGGCGCCGGCCTGCGGCGTCGCGGCGCTGGCGTCTGCCGGCGCGCGCCGTCATCGCACCAACAGCACCACCGAGGCGGAGGCGGCGGGCAGCACCAGCGAGAGCAGCACCAGCACCAGGAACAGCACGCGCGGGCTCACCAGCGCCGCCTGCGACTCGCCGGAGCTCGCCGGCTGCACCACCTCCACTGCGGACACAACCAGTGCTGCCAGCCCACCAAAACTAAGCAAGCTACACGGCAGGCCATTAAAATCGCTACACCAAGAAGAAATGCAGATGATAAACGGGTATTCATTGGACAAACATATTATACTACAACTGACATGTCATTACATTTTCACGAAATTTGGGTGCATAGATCGTGAGAAATCAGTTCCCAGAACAACCATCTCTGGCCGTAATAACCGCCTTGATACGCCTGGGCATTGAGTCAAACAGAGCTTGGATGGCGTGTACAGGTACAGCTGCCCATGCAGCTTCGACACGATACCACAGTTCACCAAGAATAGTGACTGGCGTATTGTGACGAGCCAGTTGCTCGGCCACCATCGACCAGACGTTTTCAATTGGTGAGAGATCTGGAGAATGTGCTGGCCAGGGCAGCAGTAGAACATTTTCTGTATCCAGAAAGGCCCGTACACAAAAATGGGCTCTGAGCACTATGGGACTTAACATCTATGGTCATCAGTCCCCTAGAACTTAGAACTACTTAAACCTAACTAACCTAAGGACATCACTCAACACCCAGTCATCACGAGGCAGAGAAAATCCCTGACCCCGCCGGGAATCGAACCCGGGAACTCGGGCGTGGGAAGCGAGAACGCTACCGCACGACCACGAGCTAAAGGCCCGTACAGGACCTGCAACTTGCGGTCGTGCATTATCTTGCTGAAATGTAGGGTTTCACAGGGATCGAATGAAGGCTAGAACCACGCGTCGTAACACATCTGAAATGTAACGTCCACTGTTCAAAGTACCGTCAATGCGAACAAGAGGTGACCAATACGTGTAACCAATGGCACCTCATACCATCACGCCGGGTGATACGCCAGTATGGCGACGACGAATAAACGCTGCAAATGTGCGTTCACCGCGATGTCGCCAAACACTGATGCGACCATCATGATGCTGTAAACAGAAACTGGATTCATCCGAAAATATGAGGTTTTGCCATTCGTGCACCAAGGTTCGTCGTTGAGTACACCATCGGAAGCGCTCCTGTCTGTGATGCAGCGTCAAGGGTAACCGCAGCCATGTTCTTCGAGCTGACAGTCCATGCTGCTGCAAACGCCATCGAATTGTTCGTGCAGATGGTTGTTGTCTTGCACACGTCCCCATCTGTTGACTCAGGGATCAAGACGTGGCCGCACGATCCGTTACAGCCATGCGGATAAGATGCCTGTCATCTCGACTGCTAGTGATACGAGGCCGTTGGGATCCAGCACGGCGTTCAGTATTACCCTCCTGAACCCACCGGTTCCATATTCTGCCAACAGTCATTGGATCACGACCAACGCGAGCAGCAATGTAGCGATACGATAAACCGCAATCGCGATAGGCTACAATCCGGTGCCAACCTTGTGTGAATGCTCTGAAAAGCTAATCATTTGCATATCACAGCATCTTCTTCCTGTCGGATAAATTTCACGTCTGTAGCACTCAACTTCGTGGTGTAGCAATTTTAATGGCCAGTAGTGTAGATTTGTCTACAAAAGAAGCCAGAAAAAAGGGGAACTATAACAAGGTGTATTAACGTGCAGTTTTTAATCTTTGCAATAATTATATTGTGTAATGGAAGCTGCTGGACAGTACAGCGACACAAATGTCCGCAGCTCGTGGGTTAGTGGTGCCGGCACCGCAGCTCAGCGTGTTCGGTCATAGGGTTAGCTACCCACCGCATTAAAGAAACTGAATAAACGGATCAATGATGAGTCATTGGACGTCCGCTCCGAACGAATTCAATGAACAATGTAGAGCAAAATGAGAACTACAACAACAAAAAATAAAGAAAGAAGTAGCCTGCTTTACTGTCCTTGGCGGACGTGGTCCCAGCTTCGATTTCCTGTCGTAGCGCGGATTTCTTCTGCCCGGGGACTGGCTCTTTGTGTTGTCCTCATCATTTCATCATCATTCAGGAATATGGCGGGAATGGAATGTGTAAAGGTTGGGAATTTGTACATCCGCTTATAACCACGCCGTAGAGCGCCCACAAATCAAAATCATCACCGTAACACAAACAATTAACTGTCAATGTACATTATTTGTATTATGCTTGATAATAAAGAAACAATAGAAGTGCACTTTTAAAAGTTCAAAACGGATTATGTAAATACACTCCTGGAAATTGAAATAAGAACACCGTGAATTCATTGTCCCAGGAAGGGGAAACTTTATTGACACATTCCTGGGGTCAGATACATCACATGATCACACTGACAGAACCACAGGCACATAGACACAGGCAACAGAGCATGCACAATGTCGGCACTAGTACAGTGTATATCCACCTTTCGCAGCAATGCAGGCTGCTATTCTCCCATGGAGACGATCGTAGAGATGCTGGATGTAGTCCTGTGGAACGGCTTGCCATGCCATTTCCACCTGGCGCCTCAGTTGGACCAGCGTTCGTGCTGGACGTGCAGACCGCGTGAGACGACGCTTCATCCAGTCCCAAACATGCTCAATGGGGGACAGATCCGGAGATCTTGCTGGCCAGGGTAGTTGACTTACACCTTCTAGAGCACGTTGGGTGGCACGGGATACATGCGGACGTGCATTGTCCTGTTGGAACAGCAAGTTCCCTTGCCGGTCTAGGAATGGTAGAACGATGGGTTCGATGACGGTTTGGATTTACCGTGCACTATTCAGTGTCCCCTCGACGATCACCAGTGGTGTACGGCCAGTGTAGGAGATCGCTCCCCACACCATGATGCCGGGTGTTGGCCCTGTGTGCCTCGGTCGTATGCAGTCCTGATTGTGGCGCTCACCTACACGGCGCCAAACACGCATACGACCATCATTGGCACCAAGGCAGAAGCGACTCTCATCGCTGAAGACGACACGTCTCCATTCGTCCCTCCATTCACGCCTGTCGCGACACCACTGGAGGCGGGCTGCACGATGTTGGGGCGTGAGCGGAAGACGGCCTAACGGTGTGCGGGACCGTAGCCCAGCTTCATGGAGACGGTTGCGAATGGTCCTCGCCGATACCCCAGGAGCAACAGTGTCCCTAATTTGCTGGGAAGTGGCGGTGCGGTCCCCTACGGTACTGCGTAGGATCCTACGGTCTTGGCGTGCATCCGTGCGTCGCTGCGGTCCGGTCCCAGGTCGACGGGCACGTGCACCTTCCGCCGACCACTGGCGACAACATCGATGTACTGTGGAGACCTCACGCCCCACGTGTTGAGCAATTCGGCGGTACGTCCACCCGGCCTCCCGCATGCCCACTATACGCCCTCGCTCAAAGTCCGTCAACTGCACATACGGTTCACGTCCACGCTGTCGCGGCATGCTACCAGTGTTAAAGACTGCGATGGAGCTCCGTATGCCACGGCAAACTGGCTGACACTGACGGCGGCGGTGCACAAATGCCGCGCAGCTAGCGCCATTCGACGGCCAACACCGCGGTTCCTGGTGTGTCCGCTGTGCCGTGCGTGTGATCATTGCTTGTACAGCCCTCTCGCAGTGTCCGGAGCAAGTATGGTGGGTCTGACACACCGGTGTCTATGTGTTCTTTTCCATTTCCAGGAGTGTAATACAGTCTTTGGAGCCAAGTAGTAGTAAGAATTCGAAGTAAAATTATGATACTACACGAAATTAAAATCTTTACGTATTGTAGTTTGCATATAACTTATTGACAGTGTTCTTTTGGTACAGAGTTCTATATGGTGACGTTCACATATTCAATGACACAGTTTACACTCGCGCATTGGGTTTGGTTCATGATATGGCGTGTTGTTGCAAATGAGGTTGTGGAACGATGGACTACCATTCGGGTGATCATGAAGGTTTACTACGGTCAGTCATGGCGCCTACACTGTAAACTTTTGTAGGCACGTCTTAACCTTTTTTCTTCAGTGTTCTTAGTAGACTTTTCCAAGAGCTGGTGTTGGTTAGCATCAGTTTCGTCAGCAGGTCTTTCCTCGACAGCAGGTATATAATTTGGGATCGTTTTGTTTTGGACACTAAAACTGCTTTATTTATGAAGGTATAAAACGTATTTTATTTTCTATTTGCGTCTTTATGCGGAATTTTAATTTATTCTGAATATTCCCATATTCATACTATTATTAGTTGCAAATAAAAATATATTATGCTGTATTAAGAATTAAGACTCAGTATTTTTTAATTAATATGTCCACTTACTAAGAAATCTGGAATCTAAAGTGAAGTAGAAAAAAATTTCAAAAAGCGAGATTTGAATGAGTGATTTTCCGATTAAAATACTGTCACACCACGCACACAGCTATCTCCGGCGTTCTTGCTAACTTCAAAATGTTTTATACTTACGACCACTCTGAAATCTTCCTGATTACGAAATGTGATTTTTTGTATTTTATTTTTTTGTTTTTGTTGAATGCATCGCGCTTTTTTTTTTTTTTTTGAAATTGATGTTCGGTCACTGACAGTTTCAAATCCTTCAAGTATGAAATAAAAAAAATCGAAGAGTGACGTTCTGCAACGTCCCCCTGTTAGCTTAAATAGGATGCTTTTCAGTTGCTTATCGCAGGGTTAGCCCACGTGAATTGAATTGAGGTTTTGGTGGCTGTAGAAAACATTCCACCCAATAAAAGGTTCCCATTCTCAGACTGACAATACCTGCGGCCAAATCTGACTCGGTTCGACTGTTCACAGGTGGCACTGACAAGCCACAAGAAGCTGAGGGAAAAATATAAAGCGAAGGAAAGATGCTCCATTAAGAAAAAAATAACAGAAAGACTTACCTTCAAGAATGCAGATGGAAAATACGAAACTATACAGATTTAGATGCTCTCATAGCTATAAGCTGGATATCTATGTTTAAAACTTTAAAGTTAAGTGACATGTTGATGTGAATCCACTTTTCGATTTTATACCTATAAATTCTGAAATTATCGAAGTTGTGAATTTTTGTTGCTGTTACAGTGTTAAAACAACTGCACGACTTAACACTCCGTCTTCAGGCCACAGGTGGTCCATCGGGAGCATCCGACCGCCGTGTCCTCCTCAGTTGAGGATGCGGATAGGAGGGTTGTGTGGTCAGCACACCGCTCGCCCGGTTGTTATATTGGTTTTCTTTGACCAGGGCCGCTACTATTCGGTCGAGTAGCTCCTCAATTGGCAGCACGGGGCTGAGTGCACCCCGAAAAATGCCAACAGCGCATGGGGGCCCAGACGGTCACCCATCCTAGTGCTGGCCACGCCCGACAGCGCTTAACTTCGGTAATCTGACGGGAACGGGTGTTTCCACTGCGGCAAGGCCGTTGCCGTGCATGACATTGATACTTCTCAAATCTTTTGGTAAGTGCTTTTCATATGGTGTATTTATCTGAAATGCAATTTCCTGGAAGTTTCGCCGAACAGCTTTAGGCACCTAACTGAACACTAATTCGCCGCCAGCAGTAACTACTGTCATACAAGGCAAATGAGGTAGTTAAATTCCTTTAGAGCCTCCCAGATCTTTAGTGCAAGTGGCAAGTAAACTATTATTCAAAGTATCAGAAACGAGGGATGGGCTAAACTACATATTACGAGTGATACCATACAAAGTTACAGTTTCAGCAACGTCATGTGAACTACCTGGATGAGAAGTACTGGACACAAAATTAAATGTAGATTCTGGAAAATATATTACCAATTGTATATACTTGAAAAACAAATCAATACCTCATTGTTCGTGTAATCTAGCGCACTTCTATATTTAGTGTAAAGAACAAATGTTATTTGTTCTTCATGAACTATTATAGATAAAAAGACCTATAACTAAGCGGTGTGAAAGTATATCTTTCCATCAATTGATTTTTTGTACAATTTCTTCCGCATTTGTGCCATACGTATAAGACATTCTTGTCCCCCAAGTATTAATTGTATATGCCCTTGTTCCACCCTCGACATTTGTTGGGAGACCCTGACGACGCTTGCACGCCAGAAGAACGTAAGCTTAGGCAGACGTGGATATATGGGCGTGCTCGGCTACAAATGAGGGAGTGACTTGCTGGTAGCAATGTGGACAGTTAGAGGTCCGGTTTTATCCAGGAGTACTCCAATGGGCCCAACATAGCTGGAGTGGGCGGCCTAGCCTGTGGAGTACATTAAATGTATTCGGAATTGCGAATAACGGCAAGTATCAGATCTAGAATGGAATGACGACGATGAAAATTCGTGGTGGACCGGGACTCGAACCCAGATTTACCTCTTATCACGAGCGGTCGCCTTACCATTTGATTATCCGTGCACAACTCACTGTCAGACCCAGACTTCCATATGAAGATTAATGATCTTGCAGCTCTCGAAAACTGAAATTACAATGAAATTTAGACCATTAACTGCTTACACGCGCTGATAAACATCAACAGGGACAGTTGAAAATGAATGCCCGACCGGGACTCGAACCCTGGATCTCCTGCTTGCATGGTAGACGCTCTATGTGACTGAGCCATAGGCGACACAGAGGATAGTGCGACTGCAGGGATTCTACCACGCTCCCCGTGAAGCCCACATTTGCAACTTACTCTCCACATGCTACATTTGTGGTGCCCCTGCCCACTATACTCATTATCTGCGACAGTCTATCTATCAGTGTATTTTGCACATGAAAGAACAGATACCATCTTCATATAGATAAGACCTACCAGTCAATGATCTTCTTCAGTGTGGATGCACTCACATTGCTCAAACTCTTACGGGAATCAGTAGATAGAGTGCCGCGAGTAGTGAATATAGTTGGCCAGGGCACTACACATGTTGTGTGTGGACAGTAAGTTGGGAATGTGGATCTCATGGGTAGCGGGCCAGAGCCTCTGCAGTCGCACTATCGTCTGTGTCCTCGATGGATCAGTGGATAGAGCGTCTACCATGTAAGCAGGTGAGCCGTCCACGGCTCGCGTTTATCCCATTTATTGTTTGTCTTCCTCTATCACGGTATTGCCGCCTCGTTTTCTTATTACATTTACTGGCGTCACTAACCAAATTTAACCGTTTGGAATGCTGTGGTACACATTAATGCGTATTTGTGGAGTGAGCACTTGTTATTTTCCTTGTCTTTTACTGTGACTCTCGTATTCGTGTTTATTGAATTCTGTTTTTAATAAATGTATTTGAAACCTATTAAGTATTTGTAGCCATACAACCCACAGTCTCCTGCCACACTCGCCGTTTCCTGCTTCACACATTCCTCAATTCATCCAGTTTATAAAACTTTGTTTTATGGATATTCTGGGGCCGCTACATGATTTCTCCTTAGAAGCAATTCTTTATGACGCTTTCATGTAGAATTAGGTCTCCAATTATTTAGTTTTCCTTTTCTACATCATATTAAAGATGTCCTTTTTCCTTAATTTCTTCTAGTATTTGTTGAATATTAACATTAGTGGCCTTAATTTACAGAAAGAATTTCTGAGAATGTACGTCTGGAGCTTTGAATTTTATGAAAGATGGTTATGGACTGCAGGGAAACTAGAAAAGAAGGCTCTCGACAAGTTTGAGATGTGGTGTTAGAGAGCGACGTTGGAAGTACGTGCATTGAGAATAAGGAATGAGGAGGTTTTTCACAGGACGGTCGAGGAAATAAATATGTGCAAAATTCGAATTAAAAGATGAGACAGTATGACAGTACATGTGTCGAGACATCTGGTAACAACTTCCACTGTCTGTGATCTGCAGAGCGGATAAAGAACTGCGTAGGAAAATTGAAACTAGAGAAAGTCGTGTGGGACCGCATCATACAAATCAGAAGACTGATAACATAAAAAGGAAAAGGTGGCTGGCGCCGAATCGAACAACTAACCGGAATCGGCAGATTAACGTTGTGGAGCTAAGGTCGTCAAGCGGCAGCCAGCCGGCCATAAGCTTGCGAAAGTGTTTGCATTAAAATTAGCTTGCCACAGCCTGTTATATGTAAATGAAGGAATTTTACTTTCAAGTTGAAATTATTGTTGTTTATTTAAAGAAAGATGCGTTGGAAGCCCTTACGAGCGTCTTCAGAAAATTCATTATCTTCCTGCCATTAATTTTACACGACGGTTCCATTGGTATCCTTTTGTAACTAGTTGTGCAGACTTGAAGCACAGATAACACAAATCAATAAAAATATTATTTCATTACCAAAAGTGAAGTAGTAGCGTAATATTTTGGCTTTCTGGGAAATGAAATCATGTCTGACCTCACTTTCCTTTTTCCATCAAATATCGTTGTGACGTAATTTGACTTATATACATAAACATTTGCTACAGCTAGCATTAAGTTCTTTTCTTTGTGTCTTGAACCATGTAGTTAATCTTTATCCTTTTTAGGACCAATTACATAACCAAATGATTATGCTCGATTTATGTAAACTGCTTTGTTTCAAATGGCTCTGATCACTATGGGACTTAACATCTGCACACTAACGCGAAGACGTCAAGAGCAAATCCAATGTGTTCAACAACACAGCCGCGGTAATTCCGACTCTGTTATAGATGTAGTCACACTCTCGCGCTATTACGAGTGTTACATGATGACAACCAAGATTGGACGCAAAGAGTGCTTGCAACAACAACCTACCGGACGATATAGGTATCAAAATGTTACGTTGGGGAATAAAAATGCAATTTAAAATGTAAATCTCTGTTTATACTACGAAAACTACACAGAATCAAGCTGAAAACAGGGGATTACTCTTGTGGTTTTTATTATTCCGAATCCTAATACGGTGATTAAATAAGCCTTATCCTTCTACATCTTTTTACATTTAACACTAGATATTATTAAAAGTGCAATATTTAGCGAATTTAATAAATATACAAAGATGTAGAACGATAAGGCTTATTTAATCACCGCATTAGGATTCGGAATAATAACCGCTCGCCCACCCCGGCCAGCCAGCTTTGTTTCTAAATTTTTCAAAGTACAACTAAATTCGTCATAAACTGTTTCATTTGAATCAGACTGGGTGATACAATAAATATTGAGAATGTTGCCAAAGACTTGTGGTTGTTTAGGAAAAGGAAGACCTGAACTTTGGCTCACCGGCGCAATGGGTGTCGCACTTTTGTGATACTTCATTGCTGTATAATATTTTGAACAGTAGCCAGTAGTATTAACTGTATAAAACTCACAATGATTCGAACGGCTTCCTGGCCCTTTCTATAGACTGGAACAATAAAAACAACAAGAATAATCTCTTGTTTTCATATATATATATATATATATATATATATATATATATATATATATATATATATACTATTACAATTAATGATTTGGACCTGAAATTTCGATGGCGGAGCTTGTATTGTTAGTCTTTTACCAACGCAATCTGTCCATTCTTCCTTTTTGCGCAAATGTTTATTACAAGTGATACTCGTGGATATTATAGCTGTTCTTACATTTTTTTGTTCCACTTAGGGTGAAATTGTGATTACGAAATATCAGAGGAATATTATAGATTTCGTAAAGAAAATACACTCCTCGACCATCGGAAATAAACCTGGTGATCAGTATAAAGTATGGTACGTACACTGAAGACAACGATATGCACACATGCGGCACATACACAAGGTGTAAAAGGGCAATGTATTAGCGGAGGTGTCATTTGTATTCAAGTGAATCAAGTGAGATGGTTTCAGATGTGATTATGGTCGCACGACGGGAATCAATAGCCTTTGAACACGGAATGGTAGTTGGAACTAGACGTATGAGACATTCCCTTTTAGAAATAGTTAGGAAATTCAGTATTCGGTCATCCACAGTGCAAGTGTGTGCCGAGAATATCAGAGTTTAGGCATTACCTCTCACCACGGACAACGCAGTGGCCGAGAGCTTTCACTTAACGACCGAGAAGAGTGGTTTTCGCTTACAATTGTCAGTGCCAACAATCAAGCAACAATGCCTAAAATAACCGTGGAGATCAATGTGGGATGTAATAACATGTGTTTAAATGGTTTTGTTCACACAAACATGCAAATGAAAAACGGTACAGAAAGTTCTTCTGTTGGAGAAAATTACCGGAAATGGTCACGACGTACTACCAGAGAGATCAATTCAATTGGCTCTGAGCACTATGGGACTTAACTGCTGTGGTCATCAGTCCCCTAGAACTTAGAACTAATTAAACCTAACTAACCTAAGGACATCACACACATCCATGCCCGAGGCAGGACTCGAACCTGCGACCGTAGCGGTCGCGCGGTTCCAGACTGTAGCACCTAGAACCGCTCGGCCACTCCGGCCGGCCCACCAGAGAGTACTTAACACTCGCACGTACCGCAAGTGTCAATAAGACATTTATTTATTCATTACAGTCAAATTTCTTGAAACAGAGATGTTTCATTAAAACTGAAGTTTAAGATTATGTAATCAGTTAATTCGAAATTTTCATTATGAGTTTGTCTCTTGCTCCTACAATTCTTAATTTACTAAACTTTTCCTCTTCAAACGTGCTAATAAATTAGCGAACAGATCAGACAGGTAGAAAATAAAAGAGATCGGCCATAGGTAAATCACGAACTCAAGTAAGTACGAACCTTGAAATGCTACGAGTGTATGCCAAGAACGAACTCTTCTTCGTGTTTATGGAAAATGAAAATGACAGTTTCTTATGTTAAGATCGTTGCAGTAATATAAACGTATTAGCCTTCAAAATCGGAAATAAGGGAAATTAACTAAAAGTAAGGAATATCTATTAAACTTGTTTCCAATAGAGTGAAAGTTAGTTGGTTAGGTAGTTACATGTTCCACGGACCATTTTGCATGATAGATCGTATACAGATGTGAGTAAGTAATTTACAACCACCACATTTTAGACGTTAAAGTAATAGAGATACTCCTACGAAACTGAAGGCGTTGTCAAAAATAAACTTTCTCAGTTTGTTCTCAAATTTTAATTTGCTGTCTGTCGGAAATTTTATATCACTGAGTAAGAGATCAAAATTTTTTGTTGTTGAATTGTGCTCCCCTTTTTGTACTAACGACAATCTTAATGGGGAGTAATGAATGTGAGTTTTCCTTCTGGTATTGTAATTCTGCACCTCACTGTTCATTTTGAACTGTATTGGATTAGCCGGCCGGAGTGGCCGAGCGGTTCTCGGCACTTCAGTCTGGAACTGCGCGACCGCTACGGTCGCAGGTTCGAATCCTGCCTCGGGCATGGATGTGTGTGATGTCCTTAGGTTTAAGTAGTTCTAAGTTCTAGGGGACTGATGACCTCCGATGTTAAGTCCCATAGTGCTCAGAGCCATTTTTTGTAGTGGATTATTTACCACAATTTTCATGAGGGTATAAACATATCGTGAAGCAGTAGTCAAAATGTCCAACTCGTTAAACTGATGTCTACAAGATGATCGTGGATGAGCACCACGTACTATTCTTACAGCATGTTTTTGCGCAATAATAATTTCTCTCTTAAGGATGAGTTACCCCAGAATATTATTCCATATGACATAATTGAATCAAAATATGCAAAATATGTCAACTTGCTGATTTGTCTCTCCCAAAGATTTGCAATAATTCTACGCTCAAATTCGGCCGAACTAAGTTGTTTTAAGAGCTCCGCAATGTGTTTCTTCCAATTTACACTCTCATCTATGTGGACCCCTAAGAATTTTGAAGTTTCCACCCTATTTATTATTTACTCACCATGTGTTACACCTATCATTAGTGCAGTAAAAATTGGAAATTTGTGGGGTGGTCTTATGGGACCAAACTTCTGAGGTGAGCGGTCCCTAAGCTTACACACTACTTAATCTAACTTAAACTAACTTACACTAAGTACGACACACACACACACACACACACACACACACACACACACACACACACCCATGCCTGAGGACTTGGACTCCGACGGGGGAAGCTGCACGGATCCGTGACTAGACGCTTTAGACCGCTCGGCTACCACGCACGGCACTATTGGTGTAGTACCTCTAGATGTGCGGAACTGAATATGTTGTGTCTTTTCGAAATTGAGAGTGAGATCATTCCCATAAAACCAGCCAATGATACTTTTAAGAACTTCGTTTCAATTTCTTCCGTTTTGTACGCATGCTTGGACTGATTACAATAGTAGTGTCATCTGTAAAAAGACCTAATTTTGCTTGTTGTCTACTAGACGGAAGATGGTTTACATACATGTGGAACAGTATTGTACCTGAGGCAGAACCTTCGGGAACCCCACACCTGAATTCTCCCCAGTCGGAATCATGTGCCTGGACTGTATTGCTTGAATTACTAAGTACAACTTCCTGCGTTCTTTTGGGTAGATGTGGCATTATACATTACTCGGTTTTACCATAAATCCGACAAAACGTCAACTTGTGTAGGAGAAAACTGTGATTCACAGTCAGATGCGTTAGCGAGGCCGCAGAAAATAGTAACCGGTGCTATTTTATTATTTATTGCTTGTAAATTTTGGTGAACGAAATGGCATTCTCAGTAGAATAACCCTTCTGAAACCAAAACTGAGACTTGCTAAGGATGTTATTGTTGTTAAGGTGAGATACTATTCTAGAATACATCATCTCAAAAATTTTTGAAAATGATGTCAGCAGTGAAACAGGTCGGTAAATATTCGTGTTGCATTTTTCACCTTTCTTAAAAATTGGTTTGACAACACCATATTTCAGTCTCTCTGGAAAAATGCCTTGAGTTAGCTATGCATTACATATATCAGATAAGCCTGGGATTATTACAGTACATGGGAACAAGTTTTTAGTACTCTGTTGGAAACACCATCAAAATCAGACGAGCTTTTATTTTGAGAGAATGTATAATTTTGCTCTTGAACTGTTTGTCCTAAGTTTTCTACTATATTTAAAAAATGATTATTAAAGGAATTTGCTATCTTTGACTCTTCATTTATAGCCGTTCCATTCAGCTCAATAGTGACATTGTCTTGTTCTGTGGGTGGTTGTCCTGCCTCTCATTTTGCTGCATTCCATACAGCCTTAAGTATGTTGTTGGAAGTGCTAATTTCTGACATTATGTACATGTTGATTGATTTTTGTAAAAACCTTTCTTAGTAATTCTGAGTAGATTTTGTAGTGTGCAACTACTGCAGGATCCCTATTTGTTCTTGCCAAAAGAGACATTTCCCTTTTCCATTCACAAGATACTTGAATTCATGGTTTTTAACATGGCTGTTTAGGGTCCTCTCACATTAGCTTATGCGGAAGGATATTACAATAAATGAGATGTATTCATCATGGAGTAGATTAAATTTTATGTTAACATTCGCTTCATTGTAAATTACATACCATGTCATCTCCTGTAAACTATTCTTAAAAATATTTGTCCTGGAGACATGAATTATTCTAACTCATTTCCACTGAGGAGTATCCATCCTGTAAGGCACTATGTTATTTATCCCATGTAACTGTGCATCATGATCAGAAAGGGTGTCTGTTACTGGGTAAATAGCTATTTTCTTACGTTGAGCTCTACAAAGGAAACATTATCAATTAGAGTCCTACTGTCCTTATCGACCCTTGCTGGAAAGTTAATTACTGAGACCAAATTGTATGTTCCAAATAGGTTTCCAGATCACTTTTCCTATCTTAATCCATTAGGAAATCTACAGTGAAATCACCACAGACTGCCACACAACTTTGTTTTACTTATAATACGGTTAAAGTATTACGTTTGATGTGAACCAAATGTGATATCCTAGATTTCAATAGTAAAAAATGAGCATTAAGCGCTACCATTTTCCAGTATCCGAGCTCCTTGCATCTGCAGAGCGCTACACGCTATCGGCTGATGGCAGTTTGTTTACGCCCAAGATCCTCTGCCGTGTATTTTCGAGAGTAGCTTGTCGTCCCTAGCTTCGTCTTAAACTTCTCACTCCGTGCAAACTCTGTAGCATGTAAGACATTCTGCTCTTAGCCTTATGTGTGCTACCTCCGCACCCTTACCTTTAATAACAAGTTTACTAAGTATGTCGCTGAAAGCACGGCGGTAGCTACGTAGCCGTCTGCGCTGAAATGTCTGGTGCCGTGCAGTGAACAGCCCCTTACCCACTGATGTGTTTCAGATATTCACTAAACGACACCATCCCCATCGCTGTGCATCAAGTTCCAGAGCTGTTATTATCCTCGTACTTGATGGCAGATGTGCTGCTACGGAAGATGCTTTTCAACGGAATAATTGCTGATTTTGTAATTATCGGAAAGAAAAGTACGCAAAAGGATTCTCTACTCTTACAAATACAAGGTGTTTTAACAAAGAACCATCCGATTTCAATTGAAAGAAAGACACTACAAACACGTGACGAATTGCAGAATACTCACAAGATCTTGAATTTTTAGTTATGCTATTACAAACGCGCTACGTGTCCACTAGCAGCAGCATGAATAAGATATAGGCGATAGCTAAACTCGTCGTAAACTTTACACATTGTATCCATTTTTACAGATATATGACGGTAGTATCTGTTCCCGAAAGAACAGTTACCGTACATGACCATGCAGCTCTGCTAGAAATGAAATGATAATGAAATGGACACCCTAGCTGCGAACAGGCGTTGATATACTTCATTGGGGACATTTTGAAAATGTGTGCCCTCACCGGGACTCGAATCCGGGATCTCCCGCTTACAAGGTAGAAGCTCTATTTATCTTCTTCCTTTTTTTCTCTCTTTGTTCGTTGCATCTGCTCGGGCCGGACGTCGTAAGACATCCGTTTAAGTTCGTTGTTGAATGATTAACTCAGTTTTTTTATTACAGAAGGCAGCTAACCTTCTGACCGAACACCCCGAACAAGGGACCGATGACCGTAGCAGTCTGGTCCCTTTAATCCCACAAACCAACCAACCACCCCGAGCTACCGTGCCGGCGTCCATCTGAGCCACCGAGGGCACAGAGGATAGTGCGTCTGCAGGGACTTATCCCTTGCACGCTTCCCGTGAGACCCACATTCCGAATATGCCCACACCACTATATTCGTAGTGCGCCTAATAGATGTTTGCCCATCATACTCATTCTCGTGGCAGATTAATCTACCAAGTCCCGTACGAGTTCGGGCATAGCGTGTGCGTTCGCACAAGTAGGTCAATGGCCGGGAAGCCATATGTTAACTATATATGACGGTAGTATCTGTTCCCGAAAGAACAGTTACCGTAGATGACCATGCAACTTTGCTAGAAATGAAATGATAATTAAATGAACACCCTAGCTGCAAAAAAGGGGTTGATGTACTTCATTGGGGACTTGGTAGCCCAGCGTGTTCGGGCAAAGGGTTTAGCAACCCTCTGTAATAAAAAACTGAGTGAACGGATCAACGAACAACCTGACCGGGTGTCATCGGACGTCCGCCCCGAACAAATTCAACGAACAATATAGAGCAAAATGAGATAAAAAAAAGATGGATAGAGCGTCTGCCATGTAAGCAGGAGATCCCGGCTTCAAAAATGGTTCAAATGGCTCTGAGCACTATGGGACTTAACATCTGAGGTCATCAGTCCCCTAGAACTTAGAACTACTTAAACCTAACTAACCTAAGGACATCACACACATCCATGCCCGAGGCAGGATTCGAACCTGCGACCGTAGCGGTCGCGCGGTTCCAGACTGAAGCGCCTAGAACCACTCGATCCCGGCTTCGAGTCCCGGTCGGGGCACACATTTTCAACATGTCCCCAATGAAGTACATCGACGCCTGTTTGCAGCTAGGGTGTCCATTTAATTATCATTTTATTTTTACAGAGCTTATAACGACTGTTATTCTGTGCTTCGCTTCTTCTGTGTCATAAAGTAAATGGGAGATGACCACTCTTTCCTTCAGATTTCCTCAAAGAAAAAATCGCATGGAGTCATCTCTGGCGATCTCGGAAGACAAGAATGAAGGGCAGTGTCTAGCACTGCCCAAGTGAACCCGTTTCCTTTCATCACCAACCCAATGAGTTCGCGCTAATTGTAATCTGTATTGTTTATAGACCAAACTACGCCTTAACACTCGCCAGACAGTCATATGAGGCATTGCCAATTCTCTGCTTGCGCGGCGAAGAGTCTTTCGGGGACTCTGCCCAAACGTTCGCCGAATTTTTTCCACCATGTTGTCAGAAGTGTGAGGTCGGCGTTGACTCTTACATTTGTAGAAGCATCCTGTTTCTTCAGATTGGCTATATCCACGATTAATGTTTTTGGGTGCGAGAAGGACCAGTTAGAAAACTCCGACGGAAAGCACGCTGGGCCGAAATCACTGACCCACTCTTTGCAAATTGAGAAGACTCACTGACTGACATTTAACGGCGATTTTCTAAAGCTCTAGGCCACGCCCATTCAAACAACATATATTGCCTTGCCGGTACTTCCCATGTTTTCTAATTATTACCGTTAAAAATCGGGTCATTCGTTTCGAAACACCCTGTAGCTCACAGACGAATACCACATTATTAGGGTGGAAAGTGTCTGAAATAAACTGCTGTCTCTGTGTCGTATCAGACGTTGTCGTTTGCGCAGAAGTGATTAAGGTTTTGTACACACGTTTCAACCAATTAATTTTATTTATGGATACACTGCTTCTTTATAAGGCTGCCTGGCAATTTTAATAACATTTTCTAGAATACTTTCTTCGTCTCAGTAAACTTGTCAGGAGCTGTATCCAATCCTGGACTGCACTACCAGGCCCTACAACTTTAGCTCTCGATGTTTACTTTGTTCCTTTTACTTCCTAAGGTTACGCTTTTGTTTCTGTGTAGATTCAGTGCATCTAATTTCTCTCTATTTCTGACTTTTTATTTACTATGGTAACGGTAGCAAGCTTATTTTGAGTGGTTCTTGCTTTGTATCGTCGGGGAGTTTCACAGTTAACGTTCGTTGTCATAAAAGAGATATATATATGTTGTTGACTGTCTTTAATATTGAAATATTTCTGAGGGTGACTGTGCCTCTTGTTCGCGACAAATAATAGCCGGTAGATGACAGATGTAACGTTGAGATTCATTGGAAGAATCCTAAGGAAATTTATATCTTCCACTAAAGATGTTTGCCGGCCGGAGTGGCCGTGCGGTTCTAGGCGCTACAGTCTGGAGCCGCGCGACCGCTACGGTCGCTGGTTCGAATCCTGCCTCGGGCATGGATGTGTGTGATGTCCTTAGGTTAGTTAGGTTTACGTAGTTCTAAGTTCTAGGGGACTGATGACCTCAGAAGTTAAGTCCCATAGTGCCCAGAGCCATTTGAACTAAAGATGTTGGTCTCAAAACCATAACGTAATCGATTCTTGTGTGAGGTACTGTTCACATGCCTGGTGTTGTTATCTAGCTGGACCAACTTAAGAGAAGCAAAATCTAACCCACGTCCATACAGACTATAGCGTTCTGACTATGTTTCGTTTCCGCTTCTCACGAGTGTCCTTTGAATTAGGAAACAACACAAACGTTTTAGCTATATCAACATGTCCCATCCTCCCTCTATTTGCACGCAATCCCTATACTTTCCCAATGGAATTCCAATCCCAATCGCCACCGAGATTGTGAACTCTTCCTCCAGATCCACCCCTCCTTCCAACCATAACCAACTCCGCCCATTTCAAATGAACGTTACAAACCACTCTTCTCTTGTTCTGCTGGCATCCCATACCTATTCCAACACTTGCATCTTATCTATCGGTTACGTCCCACAAAGACATCCCTTATATTTTTCCAGATAATTTTCTCCGCAAAATTTCCCACATAGAAGTCTCCACTAATGGTTTCTAGGAGTAACGCTGTTTAGGTATCAAAATATACACCACATCATCATCATCATCCTTTTCATAAACGTCAGCATGTGCATAATAACCTTGTAAATTGTTTATTTTATTTTGTAAGAAGAAAAGGCTGAATAGTTGCAACGTGGTTGCTAATGGGACCTTCTCTCGCGGCTTCTAGTAGTGGTGGTGGGGGCGAAGTCGGGGACAGAGAATGTGCATGACTTTAAGAAATAAATAAATAAATAAAAAGTTTAACCGATTATAAACACACTAATAACATCGCTTTGATCTTCGGAGAAGACCAGTAACCTTGATATAACAGAAAAAAATCTGAATTCTCAGTCTTTTATATTGTATTGTGTGTTGTGTATTGAACCGGGGAGCTAGAAACGACGGAGAGGCTTTGCCCCCTGTAGTCCTCATTGGTTCACAACCCCACAACAGGTCACAGCAGTCTACCCACCCCATCGCTGCCCACACCGAACCCAGGGTTATTATGCGGTTCGGCCCCCAGTGGACTCCCGCCGGGAATGTCTCATACAAGACGAGTGTAACCCCAAATGTTCACGTGGTAGAGTAATTATGGTCTGCGCGCAGCAATCACCGACATAGTGTAACTGAGGTGGAATAAGGGGAACCAGCCCGCATTCGCCGAGGCAGATGGAAAACCGACTTCAAAACCATCCACAGGCTGGCCAGCACACAGGACCTCGACACTAATCCGCCGGGCGGATTCTTGCCGGGGACCAGCGCGCCTTCCCGCTCGGGCAGGCAGCACGTTGGACCGCGCGGGTAGCCGGGCGGGCTATTCTCAGTCTTGGTCACATTTAATTTTATTTTCACAGATTTTGTCTTTACAGCCTTCATCAGATCTTATAGAGCTGTAACACAGTGTAGTGAACCGAACTGGTATCCCTGAAGTGTAGTCGTCAAGCTCGCTTACCCAAACGGTGTGTAATCTATTAAGTTTAAAGGTCAACGCATGTCTTAAATAGCCGTACTTTGTGGCCAGAAGTGATTAAAAGAGCGTCCTAAGTGTAGAGATCAATATTTGTTACAAACTGTCACAATGTAAAAGGTATATGAAATTAAACATTACATAAAATATGGAATTTAAGAAGATAAATAAATAAACACAATGAATAAAACAGTCACCACATAACTGAAAATTAAATGCAAAATAAGACATGTAAGCTGGTATGTTTCCATCCACCATGTGTATATGGTGTTATTTGCCTTTAATGTTTTATTACAGTAGGGACAGAAGTATTTAACTATCGGTTGGTTATAATTAAAGCACAGATACTAACGGAGGTATAATGTAGGCTGTAATTAGTGTATGGCAGCGAAACTTGGCAGATATGCCAAAGCGTTAATTTGGAACCGATTTACGCTGAAAAAAGTTCTAATTTTGGCCAACAGGTGCGAATCCGGCGGTATTGTTTTTATGACATTTAAGCTGTCATTTGACAACCCATTACTTGACTGGGCAGTATAGGTATCGAGAAGAGAGGCCGTGCGCTGTTATTGAAACTGTCTTTAGTCAACGGCAGCAGTTACAGTGCTGCACTGAGAGAGTATCGCATGTTGTAAGGCCTAAACAGAGGCCCGATGTTGTTAAATAATTTTAAAAAGATGATAATGAAATTCGAATACACGGGTGACTTTGCCGTGTCAGCTGGAAGAAGAAGGCTCTCTAACTCGATGAAAGTTACGGACGAGGCTGCTGTTGCTGCAACGACCATACAGCATGTGCCCCGAGTAGTGGTAGAGCTCGTGAGTGTCACGAGAACTGCCCATCCTAACACGGTGCTACGATTCCACCGGAACTGCTGCTAGCAACTGTTGACCAATTCGTTTTACGGATGCAGCATCTCGTCGACGTCTCCGCTGCCTGTATTGAACAAACTGTGTAAATGGTGGTCAGTAATGAAATCGAAACTATACCTTCCTCACTTGTTTGACATTTTCTGCCCAAGTCTCTTTCTTAATCCATTACATATGGAAACATTTCTACACGTTTTTTTTTTTGCTTTCAGAGCGCCAGGTTTGCACTAGTGGCCATAATTGGAACTATTGCTTTTTAGCAAAAATTGCTTCTGCATAATGCATCTGCATTTAATGCATTAGAATATCTTCTAGTTTTCGCAGCCATCGATATTTACAGCCCACAGTGTACCTCTGTGAGTAGCTCCACCATAATTATAACCTCCTGTACGTGCTGTTGTTTTCTTTGGTCGACAACGTGAATTAATGTTGGTCACTGCCAGCTGTAGAAGTACTTTGGGGCACACAAAACACGCGAAAGATTGTAACACAATACCAAAAGCATTTCTAACACATGTTATGGCGGAGTTAAAACAAACATACCATAAACTGAGACAACTTTGCCAAATAAGGCAACTTTGCAGCTTTATGAATAAGATTATGTTTGTCGCCCTACCAAGTTCTTTAGTCAACTAACACAGGCGCCAGTGCTTTCAGTGCAATGGAAAAACAATTAAAGACAGATTAGACACGCATTTCAGGTTAGCCGTTATTTCCTAGTCTTTCTCAGTGCTTTTTCTTTCGGTTTCTGCAACACACGTCTTCTACTCGTCGACAGATGTGTGTCGACCTGCGAACTAATTCTACCGTGAGTGAAAACTATATATTTTGTTCAATGCAGTACTTAATTAAGTTTCAGAATCATTTTTAGAAATAAAATTATCTGGTGTATTTAGTATAATAATATAATTCGGCCACGTCGCACTCGGAAGCTAGGTAAAAATGGAATAACTTTGCCAATCAAGACTTTTGTCTCTTTCGTACCTTTTTCACATTTTCTTCTTATCTAATGAGCATTTTTGGATCTCCGTACGTATCGTTGAACCAAAACGGGAGCAAGTAGGTATTATAATTCAATCTTCTTGAACGTAGTCAAATGAATGCCAGGATCGCCAGGATCTTACACAACTAAAACTTGGAATGTTTGTTGTTGTAAAATTCACGACAAAAAACTGTCAAACATTTTCCTGGTAAACTTATTCAATTCTACGGGGGTTTGAGATGTCGTATCTCCGCACGACAGCCAGGAGGAAAAGTTTTTGCTTCCCAGACGTGACAGGTAAAGGTTCCGTGAATGTAAAAGACGTTGTGCACATAATTAATCCTCCCTACGATGAAAACAGAAGTAAACTTTTCTTATGTGTTGAAAATATCAAACTTTTCTTTTAACTCTAAACCTTGAAGATTTCAATTTTTGTGAATGCCTTTCTGTATAATTTTCGTTTTCACCACAGTTGCAATAAAGTGTTCAATACTAATGTGTAAATTGTTTTCAATGTTTTAGACTTCTTTTTCTGTAATTTGTTAATGCATTCCACTGACTTTAACAGAGCTGGCTAATTTGGCCGGTTTGCCAGGTATTTTTGCAAAACGTGTTTTTCATTTTTTTCTTATTTATAAAATACGTAACTAAACTGTCACGTGTCTACATATTATTAAACTAGAGATCGGGACTCATGTTTCAGGTTGGTCCCAAAAACGTATTCTCCATTATTAGGCAATAAAGTAGGCGACGAAAACAAAAATGCAGCAAAGTTGTCCTAGTTTACGGCGAGTTCTTTTGTAAAAGTTAATAAAGAAAAACTATTTATTGCCTAAAATCATGAATTTCGCGCACTTAAAATAAAAAAATGCCTGAATAAATTAAAACTAACTCTTCTTACAACAAAACAGATTGATACTTCCTGGCAGACTAAAATTGTGCGCCGGACCGAGACTCTAATTTGGCACATCTGACTTTCTCGAGCAAGTGTACTACCATCTGAGCTACCCAAGCACGACTCACGACCCGTCCTCACAGCTTCAGAATTGCCTGCGAAAGGTAAAGGTCCCGAGTTCGATTCCCGGTCCGGCACACAGTTTTAATCTGCCAGGAAGTTTCGTATCAGTACACACTCCGCTGCAGACTGAAAATCTCATTCTGGAAATATCCCCCCAGGCTGTGGCTAAGTCATGGCTCCTCAATATCCTTTCTTCCAGGAGTGCTAGTCCTGCAAGGTTCGTAGGAGAGTTTCTGTGAAGTTTGAAAGGTAGGAGACGAGGTACTGGTACAAGTAAATCTGTGAGGACGGGGCGTGAATCTTGCTAAGGTAGCTTAGACAGTCGCCGGCACGGTAGCTCAGCGTGTTCGGTCAGAGAGCTCGCTGCTCTCTGTAATAAAAAAAAATTGTGTGAAAGGATCAACAACGGACTTCAACGGATGTCATATAACGTCCGCTACGACCAAACACACAAACAATGACGAACAAATGGCAAAAGAATACTGTAGAGCACATGCCCGCGAAAGGCAAAAGTCTCGAGTTCGAGTCTCGGTCCGGCACACACTTTCAATCCTCCAGGAAGTTTCATATTAGCGCACAGTCCGCTTAGAGTGAAAATTTCATTCTGAAAGCTAAGATTAGTTTTAGCATATTCGTTATCCTATATATTTCTCTTCTTACCCTTGCATTTTGTACAACTTGCGATCTAATGAGCAAGATTATTTTTTTTATGATGTTTCCGAATTGACGCAGATTATTACAATTATTATAAGGGGCTAGGAATGGTGCGGGAGGAGTAATTTTCGCCAGGTTGCTTAGTACTGACAACGTAATACGGTTTTCGCGTAGTGCCAATTAACAAGTGTATATGGTAGAAATGTGAAATAAGTAATAAGGTTTCATGGCAGCACATTTTTTACAGGTTTAACAATTATTGTAAAATTGGAGCCATTTTCCCAGCAGGATTTCCGAGGTCGACTTGGTTTTCTTCATTTTCTAACACATTGAATGGAAGGTGCCGTTCAGTATTCAGATTGTTTAGAAAATACATTTCACGAGAACGAGTTGGGGCGCCTTGTTTTGTACACGAAGGGCTGTTACGGTAGATCTGAGACATCCTCGATAGTTAGGTCTCAAAGGAAGAAGCGTATAATGCCTACGGAGTCTCTGTTGTTTGATGTTTCGTAACAAATCCTCGAGAGCATCTGCAGTAGTCCAACAGGCGGGACATGAGTTCTGCGCTGCCGGCGGCTGAGAATTCGGAGTGCGGGTGGCAGTGCTCCGCGGGCCATAACTGCCTTCTGGCAGCGCGGCGTCCTAACGGATTAGCCAGGCGCCGCCCTTAATCCCGGCCGAGACAGATGGCCCCAACCGCGCCCAGTCGATTCCGGTTAACTTCCAGACTGGAAGCAGCTGCAGTTCGCGAAGTTGTCCGGGCCAGTTATAACGTGTGGCGCTGGGACTGCCACCGCCACCACCACAGGGGGAGGCTCCGTGGGGCCGAGCGCTGAGGGCGAATGATTGCCCAGACATCCAACACCCACATAGCATGGATTTATCCTTCCACAGGAAAACAATAAAACGCCGTATGATCATTATCGTTTATCAGTAGCTTAAGCTGAATACTGCAGGGCCTCAGTGCTGCAGCTAACGCCGGCTGGTGTGGCCGAGCGGTTCTAGGTCGCAGGTTCGAATCCTGCCTCTGGCATGGATGTGTGTGATGTCCTTAGGTTAGTTAGGTTTAACTAGTTCTAAGTTCTAGGGGACTGATGACCTCAGCAGTTAAGTCCCATAGTGCTCAGAGCCATTTGAACCATTTTTTGCAGCTAACGCCGGCCGCTGTGGGCGAGCGGTTCTAGTCGCTTCAGTCCGGAATCGCACCGCTGCTATGGTCACAGGTTCGAATCCTGCTTCGAGCATGGATGTGTGTGATGTCCTTAGGTTAGTTAGGTTTAAGTAGTTCTAAGTCTAGGGGACTGATGACCTCCGATGTTAAGTCCATTTTGAACTTCAGCTAACGAGCCCTGTTTGAAAAGAGAGAGAGAGAGAGAGAGAGAGAGAGAGAGAGAGAAGAGATGTGGGAGTATACGTTTCAGTTGTTGCTCGAAAACAAATCATCATTTTTATAAGTGTCAACATGAAAACAGCTCGTAATTGTAACTGTCATACACTTTATTCTGTTGTCTCGCGCAGAAGATATGAAAAAGTAAATTTTACAAAGATGAATCAGGAGCGTTGCATACCAAGGTAAAACGTAACATTTGTAGCATACAAGAACACTATCGAAAACAGGTGTTTTTGTCACTGCGTACTACTTTAAATTTTGAAAAATTTTGGCGTACCCCCTTAGCTTGTTCACTTTATAACGAACCTGGGGGCAGCAGGATTGGGGGTACGGAAGGACGACTGCCACAGGGTGAGGAATGTTACGGGATGAGTAATTTTTACCATCTTGCTCAGTGCTGACAATACACAATACGGTTTTTGCGTAATGCTGATCAACAAGTGTGTATGCTAGAAATGCGATTTGTAGAAAATAATATGAAAGTAAATTAACCCCCTTCTGATACAAATAGTAAGAGATAAAATTAGTAAGAGAAGAATAATATTTGAAATATTTAATGAAACTTTTACAGTAGCTTCATCATGCTTGAGGTCAGGTGTTGGTTTAGGTTTTGTTAACTGCTTCCTTCGAGGTACGAACTTCCTGTCTTAAAAACCACTTCATAGTTATCTTAAAACACTATCATGTGTATGTCATAAAATAAAATTATCCTTCACAATTACGGTAGCCAAGAATCACTTCACTGTAATACGTACACTCCTGTTAAAGACGCAAGCTATCTTCGTGTCACGATGCCTTTTAACGTAAGTCCCAATAAAGCAATAATAACAACAATAAACTGTTCACTGAGTACTGCAGCGCCACACACTGAAATAACGTATAAATTTCTCTGTGAAGGCAGCGACAACAAATGAAGCGGGGGGGGAGAGGGGTGGGTTACAGTCGAACCGTCGTATGACTTAGGCACAATCCGAAACAAATATTCTGAGACAAATTTATTTTCCTTAACATCATACAGATCCTATTTTGATCAGTCAGTATTCTCGCTATCATTTGACTTAAAAAAGTAACTTACGAGTGATTTTACTTACATCAGAATGTGTTTTCTTGTGAACGTACCACCTAAAATGTCCTTCCGTAACGCTAGCGGTACTCGAACCACTGACTGGTATTCCCTGTTAAAACGTTTTCTAGTGATGGCACGACATCTCTGTGACAGTAGCCAATAATGTAGGATGACAGGATTGTAGCTAGAGATTAGAGATCCTCTTCAAACATGTAATAATTGCTTTCGATTTGTCTCCAGTTGTGAATCTTTGTATATGGTTTGATATGTGAATAAAAAGGGAAGCATTATTCGAAGCAAAAATGTCTAATAAACTTGGGCTCTAGAACGGGTACCTTAAGAGGTGTGAGAAATTCTTCATCTGCGATACTGTGAAACAAATCTCTTTTACTGCAAGCTCTTTACTTTCAGTACTTTGGGAGGAGGAAAGAAAAGAAAAAAAACTGTCCAGTAAATATCGGCTCTAAAGTATATATATCGTAAGACGTACGAAGGCTTGTTCATTTTCGCTACTGTGAATCACATATCGTCTAATGAACAAGCACTCATAACTATCATTTTAGAGTGCATCCTTTCTGTCCTATTTTCTTGGTTTGGTACATGCTACCGCCTCTCAGAATTTGGAAAGCAAAGAACTTGCAGTAGAGGAGATTTATTTCACAGTATTGAAGATGAAGAAGTACTCATAGCTCTTAAAGTATAAGTTTTAAGGTGTATGTTTACTTGACTTTTTTTCTTCGAATGGTCGTTCCTGTAGTATCCGTTAGTACTGACCATTCCTCCTGAGAGAGTCTTTACAACGAGCAGCAGTAGTTAGTATCCCCAGTTATTGAACAGGCCTCTGTAGGACTTTGTGTGACACTGTAAAAAAATTGTATTAAAAACTTTCTACTACATCTACATCTATACTCCGCGAGCCACCTTACGGTGTGTGGCGGAGGGTACTTATTGTACCACTATCTGATCCCCCCTTCCCTGTTCCATTCACGAATTGTGCGTGGGAAGAACGACTGCTTGTAAGTCTCCGTATTTGCTTTTGGTCTAGGAAAAATTTATCTTGGTTTCTTGAGTTAAGAGTCTCGTACGATATTGTGTAGCGAATGTAAGAGAAGTAGGCTAGCTCCTTTACTTTTGTATCACCTATGGCTGACCACATCTGAATCTCAAATGAAGATTTGCTCAAGCGCTTCTGCAGCTGTATGGTTTGGCCCTCCCAGCTGAATTTGTTATCAAATTCTAACTCGAAGAATTAATACTGCCACCCTCTTCCACCTGCTGGTAGTCAGATTTTAGGAATATATTAATGAGAAATGTATTACTGCCTACAGTGCATCTTTTCAGTGTTTAGGGCAAATAATTGTTAAGAATCAAATTAGCAAACCTGTAATACTAAGTTGAGGGTACTATATTTCCCATTTATTTTTCTTTTAAATCTTTCTAAGAGACGGTAGCGGTTTGGGATCTCGGCTGGGACAGACTTCTGCAGTAACAGGTCTAAACCATATATAAGAGATAGTCCGCCAGAACAGACACTACTCGTATATACATACGTTAAGAACTATGAGCACTTTTTCGTTTTCACTACTTTGAAACATAACTCCTCTAATGAACAAATTCTTATAACTTTTAAGGTATGCATTTTAGAGCACATGTTTACTAGACTTTTTTTCTTGTTTTGGTCCATACTATGTTCAAGTGTGTGTGAAATCTTATGGGACTTAACTGCTAGGGTCATCAGTCCCTAAGCTTACACACTACTTAACCTAAATTATCCTAAGGACAAACACACACACCCATGCCCGAGGGAGGACTCGAACCTCCGTCGGGATCAGCCGTACAGTCCATGACTGCAGCGTCTCAGACTGCTCGGCTAATCCCGCGCGGCTTGGTCCATACTGTCACTTCCCAAAATATGGAAAGCAAAGAGCTTGCAGTAGAAGATGAAAAATTGCTCGTAGCTCTTAAGGTATGCATTTTCGACTCTATGTTTAATGAGACGTTTTTTGCATCTTTTCAACTGTATGCGTTTACGCCATTAATTATGATACACCCTGTATATATATATATATATATCACAAGAAAAACACACGCTCGCCTCTTCGGGGGTTTACATGCTTCTCAATGTAGTCAATATCCACTCCACTATTATACATGGTGTAGCAAAAATTTGTGGCAAGATTTTAAACATGGCTGCAGCAGCAACTGTTAAAATTCTTCACAATAAAAGGATTACAGCCAAAACAGTTGCAGGATCAAATTTTATTATTAAAATTCTTGACCAAGGTTTCGGTACATATAAATATACCTTCATCAGAAGTAAAACTTCTAAAATTACATCATGCAATGGACAATAATAAAACAATTATGCCAAAGGCGTCGTCAGTAATTAAGACATCATTTCCATTTGTACAACATGTGTAATGGGCGCAGGGTCAAAGCGAACAGTTTTGCACCATTACTTCGCCTTCAAAGAACGATAAACAGGAACGCTGCGCCGCCAGCGACGACGGTAACCACGTCGCCCAGGCATTGCTGTGGCACGTTAATACAGGTAAATTACAGGAAATTACAGATCTGAGTCATACTTAACAAACAGAATGAAAATGTTCTGTAGTATAATACAAACAACGTTGGCAGGAGAAAAAAATTTTAGTGTCAAGAAAGAAATCACGAAGAGTGTTCCACAAAGTTCAATTTCCTACGCACTCCTAATCCTTGCCATGGGCTGTTGAGGACCCTAACGATACTGTCCAGTCATATCATCAACAACGATTTTCTGTCAACATTTGGGCCAGCACTGTTCGTGACTCTCGGTTAGGGTCTCATGCACTTAGGCCCAGACACAATGAAGGAACTAATCATGCTTTCATAGAGAATATTCTACTTATTATGCCAGAACGTGTGCCTTTATCAGTGTGAGAACACACGTACGTCATGCAGGATGGAGCTCCTCCTCAATTCAGCGTACTGTTCGTAGGCTTCTAAATAAGAGACTCCGTGACAGATGTAGAGGTAGAGGTGAATCAATTCCTCGACCTCCATGTTCCCTGGGGCTAAAACCACTAGACTTTAATCTGTGTACGGTATGCCTGTACAAAACGTTCAGCCTTTGTGAAGTTTAAACTTCGCTGAATTCAGCAACCGTAAATAAATTTTCAACGTAATACTTACAGCCAACCGGTTGCATAAGTTTAATCTAAAAACCTTAACCTGGTTTCGATGCCACTAAAGGTATGTTAGTTAGAAGCAAGTCACATAAATTACATGACGTTAAAATTGTAAATATCCATCATGAGCCTTGGAGTTCAAGCCGGACAACAGAAAATATGACAGAAAATCCCGTAATGCAGAAGGTTGTGACACAATATGCAATTCTCCAGGAATACATCAGCGAATCATCGATTCAGTGCGACTGGGGCTTGATGCACGGATCCTTGGTAACAACGGCATTTTGAACATTTCATTTGAGAAAGTGTTCCACACTCTGGTGATAGATTCTTTTCCTGTGTGTTTTCCATGATTAATGTGTTGAAGAATTATAGATACTGGGCTCTGATACAGAAATAAAGTATTTCTCGGTCCATTTCCTTTTCTTTCTTCCTGTACGTGTGAGGAAATGTTTCTTGAAAGTTTGGCCACACATTTTTGTTACACCCTGTATGTAACAGTGTGCAGTTAGTGAAACCAGGTAAATTGGTTGCAAGAAGGCAGATTCTCCTAAATCTTGATGGACATTTAATAATTCCTTGGATCAGAGCAAGGACACTGAAACACTCACTGCAGCTGAATTTGGAGGTACTCACTTCTTATGTTTCGGGAAAGAATCGCAAGGTACTGGTCTATAAACAATAGCAAAAGAGAATAACACTAAGGCAGGACGATGTTGTGTTTGTCGCAGGAAGAACGACATAAAGACAACGGTTAAGTGTGGAAACTATATCAGGATTATTTGCAACACTAGCAACATGTCCTTGTACCGTTACTGCATGTAAATTATCATGTAAGTCAGATTCCACTGTCGACTGGATTATTAACAACGATTACATAGTAACAGCACACGAATTTCCACTATTGGTGTAGTAATTATTGTTGTGGGGTAGATAGTTACGATGACACAACGTAGGTGCACGATCTCGTAAGTTGGCACTACGAGAGAAGACTCACTGCGCCGACCACAGCGGCCCCTGGCCGACGCTGTGGAGCTCAGCGAGTGCCATCTTGATTTCTGTGCCATTTCATCAAGAGCAGACGGCCTCGAAATATCGTTTATACTGCCGAGTAGGCTAGCTTGCTATTTAGACTTTGTATTAGTTGCGTTCAGTTAAAGTTTGGACACCAACGAGTATTTCTTAATTTTGAGATTATACAGAAAGTCATCCTAACTTCACAGGATTAGACATGGACTACGGCTTCACACTTACGTGCTTATCCTAGCCAAAGTTATGTATTTGATAGTTACTTGTGTTTTTGACTCAATTAAAACTGTTTAAGTTACCTTAAGTACCGAAGTGCTTCACCTCTCCTGCTCCTATTCGCTTCCTTCACTCTCGGCCTACATTACAGAAGCAGTTCACAGGAGCAGACCCACGCGCCGCCTATCCAGGCGGGGTACAAAAATTGTGGTAAGAGGGGTCTACAATTTCCCTGTGCAGTGTTCAAGGGGAAGTGTACATAGGTACAGCATGATAGGGTTAATGCCCGTGAAAATCTCAGTAACTGATCTTTCTAAGTCTGTACCTGATTAGCTACACTGTCTGATCAAAGTGTCCTACTTGTGGACATTAATATGGTGTACATCCGCACTTCGTCTACCAAAAAACAAAAAAAAAAAGTGTTACGACGATGAATCTCGTATGAATTATTCGAATTGGACGGATATCGGTAGGTGTGATGAGCATGTACAGCCAAATAAATGACTACAATTTCATAAAAACTGGATGATTTATTCCTTAGAAAGTGCTTCACAAACTGAGCAAGTCAATAGCATGTTGGGCCAATTCTGGCAATTACGCAAGCAGTTATTCGGCTTGACACTGAGTGATAGAATTGTTGGTTGCTCTCCTGAGGGGTATCGTGCCATACTCTGTCCAACTGGCGCTTTAGATCGCCAAAATCCCGAGATGGTTGGAGGGCCCTGCCTATAATACTCCAAACGTTCTCTATTGTTGAGAGACTTTGCAACCTTACTGACCAAGGTAGGGTTTGGCAGGCACTAAGACCAGTAGAAACTCTCGCATTGTGCGGGTAGGCACTGTCTTACCGAAATGTAAGCCTAGTATGACTTATCATGAATGGCAAGGAAGTGGGGCGCAGAATATTGTCGACATAGCGCTGTGCTGTAAGGGAGGCAGGGAGGCAAAGACGACAACCAAAGGGTCCTGCCAGGAAATGAAATGGCCCCTCAGACCATCAGGCTGCCGTCGTGCCATATAGCAGGCGATAGTCACGTCCCACTATTGGCTGGAAGGTCTCCAGACACTTCTTTGGCCTGTAATATCATTGATCGGAGTAGAATTGTCTTCCGTGATGAGTCCCGTTTCGAAATAAGTCCATATGACGAGCGATGACGTGTATGGAGACGCCCTGGACAGCGGTGGGTTGTCAACCTGATTGTTGCCCGTCATACGGCCCGGCTATCTGGAATGGTGGTCTCGGGTGCAGTTTCTTTTCGAAGCGGGACGCCGTTGTCATCCGCTGCACCCTTACAGGACGACAGCGAGGCGACTGTGTACTACGCCCCGTTTTGTTGCCCTTCATGCCAAGCCGTTCTGGGCTTACGCTTTACCAAGGTAATAGCCGTCCTCACAACACGACAGTTTTTTATGCTTGTCTTTGTGCCTGCCAAGCTCCATCTTGGCCAGCAAGGTTTCCAGTTCCCAGCCCAACTGAGGACGTTTGGAGCATTATGGAGAGGGCGCTTCAGATTTGAAGATCTAACGCGGCAATTGTATAGAATTTAGCACGATATCCTTCTGGAGAACATTCACCTCTATCAAGTAATACCACGCCGAAGAACAGCTTGCATAACGACAAGAGGTGGACTAACGTATTACTGACTTGCTAAATTCCTGAAGGTCTTTCTTTTGAATAAATTATACAATTTTTCTGAAATCGTTGTTATTTATTTTTCTCTGCATGTACATCACAATTAGTGATCTCCGTCCTATTAGCATAGTTGCTTGGAGGTGTGTCGTCTTTTTGTATTAGATTATACATACCTCACTTATTTTTCTTTTAAATATTTCTAAGATATGGCACAACTTCGTTATTTGAGATTTGGGCTGGTACAGAAGCGTCCTTACTAACAGGGCTAAACTTGTGTGTCGTCACTGGTTTTTCAGTAGCAACATTGTTAGGACACCGTGTACCTCGTTATTGTGTTGCTGTTATTATTTATTTCCACATTTCCGTTTTTATGACTTTTTGTAGTGTTAAAATAATTATTTATAGCGATATAAATCTGTGCAAATTTTCCAAGAACAACACTATTAAAAATAACAATAATAGCAATACATCATTAGAAAAATAATATACTGGCCTCTTTGTGTCTTTTACATGCTACCCCAATTTAGCTAGTGTGAATTCTAATATTAATTAATAATATATGGTGTAGAAAAAAGGTATGGCCAGACGTTCAACAAACATTCCTCACACATAAAGGAATAAAATGTGGTATCAGAAATTGAGTCCGCTTTGATGCAAAACACCTTGTTATACGTTTATTTCTTTATTCTCCCAAACTAGTTTCGGCGACAAATATCACCATCATCAGTGATTTTTTTTATCCAACTTATTGTATGTTACAGCATGTCTTACGCAATTATTGTCGCTGTTTGCGACATATTTTCTGTGCGCTTTTATCTGTTGCCGTTTTTTACTTAGCGAAAATCATGTTATGTTCGTTTGATGGTATGTAGCTGCATTTATACGCAGAAAAACACCTTGTTATACGTTTATTTCTTTATTCTCACAAACTAGTTTCGGCGACAAATATCACCATCATCAGTGGTTTTTTAAATCTTATTTATTGTATGTTACAGCCTGTTTTAAGCATTTATTGTCGCTGTTTGCGACAGATTTTCTGTGCGCTTTCTTCTGTTGCCGTTTTTTACTTAGCGAACATCATGTTATGTTCGTTGGATGGTATGTAGCTGCTTTTATACAGAGAAAAACAAAACTTCCGCACTTTGTTTCTGATCCAGAATATTACGCCATCTTGCTGTTCGCGAACAGTCGAGATGACAGGCATCTTATCCGCATGGCTGTAACGGATCGTGCAGCCACGTCTCGATCCCTGAGTCAACAGGTGGGGACTTTTGCAAGACAACAACCATCTGCACGAACAGTTCGACAACGTTTGCAGCAGCATGGACTATCAGCTCGGAGACCATGGCTGCGGTTATCCTTAACGCTGCATCACAGACAGGAGCGCCTGCGATGGTGTACTCAACGAGGAAGCTGGGTTCACGAATGGCAAAACTTAATTTTTTCGGATGAATCCAGGTTCTGTTTGCAGCATCATGATGGTCGCATCTTAGTTTGGCGACATCGAGGTGAACGCACATTGGAAGCGTGTATTCGTCATCGCCATACTTGCGTATCACCCGTCGTGATGGTATGGGGTACCGTTGGTTACACGTCTCGCTAACCTCTTGTTCGCATTGACGGCACTTTGAACAGTGGACGTTACATTTCAGAAGTGTTACGACCCGTGGCTGTACCCTTCATTCGATCCCTGCGAAACCCTACATTTCAGCAGGATAATGCACGTCCGCATATTGCAGGTCCTGTACGGGCCTTTCTGGATACAGAAAATGTTCGACTGCTGCCCTGGCCAGCACATTCTACAGATCTCTCACCAATTGAAAACGTCTGGTCAATGATGGCCGAGGAACTGGCTCGTCACAATACGCCAGTCACTATCGTGTTGAAGCTGCATGGGCAGCTGTTCCTGTACACGCTATCCAAGCTCTGTTTGACTCAATGCCCAGGCGTATCAAGGCTGTTATTACGGCCAGAGGTGGTTGTTCTGGGTACTGATTTCTCAGGATCTATGCACCCAAATTGCGTGAAAATGTAACCACATGTCAGTTCTAGTATAATATATTTGTCCAATGAATTCCCGTTTATCATCTGCATTACTTCTCGGTGTAGCAATTTTAATGTCCAGTAGTGTATGTAGAAAAAAGGTAAGGGTGCACTTTTACGTACCGGTGAGAGTCTCCTGCAGCTGGTGGCGGTCCTGGTCGGGAGCGGCGGGGGCGGTGGAGAGGCAGGTGAGGGCGAGGCGGCCCGTGTGGTGATGCGTCAGCTGGAGGCTGAAGCGCGAGGTGGCGCGGAACAGCGCCTGCTGCTCGCCGTCCGGCTCCTGAGACACGTTGTGCCGCCCCTGGTGCGTCTGAACACAACACAACACAAACACATCGCGTCATACCACAGACGGCAAGGTGGACAGCGCCAGCCTAAAGTCTGCACAGTAGCTGGAAAAACCGCTGGGAGGGGGGTATGGCAGCTACTCACGACATTGTTTGTTCGCAAAGTACAGAGCGAAGACTCCCGTTAATCAAGTCAGCAAAAGTTGATACTTGACAGCTGTTGTGTTTTGTTGTGTTGTGTTTTGGTCTTATGTCAAAGCGGTAGGTGCATCAAAACAAAATGTCCAGACACTCTGTGACCAAAATGGGTCTGAAACAGAGGATGACAGACTAAAGGCCGAAATACTAAATGTCTTTTTCCAAAGCTGATCACAGAGGAAGACTGCACAGTAGTTCCTTTTCTAGATTGTCGCACAGATGACAAAATGGTAGATATCGAAATAGATTACAGAGGGATAGAAAAACAATTAAAATCGCTCAAAAGAGGAAAGGCCGCTGCACATGATGGGATACCAGTTCGAATTTACACAGATACGTGAAGGAACTTGCCCCCCTTCTTGCAGCCGTGTACCGTAGGTCTCTAGAAGAGGGTAGCGTTCCAAAGGATTGGAAAAGGGCACAGGTCTTCCCCGTTTACAAGAAGGGACGTCGAAAAGATGTGCAATACTATAAACCTGTATCTCTAACGTCGGTCAGTTGTAGAATTTTGGAACACGTATTATGCTCGAGTATAATGACTTTTCTGGAGACTAGAAATCTACTGTGTAGGAAACAGCATGGGTTTCGAAAAAGACGATCGTGTGAAACCCAGCTCGCGCTATTCGTCCACGAGACGCAGACGGCTATAGACACGGGTTCCCAGGTAGATGCTGTGTTTCTTTACTTCCGCAAGGCGTTTGATACAGTTCCACACAGTCGTTTAATGAATAAAGTAAGAGCATATGGACTATCAGACCAATTGTGTGATTGGATTGAAGAGTTCCTAGATAACAGAACGCAGCATGTATTTCTCAATGGAGAGAAGTCTTCCGAAGTAAGAGTGATTTCAGGCGTGCCGCAGGGGAGTGTCGTAGGACTGATGCTGTTCACAATATACATAAATGACCTTGTGGATAACATCGGAAGCTCACTGAGGCTTTTTGCGGATGATGCTGTAGTATATCGAGAGGTTGTAACAATGGACAATTGTACTGAAATGCAGGAGGATCTGCAAGGAATTGACGCATGGTGCAGGGAATGGCAATCGAATCTCAATGTAGACAAGTGTAATGTGCTGCGAATACACAGAAAGAAAGATCATTTAGCTACAATATAGCAGGTCAACAACTGGAAGCAGTTAATTCCATAAATTATCTGGGAGTAGGCATTAGGAGTGATTTAAATTGCAATGACCGTATTAAGTTGATAGTCGGTAAAGCAGATGCCACACTGAGATTCATTGGAAGAATCCTAAGGAAATGCAGTCCGACAACAAAGGAAGTAGGTTACAGTACGCTTGTTCGCCCACTGCTTGAATACTGCTCAGCAGTGTGGGATCCGTACCAGATAGGGTTGATAGAAGAGATAGAGAAGATCCAACGGAGAACAGCGCGCTTCGTTACAGGATCATTTAGTAATGGCGAAAGCGTTACGGAGATGACAGATAAACTCCAGTGGAAGACTCTGCAGGAGAGACGCTCAGTAGCTCCGTATGCGCTTTTGTTGAAGTTTCAGGAACATACCTTCACCGAGGAGTCAAGCAGTATATTGCTCACTCCTACCTATATCTCGCGAAGAGACCACGAGGATAAAATCAGAGAGATTAGAGCCCACACAGAGGCATACCGACAATCTTTCTTTCCACGAACTATACGAGACTGGAATAGAAGGGAGAACCGATAGAGGTACTCAAAGTACCCTGCGCCACACACCGTCAGGTGGCTTGCGGAGTATGGATGTCGATGTAGATGCAGATGTCATCATGTCATCGGAGCTGCCAGTTTCCAAGTACGGAAGGCAAACGGCTGCAGGCGAATACAATAGCCATCTACACGGCCTGATCACCACACACCGCCACTTACCATGTGGCTGTCGTTGTGTCGGGCATCTGTAGGTGCTGCCTGCTTTCTCCGCTCCACCTCTGAAAACTCGGTCATGGCGTCGAGGACAATCTATACCTCTCTTTCTCAACAAATTTATTTAAAATAATTTGCAAAACTGTGACATGTTTTACAAATTGTACATCTACACTATTAAATCAAAAGTATTCAGACACATTTATACAGGATGGATCAAAAACAACTGTTCACGCTTCATGGGTGTAATGCATGCGTTAAGATAAGAGTAAAATGTAAAGTAAAGTTCTGGATGAAATTGCTTTAATTCTGGGATATGCAGTGGAGTATGGATCACAAGTACAAAACAAAATGAATTCTTCTAAGAAAGACCGAGCGAGGTGGGGCAGTGGGTAACACGCTAGACTCGCTTTCGGGAGGACGATGGTACAAACCCTCGTCCAGCCATCTTCATGTAGTTTTTCCGTGAGTTCCCTAAATCGCTTCACGCAAATTCCGAGATGGTTCCTTTGAAAGAGTATGGCCGATTTCTTTCCCCATCCTCCCCTAGTCAGATGCGACTGATAACCTCACTGTTTTGTCCTCTCTCCCCAAACAAAGCATCTAATCTTCCCAGAAAGCAACGACACGAAGGGACCACCACTACGAGCTGTAAATTTACCCAGGAACATGTTCAAAATGATGTCCATATAGACGCAGACAGTGACATTCTGCACATCTTACCGCTCATGGAAAGTTTGAAACACGTATGTATTCAGTGTATTCATTGACAGCGATGGCGAGGCATGACAGAATCTCTGACCAGAGAGTTGTTTATCGTTGCTAGTCTGCGCTTGACTGCGCGAGAGTTTAGTTGCGTGTAGCGAGTCGGCAGGAACAGTTGCGAGTAGGAAGTTCCGAGTAGGGAGTCGCGAGGAACAGTTGCGAGTTGTACTCGGAGTTGTGTGTGAGGAGCCGGCGGGCGTCGACATGGGTCTCTGGTCACGGTTCGGGACGAGGTATATTGTTAAATAAGGTAATGAAGCAGCATTGCGCACATCTGATAATGTAATGTATGTTAATTGTAATTAATTTGTTCAAGAAATGCCTCAATAATAATTTTGTTTTTAAAGCAATCGCTTTTAAGAAAAGAATCATTCCAATTGAAACAATATTTCCTATTCTTTTCCTCTCAGAATCAATTTATCAAATTAATTATTGCACAGGGCCTAAGGTCAGCGATGCTGCCCTATTATTGTGGGTTTAATGATTAATCTGCATTTTTTAATTTTTGTGTCGAGTTTACCTTTGGGTCATTATTATTCTATAATTTTTGTGGGGACTTAACATTTTTGCACATTTTTATTATCATTGAGTTTTATTACTGTGGGAAGCTAACATTTGGCACTATTTGCAATTCTGATCAATTCTTTTCATTTTCATATTTTCATGGGGAGGTTACACTTGGCGACCCTGCCAGGATCGTATTTCTTTGTGAATCTTCTAAGAAATAGTCAGATATCTGCTCTTATATACTTAAATATAATTAGGATTTGGCGCAACGCTTTTACTAATTTTGTCAATTTCTTTCACAGATCATCGGCAATTCGTTGCTCTTTGTTGTACTTGTATTTGTTGAATTTTGCATTGTCTTTGTTTCATTCGTGAATAATTGTGATTTGTGTTAAAATGCCGCGAAAAACTATTAATAGTACATCGCGAGGTGTAGTGAATGAAATTACCAACTTAAACAACTTCACCGATAGTACTTGTGACACGCAGTGTAATGATGACAATCCTGCGTTCACTGACAATCAGTGCGTTCCAACCACTAATGATGATTTTTATCTTAGTGATGAACTGACGAATTCAATTGTATCCTCTGTTAATTTGATGACAATTGATGATGCGGGGCGTTCTGTTGCAATGAGCACTGCCCAGCTCAACACAACTGGATTGCAAAACTTGAGTAATGAACAGACAAATTTGTCTAATGAAAACTCAATGATAATAAAAATGTGCAAAAATGTTAAGTCCCCACAAAAATTATAGAATAATAATGACCCAAAGGTAAACTCGACACAAAAATTAAAAAATGCAGATTAATCATTAAACCCACAATAATAGGGCAGCATCGCTGACCTTAGACCCTGTGCAATAATTAATTTGATAAATTGATTCTGAGAGGAAAAGAATAGGAAATATTGTTTCAATTGGAATGATTCTTTTCTTAAAAGCGATTGCTTTAAAAACAAAATTATTATTGAGGCATTTCTTGAACAAATTAATTACAATTAACATACATTACATTATCAGATGTGCGCAATGCTGCTTCATTACCTTATTTAACAATATACCTCGTCCCGAACCGTGACCAGAGACCCATGTCGACGCCCGCCGGCTCCTCACACACAACTCCGAGTACAACTCGCAACTGTTCCTCGCGACTCCCTACTCGGAACTTCCTACTCGCAACTGTTCCTGCTGACTCGCTGCACGCAACTGAACTCTCGCGCAGTCAAGCGCAGACTAGCAACGATAAACAACTCTCTGGTCAGAGATCCTGTCATGCCTCGCCATCGCTGTCAATGAATACACTGAATACATACGTGTTTCAAGTTGCAGTTCTGTTCATCTCATTCTGCACTTTTCCACAGCCATTTTCATTTCCGGATTGTAATTGTACTACATTCCCAATTGCAATACCAGTCACGGTCCTAAGGTAGAAGTCCAGGGGGGTTTAAGGTCTCAGATCTAATGGCCCAAGCAACTGGCCCTGCATTACCTACCTTGCCTAGCGATTGAAAACTGCAGGGCACCGTCGTGCAGAAACCAGAAGTTGGTTCCAGTTCGAGTAAGACATCATCAACCAGACCACCCAAACCATGTTCCAAACACTGTGATACGCTCTTCCAGTCAGGTGCTGTGGAATAACATGAGGTTCGAGTAACTAATTGTCCGCTACACAAAGTGTTCACAGCAAAACGATGTTAACATCATCTTACTGTCGTCGCGCAATGTTTCTTATACACCCACACGTACATGTTATGAGGGTTCAGAATACCCGCATGGGTAAAGAGGGTCTCAGCCATAAACAGTACCCGACGAACGAACAGTGGATCAGAAGCTTGGTATTCGAGTCACCTCTGACAGAAATTCTGAGCAGCTCCTGTACCTTCTGCGTCTGAAATGGATTGAATTACTTTCACCGACGCAGGACTCATGCAGTCGATTGAGAAACCGTTACAGTGGCACTTATACGGTGCGTACTTATGGTCGGATCTACATATACCATTTCCAGGATCTTCTCAACACCCATGATGTAATGCCTACCACAAACGATAATAAATCAGAAGTAAAGCAATTTCAGACAAAATTCTGTTTAATATTTTAGTCTTGTATTGATGCATACACAACATTAACGAAGTGTCTACTCTTAGTTTTGAATCACCCTGCATAATACGGAATTGACCATTAGAAGTCACAATAGGCTGGTCCAGCAGTATAAAAGAACGCTAGGAGTCTTGTGCTGGAAGAAGCAGTGACATTAGAGTCGGCTGGTCAGGAGAGATCACTGACTTCGAATGTGGTTAGTCACTGGATGGCACCTGAGTAACAAATCCATCACGAGAACTTCATCCCATCTAAAGCTAACTATTGATGATGTGACTGTGAAGCGGAAACGCGAAGAAACAACCACAGCTACACCAAGACCAGGTGAAGGGTGGATATAAAAAACGAAAAAAAACGCATGAAATCAGCAGAAGGAATCATTCACGTTAATATCAGAAATCCGGCAAAACATATCTCCGACTGTTCTGTGGACGGGAAGATATCCCGCAAGAATGGGGCCAAAGACAACGGAAGAGAATCGTTCAGAAGTGCAAGCCTTCCGCAAACTGCTGCAGGTATCAATGCTGGGCCATCAACACGGTTCAGCGTGCGAACCATGAAGCAAAACATCATCGATATGGGCTTTCGGAGCCGAAGGCCCACTCGTATATCCTTGATGACTGTACGACACAAAGCTTTACGCCTCGCCTGAGCCCGTCAACACCGACACTGGACTGTTGATGACTGGGAACATGTTGTCTGGTCGGACGAGACTTGTTTCTAATTGTATCGAGCGTATGAAAGTGTACGCGTATGAAGACAGCCTCATGAATCCATGGATCCTGCATGTCAGCAGGGGTCTGTTCGAGCTGGAGGAGGCTCTGTAATGGTGTGGGGCGCGTGTACAGTTCGAGTGATTTGGGATGCGTCATACATCCAGATACGACTCTGACCGGTGACACGCACGTAAGCATCCATTCATGTCCATTGTGCATTCCGACGGACTTGGGCAATTCCAACAGGACAATGCGACTTAACCACAGGTTAGAATTGCTACAGAGTGGCTCCATGAACATTTTTCTGGCTTTAAACACTTCCGCTGGCCACCAAACACCCCAGACATCAACAGTATCGAGCATATCCGGGATACTTGCAACGTGTTGTTCAGAAGAGATCTGCACCCTCTCGTTCTCTTGCGGATTTATGGACAGCCCTGCAAGATTCATGGTCTCAATTCCCTCCAACACTACTTCAGACATTAGTAGAGTCCTTGCCACGTCGTGTTGCGGCACTTCTACGTGCTCACGGGGGCCCTACACGATATTAGGCAGGTGTACCAGATTCCTTGTCTCTTTATTGTATATCTGTGTATTAGAATACGTATGCCTATGTTACCGTGAATAGCCGAAATTGGAAAATGTCGACTTTCACCGGTGAGTGTCAACAGACACCAAATACTTCGGTGAAATATCGAATATTTCATTACATTGTTATATATTCGGACCCTCTCCGGTGTGTGTCGACAATCACAGATATGCTCTGAAGAGTAAAGAAAACAAGTGACTGGCTTTCCCCCGCAAAATCCTTTGTTCTGCTCGGAGTCAATCAGCTTTGTCAGTCTTTACAAGCTTTTATTACGCGAGCAATGTTTTCTTGATTTTTTGCGATACCTTAATTTATACTAAATGGATACTGCAGTAAATCGTGATCTTTTTTATGAAAAGTTAAATGCATTAATTGCGGGTAAACGAGAAGACAATTGTTTTTATTTTTCTCAAGAAAAGTATTCTAAAATACTTTCTGAAGTGGTTTCTGCTAAAATTAAATGCAACACATCTTTGGATTACAGATGATTAAAGCGTTTTGATGTTTTAAAAATTAATGATGAAGAGAAGTTAATTGTACCATTAAAACCACGGGAAACGAACATACAGTATTATGTTAGCAATGAAGTATACAGTACACTAAATGAAACTCACGTCAGAACAGGCCACGTATGCTTAAAGAGTTGTAAGTTAAATACAAAAATATTACATATGAAGTTGTAATGTTGTATTTAAATTTAGGCAAACAGTGCCAAATGAAACACAGTGCACCTAAGAAAGGTATTGTTGTGAAGCCAATGGTTAGTTCTGAATTAAACTCAAGATGTCAAGTTGATCTGATAGATCTACAGTCAAACATAAATGGCGAATATAAGTTCATAATGGTGTATCAAGATTATTTAACAAAGGTTGTCAAGCTAAGACCTTTGAAAACTAAAAGAGTTGAAGAAGAAGCCCATCACGTTCTTTCGATATTTTTAACATTTGGTGCACCAGCAATTGCAATCAGATAATGGTAGAGAATTTAGTAATCAAGTCATATACGAAATATGCGCTATGTGGAAAGATGTTAAAACAGTTCATGGAAAGCCTCGTCACAGTCAAACACAAGGTTCAGTTGAAAGGGCTAATCAGGATATACAGAATATGCTAACTGCATGGATGAACGATAACGATACAAATAAATGGTCAGATGGTTTATCCTTTGTTCAGTTTGCTAAGAACACTACATACCATCAAGGAATACGCCGATGTCCTTATGAATCCATGTTTGGCGTGAAAGCAAAAAGTCGACATTCCCCAGATTTCGGTATACCAGTTTCTTTGGTGCTTCAGTGTATCTCCATTATGAATCGCATCGAGTGTTATTTGTAGCAGGAAATCATCAATTCAATCACAAATCTGGTCTGGTACTCCCTCCGCACGTATTTTTCAGTAAACGACAGTGTAGAACTATGTCAGCCACCTTCCTAAAGTCATGCAACTCGGCATCAACGTGGTTACCGATATTTACTACCTCCTGGGTCTGCTGAAAGCACAAAGGGAACTCGGTTTCACACGATCGTTGTCTGCGGTAATTCCACTTGAGCACGTTTTCTGTTTACGGAAACGTCTAGTTGACAATAGGATAATGGCTGTTAATGTTAGAAGGATCTGATGTTTATACACTCCTGGAAATTGAAATAAGAACACCGTGAATTCATTGTCCCAGGAAGGGGAAACTTTATTGACACATTCCTGGGGTCAGATACATCACATGATCACACTGACAGAACCACAGGCACATAGACACAGGCAACAGAGCATGCACAATGTCGGCACTAGTACAGTGTATATCCACCTTTCGCAGCAATACAGGCTGCTATTCTCCCATGGAGACGATCGTAGAGATGCTGGATGTAGTCCTGTGGAACGGCTTGCCATGCCATTTCCACCTGGCGCCTCAGTTGGACCAGCGTTCGTGCTGGACGTGCAGACCGCGTGAGACGACGCTTCATCCAGTCCCAAACATGCTCAATGGGGGACAGATCCGGAGATCTTACTGGCCAGGGTAGTTGACTTACACCTTCTAGAGCACGTTGGGTGGCACGGGATACATGCGGACGTGCATTGTCCTGTTGGAACAGCAAGTTCCCTTGCCGGTCTAGGAATGGTAGAACGATGGGTTCGATGTCGGTTTGGATGTACCGTGCACTATTCAGTGTCCCCTCGACGATCACCAGTGGTGTACGGCCAGTGTAGGAGATCGCTCCCCACACCATGATGCCGGGTGTTGGCCCTGTGTGCCTCGGTCGTATGCAGTCCTGATTGTGGCGCTCACCTGCACGGCGCCAAACACGCATACGACCATCATTGGCACCAAGGCAGAAGCGACTCTCATCGCTGAAGACGACACGTCTCCATTCGTCCCTCCATTCACGCCTGTCGCGACACCACTGGAGGCGGGCTGCACGATGTTGGGGCGTGAGCGGAAGACGGCCTAACGGTGTGCGGGACCGTAGCCCAGCTTCATGGAGACGGTTGCGAATGGTCCTCGCCGATACCCCAGGAGCAACAGTGTCCCTAATTTGCTGGGAAGTGGCGGTGCGGTCCCCTACGGCACTGCGTAGGATCCTACGGTCTTGGCGTGCATCCGTGCCTCGCTGCGGTCCGGTCCCAGGTCGACGGGCACGTGCACCTTCCGCTGACCACTGGCGACAACATCGATGTACTGTGGAGACCTCACGCCCCCACGTGTTGAGCAATTCGGCGGTACGTCCACCCGGCCTCCCGCATGCCCACTATACGCCCTCGCTCAAAGTCCGTCAAATGCATATACGGTTGACGTCCACGCTGTCGCGGCATGCTACCAGTGTTAAAGACTGCGATGGAGCTCCGTATGCCACGGCAAACTGGCTGACACTGACGGCGGCGGTGCACAAATGCTGCGCAGCTAGCGCCATTCGACGGCCAACACCGCGGTTCCTGGTGTGTCCGCTGTGCCGTGCGTGTGATCATTGCTTGTACAGCCCTCTCGCAGTGTCCGGAGCAAGTATGGTGGGTCTGACACACCGGTGTCAATGTGTTCTTTTTTCCATTTCCAGGAGTGTATATCAGTTAATCACTATTCCCGTTCAGTGGATTAAACATGTCCTGTTAAATGTACAGAAGCTAGTAAGAAAAAACATGTAATTACCAAAGAAATATTTTGCTCAGATCTACGTAGTGGAAGGTGTAATTATTTGAGGTACGTGTAATTAACATTTGGTAAGAATGTTTTGGCACATTATTACGTTCCGTCCGCCTTCTTAGGTGGGTGGTAACGTGCTTGCCTCGTATGCACTGGGCCCGGTTTCGGTTCCCTGCCGGGTTGGAGATTTTCTCCAACCGTAGACTGGGTGTTGTCCTCATCATCATTTCATCCTCGTCATCGGCACGTTATGTCGCCCACTGTGGCGCCGACTCAAATAAGACTTGCACTTGGAGACCGAACTTCCCAGAGTGGGGCATCCCGGCCAACAATGCCATACGATCATTTTTTTCTTTTTGGTTATTACGTTTTGCGAAAAAAATCTCAAAATTTACCCCTGAGGTAGTTAAACCTATTAAATCAATTCTGCAAGAGATGATGAAACCTGAATCGTGGGGGATATCGTATTTCATAAAAGGAGCAGCAAATGCTTGTCATAGCTATAGAGGAATAAGACTTCTAAATTCTCATTTAAAATTGTGTCCAACAATCATTAACTTCAGGAGAAGGAAAGTAGCTGATACCCTAATAATGGAAGAATAAAGTCGCTATTTACGACAATGACAAAGGCAAGAATACAATCTAGAGACATGCAAAACATTCGTAGTTTATGAAAATGTTTTCGATGAAGTGAACAAAAGCGGGCTTTGGAATAACTTGGGGGAAAGGAAGGTAACCCAAATACTTAATGCGAGTCAAAAGGGACTTATAAGGTCACATATGACAAACGCAGACAAAAAGAAAAATTTCGAGCAACAGAGGTGTTATCCAATAAATACACAGACGGTATTTCTAGACAGCGGAAATAAGAAGTTAACTAAGGTACCAGATTAATACCAGAATACACGCACGTAACGATGCTTGTATTGGTTGACAATCAAATGTATTCAAAAGACTGAATACATTGCTTAGTTCTAATATTTAAAATGTATTGCCTACACAGTTCAGTAAATAGGTACCTAGAGTAATGGCTTTAAGGTGAATCTTCATTAAATACCAATACATTCTTTGGAATAAAGGAACAAGTTATAGAACAATTATCACATCTTTAGCTGTTATACTGTGATGTTAGCTATTCATATGGAAACGTCATCAGTAATAGGTAACTAAGTTTCAGAAGGTATGTGGTATAATAAATTGAACACGGTGTGGGAAGGCAATGAATGATATAAGTCTGAAATAGTATAAACTAATGATTATCCTTGTAATAACGCTGACCTGGATGCTGGATATTGGGTAAAAATAACAAAAGAAAATTTCCGTCGGGCTGAAATGAAATATTTAAGGAAACTAGAAGTATGTACTCTTATAGATCAAATACAAAAGAATATCGTAAGAGAATAACTTCGCGGATACTTTAGGAATGGGAATTTTTGACTCTAGAGATTCTGGAGAAAAACAACGAAATTCTCAAAAATGTCGTAAAGCCACCCGAGAAATGTTGAACTGTGCTGCACGCTCTTGATCAGGTAAGCAAATCAACATATTATTAGCGCAAGAACGACACTGTAGGAGTGTGAGTATCGCAGTAAGCTGCCTATCGACCAGCTGTGGCTGTCGCGGTTTCAAACGCGGTTGTGCAAAACGAACATTAAGTTGAGGCAGTTACACGTGTCGATAAGCGGATTTAAACGAGCACATTTTCATTTGATCCTCTGGGACATCTGCTGTAATTAAATTGGGAAACCGTAGTTCATTTACACTGTACAACAGACTTACAGGAGCTCGTATTCGTGAATCTGGAATTGGTTCCCATTTCGACGCATTACTATGAAATTTGGCTGAAAGATGCCTACAGCCTTCATCTGTAATATTGTGAACGTGTGGCGCGCTGCGACGTCACCCTTAGGGTCAGCGACGCTTCAAACAGCGAGATGTCGACACTTGCGGAAAAAAGTATAGAGTTCAGACGTTCATGTGAGGTGTAAGGTGGACTAATAATCTCACAATGGCATCTAATTTCGCCAGAATTATGCCCAACGCCAAAGTGGATGTGTCACGCTATGGAAAGGTCGTCACACCCCCTTTTGCTCACATTTCGCCCCTTCTTTTCACGCCTCTGCAATGGAGGTCAGACGCGCGACTCCCAACGTTCAAGTGACCCCATTTTCTTATGGGTGGCCGACGAAAAAGATTTAGGCGCACCGCCGCTCGGAATCGATACGAAATGGCTTTAGAGGATGGCATAAAGAGCGTCAAGGAAACCAGCCCTTTTCTTGGTGTGTTGATTCCCACACATTTCGCCGTCGAAAACGACAGATGACAGTGCAGCGAACAACAGCACGACGTTCTTCACAACTTGTGACACTGCTGACACCCGCGGACAATTCAGCCCTTCTGTAATGGCATCGTGGGCCAGCAACCCCACTGAACGCGATCGCATCCCTTTGGAGTGCAGTGCGACCGCAACTTTTACTCTGATGAACAGCATGGAAGCCCTAGATGCCACTCAAAGCTATCTGACGAGATATGAACGCGATCCGAAGCAGGAAAGGGTGCTTATACATTTTCGACTCTCCTGTTTCGCGTCCTACGATGGCGTAATCACAGAGGTGTGAGACACTGACATATGCGTGAATAAAACGGCAAAGTGTCCTAAGAACCCCCTCTCAAGTCGTCAACAACATCCATGCCACCCACCTGCCTTTGATGAGCACTTTAAAAATACGGAGTGATTCACAAAGATATGCAAATATTGTAATATGCTATTCTACAAGTAAAACTAAAGAAAAAAGTGCATATAAACATAGGTCCTAAAATTTTTAGTTACGGATTTACAGCTAATAAAATAATCTGCCTGAAATTTAGCAACTTCGTTAGTATGAAGCTATCGCAAAATGTACGAAGTTAAAGTAAAGCACGATTTCCATTTATTTTGTTGTTATTGGTCTGGTGTATATAATAAAACGTGTACCAGACGTGTATCTGCAATAGTTTTCCAGAAGAAAAGATTATTATACAAGTAAATTTCTTTACTTTCCATTAAGAATGTAGAAACATTACTTCACTGTTCGCATCCGTTAGTGAATTGTTTCAGTCGTTTCCTAGCCTTGAAACGAGTTCGTTTTCTGTATTGTTCAGTGAAAGAACATAATAACAACAGTATATTTAAGTGAAGCCACATAGTAACTGTTGTAGTTTGTAGATGATCTGTGAAATAGGGATGTCTTTCAAATTTACGACAGAGGAATATGTCAATATGGTGTTTATTTATGGCAAATGTGGTGGTAATGCTACTGCTGCAGTTAACGAATATCGCGTACGTTATCCAACTCGGAGGATTCCGAATGCACCAACCATTAGTGGAGTATTTCGAATGTTGTTGGAGACAGGTTCTCTAAAACATGGTTCAAATGGCTCTGAGCACTATGGGACTCAACTGCTGAGGTCATTAGTCCCCTAGAACTTAGAACTAGTTAAACCTAACTAACCTAAGGACAACACAAACATCCATGCCCGAGGCAGGATTCGAATCTGCGACCGTAGCGGTCTTGCGGTTCCAGACTGCAGAGACAGGTTCTCTACCTTGCGTTCATAATCAGTACGAGTGCTCGATACGTGAAGACGATTATGAGGATATTATGGATGCGGTTCAACGTAGCCCCGGTACCAGTACACGACGTATATGAAGTAGCCAACAAATAAAAAATCTTACGTAATTACTTCTTTGCCTTTCTGGATGTTCTGGAAAACTACTGCAAATACACGTCTGGGACGTGTCTTGTTAGACTCACCAGATCAATAACAACAAAATAAATGGAAAACGTGCTTTATTTTAACCTCGTACAGTTTTGCGATGGCTTCATATTAGCGCAGTTGCTAAATTTCAGTAAAAATCTTTTATTATCCGTAACGCCGTATCTAAACATTTGCGGACCTATGTTTATATGAACTTTTTTCTTTAGTTTTACTAGTAGGATAACATATTATAATACTTGCACATCTTTGTGAATCACCCTGTGTACCTGAATAGAGACAACATGTGACGAAGTCCTAGGCGCTTGCAGACAGGCAAACCGATCGACACTGATCCCATTCCGGACGGCTTACTACGAAAAGCAAGAACAGCAACGTTGCCTGGCTTTAGACACCTGAGGCTCCTGTCAAGGGTTCTGTCTGTACAGGTACAATTTTAAGGTGCTCAGCAAAGGTGAGCGGCAGCTCCGAGGTTGTTGCTGGACTGGGTCGTCTTACAAGGGGAGGCCGCCAATTGTGAAATTCAGATTCTATTCATACTGCGCATAATAAAAGCTCATGGCCAGAGGTGTAATGTGGCAAAGCACCAAGATGCACTGCTCAGCCGTTGTCGAGAGAATCGACAGTTAAAAGAAACCGTTGCGGTGAAATACTCTCTACGATTTCCAATTTCCTACAGTGTCGTGGCGCAGCGGTAAGCGCTCGGGTTCGTAATCCGCAAGTCGCCGGATCGAATCTCGCGCCATGCAATCTTTTTTTTTAGTATTTGTTTTTCGTAATTCAAATATATATATATATATATATATATATATATATATATATATATATATATATATGGGGTCTCTACTCTAATTCGAACGTTTGACTTACACTATACGTATTCGTTTCGGAATATCGTTTCTACGTCTTCCGTTAACTACACGTGTAAACATGATGAAGACAATTAATAACATTTGTGAAATACAACTTTGTTTGCAGAAAACATAATCATGTTCGAAGTCGCCAGTTTTTCCACGACAAACGACTTTCAACAACTTATTATATGCATAATTGTTGCAACTGATTGCCGGGAATTTTATATATATATATTTGAATTACGAAAAACAAATACTAAAAAAAAAAGCTGCATGGCGCGAGATTCGATCCGGCAACATGCGGATTACGAATCCGAGCGCTTACCGCTGCGCCACGACGCTGTAGGAAATTATAAATCATAGAGGGTATTTCACCGCAACCGTTTTTTTTAACTGTCGGTTTTCTCGACAACGGCTGAGAAGTGCATCTTGGTGCTTTGCCACATTACACCTCTGGCTATGAGCTTTTATTATGCGCAGTATGAATCGAATCTGAATTTCACAATTGGCGGCCTCCCCTTGTTAGACGGAGCCTTTGCGGTGTGAGACATTCTACACCTCTCCACCACGCCACGGGAGGGTGCGAAAGAGAAGGGCAGAAAAAGCATAAGTACCCTTTTGTTGCTTTGGATTACTATCAAGTTTCGAAAAATGGTTTAGAATGGTCACTAATGGTTGAACCATGTATACCAGAGAAAAAATTGTCATGCACTGTGCTCCAAAGGGTTGAATCGTTAACAGGTGTCAGCAGTGTCAAAGGTTGTCAAGAACAACGTCCTGTTGCTCACTGCACTGCTAATTGTCGTTCACAACTGCGAAATGTTTGGGCATCAAAGCCCCACGGAGAGGGATGGTTACACTGACGTACTTTATGGTACCTCTTAAAGCTCTTTCACAGAGGCGTCAAAATAGGGGTGAGAGGGGGTGTGACGACTTCCCCATCCACTGACAGGTCCACGGCATCATTGAGCATAAGTCGTAAATATGTAGCCAGTGTGGGATCATAAACCCATCGTACACCTGAGGTTGCCTTTTCTTCCCATGTGTTGTTTGAAGAATCGCCGAGTCTAAGAGCGATGTCACAGAGCGCCACGCTTTTGTGGGATTACAGAGGAAGGTTCGCGGCACGTTTGAAACTTTAGCGTCGCAGTGGGAAACAAGCACGGAGTTTCGAAAAAGTAATCCTTTAATTATGTAGCGCAGTGCATAAAAGGAAATGATATGGAATTGAACACAGTTTATATGGTATTCATAAGCAAACGTATTTAATTATTTTTCATTCAATAAAATTATATTTCCTTTTCTTTCTAATCTGCCGATGATTCTATTCAAAATCATAACTATTTAAAAGAAAACACAATGATAAACACAATAGTTTTTGCTGTATGGTTATCAAGACCAAAAAATAGTCACAGTCATTATTGATTTCTTGATGGAATGCAAACATTATTTTGTATATCTAGTAAATATAAAGCTTCAGTCCAAGAATGTACTGTAATTCCAGCCACGAACTATGGAGGTGTATTAATGCTTGATTGAGAGTGAAAAATAAATTTAACTGAAATTAGAACGATACATGTCACTGAAGAAACGTCAGCTGGTCGTGGCCTTGTGGTTAGCGGTGCTAACTAACAATCATGTGCCTTGGGTTCGATTTCCGGCCGGGTCAGGGATTTTCTTCGCCCGTGAATGGGTATGTGTGCTGACATCATCATTTCATCACCGACGTGCAAGTCGCCTAAATGGCGTCGTATAAAAAGACTTGCACCAGGCGATCGAGCTTCACAGATTGTGACTTCAAGCCGAACATGCCATACCAACATTTCATTGAAGAAAAAATGGGCAATAACAAATGCTGAAATACTAAAGGCGCATGTGAGCGAGTGCAAAAAAGATAAGGCAGTAACTGGAAATAACGGTACATCTAATAGCCTCCACGAAACACAACGAGTTTAGGTGTAGTTAAAAACAATTTTTTTCCCAGAAGGATAGTGTTACTGACAATACTGCCACACGTATTACAATGTGGTTCATGTGCAACGCTATGAAAAACTACAGTAGTTTTGTGATTTATAAATGAGGACAATTTACTGAACATGTTAGTATCCTTCAATAAAATCAGTCATATTGCACACGAAAGGCGTGGGTCAGAGCCTCTTCTAGAAGCCTGCAGAAAGATATCAGTAGTGTAGGGGTAATTAAGAAATGCTTCGAAAGAACATTTACTCAGGAGAAACAAGATATCTGCTTACGATGGTGGTTAGTGCGACACAGTGTACGCTGTATATGTTGACTTAAAGTTTCTGTGTCAATTTTTTAAATTCGTATTTTCACCTTCCTCTACACAGCTGTTCCTACCGATTTGTTTAATGCAACAAACACTACTTATGTATCAGGAGCAGTATCCAGACAGGCGACATCTACGTGATAGATATGAGTTCCCTCCGAGAGCTTTGGGCGATTGTTAGAAAACAGAATCACACTGTAAAAAATACAAGTGAGGTCTGGCGGAGTTACACGGCATTTTTTGACCAAGACATATGTTATTTGCGCCATATTATCCAAGTGTCTCCACTCCTTCTTTGACTAATTAGCGGTGTAGTCTTAAAAGTTTTGGATGTTTTAGAGGTTACAGACCAGAAAGCTGTTACTTCCACATTTCCCATTTTGACGTGTCTTTATAATTTCTTTGCTTACAATGTTGAAACGCAGTTTATAATTCAAAGTTTCTGAACCATTTACGAATGATTAAGTACTGTAAACGGTATAAACTTTTACAGACATCCAAAACCTGTATGAGTGCGCCACTAATCTTCCACAGTTAGACGTACTAATATGTGTCAACCATTATATTGCACTGGCCGCTGTTCACGACGCTTCCGCATGACGTACGAGTGTTGGAACTTAAATAGTGGCAACTAGTTATTCACAACCGAAACAAAAGAGTTACATGTTTGCATCTGTTACTGTCCTTCATAGTAGTCACCAGCGTTGTGTAGAAGCTGTTGCCAGCGATGTGGACGGCCTAGCACACCGTTAGCAGAGCCTGTTTTGTTGGTGGAGCGAATGGAGCGGTATAGTAGGCCTTCCACATCGCTGGCAACGGGTTCTACACAACGCTGGTGACTACTTTGTAGGACAGTAACAGGTGCCAACATGTAACACTTTTGTATCGGTTGTGAATAAATAGTTGTCACTACTTAAGTTCCAACACTCGTAGAAACGAAACATCTTCTGTGTGGTCAGTGAACAGTAACCATATGTAAACCCAGAGGGCCAGCCAATCATCATTCAGGGACAGCTGGGCACTGGTGTGGCGCCCAGTCTGTGTCAGACCCAGCCATGGAGTGGACGCCGTACTTATGGCTCAACGGCCTCCACCACCACCAAAGTCTGAACCGCTGATCGCTGCCTGAAGACCCAGGCCCTGGCAACCAACACTCTGCCGTTGTCTCTATGAAACCTTCGCGGCCGGGGCGAGAACATAAAGCCGCACAGTTCCTTGCTGTTGACATCTGGCGCCGCCTAACACAAAGCCACAGCCAACAGTCTAGGGTTCTTCTCCCTCGTTGGCCCTGCGTACTGTGTCATATTGCCCCGAACCGCAATGCAAGGAGACGTCGCTACTAGCCGTGGGTCGCCAGCTCCGACACGGAGCCTCTGGCCGCCTTGTGAGCAACGTCAAGACACTGCGCCACCTTCCAGGCTGCGTGTGTATGCCGTGGCCGTACGCAACATCTGCGACGCACGCCGCACCGCGTGAAAGTACTACTAGACAACGCCTTAGTCGTGCCCTGGATGAGGGCGCTACTGAATAATTCTCCATTTCAGATAAGATATTAAATGACTACTACCATCACTTCGATTCTCTCTGAAGCTGCCCACAATGATCTACTGTCTCCCTCGAAACCATATGGCCATAGGACGACGACCCAGGTGAGAAACGAGGGCTTCTTCACAAACAAGAAGACGGATCGCACCACCCAGTTGCAGTCACTACACTGCCTCCCCACCTCCCCTTCAATCCGCTGCGGTAGACCCTTAATCGATTTAGCACGAAGGTATGACCACAAAAACTATAAAACAACTGAATATCTAAATAATAGTTATGCCTCTAAATTGGACATTACTCTACAAGTATCAAGTTTGTCAAGATGGCTAGAAAATCTTTTTATTGTTGTAACCGGTATAGTAATAAAAAGAATTGCTAGTGACCTTGGTAAAATTGGTTGTCCAAAGACAATATAACTATCAGATCGCCCCTAGCGACTGACGCAAACTAAAACACACACCGAAGAGCCAAAGAAAGTGGTACAACTGCCTAGCATCGTCTAGGGCCCCGGCGAGCACGAAGAACTGCTGCAAAACGACGTGACATTGACTCGACTAATGTCTGAAGTAGAGCGGTAGGTAATTGACACCATGAATCCTACAGCGCTGTCCATTAATCCGTAAGAGTAAGGGAGGGTGGAGATCTCTTCTAAACAGCACGTTGCAAGACATCCAAGATATGCTCAATAATGTTAAAGTCTGGAAAGTTTGTTGGCCGGCGGAAGTGTTTGAACTGAGAAGAGTGTTCCTGGAGCCACTCTGCAGCATTTCTGGACGTGTGGTGTCGTATTGTCTTTCTGTAATTGCGCCACACCGTCGGGACTTATAATGGATATGAATGGATGCAGTTGATCGGACAGGATGCTTACGTACGTGTCACTTGTGAGAGCCGGCCGGAGTGGCCGAGCGGTTCTAGGCGCTACAGTCTGGAACCGCGCGGCCGCTACGGTCGCAGGTTCGAATCCTGCCTCGGGAATGGATGTGTGTGATGTCCTTAGGTTAGTTAGGTTTAAGTAGTTCTAAGTTCTAGGGGACTGATGACCTCAGCAGTTAAGTCCCATAGTGCTCAGAGCCATTTGAACCATTTGAACTTGTCAGAGTCGTATCTAGACGTATCAGTGATGCCATATCACTCTAATGCACAGTCCCCTGAAGACATGCAGGGATGTCTCCATACTTGTACACGTCTATCCGCTGGATCCAATCACAAACGAAACTCGTCCGACAACGCAACATGTTTCCAGTCATCAACAGTCCAATGTCGATGTTGACCGGCGCAGGCGAGGCGTAAGACATTGTGTCGTACAATCGGCAATGGTACATGAGTGGGCCTTCGGCTCCGAGAGCCCATATCGATGATGTTTCGTTGAAAGATTCGTACGTCGACACTTGTTGACGCCCCCGTATTGATATGTGCAGCAGTTTGCTGAAGGGTTGCACTTCTGTCACGTTAAATGATTCTCTTCAGTCGTCGTTGGTCCCGTTCTTGCAGAATCTTTTTCCGGCCACAGCGTTGTCGGAGATTTGACGTTTTGCCGGATTCCTATATTCACGGTACACTGGAAATGTGGTCTTACGGGAAATTCCCCACTTGATCGCTACCTCGGAGAGCGCTTTTTTATCTTCCTAAAGTACATACCTTAAGAAGAGCAACGAAGATGAACAAGGGCAAATACCTCTTAAGGTATGCACTTAAGGGCATTTTTTTCTTGCTTTGGTCCATACTAGCACCTATCGAAATATGGAAAAAAAAGAGTTTACAGTGGAAAGGTATGTTACACATCTAGGCGAGAAGAAGTGCTCATAGCTCATAAGGTATACGTTTTAGCTCCCATTGTTACTAGAATTTTTTGCTTCGAATGATCATTTTATATCACGTCCGTGAATACTGACTGTTCCTCCTACTGTACAAATACTATAGCATCTAAAATCAGCAGCGCAATACTCTAGTTAACACACTCATTAGCCTCCTCCTTTTTTTGTATTATCAGTCAGTGATTTGATGCGGCCCGACAAAAATTCCTCTCCTGTGGCCAACCTCTTCATCTCAGAGTAGCACTTGCAACCTACGTCCTCTGTTATTTGGTGGAAGTATTCCAATCTCTGTCTTCCTCTACAGTTTAGCCCTCCACAGCTCCCTCTAGTACCATAGAAGTCATTCTCTGATGTCTTAACAGATGTCCTATCATTCTCTCCCTTCTCCTTCTTAGTGTTATTCACAAATTCCTCCCCTACCTGATTCTGCGCAGAAGCTCCTCATTCCTTACCTTATCAGCCAACCTAATTAGCACCATTGTTCTGTAGCACCAGGCCGGCCGCGGTGGTCTAGCGGTTCTGGCGCTGCAGTCCGGAACCGCGGGACTGCTACGGTCGCAGGTTCGAATCCTGCCTCGGGCATGGGTGTGTGTGATGTCCTTAGGTTGGTTAGGTTTAAGTAGTTCTAAGTTCTAGGGGACTTATGACCTAAGATGTTGAGTCCCATAGTGCTCAGAGCCATTTGAACCATTTCTGTAGCACCAAGTCCCAAATGCTTCAATTCTCTTCTGATCCGGTTTTCTCACAGTCCATGTTTCACTACCATACAATGTTGTGCTCTAAACTTATATTCTCAGAAATTTATTCCTCAAATTAATGCCAATATTTGATACTAGTAGACTTCTCTTGGTTAGAAATGATAGTGGTAGTTCGCTTTTCATACCATTTTTGCTCCGTCCGTCATGGGTTATTTTGCTGCCTAAGTAGCAGAATTCCTTAACGACATCCACTTCGTGATGACCAATCGTGATGTTAAGTTTCTCGCTGTTATTATTTTTGCTACTTCTCATTGCTTTCGCCTTTTTTCGATTTATTCTCAATCCATATTCTGTATCCATTAGACCATTCATCCCATTCAGAAGATCCTGTAATTCTTCTGCACTTTTACTGAAGATTGCAATGTCATCACCGAATATTATCATAGACATACTTTCATCATGAATTTTAACCGCACTCATTTGTTATTATTTCCTTCATTGCTGCTTCGATGTTTACATGGAACAGTAGAGGCTAAAGACTTCATCCCTGTACTACACCGTTTTTAATCCGAGCACTTCGTTCTTGCTCTTCCACTCTTATTGTTAACTCCTAGCTCTTGCACGTATATTATCCATCTTTCCTTGAAGCATACCCCCATTTGTCTTAGAATTTCGAATACCTTGTTCCGTTATACATTGCCGAACGCTTTTTCCTGGAGTTTTTTTAGCATATTGCAGCCCCGTCGGCAACTGTGATAGACTAATAAATTGAAAGATCCGCCTCAGTTGCGAGAATTTTCTGGTCTTAACCCAGGTTTCGGCTAGAATAATCTAGCCTTCTTCAGAAGCATAAAATTACTATAAAATGCCAGAGTAAGACACAGTCAACATTAAAAATTAAAACCTATAGTACTGTGGTACCATGTCGCATTAAAACTACTTAACTGAAGTCCAGCCCCGATATCACTTCACCACGCGGTCGGTTGGCAGCGGCTACTACGTTGGCACTGACCGTTGCACGCGGAATTGCACTGAGCACATAGCAACTTGTGCACGTGGGCATACGGAGAGTCAAGGCTGTATATCATTGGCTGTCAGTATATCACGTGTTGGGGGCTGATAACCGCAATTGTAAGCAAACTAAGCGTTATGTAGATGAAGTCCCTATGGGTATTAACTATACGCAAATTGTATTAAACGGTAGGAAATTTAGTTTGTTGGGTTTATAAAGTTTAAGGATTACCTTTACGACTTTATGCACATATGGTCTTCGTGTAAAGCATCCCCACCGATCATGACTAATAGCGAACACGTTACTTGTCTCACGTATTTAAAAACTGAATCATTATCTATAATTTAATTGGGGTGTAACTGGTGGTACAACGCCCCTGTCATCGCACTTAACTACTATTGACCGACATAGGTCAAGCATATTGAATAAAGTGTGGCGGAGGGTACAACGTCCCCGTCATCACGCTTACGTGCTATTGACCGACATAAGTCAAGTATACTAAATATAGTCTACGATGTACGTTACACGGGAAATATTTTCTATAGGGAACGTTGTAAGTAATGCGATACGCGTGTAACGTTGTTATTATCATTAAAAAGGGTTGATAAATCCTATGAATGTGTCGTCTCCTGGACGAGCTCTAAATCTTGAATGTCTTGTTGTTTAAGTACATCTTAACCTTTGGTACGTGAAGGTTCATCAAAGGTTGCTTACTGGATAACTACACGAGCTTAGTAAAAAGAAAACCGATGTAATTCATACCAAGCTTAAGACGACACAAGCAAAGGCGTTTGTTCCCTAACGTACTTACAAAAGTAGTTCCACCCCCAGAAAAAGTGTGACGCGCAGTCGTTATTAGTTATCCATGCACTACTAGTCTACAAAGAAATTGGTACATGACTGCTTTAAGATATTTCGAGCTTTTTCGTATGTCGAGTCATGCCCATTGTATTTGGTTTTTGTAACTACACTCCTGGAAATTGAAATAAGAACACCGTGAATTCATTGTCCCAGGCAGGGGAAACTTTATTGACACATTCCTGGGGTCAGATACATCACATGATCACACTGACAGAACCACAGGCACATAGACACAGGCAACAGAGCATGCACAATGTCGGCACTAGTACAGTGTATATCCACCTTTCGCAGCAATGCAGGCTGCTATTCTCCCATGGAGACGATCGTAGAGATGCTGGATGTAGTCCTGTGGAACGGCTTGCCAAGCCATTTCCACCTGGCGCCTCAGTTGGACCAGCGTTCGTGATGGACGTGCAGACCGCGTGAGACGACGCTTCATCCAGTCCCAAACATGCTCAATGGGGGACAGATCCGGAGATCTTGCTGGCCAGGGTAGTTGACTTACACCTTCTAGAGCACGTTGGGTGGCACGGGATACATGCGGACGTGCATTGTCCTGTTGGAACAGCAAGTTCCCTTGCCGGTCTAGGAATGGTAGAACGATGGGTTCGATGACGGTGTGGATGTACCGTGCACTATTCAGTGTCCCCTCGACGATCACCAGTGGTGTACGGCCAGTGTAGGAGATCGCTCCCCACACCATGACGCCGGGTGTTGGCCCTGTGTGCCTCGGTCGTATGCAGTCCTGATTGTGGCGCTCACCTGCACGGCGCCAAACACGCATACGACCATCATTGGCACCAAGGCAGAAGCGACTCTCATCGCTGAAGACGACACGTCTCCATTCGTCCCTCCATTCACGCCTGTCGCGACACCACTGGAGGCGGGCTGCACGATGTTGGGGCGTGAGCGGAAGACGGCCTAACGGTGTGCGGGACCGTAGCCCAGCTTCATGGAGACGGTTGCGAATGGTCCTCGCCGATACCCCAGGAGCAACAGTGTCCCTAATTTGATGGGAAGTGGCGGTGCGGTCCCCTACGGCACTGCGTAGGATCCTACGGTCTTGGCGTGCATCCGTGCGTCGCTGCGGTCCGGTCCCAGGTCGACGGGCACGTGCACCTTCCGCCGACCACTGGCGACAACATCGATGTACTGTGGAGACCTCACGCCCCACGTGTTGAGCAATTCGGCGGTACGTCCACCCGGCCTCCCGCATGCCCACTATACGCCCTCGCTCAAAGTCCGTCAACTGCACATACGGTTCAGTCCACGCTGTCGCGGCATGCTACCAGTGTTAAAGACTGCGATGGAGCTCCGTATGCCACGGCAAACTGGCTGACACTGACGGCGGCGGTGCACAAATGCTGCGCAGCTAGCGCCATTCGACGGCCAACACCGCGGTTCCTGGTGTGTCCGCTGTGCCGTGCGTGTGATCATTGCTTGTACAGCCCTCTCGCAGTGTCCGGAGCAAGTATGGTGGGTCTGACACACCGGTGTCAATGTGTTCTTTTTTCCATTTCCAGGAGTGTATTATTGATACAGTCGTTCCCGACGTATCGATTGTCAATGCCGCTGAGAGTGTTTGGACAGGATAAGCGCGCGGTTGAAAATGCCAACTGAAGACCTGCGCAAGAGCGGGTCGGGGTCAAGGTGCCAACAGCAGCCTGTAGAGAGAGAGGGCTGCCGAGCGGATTGCATGTCGGACACGTGAGCTTCCTGGGCCAGGGAAGCGGGAGTTGGAACCGTTGGCAGAGAAGTAAGGAGCTGTAACCGTCGTAGCCGTGGAAGTGCAGCGTAGTGTGCAGAGTAGTACACAGAAAACGTGGTCCGGACGAAGGGAGGCGTGGGCCGTTCCAGTGTGGCGGCGTCTAACTGAGCACCGTGAGCTTAACGAGGCTTTCCGCTGATCCGTAGCGGATAAGCGTCAGCTACGCTTTCTGGTCCCTACAAAGACAGTGTTATTACGGCTTAATTTGCAGCATTGCCAGCATAGACTAATTCAAGTGCCGTCTTGAGGATTTCGTTTCGGAAACTCTTAGCAGAGTCAGAACGGTCGACCTTACTGTGATTGAAGCTTAAATTTGCAAAAGCAAAGTAGGAACTGAGCTCGCATTTAAAGTGAGGCGACTTGATGACTGATTTTTCAGTTTCACGATCGTGCGGCCAGTCATTGCAGCCGTCAGTTATCTCGGTATTAAATTGTGCTTTACTGTTTTCCAAAGTGGTATCACTGAATCAGTTTACAGTTCATGTGCCAGTCTTGCGAGACGCGTTTAGTATTGCCTTACCCGCGTAATTTATTGTGGTTTTCTCTGTTATTGAGGTGACATTTGTGTGTATCTGTATTATAAGGCGCCCTGGCACAGGGCGTGGCTCACCGATGTATTTTCCTGTGTATGTGACTTCAGTCTGGTACGCCGCTGTTACGAACAAGAACTTCCCTCCGTTTTAATTAGAGGTTGTTAAAGTAATGTGGTAATTGCAAGTCCGTATTTGAGTGAAGCTCTTTAGGTCTGACCAGCTCATGAATCAGTTTAAACTGAATCAGTTTGTCAGTTATTGAAATTAAAGTTTTGTGAAACATTCCTAATCAAGTCAATTGTTGCTAAATTTTTTCTCTGTAATTGTCGATGGTGTGGTCAAGTTTTAATTAGTTCATTCACAGGTCTACAATTATTAGTGTTAAGTTTCTTTTTAATACCTTTGTTTTTTGGTCTGTAAATATTTGTTGGTGATAAGGGTGTAGAAGTTCATTTATTCTACTAAATTGGAAATTTTACTGGTGTCAGCTGTTCGAACATTTCTGAGGAATTTCACTGGTTTGTTAAGTCAATATTTATTACTGCAGTTGCTGCATTTGTTTTAAAGATTTGGTCAAATTAACTCTTGGTTTGTGTCGTTCAAATACCAATGTAAGCAAGTATTATCTGTGACATGTAATAAATGATTACATGTGAAAGTCTTAATGAAAAGGCCCAGTGGCTTGTCATCGAAGGATGCCTGAATCCAAACCATGCTGCTGAACCGCACCTAGTGCACTGCAGTTACCCCCCCCCCCCCCACCAACCCCACCCCCCAAAAAAAAGAACCTCGTTTAAGCCCTACAATGATTGAGTGGTGTTCACACCAAATATGGAAAGAACAGAATGAACGAAGATGGAATGGGGAAAAAATTAAGCAGTCACAAACTTGTAGGAATGACAGTATACGTGTAATATCCATGCAGATTGTAAAAACCCTTAATGTGTGAATCGGTAGCTAGTACTGATACATATTATTTTCTGAGCTGACAACTCATTGCTGCTAAAATGTCACCTTTCTGCACGTTTCACATATAATATGTATTCTGTGAATCGCTGTAACAACCAGATTGTTACAGAAGATTCAAGTGGTTCAAATGGCTCTGAGCACTATGGGACTTAACTTCTGAGGTCATCAGTCCCCTAGAACTTAGAACTACTGAAACCTAACTAACCTAAGGACATCACAAACGTCCAAGCTCGAGGCAGGATTCGAACCTGCGACCGTAGCGGTCACGCGGTTCCAGACTGAAGCGCCTAGAACCGCACGGCCACACAGGCTGGCAAAGACCGCTTCTCTTCTTTGTCTGAAGTATTATTGTGAGTCCATAGTTGTGTAACGTACTACAGTGAGAATATTCACTGAAGTGACTATCAATGTAGTGAAATGTCTTTCACTAGAGTGGCTCTTATATCCAAAGTTTGAGCCACGTGTGACGTGTGGTAGCCGCGTGGTCTCCGACACCTTGCCATGCTTCGCGCGGCTCCCCCCCCCCCCCCCCCTCCCCCCGTTGGAGGTTTGAGACCTCCCTCGGGCATGGCTCTGCATGTTGTCCTTAACGTTAGTTGGTTTAAGTTAGATTAGGTAATGTGTAAACATAGGGATCGATGACCTCAGCAGTTTTGTCCCAAAGGAACTTACCACAAATTAGAATTTTTAAGTTTGAGTTTTTCTTCTAGTTTGCTTTCACAGCACAAAAAGTAAATTATGCTTAATAGGAAAGTTTTATTTATTTTCTTAAGATAAAAACTATTGTTTAGAAGTAGCCGATTAATCAATAACTTTATTACTTTCATTGTAATTACTAATGTCATATTAAATTTAATGATACGATTCATAAAACTATTGAATGCAATGTTTGTGAGGCAAGTAGGACAAGAAAATCAGTTCTGTTAAAAAATTCTTATTCTTTGACAAAATTGGGAACTTGCGACGCTACTTAGCTACAACATTAAGTACATGTTTCTTCGTTGGTCGGACTTAATGTACGAAATCTTCGTTTTTGAGCCATTGTTTTTATGAAGCCCCATGAGAGATATCAGCATCAACAAATTTATATTTTCACTTTTTCTAAGGAATATTGAGGCTCAAACATGGCGCTTTGGCTTAAGAAGGGCAAATAATATATTTTATTCTTGTGATCATAATTTGAATTCATCACGGAACAAACATATTCAAGCAGGAAAGAACTTTTGTCAGCCACCTTGTCTTCTGTATAGCCCATGAAGCACAAAAAGATACTAAATGAGATCGTGCTTGTAACACAGAGTTGCATCTGCATTACTAAACGGCTAATGCGGTTCATAATGTTGACGGTTCACAGTCCCAGATGCAGATTGCCTACCTAGCACCTGCAAGAGGTAAGAAAATTGTGATTTTAAGTATTTCATATAACTATTCACAGAATTTAGCCATTCAGAGGTAGTAAGACATTCAGCGAACAGCTGCACACACTTTCGGCTACTGTCAGCCACCTTTGGTCTGCTGTCTCGGGCTGTAGCAGTGGTAGAGAATCTGGCACTTAGCACGGGCGCTTCAGTTCTCGCTTGTTTCGCCCACAGGCTCTGCTGCCGAGGCACCTCCTAATGTACCTGACGTGGTGGATTTGCCCTCATAGCAGGATGAGTGGCGGGTGGTAACGTTTTTGCTTCATTCGAGGCGGCGAGCCAATGTTGAGACTGGCTGTTTGGCCTCTGCTGTCCGCCGACGAGACACACGTGGGCAGTGATTTGCTAATTATCGGGAAGTACAACGTCAGGCGCGTTTGGAGAATCTTAAAGGAGATAGCGTTCAGGGCCAGAAACAAAGCCAGTGTGCCCTCAGTATGTGTGCGGTGGGCCTCATCCGAGATGTAGAAGAGGTCATGCCCTGCGTGTAGCGTACAGTCGTTTGCAAGTTGTGGCTCACTTCGATACCAACGACGCCTGTAGCGCGGTTTATGATGGCATCCTCGGTTCATACAGCTGAAGGAAGTGGTGAATGCTGCTGGTCTCGCACATGGGGTGCAAGCAGAGCTCGGAATTTGCAGCATTGTTCCCGGAGTTCATCTGAGTCCTTTGGTTTAAAGCTGGGCGGAGAATCTCCGACAGTATTAGCTGCAGATTTCTCGACCTGCATTATCGGGTGGGGAACTGCAGGGCTGCCCTTTGTAGGTCAGGGGTGCACTACAAAAAGCAAGTAGTATTCGGGTAGCGTAGTACTTGTGGGGTTCACATGACTTTTTCTTTTTAAGCGAGGCGGTAGTTTGAGGTACTCCGATGGACGCTCGCCAGACGATACACGGATTCGAAATGACACCGCGTTCAAAGTAAACACACTTCAACTGTCAAAATGTTATCAGTAAATCGTCGAAGTAATCGTAACAAAATTCCCGCATTTGTTGACCACTAGGAATGTTTTTGTGCTCGAATTACTCTTGGGACCTAGAGCTTGCTGTAGCCCTAAAAAGAAAATAGAGATATTTAGCGAATGATGGAAAAGTACATCGGAAAGACAGATTGGACGCCATAGGAGGGGGACTGTTCATTGAAGCTGACAAAAATATTGATCCTATTGACGTCGAAAGTGAGTGCGACAGTAAAGTTATCCGGTCACGTATAACAGATGTAGGTGAAATCGAGTTAACTGTCATATGCTTTCAACTGATTCCAAGATCATGCAGTACTAGTTGGACGCTACTTTAACCTACCTAGTATGGGCTGTGGCGTCTATGGATTCACTTCAGGGAGTACAGACATATGATCCGAAAACTGTCTTCAGTTCGACATCCCGAACGCAGTGCAAATATTTTTGGCCTTGTGGCTACAAATGGGCCCTACAAACACGCCTGACATTGTCTACTGCGTCAGTATAGAGACAGGGATCAATGATCATGATGTCTTCACAGCTCCTGTTGTTACTAAACTTAATAAATCAGTCAGGAGGCTAGGAGAGTGTTTCTGCAAGAAAGAGCAAATACGAAGTTGTCATTACCCTCATATAGACATCATTTAGTTCCAGTATGATGGACGTAGAGAAATTATGGGCAAAGTTTAAACGGACTGTAAATCGTGCTCTGGAAAAGTGTGTGACAAGTCAGTTGATTAAGGACGGAAAATACCTGCCGTGGTTTAATACAGAACTTCGAAAAATGTTGAGAAGCGAAGGCTTTTGCATTTTCGGTTCGGAAGAGAAATGACGACTTGCAAAGGTTAGTAGAGATTCGTGCGCCTGTAAAAAGATCTCTGCGGTAAGCGTATAACAACTAATGTCGTACCTTAACAAAAGATCCGGCCGAGAGCCCGAGAAATTTATCGTCCTATATAACCGTGTCTACGGCTTCTATCCAATTACCCAGTAAAAGGAAATCAGAAGGTTTAAATTTCTCATTTAAGAAAGAGTTCACGCCGGAGGTTTATACAAACATACCGTCGTTTGATCATCGAGCAGACTCCAGTGGTCCGCAGCTCGTGGTCGTGCGGTAGCATTCTCGCTTCCCGCGCCCGGGTTCCCGGGTTCGATTCCCGGCGAGGTCAGGGATTTTCTCTGCCTCGTGATGACTGGATGTTGTGTGATGTTCTTATGACCATAGATGTTGAGTCCCATAGTGCTCAGAGCCATTTTTTTAAGACTACAGTGTGGAGGACATACTAATAGGAAACCCTGACGTAGAGATGCAACTGAAAGACTTGAAAATAAGTAAGTCGCCAGATCCGGATGGAATACCAGTTTGTTTTACAAAGAGCGCTTTACGGCATTGGCCCCGAACTTAGTTTGCATTCACCGCGAACCTTTCGTCCAGCCCAAAGTCCCAAGTGACTGGAAAAAACCGCAAATGTCTCTTGTGTATAAGAAGCTAAAAGAACGGACCCCCAAAATTACAGACCAATAGCATTGGCATCGGTTTGTTGTAGAATTTTTGAAAATATTCTGAGTTCGAAATAAAAATTTTTCTTGAGGCCCGAAAGCTACTAGGCACAGATCAGCATTAGAAAGCACCGCTCACGCGACACTCAGCTTACCCTTTTCTCATATGATGTTCTGCGAACTATGGATCAAGGGCAACAGGTAGAATTCATATTTCTAGATTTCCGAAAAGCATTTGACACGGTGCTCCACTGCAGACTGTTAACGAAGATACGAGCATTTGCACCAGGTCTCCAGATGTGTGACTGGTTCCACGACTTCTTAAGTAATAAAACACAGTACGTTGTTATCGACGGCGAGTGTTCATACGAGATAAGGGCACTGTCAGGAGTGCCCCAGAGTAGTGTGCAAGGACCACTATTATACTACTGGCCATTAAAATTGCTACACCAAGAAGTAATGCAGATTATAAACTGGTATTCATTGGACAAATACTAGAACTGACATGTGATTACATTTTCACGCAGTTTGGGAACATAGATCCTCAGAAATCTGTACCCAGAACAACCACCTCTGGCCGTAATGACGGCCTTGATACTCCTGGGCATTGAGTCAAACAGAGCTTGGATGGCGTGTACAGGAACAGCTGCACATGCAGCTTCAACACGATACCACAGTTCATCAAGAGTAGTGACTGGCGTATTGTGACGAGCCAGTTGCTCGGCCACCGTTGACCAGACGTTTTCAATTGGTGAGAGATCTGGAGAATGTGCTGGCCAGGGCAGCAGTCGAACATTTTCTGTATCCAGAAAGGCCCGTACAGCACCTGCAACATGCGGTCGTGCATTATCCTGCTGAAATGTAGGGTTTCACAGGGATCGAATGAAAGGTAAAGCCACGGGTCGTAACACATCTGAAATGTAACGTCCACTGTTCAAAGTGCCGTCAGTGCGAACAAGAGGTGACCGAGACGTGTAATCAATGGCATCCAATACCATCACGTCGGGTGATGCGCCAGTATGGCGATGACGAATACACGCTTCCAATGTGTGTTCACCGCAATGTCGCCAAACACGGATGCGACCATCATGATGCTGTAAACAGAACCTGGATTCATCCGAAAAAAATGACGTTTTGCCATTCGTGCACCCAGGTTCGTCGTTGAGTTCACCATCGCAGGTGCTACTGTCTGTGATGCAGCGTCAAGGATAACCGCAGCCATAGTCTCCGAGCTGATAGTCCATGCTGCTGCAAATGTCGTCGAACTGTTCGTGCAGATGGTAGTTGTCTTGCAAACGTCCCCATCTGTTGACTCAGGGATCGAGACGTGGCTGCACGATCATTTACAGCAATGCTCATAAGATGCCTGTCATCTCGACTGCTAGTGATACGAGGCCGTTGGGATCCAGCACGGCGTTCCGTATTACTTTCCTGAACCCACCGATTCCATATTCTGCTAACAGTCATTGGATCTTGACCAACGCGAGCAGCAATGTCGCGATACGATAAACCGCAATCGCGATAGGCTACAATCCGACTTTTATCAAAGTCGGAAACGTGATGGTACGCATTTCTCCTTCTTACACGAGGCATCACAACAGCGTTTCACCAGGCAACGCCGGTCAACTGTATGAGAAATGAGAAATCGGTTGGAAACTTTCTTCGTGTCAGCACGTTGTAGGTGTCGCCACCGGCGCCAACCTTGTGTGAATGCTCTGAAAAGCTAATCATTTGCATATCATAGCATCTTCTTCCTGTCGGTTAAATTTCGCATCTGTAGCACGTCATCCTCGTGGTGTAGAAATTTTAATGCCCAGTAGTGTATTTTATGTATGCATGACCGTCTGGAGGGTACGGTGAGTAGCAACCTGCAATTGTTTGTTGATGATGCCGTCGTTGAGTGATTGTAGGGCGATATAAGATAACATAGACAGAATTTCTAGTTTATGTGACAAATGGCAGCTAGCTCTATATACAGAAAAATGTAAGTTAATGGTGAAGAGTAGCAAAAAGAAATCAGTTGTGTTCGAATACAGCATTAGTAGCGTGCCGTTTGACACAGTCTCGTTGTTTAAATATCAGGGCGTAACGTTGCAGAGCGATATGAAATGGAACGAGCATGTGAGGATTGTGGTCGACGTCAGTTTAATGGGGAAAAGTGTGGTTGCTCTCTAAAGGCGACCGCATACAGGACGCTGGTGCGACTTATTCTTGAGTTCTGCTCGTTTGCGATCCGAACCAGGTCGGATTAAAGGACATCGAAGCAATTCAGAAGTGAATTGCTAGATTTGTTACTGGTAGATTCGAACAACACGCAGGTACTGCAGAGATGTTTCCAGAACTCAAGTGGGACACCCTGGAGAGAAGGTGACGCGCTTTTCAAGGAACACAACTGATAAAATTTATAGAACCGATACATGAAGCAGACTCCAGTATCACTCTGCTGACGCCAACGTTGGGACCACACTTCCACGCCGCTGTCATCGACATCCGGTTCCCCTAACCATCCTAGAACAGCCGCATTCTGACCATGGCTAACGATAGACCTGGCACGCCCACCACGGAAGCACCCTCTGGCGGAACTAGCCCCGATTCTACGTCCAATACTTTCCCACCCTACCTGCCAACGTTAGGCTAAATTTTTCTGCCTGACTGATGTAGTACTGTCACCGTCGGAGGGTGGTACGGGACTGCAAGTCCCACCGCCACACCTCCAAAGTGTGTTGCAGTGACGCAGTGTCACTACCCTGTGGATAGATTTACTGCCTCACCAGCACAGTTAGACCGCAATAGACCGGTGATGCTGTATTGTAAAAATCACAAAAAATGCACCTCCACGATGTGTAAAGAAAATGCATGTAACCATAATCATGAAAGTTATAAGCGCATTGATCATGTGACAAGATGTATCTCACACGATCGACAAATAATATAGTATCAGATTTAGAAGGAACATTTGTACCTACAGTAATCTGTAAAGAAAATACATGTAACTATAACCATGAAAGCAATAAACGCATTGACGCATGTGACAAGATGCATCTCCCACAATCGTCAAATAATGTAGATGGCTACTCCAGCCCCAAAGAAAGATGGAATTTCTGAACACATTCACATGCCTGGCACGAAGTTGGCGTTCCAAAACATCCCAAAGGTATTCTATAGGATTCAGGTCAGGACTCCATGCAGGCCAGTCCATTACAGGGATGTTATTGTCTGGTAACAACTCGGCCACAGGCCGTGCATTATGAACAGGCGCTCGGTCGTGTTGAAAGATGCAATCGCCATCCCAAAATTGCTCTCCAACAGTGGGAAGCAAGAAGGTGCTTAAAACATTAATGTAGTAGGCCAGTGCTGTGATAGTGCCACGCAAAACAACAAGGGGTGAAAGCCCCCTCCATGAAATACACGACTACACCATAACACCACCGCCTCCGAATTTAACTGTTGGCACTACACACGCTGGCAGATGACGTTCACTGGGCATTCGCCATACCCACACCCTGCCATCGGGCCGTCACATTGTGTTCCGTCATTCGTTACTCCACACAACGTTTCTCCACTGTTCAATCGTCCAATGTTTACGCTCCTTACACCAAGCCAGGCGCCGTTTGGCATTTACCGGCGTGATGTGTGGCTTATGAGCAGCCGGTCGACCATGAAATCCGTTTTCTCACTTCCCGCCTGACTGTCATAGTACTTGCATTGGATCCTGATACAATTTGGAATTCCTGTGTGATGGTCTGTATAGATGTCTGCCTATTACACATTACGACCCTCTTCAACAGTCGGCTGTCTCTGCCAGTCAACAGACGAAATCGGCCTGTACGCTTTTGTGCTGTACGTGTCCCTTCACCTTTCCACTTCATTATGACATCTGAAACGGTGAACCTAGGGATGTTTAGGAGTGTGAAAATCTCGCTTACAGACGTATGACACAAGTGACACCCAATCACCTGACCACGTTCGAAGTCCATGAGTTCCGCGGAGCGCGCCATTCTGTTCTCTCACGAAGTGTAATGACTACTGAGGTCCGTGGGTGATATGGAGTACCTGGCAGTTGGTGGCAGCACAATGCACCTAATATGAAAAACGTACGTTTTTCGGGGTGTTCACATACTTTTTATCACATAATGTATTTATAGTTTAAATGTTTGAATTGAAGCTTTTCAGCAGCTATTGTTCCCTGATGGAACTGAATTACATATTGAGATGTTAAAAGGAGTCGACGAGTTTTGCTATTTGGGCAGAAAAATAACAGACGATCGCCAAAAAAGAGAGGATATAAAATGCAGACTCTCAAAGGAAAGAAAAGAATTTCTGAAAATTTAAATTTCTTAAAATCGAATAAAAATTCAGGTGTTTGGAATTCTCTTCTGAAGGTATTTGTATGAAGTGTGGCTTTGTACAGAAGAAAAATGTGGATGACATACAGTTTTGGCAAGAAGAGAGTACAAACTTTTGGGATGTGGTGATACAGGTGAATGTTGAAGATTAGATGGGTAGATCAAATAGCTAATGAAGAGACATAGACTCGACTTTGATGGAAAAGTAATTTACTGTACGATATGGCTAAAACAAGGTGTTGGTGAATGGGACACGTACTGAGACATCATGTATGCTTCAGTTTGGTAATGGTCTGTAGCTGCAGTTATGCAGAGATGAAGAGGTTTGCAGAGAATAGACTAGCATGGAAAGCTGCATAAAAGTAGTAGCTGGACTGAAGACCACAACAACAACAACAACAACGACGACGACGACGACAACGTGATAAAGGCTGTGTTGCTCCTGTGAGACCCTGTCAGGTACATCCCACACCACAACATGAAGGTCTAGTATGTGTGCTGGTGTAAGTTTATGATTCTCTCAGCACACAGGGTCTGTAGAACTGGACCTCATCTTCCTCTGATGACTACGAGTATACCCCGTCCGTTGTTGCTGTTAGAGATCAGAAACGGGGAGACTTACGAGTTTAATGTTCGCGTTGCATACTTCACAAATCAAGGCGCCGCTGTGTCGTCAGTGATAACGGTCTTCCTTTGTTCACTCTGTAGTTCCGCAAGTAAACGAATATGATAATGTGGCGCTGCAGTCGCTTCACACTCGTCGACTCGTTCTCTCGTACTGAAGCACACAGGAATGTAAGGCTTATAGTGACTTATTGTTAGTACGGAAGATAAGAACACGATCTTGCTGCTGTAAAGCAGCCGTGGAAGATAAGAACACGATCTTGCTGCTGTAAAGCAGCCGTGGAAATGCGAAATGATCGACTGTCCGCCGGCCGGTGTGGCCGAGCGGTTCTAGTCGTTTCAGTCTGGCACCGCTCGACAGCTACGGTCGCAGGTTCGAATCCTGCCTCGGGCATGGATGTGTGTGATGTCCTGTGTTTTGTGAGACTGTAGAAGGTGTAAGATGAAAATTAATTAACGCAAAGTATACACTTGGACATGTGGTCCATTAGAAGAGGAGTGATATCTGGAATAAGTTTTATCCTATAGTCAACGTTTCAGACAAAGAAACATGAAAATTTTGCCCAATGAAACCAAAATGGTGGCATTCCTGTTTATTCCATTTACACCATGAGAACATATATGGGCTGGGCACAGAGCAACGTCACTGTTATATCCTTGCGATAAAAAAGCACCCTGTTTCTGTATTCATTTGGTCTTGGCAATTGCGTTTATGGGCTTACAGCGAGTTGTGCAGTTCATTATTCATTTCTGTAATTTATCTTGATAATTAGTCACTATTTAGACATTATAGTTCCTCCTCATGTCACGTTTTCTGGTAAATTCGTTGCAGACTCAGTAATGCCTAGAAAGTGTGTATAATCGTAAGCTATGCATTCTCGGAATAGATGTTCAATATTAAAATAAATTTACACCAGTCTTCGAAAAAGTTTTATCAATGTCAATGTCTGAATAAACAGAAGAAAAGTCACTTCTAACCCATCAATGGCTATAATGGTATATAACTTGCCTCTGTCATTTAGGCAGGTTGTACTTTTTGTGACATTTCGCCTTGCACTTGAGAATGACCATAAAGCCGAAATTATGATTGTGTGAAATAAATGAACAGTAATATACAGTTTCATGGCAGAAATTTCTTTCAAAACGGTTGCGCATGTAGCGGGAACGCCGGGAACATGCGGCTATGCTTGCGAGTTATTGTACTTGCCTCTTTACCGAGCGAGTCGAGTCCACTTGTACCCGACAACAGGCTCAGGTGATACGTGGCCTGCAGCGGAGTGTCATGGGTTGAGTTTACTGAGACTGCGAGTTTAAAGCAAGTATTAGAGCTTATTTCTAATATCCAGCTGTTCTCATTTATTTGATAAACATACTGTTTGTAAGAAACTTTCCAATTGGAAGTAAATTCCGTGTGATCGACTGGGATTGTTTTACTGGTACGTGTGACACACAGTCTAGGTTAATCATTGACACCGTATTGACGATTACGAAATCGCTGCAGCACAAGAGTGTATAAGGAAATGACATCAGTAGTCAGCAAAGATCAGTTTCTAAGTACTGTTATACGTCAATTTTGCCTGCGGCCCGACAGTCACGTTTTCAGGAAACTAATTTGGGCCATAAACGGTTACGGCAGCAAATCTGTCCCCAGGGGAGCGGCGGACGCGCATCTGCGTGGCGCTTCCAGAGCTGCAATATTGCGTAGTCGGTCGCAGCTGGCGGAGAACTCCCCTAAATATTCCCCTCCGGAGCCATATTGGGCACTAAGCTCCCGCCTGTCTCATTTTTCCTATTTTTCCGGGCTCTCCGTGGATGCTCTATTCCACGGCCTCCCTTACTTTCGAGCCTTGTCTGGCACGATTTGTGAAGCTATGTGAAAAGAGACTATGTAGTACTGCATAACTTGCCGGTGACTTTACAGGTATGTCAGTGCTAGTCCTAAGTTAAAAATCGTAACTTGTTTATTGTCACCACATGTTGTTATCAAATGGTTCAAATGGCTCTGAGCACTATGGGACTTAACATCGCCGGCCGCGGTGGTCTAGCGGTTCTAGGCGCTCAGTTCGGAACCGCGCGACCGCTACGGTCGCAGGTTCGAATCCTGCCTCGGGCATGGATGTGTGTGATGTCCTTAGGTTAGTTAGGTTTAAGTAGTTCTAAGTTCTAGGGGACTGATGACCATAGATGTTAAGTCCCATAGTGCTCAGAGCCATTTGAACCATTTTTGACTTAACATCTGAGGTCATCAGTCCCCTAGAACTTAGAACTACTTAAACCTAACTAACCTAAGGACACCACACACACCCATGCTCGAGGCAGGATTCGAACCTGCGACCGTAGCGGTCTCACGGTTCCAGATTGTAGCGCCTAGAACCGCTAGGCCACCCCGGCCGGCATGTTATCATAAGGTATAAATATCTATGGAGTAAGCATCCGGATGTGCAAAACGAGAATTCTGTCCGAAACATATTCTGCAGCTCAAGTCACTTGATTTTGGGACGACACATTTTAGCCCGTCCATCGCTTTGAGTATTTTAGGTATGCTACTGCACTCATTCATATTGTCGACTCTGTTCCAAGTAATTCCGCTACAGTGACATTGTCTAGGAAATTGTCTCATGCAGAAATACTTTGAAGGGTTTGAAAAGCTGCGTAAACTGGAGAAAATTAAACAGATTATTATATATCAATTTTATCTGGATATGAACGTAACACCAACGTGTGTACACCGACTGGAAATTTACTCAGATACACTTGCAACTTTATCCAGTACATGTCTTCTAAACACATGGCCACAAAATCGCAGAAATTATGTTCAGAACACAAGACTTATAATGCGGCGTCTCGATATTTTTCAATATATAATGTGCTTCAAATCAATATGACATTGACATTTATACATTTGCTGTACATACCTTTCACATACTTTTTCTTATATCCTTAGCAACTACAATACTGCACTAACCACAGCTGTTATTAAAAATCAAACGAGCAGAAACGTATATAAAACAAGGCGAATACGTCTATTATTCATATTTCGTTATTACTGCAAGTTGTAGACAAGTAGTGGCGTCCCAAAATCACGTGGATAGCCAGATTTGTTGTTGAGAACGTGCGCAGTAGGCTATGCTCACTCCATAGATGTAAATAAAATTAAAAATGGGACACAAATTGATTTTGACTCTTACTGTATTGGAACCTGGGGTAGCGTGGCTTGTCCACTTCCTAGGGTTGACAGTAAACAAATGGAAACTTAAGAAAATGCACACCGGTCATGCAGCCAATCGCTTTCAGTTTGAGGTTTGTGTGAGTACAATTTAAACGATCGAAGAGAAGGTAGATATGCCACACGTCTGTGGGGGATATTGTAAAGAATGTAGTGGCGACGTTTCAGAACGTGATGTACACATGATTTAATAATCCTCAGTTCAAACTGATGTGTGAAGACATGTGAAGTCATTGCAACGGGAGAGGTAACAGTAACTTCGGAGGATTGATCTCTGCGAATTCTGCAATTACTACGTTAGCCTGGGATTTTCTTCCTGAAACGACACAGAAAGAAGAGAAACATCTGTCTGGAAGCCTGGTTATTGGCAGGATGTCGATCTCTGTAGAGGACCACTGTCTGAGTAGCATCAGGTCTATCTTCAAACCCAACAAAAGAAAAGTAATCATGATACTTTTTTAATAAAGGACAACTCTTCTTGTACACAACATTTGGTTTAAGAACACTACAGTACCGTAACACACAAACTGAAGAGCCAATAAATCTGGTACACCTGCCTAATATCGTGGAGGGCATTCACGAGCACTCAGAAGTGCCGTAACACGATGTGGAATGGACTCGATTAATGTCTGACGTAATGCTTAATGGTACTGACACCATGAATCCTGCAGGGCTACACGTAAATCCAAAAGAGTACGAGGGGGTGGAGACCTCTACTGAACAGCATGTTGCAAGGCATCCCAGATACGCTCAATAATGTTTATAACTGCGAAGTTTGGTAGACAGCGGAAGGGTTTAAACTCAAACGAGTGTTCCTGGAGCCACTCTATAGCAATTATGGACGCGTGGCATGTCGCATTGTCTTGTTGGAATTTCCCAAGTCCGTCGGAATGAGAATTGGACATTAACAGTTGCAGGTGATCAGACAGGATGCTTACGTACATGTCACCTGTCAGAGTCATATTTAGACTATCAGGGGTCCCATATCACTCCAGCTGCACACGCCGCACACCATTACAGAGCCTCCACGAGCTTGAACAGTCCCGTGCTGACATGCAGCGTCCATGGATTCATGAGATTGTCTCCGTACCCGTACACGTCCATCCCCTCGATACAATTTGAAACGAGACTCGTCCGATCAGGCAACATGTTTCCAGTCATTAACACTCCAATATCGGCGTTGACGGGCCCAGGTGAGGCGTAAGGCTTTGTGTCATGCAATCATCAAGGCCATATCGATGATGTTTCGTTGAATGGTTCGCACGCTGACAATTGTTGAAGGCCCAGCATTGAAATCTGCAGCAATTTGAGGAAGGGTTGATCTTCTGTCACGTTGAACGATTGTCGTCAGTCGTTCTTGGTCCCGTTCTGGAAGGATCTTTTTCGGGCCGCAGTGATATCGGAGATTTGATGTTTTACCTTATTCCTGGTATTCACGGTACGCTCGTGAAATGGTCGTATGGAAAAATCCCCACTTCATCGCTGCCTCGGAGATGACTGTCTCCCATAGCTCGTGTGTTCGAACTCACTTAAATCTTGATAACCTGCCATTGTAGCAGGAGTAACCTACCTAACAACTGTGCCAGACACTTGTTGTCTTATATAGGCGTTGCCGAGCGAGCGCGGTATTCTGCCTGTTTATGTATCCTTGTACTTGAATACTCATGTGTATACCAGTTTCTTTCGGGCTTCAGTGTATGTCCATGTTGTAAATAATACCATAAACCATTGCTGCAGTTTCTGTTCTGTTAAATTACGTTTTCCATGGAAGAGTGGCTTTGCTAACTTATTTTCGTTGGAGTACATTGTACTTACAAAAACATTCAACTGTAGATCGTAGAATGAATTACCAGTGTGCACCTTCTTTTGTGTCAATTTGTTTCCTGTGAGTTCTAGAGAGTGGATGAGTTACGTTATGCCGAGTTCCTGCACTCTGTGAAAGAACTCGAGAGTCAAAAACAGTTTTGCGCTACGTTTTTCGTTGCTTCACGTTTACGCGACTTGTATGTTTTTGAATAGGTCTTACGGAGAGTAAGCGGATCAACGAATAAAAGCTGTAAGTCTCTATTTAAAGAAAAAGCATTGCTAAAATAATACTTAATGAGTAACCAGTGTCAGGACTTTTGCACATTTACCGTAACAGCTTATGCATCCAAACTGTTGCAAGAATAATATACAGAAGTATGAAAAACAAAATGAAGAGTCTATCAGATGACGATTAATTTAGCTTTGATAAAGCCAAAGCAGTAGAGAGGCAGTTCTGACCTCGTGCTTAATAATGAAAGCAATACTTAATGACAATCAAACCACGTATATTGGACTTGTCGACCTACAAAAAGCCTTCGACAATATGAAAAGGTGCAAGGTGTTCGAAAGTTACAGAAAAATAGTGGTAATCTCTATAAAGCAAGACATGTAATACATAATATGTACAAAAACCAGAAGGAACAATGAGATTGAACTATCAAGAAGGCCGGCCGGTGTGGCCGTGCGGTTCTAGGCGCGTCAGTCTGGAACCGCGTGACCGCTACGGTCGCAGGTTCGAATCCTGCCTCGGGCATGATGTCCTTAGGTTAGTTAGGTTTAAGTAGTTCTAAGTTCTAGGGGACTGATGACCACAGATGTTGAGTCCCATAGTGCTCACAGCCATTTGAACCATTTTATCAAGAAGGAAGTTCCAAGATTAGAAACGATGTTAGTCAGGGATGCAATTTTTCACCCCTTAAGGTTCAATCGATATATCGAAGATACAATGACGGAAAGAAAAGAAAGGTTCAGGAATGGGATTAGATTTCCAGGTGAAAGGATGCTAGACACTGGCTTATTTTGCTATCCTCAGTGGGAATTAAGAAGAATTGCAAAAACTGTTGAATGGAATGAACAACCTAATGAGTACTGAATATGGACATAGAATACACTGAAAAAAGACAATATTAATGAGGACAAAATAAGATTAACGACAAAGGTAAGATCAAAGTTGGTGGCCACGAAGTATTTTATGGTAGTGAATCGGTACTGCGGGAAAACCGGAAACAAACGAAAATCGAAACGTCTGGGGCTGTTCAAAATAAATGTTCACCATATACACTGCTGGCCACCGTAAATGCAACACCAGGAAGGAAGCATCCGAATCAAGTGAAATTTACACCATGGGTTTGCAGCGATGAGATATGCAACTGATTAGAATTTCAGCGCAGACGCACATCACGCGCGCCTGTGGCGCCACCTCATAGTGCCATTTAAGGCTTGGCGATTTCGACGAGTGTACGTTCGGCACGTGTGGTTACCTTGTGGTTGTTTCACAAGACGATCAGTTATGCCTCGGAGACAACAGCGAACATCGTTTGATCAAGTATCCGAGTTCGACAGAGGAAGGATAGTGGCGTACCGAGATTGTGGATTATCATACAGAGAAATCGCTAGTCGTGTTGGACGAAACCAAACAACTGTAATGCGGATATGTGACCGTTGGATGCAGGAGGGTACGACGGACCGACGTGGTCGATCGCATTCACCTCGGTGCACCACTGCACGTGCTGATAGGCAAATTGTGGGCATGGCAGTGACGGATCGCTCAGTGAAATCCCGAACCATAGCACAGCACATTGCGTCTGTAACGCATCATCCAGTGTTTGCGCGTACCATTCGACGCCGTTTACAGCAGAGTGGTCTGTCCGCAAGACGTCCATTGCTTCGTCTACCATTGACGCAGAACCACAGACGTCTCCGTCGCCAATGGTGTGATGACAGACGGATGTGGACGGCAGAATGTAATGACGTTGTCTTTACTGACGAGACACGCTTCTGTCTGCAGCACCACGATGGTCGGATTCGAGTGTGGAGACACCGTGGAGAGAGGATGCTGGACAGCTGCATTATGCACCGCCACACTGGTCTTGCACCGGGTATTAAGGTATGGGGCGGTATTGGATATTACTCTCGCACGCCTCTAGTACGCATTGCCGGTACTTTAAATAGCCGGCGCTACATATCCGAGGTGCTGGAGCCAGTTGTCCTTCCTTACCTTCAGGGCTCGGTCACAGCCATATTTCAACAGGATAATGCGCGACCACACGTGGCACGCATTGTCCAAAGGTTCTTCGTCAATAACCAGATTGAATTGCTTCCCTGGCCGGCTCGCTCTCCGGATCTTTCGCCGATAGAAAACATGTGGTCCATGGTTGCTCAACGAGTGACCCAGATTACATCCCCAGCTGCCACACCAGATGATCTTTGGCAACGTGTGGAAGCTGCTTGGGCTGCTGTACCCCAGGAACACATCCAACGTCTCTTTGACTCAATGCCGAGACGTGTGGCAGCGGTGATCTCCAACAATGGCGGCTACTCTGGCTACTGATTCTGGCAGGAACCACATGTCACAGACGTCTGTAAACGTAATCATTTGATACTTGGTCAACATGTTATCTACAAAATAAATTTTGTTGTGCTACCTCTTGTCTTTCTTGGTGTTGCATTTACGGTGGCCAGCAGTGTACATCCAGATCCAGATTATCCGTGCACAGTTAGGCGATTCCTAACAAAAATAAAATAAAAGAGAAACCTACATCAGTCTGTTATCATTTCAGTGAACAGTATAAAAATTTATGTTTGTGATAACGTAGGTGACGAAAACTTCTACGAGGAGTTTAACAGTGTTGCCTATGAATCGTGATCTGAGCACTGAGTGATGCACATATACTGTGCGAAGTATATTCGGTAAAAAAAACGGGAACGAAGAAGAGGCGATGGCGGAACTCATCATGTTCACCGAGTCAGTGGACATTATTTGTTTGGCTCTACCGATGTTCTGACTCTCCGGAAAATGAAAACCTTCGTCCGGAAATAAGTAAATTGAAAACAGAAGCAGACAAAAATTGATAACTGCTTTCCGACAGTTAACTGCAGCAAGAGACACGAAATACAGAATATTTTAAGTGTAATTTTGTAAATACGGTTTCAGTTACCGGCGAGTAATGCGTAAGTATAGTAGCGGGCTTTCAAATGTAAAATGCAACACGTTTTTTAAATACAGTAAGCAACATTTTCCTGTAAAAACACACGTGTTTACGATTATCCGTGTTTTTCGGTTGTCCGTACAGTCTCGGTACCGCATTAACACGGGTAGTCTGAGGCTTGCTGTATTTTGCCTCTACTTCCAAAGTAGATGGGGCTGGGCAGACCGTGGATATAAAAATTATGACACTATGTAGCATTTTGTCTAAAATGAGCAAACATTTAGGGTTACTGCAATATCAGTACTGGTGGGACTATAAAATATAGTACCTGTTACTGCACGGTTACATGACTGTCGAAGTGTCACTCGAAGCAGAAGTGTTTTGCATCATGGTGTTGTTCAGTGTCAAAAATCTGGGAGGAGGTTTACAGAACAATTTAAAATGGAACGTCGATGTGAAAATGACTCTTTCATGGGAAAGGCAATTCGACCAGTAGTTGAGACTTGCTTCTCATTCTAGGAACCTAGCCATATCGGACTAATACAGGAAACAGGAAGATCCGAAGAGGAGCAGCGCATTTCAGCGCATCTCAGTGGCAGACGCTCCAACAGAAGCGTTGTGAAACACGGTGTTACTTAATGTTACTGAACTGGTAGGGAGCTAGGATCTGGGAGTAGTAACATGCTGAGCGAAAATAAAATAATATTGGAAATAAAATGATTTATTGATTTATCACAGCGACCGAAAGTTAAATTACAGAATCAAGTAATACTTCTTTGACACCGAGGCGAAGGCTGTCCGAATAAATACCCAGTTTCTTCAAAAAATTACCTCAAACAAGGATTTCTGTAATACTCATCGACAAATACTCATCGACCATCAGAAAGAACACAGAATTGACTATAGCATCAGTAAATGCCAAAACAAATGGGTGAAAGAATTACCAAACAAACAAAAAATTAAATATTACGAACATTGCTGAAAAACAACCAGAGTGTATTGTTGTGTCACTAATTTGCACAATCATGAAAAGCAGAAACTTGAGTTAATGTTCTCTTCTGTAAGGTAGACTTTCCTATCAACAAATATCAATCACATACATGAGAAAATAAGTATTAAAAATTTAAAAATTTTACATACAAGGCTGTGAAGTAACCAAAGGGAATTACTGTTTCAGTAATACGTGTAATCATAGAAACCAGAAAATATGAAATAATGTACACGCCTGTGACGCAGACATTTGTATCACTAAATATAAATCACAGAGATGAGAAAATTAATATTAAAATTTTTATAAGTTTACATACTCGACTATGAGGCTGCCTCAGGGAATATATACACTGAAGAGCGAAAGAAACCAGTACACCTACCTAAAATCGTGTAGGACTCCAGAAAGGACGCAGAAATACCGCAACACGACGCGGCATGGATTCGACTAATGTCTGAAGTAGTGCTGCATGGAACTGACACAATGGATCATGCAGGGAAGTCCGTTAAGTCCATAGGAGTACGAGGGAGTAGAGATCTCTTCGGAACAGCACGTTGCAAGGCATCCCAGATATGCTCATTGCCCATGTCCGTCGAAATGCGAATTGGGCATGAACAGATGCAGGTGATCAGACAGGATGCTTACGTACGTGTCACCTATCAGAGTCGTATCCACCTGCATGCGCACCACACCATTCCAGACCCTCCATCAGCTTGAACAGTCCCCTGCCGACATGCAGGGTCCATAGGTTCATGAGGCTGTCTCCATACCCGTAACCGTCCATTCGCTCGATACAATTTGACACAAGACTCGACCGACCAGGCAACATATTTCCAGTCATCAACAGTCCGATGTCGGTGTTGACGGGCCCAGACGAGAGGTAAAGCATTCTGTCGTGCAGTCATCAAGGGTACACTAGTGGGCCTTCGGCTGCGAAAGTCCATATCGACGATGTTCCGTTCAATGATTCTCACGCTGACAATTGTTGATGGCCCAGCAGGGAAACTTGCAGCAATTAGAGGAAAGGTTGCGCTTCTGTCACGTTGAACAATTCTCATCAGTCGTCGTTGGTCGCGTTCTTGCAGGATCTTTTCCGGCCGCAGCGATGTCGGAAATTTGATGTTTAACTGGATTCCTGATATTCACGGTACACTCGTGAAATGTTCGTACGGCAAAATCCGCACTTCATCGCTTCCTCCGTGATGCTTTGCCCATAGCTCGTGCGCCGACTGTAACAGGACGTTCAAACTCACATAAATCTGGATAACATGCCATTGTAGCAGCAGTAATCGATGTAACAACTGCGTCAGACACTTGTTGTCTTATATGGACGATGCCGTCAGCAGCGCCTCATTCTGCCTCTTTGTATATCTTTGTATTTGAATACGCATGTCTATAACTGTTTCTTTGGCGCTTCAGTGTATATATATAAGGAAACATTCCACATGGGAAAAATATATCTAAAAACAAAGATGATGTGACTTACCGAACGAAAGCGCTGGCAGGTCGATAGACACACAAACAAACACAAACACACACACAAAATTCAAGCTTTCGCAACAAACTGTTGCCTCACCAGGAAAGAGGGAAGGAGAGGGAAAGACGAAAGGATGTGGGTTTTAGGGGAGAGGGTAAGGAGTCATTCCAATCCTGGGAGCGGAAACACTTACCTTAGGGGGAAAAAAGGACGGGTATACACTCGCACACACACACATATCCATCCACACATATACAGACACAAGCAGACATCTCACAAGCAGACATATTTAAAATATATCTGCTTGTTAAATATGTCTGCTTGTGAGATGTCTGCTTGTGTCTGTATATGTGTGGATGGATATGTGTGTGTGTGCGAGTGTATACCCGTCCTTTTTTCCCCCTAAGGTAAGTCTTTCCGCTCCCGGGATTGGAATGACTCCTTACCCTCTCCCCAAAAACCCACATCCTTTCGTCTTTCCCTCTCCTTCCCTCTTTCCTGATGAGGCAACAGTTTGTTGCGAAAGCTTGAATTTTGTGTGTGTGTTTGTTTGTGTGTCTATCGACCTGCCAGCGCTTTCGTTCGGTAAGTCACATCATCTTTTTATATATATATATATATATATATATATATATATATATATATATATATATATATATATATATATGACCTGCCAGCGCTTTCGTTCGGTAAGTCACATCATCTTTATATATATATATATATATATATATATATATATACTACCGGCCATTAAAGATGCTACACCAAGGAGAAATGCAGATGATGGACAAATATATTATACTAGAACTGACATGTGATTACATTTTTACGCAATTTGGGTGCATAGATCCTGAGAAATCAGCACCCAGAACAACCAGCTCTGGCCATAGTAACAGCCTTGAAACGCCTGGGCATTGAGTCAAACATAGCTTGGATGACGTGTAAAGGTACAGCTGCCCATGCAGCTTCAACACGATACCACAGTTCGTCAAGAGTAGTGACTGGCGTATTGTGACGAGCCGGTTACTTGGTCACCATTAACCAGACGTTTTCAGTTGGTGATAGATCTGGAGAATGTGCTGACCAGGGCAGCAGTCGAATATTTTCTGTATCCAGAAAGGCCCGTACAGGACCTGAAACATGTGGCCGTGCATTATCCTGCTGAAATGTAGGGTTTCACAGCGATCGAATGAAAGGTAAAGCCACGGGTCGTAACACATCTGAAATGTAACGTCCACTGGTCAAAGTGCCGTCAGTGCGAACAAGAGGTGACCGAGACGTGTAACCAATGGCATCCAATACCATCACGTCGGGTGATGCGCCAGTATGGCGATGACGAATACACGCTTCCAATGTGCGTTCACCGCGATGTCGCCAAATACGGATGCGACCATCAGGATGCTGTAAACAGAACCTGGATTCATCCGAAAAAATGACGTTTTGCCATGCGTGCACCCAGGTTCGTCGTTGAGTTCACCATCGCAGGTGCTACTGTCTTGTGATGCAGCGTCAAGGATAACCGCAGCCATAGTCTCCGAGCTGAGAGTCGATGCTGTTTTCCCACGCCCGGGTTCCCGGGTTCGATTCCCGGCGGGGTCAGGGATTTTCTCTGCCTCGTAATGGCTGGGTGTTGTGTGCTGTCCTTAGGTTAGTTAGGTTTAAGTAGTTCTAAGTTCTAGGGGACTTATGACCACAGCAGTTGAGTCCCATAGTGCTCAGAGCCATTTGAACCATTTGATGCTGTTTCGAACGTCGTCGAACTGTTCGTGCAGATGGTTGTTGTCTTGCATACGTCCCCATCTGTTGACTCAGGGGTCGAGACGTGGCTGCACGATCCGTTACAGCCATGCTGATAAGATGCCTGTCATCTCGACTGCAAGTGATACGAGGCCGTTGGGATCCAGCACGGCGTCCCGTATTGCCCTCCTGACCCCACCGATTCCATATTCTGCTAACAGTCATTGGATCTAGACCAAGGCGAGCAGTAATTTCGAGATACGATAAACCACAATCGCGATAGGTTACAATCCGACCTTTATCAAAGTCGGAAACGTGATGGTACGCATTTCTCCTCCTTACACGAGGAATCACAACAACGTTGCACCAGGCTACGCCGGTCAAGTGCTGTTTGTATATGAGACATCGGTTGGAAACTTTCTTCATGTCAGCACGTTGTAGGTGTCCCCACCGGCGCCTACCTTGTGTGAATGCTCTGAATAGCTAATCATGTGCATATCACAGCATCTTCTTCCTGTCGGTTAAATTTCGCGTCTGTAGCACGTTATCTTCCTGGCGTAGCAATTTTAATGGCCAGTAGTGAGTGTATATATGACTCAATTGCATGCCTCGTTTTCTATTGCGTTTGGGGGTCCGCGTGAGCATATGAGCAGAAACTGCCTGGTTGGACCTTCTTTCCTTGACATCAGAATTGCTGAATTTGAAATCGATTCTCCTTGCAAAGGCGTTATACTCGCCCGTGGTCCCACCAGTGTCGTATTACACGGCTATGAGTAAGAGTTCTTAGCGCTGTAAAACTGAATTTCATGGTACGTTCGTCTCCCCCCCCCCCCCCCTCCGCCAGTAGTCCTTGACGGCGCTGTTCTGCTGTGTTGCAAGACAGCGCGTATGGCAGCGTGTGAGCAGCAGCAATGGCCCTGGACAACACACCAGAAGTCAGTCTGCGGGTCACACAAGCTACATCGACCTGGACCAGCGCCGTTGCTCGTTGTGGCAGTGGCTCAATAGTTGTGGAGTGGCGCTGGAGACTTTATCTTACACTGAGCACGCTTGGGTTTGTGTCGGCGTTGCCAAGAAGTTGCCTCAGGATGGAGGCAGCATCAAGGTGCTGGCGAGTGTGGGTGGTCGATCTCACGGCAGAGGACAAGTCGTGGGTATGCGTCAGGGACTGGTGATCTATCTTGTAACAGCGTGGTGGGCTAGAGATTGACCGCAGTTGTTCCTAGAAGGTGCTGCAGGCATGGCAGTGGGCGGCAGTCCAATTATGGCCAGCAAGCAAGCAAGATGGACTGGAACGTAGAGCACCGTGCAGTTGGACAGCGTGTTTGCAGAGTTGGATATGTGCACGTCGTCGTTACCTAGCTGTACGGGGATCATCTATTGGGATGATGGACGGTGTCTGTTCCCAGTGTCCGAAAGAAGACGGCAGTCTACGGCCAAAGAAAAGGAACCGTGCAGAGTTTGTTACTGCAGAATTGTGCAGTCAGTCGACTATTGTGCTTTCGTGGTCCACATCCATGCGTGGGAAGCTGATAACTTTCGCAGACTAAATTATCGTAGGGCAGGCGCCGAGCGTGGTGAAGTCTTCTGGTACCTTTGGCGGTGTTTCAAACACAGAGAAGCTGAAACAATTATTATTTTTGGAACTGAGATTCTCTATTCGCTATATAATAGATATTTTATTGCATTGAAATTATTATACTCATGCCGAGAAAGTAATACTGCCATTTTATGTTGCCGTAATTTATATCTCTGTCGTGCTGCTTTCCTTTGCGGTATAATGGGTGACCTTCTGTTGATGTGTTGTCTGTTAGCATTGGTTCAGTTGATTCTAGTAGAGTATTTTTTTCTGTAGCAGGTACTACCCTTAGTTATACAATGTTATTCTGGATGGTATTTGTTTGTCGGCCGAAGTGACCGAGCGGTTCTAGGCGCTTCAGTCTGGAACCGCGCGACCGCTACGGTCGTAGGTTCGAATCCTGCCTCGGGCATGGATGTGTGTGATGTCCTTAGGTTAGTTAGGTTTAACTAGTTGTAAGTTCCAAGGGACTGATGACCTCAGTTGTTAAGTCCCATAGTGCTCAGAGCCATTGGAAGCATTTGAATTTGATATTTTTTTCTTGATTGGTGCCCACTTGTAATGTTACTTGAGGTGAATAAGATTATTCTTTAGGAATACTCGGGTCTGTTCAAGTATTTTTATTATTATTTCACTGTGCCCATTTTGGTAAGAATTATTCCTGTAGAAAATAGGCTTTATTTCTGGTTCTAACTCTTGAAGGTACTTCTGTTGATCTCGTTTGAGATTCCATATTGTAGTATCTGGTAGTAAATGAAAGTTCTTTAAAAATAAGTTGTATCTAACACAATCACAAGCCCAAACTCCAGTCCACCCAAATCCTGCACTACACATTGGACAGCCTAAGTTGATGCATCAAAAAATCAGGTAGCTTCATGTACAGTGAGGTCACTGGCACGTCCAAACATAACAGGCCCTTTCTACCATCCGGTCACATCTTTGTCTGGGTCCCACATATTGGGTTGACCAACATAACCCAATCTCGGCATTGGTAACAACTTTTATTCATAGCTTCAGTCTGCGTATGTACATCATAGACGTCTGAGTGTTGAAAAGGTCTCTGGAACTAAATAGTTTCATTTGATTAAAGCACCTATGCTTTGGTTTCAGCCATTATCTCCCATTTTATTCGATGTTGAGATGCTATTCCAATACAGCAGGAGAACCTCTGCAATGCTCTTGGAATTTATGGGGAATATCGAGTGGCTTGAGGCGTGTATGGGAATGTGGATGAGGAGGGAGGCGTGCTGTGCTAGACCATGCAGTTCTGCAAAAGCACTGTCCCAGGTTGGTGTATTGGTTAGCGCACCACCCAAATGAGGAGGAGGCCAAGTTCGAATCCTGGCCTTAGAACAAATATTCATTCATCGCTTCAGCCTGCACATGTACATCAATAACCGACAGGGATATGTAAAGTAAAGAGTTATATGTCTACCTGGTAACTATTCTCCATTATCAACATTACTCCACTTCCATCAGTGTGCTCATTGTCAGCGTATGTATTGGATTGTGTGCTGTTGTTATTATATGGAACTGCAGCTATTTGTTGGACTGCGAATTGAGGACTATGCTTAACGCTGTCAAAGCTTGAGCGCTGACTAGCTGTCTCGTTTCTGAGAAACGTCGTATATTATGTGCACTACTGTTCGTTCTATTGGCTAGTAATAGTGGTTCATCAAAGTTAAATCAATGGAAAAATGATTTTGTCGGAGCACAAAAAAGGTGAATACATTCCTCTTTAAAAATCTGACAAAAAAGTGGGGAAACAGCTGCCCCAATACTCATACCCCCTTCCTCACCAAATATTCTGCCATCTGTTTTCCTCTTTCATTGACACCTCCTCTTTCCCACCATTACTATCTCCTCGCTCTTCCTGTCTCACTGGCGGCATCTCTCTCCTTTTCACCATCATTGTCTTTCTGCTACCCTGCGTCAGCTCAAAAAGAGCGAATATATTCGCACGCCAATATTTTTAATGAGCAAGACGGAATGAGAATTGAGTCACTCGTTCCCCACTTTCCTGTCAGAGTATTTTCAGAGGGAAACATATTCGCCTATTCTGTTGGTTACCGTCTTTTTCCAGCTACAGCAGGGTATGTTACTTGTCTGCACCTCGTGGTCGTGCGGTAGCGTTCTCGCTTCCCGCGCCTAGGTTCCCGGGTTCGATTCCCGGCGGCGTCAGGGATTTTCTCTGCCTCGTGATGATTGGGTGTTGTGTGATGTCCTTAGGTTAGTTAGGTTTAAGTAGTTCTAAGTTCTAGGGGAGTGATGACCATAGATGTTAAGTCCCATAGTGCTCAGAGCCATTTGAACTATTTTGGTATGTTATTTATACAAAACGAAATATATAGGCCAGCAAGGTTTTTAGAATTTATTTACGTACTGCGACACATTTATATATTTTGTCATACAACAACAACAACAACAACAACAACGAATAAGTGTGCGTAATATAACATTAACACAAAATCGTTGGCCTTACATTTTTTTCTGGATGCTTTGCTCATCGATCACAATTCATCGAAAACGCTCCGCTTATGACTTGTATCTTAAGAGTGAAATTGTATTAGAAATAATTCACTAAATTTGCAGTCTTTTCAGTTTTACACAATTTTTGGAAGTAATTTTAAGTTTTTCAATTATTTTAAGACCCTTTTTAGCCCATTTTCTATCACTGCAGTGCCACGATGGACACATTTGAGTAGGCATTATGCTCAGTTAGTCACGAAATTTTATTGGTGAGACGATAGTGACTGAAAACATAGTTTTAAGACCTTGAAAACCTTACGATCACCATAGAACTCTTGTCATTTGTTCACTTTGTCAGTTAAAATACGCCTGATACCGGATATTACGAGAGTATTTTATGCGCGTAAGTACGGTAACTTTGAATCTATGTAACACGGCAACGGATTATGGTTTCGAAAGAAGTTTCAAGTTCCCAAGAGAACGTCATCAAAACAACATAAGGTGAAAATTTAGATGATTTTTCCCTCAACAGAAATTATAGACGCGGCCATTCCCACAATCGGTACTTCTGGTACCAGAAAATTATAGTTTTTCAGATGTATCTTAGTCACTGATCTAAACTGTTGGAAACAGGAAACTGGTGTTTCGAGATGAATGTCTAAAGAATGTACCGTTAAAATTTGAGCCATTTCCTATGCTTACTTATTTAGATAACTGTGGCACGAAGTGCCTGAACAGCTAAAACCGGTCTTTGCGGTCTTCTGCTCAAGTATGGTAACTTTCAAAGTTTTGACCTTGGTAAGGGATAATGAGACCATAAAAGGTTTCGAAGTTTCCCGAGAATATCTTCTGCAGAATATATTTTAGAAATTGATGCAATCTGCCATGAATAGAAATTATAGGAGGGGACATCCCGACAGTTGGTACTTTTCTTTCCCAAAAGTTAATGGTTTTTTCGGAGTTTTCTCAGGCACTGTCCACGAACAAATGGTGATTTTACAATCCATCTGAGGTCGACGCTACAACACATTCAACAGAAAAGAACCAACTGATTTGCTCAATTTGGCTGGGCTGGAGGAAGTGTGGCATGTTTAAATTTTGACCCTCTGCTGTATGATATTGACAGCAAACCCATTCTTCCGAAAGTATATAAATAGTAGCTAGGACAAGGGCTATCAAAAACACTTGAACCCTCATTTCAGTGATCAATAGAACCCGAGACACGATCCACTGAAAAAATCGCATTTTCGCGAGCGGCTTTTTGGAACGCATTGGTACTGAACACCATCGTGCACGGACCGATATTGTAAATTTGTTAGTAGAATGGGCAATGGCGTGAGTCTATTGAAATAAATAATAAATTTCTGTGGAAAGTTCGGAAAATTTTGTAATCATAGCTTCCGCAGCCATTGTCACAGTCAATAAAATTGTTATATTTCACCACGTCGTCAATGTGCACAATTTTCGGCCACTGTTGCAAATGGCCTTCCTCGGGGTGTTATTCCTAACAGCAGAATGAGAAAGTTTTAGCTCTTTTTTACTGGCTGAAGTAGCTGTAATCGTAATCTAATAGGGTATCGAGGGTGAGGAGGTGGCATGTTATACGTACTTTATTGCTGATTGCATTATTTCTTTTCTCAGTGGTGGAAATAGACGTTCGTGATTGGTGCTTCCTTAATTATTGTCTGGTGGAAACAGGAAATTCAGAAACGTACAGCAGGTGTGACGTAGAGCTGTTTACTTACCGCCTATTGCCGCCTGAGGCGTGCTGGTATTGTGTGTACCTGCGGCCGCTGTGGCATCCCGTGCGCCCGTGTATGTTGCTTCGCGTGGGCTGCCGTCCGGTGGCGCTGTTACTGCTGACAAACAGGATGCTGGAAGTCTGTCCCGTCCTCTCTGTTATCCATGTTGGCCGTCGCTTGGCTGTTTCTTTTTTTTTGTGTCATTAGTCTTCTGACTGGCTTGGCGTGGCCCGCCACAAATTTCTCTCCTGTGCCAACCTCTTCATCTCAGAGCAGCAGTTGCAACCTCCGTCCTTAATTATTTGCTGCATGTATTCCAATCTCTGTCTTCCTTTACAGTTTTTGCCCAATACAGCTCCCTCTAGTACCATGGAAGTCATTCCCTGATGTCTTAACAGATGTCCTATCATTCTCTCCCTTCTCCATGTCAGTGTTTTCCACACATTTCTTTCCTCTGCTGTTCTGTGCAGAACCTCCTCATTCCTTACCTTATCACATCATCTAATTTTCAATATTCGTCTGTAACACTACATCCCAAGCGCTTCGATTCTCTTCTGTTGCGGTTTTCCCACAATCCATGTTTCACTGCCATTCAGTGTTCTGCTCCAAACCTACATTCTTGGGGAGGAATGCCCTCGTTTTCAGTGCTAGTCTACTTTTGATGTCCTCCTTGCTCCGTCCGTCATTGGTTATTTTGGTACCTAGGTAGCAAAATTCTGTAACTTCATCTACTGCTTAACCAACGACTCTTATGTTAAGCTTCTCGCTGTCCTCATTTCTGCTGCTTCTCATTACTCTCGTTTTGCTTCTATTCATTCTCAGACCATATTCTGTAGTCATTAGATTGTTCATTCGATTCAGCAGATCAAGTAATTCTGCTTCCCTTTCACTCAGGATAGCAATGTCGTCAGTGAATCGTATCATTGATATCCTTTCGCCATGAATTTTAAATCCACTCCTGTACTTTTATTTCATTTCCGTCACTGCTTCTTCGATGTACAGATTGAGCAGAGGAGGCGAAAGATTACATCCCTGTCCTTCACCCTTCCCTGTCCTTCACCCTTTTTAGTCCGAGCACTTCTTTATTGGTCGTCCACTCTTATTATTACCTCTTGGCTCTTGTGCGTGTTATAATTATTGTCCAGCTCTTCCTACAGCTTATCCCTAATTTTCTCATAACTTCGAACATCTTGCACCATTTTACGTTCCCGAACGCTATTTCCAGGTCGACAGATCCTATGAATGTGTCTCGATTTCTCTTTAGTCTTGCATCCATTATCAACCGCAACGTGAAAATTGCCTCTCTGGTGCCTTTACCTTTCCTGCAGCCAAACTGATCGTCATGTAACACACCTTCTGTTTTCTTTTCCATTCTTTTGTACATTATTTTTGTCAGAAATTTCGATGCATGAGCTCATAAGCTGATTGTGCGGTAATTCTCGCACTCCTCAGCTCTTGCAGTCTTTGGAATAGTGTGGATAATATTTCTCCGAAAGTCTGATGGTTATCGCCAGACTCGTACATTCTACACACCAACGTCAATAGTCTTTTTGTTGCCACTCACCCCAATGCTTTTAGAAATTCTGATGGAATGTTATCTATCCCTTCTGCCTTATTTGATCCAAAGCTCTCTTAAATACTGATTCTATTTTAGGATTCCCTATCTCTTCTAAATCACTCCTGTGTCTTCTTCTATCACATTACACAAATCTTCCCCCTCGTAGAGACCTTCGATGTACACTTTCCACCTATGCGTTCTCTCCACTACATTTAACAGTGAAATTCCCGTTGCAATCTTAATGTTGCCAACCTTTTGTTTTAACGTCACCGAAGGTTGTTTCGACTTTTCTACATGTTGAGTCAGTCCTTCCGACAATCATTTCTTTATCGATTTCTTCACATTTTTGAGGTAGCCATTTCGTCTTAGCTTTCCTGCACTACCTATTTATTTCATTGTTCAACGACTTGTATTTCTGTGTTCCTGTATTTCCCTGAAAGCTTTTGCACTTCCTTCTTTCGTCGATCAACTGAAGCATTTCTTCTGTTACTCATGGTTTCTTCGCAGTTACTTCTTTGTATCTATGATTTTCTTTCCAACTTCTATAATTATCCTTTTTAGATATTTTTATTCCTCTTCAACTGTAGTGCCTACTGAGCTATTCCTTATTGCTCTATCTACTGCCTTTTTTACAGCCTCAAGTGTATCTCATCATTCCTTATTATTTCCGTATCCCACTTCTTTGCCTATTCATTTTCCTGTCTGATCTCTTAAACTTCAGCCAACTCTTCATCACTACTATGTTGTGGTCTGAGTCTATATCTGATTGCAGAATCTCTGTGTGACCAAGATGAAATCAAACTGAAATTTTCCAGTATCACCCGGCCTTTTCCAAGTATACCTCCCCCTCTTGTGATTATTGCACAGAGTATTCGCTATTACAAGCTGAAATTTATTACAGAATTCAATTAATCTTCCTCCTCTCTCGTCCCTTGTTCCAAGTCCATATTCTCCTGTAACCTTTTCTTCTACTCTTTCACCTAGAACTGCATTCTAGTCCTCCATGACTATTAGATTTTTATCTTTATTTACGTATGTATTACCCTTTCAGTATCCTCATATAGTTTCTCTATCTCTTCATCTTCAGCTTGCGACGTCGGCATATATACCTGAACTATCGTCGTCGGTGTCGGTTTGCTGTCGATTCAGATAAGAACAACCGTATCACTGAACTGTTCACAATAACACACTCTCTGTCTTACCTTCATAACGATTCCTACTCCCGTTATACCGTTTTCTGCTGCTGTTGTTATTAATCTATACTCATCTGAGCAGAAATCCTTTTCTTCTTTCGATTTCACTTCACTCTCCTGTACTATATCTAGACTGGGCCTTTGCATTTCCTTTTTCGGATTTTCAGCTTCTCTACCACATTCAAGCTTCTGACATCCATCTCGTAGAACGTTATCCTTTCACTGGTTATTGAATCTTTTTCTCATGGTCACCTCCCCCTTGGCAGTCCCCTTCCAGAGATCTGAATGGGGGACTGTTTCGTAACCTTTTGCCACTGGAGAGATCACCATGACAAGTTTTTAATTCAGGTGACATGTCCTGTGGCTACACGTAGTTATGTGTCTTTAATGCAGTGGTTTCCATTGCCTTCTGCATCCTCATGGCGTTAATCATTGCTCATTCTTCGGCCTTTAGGGGCAGTTTGCCACCCCAAGAACAAGAGAGTCCCCTGAAGCTCTGTCTGCTCCTCTGCCCTCTTTGACAAGGCCGTTGACAAAATGAAGATGGCTTCTTATGCCTAAGGTCTTCGGCCGCCAATGTTGATTATTAATCAAAATTTAAGCGGTGGTGGCCTTCGAAACAGAGAGCGATGACGTTTTGATTACTAATCAAAGACACTACCCCTACAGAATGTGTGGACTTTCGGCCGTATCTATCGTCTCTCTAATCTTCCTCCTGTGTCTGCCTGCTTAACTGAGCGGTAACATGTTTGGCTACCATGCACCGGGCCTGGGTTTGATTCCCGGTCGGGTTGGAGATTTTCTCCGCTAGTGGCCTGGGTGCTGTGTTGTCCTTATCATCACCGGCACGTAGGTCACCCACTGTGGTGTCACCTGAAATAAGACTTGCAACCCAGTGGGTGATATTCCCCGGATGGGACCTCCCAGCCATCAATGCCACACGATAATTTCATTTATTTTCCTTCCTCTTCATGGGAAAGTGGTGTTTTGCCAGTACTCAGGCTTCTCGGAATTCTATCTCTTTCCCACACTCATCCTGGTGTTCTGCCACCACAGGTTGGAAACGGATGAAGTCACGGAAGAAGTGGTAGCCACTGCCTTTATTCCGTACAATGGCGCACTATCGGGAAAAGTCGGCCGTATATTAAAGAAACACCGAGTTAAAACTGTCTTTCTCCCGCCCAATAAAACACGCTTATTACTGGGAAGTGTGAAAGATGTCCTCGGTTTGAGCCGCGCAGGATTAGCCGAGCGGTCTAGGGCGCTGCAGTCGTGGACTGTGCGGCTCGTCCCGGCGGAGGTTCGAGTCCTCCCTCTGGCATGGGTGTGTGAGTTCTTCCTTAGAGTAATGTAGGTTTAGTAGTGTAAGCTTAGGGACTGATGACCTTAGCAGTCCCATAAGATTTCACACACATTTGAACATTTTTTGAACCTCGGTTTGAGGAAGGCCGGCATATACGAAATTCCCTGTGAGTGTGGGAAGACGTATATCGGACAAACAGTACGCACCATCGAAGATCGTTTCCGAGAACATCAAAGGCACACTCGACTGAAATACCCAAATAAGTCGGCGGTAGCAGAGCACTGTTTGTCCGAGAAACACGAGATGGATTATGAGCGTACCAAGATCCTGGCTCAGGCCTCTAAATATTGGGACAGCGTTATAAGGGAGGCTATCGAAATTCACACCAGGGAAGATCTTATCAACCGAGACTGCGGCTACAATCTCAGCAAGGCTTGGGACCCGACATTGAATGTAATTAAGAAGACTCTCAGCAAGAAGAACGAACTGGCGACCAGGGCGGACGTAGCAAGCACATCGACGTTACGACAGATTCCGACGCCCACGTCTTCGCGACCGCCGGCGCGCGGGCGCGGACGGCGAAGAGAGCGGCCCGCGGAGGGGGGATTTAAATCGGCCGCCCGCCCTCAGGAGCTCAGTTCGGCAGCGCACCTGACGATGGCGACATGTCTGATCGCCAAAATATTGTGCCCGTTGGACACTATGAACTGGCAGTATCCCCGTGGACTGTTCACGCAACAAATACGCCGGGAGAAACTGAAGAATCACAACAATAAAGGATGTCTAACAACTCTCCTCCTCAACCTCAATACCCTCTCAGATTACGCTAACTGCCTCTTCCGCCAGTACATAAGAAACAAAACTTTTCCCATCCAGCAGTTAGAAAATGGAGCCTGACGTAGGTCATTTGCAACAGCGGCCACAGTGTCAGAGAAATTTTACACATTGACAATGTGGTCATGTACCCAGAAGAATTTCATCGACTTGGGAAAAATTCTCTAACCAGATTTTGCATAAACATTTGAAGTAAGGTGGCACTAATGCAGGCAGAAGATAGCTAGGGGTAGCAGGTACCCACCGTGAGGCCGTTGACGAGCCACTCGAGGCTGGGGGCGGGCCGGGCCGGCGCCGAGCTGCAGTTGGCGCTGAGCGTCTCCCCGGTCTGGTAGGACTCGCTGCTCGCCCACACCTGGGGCGCGTCCTGCTGCGGCTCTGGGGCACCAAACACCTGCCGTTACTGGCGCTCACACACCACTCCACTACACAAGTGTAAACAAGGCATTGTACGAGGGCTACTCGTTTATTAAGGTCCGATCGGTCGCGAAATATAAACCTAAGTCAAAAATCAAAATATCTTATTTGCAATGGTTAGCTACACATTTCAGATAATTTTGTACATAGTCGCTGTGGTGTCACGTATCGATACTGCTGTACGGTAGTATCACAAAGGAATTGCAAATTTCTGTCCAACACCGACAGCGCCGTGCAGGATCCAGTTGAACCAATGGACCACAACCGCTGAGCCACCCCTACAGCGGCTCTGGAATATGAGCGCCCTCTGCCGCTGCAATATAGGACGGCCGACGGTGGCATCACGGTCGACTTGCGCTTCGAGCCACTACGCTACAGCAACTTTGTGTGTGTTTTATCCTTGTAGACACCGAGGTAGCTGGACTATGTTTCTTGAGGCATTATGAGTAGCGAGTCATCATACACTTGGAGAAATATAAGCACACTACTGGCCACTAAAATTGCTACACCACTTAGATGACCTGCTACAGACGCGATATTCAACCGCCAGGGAGAAGATGCTGTGATATGCAAATGATTAGCTTTTCAGAGCATTCACACACTGTTGGCGTCGGTGGTGACACCTACAACGTGCTGACTTGAGGAAAGTTTTCAACCGTTTTCTCATACGCAGACAGCAGTTGACCGGCGTAGCCTGGTGCAACGTTGTTGTGATGCCTCGTGTAAGGAGGAGAAATGCGTACCATCACGTTTCCGACTTTGATAAAGGTCGGATTGTAGCCTATCGCGATTGCGGTTTATCGTATCGCGACATTGCTGCTCACATTGGTCGATATCCAAATACTGTTAGCACAATATGGAGTCGGTGGGTTCAGGAGGGTAATACGGAACAACGTGCTGGATCCCAACGGACTCGTATCACTAGCAGTCGAGATAACAGGCATCTTATCCGCATGGCTGTAACGGATCGTGCAGCTATGTCTCGATCCCTGAGTAAACAGATGGGGTCATCTGCACGAACAGTTCGACGACGTTTGCAACAGAATGAACTATCAGCTCGGAAACCGTGGCTGCGGTTACCCTTGACGCTCCATCACAGACAGGAGCGCCTGCGATGGTATACTCAACAACGAACCTGGGTGCACGAATGGCAAAACGTCATTTTTTCGGATGAATCCAGGTTCTGTTTACAGCATCATGATGGTCGCATCAGTGTTTGGCGACATCGCGGTGAAAACACACTGGAAGCGTGTATTCGTCATCGCCATACTGGCGTATCACCCGGCGTGATGGTATGGGGTGCCATTGGTTACAGGTCTCGGCCACCTCTTGTTCGCATTGACGGCACTTTGAACAGTGGACGTTACATTTCAGATGTGTTACGACCCGTGGCTCTACCCTCCATTCGGTCTCTGCAAAACCCTACATTTCAGCATGATAGTGCACGGCCGCATGTTGCAGGTCCTGTATGGGCCTCTCTGGATACAGAAAATGTTCGACTGCTGCCCTGGTCAGCACATTCTCCAGATCTCTCAGCAATTGAAAACGTCTGGTCAACGGTGGCCGAGCAACTGGCTCGTCACAATACGCCAGTCAATACTCTTGATGAACTGTGGTATCGTGTTGAAGCTGCATGGGCAGCTGTACCTGTACACGCCGTCCAAGCTCTGTTTGACTCAACGACCAGGCTTATCAAGGCCGTTATTACGGCCAGAGGTGGTTGTTCTGGGTACTGATTTCTCAGGACCTATGCACCCAAATTGCGTGAAAATGTAATCACATGTCAGTTCTAGTATAATATATTTGTCCAATGAATATCCGTTTATCATCTGCATTTCTTCTTGGTGTAGCAATTTTAATGGCCAATAGTGTAAATCTTCTGTTTGTTGGGTCGCTAGTAATTTGTGCTCTTTTTCAGATTTTTTACTGCGACAGTTACTACACAATTCCGTAGCCCACCTCTACTTATCGTTGCGTACAAAGTCGTACACAAAAGTCTGCTTCGACTTTGACATTTGTCACATCGTTTTACAGACTTCCCAATACCCTCGTCACAGAATGCAGCCGCCTGCATCGGGTCTGCATCTCGTTGTCTGTACCAAAGTGTTGTCTTCATAGCCAGCGCTTCATGTGATCAGCGATGAAACCCAGAGGGAGCCACGTCTGGGCTCTTTGGTGAATGATCAAACACGTCCCATCAATAAATCTGCAGGAGCTTTGTGCAGCCGAGAACTAACATGAAGAAGGAAATACTTGACACGGTACATGGGCTGCACTAAATCAGGGGAAATCTCTCAACAGGCACTCATACTTGGCGAGAGACACATTCTCTAGGCATCTTTACGTTCCAACTGCGCTCTCAGACCTGAAAAGAGCGACATGATGCGGTCGACAGTCATACTAGACACACTGCCCAAAACATCTGAGCAAAGCTTCGTCGGATTTGCTCTGTGGTTTCAATTTCGCGACCGATCGGACCTAAATAAACGAATAGCCCTCTACATACACTACATGCAGCATTTCCACCGAGTGGTTACGATTTGTTACTCAGGCACACCTGGGACAAATTCTACAAGGGATTTGGAGCAAAAACACTTGGTTCTTTGATGATGTTTTGTATGCACACTACAAGCAGCGTCTCCTCCAGCTTGAAGGACACACTTATTGCCTACTCTTTGGCACCTCCTGCTGACTTCCTATGGTAACAAACAATAGATACTACTGTGTAATTGACTACCACTCTACTACATAAGGGTAAACAATGTATTACATATTTTATATGTGTGCTACAAACAGTCCCAGCGGTACGACTTGCTATTTACATATCCATGAGGCACTTCCTGGTGGGGCTCTGGGGCAAAAACAACGTTACTGGTCATAAGCTACCACTCTGCTGTACAAATGTAAACAATCTGTTGTCTTTCCCAGCTGGATGTGCTTGCCCACACCTCGGGTTGATCCTGCTGCTGGTCTGCGACAAAAAACCTTTGATGGTACTGAGGCTGAGTCACCATGTTACTAACCAAATACATATTAGGCACTGCATATGTACTGCATTCAGCAATTATCCTGTCTGGTAGTACTCGCTACACACCCACCCCTGGAGTTCGTCCCTGTAGCTTTGAAGCTACTTTGCTCCACAAACATATACATACCGTTAGCTGGCAGGTCTCGATCTCTTCGCCCTCGTAGTTAGCTCCCTGCTGTAGATCTGGAGCGACAAACACCTGTCGTTGCTGTAGCTGGGCTTCAGCCCTAACACATGAAGGTATACAGTACAGTGTGGGTAAACTACATGCGGCATCTTCGCTGCTGCTAGGTTTCTAACTGCTGGAAATCAGCCAGGGCACTGCCTTCTGTGGCTATAGAGCACTGAACATTAGTCGTTAATTGAGATCAGCTATCACTTCGACAAACAAATGTAATTAATGTAGTGTATATGCTCTAGACACAGCGTCTCCTCTGACTGGTAAGCTTCGCAGTTAAGAGCAACTCGGCCGCTGATGACCTGTTTGTGACATTTGCCATTACCCTCCGTGACATAGGACATTATTAGAAGGTTTTAAATAGTACTTTTCAGTATTCTGCAAATAGCTTACCAGGATCGTGTAAGACTCGCTGACAGATAGTGCCATGCTGTGCATCAGCCTCATAAAAGATCCGACTACAATAATTTAGGTACTACAATATTATCTAAACGTAAACAATATGTTCTCTATGAATTGCTTATAGCAGACCCTGTGTATGGTGAAGACTACAATTCTTATGGATGTGGAGGAGCACGCCTGGATGTACGTTGGGCAGCATCTGCTGTAACTTTGCAGAACCACATCGTTGATTTTAGCATATCTGAAAGGTAAACAACATGTTGTATGCATACTGTGTACGGTACGTTCCACAACTGGTAAGTTTATCTGCTCCTGACACCTGGTGCATGTCTCACTTTGGGTCTGCATCACAGAACATTGCTGAGCTATCATATTACTATAGAAACAAAGGATATCGGTATTGTTTGCTCATCCACCATTATGACACTTTATGTTGCATCTGTGTGTCCTCAAACACCTGCCATTATCATAGCTGCGTTGCCGCACTGCATTTCAATTCTAATCCGTATACTATATGTAGACTGTATACACGGCAGAAAAACAAGTCACCAACAAACTTTGAGTGTATACTGAAAAGAAAAGAACTAGGAATTTCATTAAAAATAGACAGATGGCTACAAATTATTTCTTGTATTCATAGCATTATACCGTCACCAACATATGGCGTAAGTACTACAGTACTTACATAAAATAAGAATTAATGCCGACCTTTATCGTTGGATGTTGATGTGTATCTCATGTAATACGAAATGCGTATTTTGTAACAGTATTAGCAGCACTGCTACTACTACTACTACTACTACTAATATTACTAGTAGTAAGAGTAGTAGTAGTAGTAGTACTAGTAGTAATTGTCGTTGTTGCTGTGGTATGTTTCCGACATATGTATCCAATATATGCTCAAATATTGATCTTGTTGGAGAGGTACTAAATTGGCAGTACGCACATCGTGTTTTACCTGAAAAGTCAGTCCAAAAGTGGTACTGGGACGGGTTGTCACATGGTACGATTTTTTTAATGTTTCCGCAAATCTGATACGTGTTTAAACTGTGGTGGATTTAGGTTCAGTATAACATAAAGAGTGTGACGCAAATGCCTTAAGCTTGTCCTTATCCCATCGAACAAAGCAAAAGCGCATAAATGTTTCATATAGAAGTTCTTCCAACAATACCGACGCCCTGTCGACCTATAAGGTGGGGTCTCATTGGCCATTGTAGAGTTTTGTTTCCAATCTGCTCAGAACAATGACATTCTCGGCGCATTATGAAGTATAGCTGAAGTTGAGAATTTCTTAAAGATCAACTATAACTGACACTAACATAATTTTCGGCAAATCAGGGCACGATGTCAACCCACTTCGATGACCCACGAAGAATTACGGGGCTGTGCCAGCGCTAATACCGCACCCAGATGGGCTTACATTTGCACAGGGGAGAGACCAAAGAGCACAAAGTGAGATCGCGCACAAGCTTCCCTCACAACACCAGTTACTTTGCAACAGAGAAATGATAAGCAAAGAACATAACACTATAACAAGTAGAATACTGCGACAGATAAACATTTGCTAAACAACTTCTACATTACTAGAGTGTGTGGCATTATAGTTTATATGTTAAATCAAGGGAATTGCTCGAAATTATAGCGTCAGCAAAATCCAGGTGCTTCGAACCAGACATACTGTTTGTATACATATTAGCACAGCGCTACAAAGTGTGCACCTAGAGAGCATGAAATTGTTTGTAAATTTCTTTCTTGCAAGTTATTAGACGTTTTCCAAAACGCTAGTCTATCTTCACATGTAGGTAAATTGTGTGCCTCAATCGCCTCGATGAGGTTAGCCTAGTGGAACACCTAGAAGGAATACCATAGATCGAGATATTCCTGCAATACTAAGATGTGTTAAAACGATCTCATTCACGTACTGGTTGAAATTTGCGCAATGTATACTTAATCGCCTCCGACCAGGTTGCTGTTAGAAGAGTCACTATTGTGAAAGTACGCACCTAAGATAGGGCCATTCCACCAACGTCAAACAGATCCCAACACGTCGGCCCAAATATGTGGATTGTATTGCAGGTAAACACTAAGCACTACCCTCCCATCCGTCCTTTCTTCTGGACCAGTAAGAAATGAACGCCCCTACCCTAACCATCACTTTTTCAAAACTAACACTTATGCATGAGCGACCATTTTTCAACCATACTGCACTCCCAGGTCGAATTAAGGTATGTAATTATAATTACGATATCTACACAAGTAAACCTGCAATATGATTATTAATATTCGCAACGTTACTGTCAGACTTGTGTATTAAATGCAAGAAATCCGAGTATAGCTGCTGCTATTGACGTAATTCAGTGTGACCATAAAAATCCATAGACACACGCTAGACAGCTGGCGCAACTGTTCTGTTTGAAAAGAAAATTATTGCTTCTAAAAACTTTCCTGTGCGTTAATAATGAGTGACATCGCACATTTAGATATGCTTTAATGGTCTGAAGTCAGAATATTACTACTAACCTGCCACAAGATATTTATACAAATAACCTCTGAAATATTATTACTTAGTGACAATGATAAAAGACTCGTAAATGCAATCCCGCAAACACAATGACGGCGGGCTAGATCTTCCAGTGCTTCCACGCTGAATAAAAAGGCATGTAACTCTCGCTCTATGAGTTTGTGACATTACTACAAGACTCATAAATAGATATGGAGTATATATACATGTGTCTGCCACACACAAATAAGACTGAGCAATGGCCACAATGCAGCAGAAATAAACTATTTCTACATACGAAGTCGTCGACTCACTTAAGTCACATCACCTCTCTCGCTAGATGGTAAAATGTGACCTGAGAGAGATCTGCAGAGATCTCTAGATAAGCAGAATCCCCGAAGACGTACCACCCATAGGATTCAACTTTCGAACAACGCAGATGCATTGGCTGCTGGAAAAAAATATGGCCTGCACATACCTGATAACATTAGAGTCATAGCCATTTCTTATCGATCGCTACAAATGCCTCCAGCACTACAAGGCACCAGACAGCTCAAAGGCGTCGTCACAGAGGCTCTCCCCACGTAAATGAAACAGCTAACCTTGGAGAAGAGGCACTACCGCTTCAGCATGGGTGCATTAGCTGATGGTAGCCACTAGAAATCTTTCTACGCAAACTGACAAATTAGGCGAATCACCGACATGTGTGTGCTATCTGCAGCAACGGACAAGAACTGCCTTCCCCCAGCGAGAAATCAGGCGCCGAGAATAGTCAGGTTACTCAGCAGTTATGCAAAGATACGAGGTATCAGGTTCGTCCGTGCATAGAAAGCTAGTGCTTAAGTGGAGAGGCAGTGTGCATCACCTGTCATAAGCGCTTTGCAGCCAGTGCACACAGGCAGCCGTAAAACCTTTTAAAAGTATTTGTTATAATACATTTTTCTAAATATAGAGAATAATTGCAGTAATGACATATTACTAAGTGTAGTGGAGCTAAATTGCACAGAGAGAACTTATTAAATCTGCTGTATTAAAGGCAAAAGTTCTAAGAGAAATGTGCAGTAACTTGCGTCGTATTTACAATCGTTATATCGCCATTAAACATGTGTATTGGTTATGTATCAAATGGTAAATTACTACGAGGTGTGGCTAGAAAAAAACCGGACTATTACTGGTGAAACAATAAAACGAATGCAATAAGACTGAAAGTCGCGTGGCCTGTCACGTGACTCTTGCTCCGCCTACTGCTCGAGTTTCATCTGCCTCCTGCACTCAGTCTGCCCGTGGCGTCTGTTTTAAGTAGTTGACGTATTGTCTGTGCGTCGGAAAATGTTGAGTGTACAGAAAGAACAGCGTGTTAACATCAAATTTTGTTTCAAACTAGGAAAATCTGCAAGTGAAACGTTTGTAATGTTACAACAAGTCTACGGCGATGATTGTTTATCGCGAACACAAGTGTTTGAGTGGTTTAAACGATTTAAAGACGGCCGCGAAGACACCAGTGATGACACTCGCACTGGCAGACCATTGTCAGCAAAAACTGATATCAAAGGGATTGTGCACATTGATTGGGTATCAGAGGGACAAACAGTGAATCAGCATTACTACATTAGCGGTCTGGCTACCCTACGTGAGCGAGTACGGAGAAAACGGAACGATTTGTGGAGAAAAAAGTCATGGATCCTTCACCAAGACAATGCCCCAGCTCACAGTGCGTTGTCAGTGAAGACGTTTTTGGCAAAACACAACATTCCCATCTTAGATCATCCACCCTACTCACCTGATTTGGCCCCCTGTGACTTTTTTCTTTTCCCTAAAGTCAAGTCAGCTTTGAAAGGAACTAGATTTGAGACTGTTGAAGCAGTAAAAGAAAAAGCGACGGAAGTAATGTATGGACTTACCGAAAATGATCTGCAGCATTGCTATGAACAGTGGAAAATTCGTATGGAGCGGTGTAGAGACCGAGGAGGAGAGTACATTGAAGGAGATAACATGAAATTGTAAATAATTGTAAATAAATGTTTTTTCCAGCATCAGTCCGGTTTTCTTCTAGCCGCACCTCGTATTGACGTATCAGAAGGAAGGTCCACAGACTTCTTCCTAAGAAGAAGAAAAAAAAATAATAATCGAAAAAAGATTTATGACCGGCCCATGCGTTTTATAAAGTTGGTAGTCACATCTTGTAACAGTGAATCTTTTTTTATTCGCGTAAGTGAAGTGACAAACAACTTCCTAAGTAGAAGAGTTCTCCAACAAAAATATCGTAATGCTGGAGTTTTTAACAGCTAGTTCTGCCAACACGTTAGTATTACGTAAACTCAAATTGGCAACATAGGTATCACGTAAGATAAGGGAAAGGAGAACACGTACAGGTAGACGTTTCGTGTCTAGCCCTATTTCTTATGAGGAGCATTGGGTACCATACGGAGCATGTGTGTGTTCTAAAAAAGTTCAGGAAGAGACGGTATGATTTTGTGATTATCTAGTAAGCGACCAGCGGTTCAGACAAGCGTTAAGAAACACAATGATTCTGTTTGTGTAAGCATATGTCTGATATATGTTCAGAAACAAGCATATGTAAACTATGGGCTGGCTGTAAAATAATCTGTTATGAAAGCGCTATATCTCAGTTTACGCGATAATTATAGCCCATATATATTAATGCAACCTAGTAAGTGTCCCGGATTGATAAGTATATCCTGTATATTTTCGTAAAAGACCACGAAAGTCCTGAACATTTATTACATGTGAAAATAAATATAGATTGATGGGTAATTGCATATATTTATTAACAACACCGTACTGACATTGGTGCTGGGTGGTGTAACTGAAAACACATCTGGTAGGGTGATGTTTCTGCCAGCTATAGGTGTGAGTGCTTGATAAAACGTGGCTGCCACTCTACGATCTACACTCCTGGAAATGGAAAAAAGAACACATTGACACCGGTGTGTCAGACCCACCATACTTGCTCCGGACACTGCGAGAGGGCTGTACAAGCAATGATCACACGCACGGCACAGCGGACACACCAGGAACCGCGGTGTTGGCCGTCGAATGGCGCTAGCTGCGCAGCATTTGTGCACCGCCGCCGTCAGTGTCAGCCAGCATACGGAGCTCCATCGCAGTCTTTAACACTGGTAGCATGCCGCGACAGCGTGGACGTGAACCGTATGTGCAGTTGACGGACTTTGAGCGAGGGCGTATAGTGGGCATGCGGGAGGCCGGGTGGACGTACGGCCGAATTGCTCAACACGTGGGCCGTGAGGTCTCCACAGTACATCGATGTTGTCGCCAGTGGTCGGCGGAAGGTGCACGTGCCCGTCGACCTGGGACCGAACCGCAGCGACGCACGGATGCACGCCAAGACCGTAGGATCCTACGCAGTGCCGTAGGGGACCGCACCGCCACTTCCCAGCAAATTAGGGACACTGTTGCTCCTGGGGTATCGGCGAGGACCATTCGCAACCGTCTCCATGAAGCTGGGCTACGGTCCCGCACACCGTTAGGCCGTCTTCCGCTCACGCCCCAACATCGTGCAGCCCGCCTCCAGTGGTGTCGCGACAGGCGTGAATGGAGGGACGAATGGAGACGTGTCGTCTTCAGCGATGAGAGTCGCTTCTACCTTGGTGCCAATGATGGTCGTATGCGTGTTTGGCGCCGTGCAGGTGAGCGCCACAATCAGGACTGCATACGACCGAGGCACACAGGGCCAACACCCGGCATCATGGTGTGGGGAGCGATCTCCTACACTGGCCGTACACCACTGGTGATCGTCGAGGGGACACTGAATAGTGTACGGTACATCCAAACCGTCATCGAACCCATCGTTCTACCATTCCTAGACCGGGAAGGGAACTTGCTGTTCCAACAGGACAATGCACGTCCGCATGTATCCCGTGCCACCCAACGTGCTCTAGAAGGTGTAAGTCAACTACCCTGGCCAGCAAGATCTCCGGATCTGTCCCCCATTGAGCATGTTTGGGACTGGATGAAGCGTCGTCTCACGCGGTCTGCACGTCCAGCACGAACGCTGGTCCAACTGAGGCGCCAGGTGGAAATGGCATGGCAAGCCGTTCCACAGGACTACATCCAGCATCTCTAGGATTGTCTCCATGGGAGAATAGCAGCCTGCATTGCTGCGAAAGGTGGATACACACTGTACTAGTGCCGACATTGTGCATGCTCTGTTGCCTGTGTCTATGTGCCTGTGGTTCTGTCAGTGTGATCATGTGATGTATCTGACCCCAGGAATGTGTCAATAAAGTTTCCCCTTCCTGGGACAATGAATTCACGGTGTTCTTATTTCAATTTCCAGGAGTGTATAAGAAGTAACGTGGCTGGTGAATGGAGTCCAGTAATCCAGCGAAGCAACACTGAAGTCCAGCATTAGATCGCCTGCAAACAGCAGTCAATAAGACTTTTGGTGTAATCAATTTTCATATTACAAGTGTAGAGATACCGTGCATACTTTTATAAAATATTACAGGTCCCGATTTTTTTAAAGTAGTGTTTCGAGATATGGCATTGTATCCTGCCACAACCGAATAATCCTTTAAAACTACAGTCTTCCACATCATGTACATATCCAGCTAAATATACAACACTTGTATTATAATTTTAGGAGTCGTAACCACAAAATACATATTAATCACATGGTCAAATTGTTCAAATGGCTCTGAGCACAATGGGACTCAACTTCTGAGGTGATTAGTCCCCTAGAACTTAGAACTAGTTAAACCTAACTAACCTAAGGACATCACACACATCCATGCCCTAGGCAGGATTCGAACCTGCTACCGTAGCGGTCTCGCGGTTCCAAACTGCAGCGCCTAGAACCGCACGGCCACTTCGGCCTGCTTCACATGGTCAGCAACATATAAAATAACATTACATCCCAGTAGACAAAACCGCAGAACTAACTAAGGACTTATACATGAAGACTCTGATAGGCAATGACCTATCCTATTAATCACGAATGGCCTCCTTTATGTATCGCGAACGTATAATTTGTTTTCTATCTCCGTCAGCTAGACAGTGCAGTCCTCTAGAGATAGAGTACAGTGGTTCTTTAGATTCCCAGATTTAATTTCACTATAATTACCCATATTCTTCACACTAGCAAAAAACATTCTAGGAGGTATTATATCCTATACTAATTTGCTTACGCAAGTAGACGTCCACCCTAAGTAGTCCACAACAGAACTATCAGCATCGTTGTTTGGTAGCTCATGTAAACGATTTGCAGGTTAAATGATTAAACTATAGACATGCAGGGCATAACTTGTAAATTTGTTTGGAACTGCAATCCAATTACACTATTTTGTATGTGCCGTGACGTGTATACCCTAGGCTCATGGGGCTGGACGTGGGGGCCAGCAGGGACAATAAGCATGTGTAGTGCTGTACTGCTCACCAGAAATGCATACCTAGCCGTGTGCATTTATTAAAGTTATCAGATCCAATGTCTATAATGCGAGATGCTAGTACCAATCCCAACAACCATATGGAGGAACATGACAATTGTTGCCATAGCACGGAGGGTCGTCATAATGTACGAATGACTATGACATAATTTTAAGTAGAACTAACATGTGTATTTTGATAAAATAATATGCACAATGTAGGAATACGACATCAGTCCAGTGGTTATGCAGCCTCTGCAGTACAGTTAACGACTCAAAATTCATTACTTTATACGAGCACAGACCAACGGCATGAGGTTTTGTAATCGGTTGGAACAATAAATAATTAAAATTAAATATACTATTTTGCATTTGACCTCAAACACAATGTACTTGATTATCCTTATCGACTGCAAAAACGTGACTTTAAAGACTCAAGATGACAGCACTATGTCTGGCAAGAAATACGCTGTTTCTATAGAATGCGATGACAGTGCCCTCCAGGGCCTGAAGTAGTATGGATGCGATTTTTTTGGTATGCGTACTAATGAAAGAAAGTCATTTTCAGTGGCAAATATGTAACTGCGTATTCAAGTAATAGTAACAGTGTATGATTTAAGAGCATTGAACAGGAGATGGTGACAGTAGCTCACAGGTTGGAAGATAGAGTTAGCAGGCGAACTCTGGGCGATTGAGCTGTGAGAGAGATGCAACCTACAACAGAGTTGCGCTGCGGTATGGAACGGTATCTGCAATGACTGCACCTATCTCGCCGACATGCATTCAGAACATTCAGTTTATATGTGTCAACAGCAGTAAAAATCCCACAACTGATGCTGTCAGAGAGAACACTTAAAAAATGTTGAAATGTTTGATGATGGGTTCCAGAATTTATAAGAGCGACTAGTAATAGTATCAGATATGAATCAACATCATGTAGACAAAATGTGTGCCATCCATGTAGTGCACAGAGCCCGTTTATCTTTTATCAGAAAACAACTTCTGATTTCATCTGTAGTAACATCCATATGGAATCCATGTATATTCCTCTGTAGTTCTGGAATCATTTCACTTCACATTGCAACCAAATATTTTTAATAGCATTCCGGATAAAATAACATTACTATAGCCTCACGCAGTCAGAAATAATTGGAGTATAATAATATTGTCTTTTCATCCTGTCTCTCTCTCTCTCTATCTATCTCTCTCTCTCTAGAATGCGCAGTCTTTCCACTATTAAAGAGCATTTGATGTCATACTCTGTCCTGTAACTACTCGTTACGATAGCGACCAACCTTCCCTCTTTTCCGATTAATCCATCAGGATAGAGATTTTCTATTTTTAAGAGTATATGTGATGTCATGCCTCTCCCTCCCTTCCTCCCTTTCTATAAATAACAACTCCATATATTTTTGCAAGTGGTCTGCGTGCTCTCTCAGCTTCGGATCTGAAGCAGGTTTGGGAATAGATATAATTCTAGCAGTTCTTTCTTCCTTGTAGCTTTCTAGAAAAGTATCCAAGTTACCTCCAGGCACTTTGTTATAGAGCTTATGTCACGAAAAATTTCTGCTGCTTGCCATGTATGAATACAGATATCCTGTACGACTGTTTTGTACCAGGATTTTATTGAATGTTTGGATATTTGTTATTTTTCCACAATTTTTTGTTAATTGGTAGAGAAGGGATGCAGGTTGCTACTGTAATGAGTAGATATAAGAGAGTATGACACCACATGTGATTTAACAGTGCAAAGATACCCACTCACACACACACACACACACACACACACACACACACAAAGCTCAGTTACATTATTCTATGTGTTCGTCTCCTGCATGGAGCTCCCCCCCCCCCCCCCGCCCCCTCATCCCACCAATCCGTCTTCCACTAATGGCAGTGGTGGCAGTGGGGGCAGTGAGCGGCGACAGTGGAGATGTCGTGCAGGTGGCGTTGGCAGTCGGGTAGGTTCAGACTATCATCTGAAAGGTGTATTCGCCTGCGATAGGTTCAGGGTAATTGTTCTTGGTGGATCCACAATGTGCTACATCTGGGAATATTATTTCAAATAATGCACCATGTGCTACATCTGGGAAAATTGTTCGAGGTGGTTCCACCTGCACAAATTCCTGAACCGGATCCATCCACACAATAATTCTGGGATAACATTTGGAAGGGATCCAACAATCTACCATCCAGGATAACGTTCTGAAATCTACCCACTTATGGTAGGTCTGGAAATGTTGTTTCCACCCTCCACTGTTGTCACTGCAGTCGCCCCCACTCCAACACCGTCTGCAGCGTTCACAGGGGAGGTAATGGTGAGCCCACACAAAATACTGTAACTCATGTTTGGGTATGTGTGTGCGAGTGTGTGTTCGACAGAATAATGTCAACATTCTACCTCCACAGCAACCCAGGTATGTGTGTTAGTGTGTTTTAGCACTGAAACTTCGAGGAAGAAGGGATGCAGGTGTGGTACCCTGGCTGGGTTGGGACTCTGTATCACAGTTGTCTGGTAAAAAACAAAATAGCAACCTACACTGCTAATGTATGCATAGGAACAGTCTGAGCTAAAATTTGAGAGAGCCCACAGACAAACATAAGCAGAGTAATCGTTAGAGATAGGGACGCTGGTCCTTATCGTAATAAGTAGATACAAGAGAGAATATGTGCTTTAATAGTGCACAGATGGCGCATTCTAGAGAGAGAGGTATGGTGGCAAGGCAATATTGTCATACTTCCACTAGTTCTGTGTGCATGAGGTTCGGTAATGATATTTTTTCCTGAATACTGTGATATTCTCTCCCAATACAAGCGAGATGGAAGTCATTATATGGAATCTTAAAATTTTTTGGGTGCAATGTAAAGTGGTATGATTCCACAAAAGTATTACATGTGGATTACATATTGATAGTACTACAGACGAAGTCAAGGCATGTTTCCTGATAGAAGATAAAATGGCATCTGTGTATTACATGCTTTAGATTAACACCTAATGCTATTGTTTGTCGTTTTTCTAAATTTTCAGCTCATTTATGAGACATTTAACCATTTTCTGAGTGTTCTCTCTGGCAGTTTAAGATGTGGGAATTTTACTGCCTTCAGTACATAGAAAGCTCAGTGATTTAGAGGACAGTAAATGCATGTTGGTGAGATAGGAGCTCTAAGATGCAGTTAGCACATATACTGCTTCACATCTCATCACAATGTACTGGTCGGTTAAGTCTCTTTCACAGCTGAATCACTGAGGTTAGCCCAATCGCTGTATCCGCCAGCCTGCGAGCTCCTGTAACCATTCTTTTTTTAACGTTTTACCGTCATACATTATTATTATTATTATTATTATTATTTAAATAATTAATTATACACTTGCTATAAAGTGATTCTGGATGCTATTAAAAATGATTTTCCTCCATTAGGAAGCATTTTGAGTAAGACCATGCATAACAAAAAGGAATCACATCCACACTACCCCAGGCTCTAAGGGACATCCACATTGCATTTCAAAAAATATTGTAACTAAACGTAGACATAGAGAGTATGACCGAAAGTGCTGTCAGCTAGAGTCTTTACTTATAAGTTTTTGCTACTGATGTGGATAATCCACTGAAACGTGTTTGACACTTGTGTTCTTAAGCAAAATATTTTCTTTAATTTTGATTATTTAATGTGGAAATCGATTATACAGCGTCAGGTTTTTGATGTGCTCGTATAAAAAAATAAATTATTTTCAAGTCTTTACTACTAAGTAAGAGGGTACATAACCACTCGACTGAGAACCTCAGTCTAGACTGTTTGTACTATTTTATCGAAATAGACGTCTTAGTTCTACCTAAAACGATATCAAGCTCGTCCATACATTCAAACGTCGTTCCCTGCTAGGGTTCCATTATCACATTCTACCATTTGGTTGTCAGGTTTGCGACTGGGATCTCACATTTTTATAGATTTGGGTCTGATACTTCAATAAATATATCCCGCTAAGTATGCGTTTTTGGGGTGTAGAGTTGCACTATCTATGTTGCTTGCCACTGCTGGTTCATGCCCCACAATTAGGTTGTGGGGTTTACATGTCGCAGCACAAGGAAAATAGTGTAATTTGATTGTAGCTCCAATCACATTTAGAAAGTATTATCAGAAGACTAAATGATTGGTGGTGTTATCGAGATCTTTAACAAAGGTTTTTGTTATTATTGTGAAAGATCATCGTCATTTGCTGTATTTGCTCACTGTGATCATGTCACTATGCTAAGATGCCTACATAGCTTTACGGTTACTAATGCAGTTTGACATGGGTTCTAAACCTGTATCTTCAGGAGAATTAAATACTGTTGACTTCTGTAGATGTACATTCATTCCAGATAATCAGGGCTGAGAATCGATTATAAACTCTTCTCAGAATATCAATAGTTTTAACTGTTTAACCCGTAAATCGATTACAAGAAAAACAGCTCTACTGTGGACTGTCTCTGGGTGAACGGGATGTAATACCTTCCCAGATGTTTTTTGCTACGGTTAATAATATGGAATATTCTAGTGACTGTAAATTTGAGAATGAAGAGATCAACTATTCGTCTCTAGTGGTCTTAACTGTCTTTCTGGCATACATATAGAACGAATTATAACTTCCTAATACATAAAGGAAGTGATGTGTGCCGAGCAGGCTTAGACTGTTATCTATTAAGTATTCGTGTATGTAGTCCTAAGGTCGTTCTTCACTTTTGTCCACTAGGATGTAATGATATCTTATATGTTGTTGGTCCGGTGATTATTACGTATTGTGAGGTTATGACTGGTAAAATTAGAACACTTAAATGTTCTATTTTTAGCTAGATGTACACATGTCGAGGAAGACTGCAGTTTTAATGGATTATTTGATAATGGAAAGACAAAATAGCGTTCCTCGACTCACTGCTTAAAAAGACACTCCAGACCTAAAACGGATATAAGACTATGCATTGCATCTCTATTGTTTTAACATGGAAATTTATTGTATCGATACTGATAATGACAGTTGTATAGCAGACGATCGAATACTAGAATTCAATGTAAACTGCCAGATGATTCAACTCGATTCATCAGCCACGTTACTTTCTATAGAACCAAGGCTGGGAATCACATTTTATTATGCACTTACGTCTATGACTGGAAAAAGTCACCTCAGCAGACGTTTCATATTTCCACCGTGCAGCGCCAATATCAGTATGATACTGTTAATAAATATCTGCAGTTACCTATCGACCTATAATTATTTATCGCAAGCCATACATGTCCAGAATTTTCGTAGTCCGTTATGAAACCATGTGGGATTTGCTCTTTTTTTATGATTTCCAGTACTCTAGGTCGTTTATAAGAGACTCTTGCGGGAATAATATCTCTTCCCAAATTTTTTTAGAACACTCTTATACTCCGTATGGTAGTTTATGCTACTCACATAAAATAGAGTTAAAGAAGAAAAGCCTACCTGTGTGAGTCCTACGTTCTCTAATCCTATGTTTTATAAACACTGTAAGCAGAGCAGACACTGACGACGGATCACCCTAGCGTAGATATGGACAGCAAATGGGGAACTCCATTGACATAAGCGACTTTGACAAAGGGCAGATTAATGTAACACAGAGCCAGTGAACTAGCATATCGAAAACGACGAAGCTGGTCGAATGTTAACTTGCAACTGTCGTGAGCATCTATGGAAAGAGGTAGAAGGAAAGTGAAAATACCACTAAGTGCTAAATGGATGGACGTCCACAGCTCTTCATAGACGGTGGGGTGCGGAAGCTTGTCTGTTATGTGAAGTAGGACAGATGCTCATATGTGGCATTTCTGCCGGACGACCACAATGCTAGTACATGCAAGTGTAATTCGGAACACACTGTTCATTGTTCAAATACGTACATTGTTGAACGTTGAGCTCCACAGCTGAGCACCCCTATGTGTTCACATGTTAACCCAACGACATCGTCGGTCCTTCAGGTCCTTCAGGTGAATCACATTTTTGATATACTATTTCGACAGTAGTCTCCACAAAAACCAACATCAAGGTCAACAATGGCTTGAAACGTGCTGCACGCAGGACACAGCGTGGTGGGAGCAGTATTATGCTGTGTGAGACATTCTCCTGAGCTTGCATGGTGCCTGTGGTAGTAATCGAATACACCCTGTGAGCTACGAACCACCTGCATCCCTTCCTGCTTGATGTCTTCACCGACAGTGATGTCAACTTTCAGTAGTATAATTGCCCATGTCTCTGAGCCAGAACTGTGCTACTGTCGTTTGAGTAGCATTATAGTGACCAAATTCACATGATTTGAATTCTATGGAACCCATCTGGATCGCTATCGGGAGCCATAACCTCTTACGTGAATCAGTTGCCAGTTATTTACGCAAATTACATGACCTGTGCTTAGACAGCTAATGCCACATACCTCTACAAGCCTACCAAGAAACTGTCGAATCCGCAACAAGTAGATAGTTTCCATAGGTTCTGGCCCGCTCTTCATTTTCTAGCTCACTCACTCGTTTCACTCGTTCGTTCAATAGCAGATAAGAAGTTATCCATAACCTATGCAAACTATCTACTGTAATCTACTTTCAGTTCTAACTCACTTAATTGCATTTAAATTACTTACAAAAATTAATGAATATTAGTATTTTTTCGTAGCACAGACACCAATTTTCAAAACAATTATCTATTTTGTACAAAAGGTTGAACATAATAAAATAATTACTAATATTTTTTTATAAAAGGTGAATGTAAGAAATCAAAATCAAATGTTTTTTTATAAAAGGTGAACATAAGAAAATAAATAAAACACATTAGGGTGAATTTAAAAAGTATCATTTATTTTTACCATGAGGTCTATGGAATAATAAATTCACTATCAAAAAGTCGAAGTTTTCACATTGTGAATTCAACACCATAAAATTCATATATGTAGAAAGTTACTTCACTTTACTTTCAGCTGCCCAGTTTTGGCTACTTTTTATATCTTCTATTTTAACCTTTTTAAAATTCTTCCTATTTTTTAACACACCTAATGATTTTGTCTCTATAAATAGACGCCAAAAATAAAATATGTGCTACAAACAAACAGAAATATTCTATAATGGAGCTACTTGGAAATAAGACAAAACCAACTTGTGAGAGATTTGGCTTATGGTTATTTATAGAAAATTTAAATAATAATAATATTGTTACAAATTTGGAAACATTATTTACAGGAGAAAAAAATTACAATAATTCAAACAAATTTCAGAACTTTTCTGCAATAATATTATGGTACTTAAAAATTACAGATTTAATTCACTGTACAAAAGATGCAGACAGAAAACTGCTTTTACTTAAGAAAGAAGTAATTAGTTTCTGGCAGGGAGTATTTTCTAAATTTGGCTCTGCAAAATTTGCTGTTAAAGCTAAGTTACCTCTTCTTTTTGATTCATATACAACAACATGTAAAGGAGCTAAACAAGCTATTAATGTAGATATGGATGTAATAAGAAATAAATATACTAATCGTATTAATATTCCTTACAAAACAGAATTAGTAGTAGCCAAAATCGATGCATTACTAAAAGATGTGGCACAAATGTAGCAAGAACTTCATAAAGAACATTATTATTTATTATATTTAGACATAATGAATGATTCTGCAGGAATTGTTAACAAAAAAAATGTTCGAGTACTTAACAAATCTTAGAGTAATCCTAGAGTATAAATATACAAAACATTTTTTTGCCAGTTATCGAGTCCAGGAGTTAACAAACAGCCTGGAAACCATGTTATAGAATTTTTAAAATTGTCCAGACAGAAGTTTAAGAGAACCATTCACCTCTACATTATCTAAAGAAAAAGGTATTACAAGACTGGAAGCAACCATTTATATTTTATTAATCGATATTTCCAAAAAGGAATAACAGACTGTTTTGAGTTAATAACAAACAACAGGTAGCAAAAATTAACACATCACAGAATAGTTGCTATCCTATGTATAAAAATCTTTTGCAATATGTTTATTCAAGGAACAAAAATACGAACAAATTGACAAATCTGTAATATGGTTTACAACAATTTGTTAACTCCATGACTCGATAATTGGCAAATAAATTTATTCTATCTTTTTACTCTAGAATTAGAAGTTAAACGGTTTCTCCTAAAGAATCATTATTGTCAATAGCTATATTGCATTCTTCCCTATGTCTCCTTGCATTCAACAACTAAAATTATTTCTGAAGTGCTTGAAGATTTCATCTTTGTTAAAAATTGCTGCAAAATCTTGTGCTACGTCTAAATGACGTAGAATCTAATAAATAGTAATGTTCTTTACGAACTTCTTGCAATAGTAGTGCCAGATCTTTTAGTAATACAGCAATCTTGGCTTCTGCTAATTGTACTTTGTAAGGAAAAATAACAGGATTAGTCGATTTATTTTGCATTACATCTATATCTATATTAATAACTTGTTTAGCTCCTTTACATGTTTGGTGTTTGAATCAAAGAGAAGAGGTAACTTAACTTTAACAACATGTTTTACCAGAACAAAATTTAGGAAATACTCCTTGTAAGAAACTATTTACTTCTTTCTTAACTAAAAGCTGCTTTCTGCCTGCATCTTTTTTATAGTGTATTTAATCTGTAATTTTTAAGTACCATAATATTATAGCAGAATAGTTGCGTAATTGGTTTAAATCATTGTAATTTTTCTTCTCCTCTTGTGTAAATAATCTTTCCAGTTATTTTGACAAGATTATTATTATTTAAAATTTCTGTATGTAACCATAAACCAAATCTCTCTTTGCTGCACACATTTTATTTTCAGTGTGCATTTGCAGACACAAAAAGACATTAGATCTGTGAAAAAGTAGCTAGAATTTAAAATAAGTTTAAAAATAGACAAGATAAATAGTACCCAAATGTGATTTTTTTACTTATAAGAATAAAGTGGACAATATAAAGATCCTGTTTTTTATAGATGACAAAGTTGCCTAAAAATTTTTTTGAATGTATAAAAAAAGAAACTGAAGAAATAAAAAATTCTGAATTTGAAGAAATGAAATCATTAACTCTTGAAGAACAATCAAGATATGCTGGATCGAAAAAATGTACATATATAACTGTCATTATTCACCAAAAAGTAAAAAATTTCATCATCTTGATCTTTTTACTGCAAAACATTTAAATCCATTATGTAATAAATGTAATTTTCAGTTAAAACATCTCAGTTTTGTGCAAGTTTATCTACATAATTTATCAGTATATCATTCATATTTCTTTGCCAAAGAACTTGGTTATAATAGGAGAGAAATAGATTTAATACCAAACAATGAAGATACATTTATCATTTTTTGTAAGAGAACAGGAAGTTTAAAAATGTTATGTACTGACACTTTTCAATTTATAGCTTCTTCACTTGACAAACTTTCATCAAATTTGAAAAGAGATCAAATTAAAATGGATTTAGAGTATCCAAAGGAATTACTTGATATACATGAAGATTTGGGTAAAAGTATTCAGTTCTAGGATCTGTTCAACTGTGTTTGAAACTAAGAAAGAAAGCAAATTGTCAACTACTCTGAATGATAAAAATAAATATGTAGTTCATTATAGAAATATTAAGCAGTATTTCTCGTTAGGAATGGAATTAACAAAAATACATAGAGTTTTAAATTTTTAACAATGGGATTGATTGAAGAAGTATATAGATTAAACTAGAGAAATGAGAACTATCGCCAAAAATTATTTTGAAAAGTGTTTCTATAATTTGATTAATAATTTCATCTTTGTCACAACTATGACAAATATTAGAAATAGAGAGGATACAAAATTAGTGTCAGATGGAAAAAAAATGTGATAAATTAATTGCAAAGCCAAACCTTAAAAGCAAGAACTATATTTAATGAAAATCTTGATATTCATATGAAGAGAAGAAAAATAACATTTAATAAACCCATCTATATTGGTATGAGTATATATAATTTATCTCAAGAACTTATGTACGATTTTCACTATAGAATAATGAAACTAAAATATGGAGGGAATATCAAATTATGTCATGAAGATACATGCAGTTATATCTATAATACATGAACTGAATATTTTTATGAAGATGTGAAATTGATGATTAACAAATTTGATACTAGTGTCCATCCTGAAAACAATATTTATCATATTCCACAATTTAACTAGACAATTGTAAGAAAAATGAAAGATGAAGGCAATCGAAAAATAATGGAAGTATTTGTGGTCTGAGAGTAAAAATGGATGCTTATAAAGTTGGTGATAAAATAGAGGAAAATCTAACGATGTTAAGGAATGTATTATCAATATTAGAATAAGCTTGGATGATTAATGAGATTGTTTCCTTATCAATATAGAACAGTACAGAAGAATTAATAAGATTTTAATTGGAAAACACGCAATATACACAGTTGAAATAAACATGAAAGTGTTGAGTTCTCATAATGATGAAAGATATGTTTTGGAAAATAAAATTGATACATAACCATACTGTCATTACAATCTATAGGAAATCTATTGTAAATTTTCCTATGTAAATGGAGACTAATCTCAACAATGCAAGTGTCTCAAAAGAGATTAAAAATTAAGTGAGTAAGAGGTAAATATGTTACATAATTTTACTGGATCTGAATATTTATATACTTTGTAGATATGGAGAAAATATTGGTACTGAGCTTAATAATCAGTTCAAGATTATTTCTATGTTAATTAATGACTAGGATTTTCAATTAACTGAAAACGAACAAATAAAAGGGAAATATTGAGGAATGAAGAAACTTAAAAATTGAAATAATACATTTCATGACACTGAATTCATGATGTGAAAATTTTGAACTGTTTGATAGTGAATTTATTATGCCAGGGCTCTTATAGCAGAAAAATAAGAGATACTTTTTAAATCCACTGTCATTCATTTTATTCATTTTCGTATGTTTCCTATTATAAAAAACTATAAAATTTTATTTTCTTACATTCATCTTTTATAAAAAAAATATAAAATTTTATTTTCTTACATTCACCTTCTGTATGAAAGAATATAATTATTTTGTAGATTGTTGAAAGTGATACATAAATATTCATTTTTATTAATTTTTCTAAGTAATTTAAATGAAATTAAGTGAGTAACATCTGAAAAGTCGATTATAGTAGATAATTCCGGTAGGTTCTGGGTAAGTTTTCATATTATATTGAATGAATGACTGAAATGAGTGAGTTAGCTAGATAATGAGAACTGAGCCAGAACCTATGGAAACAATCTACTGTGGTATGCAGAATCAGTTATGTATTTCGTTTCAAAGACGGGCAAACAAGCTACTAAGCAGGTGATCATAATGTTTGGCTCGTCATTGTTCATTGTCCTGTTTGAGTTCACGTAATGCTGACTGAATGCGCTGGTAAAAAGTCAAGTATTACATTATTGGCCGTTGGAGAAATCTACTACTTGTAAGTTGTGTGTTATAGCACTTATGCAAACAGGAATGATTCACTGTGAGAAAGAGTGATGAGTGGCCTGCAACCTTAAAGAGCACATGGGTTAATCATAACTTTTTTTTCGATTGTTGTTTTTTCCACTTCATAGAAATCAAGAGTGTGAGCTTGTATTGTGGTACATCGGTCGTAATTTACCACTAGATATTTAACGATAATGCGTATTTAAGTGCTCAATAACGAATGTAAATATGATACAAGTTACTACATGTTTGTCTAGAATACTTTTTTTTATTAATATTGGCTTAACAAATTCTCGCTGTGCAGGTAAGTCCACTCCTATTAGCACTAAGTCATTACTGAAATTAGCTCAATAGTTAGAATTATGTGTAACAAGAAATTTGTGTACAACATTTTGCAGTTGCCTGCATGCACAGATTGTAGAGTGACACATACTGTGCACCTAATCAGGCACCAGCTTCCTCCGAGTGATTCCTGTTGCCTCCTGAGCATGGACTCTCCTCAATCCTTTTTGATTAAACGGTTTGAGAGCGATGTCAGTGGGTATGACGTTCAGTCTCTGACGGTGGAAATGAATTTCTTATTCGTTTCTGCTAGTGACATGTACAGGTTGACTATCACACCCATTTATCAGTTGTGTACGATCATTTCCCGTGGTCACCATCAGCCAATGTCCGCACGCTAAGGCCTCGATACTTCTTCTCCTGGGCTAACTGTTCCGTTTAAGTGAGTAGTACTGTTGCGGAGAAATCTCGGAGCTATCTGGAGCCCTGCAGAGGTGGAGGCAGTTGCGGGAATTGGGAAGATATGGCTGTGATTGTACTGCTATCAGGTATGTGCAGGCCGGTTTATTTTCTGCAGTGACTGTGGGTTGTTTGCCGGCCGGAATGGCCGAGCGGTTCTAGGCGCTACAGCCTGGAACCGCGCGACCGCTACGGTTGCAGGTTCGAATCCTGCCTCAGGCATGGATGTGTGTGATGTCCTTAGGTTAGTTAGATTTAAGTAGTTCTAAGTTGTAGGGGACTGATGACCACAGCAGTTAAGTCCCACAGTGCTCAGAGCCATTTTAACCATTTCTTTTTGTGTGTTGGTGACAAGTTGAATCCCATTGACGGTTCATCTATGGACAGGCGGGCTATTGCAGACGTTCTCTGAAACTCTCTCTGAGGCTGCATTTTATAGTACAGCGCTTCTTAGACTCATTTGTGTGTGGCAGGAACGTGTTTTATAGCGACACCGCACGTTCACATTGCGAGAGTTACAAGTCTTCTTATTCCTCCTGAGAGCACTGGAAGATCTCGCCCACCACCATTTTGTTTGTGGGATTATATTTATAAATCTATAAATCTAATAGCATTACTAGAAACATTGGAGGATTGATTTGTATAAATATCGTATTGTAGGAGGTTAGTAAGAATGTCTGTGACTACCACTATACTGCTTACATACAGTAGTAATGTCCATCAGTATCAATGCATATATGAGTTTTTCATACCAATAGCTTCTTTTTAAAATACAGCAATGGGGCTAACTGTCCAGCACGTCTCTTTGGATTTTTGTGGATGAGACGAAATTATGTTAATAGCTTTCTTATAGTGGAGTTGCATGTACAAACAATATTTTCCCACCAGCATCCTGGTCGGAAACGACTTCCCATACATTGTACAAATTTCTCAGTCATTGCTGGGTTTGGTGGCAATGTGTTGACGACCATATACCAAGCATTGCGGTTTGCGGTCGTAGCTGTACTCCAAATCAATGGTCAACGTTATAGGGCAGACTACACTCTAGGCGACATACTTTTTGCTGGAGGAGTGGGCAGGTTGTAGATACTGCTCTCTTTTTCTCGATATTATGTGACACTGTCGTTATTTATGTATCGAACTGTGGTATTTCTAATAAGTATCCTCACCAGGGTACCCTCATCAAGGCGATAGATGCGCACAATTCACTTTGATGTGTGCATAAACTAACAGTTTTCACAACATTTAATAACTCGCAAGAACCAAATTTATAACATATGTCATGCTCTGTAGGTGCTTACTTTTTAGCACTGTACTAATTCATATAGGCACAATATCTTTGGTTGAAGGCATCAGAATTTTTCTACAACGCTTCAACGCTATTATTTCCATTAATGCAATCATTTAAACACTAAAGCTATGTAGTCACACACTCTAGTACCTTCGCATGTTATTATCTATTGCAGGGTGGTATTTGTTATACATATATTATCTTTGGTTGAAATTAACTATGACCCATTAGTGTGGTGGGATATTCCTTCTACTGACTTGTTCGTTTCCGACACATACACTATGTACTCACACTCAAACAACCCCCCCTCCCCACCCCCCACCCCCTCTCTCTCTCTCTCTCTCTCTCTCTCTCTCTCTCACACACACACACACACACACACACATTAATAATGAAGTGATGGGGGGCACATGTTGCACTGTGACTAGCTCAGAGCATCATGACCCCTACGCCATACTTTCGTGAAGTCGAGAGTAAAGGAATGGAACTCAGGTAATTCGATTAAATATCTAAAGCTTTATAAAGAGACGAAAAATGTGGAAAATTATGTAAAATTGTGGAATATATTGAAACATGGGAAAATACGAAAAACCGGGTTAAACATAGGTAAAACTGTGGAAAATATGCAACAATGAGAGTACTTCACATCTGTTAGGTGTGTTCTGCTGATGCCTGGAATCGCCAAAATCATGTAAGCTTAAACTTTTATTACTAAACAGACCTCGAGTGACATGGCTTAACGTAATTTGTTGTTAACAAGTCCATGGAAGTTGTTCCATGATGTCTTAACACATGTCCTACCATCCTGTCACTTCATTTTGTCAGTGTTTTCCATATATTCCTTTCCTCGCCGATTTTTCGGAGAATCTCCTCCTTCTTTATCATTCCACCTAATTCTCAATATTATTCTGTAGCACGCAATCTCAAATGCTTCGATTTTCTTCTTTACAGATTTTCCTACAGTTCATGTTTCACTACCATACAATGTTGTACTCTAAACGTACATTCTCAAAAGCTTCTTCCTCAAATTGAGACCTATGTTTGATGCTAGTAGACGTCGCTCGGCCGGGAATGCCGTTTATGCCACTGCTAGTCTGCTTTTGTTGTCCTCCTTATTCAGTCCTTCATTGGTTATTTTCCTGCCTAGGTATTGTAACGTTCCCTGGCAGCGCACACACTATTAATAAAATAAACTGACACACAGAATTGCTGAACTCGAGCGTGCACATTTGCAAATACTTAACAACTGTGGCACGCCTGTTAGGAACGTGTACGGTAATGAGAACACTACGTACAGTTCATACCAACAAAAAAGCAATTCGTATGTACTGTAATTGTTTAACAAAAAATATTATTTAATTTTGTATAAAGGACGTTGGTTATTATTGTAATATTTTCTGTAATAATATTCTCGATGTATTTACGATTGTAATATTCCTATAGTCATAATATAATTACGAAATATGTTAATATCTGCGATGAAAAAATGTAAAATATAGCCACAGAGGAAAATAATGTTGTAAGATTACAAAGAGATATTCACAATCAGCAAGAATATAAATAGCAATACATAATGTGCATTCTTTGTCGTCTTCCTCGAGAGCTGAGAGAGAGAGGAACCTGTGACGTAGCATTATATGAATGAGCAGACTTCTTTTGTCTGTATCTAACTTTAGCCGCCATTAGAGGAGAAATTATAAAGGTGTGTAATTTTAATTATTGTTATGGTCTAAATACATTATAATTTATCAAAATTGTGTATTACTAATGTAAATTAGCTTGCTCATGTTATCTATAATATTTCTTTAAAGAATTTTCAGCACTTTTAGCGATTATCGTTGGTGTTGCTGGGCTGTGCCGCGACCGAACGATTTGCAGCGGCGGCACATTTAAAAAAATTGTTCCGCTATAAAATTAACCAAACCCGTAAATCGGGAGCAGGTAAAATTAACAGTGAATTACGAAATATTTTTCTTTTACAGCGATCCTGAGGCTGACTGAATTTATTACTGGTTTTACATTTGTGCATTCATAGGCGGATAATTAACGTTGAAGTTGTTAATCTGTTGGTTCTTTCAATTTCTAAAGCAAATAACTTAAACGTATAGTGAAGTGTGTTTTGTCAATGATGATTAAACGTTCAGGTCGGCTTGGCAATATTTAACCATTTTATGCTAACAGAGACAGTCTTGTGTTCCATAGCTAATGCCGGGAAAGAATTCAGTAAATATTTAAAAACCCACTGCATCTAGAAAATGTGTGCCAAGGCCGAAATACGTAAAAAAATTTAATTTAAATAATTTTCAAAGTCATAAATGTTATTAATCAGTTAGTTTGAATTTATCAGCATTAGAGGCTTGCTAAAGTTCACGTAATTTTAAATGTGCTTAATTCTGTCTAAATGAATTTTTATTACCACGCGTAAATAAGGGGTTCTACAACAAAGTTCGTACTGAAAGAGTAAATAACAAAAATATTTAAAGCCATTTCTTCCCCATTTTCATCCATTCATTTTTTACATAATAAATATTTTTTTCTCATTAAAGTATCAGAATTCCTTAATTTCATCTACTTCGTGATGACCAACCCCGATGTTAAGTTTCTCGCTGTTCTCGTTTCTGCTACTTCATTACTTTCGCCTTTCTTCGATTTATTCTCAATTCGTATTCTATACTCATGAGACTGTTCATTGCATGCAGCAGATGCTGTTATTCTTCTTCACTTTCACTGAGGATAGCAAAGTCGTCAGTGAATCTTAGCTTTGATATTCCTTTACCTTGGATTTTAATTCCACTCTTGCACTTTTATTTTATTTTTGTCATTGCTTCTTCGGTGTGTATATTGAACACGATGGGCGAAATACAATATCCCTGTCTTACACAGTTTTTAGTCCAAGCATTTCGTTTCGGTCTTCCACTCTTACTGTTCTTTGTTGGCTGTTGTACATATTGTATATTACCCGAATTTCCCTACAGCTCATCCCTATTTTTCTTAGAATGTAGAACGTACTGAATGCAACTAGCTCAGTTGCCCAAGGTGTGTATGACGCGCCCCTGGATGACCTTGAACAGACTCGCGAGTCTGTTGAAATATAATGAAAGTGGTTATTGATCACAGTGGATTACTGCTATTGGATAACATGGTGTTTACTTATCGTTCTATGCTAAATAAATTAATTTTCATTGTGAAATTTTTCCTTGCATTTTAGTACTGACGTTGTCTGTTTATAGCCGATATCTGGATTTACAAGAATAATAAAAGCTGATGGGATTGCGACAGCCTGCTGTGTGCCTCTCCTTCCTAAGAGTCTACGGTCGCTGATAAAAGGGTTCCTGATGGAATCAAAGTTGGTTGAGTTCCCCAGTGGCTCCTGGGGCGATGGGAGGGTGGGGATGGCCCTGAATGTTTGTCAACACAATGTGACCTGCCACCTGATCTTACCAGCAATGATCATTATGTCCAACATGTCCACTGTTAAACTACTATTATTATGTGAGATTTAGTTCTCCGTAAATGTTTATAGGGCGAGCACTGGGTTAGTAATCTGCTACATTTTTACCAGGGGATGGAAACGAAAAATAAATGTGTTTTTATTGTTTCTATACGACGTGTGCATAGCCCATCTTTCTTCATATGAACTACCACGCATAGAAACTTTGTTTACTGTCACAATTAATGATGGAGGGGAACATACTGATGTTTATTTTCCTACAAGACGAAGTCCTTCCACATTGGAATAATAACTTTCGAGAATAGATGATTCCTCGCCAGTCAGAATGATAGACAACGCACATCAACCACAGACTGTATGTTTTCGCATTTGGATGTAGTGCTTGGTAAAGCAAGCAAGTAGGCAATTACTTCTTATCGGACTAAAGATATTATTGCTTGGGGGGTTGTGGCTGCCTTCCTCGTTATAAAAGCATGGAAAGCGGATATGCGAAGAAGGTATTTTGTGCTTAGATTTCTGTATCGTTGTAGACGGAACAACGTCATAGGTCCGGTGTTAAGACAAGCTTTCTTAGTAGCAGAGAGAGCAGTAGATGGCAAGAACAATAGAGGAAGACAAGGTTGGAATGTATCCAACAAGTTATCTAGGGCATCATCTGTACGCGCTGGTCTGAGATGATGGATTGTCACTGGAAAGGGATCGTGGTGGTCCGCTTCAGACTAGTTAGGCTGATCAGACGGAAAAACGATCCTTCCTCAGCCGTGCATATCATGGATATCATTACCACTTGTTCCACCAGTGTAGTTACTTGTGACAAAATGTTTTGACGACCTGGTTGTAGTTTTCTTATTCCTCATTATAGCCCCGTGGCTAGGCAGGAGTTCATGTGCAGGTACAGGATGGGCTCTTCACTGGCGGGTACTCCGCAAGTATATACTAAAAGTTCTGGTTCGTATTTCTGGGCTTTATTGAGAAAGTGTGAATGAAACATCCCCCGAAAAGCCAACTCTTTCATCAGCGACTTAATTTTCCCTTGGATGTAGTGGAAAAAATTCTTATTGGTCTTTTGTACTTGACAGAAAGTGTTCTTAATGTTACAAAGTAAATTGGAGTCAATGAACCTTAGAATATGTTACGATGTTATGAGACATGTTTGCCACGCGTTTTCTGATAAACTGGGTTCGTTGAGCAGAACACTGTGTGTCCATATTCAATTCCATTCAAACAGGTACAGTTCTTTACATGTCAAAAGGGATTTACTGTGTCTTCCATAGCGTGATATTATGATGATAGGAATAATTTGTTCTCTGTATTTTTTGAGAATAATACAACAAGAGCGAAAATATCACAACTCAAAACTAGTAAAATGTTTTTTGAAACGTCTTTTTTTGTATTTGAGTGGTCTGCGAAAGTAAGTGAATGTATTAAATCCATTCCTGATCTAAAATTTCACCAATGACTTCTTGAATGTCTGCTTTTGCCTATGTCACCGGTTTGTCCTCTTTCTTTGATTTCATTTATTGAAGTACAACAGAAACATTACCCGCCTTGTTAATTTTGACTCCTCCTGAACCGTAGGTACTTTATATGGGATTCACAGCAGAATTATAGAAAGAAATATTTCCTTCATCATCACGTAGAAGAAGGTGTAAGCAGATGAATGACGAACACTAACTTCACTTAACGAAAGTTTATTCAGCAGTTGCACATACAAGAGCATTCCAGTACAATGATTCTTCACATTTGTGGATATTTCTAGATCGTACTCAAACCGAATATAAAAATTAAAATTGTACAGGTGAGTTTTGAACAGTTTAGTACCATCACAACTACACCACGGTGCTACTTAGCTTCTTCTGTGACATTGCTCCCTCCTTAAGTGTACAGTGTCTTGATGTTACGTCCTCCTAGTCCGGGAACGAGTCTTCGGTCCTGCATACTCCGACTCCCGATGACTGATTCTCGCCCTGGCGGTGATCTTCTTAGAACTTCCTTTACTGCTACGCTCTACGTCACTTTTCGCTTGTTGCTTGTCACTGGAGCATCTACTTTACCTTGGGTTGCAGGATCCTTAAAGGGCTTCATTTGAAGGACGTGGACCGTATCTCATATCTATCGTCGTCTTGTGTGGGGGACGAAATCTTCAACTTCATAAGTAACATCAGACAACTATCTTACAACCTTATGAGGTCCAAAGAAGCGCCTGAGGAGCTTCTCAGAGAGACCAACCTTCCGAACAGGAGTGAAGATCCAGACAAGGTCACCAGGCTGGTAGACAACAGGGCGGTGGCTCGCGTGATACCTTCGGCGATCGTTTTCTTCTGCCCGCAGCGTGCAGAGTCGAGCTAACTGCCTAGTTTCCTCAACTCTGGTTAACACCTGGCTGATGTAGTCGTCGTCCACGTCATCAGGATGTAACGGAAACACAGTGTCCATCGTCGTAGTCGTCTCACACCCATACACCAGGAAAAATGGCGTAAATCCTGTGGTGTCTTCTTTGGCGGTGTTGTAGGCAAACGTCACGAAAGGTAGCACCTCATCTCAGTTGCCGAGCTCGACATTGACGAACATTGATAGCATGACGGCCAAGGTGTTACTAAGGCGTTCACTAAGCCCGTTAGTATGCGGATGGGAGGCAGCCGTCATAAGATTGGGGGCACTGTCTTTCAATACAACGTCTTCCACGACGAATTTGGCTACCTCGGTTGCTTCGGCTGTTTTCAGGGCTTTTGTAATGGCATAGTGTGTCAGATAATCAGTGCAAAGCCGGCCGAAGTGGCCGTGCGGTTAAAGGCGCTGCAGTCTGGAACCGCAAGACCGCTACGGTCGCAGGTTCGAATCCTGCCTCGGGCATGGATGTTTGTGATGTCCTTAGGTTAGTTAGGTTTAACTAGTTCTAAGTTCTAGGGGACTAATGACCTCAGCAGTTGAGTCCCATAGTGCTCAGAGCCATTTGAACCATAATCAGTGCAAACAATAATCCATCTATTGCCACTAGCAGACGTTGGAAATCGTCCTAGGAGGTCAATCCCAACACGCTGGAAAGGCGTTTCGGCTGGTGGAATTGGTGTGAGTCGGCTATGTGGTTCCTGAGGAACTGCATTTCTCCTCTGGCACTCTCGACAGTGCGACACATAGTGACGGACACTGCTAAATAAAGCTGACCAGAAAAATCTCTTGCGGATTCTATCATAGTCTTAATAAATCCTATATGTCCGGCCTCAGCTGTGTCATGGAATTTTTGTAGAACACCTAAGCGCATGTGTTTAGGAATCACTGGTAGCCACCTCTTTACAAACGGATCAAAGTTTTTTTTTGTTTTTTGCAAAGTAATTAACTACCTTAAACTGTCCTTTCACATCCTCTGACCGATTTAAGGAAAGCATAATTTGAGATATCTTGGCGTCCTTCTTCTGCTCAACAGAGAGATCCTGGAATACAGCAAGACAGTCAATATCTTCGTCAATGTCTTGATGGTCTTGCACAGGGTTTCTTGAGACAATCGGCATCTTGGTGTTTTCTTCCACTTTTGTACACTATGGTAATGTCATACTCTTGAAGACGTAGTGCCTACCTGGCGAGACGTCCTCTTGACTCCTTAAGACCTGTCTACCAACAAAATGAATGATGGCCTGTAACAACTCTGAATGGCCTTCCATAGAAATACTGTCGAAATTTACACATGGCCCAGATTATAGCAAGACATTCTCCTTCTGTAGTTGAGTAGCTTCTCTCGGCTTTTGTAAATGTCCTAGAAGCATAGGCTATAATCTTCTCTTTTCCAGCCGAAATTTTCACCAGAAGAGCACCGATCCCATACCCGCTAGCATCTGTGTGTAGTTCTGTAGGTGCTCTCTCACCATACAGACCAAGTACAGGGTCAGTTTTCAGAGATTTTCACAGCACATCGAAATAATCTTGTTGAGCACTACCCAAGATAAATTTTTCATCAGCTTTTAACAACTCTTGGAGTGACCTGGCTTTGATACAAAAGTGTTTGATAAAACGACGGTAATCAGAAAAATAATCCGCGGAAGCTTCTCACATCTCTAATACTTTTAGGAATAAGAAATTCCGTTATAGATCTCACCTTTTCTGGGTCTGGCCGCACCCCTTCGTTTGACACAAGGTGTCCAAGTATTTTGATTTCTTTTGCTCCAAAGAGACACTTTCTTGGATTAAGCTTCAGTCCGCCTTGATGGAGACACTTAAGAACGGCCCTCAGTCTTTTTATATGCTCTTCAAATGTCTCTGAGAACACTACAATGTCATCTAAATAACAAAGACACACCGTTCGCTTCAGGTGCCTTAGAAGATTATCCATTATTCGTTCAAAAGTTGCTGGTGCATTACACAAACCAAAAGGCATACCCTTAAACTCATACAGGCCGTCAGGGGTGATGTATGCAGTTTCTCACGATCAGCCTCATCTACTTAGATTCGCCAATATCCCGAGTACATCTCCATGGTTGAGAAAAACTTAGCCCCCTTCAGACAATCTAGTGTATCGTCAATTCGTGGAAGAGGGTAAACGTCCTTGTTTTTATTATCTTATTAAGCTTCCTGTAATCAACTCAAAAGCGCCAACTGCCATCCTTCTTCCTGACGAGGACCTCTGGTGACGACCATGGGCTTTGCGAAGGCTGAGTGATGTCATTGTTCATCATTTTCTCTACCTAGTCGTGAATTATTCGACGTTCCGTTGCTGACATACGGTATACTCTCTGGCTTATTGGTTGATGGTCTCCAGTGCTAATCCGGTGCTTCACCGTCGATTTGTCTAATTTGCTCTTCACCTGTGGACTGAAGCATTAAGAGAACTCTTGAAGAATGGCAAGTAGCTTCTCTTGTTGTTCCTTAGTGAGATCTGGGTGATAGTAGAGCTAGAAGATCTTGTCTCGTAGTAGAGGTTTCTATGACATTCAGCTGTTCTCAATTAACGGCTCAGCGTTTGCTACGCACATGAGTCGTGGAAGGGTCTGCGGATCTCGGCGACAGTTGACTACAGATGACTAACCACAATTCACCGAATCCGTTCTTAAACGAGACGACAGAGGCTGGGATGACCAAGTTTTTCTTCAGTGGTACGCTTCTCTTACATTCCACAACATGATCCATAGGTTGATGCATGGCATGATACATGACAGTTACCTTTCTAGCGCTGACTGCAGGAATTATCACTTCAGTCGGCACACATAGTCTCCACGCACTCGGATGCGCGTCTTCCTGTCCACAGTGTCTCATCTCATCTAGCATAATCTTCGAGTGATTACAATCTATAACTGCCTGAGAAGCTTTCAAAAAGTACCATCCGAGAATGACGTCTTGACTACACCCTTGTAAGACGATGAATTCTAAGGGCTGTGTATGGCCACTTATACCCACAGGAATGGTACATTTACTTGTAGGTTTTACATATTTCCTATTAGCCACCTTCAGCAGAGATGTTTTGGTGTTGACGCATACGGTTTTCTGCAACTAGCGACGGTATTTCTCCGAAATGTCTGAATATGATGCATCAGAATCCACAAGAGCTTGGGCTGGCCGGCCATCCATGAGGATATCGACGTAGGTTACTATCATTTTTCTAGTGATCGAAGGCGGAGGATTTTTTTTTCTTCGGTGGCCTCACCTCCAATGAAGGTCGCACCCTTTAGTATTCCAGGTTGAGACGGCTATGACCGGCTGGAGCTTCTGAACGGCGATGGAGACCTTGATCGACGTGTTGAGGAGCGTCCTCTACAGCGGCTAGCTCACGGCGATGGTGACCTACGTCGTCCCGCACCCATATATACTTGTTCACCTTCGTCGTTCCGGAGTTGGTGTCGGCTAAGATCGGTCTGCTGTCTTCTGGCGCGGGCGTCATCAAATATCCGCCGCCTTTCTCGACAATAGCGCACCACATGTCCCGGTTGTCCACAGTGGAAACATACTGGTCGGTTATCCTGGGTCCTCCAGACGTCAGTTTTCCTTGATGACCAAACAGGTTCCTCATGCGCCATTGTGTAAACGTAACTCCGCCTGGGTCTCGACTTTTTCACCGTTTTAAACAGAAATGAAGGACGAGGGATTGGGTTCAATGTCTGTTCCACTTCCTCCCTTACGACCTCTTGAAGCGTCTCGGATTTTTGCACACCGTGCAATCCAAGTGCCTTCTGAACTTCCTCTCTCACTATCTGACGAAGAACACTTGTGAAATCAGTTGCTTCCTCCATCACAGACATCGATACGACGTTTGGAAGCCGTTCAAACTTCTTGCATGTAATTCTTTTTTGATGCATCGTCTCGATGTACTGGCACCATTTTATGAAGTCGTCTGCTGTCGAAACCTCCTTCAGGAGTAGGGCTTGATACATGTCTTCAGCAACACCATTGATGAGATGTGCAACCTTATCTTCCTCCTTCATTCTAGGATCCACTATTTTACACAGCTCCAAGACGTCTTGAATGTAGGATGCTGTAGTTTCTCCTGGACACTGTGCCCTGCATTTTAATTTATCTTTAGTCTTGCACTTCTGTCGTTGTGTGTCGCCGAAATACTCGCTCAGTTCCGCCTGCAATACTTCCCAGCTTGTGAACTTCTCCTCGCTGTTCTCATACCACTGCTTGGCAGTGCGCTCCAAGTAGAAAAATACGTTAGCGAAACACACGGTGTCATCCCATTTGTTAAATTTGGCTATACGCTCATATACCTTGAGCCACTTATTTGGATCTCGACCATCGTCACCAGAGAACCCGGAAGGATGTCTCATGTGGTGGCACACAGTTGCTGTCATCGTACTGTCCTCTTCTTCTCTTACTCCGATAGAGTGCGATGAGATGAATATGGCTCGAATTCGGGTTTCTCGCCACGTTAACGGCGGCTCTGTCGTGGCCTGATGGGAGCCACTGTATCGTCGATAATGGGCGCTATCATAAGTTCCAATACCCAGCGCCTCCACCAGAATAATGTGACGTAGAAGGAGGTGTAAGCAGATGAATGACGAACACTAACTTCACTTAACGAAGGTTTATTCAGCACTTGCACATACAAGAGCGCGGAGCGAACTGCCTCCGGCCAGAACAAATACAGTATATATACAGCTACAGAACATTCCAGTAGAATGATTCTTCACATTTGTGAATACTTCTAGAATGCACTAGAACCGAATGTAGAAATGAAAAGTGTGCAGTCCAGCTGAGTTTTGAACTCACGACTCTCCATACAACAGTTTCGTATCATCACCACTACACCACAGTGCTACTCAGCTTCTGCTGCGACAATACACTCGTCGTCTTTAATAGGTTTATAGCGATTCATCTCATACACACTACAAATTGAAGCTACAATCTGCACTCGACATCATTGTTGAAGACATTACTGTCCATATCACTGTCCACCGCTCGTGGTCTGCTGACTAGCGTTGCTGCCTCTGAATCACGGGGTCCCAGGTTTGATTCCCAGCCAGGTCGGAGATTTTCTCCGTCCGGGGACTGGGTGTTTGTGTTGCCCTCGTCATTTCATCGTGATTCGGGAAGATGGAGAAACTAGATTGTAAAAATATTGGGAATTTTACGGGTGCTGATAACCGCATCGTTGAGGGCCCCTCAAACCAAACCTCATCATCATCATCACCTATGTCACTAGGTGTACCCAGTGGGTGATTGGATTCGATTAGCAAAAGTCTTGTGAATATACTGGGTGGTTATAATTAAACTTTCCCTATTTAACATGTTGTAACACGGAAACTAATTACCGTACGAGTACCAAACTTGGTAGCATTGATGTCCAGAGTATGGAGTGTATAATTTCCATGCATCACAGCGCCACCGTCCAGTACCAACTATGGCCACCAGGTGTCATGATCAGTCATCGTGATTCATAATCTCACAGCCTGACCAGTCGCAGTGCACTTGTTGACGTGTCAACATGAGCTTGGACAAAAGGAGCAGGGAATTATTGTTGAAGCTCTATCAGCAAAATAACAGTAATGCTGCAGCTGCACTTTGAAACTATTCTCAGCTGAATGGATTACGGAAGAGTCCTCTTTCTCCACCTGATGTGCGTATCATGATGAAGAAATTCAAATCAACTGGAGAACTGAGCGTCGCTCCGGGAAGAGACCGACGACTGGTTGCACCGCAGGTGGTTGATGAAATCGCTGTTGCTATGGCAGACAACATTGCGCGCAATTCTCGATCGTCAGGTAGTGTGCGTGCTGTTTCACGACAGTTAGCATCTCTTGGTCCACTTCGAACCACTCTCAAATGGTATCCGAAAAAGATCCATATCGTACAGCAGCTTGCACCCCAGGACGCACAATGACGTGTTTCATCGATAGTTTATTCTTTACATTTCGCCCTTCTGAACGGATAGCATTGTGTTCATGTCGGAATTCCATGTCGGAATTCCATGTTAGCCATTTGGGAGCCGGGGAGGCTGCACAATTTCTAGACGTTTTGGATAGTTTCCGTTATGTCTTCACCAACAAGCTGGGAGTGACTAATGAGATTCAGTATAAAATCTGACTAATGGATGATGTTCCGGTGTGCCAAGTTACATATAGATTGACCCCTCCTAAAATGAATATCTCATGTCAGAAGGCAAACGGTATGCTCAGGGATGGGGTAATTACAATCTCGACATCCCCATATAACTTTCCCGCATTTCTTGAGCCTAAAGAGCAAGGCGAAGATTGCCGCCCAGTGCTGGACTATAGGATATGGAATCAAAAGTTCATTCCCGAATGAGTGCCACTCCCTGATCTTTATAATTTTTTATCTAGTTTTTCCGTACGCGTTTCTTTACTGTGCTCGATTTGAATCAAGCTTGTTATCAGATTACATTGACTGAGGACTGTAGCCATGTTACACATTCTATACGGACGGGAATCTGTAGGAGTTTAACAGAGTACTTTTTAGACCTTCTAGTGGGGCTGATATTTTGTCTCGCCTCTTAAATGACGTTTTCGGTAATTTTAAGTTTAAACCGCTTTACAACTACGCAGATACCGTGGTGGTTTATAGCGCCACTTTTACCGAAGATCTGAAACACGTCCAAGAGGTTCCAACACGCCTGTGGGGAACCGGACTCACCGAAAAACTCTCTAAGATCACATTGGCTCATGGACAGATCTCCTTCTTGGGCCGTGTAGTCGCGATGGGGTTAGAATTGACCAAGAGAGGACTCACGATTAACGAAGGTTGCCACCCCCCACTCCCCATCCCCCACACCCCCCTAGAAACGAGAAATAGGTGGCCAGGTTTATTGGCACAGCCAGTTCTCTCAGTTAACGGCTCTGTTTAACAGCCTGCGGTGAAAGGGCGACGTATTTAATAGGGGAGGAAGCCATCAAACCTCCTTTGGAGCCATTAAGATGGCTTTGCGTAATACTCCAGTGCTGGCTATTCCTGATTTTGAGCTCCCGCTTATTGTTCAGACTTCTGCATCTGATACTGGGGTAGTGGCAGTTCTCCTTCAACAACAACTTGGGGAGCTGCATACAGTACCTTATGCCTAAAGGAGGTTACCACCAGCTGAGCTCAAGTATTTGCTCGGTGAGTGGGAGGCCATAGCTCTGCTACTTGTTTTAGAAAAATTTAGGTTTTACCTCGAGAATAGCGAGTTCGTTCTGGAAACTGATATCCAGGCTTTAAACTTGGTTCTGACACGCCCTAGAATAACTGGCGGATAGCACGTTGGGTGGTCTGCATTTACTCATTGCAGTTTAAGGTCAAGCACATCAGAGAGCCGGCTAACCGAACTGCAGATGCTTTAACGCATTGTTTGAGGAGGAAGGATCGTAGTAGCATATGTTACGTGTTTTGTCTGTATGTGTGGGTGGGTGGGGTGGGGGGGTGGGGGGGAGGATGTTAACTGAGGTCACAGAACTCTTTGGTGATCTTAGGAAGATACAAGAGCAGGACATCTTGATTTTATTGGTTAAACGGTAATTTACTCCAGAGGGAACAGGCGCCAGAGCACACTTTAAAGGAGGGCATTGTTACCAAAGGAAGGCAGACAAAATTATATTTGTTTACCTACCTCCATCACCGCTACTCATTATTTCATTTTCACTGTTAGATGGGCACTCAGGTGTCCATAAGACTCTTGGAAAGATTCAGCAACATGTAATATGCCCTTCACTGCAAAGGGATGTTCGCCGCGTATGGGGGAGTGTGAGTAAAACTTTTTATTGATTATGTGGGTCTTCCTCGTACTTGAACAGGGGTTCGTAATATCACAGCCACATCAACGCTTTCTCCAGATTCACATGGTTGATACGAAGTCGAGTAGTGACATCAACATTGTCCATTTACCATTTGTTGAATATCTTCTTTATATTTATGCCACCAAAATCCTTGATGAGTGATAACGCCCTAGCCTTCGTGCAAAGGCAGTCCAAGAAATTTTGTTTCGGTGATGCTATTAAGCACATCACAACTACCCGTTATTACCCTCAGCCTTCTTTTGATGAGAGAGTAAATGGAAACGTTAAGTCCGTCCTCATAATTTTTCGTAATCGCTCTCAGAGTAAGTGGACTGTATCTTTACCTTGGCTAAATTTCGCCTTTTATTCAACGTAGGATCAAGCAATTCCCAATACCTTAATGTTCCCGTATTCCATCAACTATCCTTCGGCCAAGTTGTGGTCAGTCGACGAGCTCCTGCCTGATAAAATTACTTCGGAGTGAATCAGCATAATTGGAGGAGAACCAGGCATAACATAGAATTGATGCGCTATAGGCCGTTATACTCAGCGGACAGGTGAGAAAGGTCAAGGTAGGAAATATTGCTGAGAGATGGGATGCTAGGGATTCCCACAGACTGGGTCCATGCTTTTTGAGGCAAAGTGAGGTGTTGAAGGTTTTAAGCACAGTTAATCTCTTAGTCCCCAAACTGGGTTTCGGTAAGGTATTGAAAGTCCATGTTACCCAAATAAGGGAGAAATAATTACGTTCCTGCTCCTTCATTCCTTGGTTACCAGCACAGCGGCGTGTTGAATTGCACGTTTGGTGGGGGAGATTGAACCGTAGCCGCTGGTCCGGTCTATGTTCGATCATAGAAAGTTAATCTCTATCAATTTTCTTGCCTGCTGCGAGGGAGTCCTGTTGTGGCGCGTAGAGAGTAGCGTTTGGCTGAGCAGGCAGCGAACTCTTGAGTTGTGTGTGGCGTTTCTCGGCAAGTGATTGGCGCTATTGTTGTCTCCGTGGCTGAAGTGGTCTGGGGCGTCCCTGATGGCGGACTGTTTATCTTCTTGCTGCTTTTGCAGTACGGATGAGGCTTAAAGGTGCTGTTTTCGTTTTGTAACTTTTAATGGCCATGACAGTGTGCCATCTGATATGTTGCAATGAATTGTCTGTAGACACAAGAAATAACAGAATTGACATTTAAGTTACTGTGTTGTGTATTGACGCAAATATGAGCAAGACATTTAAAAATTGCGATTGGCAAATGAGATTTTAAACATTCTGTTTAATGTTAAGCAGCCCTGTATTTTGTTTTAAACTGTTTTAGTTATTATCAAGGCTTGGCCCCCATGAAAGACTACTGTGACCATATATGTGGGTTATAGTGGGCCTGTGTAATCGGTATGGTACACACCAGCTGTATATGGCGATCTAGTTGCATGTGACAACAAGTAAGTAGCGGTTAAAATTTTCAGTGATCTGCTTCCTAATCTTATCTTATTGCATTCTTTTTCTATTGAACTTGAACTTAATTTTCTAAGCCATCTTAGCCATCTGAGTTATTATTATTAATTGTGGCTTTGCCAGTTTATTGGCAGAGTTCAAAATACTGTCGTAATTTATTTAAGGGTTGTTGTATCAGTCAGTACCAGGGGCACACCGGCACCATTTACCTATGTTCGCGCTGAGGTAAAAACGTTTGGAGTTGAACGAACGCCGGGACCGCCCATTGGACCGTACTTCGGCGGTGCGGTTTGCGCTTGGCAGTCCAGCCATGTGGGTGTGGTGTAAGGCGTGATAACTTTTGCCAGTAATACTCTTGTTTCCTGTTCGCTGCATTTATGCTGAAGTTATCTTGTGTTTCAGTAACCTATATGCACTATTGCAAATTATATTGCCTTCCCCCTTAGAGCCTATTTACTCCTCCCGTGTTCATATCATGCTTGATGCTTTGGTGCTGGAAGTAAACTTTTTTGTGTTTTAGGGAAGTCCCGATTCAGGCGTCTGGGTCTATTTTAGCTGTTCTGAACTATTCCGATAGGGCTCCAGTTGTATAGAGGCTTTCCTAAGTTCAATGTTGAAGGATCTGCGCCTGATTATTCATTGTTGAGAAAGTTATGAATCTTTGGTGTTATTGCTTTTTACTTGGAGTCGTTTGTTTATGAAAATTTAAAATAAATGCCCATCATATGAATTATTACAATTTAATATTAATCAGGCTAATTACTCAGTATCTTAAAATTTCTGTAAATTTAAATTTTACAAGTTAGTAATTGTGTAAGGAACTTTGTGCTGACAATTTAAGCTTGAGGCCCATTCCATTATTCTCTCAGTTTGCTATTTGGGCTGATTAATCTGTTTTGCAATTTTTAAAACGGAATTTGACGAATTTTTAATTACAAAAAACAAACTCTTGTGGAAAATTTAATCTGAACGCCCATTTCACTGACTCCGTAGTTTCATGTGAACTCAGCTTATTGTATGTTTTGTACGTTGAAAAATTTTAAAACTGACTAAATCTTGTATATCTTGAGAGACTGAAAATGGTGAAAGGTGTTATAAATAAAGCTGAATTTGGGACCCATCCTTTCGACTTGTTTTATCTTAAATTTGTATAATGGGCTGGTGAGCTACTTTACTCGACAATTCGAGCGAATGATTTGGCCAGCCGGACTGACTGACACGAATCCCATCAGACATTTATGGGACATAACCAAGAGGTCAGTTCGTGTACAAAATCCTGCATCGATAACACTTTCGCATTTGTGGACGGCTATGAGGCAGCAGGGCTACCTGTTGAATCCATGCCACGTCGAATTGCTACGCTACACCAGGAGAAAGGAAGCCCGAAACGATATTAGGAGGTATCGAATGACTTTTGTCAATTCAGTGTATTGAAAGAACCACTTTCCAGATGTTACTGTCCTCTTTTTATCCAGTGGTCCCACAGTCCATGAGAAACTTCCGTACAGTGCTCTGCTAAACACTAAGTGTAAATTCTCGGAAAATAGTTCCTCCAACTGAGGTCACTGTTTGATGTTGGTACTCATCTCTTGCCTGTGCTCGTCTGCTTTTTCTGTCCTCCTTGCTTCGTCCGTCATGGGTTATTTTTCTTCCACTTTAGCAGAGTTTGTTCACTTCGTCTGCTTCGCGGTCTCAAATGTTTATGTTAATATTGTTACTAATCTCATTTCTTTTACTACTCAGTAGTTTCGTCTTTCTTCGTTTGCTCTAATAGTCTTTGCTCATTACGCTATACAATCAGGACATGTTCACTTTGGACAGCAGTTCGTATGTTAAAATTTTCACTGATATCATTTAACCCAACAATTTAATATTACTCGTGTACGTTTCTTCGTTCCCGTGCAAACTGAACAGGAGGTGCAAAACGTAATTTCCCTGCCAGATACCCATTCTAATCCGAGCATTTTATTCTCGGTTTTCAGTTTTATTGTTCCCTGTCGGTTATTATCCATATCGTGCATTACCAGTCTTTTCCTATTTCAAAAAACTTCCCACATTTTATATCGTCGAACGCTTTCCCTATAGCGACAAACCCTATGAACGTACCTTCATTTGTCGTAAGTCTCGCTCCCATTGTCAAACGTAAGGTCAAACTACCTCTTTGGTGCTTTTATCCTTCGTAAAGGCAAACTCATCGTCAGCTGACAGATCCTGGCTTGTCTTGTCCATTCATCGGTATACCATTCCTGTCAACAACTTCGATGCATGAGCGTTAAATTGACTGAGAGATAAATCTCGCACTTACTGCGCCTCTGCTATGATACTTTTTGGAACATCTAATGGTATATCTCCAGACTCACTCACGCTACAAACCAACTCGACTTTCGAAGAAATTTTAACAATGACGTCCGCACTATCTGATCGTAAGTCTCACAAAGCTCTTTTTATGTTGCGTCAACAGACAGTTCGTAACCCTCGTAAATAAACTATCGTCAACGGGCCCATGAAACCTGAGCCACTCCCCTCCCCCCTCCCACCTTCCCACCACTTCTGAGGTATGTGAGGCTACACGAGTTATGAGTTGCGATACTGTTTTAGGCCCTCTTTCTTATAATTTAGCAAAGTTATTTAAACAGACTAACTTCCAAATTGTTTTTTCTCGGGGTATCCCGCTTCAGTATTCTCTCCCCCATAACGAGCAGCCCACTAATCATTTATTTTTTAAGTCAAGTAGGTGCCCAGAATATTTGCCCGAATATATCGGAAAGGCCATCGGGGAAGTCATTTATCGTCAGATTCAGCACACACTTGCTGATGAGAAAAGGGCAAATTAAAAAATATTCCCCTTCACTGAACATCAAAAATTCGCTGAGGCTTTTAAACGAACAGTTATTGTCGAAAAATTAGGCGTTTCTCGATGCACTGATGCGCATCTACAAATGAATTTATGAATTTCTGTTGGTTCAGACACTGGGCGTTCTTCCCGATCATTTACACACAGCCTTCCATAGTTGGCCTCAGTTCTCGTCAGACCAGTGCTAGCACGTATGGTTTCGCTTATGCGGCAGATGTAAAGGGGTCGTATTTTGTGTTCAGGATGCGTCTCCATATGATAAGTCAAATAAAATCTGTGTCTTAGCTCTTTCCACATGCAGGCAGTTTGCTTCTTCCTGTTGTATAGAGTCATGGTTTACGTATATTAATCATGTTATTTCCCTTCCCCAGATGATTTTCAGGCTGTTGACAGAAACTGTATTTTCCAAAAGTCACATTTGATTTTACCATATCAGAGTTCTCTTCTGTTATCGTTATTGGCTTATGGTGTGTTACCACGTTATTGTTCCGGTCTGTTTTGGACTATCTTCAGACCTCATACCGTGATGGTAGGAGGTGGAGGTGAATCGAGCAGTTAGTGTTCGTGGAGTCTTAACGCCTGCTCCGTTCACCGCCACCGCCTACTGTCATGATATCAGGCCTGAAGATGGTCTAAAACAGACCGAAAGAGGTAACCTCAAAAAAAATCTTTACGTTGACACTTTATGTTTATTTATTTATTTATTTGTTGTCCAGCTAATTAAATCTATACAAGATGTAGCCTCCTTAAGTTATTAAATACATTCGTAAGAAGTTTTTCCATGCATCTCTGTGCGCTGCTGTCTTCTGCCTATTGAAGCTCGCAACTTTCCTGAGTTTCTTATCCCACCGATCAGGTGGTCTCCCTGCTGGTTTTCGTTATTCTCTGGGACTTCACTCTAAAACTGATTTTGTCCATCTTCCATCTTTCGTTCGTGCAATATGTCCTGTCCACCACCATTTTAGAGTCTTACCCGTTCTATAACATCTTTTACTCCTGTTATTGCTCGAATGTCTTCACGTTTCTGTCGATCTCTCTTAGTGAGACCTAACATTGACTTTTCAATAGCTCTCTGAGCAGTTATAAGTTTCCTTTTGAAAAATCCATTTAAAGTTCAAGTTTCACACCCGTATGTTAAAACCGGTAGGACACACTGATCAAAAACTGTCTTCTTTAAGTAGACTGGCATATTAGATTTGAAAACTGTTGCATTCCTTCCGTAAGCCCTCCAACGGAGTTTAATTCGACGAAAAATTTCAGCTTTCAAATCCCCTTTTGTGTCAATTAATTGCCCCAGATAAACGTATTCTGTAACAATGTTTAGGATGTTGCCGTTCAGTGTTACTTGTCCTGCAGCTACCCACTTATTATGCATAGCCTCAGTTTTAGAGTGATTTAAGTCCAACTTTCTGACAACGATCTGTTATGTCTTTTATAGAAGACTGCATTTCCATCTTACTGTTAGCTGCTTTTGATAAAAAAATCTTCATTTTAAAGTAATAAAAAGCCGCTGTTTGCCAGCAGAAATGTTCTCAAAATTACTTCCTTCATTGTGCTCCTCCACACTCTTCTCTACGTTTAATAGTAGAATTACTCTTGCACTCTTGATGCTGACGCCTTTGCTTTTACGTTCCCCAAATGTTTCTTTGACTATTCCGTACAATGAATTAGTTCGTTCGACGACCATTCCTATTCCGATTTTCATATTTTTCTTGCAGTATTTCGCCTTGGCTTACCTGCATTTCTTATTTATTTCATTCCAAAGTGCCATATATTGCTGCAGTCCTGTCTGTTGCTGAACGTTTCTGTACGTCTTCCTTTTATCAATAATCTGAAGTGTTTCATATGTTTTCTACAGTTTCCTTCTACATATATTTTTCTGTACGATCTCTGTAAGTGCCCTGCTTAGAAATGGCCATTCTTCTTCAAGTGAACTAGCTATTTTGATATTCATTATCGCAATATTTACCACTGTAGAAAATTTCTCACCTCATCATTCCGTAATAAAGTATCCCACTCTTCAGTGTGATTACTTAGAAGAATGCAATGTGAAGAATACTGAAGAAGTATCACTAACACTACTTTCACAATTAGCTTACCCAAGCACTGTGGCCGAATGGGTTGGAAATCAGATTTAAGTTGTTAAGTCATACTACCCACTCCATTCAACCAATACTCCAAGTCCTTTACCATCTCTGTCGAAATGATAACATCGTCGGTAAAACTTGAATATTTTTATACGATGCCCTGAAATTAATTGCTTTTCTAAATGTTTGTTTGGCATCCTTCATTGCTTCCTCGGAGTACAGGCTGAGTAATACTGAGCAAAAGGCTACAACCTTGTCACTCCCTTCTCCATTATTACCTTCCCCAGTCTAATGTTCTCGTCGTAGGCGGCATGTTAAACCCCAGTGTTGTTTCCGTCCATCTCACTTAGGATCTACTGTACGAGAAATAAAGAGCTGCGCTACCCACCTCTGCTCTAAATAAAATACATGGTTAGCACAGAACTACCTTTCGTTGGACCGAGAGCGTGGCATAATTGGCGTCTACGTTGTAAAATAAGTGCACTTGTGGTACAAAGTTGAAGTGTGTTGCCGTCAATGTTTGTCCTTGTCCTCGTTTGGGTGATGCTTGTAGTTACTATACTATGATGTTCTTAGCGTCATCAAAAGAGAAGGTGTATCAAAAGTTGCAGTTAAGCTACTCAGTCTGTAGTTGTTATGCTTTAGGGCGCAAAAAACAAATGGGGTCTTACGCGCCCAAGCCATAACTATGGAGTACGAACACAGACAGGAGTTAAACGACTATATGTCAGTCCCAGTGGACAGAATAGGAGACCGCAACAAACAGACACTTGGAGAAAGGGCTAAAAAACGCCATGCAGAAATGGAGGTCCAAACTAAAAAGTCAATGGCCTTCGTCATATTGCTTCGGCAGATAAAAAGTAAAACGCGGTCGATAGCCCGCGCGTCATACGCCAAAACGTTGATAAATCAGACGGCAAACCTAAACTGGAACGTAAATTGTAAAAAAAAAAAAAGTTGTGTGGTAGCGCCACTTAGCAAATGACGATGGCTAAAAAGGCAGTGCATAATGCGCAGCCGAGTTCAAATGATCTCCTCACGGCAGGAGAGCTGGGAGAGGCTTAATGAGCCGAAGCTTATTCCCGTGAAGGGAGAACCATTGGCGATGCCAAAGGGATACCACCTTCTGACAGACGGCAACGCAGAGATCATCGGAGGGGATATAGGTACTCGCAGGCTGAGGTACGAGAACTGCAGCTTTGGCAGCTGCGTCAGCAGCCTTGTTTCCTGGCAGACCGTCATGACCAGGGACCCGCACAAACATGACTCTGGTTTCACGAAGAGTGAGGAAGTGACAGTTTTCCTGCACCCGGTGCACTAAGAGATAACCAGTGTACAGCGCACATAGACTTTGGAGGGCACTGAGTGAGTCTGAGCAGAGGAGCAGAGGAAACAATTGGAAAGTCTGTGTTGCCGAATGTACACCGTGGCCTGATACAAGGCGAAGAGCTCGACTGTAAATACTGAGGAGTGTGCCGGAGACCGATACCGAAACACACGGCTGCCAATGACGAAGGCACACCCAACCCCATCATCAGTCCGAGATTCATCAGTGTACACAAAGGTACTATCGCGAAGTTTCACGTGAAGGTCGTGAAACTGGAGGAAATAGACCGAGGCTGGAGTAGTGTCCTTAGCAAGCGAATGAAGGCCAATGTTAACATGGGACACTTCACGAAGCCAAGATGCTGAACGGTTCACACCCACCGGGTAAGTTGCAAGTAGCATGAAGTTAAGCCGCCGTAACAAGTGGCGAAAGTGGGCTCCAGGAGGTAACAGAGGAGAGGGCCGAGCTCCATACTGGCGATTTACGCAGAAAACCATTCATGATATGGGAGGAGAAAGTAACGAGATGGTCAACTGCAGAACGCCGTGCTCGAAATCCACGCTGTGCAGTCGTTAGTAAATGTCGAGACTCGAACCACGACACCAGCTGGGAATGAATCAAACGTTCCATCACCTTGATAACGCACGTGGTAAGAGAGATGGGGCGGTAGCTAGAAGGAAGGATTTTGTCCTTGCTGGGCTTAGGTATGGGTACAACAGTGGCTTCACGCCAGCGTCCGGGAAATGTGCCCTCTGCCCAGATGCGGTTGTACGTGTTAAGCAGAAAGTACTTGTCCGCAAGAGAAGGGTGCTGCAACATCTGAATGTGGATGGCGTCCGACTCTAGGCCGGAGGATCGGGATGAATTGAGAGCATGATAGAGCCCCCTGTTAGTGAAGGCGGCATTGTAGCACTCACAATTCGGAGAAGTGTATCGCCCGAACCTCCTCCGCTCGTTTCCGACGTAGGAAGGCAGGGTGATAGTGCGAAGACCCAAGGTGTTGGAGATAGCAAGAGGGTCCACAATTACATCGTCTACTACTATCAGGCCAGAAATTGGGGAACGGATCTTGGTTCCAGAGAGTCGTCGGAGGTTGGCCCACGCGACAGTGTAAGGGGTGGTACTGTTAAAAGAAATAGTGAATGAAAGCCAGCTAACTCGTTTGCTATCCCGAAGGACGCGACGACACTTTGCACGCATCTGTTTATAATGAATACAGTTTTCCATTGTAGTATGGCGGTTAAAACGGCGGAGAGCAAGTCTCCGTGCGCGAATTGCATCACGGCATGCTCAGTCCACCAAGGGACTGGAACACGAGTTGGTAAAGAGGAAGTGCGAGGAATGGAACGTTTTGAAGCAGTCTACATCTACATCTACATACATACTCCGCAATCCACCATACGGTGCGTGGCGGAGGGTACCTCGTACCACAACTAGCATCTTCTCTCCCTGTTCCACTCCCAAACTGAACGAGGGAAAAATGACTGCCTATATGCCTCTGTACGAGCCCTAATCTCTCTTATCTTATCTTTGTGGTATTTCCGCGAAATATATGTTGCCGCCAGTAAAATTGCACTGCAGTCAGCCTCAAATGCTGGTTCTCTAAATTTCCTCAGTAGCGATTCAAGAAAAGAACGCCTCCTTTCCTCCAGAGACTCCCACTCGAGTTCCTGAAGCATTTCCGTAACACTCGCGTGATGATCAAACCTACCAGTAACAAATCTAGCAGCCTGCCTCTGAATTGCTTCTATGTCTTCCCTCAATCCGACCTGATAGGGATCTCAAACGCTCTAGCAGTACTCAAGAATAGGTCGTATTAGTGTTTTATAACCGGTCTCCTTTACAGATGAACCACATCTTCCCAAAATTCTACCAATGAACCTGAAGACGACTATCCGCCTTCCCAACAACTGCCATTACATGCTTGTCCCACTTCATATCGCTCCTGTCCAAGTAATCTTGTGTCCTCCTACAGTAACTCAACGACGACACCTTCTCGTACATCACAGCATCATCAGCAAACAGCCGCACATTGCTATCCACCCTATCCGAAAGATCATTTATGTAGATAGAAAACAACAGCGGACCTACCACACTTCCCTGGGGCACTCCAGATGATACCCTCACCTCTGATGAACACTCACCATCGAGGACAACGTACTGGGTTCTATTACTTAAGAAGTCTTCGAGCCACTCACATATTTGGGAACCAGTCCCATATGCTCGTACCTTAGTTAGGAGTCTGCAGTAGGGCGCCGAGTCAAACGCTTTCCGGAAGTCAAGGAATGTGGCATCCGTCTGATACCTTTCATGCATGGTTCGCAAGATATCATGTGAAAAAAGGGCGAGTTGCGTTTCGCAGGAGCGATGCTTTCTAAAGCAGTGCTGATGCATGGACAACAACTTCTCTGTCTCAAGGAAATTCATTATATTCGAACTGAGAATATGTTAGATAATCCTGCAACAAACCGATGTTAATGATATTGGTCTGTAATTTTGAGAATCTGTCCTCCTACCCTTCTTATATACAGGCGTCACCTGCGCTTTTTTCCAGTCGCTCGGGACTTTACGTTGGGAAAGAGATTCGCGATAAATGCAAGCAGTAAGAATAAATTGGTGAGATAGTCCACCTGGTCATCACAAATGGAGAAATCTTGCTCTTCGAAGGTCGCCAGGTTTCACTGGATGTGAAGTCGGTGGCATCGCCCCTTGAGGCGAGAGTTTGACGGTTTGTTGCACAGTGAGACAGGGGGATGGCGACGCTACCTTGACACTGGGCGATTTCACAACCTCCGAGCCGAATTTGAGGTTGCATGTCTGCGTGGCCATGCCCTTCACTGAGCGAGAAGTAACAAAAACAGAACTATAGGTGCCATACGGAAGAACACTGTGTTTGCGACTAGCCAGAAGTTTGCGAACAACTGGGTAAGGCACTTTTTCCTTTACCCGAATCTCTTGGATAGCACGATCATCTAGATACATTAGACAATCCCGAGAGGAGGCGCCATGGCCGCCATTGCAGTTGCTACAGCGGGGAGAAGGAGGCGGACAATCGCCCTCGTGTGTATCCCTGCTTACACATTTGGCTGGGTGTCGACAAGATGTTCTAGTGTGGTTAAAAGTATGACATTGGTAGCAGCGCATAGGGCTCAGAATGTACGGCAGGACTGTGATAATTTCATAGCCTGCTTAGAGCGTGGACGGCAGCACCACCCCATCAAAGGTAAGGAAAAGAGTACTGGCAGACACTAAGGAAGAATCTCCCTATTTCATAACACGATGAACGGCAGTGACACCCTGATCGGAGAAGTAAGATTGTATTTCGGTCTTGGTTAGGCCGTCAAGCAGCCTGGTGTAAATTACACCACAGGAAGAATTCAAAGTTCTGTGGGTCTCGACACGAGCAGGGTAGCCGTGGATAAGGAAGGCAGCAAGCAAGTGTTGTGTTCGAGAATCAGAAGCCGTCTCCAAATGCGAAGTGCCATTCTATAAACGAGAGCATGATTTCACAGAGCCAACAACTGCGTCAATACCTTTCTGTATAATAAACGAATTGACCCTGATGAAGAATGGACCGTCTTCAGTAAGTGAGGCCACAGGGAACTGTGGTGCAGCGGGAAGGGTCTTTGAATCAATAGCGTCATTACGTTTATGTTTTGTGGACGTCGACTGGAAAGATGAGTGACTCATTGCGAGAATATCCCCCATGATTGGCAGTGTCTCCAATGGTGCGCTCCTTCCAACTGGGGGTTCCCTTAACAAGGGGGCACACCCGCCTTAGGTGACTGTTCGCACCTCAGGTCACACCTTCGGAACATCTGACAGCGGGATCAATCGGCAATTAGGGAAGGTTGTAGCTCAGGCAGTCACCCCTCCCTGGGCCTGACCTGTCCCATGGGGTGCATGCGAACCCTACCTGTCGACCCAGGGCTGGGAACTACGCGTTACCCAGTCACGAGTTATGCGTCAGATGCGTGGGCCGGCCATCAGGAGCGCACAGGGAGGAAGAAGGAAAAAGAGGATCCTCAAACTCCAAAGTGGAGGAACGAGAGGAGATGGGAAACAAAGAAAGAAAAAGGGAGTCAAAAATAAAGGTCAGACTGTTCGTATGTCAGATACGGAATGCAGAACATTTCCAATAAATCCCAAGACATGTTCCCCAATGGAGGGGAAAAAGAATATCAAGAGGATAGACATGCAAAACAGATGGGAAAATTACTGCAAAGGCTGTGGCCCCGTGGTAGCCAAGCACGAACCCGACAAAGAGTGGCGAGCCCCCTGGGGGGGGGGGGGGGTACTCAATTTGTCGCCTTTATTGCGTCATTTAGCCATCTGTATGGTAAAGAAGGAAAGTTGGCTTTAAGCAGAGCAGCTACCGCCACGTAATCGGCTACTGCTTTCTTCGTGCGCGTGTAATGATCTCTTCTTCACAGTGTATGAGAGCTATGGTTCAAGTACATCTGTTTGATTTCAGGTAGAGGATGAACATTAATCACGATCTGGAGCACGTCCTTACCTGACATTGACAAGAACATGCTTGCATGTATACAGATGGCTTTAAAAGAAAGGCAGGCGTGGGATACGTCTTCTTCAGCCCCTCTAGCGACAGATGCCAAATGTTTGCACAGCCATCTCAATCGTCTGTCTACACGGCGGATTTACCGGCAGTCTGGTAGGCTATTTATTGAAGCACGCAAGCTTTACGGCTCTTATTGATCCCCACAGGCCCCCAAAGTGTATTTGAGGAATTACAACATCCAGCGATTGATAAACAGATTAGCAGTCAAGTCCTGCCTGTCTTGGAGACCATAACAGATGCGCGTACATTGGGCATTTACGTCCGATTACTGTGGATAAAACGGCACCAAGATTCTCTCCATAATGAAACTATTGACCGCCTCGCTAAGAGAGCATTATGGAAGAACAGTTCAGCGCAACACCAATCCCTTACACAGATTTCAACTCGACGGTCGAGGAAGCTGATTATCATGGCTCGAATAGTGAACACCACGTATCCCAGCACTATAATGGCGGCCATCTGGCGGTCGTACCACAGTACCTCTCTTCTCAACTGGGATTCCCCTCGGTGAAGATTAGTACACATCATCTGATCTGTCATCCGCATGAGGCTGGGACACGAATATTACCCCACCCACCTACAGGGTGTTTCAAAAATGACCGGTATATTTGAAACGGCAATAAAAACTAAACGAGCAGCGATAGAAATACACCGTTTGTTGCAATATGCTTGGGACAGCAGTACATTTTCAGGCAGACAAACTTTCGAAATTACAGTAGTTACAATTTTCAACAACAGATGGCGCTGCGGTCTGGGAAACTCTATAGTACGATATTTTCCACATATCCACCATGCGTAGCAATAATATGGCGTAGTCTCTGAATGAAATTACCCGAAACCTTTGACAACGTGTCTGGCGGAATGGCTTCACATGCAGATGAGATGTACTGCTTCAGCTGTTCAATTCTTTCTGGATTCTGGCGGTACACCTGGTCTTTCAAGTGTCCCCACAGAAAGAAGTCACAGGGGTTCATGTCTGGCGAATAGGGAGGCCAATCCACGCCGCCTCCTGTATGTTTCGGATAGCCCAAAGCAATCACACGATCATCGAAATATTCATTCAGGAAATTAAAGACGTCGGCCGTGCGATGTGGCCGGGCACCATCTTGCATAAACCACGAGGTGTTCGCAGTGTCGTCTAAGGCAGTTTGTAACGCCACAAATTCACGTAGAATGTCCAGATAGCGTGATGCAGTAATCGTTTCGGATCTAAAAAATGGGCCAATGATTACTTTGGAAGACATGGCGGCCCAGACCAGTACTTTTTGAGGATGCAGGGACGATGGGACTGCAACATGGGGCTTTTCGGTTCCCCATATGCGCCAGTTCTGTTTATTGACGAAGCCGTCCAGGTAAAAATAAGCTTCGTCAGTAAACCAAATGCTGCCCACATGCATATCGCCGTCATCAATCCTGTGCACTATATCGTTAGCGAATGTCTCTCGTGCAGCAATGGTAGCGGCGCTGAGGGGTTGCCGCGTTTGAATTTTGTATGGATAGAGGTGTAAACTCTGGCGCATGAGACGATACGTGGACGTTGGCGTCATTTGGACCGCAGCTGCAACACGGCGAACGGAAACCCGAGGCCGCTGTTGGATCACCTGCTGCACTAGCTGCGCGTTGCCCTCTGTGGTTGCCGTACGCGGTCGCCCTACCTTTCCAGCACGTTCATCCGTCACGTTCCCAGTCTGTTGAAATTTTTCAAACAGATCCTTTATTGTATCGCTTTTCGGTCCTTTGGTTACATTAAACCTCCGTTGAAAACTTCGTCTTGTTGCAACAACACTGTGTTCTAGGCGGTGGAATTCCAACACCAGAAAAATCCTCTGTTCTAAGGAATAAACCATGTTGTCTACAGCACACTTGCACGTTGTGAACAGCACACGCTTACAGCAGAAAGACGACGTACAGAATGGCGCACCCACAGACTGCGTTGTCTTCTATATCTTTCACATCACTTGCAGCGCCATCTGTTGTTGAAAATTGTAACTACTGTAATTTCGAAAGTTTGTCCGCCTGAAAATGTACTGTTGTCCCAAGCATATTGCAACAAACGGTGTATTTCTATCGCTGCTCGTTTAGTTTTTATTGCCGTTTCAAATATACCGGTCATTTTTGAAACACCCTGTATACCGGTTGAAGATCATCGCTTCAGGATATGTGATCAGGAGACAAGGGCAGTAGCGGGTCTGAACCACATATTGGTGTCTACCAATTACTCAGCCTACATGCGGTCTTGCACAATACGTTGTTGCAAGGGGCTGCCCGCTCCCTGTACGTGTAACTGCTTCTGTCACTGGTTCGATATATAAAGACATGCCATCCTTAGGCCATTATTGTATCATACTTCCATGTGGCGAAACTTCTTGATGCGTGAATGGTGCTTCAGGTTACGTGTATACATGCATATAAAGTAAGTTCTTCACAAAGTTTTAGCTGCTGCATGAACCCAAGCAGTCAGCACTGGAACGTAATAGCGCGGAATTTTCGGCGGCACCATCAGAAGAAGGAAATTTCATCGTATGGGGACTAAAAAGTGAAAAATTTTATGTGAAATGACACAAATGTATCTGAACGTGAACAGCTGTATGATGATGAAGCTGTCGGTTCGAAACTGGAAACGGCGCTATTTAAATAAATAAATAGCAATATAAGCAGTGGCTGGTTTCTGTTACCTGCTCTGCAATAATTAGCCTGTATTTTGTAGACAGCCGTGGGCTCAGAATGTCAATTTTCGACAAAATAGCATATAGGTATTGTGTGCCCGTGATCTATTTAAAAGGCGCTGGTATCTAGATTTGACCTACAAGTTGTGTGGATCTTATCCTGCCATGAAACCAGCCCATTTCGAAAACTGGGACGTTTGTTTGTGTTGTTACTTTGCATTAAGAACGACTGTTTGTAAAGGATGCCGTCGGCCACCCTTCATTTACAAGTTGTGTGTTCAAATGTGTGTGAAATCTTATGGGACTTAACTGCTAAGGTCATCAGTCCCTAAGCTTACAGTCTACTTAACCTAAATTATCCAAAATACCAACACACACACCCATGCCCGAGGGAGGACTCGAACCTCCGCCCGGACCAGCCACACAGTCCATGACTGCAGCGTCATAGACCGCTCGGCTAATCCCGCGCGGCTTTACAAGTTGCTATATATGTCGTTTTCCTCTGTAACTGACCCAATTCGAAGCCTATATCGTAATTTTGTCGTTTTGAAATTTATATAAAGAACTTCTCGCTGTACTTCACACCATTATCATCGTTCTAGTGTGAGAATTGCACTAATTTTAAATTCACACTGTTGTTACTACTGCTGGCTGTTTGATGTTCGTCTTTTAGTGTTTTTATTTTAAGTTAAGAATTTGTTTGCTCATTAACCTCTTTTTATTGTTCTGCTGTGGAAATTACAATTTTGTTAATGTTTAGCTTCTGTAACAACTTACCAGCTGTACGGTATTTACTGCCCAGTGCGAAGAAACAGTGCCTCTGGTGCGTGTGTGGTTGTAATGTACACTATCTGATCAAAAACTATGGACAGGTATTAGTGGAAATTATTATGGAATGTGTCCAACCTTCATATTTATGATTGCTTGAACTGTGCTGGGAATACTTTCAGTGAGGTGTCGGAATGTCTATGGAGGAATGACAGCCCACTCTCTTTTGAAGACCCGAAACAAGGAATGTAGTAATATGTCCACGCGTCTGGAGCGAAGTCGGCCTTCTAACTCACTATGAAAGAGTACTACCCGGTTTAGTTTGAGACTCTTGGGAGGGCACTCCATTTCAGGAGAGTTACTGCCCATAAACCGTTCCGTCGCAGATACTGCTTTATCACAGGAAACGTGGTCATTCTGATACGATCATTGTTCCGACACGGTACACTATGTGGCAAAATAGGTTTATATCCTTCCGCTTTTAGAGTTTCCTTAAGTGCAATAAGGAGAGCCACACACTAACTACGATAAATACTCCCGTGCCGTAACATACCCTACTCCGTACTTCACTGTTGGCATTACACATGATGGTAGGTAACATTCTCCAGGCATTCACCGACTCAAACCTTTCTATCGGATTGCCACAGGGTACAATGCGATTCATCTTTGCAAAGTATTAGTTTCTAGTCATCCAATGTCCAGGGATCGTTTACGTCATCTCAAGCTCCGGTTATCATTGGCTATAGAAATGTGTGAGTTATAAAGAGCTGCTTGACCACTGTACGCCATTCCTTTTAGCGCCCCGCCCACAGTGATTATGCTAGAAGGACTGCTGGTAAGACTTTGGAACTTATGAGTGCTTCCTTACGCTGATTCCATGCGACTTCTTACAACTACCCTCCGCAATGCTCGGCCGTCCCTGTCCGGCACTACATGAAGTCTGCCTGGTATTCATAGAAAAACTTGCCTTTCATACACTACTGGCCACTAAAATTGCTACACCACGAAGATGACGTGCTACAGACGCGAAATTTAACCGACAGGAAGAAGATGCTGTGATATGCAATTGATTAGCTTATCAGACCATTCACACAAGGTTGGTGCCGGTGGCGACAGCTACAACGTGCTGACATGAGGAAAGTTTCCACCCGATTTCTCATACACAAACAGCAGTTGACCGGCGTTGCCTGGTGAAACGTTGTTGTGATGCCTCGTGTAAGGAGGAGAAATGCGTACCATCACGTTTCCGACTTTGATAAAGGTCGGATTGTATCCTATCGCGATTGCTGTTTATCGTATCGCGACATTGCTGCTCGCGTTGGTCGAGATCCAATCTGTTAGCGGAATATGGAATCGGTGGTTTCGGAGGGTAATACGGAACGCCGTGCTGGATCCCAGCGGCCTCGTATCACTAGCAGTCGAGATGACAAGCATCTTATTCTCATGGTTGTAACGGATCGTGCAGCCACGTCTCGATCCCTGAGTCAACAGATGGGGACGTTTGCCAGACAACAACCATCTGCACGAACAGTTCGACGACGCTTGCAGGAGCATGGACTATCAGCTCGGAGACCATGGCTGCGGTTACCCTTGACGCTGCATCACAGACAGGAGCACCTGCGATGGTGTGTACTCAACGACGAACCTGGGTGCACGAATCCAGTTTCTGTTTACAGCATCATGATGGTCTCACCCGTATTTGGCGACATCGCGGTGAACGCATACTGGAAGCGTGTATTCGTCATCGACATACTGGCGTATCACCCGGCGTGATGGTATGGAGTGACATTGGTTACACGTCTCGGTCACCTCTTGTTCGCACTGACGGCACTTTGAACAGTGGACGTTACATTTCAGATGTGTTACGACCCGTGGCTCTACCCTTCATTCGATCCCTGAGAAACCCTACATTTCAGCTGGATAATGGACGACCGCATGTTGCAGGATCTGTGCAGGCCTTTCTGAATATAGAAAATGTTCGACTGCTGCCCTGGCCAGCACATTCTCCAGATCTTTCACCAATTGAAAACGTCTGGTCAATGGTGGCCGAGCAGCTGGCTCATCACAATACGCCATTCACTACTCTTGATGAACTGTGGTATCGTGTTGAAGCTGCATGGGCAGCTGTACCTGTACACGCCATCGAAGCTCTGTTTGACTCAATGCCCAGGCGTATCAAGGCCGTTATTACGGCCAGGGCTGGTTGTTCTGGATACTGATTTCTTAAGATCTGTGACCCAAATTGCGTGGCTCTACCCTTCATTCGATCGCTGCGAAACCCTACATTTCAGCAGGATCATGCACGACCACATGTTGCAGGTCCTGTACGGGCCTTTCTGGATACAGAAAATGTTCGACTGCTGCCCTGGCCAGCACATTCTCCAGATCTCTCACCAATTGAAAACGTCTGGTCAATGGTGGCCGAGCAACTGGGTCGTCACAATACGCCAGTCACTACTCTTGATGAACTGTGGTATCGTGTTGAAGCTGCATGTGCAGCTGTACCTGTACACGCTATCCAAGCTCTGTTTGACTCAATGTCCAGGAGTATCAAGGCCGTCATTACGGCCAGAGGTGGCAGTTCTGGGTACAGATTTCTGAGGATCTATGCACCCAAACTGCGTGAAAATGTAATCACATGTCAGTTCTAGTATAATATATTTGTCCAGTGTATATCCGTTTATCATCTGAATTTCTTCTTGGTGTAGCAGTTTTAATGGCCAGTAGTGTATATGTGTATCTACAATCGTAACCGGTTTGCACGCTAGTAAGGAATATGACATTTTGTCTATTTGCATGATTTGGAAAATGGGTTCAGGTAACCCGAAATAAGTCATCAATTAAATAAAACAAACTGAATCTTTCATATTTGGCTGTTTTCTACATCGAACGTCACAACAGTCAATTTGGGTAATTTTAGAACGGTTCAAATTTTCCGGAGGGGTGTGTTACTCAGGTGATATCGAAAGACTAGACTACGTTCGATGTCAGTGAGCTCTCCTGCCCGACCCATTCCGCTGTTCCTGCCTTTCTACTGACATCTAGTGGTCAGTTCCGCATTTTGTAAGTGTGTCCAGATACTTTTGACCATAGAATGTATACGCGCGTCATGTGGTATCATGTTTGTGATGAATGACGACAGAGGAGCGAAAGGATGAATTACCGTACCACCACGTACGCTGCTCGAGTACTACCAAGGAGGCTCCAGGCTTAGCACCACTGTCTGACAAACGGATCAGCATCAGCCGTGTGACATGCTCTCACTACATGAGTGTGGTGGTGAGGTTTCGAATTTGAGGGACTGGCATAAACTGTCGTGATCATTAATTTTATGCCTCTGACAGCAGTCCATCTCTTATGGTGTTTATTTAGTTTCTCTCTTTCCAGTGGGCCGATAGTTCATTACCTTCTTTGACAATCAGTTTTCTGTCAACGTAATCCATTTCATTCTATTCTCTTCTATCTTGTCATTAACTGAAAAGATTTTTAAGTCTGTTCTTTTAGTTTCATTCCTTATTTTATTCATTTTATTACAGCCTCTTATATATTCCTGAATTTCACATTTGCTGCCTGTGCACGTGACTTTTCTTGTTTTGTTAGAACCATACACAACAGTAGGTTCAGTCATAATTAATAGAATTTCTTTTATGTTTCTTTTCTTGTTTTTCTTCCCAAAGTTATTCCAATTGTTCCACAGATAGCTTCTTCGTTTCTTCGTCATAGATAAAACTAATATCACATCCCAGGTAATTGAAATGGGACACTTGTTCTACAATTTTCCCATTTGTTATTGTTTTCGATCTAACTGGATTCTTTCCTTTGAAAGCCATTATCCTTGTCTTATTTGAAGATTTAATTAAGTTGTAATATATAGCGTTTTGGCACAATGCTCTTTGTAAATTAGCTTCTCTTTCTTGTATAGTTACCTAGTCATCAGCATATAAAAGAGTATTTAGTGGATCCTATTTTAATTGTTAACTGTATTTCATCTTTCCACTTCATAGCTACATCGTCAATGTGTAAATTAAATAAAGTGGGTGACAGTCTGCACTCTTTTCAAACATACTGATTCTCTAAAATTTCATGGGATATTTTCGAACCTGGACTTACAAATATTTCTGTATTTACAGACGGATTCTTTATGGTATTAATGAGGTGTTTACGAAAACCTTTTATCTCCAGTATTCACCATAAGAGAGATCTTTTTAGCTTATGAAAGGCTTTCTTATAATCAGTACATGCTAAATGCGCTAGTAAACCGAATAGGAGAGGCAATAAGAAAGAGAGAGGAAATTATAGAAGAAGGAAGGAAGGAAGGAAGACAGGGCTTAACCTCCCGTAAACATATAGAGGAATAAGATTACTAAATGGAAGATAAAATTCATGGCAAAATTCTTAATCAAATATCACAATCTGTCGGTGAAGCAATAAGAGCAGAATCACACTCAGGCTGCAGAAACGGACGTTCGTGTAAGGATAATATATTTGTAATAAGGCAAATTATTGACAAACTTCGGGAATGGGACTTAGAAATTTGACACTTTCCTACGCCTGTAATACAAGTATATTCTGTAATATTAGTGGTTATTTATAACTGATTAGAAATTGAAGAGAGAAATAAAATAATTTTCGAATATGTGGCGTGGTCAGACAGGAATCTAAGAGTATAGCTTAAATTAATGTGACTGTAACGAGCAGCAATGATATCTATAATTCCTGGCTCGTCACAAATATTTGGCTGCTCGTTTGCGCGGGTGTGGTCAAGCAGAAGCCCAAGGGGATAGCTTTGCTGTGAAATATTTAACTGTCTGAGAAGAGGAGGGGAGAGAGGGCTTTGCGCATGCAGAAGGTGAAGTGCTTCATATCTCACTTCAGTTAGCAGCAGAAGCGTGTCTTAGCTTTAACGTATTTTGGATCTCCTACCCTTTTTGGAGCGATAGTGACGGTTAAAATTTCTACCACCGCCAGGATACCAACAGGCTACTTTCAGAGTCTAGAGTCATGTCACAGATTCGCGACAGCGACCTCGGCAACGGAGTCTGTGTGGTACTCACGTATGACGGCGAGCTCCCTCTCGTCGGAGCGCTTGGTGTAGATGGGCGCCTGTGTGGACACCTCGCACGAGTACAGGCCCGATGCCTCGAACCGCATGTCGCGCAGCCACAGGTGGTTCTCGTCGCTCACGTTGCGCTGAAACAGACAGGCGGGCCGTCGTCCGTCATCAGCCAGTCTCAACCCTCACAGGCCGCGAGCTGCCGGGTGATGTTTCCTCGAAATCAGTTTTCAAAGAGTCAGTGATTAATTACTTGAATAAGTACTACTCGATTGCTCGTTTTCTACAACAAAGGAGAAGTACACCGTTTCTGTACTGTGGCCGACAGCCATTAGTGTAGTGTGCCAAACTTTCCGACGTACTGAGTTCCTGGACAGTTGAGTGACATTAGCTCAATTTGTGTTGTTTTTAGGGTTCCGTATCTCAGCCCGCTAAGAACGTAACCCTGCTGGGATCATTTTGTTGTCTGTCTGTCTGTCTGTCCGACTGTTAAGAATGCTATTTCTCAGGAACAGGTACAAGTTGATATTTATGTCGTCTATTGTCCCCTGACAGTATAAAACATCTAAGTTGGTAAGCTGATGTAGTCAAAAGATACTGCCACGTTTCATTTTTTACACTCGTAGCACTAGCTCATCAAACACTGTAGGGTACTTGCCGTCGACCTAGAATGGAAGGGTTCACAGTACAACTAAAGGAAAAGGTCCGAAGGCGGTTAATTTGTTATAATACCACAAGAAAAATGGTATTTTTTTTTTGTTATCCGTCTGTCTCTCAGCCTGCTACGACTTCTTTTTCTCGGGAAAGGGGGGACGTACCACGTCAAATTTTATGTCACATACTGAGGTCTATGGCTCCTGGCGGTGCAAAAAATTTCAGCTTGTAGGCTGAAGCAAACAAAAGATACCGCCATTTATGTCACATATTTTGATATTTTGCCTCAGTTTAAAGCTTAATCGGCATTGAAGTTACCCAATCAGGCCATTCCGCCATCAAATTCAAACCGCCTGCCAGAGCGGTGTCGACAAATATGTTTTTCGTTTGGTTTCCTAAACCCGAACTAAAGAGACATACAAAAATTGGACATGGGGCTGTAGCGAGAATCTCACCCGAGTCGAAGGCTGACCAGTCTCATGCGCTGTCTTCTACGCTATGAGAACAACTGACACTAATTTTGTCTGGCTGGCCACTTGAATTTGTGCGCGAAACTGCCCGATTGGCCATCTTCAGTGCTAATTAATTGGGAAAGAGAACAACGTAACGAATTTGTTCTTAACAATTAAACAATTAATCCTCAGCACAACATGACCTGCAGTGCTCTTCCAATGTTTCCATACTGTTTCTGACCGCCCTATATATATGGAGCCATCGGTGGCTGAATCGTAATCGCACCTACCCGGATTTTTATAGCACAGCCTTTAATGTATTAGGCTCAAAGTAGTAAATGAAACTACGTAACAGTTTTCATTTTATTCCATCCCCCGAGCGAGAGCAGGGGTAACAGCGCCCATAACTTCTTTTCTAACGAGTCTGATCGGCGCCGTTCGCAGAAAACTGATTAGCCATGCAATGCACAGGAGATGCAGCTGTACTGGTCTACTTCGCCGATATTTATTTTACCTTGTTAAAAGAGACTGAGAGATCACTTCCTTTATACGAAAGAAAATTTTGACGTTGTAAACGAGTCCATAGTTATCTGCCGGACTGCATAGTCTCTTTTATCTACGCAGCTATTTACCCCATTAAACCACTATGGCAGATAGTTCTGTGTACAATAACAAGTGGACAGTATAATATAGTTGACTCACAAGGTTTTTACTTTATACTGTGAGTGGAAGAAATGTTTGATGTCATTTAAAAGTTTCGTAGAAGATACGTTGGAGGTATATTAAGGAACATCTCTGGAGGCTTTACTTTACGGAAACTAAAAAGACCATGGAAATAATTTTGCAGTGATTAAAGGAATTTTAACCAAAGACAGCAAGTGAAGAGCGCAAGTTTTACGTTCTTATCTGTCTATTTTACGAAAAAACAGACAAAGTCTGTAATCAGTAATAGAATTCACTGATTACACGACAGATTGAACAAATATTTGTTCCATGGAATTTCTTTGGAGCAACAAAGTCAGAGAATCGCTATACGTTTCCATAGTCACATAAAAGTCAATACGCAGAAAAGAATATTTTTGACGGCAATAAGTTTTCTCCTCCCATTACAGAGGAAGAACTTGTGATGACGTGTGAACAGAATGTATCACAATCACGAAGAAAAGTTACGGGGAAAACATTGCTAAATAGTGACCATTCTGAACCAATGCGGTGTGCATGACGAGGGTTTGCATCCACTCTCGTTTCATTTGCCCGCCTATTGCTACTGCATTGCTACAGTACTTTACTCCAAACTAGAAAGTAATAGTGTTCCAGTTATAAAAACTGGTACATTATCATATATATAGGCAACTTCACAAAATCCTTGAAAAATATGTTAAGGATTGGAAACTATGGAGCTACGTTTTACAACAACACCAACATGGTTAAACTACAACTCAGCGGTAAACTGGCCTACAGTGGTGTAGTTAGAGTAACTTGCAATCGCTGTGCAAAAGTGTATGTTGCTCAGTCAGGCAGCGCTGTGGCAGTTAAGTTATCGAAACACGAGAGAAGCTGGAGACTAGAAGAAGCAGATTCCTTTTTAATATTACAGCCGAACTTTGTCACAGATCGGGTTCTGAAGTGTAGATAATCTGGATCAGCGGCTATTTATTAAAATGGTGAATGATGCTCTTGACAAGGATCATGGTGTCGTAGATGTTTTCTTAGATCTGTAGAGGCGTTTTGATGCTCTTGGACAAGAAAGTCTACTGAATAAGGTAGAATTTCTTGGGACAAGATACTTAGTTACTGACTGGTTCCGATCGTACGTAGTAGACGGAGTGCACACTGAGATAACACAACCCTGAAATAAGGTTAAACGTCAACTAAATACTTACGGGAAGCAAAATACGTTAATGAAATTGTAGAATAAATTTTCAAAGCTATACATATTTGTCGGTATATAAGACATTTCTAATACATAAACATATTTTTAGTTTGTCGATCGTTGTTTTATTATCTCAAATTACTGGTTTCGGGCTATGTAGCCTATCTTCATCATTATCATAGATGCAGAGCAACCAGTCCTCACGGAAACACTATCAACTTTATTGCCCTATACTCAGTATGTACGGTAAGAATCGATACTTTAGATTTGATCGCCGCCTTAGTCGTGATTGGACGAATTTTCCGTCTTAGTAGGTACGGGCGCAGGCATAGAAGCCAGAGCAGCGGAAACTGAGGTGTGAGGATGGAGCGAAGAGGACGGCAGTGAGTCGGTTGGTGGCCAGCAGCCAAGTAAGTCAGCTGGGAGCCGGTTCGCCGTAGATATGGGCTGTTTAAATGACCAAAGGTCGACGCAGGGCATGGAGGAGCGGCTATGGACATCACAGATCGGGATGGCAACCGGTCTCTTCGCCTGGTGGCGAACGAGGGTGGCAAACCCAGCAAGAAATGCCGACAAGTGGCGTCGCTCACTAGAGCTGAGGCGGAGCAAATAAAATGTTGTTTAATGGCTTGTAGTAATTCCGTTTCAGTTGGCAGTTTTGAGTTTTGAGTGATGAGTACAGCGTACAGAGAGGAGAGAGAATGCATGCTGTGAGTGCAACGGCGCTGTCGTCAACACAGCATAGGTTCGTGGAGGTATGTTCCGTCTGTGCAACTAACTGAAGGCAGTTTGTTTATTGCCGTACGCGTTTCGCTTCTTTTATTTCTGAAGCATTTTCAGTGGTCTGTAATACATGTTTCTTTTTATACATACAATAAACATGTTATGTGGCTGTTATAATATCTTGCCATGTTACATTTTTCCGTAGTTTTCTATTGTTTTTTAGGCTAGAATCAACTTTAGTAGAACGAAAGTTGATGCTACAGATGTTGAAAAAATGGTTCAAATGGCTCTAAGCACTATGGGACTTAACATCCGAGGTCATCAGTCCCCTAGGCTTAGAACTACTTAAACCTAACTAACCTAAGGACAGCACACACATCCATGCCCGAGGCAGGATTCGAACCTGCGACCGTAGCAGCCGCGTGGTTCCGGACTAAAGCGCCTAGAACCACTCATCCACCACGGCCGGCTACATATGTTGATTCTAACCTAAAAAACAAGAGAAAAATACAAAAAATATAACATAGCAACATATTGTAACTACCACATAATACGTTTATTGTATGTATAAAAAGAAACATCTATTACATGCCACAGAAGATGCTTCAGAAATAACAGAAGCAAAACGCGTACGGCAATGAACTAACTGCCTTCAGTTAGTTGCATAGAAAGCACATATTTCCACTAATTTTAAAGCAACTAAGGTAAGACAGAAAACAGAAAAAATGACAGTAGTGTCTGCATTTTGTTTCTTCAGATGCGCTGCCGTGTGTTTAAGTCTCTCGAAACGAGACTTCTGTGAATTATTTTTCTTACTATTTTGAGAGTGTCGTCTATATTGTATATACAGATAGAATTCAATAAATAATGCAGCACCTTTTTTTCTCATAGCAGGTCGGTCTTATTCAGGATTATATCACACCATATTATTCTCTACTCATTTGGCCATAAGAACCTATTTTTCAACATAATCTTCGTTCATTGCGACGGCGTTACGCCACCGTATTGGTATGCCCGCATGGTACCACACTACCAGTCGACGTAGGAGCGAACATTTTGGTGCATCATGAATAGCCTCCCCATGACCCGCGTACAGCTTCGCACGGAGTGCGTCCCTCATTGGGCCAAACATATAGAAGTCGGAAGGTTTGATATACGGGCTGTAGGATGAATGAGGAGAAACAGGCAGTGAAGTTTTGTGAGCTCCTCTCGGGAGCGCAGACTTGTGTCAGGCCAGGCACTATCACGGAGGAGGAGAGGTTCGTTTGCATTTTTGTGGCGACGAACACGCTGAAAGCATTCCTTCAATTTCCGAGTGTGGGACAATACCCTTCAGAGTTGATCGTTGAATCATATGGGAGGATATAAAACAGAATAACTCATTAAAGACCCAGAAAACAGACGCCTTTAATGGCTGAGAGTGCGGCTTTGAACTTTTTCTTCGGAGGAGAGGTGGTGTGGCGCCAGTCCATGGATTTCCGTTTTGTTTCCAGTTGGAAGTGATGAGCGCATGTTTGATCGCCTGTGACGATGTTCGACAAAAAATTGTCAACCATAAATCTTGTAACGCGCTAGCAGTTCCAGACAGATAGTCCTTCGTTGCTCTTCATGGTCTTCTCTTAGGTGGCATACACCTTTGTCTATGACTGAATCAGAACTACCAACAGAGACCTCTAGTGGAGCAGCAAGGTGTTGGTGATCCGTTGATCACAATAAATGACAGTGCACTCACATTCAACACTTCAGGAATCACAGCTGTGTGTCACCGACTGACACGCGGGAGATTTGGCAGTTTTGCGCGACCGTTTTGTGATGATGACAGTGGCCTCGCCCAAAGACTTCCCGTGCTTTTGTTCACTGCCAGGTCTCCGTTGACATTGTGCAAGCTGCTCAGAATAAATGCGATGCTCTGGTTTTCCGTGAAAAGATAGTCGTGTCTCTGCTTGGAACGCTCCTCCGTTACAGACGCCATTTTGAGGGCTACGTATAGCGTCGCCACGTTTGAGAACTTCATGAAACTACAGAGGCTGAAGCGGGAATAATACATGATGTTCCACAACAAATCCGCATTTCTTCAACAGAAATTGCCCGATAAAAAAATTTATTTCGTTACTTATTGAACGCCACTCGTACATTTAAGTACACTAATTGTGTAGTCTATATCTACATGGATACTCTGCAAATCACATTTAACTGCCTGGCAGAGGGTTCATCGAACCACCTTCACAATTCTCTATTATTCCAATCTCGTATAGCGCGCGGGAAGAATGAACACTTGTATCTTTCCGTACGAGCTCTGATTTCCCTTATTTTATCTTGGCGATCGTGCCTCTTTATGTAATTCGGTGTCAACAAAATATTTTCGCATTCGGAGGAGAAAGTTGGTGATTGGAATTTCGTGAGAAGATTCCGTCGCAACGAAAAGCGCCTTTCTTTTAATGACGTCCAGCCCAAATCCTGTATCATTTCTGTGACACTCTCTCCCATATTTCGCGATAACTTTCTTTGAACTTTTTCGGTGTACTCAGTCAGTCCTATATGGTAAGGATCCAACATCGCTCATCAGTATTCTAAAAGTGGACGGACAAGCGTAGTGTAGGAAGTCTCCTTAGTAGCTCTGTTACATTTTCTAAGTGTCCTGCCAATAAAACGCAGTCTTTGGTTAGCCTTCCCACAACATTTTCTGTGTGTTCCTTCCAATTTAAATTGTTCGTAATTGTAATACCTAGGAATTTAGTTGAATTTACGGCTTTTAGATTAGACTGATTTATCGTGTAACCGAAGTTTAACACGTTCCTTTTAGCACTCATGTGGATGACCTCACACTTTACGTTATTTAAGGTGAACTGCCACTTTTCGCACCATTCCGATATTTCTTCTAAATCGTTTTGCAGTTTGTTTTGATCTTCTGATGACTTTGTTAGTCGATAAACGACAGCGTCATCTGCAAACAACCGAAGACGGCTGCTCAAATTGTCTCCCAAATCGTTTATATAGATAAGAAACAGCAAAGGGCATATAGCACTACCTCGGGGAACGCCAGAAATCATTTCTGTTTTACTCGATGACTTCCGTCAATTACTACGAACTGTGACCTCGCTGACAGGAAATCAAGATCCAGTCACATAAGTGAGACGATATTCCATAAGCAAATTCACTACTAGCCGGTTGTGTGGTAGTGTCAAAAGCCTTCTGGAAATCCAAAAATACGGAATCGATCTGAAACCCCTTGTCATAGACACTCAGCACTTCATGTTAGTAAAAGCTAGTTGTGTTTCACAGGAACGATGTTTTCTAAACCCATGTTGACTGTGTGTTAATAGACCACATTTTCTTCGAGGTAATTCATTATGTTCGAACACAATATATGTTCTAAAATCCTGCTGCATATCGACGTTAACGATATGGACCTGTAATTTAGTGGATTAATCCTACTACCTTTCTTGAATATTGGTGTGACCTGTGCAACTTTCCAGTCTTTGGGTACGGATATTTCGTCGAGCGAACGGTTGTATATGATTATTAAGTATGGAGCTAATGCATCAGCATACTCCGAAAGGAACCCAATTGGTATACAGTCTGGACCAGAAGACTTGCTTTTATTAAGTGATTTAAGTTGCTTCACTACTCCGAGGATATTTACTTCTATGTTACTCACGTTGGCAGCTGTTTTCGATTCGAATTCTGGAATATTTACTTCGTCTTCTTTTGTGAAGGCATTTCGGAAGGCTGTATTTAGTAACTCTGCTTTGGCAGCACTGTCTTCGATGGTGCCCGCATCTCGTGGTCGTGCGGTAGCGTTCTCGCTTCCCACGCCCGGGTTCCTGGGTTCGATTCCCGGCGGGGTCAGGGATTTTCTCTGCCTCGTGATGGCTGAGTGTTGTGTGCTGTCCTTAGGTTAGTTAGGTTTAAGTAGTTCTAAGTTCTAGGGGACTGATGACCATAGATGTTAAGTCCCATAGTGCTCAGAGCCATTTGAACCTTTTTCTTTCTTCGATGGTATCTCCATTGCTATCGTGCAGAGAAGGCATTGATTGTTTCTTGCCGCTAACATATTTCACATATGACCAGAATCGCTTTGGATTTTCTGTCAGGTTTCGAGACAAAGTTTCGTTGTGGAAACTGTTATAAGCATCTCGCATCGAAGTCCGCGCTAAATTTCGAGCTTCTGTAAAAGATCGCCAATCTTGGGGATTTTGCGCCTGTTTAAATTTGGCATGTTTGCTTCGTTGTTTCTGCAACGAGGATCAGCTCGGTCGTTTGTTAATTTATTTGGCATAAATCTCTCAATTGCTGCCGATACCATTTCATTGAATCTAAGCCACATCTGGTCTACACTTATATTATTAATTTGGAATGAGTGGAGATCGTCTCTTAGGAAGACATCAAGTGAATTTTTATCTGATCTGATGAATAGGTATATTTTTCGCTTATTTTTCGAGGATTTGGGGATTACAACATTCAATCTTGCTACGACAGCCCTGTGTTCACTAATCCCTGAGTCGGTTTTGATGCTCGTTATTAACTCACGATTATTTGTTGCTAAGAGGTCAAGTGTGTTAGGAAGATGTTTCGCAGTTTTGAAACTAATTGTTGTGGTGAATATTGGTGGAAGTACTAAGCAGAGGCAGAGGCCGATATTATTATTCATTTCTTGTACTGTATGAAGCTAATGTCCGATTCTAAAGTATAAGGGCCGAAAATGAGAATTTAGTGTTTTCTGTACTTGTTCTAATTTGGAGGTGATAAATTTTGTGTATCTGTTCTGTTATAAAGTAGTGCAAAACTGAAATACTTTTCGGTCAAGAGTTCGATTATTTCGATATGTAATTTTGTTTGTATTGGTGCCCTTTGGTGTAAATTGAGTTGTAGCTAATATTAGATTATTTTGTGATCTTGTTTAATGTATTTTGATTATTCTGTACCCAGATTGCTGAAAATGGAGAGCTGGACAATATACCGTTGGGCTGCCAGTATTGTTTAATGTTCGATGTTTGTATATTGTTGTCGAAGGTATTTATATCTTGGTAACACTTGGTTTCGTAAAATAAGTCCAGTCTCGCACAACCCCCAGGCCCAACCCTACGTCACCGAAACACTACACTACATTACTGCGACTTACGTTTTTAATTCTAGATTACACAGGATTACATGTGTTATGGCCTTTTTCATATTATTAAGGTAAGTGCGAACTTGTACACAAAATATAGCGATTGTCTATGGGAATTGTAGAAGGACATATATATAGACAGCAGCAATACAGAATTCTCAGAAACAGCCTGAAAAACTCAGAAGGGTATAGCAGGATAGGCTGTACTCAGAAATAGTTGTTAAAAAAAATTCGATACATTACACCATTTTCGAGTTAATTGACATTGAAGTTAACAAATGAGGAAGGTGCGTGAGCAAATTTCAGAGGCCCGCCAGATGCAGTTACTGTCAACTGTTCTCATAATCTCGATGATAGAGCACGAGACTGCTCAACCTTTGGTTCGCGTTCGATCGTTTCTATTACCCAATGTCCGCTTTTTGTATCGCTGTCTTATTCGGTTGTAGGAAAATAAAAAAACGAACACGTTTGGCGACAACGTGTCTGGCAGACTGCTTGAATTTGCACACTGTCTTCATGCTAATTAACTCGGAACGGCGCAACGTATCGAGTTTTCTTGTTAATTATTTCCCAGTGCAACCTACCTGCAACACAGTTAAAAACTTTTTAGACTGAAAACCCTGTATAAATAGTCTAGAGGCTTCGTCGCCTTGTTCCTCGATACTTGCTAAGTATGGCTGACCTTGTTGGGATCACGGCTTGTGCAATCTTAACGATGGATAGAGAACGTACAGTCTAGAGGCTTCGTCGCCTTGTTCCTCGATATTTGCTAAGTATGGCTGACCTTGTTGGGATCACGGCTTGTGCAGTTTTAACGATGGATAGAGAACGTAATCCAAAGAGGAGATCATGGAGCAAACAAGAAATATTTCTGGAAGGACCTCGTTCCGGCTGTAATTTAGTCTCGTTATTAGAATTTAGAAGACAGCATGTCTTTCCAAAACTTCATCGCTTTGACCCCATGTGACTTTGAAGAACTGATTAAGCTTTTAGGTGGAAAAATAAAGGAAACAGAAAATACATTTAGCGAAATAATTTCAGCCCCTCTGAGACTGACAGTGACACTGTGTTATCGGCCAAGTGGAGAATCGTTCACCAGGCCGATGTTCAAGTTTAGTATCTCGAAGCAAGTTGACCACAGACTGTTGGTAAAATGTTTGAGGCCATGATACAAAACGCTGAAGAGATTCGTGAAGATATGTACTAATAATCATAAACTGATAACAGAAAAAGATTTATATTAATGAAATAACACATAAAAGGAGTATGAAAAAGGTAGAAATGAAAAATCTCATTTTCTTATGGCACCAAGTATACAGGGTGAATCGCCTAAAATTTTCACTGCAGATATTGCGGAAACGGAAAGTGCTATTGATGTGCGGTTTTTACAGAATGGAGTAGTTAAGGGTTCCTATGGTAAGCCAATCAACGGATTGTAATAACAATTACGAAGTGTGTTTTGTGCAGACATATGCTTTTTTAAATGTAACAATGCCTGTTGACAACAAACTGAAAGTAGCATAAATTAGAATGTCACTGGCGTTTGTTGCAGGGTTCTAGTGTGAGTCGTTAACGAGATATCTTATTTTTTAAAAGTTTCCACATCGACACTTGTACAATACCTGTTATAGCATACACTACAGAACAACACAACTACATACACTAGTAATGTGGATTTTGACCAGTAACGAGACCATCGACTATAACAGATTGTATTCAGAATGGAGTGAGGAGAAGGAGATTAGAGTTTAACGTCTTCTCGACAGCGAGGTCTTTAGGGATGGAGCAGAAACTCCGAAGGTAATCGGCCATGCCCTTTTCAAAGGAGCAATCACTAGATTTGTCTGGAGTGATTCAGGGAATTCACGGAGAACCTAAATCTGGATGGCCGCAATGAGATCAGGACAATCTTCCTCCCAAATGCGAGTCCAGTGTGCTAACCTCTGCGCCACATCTCTCGGTGTCTCCAAAATAACCACGGGCAGCGTCACTACACACTTCCAGCCTGATATGGAACGACAGCTGCTCACGTGGTAGCATTTAAGCGGAGATGTCCGAACAGGCTGCAGTAATACGTCGCTGCATATCATCGGGTGTAGACAGCGTCTTTCAGCTTTCCCCAAAGAAGCAAGTCTGCTGGGGTCAAATCTGTGAAATGGGCCGGCAAAAGCGCAGGTTCTCTGCGTCCACTCCAACGTTTTGAAAACAATTTGTGACGATATGCTGTAGTACTTCTTGCGCTGTAGGCTGGACAGCCATCATGTTGGTACCAAGGGTTCCTCCTGCACTCACGCTCATAAATTAAGGATAATGCTGATACATGGTGAAACAACGCTCTGGTGGGCGGTTTGCGGGTTTAAATCACCTCGGAATATGATCATGCAGTGCATTTGGCCTGCGATCGTCGCACGGTGGCACTGGCAGCAGTCCACATACGCAGAGATGTGTTGGTGCATGTCAGAGTACGGTGCAACGAGTAAGTGTGCAGACGTTTACAGACGTGCTAAAGGTGACCGTGTGTCGAAAATGGCTCAAAGAACACATATTGATGACGTTATAAGGGGTAGAATACTAGGGCGACTGGAAGCTGGTGAAGCACAGCAGGTAGTAGCACGGGTCCTCCGTGTGCCACAAAGTGCGATATCAAGATTCCAGCAGGCAGGAAACGTGTCCAGGCGCTACGGAACGGGACGTCCACAGTGTACAACACCACAAGAAGACCGATATCTCACCATCAGTGCCCGCAGATGGCCACGGAGTACTGCAGGTAGCCTTGCTCGGGACCTTACCGCAGCCACTGGAACAGTTGTCTCCAGACACACAGTCTACAGACGACTGAACAGACATTCCACTGATACCTGGTCATAGGAGAGCCCGTAAGGCCTGCTATCAAGAACACAGTACATGGTCAATGGAACAGTGGTCACATGTTATGTTCACGGACGAGTCCAGGTATAGTCTGAACAGTGATTCTCGCCAGGTTCTCATCTGGCGTGAACCAGGAACCTGATACCAACCCCTTAATGTCCTTGAGAGGGACCTGTATGGAGGACGTGGTTTGATGGTGTGGGGTGGGATCATGATTGGTGCACGTACACCTCTGCATATCTTTGACAGAGGAACTGTAACAGGTCAGGTGTCTCGGGACCTCATTTTGCAGCAGTATGTCTGCCTTTTCAGGGGTGCAGTGGGTCCCAACTCCCTCCTGATGGATGATAACGCACGGCCCTGCCGAGCTGCAATCGTGTAGCAGTACTTTGAAACAGAAGATATCAGGCGAATGGAGTGGCCTGCCTATTCTCCAGAACTAAACCCCATCGAGCACGCCTGGGATGCTCTCGGTCGACGTATCGCTGCATGCATTCAAACCCCTAGGACACTTCAGGAGCTCCGACAGGCACTGGTGCAAGAATGGGAGGCTATACCCCAGCAGCTGCTCGACCACCTGATACAGAGTACGCCAACCCGTTGTGCGGCCGGTGTACGTGTGCATGGTGATGATATCCCATATTGATGACAGGGTAAATTTGAAGGAAACAATTGTGTGTTGCAGCACATGTGTTTCGGGACGTTTTTCTCAACTTATCACCAATACCATGGATTTACACACCTGTGTCGTGTGTGTTCCCTATGTGCCTATGCTATTAGCGCCAGTTCTGTGTAGTGCCACTTTATGTGGCACCACATTCTGCAATTATCCTTAATTTATGAACACGAGTGTAGTTTGCAGAGGAACGTTTTCTAGCATCCGTACTGGATGATGTGTTCGGAGGCTGCGATATTTGTTCGCTTTCATTGTTCCGTGTATGAAATACGGGGCGATGACCTAGTGGTTCATTATATCACACCACATGTTTACATTTGATGGACGTTGACGTTACATCTGACAAAGCCAGCGGAAATTGTCAACAGACCAGTAGTGTGTGTTTCGGCGGTTTAACTGGCCTTGAGTGTTAAATGTGGCTTCATCACTGAACGAGATACACGATACATCTTGAGCACCATGTCATAATGCCCATGTGCAGATGTTGACACAATTGTCATAATCGTTTCCATGCACCTTTTGTCGGAGCAAAATGTGACAGGGATGGAACCTATGTCGATGGAGAATGCGTAGAACACTTGCCTGAGTCACGTCGCTTCCTCGTGGGATTACGCGGGAGGTAATGTGCGGGTCAGCTGTAACAGTAGCAAGGACTGTAACTTCTCTCCTATTCTGTCATCTCCTTTTTCCTTCTGTTATGTTGTCTAGGTGTTACACTACGATTTTCACGTAGCTGGTTGAGGAGGTTGATAATAATTTTCGGGATGGTTGACATCTTTTGGGATATCTTGCCACATGCGCCGTACAAGAACGAACTGCGTACTTCCGACACTTTCCGTGCACCATGAGCATGTCGTCCACTTTTAAGGGCTCATCTGCACCCGAAAGCGATAATATAATTTTTTCGCGCTGTCAGAGACAGGACATGAAGCGCTATCTATAAACAATATGTAGTTGCGGTGAAGAAACAGGAAATGATTTAATATTGTACTTCAGCTTTTTCTCCTCTCAGGCTACTTGGAGTGGTAAGGTAATACGTTTCTGTACGGACGCATTTTGTCATTGCTCCGTAGCTCCAGACATTTTGTTACATACGGAACATAGGCAGATTTAAAGAGGATCATCGACGTATTTTTTATTTGTACGTTAATACACTGCCAAGCAAGAATTATTATTTATCTGTAAGTGTCTATTCATAACTGATGTGCATATGTAATTTCTTGAATATATATTTTATTAATCTCTATGTCTTTTTTATTTTAGTAGTTTTAACAATGATATAAGCGGCTGTGACGTGGAAGAGGTTTGTGTGCAATCTGATGGAAAATTATGAAGTTCTAGCAGGGAAGAACCATAAGTCAATCATCACAGCAATTTTCTGCAAGAAGTCCGATATTTAACATGGCAATACAAAAATACTTAGCAAACGCGCGACCTCAGCCATCAATGCCATTGTTCGCACGCCAGACAATGTTGAGGAAATAAAACCGTTTAACCTTAATACTTTGAAATATTATTGATTATCTGGCGTATATTCTCATCCTCACACGTAGAAGCAAATTATTAATTTCATTGTTTATGTTATTTATACACCCTCTATATACTGCTTGCATTGTCACGCACTGACTAGCAAGTTACATTGCACTCAAGCAACACGTAAGCACATAGTAAGAAAATGAGCGTACCTAGCAACTACGGAGGTAGTATGGCACGAACAAGTGTCGGTGTGGAAACTTTGCACAATGGGATATCTCGTAAATGAGTCGCGCGAGACTCCAGCAACAAACACCACTGACGTTCTAATTTACAATAATTTTAGTTTGTTAATGTCAACAGGCATCGTTATATTTAAAAAATGTATGTTGCCACGAAAAATACACTTTCTAAGTATTATTACAATATGTTTACTGCCTAACAAATGAGCCCAGGACTACAGTCTATGCTGTAAAACCTCACATCGGTAGGACTTCCCATTTTCGTAGTATTTGCAGTGCGAGATTTAGATGATTCATCTTGTAAACAATTAATTATTAATTAATCAAGTGAAAAGAGGCTTAAAATCTCATTAGGATTACTGCAGGTCAATAAGAGTGTTTAAGTAGTTTTAAGTGTCAAAGACACTATGATCGACGTTTTCACGTTTTCCTTCAGATGCTGGTGAGGAAGCATAGCTGTAATAACTTCCTGACCTGTTGGACTCGCTAATCGTGCAGGACGAGCACTTTGCCGTAGGAAGAAGGCGTGTAAGTTCCAACAGTCCAATTCCCAAATGAAATGAGGAGCTGTGTATGTTGAGGTGGACAAGACATGTCTCCAATTTTGGTCATTTGCAGTTCCTTAGGTTATCTACTACTGATTCACCAAACAATATATATTCATCTGTAGATGAGGCAATCAATTTCACACAGGTTACTGCTTTCTTGATACGGGATACATCTTTTTTTTTTCTTGACTTCAAGATTTTCATGCACTGTTTTACGACTTCCCTGAAAACAGATAGTTATCATCTACTGACGCGTTCAACAATCTCTGACCATCAGATATTTACACACTACACAGGCAGTTCACCGTAGCCTCCTAATATTATCTATATGTACTTGATTTTTATTATAGTTGCCAAAAAGAGGAACCGATTGGAGCGCTGTTGCTGGCGTGTTTAATACTAGGGGAATATCCTTCACTGTTTGGGAAATGTCGATGGTAAACACATACAAATATTGTCTCCAGAACATAGTGGGATCTTGTTTTTTATCTACAAAGGCACATTAAGCATTTTGCTACTTGGACTCGCAGGCACTAACCATGACTTCATCGTTGATGATACTGCATGTCAACGGCGGATTCTGGATGGTGGTGGATTCAAGATCATTACACAGTAAAAAAAATCTAGACGAACAATCCCTAACTGTGCCAGCTTGTGATGCGTTGACAGGAAGAAAGCGTCCAGCCCCATTAGCTTTTTGGCAAGTGACGCATTCAAATTCGGTACTTCATGATGAGGCCATATCCATGTCGCAAACCAGGATAATCGACGTCAGGGAGGGTCGAAACCACAGTCTGTGCAGAGCAGGAAGGTAACTGAATACATTTTTGCTATCATGTCACAAAATTTAGAGTATTACTAAAGGGGGATACCTATAGCTCCAAAAAAGCGGAGGCCATTGTTTTATATTTCGTTTATCTGCAAAATTTTTCGTTCAGAAAGTGTATCCAGAAGTAACTACGCTCCAGCTGGATTCTGATTTGTATGATACAAACGGAAACTTCATTGAAGGGTCCTGGAGGAAAGAACTGGATGAGAATAGCACTTTGATGTACCTGTCAAACCTACGCCGAAAGTCAACAAAAAACTTACATGAAACTGGGCATGAATTCAGAGAGTATTCTTTCTCCTGATGGAGATGTTCCATGGATATATGATGTTTATTAAGTTGTGAGTCTTGGTAGCTTATTACATTTGAAACTATCAGTCATTTAGAAGATTTTTTAATAAGAACCCTAAAAATAATTTCCAGTTGTAAGATATTATTATTAATGGTTTTAATTTCTGTATTTTAATAACATTGTTGTCAGCTCTATATTTACGTATAAAAATTAAATAAAATATGTTTGTAAAGCACTTACATTGTGTTCAGTACTTCCAGATTCATTCTTTCTTTCCTCGTCATAGGCAGTACTTCTGCTGCATCTTGATTCGGAGTCTTGCAGTGGAAATAACAAGTGTTCGTATGTGAACCAAATATTGATTACAAGAGCTGCCCCACTCTTCTTTGCTGGATTATTTTTTTGTGTTTGCAATGGAAACCTGTTTTCCAATTGTGGATTTTTTTTCAGCATCACTTATTGAAACTTAAAATTATTAGGTCAGCTCGTCGATAAACAACTTCTTCTTTTTGAGAAGTTTATATTCGTGATAACGAAATTCCCACAAACATGACGTTGCGTGAAAATCTTCATTCAGCTGAAACGCTTTGTCCATTAACTGCATCTTCATAAGTGATGTTTAACAATAAGGAAAGAGATAATAAAAGAACTGACGAAGTGTTTCCCACAGTGGAAAGAGAATTACTGGATGTCATGGCTACCAACAAGTCCACACTGTGAAATGTTGCACAATAGTGTCTAAGAATTGTATGTCTCCCATTTCAATGAGAGTCAAAAGTTCTGCAATTTTGTTGCAAGGAGCGTGTCTATAGACAAGAAATGTCTTTCATCTGTCCAGGTAAAAAATCGCTCAGTTGTATATAGACACTGCTCCGCTTAACTGCACGCTTAACTCACCACCACACCAGCCGTTCTGAATCGGAGGAGGGCAAAGAGAGATAGATAGTAACGCAGTCACACTTCATGCTACTCACTTTCGTGTTTCATATTTTTCAACAACATACAACACAAACTAAACAAATTATTATATTATTTAAATATTTTTGGCACGCTTAAGACACAATATAATTTTTATCCGGTAAAGACTGGTGTCATACAGACAGACGGCCAGTTTCACTGATTTTCGCACGCACATTGCTACGTAAGCGTGACTAATTTACTTCCATAATCGGGGAGAAGCCTTTCACGTTCATATATCGATCGAAATATTTTATCAAGTTTGCAAACTTGAAGTTGGATACTAACGTAAAAGGATTCGGTTTTAAAATGGGAATAACATTGCAGATCAGTCCATTCCAACTACACATGCACAGAAGCACTTTTAACTGAAATGATAAACCATCTCGAAAACAGTTCGAAAACAGATGTAAGATTGGCAGTGTCCTCAAAACCTTTAGAAAACTATCCTTGTATTCTTTCGTGGCCACAATCTATTCTTTAAACCTCGCGCTTCCTTTACCACCAGTGCGACTTTGGGAACTGGACCTTGGTTTTTGTCGCAATTTGTCTCTTCTACAATGCGATTTTCTATTTAGATGCGTCCCCGTCAAATGAGAAATAAGTGTTTTCTCACTTTACAAAGTCTTACTGTGAGGAGAGTGGAGTCAAGTGTACTTAAGATGCGAGGTCAGCAGTCATTCTGGAGATATAACTTTAGTTCCTGCACACTTATTCGTTCATAAATTCAACAACATTGGCTATCACATCGAAATATCATTCCACGCTTGCCTCTTGACTAAACCAACGTACTTTGCATTAAAGTGTAAAGTTCCCATAGTCTTCATTCACTCCCATCAAAAATTGTTGTGAAAGACAGTGGAATAATGCATGACACTTCAGAAATTCAGTTCAGTTTCTTCACGTGCTTCGTGCCTACGAATTTAACGTATAGTGTTTGTTGATGTATGGAACAATGAACACTGTCTCTAGGTCGCCGTAATATTTTACTGCTTCATTGTCAAATAAGTGTTTCTGCATGGTGTTATGATGATGTTTCATAGCAAATTTGCATTAGACGTGATTATGGAACTTCATAATAGATATTGCAATATCTCGTATCCATTTTTTGTCATTTGCATTTATTTTTGGAGGTTTGTGACGGCAGATCGCTGGATTGTCTCTTTGTGTAAACAGCCACTGGATCTGTGAACATCCATCACACCACGCGGAAGTAGCAAGGTTAAACAGCGCCGACACCACGATTCCGCTGAACTGAAGACAGTAATGCAAAGAGAAAAATGCCGCTCCGCAGTACTGAGTAAAATGTTGGGCTCCACCGAGTACTTCCTAGAAGGACCGGGCAAAGGTGAGGCAGGCCGAGCATCGGCCCGCAGACGGTTCGCACGTGGCATCCACGTGCCGTTTGGCATGAGGAGGCCGGCCTTGGTCTACCAACAAAATTTGCTCGACTATTTATATAGTAGTGTGGTAGAAGACCTACTATATCAATGGCAGAAAACAGAATATAGCTACCTAATCTTCAGAAATTAACGCTCACTTATGTCGCACTCAGACATTCAATCTGCCTAACAGCGTGTTACTGCTGCTGAAATGTTAGTTGCATTTCTCTCAACAGTTTCTGATCTTTCTCGAAGTCATATTACCCATTCCGCACATTCAGTTTCTCGACATTTTTAACAATGTTTGCAAAGTCAGATCGTGGGGGCGCGGTGCGATCAGGATAACTCTTACATGTGCAGAGCTGCTCTGTTTCGTGACATTCACCATAAACAGACATACTGTTCAGTTTCTTAGAGCGTCATATACATTAGGAAAGTCGGAATAGCTTCACAGAACAGTTATATGCGCACAGATCGATATATTTCCTGCCGGTGGGTAAGCACACAAGCCAGCCGAAGTGGCCGTGCGGTTAAAGGCGCTGCAGTCTGGAACCGCAAGACCGCTACGGTCGCAGGTTCGAATCCTGCCTGGGGCATGGTTGTTTGTGATGTCCTTAGGTTAGTTAGGATTAACTAGTTCTAAGTTCTAGGGGACTAATGACCTCAGCAGTTTAGTTCCATAGTGCTCAGAGCCATTTGAACCATTTTTTGGTAAGCACACAAGCTGAACCTAAGTTTCGCAGTTGATAACTGCTTTGCTTTCGTTTGGTACAGAAGAGCAGTGGATGAGGTCTCTTCTCCTGATAGTGTCGTGCGGCACTATTATCTTGTTACTACTTGATCAAATTCTACACATCTTACGTGGAAGTCCTCTTCTCAGGCTCTTTCCAATGACAAAAAAATGGTTCAAATGGCTCTGAGCACCATGGGACTTAACTGCTGAGTTCATCAGTCCCCTAGGACTTAGAACTACTTAAACCTAACTAACCTAAGGACGTCACACACATCCATGCCCGAGGCAGGATTCGAACCGACGACCGTAGCCGTGCGCGGTCCCAGACTGTAGCGCCTAGAACCGCTTGGCCGGCTTTACAATGACAGAAAATAAAATTTATTGTACATAATAACGAAGAGGGTGCTATAATTCGAAAGCTATAAACACTAAAAAATAACTATCTGCATCAGAAATTTCTTCACCCAGTCCTCTGATGATATGTTAACTCACTCTCGACATGTTTTAGATGGCCCATACCAGCTGCATCAAACTATGTCTGCAGGTGAGATACTCCCTCTGGTGGGCATTCATTTCGTGTATCCTTATTGTTGTTCTGCATGTATGTCACCTCAGTGTATTCCGCCTTTGAGGAACAAAATGAAGGGCCTAATCTTACTAAAGTGAGTGCCAGATACCACGCATTGTTTTAATTTCAAATCTCTATTCCTGTTTATAAACAAAATATATAAAATCTCGCCTGTCATATCATCCGTCAAAGCAGACATGACCGAAGAATATGTGTTTCACCGAATAATGGCCCAGGTGCAGTAAAATAAATGCCCATAAAATGGCATAATAGTTACTGGTTAGTGTAATCCATATGTATCACAAAAGATGTGAACACATGTATGTATGTATGTATGTATGTATGTATGTATATATTTCTGTTCCACATCTCGTCCTAAACCACTGGACCGATTTCAACCAAACTTGGTACACGTATAACTTACTGCCTGTAAATCATCGGTGTGGGGTTATGAACCACTTACGTATCAAATGGATGGGGCAGGGGAGGGGGCAGCGTGGGAAGTTGTGTAGCCCATGATGCACAAATAACCATGCTTTAGTCATCCAATGCTTGAGAATGGGAGGACTTAGTGACTTGTAACAAAGTTTAAGCACCATTTCAAACAAATACTTTTTCGCTGACAACTTCAAAAAACTGATGAAAAGAAAAAAAAAGGTTTATAGCGATCTACATATTCGATTTCATACAGTAAAACTGTCACATCAAGCAATACGTTTCAGTTTATTACTTCTTTACTGCCAACTGCTTTCATGACATGTTTCACACAGTATTCATGTACACCACTGAATGTACCATCAGAATTATCATTGTACGACACTTAGTTCAGGAGATATGATGTCATAAACACTGAAATCCGTGAGAAACCACCGCATCAAAAAAATGGCTCTGAGCACTATGGCACTTAACATCTGAGGTCATCAGTCCCCTAGAACTTAGAACTACTTAAACCTAACTAACCTAAGGACATCACACACATCCATGCCCGAGGCAGGATTCGAACCTGCGACCGCAGCGGACGCGCGGTTCCAGAATGAAGCGCCTAGAACCGCTCGGCCACACTGGCCGGCAAATCACGGCATCATGCAAGACGTTTAAATATATTAATCATCGCTACTTACTCTGTTCCTAACACTTTTAGCAGAATCTACATAAATAAATATATCATTGTACGACCAACAGTTAAGGAGATATGACATTGTAGCACTGAGATGAATGAAAAACTGCAGCATCATGTATTACGTTTAATTTATTACCTCTTTACTACTAACTTTATTCACGAAACATTTCGAAGACGGTAGTCACATGTCACTAGATGTATCTGCTTAATAATTATCATTGTGCATCCCATAGTTTAGGAGATACAACGACCTGAACAATGAGCTGCTTGGAAATGAAACTGTAAGGCCAAATTCACTAGTGAGGAGGAGATAAGCAGAGGGAACGGGAGAGGAGGATGACAGAAAAAGGAAAGAGGTGGAGAAGGGCAAGAGAGGGGAGAGGAAGAGATCGACAGAGAGGCCCATTATGCCATTTCTCTCGGTCCAAATGGAATTTCTTGGATGGCTAGAAACCTGAAAATATTCCACTAATCAACAGGAAAGTTAAAGTAGGCATCAGCCCACATTGTGGGCCGTCTACCTCATGGGCAGGTATTCGTTCAGGGACAAACCTATTGTTCTCTATAGATTGACAGGTGCTTAACCTATTGTTCTGTAACAGGTTGTGACCCCTTGGTGATAATCCATCCTTCTGATTGATAGGTCTTCAACCTATTGTTCGGTTATGTGATACTCCATGTCACGATACCTCTTCCCCTCCTCCACCTTGCCCATCCCTCTGGAAACTCGCCTCGCTGATACAAGTACACTTTTGACATCAATTTGAATGACTAATTATTTAAATCGATCAGCTTATTAAATCCGCCTCTGAGAAACCCCACAGCTCTCTCCTTCTCCTTCCCCTCCAAGAAATTGTGAAGAAAAACACTCAGTTGATCGGCCATTTGGAAGGAAATCGACTGCAGTGTATGGAATATTGTTTAAACAACCCACACAATATGTGCAATATTATTTATTTGAACAATTTATGGGGTACAAGACCGTGTATGGGATATAAATTATTTTTATGTAAAGAATTTGTTGGGAAATCGATTGAAGTGTATGGAAAATTGTTTAAACTGTGTAGAGAATGTTTATTTAAACAATTTATGGGATAGAAGGTGATTTGCGATGCTTCTTCAATCCTATTGCACAAGGAATACGCCCATGAACCACTCATCACATGCAATTACACAGTTAAAATCTTTTCGATCCCACACCCAGCAACAGGTCGCACTGCACACACAGGTCGTTTGGGGACTCGCAAAGCGACATGTACATCAATGGTTGTGTCACGCGCCGTTGTCCAAGAGGTGTCCACTTGGGTCCCGCGACTGACGGACCAGGTGTCACGATAATCCCCAAACGAAAGCATCAGGCGGTGGCAACCCTTTGATACTTGATAGTCAAGAAATCCCTGTCGAAACAGATGCTCTCTGTCTTTCTCCTCTTGCAGCGTCCCACTGTTGAGCCTGCATGTGCCGCCAGTCGCGGTTAGACCGAACTGCGAACAAAACGGTGCTTACCCGTTAAACACCTGCGGATTATAGATGCATGCTAGAATTCCTTCCAAGGCAAATGCCTGACTGAAAATAGATTTCGCCATGGGCTCCAAGCTGTCATCTGTGCTAGAGAGGAAGGATCTTACGACAGGAAATTCAATTATATAGCATAGGATATACTGTTTATTTACAAAATTCTATTCGCATGGGATGGATCTCACATTTATTTGCTGTGCAAAGCTCACTTTCAGCGACTACATGTCCTAATTACATTATTACACTGCAGCAGAGTGGAGGTGTCGTCTTACTGGGAAATTTTCAAGTGTGCGCTCACCTTGACAGCAGGGATCGACTGAGTTAGTGTACAGTGCCAGCACCACAGGACGTCGTTCCCCCCTCCACCTCTCCCCTCCGCCTCCACCGACCTATCATAGAAAAAAACTGATGGGGAAAAAGACACTCTGTGCTGGAGAGGAGGTATCTCACGACACGAAATCAAAAATATATTGACACATATTCTTTATTTAATCATTTTGCGAGAGACTGGGTTCCCACACTTGGGTAGACATCATGACTGCATCCTCCCACCCTTGCTCCCCATGACATAATAACCGTAATTACCAGGGAATAGAATGAGATGCGGTATAGTAGCCACCGTTTGGGGTCTCCAGCTTGTGTATTTATCGTCAGGGTGTCGCCACGAAGATCAAAACAGCCCGATGTCCTAATTACAGATCACGTTACTAAATACTACCGACCACGGACAACTGGATATCGGCCTCGTTTGATCTCGCGCCTCCTCCACCCCCCAAACAATGTATCAAGTGGTGGCACTTTTTTATTCGGCAAATTCCAGACTTGCTTCCTATCTCTGTCTCTCTCTCTCGAGAGGCCACTCCCTTCGTGTCTTCGTGAACCACCGTCTCCAAACACGAAGGTGGAGGTTTTAATCTCTCCTCAGAATACTTAATTCCTATTGGCTAATGCTGGAGACAAAAGGAAAGCTGACGCAATTTCGATATAAAAAAATGGAGTGAAATAATCCATTTACACTATCCTGTCAAATTAATTATTTAACAATTTACAGGAGTCAAAGAGATCAAGATAGCGTTAGAAAGAAAACGTACTTCTCGTTCTATATCTCCAATGTGAAAGGATCCTCAAGCATGTAGAACACATCGTAGAACAAGGACACATAATATCTATTTACAAAAAAAGTTTTGCTAACATTTCTTGCACAGATTCTAAATGAAACGGTCTTCGTGAATGGGGAGTAATTAAAAATATCTGAAACACGTTTTCATTTAAGAGGTGATTCTAAATTTGCCCAAACATGTAAATGTATGAGGAAAGAATGTATTTGAGATTGAAAATACAATCAGACTTCAGCCGTATAATTTATTCATGACAAATAAAAATTTCTCCTGTGCGGGACTCGGACCCAGATTTCCAGCTGTCTGCTAGCGGTCGCCAGAACCTCTTGGGCTCTGAAAGCACGCCTCCAGGACTGATCCAACTCTCCGTACGCCACTGAGAGTCCACGTACTGCACTCGCACAATTGCTGTGATTCCCTAACAGGAAGATACTTTATTATCCGGATTCGAGTCCCAGTCTGGCACAAATTTTAGTCATCTATAAATAGTGCAGCTAAAGTCTAATCATATTCGAAATTGCAAATAAAGTTCTTCTGTTTCATACAGTTTTATGTTGTACAAGTCACCGTTCCTTGGAAAGTACATACATGCCTGAAGGGCACTGCATAGCACACAGGGAGACACAACACTGAAAGTAGTATTACATGTCTAGACAGGCCGCGAAAGTAATGAAGTCCGTCCCTGTGAGGGAATCACAGCAATTGTGTGAATGCAGAACGTGTACACCCCGTGACATATAAAGATATGGGTGGGTCCTGAAGACGTACTCGGATAGAAATCCGAGTTTGAGCTCTGGCCCGCCACAAATTTTGATCTGTCACGAATAAATTGTGCAGTGAAATCTGATCGTGTTCGCAGCTACGAATACATTTCTTCCATTTCACATAGCTGTAGATCGTAGCAGTGTTCCTTTAGACATTCACACATGTCTGAAGGGTAATGCATAGTACGCCTACAACACAGACACAGCAAATAGTAAGTGTATGTGGACTGAAGTACATAATTTTGATACAATTCTAACCAATCGTCGCCAGAAAGAAAGCTGTCTATATATTTTGCACTGACAAAATTACTGAAGATATACAAAAGTCAGGTTTTAAATAAGTCACAGTACATATTGTGCAATCCTTGTCACACCCAGCTCTCTCGCTCTAGTCGCGAGTGGTTCACCGTAGACACGAATGTTGATGAGTCTCCGTGTGAACGCTGTTGTCTCTAATACTACGGTAATTGTCTTCTCTCCAGATATGCGCAGGAGGACTATTCTAGGAGTGTAGGTTGACGAAATTTCAGCAGTAAACCACATCTTGATGCATAAATCTAGTCTTGGAGGGTTAGTTGAGCATCTGAGTGACAACTTCACACTTAAAAGATGAATCTATAACGAAATGTGCTGATCCTCTTTGGATCCTCTCAATTTCCTCTGTTAGTCCTATCAGTCCTATCTGGTACGGATCACAGACTGATGACCAATATTCAGGTATTGGTCGAGCGAAGGTTTTGTGGATGGACTGAAGAACTTGAGGATCCTCAATTAAATATGTGTTGCAGTTGTCTTACCTGAGATTAGTTTTATATGCTGGTTCCGCATTAAATCGCTCTGTCCACATACTCATACGTATTTTATGGATGTGACTGCTCTCAGTGATTGTTCAAAAATCGTGTAATACATGTATGAATCTTTCTGTCTATTTATTCGCGATACGTTATATTTGTTTATTCTGAGGGTCACCTGCCAGTCCCCGAGAAAGCATCGATCCTGAGCATGTCTACCTCCATTTAGGTATAATTTTATACGTTTATAGCTTTTTTGTATGCTATAGCATCAACAGCAAAAGCCTCGTGGAGCTTTCGACGTTATCCACGAGGTTATTCACCTTCTCTACATACAGGTTTTTCCACAAGGGGGTGTACCCTGTTTGAACGTTAATAACGAGAACAAAAGTAACAAAGCTATTCATTTTCAAATCCCATACATGGTCACGACATTTGAGCGATGACACTTACTGGGGTATGTCATCTTCTTCCGTTGCCCCCTGTCCTATTTCGCCCCCATGACAATATTGGATTTCTCTGCATCCAATATCCAGCACAGAAGGCAGTCCATTGTTGTGGGGCCATCATGTACCCATTTGGTGGTAGCCCTCTGACAACACAGGGATCGCACTGCTGATGCCTGAGCTGTAAGCTCCCCACGTATGCCAAGGAGTAGATGCCTATCTTCCTGGGGCATCGGACTTCCGGCAACGCCCATCATGCCAGTTGGTCTTTGCTGTGGCTGGGTGGCGCCCGTGGGGACAGCCCCTGATCAGAGTGGGTAGTATCAGGGCGGATGACCCGCAATAAAGCAGACTAAGTCATCTCTTGCTGGAGACCGTGTGTCACCAGCAGTCTCTAAGAAGGCCAAGATCGAATACAATGCCGACAGGTAGGGTCCTAAATCATTTCCCTCCCTCACTACATCATGGGAGGAACATAGGGCTACAGAACAGAGAGAGCCACATTCGCCTCGGTTTTTAATCTGTAGCAGAACTGATGGGGACTCTTTTCTATCTACGAAGCCCCAGTTTTCGTTGAACACCTTGAGGATTAGTTTGGAGAAGTGACAGCGCTGTCCAAGATGCGAAACAGCGTAGTATTGATTCAGACGGGATCCCCAACCCTATCCCGAGCGTTGCTCGCCTCTGAAAAGGTGGGTGATATTACTGTTTCCGTCACTCCCCATAAAAGCATCAACATGGTCTAGGGGATCATTTTCCATTGTGATCTCCTCTTGCAGTCTGACGACGAGCTCTACTCCAATTTAGAATGGCGGGATGTTCATTTCATCTGGCGCGTTTACAGGGGACCCAAAGACAACACGGTGCCTTCATCCTGGCCTTTGAGGGTGATTCATTGCCTGAAAAGGTCCAGGTGATGGTTTACTGCTGTGACGTTAAACCATACATCCCTCTCCCTATGCTGTGCTTTAACTGCTGGAAGTTCGAGCACATGTCTTCTTGCTGCACTTCCAAAGCCACATGTCGAGACAGTGGACGTCCACTGCACCCAGATACTCCATGAGCACTTCCTCCCATTTGCATCAACTGTGGAGAGCACCACTCCCCCTGCCCGCCAGACTGCCCAGTACTCCAAGAGAAGCGGAAAATCAAGACCCTGGACAGGTTGACTTACACAGAGGGTAAATGTAAATTTGAAGGATTACACCCCATGTGGTTTACGTCGAAATATGCTGCAGCTATGTCACCAATGCAGTACCAAGTGCCAGTGGTTCCTCACTTTGTGCCATGAACAGTGGGCCCTCTGGGCCACCAGAATACGTCCACATCCTTGGTGGTAGAGGACAAATCTTCTTCCATTGCTCCCAAAGCACCTACTTTGGCAGAAAGCCCACCCCACCACCAAATTCAGGGGACATTAGGTCTCCTCCCCCCTGCTGAAGAAGCAACAGCCTCCTCTGGCTCCTCTCATGCAGAAGGGGTCCCTTGGGACCCTCTCTCCCAAGGTCTCCACTAATGCCACGATGGACACTCGCCAGTGGGTCAAGAAGCCAAAAGCTGATGGATGAAGACCTTCACGGTCTCCCTCTGTGCCTGAAGCTGCTTCAGAAAAATCCCAGCAAGCTCTTAAAGAGAAGCGAGGGAGCAAGTAAATTAAGAAGTCTGCTAAGAAACAGGACCCTCTGGTGGCCCCAACACTACCACTCGCTGTCAGTTCTGCATCTGAGGATGCGGTGGAGATCTTAGTGTCCCCTGCGGACCAGCATTTCACTGATGCCTCATCTACCATAGAAATGGCTACAAATACTCAATTGGTGACAGCAGGTAACCCAGAGGCATAATCTGCCTCCTTGTGCACTTCATGCCTTCCCAGCCTCACGATAATGTCATCCTCCAGTGGAATTGCGGCGATTTTTCCACCACCTGTCTGGGTTACGGCAGCTCTTAGGCTTTACACCTGCTTTCTGCATTAACTTCAGGAAACCTGGTTCCCAGAAATGCCCTCCGTGGCTATAGGGAATATTGCGTCAGGTGGAGTTTGTGTCTATGTCCTGAAATCAGTATGCAGTGAACCTGTGCCTCTTCAAACCCCTCTTGAAGTTGTGGCTGTCAGGATAAGGACGACCCAGGAAATAATTGCCTGCAACGTATATCTTACTCCAGATGGTGCAGTAGCCCTGAATGCATTGGCTGCACTGATTGATCAACTCCCTAAATCTTTCCTACTTTTGAGAGACTTTAACGCCCCTAACTCCTTTTGGGGCGGCACCGTGCTTACTGGCCGTGGCAGAGATGTCGAAAATTTCCTGCCACAACTCGCCCTCTGCCTCTTAAATACAGGTGTCCCCACACATTTCAGTGTGGCACATGGTACTAATTCGGCCATTGATCTCTCGGTTTGCCGTCCTGGCCTTCTCCCATCTATCCATAGGAGAGCACATGACGACCTGTGTGGTAGTGACCACTTCCCCATCTTCCTATCACTGCCCTGGCATAAGGCCCATGGACGCCAGCCCAAATGGGCTTTAAACAAGGCAAACTGGGAAGCCTTCACCTCTGCTGTCACGTTGAATCTTCTCCACATGATAACATAAATGTGGTGGCTGAGCAGGTAACTACAACGATCGTTTCTGCGGCGGAAAACGCAATCCCTCGTTCTTTAGGGTGCCCCCGGCGGAAGACAGTCCCTTGGTGGTCGCCTGAAATCACTGAGGCAATTAAGCAGCGTCGGCGATATCTATAGCGCCATAAGCGTCACTCTTCCCTGGAGCACTTCATAGCCTTTAAACGACTCCGTGCCCGCGTTCGCCAGCTTATCAAAAGACGGAAATAGGAGTGTTGGGAGAGATACGTCTCGATTTTTGAGTCCCATATGTCACCTTCCCAAGTCTGGGCAAAGATAAAACTAGTTTTTGGGTACTGACCTCAACAGGTGCTCCCGATGTTAAAATAAACGGCGTGTTATCTACCGACGCAAGCGCGATTACCTAGCACTTTGCTGAGCACTATGCTCACGCCTTTGAGTTGGAGAATTACCCCCCAGCCTTTCCCACTCTTAAACTGCGGATGAAAGGGAAAGTCCTCGTTCACTACACGTCACAGTGAACCCTATAACGCCCCATTCACAGAGTGGAAGTTCCTCAGTGCCCTTGCACATTGCCCCGACACAGCTCCTTTGCCAGATCGGATCCACAGTCAGATGATTAAACATCTCTCATCTGACTACAAGTGACATCTCCTCGTCATCTTCAACCTGATCTGGTGCTATGGCGTCTTTCCATAGCACTGGTGGCAGAGCACCATCATACCAGTGCTCAAACCCGGCAAAAACCAACTTGATGTGAATAGGTATCGGCCCATCAGCCTCACCAACGTTCTTTGTAAGCTTCTGGAATGTATGGTGTGTGGTGGGTGGGTTGGTTGCTGAAGTCAAGTGGCTTACTGACTCTGTGTCAGGCCGGTTTCCACCTAGGACGCTCTACCACTGATAACCTTGTGTCCCTCGAGTCTCCCAACAGAACAGTCTTTTCCAGACGCCAACAACTTTTTGCCTTCTTTTTTATTTACGAAAAGCGTGTGACAACACCTGGCGATATCATATCCTTACCACATTATCCGTACGGGGTCTCCGGGGCCCGCTCTCGATTTTTATTCGGAATTTCATATCGCTTCGTACTTTCCGTGTCCAAGTTGGTGCCTCCCATAATTCCACCCACATCCAGGAGAATGGGGTCCCATAGGTGTATCTCTATTTTTAGTGGCCATTAATGGTCTAGCAGCAACTGTAGGGTCGTCCATCTCACCCTCTGTGTATGCAGACGACTTCTGCATTTCGTACTCCTCCAGCAATACTAGTGCTGCTGAGCAGCGCCTACAGGGAGCAATACACAAGGCGCAGTCATGGGTTCTAGCCCACAGCTTCCAGTTTTCTGCTGCAAAGTCATGTGTTATCCACTTCTGTCGGCATCGTACCGTTCATCCGGAATCAGAAATTTAACTTACTGACGATCCCCTTACTGTAGTGGAGACCAACTCGGGTGCAGATTGCTCTACGCCGCTGCAGCTCTACAGAGCCCTTGTTCAATCCCGCCTTGACTATGGGAGTCTGGTTTATGGTTCGGCGGTGCCCTCAGTGATGCGTTTACTCGACCCAGTGCACCACTGTGGCGTTCGACTAGCGACACTTTTATGACGAGTCCGGTGAGCAGCGTCCTGGCTGGGGCTTGAGTCCCTCCATCGCAGGTCAGGTGTGTGAAACTGCTCGCCAGTTACGTTGCACACGTTCGTAGTTCTCCTGCTCATCCGAGTTACCGTCTTCTTTTCCCACCCATGGTGGTTCATCTCCCGCATCGGCGGCATAGGTCAGGGCTTACAATTGCAGTTCGCATCCTATCGCTTCTATCTGAACTGAGTCCTTGCCTTTACCACCTATACTCGAGGTCCATTCGCATACACCTCCATCGTGTACACGTAGGCCGCGGCTATGCTTGGACCTTTCACATGGCCCAAAGGACTCAGTTCACCCCGCCGCTCTCCGCTGTCACTTCCTCTCGATTCTTGACATGTACCGAGGCCATGAAGTGGTTTACACCGACGGCTCGAAGACTGATGGTCACGTCGGCTTCACGTAAATCCATGGAGGACATATGGAACAGCATTCCTTGTCCGATGGCTGCAGTGTTTTCACTGCTATATCTCGTGCTCTCAAGCACATACTTTCATGCCCTGGGGAGTCCTTTCTTCTGTGTACTGACTCCTTGAGTAACCTACAAGCTATCAAACAGTGCCACCCTCGTCATTCTTTGGTAGCGACCATCCAGGAGTCCATCTGTGCTCTGGAACGGTCCAGTCGTTCAGTGGTGTCTGTATGGACCCCAGGACACTTCGGAATCCCAGGCAACGAACTTGCTGACAGGCTGGCCAAACAGGCTACACTGAAACCGCTTATGGAGATCGGCATTCCAATAACTGACCTGCGTTCGTTTTTACGCCGCCAGGTTTTTCAGCTTTGGAAGACGGAATGGCATAGCCTCAGTACGAACAACAAACTGCGTGCCATTAAGGAGACTACGAATGTGTGGCAGTCCTAGATGCGGGCCTCTGGGAGGGACTCTGTGGTTCTCTGCCGGATCCACAGTGGCCACGCTAGGGCGACTCACAGCTACCTCCTGCGCCGTGATGACCCACCTCAGCATGTCCTCATTACCTTATCCACCTCTCAATCGCACATCATGAAGGTAATGTAACGGTGCGTCGTCTTCTTGATGGAAAAAGAGAATAATCTGCCTCTCGGTACAGTTGGTGAAAACCTGATACAATTTGTTCATGCAATATGGTAAGTATATTAGACCTGTCACTGTTCCTTCAAAAAGAATGGCCCTACGAGCTCTCTGAAAGACTTATCACATCACACTGATAGACCAGGAAGATTAACAGCTCGTTCTACCATTACATGGGGATGCCTAGCGCACACGGTTACGGATGCATCCAAATTAAACGTCACCTCACCAGACCAAACAATAACGTCAGTCAAATGTTCACTATCTCAAATTCATTTCCAAAATTCGAAGCATCTATCCGGATCGCTCTCATTCAACCTGGAGATGTAGGATTTCCACTTTGGGGAGTTTTTGTAAGTCTAGCATTGCGTCCACCCCTCTTCCGTCTACCATTGATTTCTTGCTGCTACAGAGTCCCTTCTTCTGAGCATGCACACTTCCTTCCCTCTCAAATTTGTCTCATAATTTCGTTACTATTACACGTGACAGTGGCGCAGTATCAAACTCTCCCCACCATCATCTCTGCACTTCTTTAATGTTTTCTCGTTTCCAGTAACACTCCAAAACTCATGCTTCAAGCATAAGTCAACAGCCATTTTGTTATTTATGTGTTTCTGGCAACAGAATATATGCAAAAGAAAAACAGATGAACGGCTACACCCACCAGTCATAAGAGCACCATACAACCACGACTGCATCAGTTTATCATTAATACATTTATTTATTGAAATTCAAACAGTATAAGACCCTTTGTGGGAGACCCCGCATTTAATCTGAATTCGCTTTCTCACGTACTTGTGACTTTAACAATGACATTGGGGTATTGAATACCGACTTGGCAATTTTTTTTTTTTAAATCTACCTTTTAATCTATCATTTACCTTTCAGTGATGCAGAGATTCAGATTTCGACATATGACGGCAATTTCAACTTCCTTCAGATTAACAATCGCAGTTCAGGCTCTTCATTCACTGCAAATTCTTCGAACAATAGGCAGTCAGTTTGAAATATCGTAATAATTATAGCCAGTAACAAAAAGATAACCACCATATCATCGGTCTGTAATGTGATATTTACAATTTGAAATAATACTATATTTTGACCAATTCTTTTCCTAAAATAGAGTACAACTGCATGGCGAAGATATATGCATACAATATCTCAATATCTGTGTCATGATCTTTTTATCCTACAAATAAAACTTTTTCCTAAAACTAATTCATCAACTTCAGCAACTATTCTTTGTTTACACACAGTAAGTTCTTTCAGCAGCGCAACAGATGATTCAGCTTTCAGCTATCCTTGAATCAAACCTGGACGTGGACGCGATTCATTGTGAGGCGTGGCGAAGAGTAAACAAACAATTGATGCAAAGAGTCCGAATAATGCACACAGGGCATACTAAGATTCATAAGAGAACAGGAGCTAAACATGTACATCATGCAGGTTTCTTACTATTTTTCAGTATGGAACACACAAATTTAATCTGATACTACGTATACTGTTATTTCGCTTACGAGGCCGCAGTGCGAAAGTGTATCGGACTCCTTTCGGAAGTCAAGGAACACGGCATCAATCTGGGCGCCGATATGCACTGATTTTCGACGTCTCATGGACGAACTGCATGAGCGGGGTGTCACACGATCGTTGTTTTCGAATGTCATGTTGATTGCTACAGAAGACAGTTCTGGTCTCCAGTAAATGTCGTAATACGCGAGCATTAAATATGTTCCAAAATGCTTTAACGCAGGCTGTTCCAACCGAGCTCCAGGGAGCCGGAGCGCTCCGGAGCGCTCACTACGGCAGCTCTGAGCCCGCGTGGAGGGGGAAAGCCAACTCACTGGCCCCTGGCCGCATGCAGCCGCAACTGACGCAATAATCCGTGTTCTATGACAGCTATGACCAGCCGCGGGAGCCCTGTACCTCTATTGGAGGATACCTTTCTATCCTTTCTATTCATTGAGAGGGATGGTCGTCCGCAGTGTCTTGTATGTCATAAAGTATTTAATTCTGCGAAGAGGTACAATATACAACGACATTATACACGTCTTCACGCAGCGCACTACGATCAGGTAGAAGGCGTTGCACGCAGAGAACTGGTAGCCAGACTTAAGAACGACATACCAGGAGACGTAAGTTTAAAAACGGTTTCGTAATACAGAGGGTATCAAAACATGCAACATTGTTCGTGTTCTGTAATGCTCTTATAATTTTCAGGTGAATGTGAGCGGAGGAACACTACTGAATCTGCAATTCGCGCGAGCTACAGGGTCGCTCACATCATTGCGACGAGTGGCAAGTCGTTTTCGTTGGGACCACTCGTAAAATCGTGCATGGTAGCAGTTGCAGACTGTTTGTTTCCAAGGGAGGTGCAGGCAATTGAAGGGGTCTGCCTGTCGGACTGTGCTCAGCTTGCAGTCTTTGTGCGATGTGTCGACATGGAGCAGCAAGTAACTGAAGAACTCTCGGATGTGGTACCACTCGATTACACCGCAACAGGACGTGACATTTTTGAAGCTGTTTGTGAATCAGTGGACAATATGAATTTGCCGTGGAATAAGCTCCATTCTGTAGCGACAGACGGTGCACCACAAATGATCGGGCGTCACCAAGGTTTTGCTTTTAGTTTGAAAAATATACTCAGGGACGAATTCGGGAAAGACATTTTGACTCTTCATTGTTTTATTCACCAAGAGGCACTGTGTGCTGAAACAGTGGAGCTAGGTGGCGTAATGAAAGATGTCGTGAAGTGTGTGAATTTTGTGCGGCGTCACGGTATGAATCACCGCCAATTCAAAGGATTCCTGAAAGATATGAAAGCGGAGTATGGGGATATACCTTACCACAATACAGTTCGTTGGCTGAGTCGGGGAAAAGTTCTTGATGTCTTCTTTGCCATTCGTGAGTAAATATCCCTTTTTCTCGAAATGAAAGGGGAAGAAATGCGTTGTGTGAAAGATATAAAATCGATATCAGACCTGGCGTTCCTATCTGACATAACTATGCATCTGAATAATTTAGATCTGTCATTGCAGGGCAAAGGGCAGCTAATCGTTGACGTGCACGACCAAATCAAAGCGTTCATGGAAAAGTTACGTTTATTTGAGAGGCAGATGAGTAATGGACATTTAACGTTCTTCAATTGTCTTGCTTCTTTAAAACTACCTGAAGGTACTACTTTCGGCGATTACCAAGCGAAGTTAAAGCAGCTCATGACGTCGTTTGAAACACGACTCCGAGACCTCACTAGTTTGAAAATGGAACTTAAGGTGTACAGCACTCCTTTTTCAGTTTCCCCCAATGACTTGTCATCGTCACTTCAATTGGAGATTATTGATTTGCTAAATTCAACTTTGTTAGGTACTACAACACGTTGGATTTATCACAATGGTATCGTTCATTACAGCAAGAAACATTTTCCAGGCGTCACAACAATTCCGCTCAAATTATGTGCATATTTGGATCTACATATTGTTGTGAGCAGCTTTTCTCAGCAATGAAACGAGTAAAAAGTAAGGAACGATCGTTTCTTCAGGATGCAACAATGAAGACCATGCTCCGCATTAACGCTGCGAACACTTTGACACCTGATATTTCCGATCTTGTAATGAAAAGACAATGTCAAGCTACTGGGGCCCAATAAATTTAGTATGCAACTCATTGTAAAACAGTGTATCTTAGTTATTTCCTGAACATGGTATTTCTTGATGTAGCATGTCACCACGTCTTAGTAGCTAAGAGTATGAAGTTGTCGATCTTGTAAGACGCAGCTGGCACATCAAAACGCTTGCCTTGCCGCCTGCCTCAGCCAGCCGTGCCACGTGCCGGTGTGCCGGCCCCCTGGAATGGTCACAGCGAGCGACACGGCTCCCTGGAGCAGGGAGCGCTCCGCGGCTCATAACGGAGCCGACGAGCTGGAACAGCCTGCTTTAACGGATTGATGTCAGAGATATAAGCCTATTATTTTGTGCGTCTGCTTAACGGCCTGTCTTTTTGCCATCACTAGCAACGCTGCGCTCCTCTAGAAATCTATGGCGGTATTATTAATAACATAAATATACGATAGTCTTATTAAGATATTCGTGAAGAATGATTTGGTCACCAATAAATACTTTACCCTTCTCTTACCGTGTTCCGCAGTTCGTGGTCTTGCGGCAGCGTTCTCGCTTCCAGCGCACGGGGTCTCGGTTTCGATTCCCGGCGTGACCAGGTATTTTTCCTGCCTCAAGATGTCTGAGTGTTGTATCGTCTTCATCATCATTATTCATCCCCATTACGGTCAGAGGAAGGGAATGGAAAACCACCTCCGCTAGGACCTTGCCTAGTATGGTGGTGCGGATCTCCCGCAACGTCTCCTACGCTCCTCGGAGTATGGGACATCATCAGCATCATCTCCTAACGTGAACTTAACAGTTGCCGGTAAGTTACTGAAAACGGTGTTCCTGGATAATGGACACCGATCTGGTCCATAGTAAATGACATTAAACATTTGTGTAAGCTATTCTTATTTCTTGTGTTGTCTATGGAGTATGGGACATCATCATCATCATCTCTTAACGTGAACTTAACAGTTGCCGGTAAGTTACTGAAAACGGTGTTCCTGGATAGTGGACACCATTCTGGTCCAGAGTAAACAACATTTAACATTTGTGTAAGCCATTCTTATTTCTTGTGTTGTTTATATAAACTGTGCTGTTTGTTTCAAAACAGGTATATTACGTACAATGAAGTTGTGCTTCCAAGACCTTAGACCGTTCAAAATGTTCAAATGTGGGTGAAATATTATGGGACTTAACTGGTAAGGTCATCAGTCCCTAAACTTACACACTACATAACATAAATTATCCTAAGGACAAACACACACACCCATGCCCGAGGGAGGACTCGAACCTCCGCCGGGATCAGCCGCACAGTCCACGAGTGCAGCTCCTTAGACCGTCAACCATATTTTGACACAGACCGGCAGAAAGCCTCTTACAAAACTTCCTGGCAGATTAAATCTATGTGCCGGACCGAGACTCGAACATTGGACCTTTGCCTTTCGCGGGCTAGGGCTCTACCCACCAAGCTCCCCAAGCACGACTGATGACACATCTTCACAGCTATACTTCCGGCACAGCCTGGTCTCCTACCTTCCAAACTTCACAGAAGCTCACCTGCGAAACTGGCAGAACTAGCACTCCTGGAAGAAAGAATGTTGCGGAGACATGGCTTAGCCACAGCTTGTGGGATGTTTCCTGAACGAGCACTTGCTCACGAAAGGCAAAGGTTCCGAGTTGGGGACTCGGTCCGGCACACAATTTTAATCTGCCAGCAAGTTTTCGTACGTGCGTACATTCCGCTGCAGAGTGGAAATTAAGTTGTAGCCTCTTACAAGGGCAGAACAGTACATTGTGTATCAAAAAGTAAAACTATTTAATAATGGTCACAATAATTTAATTAACAGCTATTCCCAAAACTTAGTTTGATTTGTAATTTGCTGGAATGTCTGTATCATAACGCCGTGAAAAACCAGGAAATCCATATTTACTAGACATTACTTCACATGTTTCTGGTTACAGAATTATACCCTGCTGTTATTACACCACCATCCATAAATTTAATTTTAGATGTACATATATCTGCATTTCTACACGACAGTCCGCCAGCGATGCACGATGTACTCGTGTAATTACGAAGTATCGCCATCACACGTTTTTCACTCTGTGCTGAGGGATTTGCGATTCCATTCCTGAGTTCTATTTTCTCATCAGTTTTGTGAATATTATTTAGCAGTTGTACAGAATTTCTTCCCGTTTCCTGTCGCAGAAGAGCAAGCGGCCAAAGTAAAATGTTGACTGGATAACCGAAAGTTAAGTTTCTATCAGCTACTTGCAACTATATTGAAAATATGAGCGATTTGAGTGTAAAACATAGATACTAAGGTATCTTGGCAGCATATGTAGTATGTTATGTTAGTCATTTGTGCATAGACACAACATGACAAAATTATGTGAAATCTTTAAAGTAAAATTAGTATTGCAGTACTTTTTTCTGGAGACGTACAAGATCATAGACAATTATTCTTTTTTTTCGATGGAGGATGTCAGTAGCGTAAAACGAATAAAAGTTAGATGGAAATGAACGGTCTGAGATAGGCCTGCTAAGGGTGTCGCTGTGACTCGATGGTCAGAGTAGTTAACAGGGGAAATGTTCGTACACAACGCTGAATAAATTTTGTTACAAAAAAAAATGGTTCAAATGGCTCTGAGCACTATGGGACTCAACTGCTGTGGTCATCAGTCCCCTAGAACTTAGAACTACTTAAACCTAACTAACCTAAGGACATCACACACATCCATGCCCCAGGCAGGATTCGAACCTGCGACCGTAGCAGTCGCACGGTTCCGGACTGCGTGCCTAGAACCGCGAGACCACCGCGGCCGGCAAATTTTGTTACAAAGAAAAACTGATTCTACAAGTGGTAATGATGAGAAGAAAGGCCTGAAGGCGAGTGTGCGTGGTGATTGATATTCATTAACAATCCTATTCTTTCTAGAGAGAAAATCTTTCCGACAAGACGACATTTGGTGTACGTGGTGTCTTGCCCAAACGTCGCTTATAGGGTGCCTAAAGGTCGCTGCCTTCTCTAATAGCTATGCAACAATCCAAGCACGTCACACTAATAGTTTTTATTCAATGAAGAAGATTGACAGTACATAACTTTGAATTTACGACGGTGTCGCAAGCGCTGGGCGATATGCAAACAGTCAATGTCTTTCGCTATAGACAATGTCTATACAAGCAATGGAAATGGATTTGTAATACCTGCTATCTTAGCGCTCTCTACTAGGTCGGGTTCGCTGTCTAGTTCCCCTTAAACATCCCAACGACCACCACCACCACCTAGGTCGGGTCTAGTACTGTGCGGCAGAGGCTGGCAGCAGCGGTGCTTATATTCTCTTCTTGTATAGGCCGCTCCTGTCGTGGTGTGGCTCTTGTCAGTGGGCTATTAGCTGTCGTCTCACCGCCTTCTCTGGTCCTGTGTTCTTCGTCTTCATCCCTGCTCTTGTGGATACGCCGGAACAGTGTACCTACCGACTCCCTGCAGTGAGAGATGCTATGCTTTGTGCAATCTGTGAATCATGTACGTGAAGATATCCCTGACCACCATCTACATATGATGCACGAGTTATAACGTACGAGATGTGATGCACGAGAGTCAGTCTGGCTCATCTGTACGACACTGCAGCCACAGTGTTCAGGAAAACGAAGAATGACTTCACGATGCATTCAGCCACACGCCAGCATGCTGCCATCCCGGCTAAACAACATACTCTGCAGATGGAAAGAGGACAGCAGAGATCGGTGACTACGGAGTGAAATTGTTTTTCAAGAACTTGCATTCCGTTGGCGCAAGTGATCATGGAAGTGTATATTCTAACGTAACAGTGAATAATAGAATGGATTGGAATCGTAGAAAGCTACTGACGTCTTGGACGATACCCAAAGAATCCAGCAGACAATGGCTGTTGACTGACGTAGTATTGGGGAGGATCCTGTAGTCCAACCTTCAACAGGTTAACTGTACTTATATTAAATTTTAAAAAATTAGAACAGATTCTATAATGCTAACAATAGTATTATTAGTGAGATAAGTGTTCAACGGAATGTGAACCCGTGGTCTGGGGCTGGTGTCTTTGATTAATAATCAGAACGTCCTCAGTCCCAGGTTCGAAACCCGCCACCGCTTAAATATTAATTAATAATCATAATTGGCAGCTGAAGACTTCCGGGACAAGAAGCCAGTCTGATTCTTCTAAAGGCCTCGTCAAAGAGAGCGGAGAAGTGGATAGGGATTGAGGGCACTCTCTTGTCCTTGGCGTGGGAAACTGCCGCTAAAGGCGGAAGAATCAGCAATGATCAATGACATGAGGATGCAGAAGGCAGTGGAAAAAACTGCATTAAAGGCACATAACGTCTATCCACAAGACATGTGGACTGTAACTGATAAAATGTCGTGATGATGTCTCCATTGGCAAAAGATTCTGAAATAGTCCCCCATTCGGAACCCCGGGAGGGGACTCCCAAGAGCCGGCCGGGGTGGCCGAGCGGTTCTAGGCGCTACAGTCTGGAACCGCGCGACCGCTACGGTCGCAGGTTCGAATCCTGCCTCGGGCATGGGTGTGTGTGATGTCGTTAGGTTAAGTAGTTCTAAGTTCTAGAGGATTGATGACCTCAGCAGTTAAGTCCCATAGTGCTCAGAGCCATTTGAACCAATTTTTGACTCCCAAGACTGAATAATCAACGAAACGATAACGTTCTACGAGTTGAGGCGTGGAATGTCAGAAGCTTGAATGTGGTAGGAAGCTACAAAATCTGAAAACTGAAGTACAAAGGCTCAAGCTAGTGAAGTGAAATGGAAAGTAGACAGGGATTTCTGGTCAGATCAATATAGAGTAATATTAACAGTAGCATAAAATGGTATAACGGGAGTAGGGTTCTTTAAAAATAGAAAGATCGGCCAAAGAATGTGTTACAGTGAACAGTTCAGTGATTGGGTTATGCTTAACAGAATCAACAGCAAACCAACATCCGCAACGATAACTCAGGTATATATGCCGACATCGCGAGCTGAAGATGAAGAGATAAAGAAAGTATATGAGGATACTGAAAGGGTAATACAATACATAAAGGGAGATGAAAATCTAATAGTCATGGGGGACTGGAATGCAATTGTAGGGGAAGGAGTGGGAGGAAAGTTTACATGACTTGAGATAAGGAATGAGAGAAGTGAAAAGCTAATTGAGTTTTGTAATAAATTAGAGCTAGTAATAACGAATACTCGATTCAAGAATCACAAGAGGAGGGAGTATATTTGGAAATGGCCAGGTGATACCTTAGATTTCAACTAGATTACATTATAGTCAGACAGCGATTCCGAAATCAGATACTGGATTGTAAGGCGTACCCAGGAACAGATGTAGACTGAGATCACAATATAGTAGTGATGAGGAGTAGGCTGGAGTTCAAGAGATTAGTAATGAAGAATCAATCTACAAAGAAGTAGGATACGAAAGTACTAAGGGATGACAAGACACGCTTGAAGTTGTCTAAGGCTATAGATACAACAACAAGAAACACATCAGTACGCAGTGCAGTTGAAGAGAAATGGATATCTCTAAATAGGGCACTCACAGAAATTGGAAAGAAAAACGTAAGTACACAGAAGGTAAATGCGATGAAACCGTGAGCAACATAAGAAATACTTCAGAGTTATAAGTAGTTGTCGTATTAAAAACAATTAAGTACAAGAAATAATAATTTATATATAAATTTATTATAACCACAAACATGTGATTTGTATGGCCTATTTAAATTTTTGAGATACTAGGCTGTAATTGTGAAGAACAAGTAAATAAAATAAATCGAAGCGTGTAGTACAACTAACGAAAATTTAACAGTTGTGGAATGCTGCTTTCATGATACTGGAATTTTATTAGCCAGCAGTATACATTGGTATATGTCTGAAATTTGGTCCGGGATAAGAGAACTCAAGACATCCTAATTTAGACAGCAAAAACAGTCGAAAGTAAATAAATAAAGAGTGGAGACTTTAAGAAAATATATTTGATATAAATTGATGCAAATAAAACTTTTCCCTGGGAAAGAGAGAGCAGTGAGAGTGGCTCCTGCTGCAATCAATTTCCCATGGGCCTCGGATTAATTTTAGAACGGTAAATGTTGAATCGTTCTGACACCCTTTCTTCTGGACGAGCCACGTGCGGCGCGCCGTCAGCAAAGAGCCGTCCTGTGGGGGTGGATGGGGGTGAGCGCGCGGTAAAGCTGCCGCCCTTGGCATTTCCGCCTCCCGGCGTGAGGGGGTGGGAGTGGGGCGCCAGCCAGCTAAATGTCACACGATGGCCCGGCGCCACGGCTGTCCGAGGTTTACAGGTAGCCACACTCCCCCTCTCTCTCCTCTCTCTCCCGCCCCCCGCCGCCAGTCCATCAGGCAAAGCTGCTACAAACGGTAACCGCCCGGGAGACCGCACGAAACTCTTGTTCTGATCGATACCGTTTACTCGACGCATTTCACAGTTGGAAACACAACTGTAACCATCCACTGCTTTTGTTTTTGTCAAAGCGCTCTCCCTCCATGTTGCTTCATAGAAACCTATGTTTCAACACGTCTCCTTTCTTTGTCTTCGCTATATCTCAGCCTGAGAATGATTCTTTCCCCTCACATTTCAGGTTGTACAGTGGCGTGAAGTGCTGGATCGGGTAGATTAGATCCTACAGGTAACTTTAGAACTAGGGTAGCCACAGCTAAAGTAATTATACTAATTGACTGACCATTCATACAGATAACATTTACGAGGAGAATCGTTCGTTGCGAGATATAGGGCTACAGGAACATATTTTAATCGATCAAGTCATGACAGTTTCTCGTGATTTTAACACAGACTGGACATTAATCATTGGGTATGATTTGACCAATTGAAGAAGGCTGAGAAATTTGCCTTTACTGCTACTTTGTTACTCTGCCGCAATCTGTAATAGTACTCTATACAAAATGACATAGCATTATATATATATATATATATATATATATATATATATATATATATATATATATATATATATATATATCAAATGATGCAACTTAGATGTTGTGAAACTGGATATGAGTCTCTAATCGACTTCAATAAATACAGCTATTTCGGGCTATTGGAATTTTCATTCAGTTTTATATTTAAGTCGTTTGAACACCTGTGTGAACGTACCGAGGGAATGTCCAAAAACTATGTTAAGATTAGACCATATAAGAAGTTGACAAAGTTTTGATTATCCTAACAAGAAACTGCGAAGCTGAAGGTATAAACTAATATCAGGAAGTACTGTAGAGCTTTTGAGTCAGTTTTCACTAAAGACAGGGTCACGATGAAGATATGTAAGTAACATTTATAAATGTTTTATGTGAACCAGCTGACCTACGACTTTTGTCGATGAAGTTGTGCTTCCTGGAAACTGGTCTAACGTGTGCTGCTTAAATCATTTTTATTCAAAGATTTGTAGTTAATTCAGTTACTCGAGAATGTTCTCTTTTTTTCTCATAGCTCTGTGCACCATTACAGAAGTTTATGGTATGATGAAGATAGCGAAGAAAGTTGTTGTACAGAAACTGATAATGACTCTGAAGATTACACAAACAAAAGAGAATGAAAATCAGCCTTAAATGTAACAAACATTAGAAAAACTACTGGTTAACATGAAAATAATGGTGAATTCATCACAATATTCCTGGTAGCCACCACCATCATCCAATTGTTTTGAAGCTGGGCATTTACTCCCTTAATTTGTTTTGTAAGAGTTGTAAAACATATTTATCCATTTCTGTTAAAGTGTTTTTTTATTTTCTTAAAAGGAATATTGATAAGCCTTCCGAGGCTCTGTATTGATCCAGATCTTGTTGTAATACTTAAAAATTTCAAGGCAATTACCAAACCTTCTGGCTCTTTGTGATTAATGATTTTGAACCTGTTGTAAATTTCTTAAAGAGAGTATTTTATGGTAAACTCTAAGCCTTCTGCCGCTCTCTAATTACTGATGGTGATCTCGTTGTAATTTTTCCTTTTTTTTTAATTAGTTGTTGTTAGCTGGCTGTTCGCTTAGTTCCATTGTAAAGGAAAATTTTAAATGTTTTCACGAAATAAATCTAGATGTTGTCAACCACAAATTGAACCTGGGGCTTGCCCCTTCCATGAATTCTTGCCGCCACCAGTGAAAGACCATTTCAGTGCTTAATGGTTTAATGCTGATGATGAGACAATTACACCCTCGGTGTTAGGGAGCAGTTCTGCACATTGATCCTCTAGGGTACTCAGTACTCATTCTTGCATTATCCGATGTGATACGTTAGCGCTTGCGGTAGTGGTAATACAAGAGTACGATGAATCAGTTTACGTTTACGAAAGCAGATTAGCCAAGCGGAGCGATGTGTAGCATTGCTTCTTTCCACCGAGAATACAATCGACAAGCCCAACTGCTGCACATACGGCGAGGTACGTCATCCGTTGACGTCACAATGTCCAACATTCGTGATTTACTTCTGTGGCATTCCCCTTTATGTTTAGACCTGTTTGTCTTGTATCAAATTACTTGTCTCAGAATGATCTACGTCGTTCAGGAGTTGTTAAACGTTAATAAGAATTGCTCTCTATGCAAAAATCCTAAACATTAAAATCCTAGTAACGTGTTCCTTTAATGCCAACGGCCTTGGTGCGGTGGTATCACAGATTCCCGCCAGATCACCGAAGTTAAGCGCTGTCAGCACTTGTCTGGCTGGTAGCACGGGCGTGCCGAGCGCTTTGGAAGTGGCGTGCGCGCAGCCAATGGAAGGCCAATTGAGGAGCTACCGTACATACCTGAGAAGTATCGGCTCCTGTCACAAGGAATGACGACGGTCTGGAGAGCAGCGTGCTGACCACATGCCCCTCCCTATTCGCATCCAGTGACACCTATCGTCTGAGGATGATACAGCGGTCTGTTGGTATCACTGAGATTTCCGAGACCGGACGGGGTTTAATTTAGAGCGTTACGTTAATCTGAGGGCAGGTTAACAGCAGGAATGTTAAAGTGTTAAATTACTGAGATGTTTGAATTTGTCACAACTGTTTTATTTCTTCTCCATGCGTATTACGGAACGGACGTTGTGAGTTGAATTTTCATCGGTTCCTGGGTACTCCTTGCAATACAGTATCTGATTTCAGAATTTGTGACTGACCATGATATAATCCATTTGGTATCTCCCCATGTCTCCAGGTGTTTTCCAGATATACTCCTTTCTTGAACAGTGAATTTGCTATTTCCAGACGAAACTTATTGGAGACCTCAAGGTCTCGTTCTTCTACTCTATTCTGACTACCGAAGCTGTATTCTCACGTAATTTATAAATCTTCCCGCAGTAATTCATTCTAGTTTCTCTCTCCATTTCGCAGCATATACTGAGTTGCCCTTTCAGTGCTTTTATATACTCTCCTTATTTCATCTTCTGGTTCTGACGTCAACATATGTACCTCAACTTCTGTTACTGGCACTGGTTTGTTGTCTATTTCGATGAGAAAAATCCTATCATTCAACTGTTAATAGTAACTTCTTTTCTGCCTTATCTCCTTATTCTTATGAATCCTGCTTCTTTTGTACCATTTTCGGCTGCTGGTAATATTGCTTATCTTAATCTGACCAAAGGTCTTTCTTTTCCATATTACTGACTACTCGTATTACGTGGTACGCAGTACCGGTCTTATATTATCTGCGGTAGGAAGGACAGGGTCAAAGTCCGATTGACCATAATTCTTGTTGGGAACTTTCTCTTTATTTTAACAGAACACACTAAGTTAGATTTATTAGACATATTTGGAGAAACGCCTTGAGCTGCATTCACTGCTAAGAGAATAAATTACTATCATAAAACTGTACCAGACTGATCAGTAGCAAACAGATTGTTTGTTGTTGTGGTCTTCAGTCCTGAGACTGGTTTGATGCAGCTCTCCATGCTACTCTATCCTGTACAAGCTTCTTCATCTCCCAGTACTTACTGCAACCTACATCCTTCTGAATATGCTTAGTGTATTCATCTCTTGGTCTCCCTCTACGATCTTTACCCTCCACGCTGCCCTCCAATGCTAAATTTGTGATCCCTTGATGCCTCAAAACATGTCCTACCAACCGGTCCCTTCTTTTTGTCAAGTTGTACCACAAACTCCTCTTCTCCCCAGTTCTATTCAATACCTCATCATTAGTTATGTGATCTACCCATATAATCTTCAGCATTCTTCTGTAACACCACATTTCGAAAGCTTCTATTCTCTTCTTGACCAAACTATTTATTGCCCATGTTTTACTTCCATACATGGCTACGCTCGACACAAATACTTTCAGAAACGACTTCCTGACACTTAAATCTATACTCGATGTTAACAAATTTCTCTTCTTCAGAAACGCTTTCCTTGCCATTGCCAGTCTACATTTTATATCCTCTCTACTTCGACCATCATCAGTTATTTTGCTCCCCAAATAGCAAAAATCCTGTACTACTTTAAGTGTCTCATTTCCTAATCTAATTCCCTCAGCATCACCCGATTTAATTTGACTACATTCCATTATCCTTGTTTTGCTTTTTTTGATGTTCATCTTATATCCTCCTTTCAAGACACTGTCCATTCAGTTGAACTGCTCTTCCAAGTCCTTTGCTGTGTCTGACAGAATTACAATGTCATCGGCGAACCTCAAAGCTTTTATTTCTTCTCCATGAATTTCAATAGCTACTCCGAATTTTTGTTTTGTTTCCTTTACTGCTTGCTCAATATACAGATTGAATAACATCGGGGAGAGGCTACAACCCTGTCTCACTCCCTTCCCAACCACTGCTTCCTTCTCATGCCCCTCGACTCTTATAACTGCCATCTGGTTTCTGTACAAATTGTAAATAGGCTTTCGCTCCCTGTATTTTACCCCTGCCACCTTCAGAATTTGAAAGAGAGTATTCCAGTTAACATTGTCAAAAGCTTTCTCTAAGTCTACAAATGCTAGAAACGTAGGTCTGCCTTTTCTTAATCTTTCTTCTAAGATAAGTCGTAAGGTTAGTATTGCCTCACGTGTTCCAACATTTCTACGGAATCCAAACTGATCTTCCCCGAGGTCCGCTTCTACCAGTTTTACCATTCGTCTGTAAAGAATTCGCGTTAGTATTTTGCAGCTGTGACTTATTAAACTGATAGTTCGGTAATTTTCACATCTGTCAACACCTGCTTTCTTTGGGATTGGAATTATTATATTCTTCTTGAAGTCTGAGGGTATTTCGCCTGTCTCATACATCTTGCTCATGAGATGGTAGAGTTTTGTCAGGACTGGCTCTCCCAAGGCTGTCAGTAGTTCTAAAGGGTCAACTCCCGGGGCCTTGTTTCGACTCAGGTCTTTCAGTGCTCTGTCAAACTCTTCACGCAGTATCTTATTTCCCATTTCGTCTTCATCTACTTCCTCTTCAATTTCCATAATATTGTCCTCAAGCACATCGCCCTTGTATAAACCCTCTATATACTAATTCCACCTTTCTGCCTTCCCTTCTTTGCTTAGAACTGGGTTTCCATCTGAGCTCTTGATATTCATAGAAGTGGTTCTCTTCTCTCCAAAGGTCTCTTTAATTTTCCTGTAGGCAGTATCTATCTTACCCCTCGTGAGATAAGCCTCTACATCCTTACATTTGTCCTCTAGCCATCCCTGCTTAGCCATTTTGCACTTCCTGTCGATCTCATTTTTGAGATGTTTGTATTCCTTTTTGCCTGCTTCACTTAGTGCATTTTTATATTTTCTCCTTTCATCAATTAAATTCAATATTTCTTCTGTTACTCAAGGATTTCTATTAGCCCTCGTCTTTTTACCTACTTGATCGTCTGCTGCCTTCACTACTTCATTCCTCAGAGCTACCCATTATTCTTCTACTGTATTTCCCACATTCCTGTCAATTGTTCCCTTATGCTCTCCCTGAAACTCTCTACAACCTCTGGTTTAGTGAGTTTATACAGGTCCCATCTCCTTAAATTCCCACCTTCTTGCAGTTTCTTCAGTTTTAATCTACAGTTCATAAACAATAGATTGTGGTCAGGGTCCACATCTGCCCCTGGAAATGTCTTACAATTTAAGACCTGGTTCCTAAATCTCTGTCTTACCATTATATAATCTATCTGATACCTTTTAGTATCTCCAGGATTCTTCCATGTCTACAACCTTCTTTTATGATTCTTGAACCAAGTGATAGCTATGATTAAGTTATGCTCTGTGCAAAATTCTACCAGACGGCTTCAACTTTCATTTCTTCCCTCCAATCCATATTCACCTACTATTTTTCCTTCTCTCTCTTTTCCTACTGACGAATTCCAGTCACCCATGAATATTAAATTTTCGTCTCCCTTCACTACCTGAATAATTTCTTTTATCTCATCATACATTTCATCAATTTCTTCATCATCTGCAGAGCTAGTTGGCATATAAACTTGTACTAATGTAGTAGGCGTGGGCTTTGTGTCTATCTTGGCCACAATAATGCGTTCACTATGCTGTTTGTAGTAGCTTACCCGCACTCCTATTTTTTTATTCATTATTAAACCTACTCCTGCATTACCCCTATCTGATTTTGTATTTATAACCCTGTATTCATCTGACCAAAAGTCTTGTTCCTCCTGCCACCGAACTTTACTAATTCCCACTCTATCTAACTTTAACCTATCCATTTCCCTTTTTAAATTTTCTAACCTACCTGCCCGATTAATAAATTTGACATTCCACGCTCCGATCCATAGAACGCCAGTTTTCTTTCTGCTGATAACGACGTCCTCTTGAGTAGTCCCCGCCCGGAGATCCGAATGGGGGACTATTTTACCTCCGGAATATTTTACCCAAGAGGACGTCATCATCATTTAATCATACAGTAAAGCTGCATGCCCTCGGGAAAAATTACGGCTGTAGTTTCCCCTTGCTTTCGGCCGTTCGCAGTACCAGCACAGCAAGGCCGTTTTGGTTAATGTTACAAGGCCAGATCAGTCAATCATCCAGACTGTTGCCTCTGCAACAACTGAAAAGGCTGCTGCCCCTCTTCAGGAACCACACGTTTGTCTGGCCTCTCAACACATACCCCTCCGTTGTGGTTGCACCTACGGTACGGTCATCTGTATCGCTGAGGCACGCAAGCCTCCCCACCAACAGCAAGGTCCATGGTTCATGGGGGGGGGGGGGGGGAGCAAACAGATTAAAAACAATAATAAAAACTGTAGCAGTACAATGAAAGAGCTAAAAAAATTTATCTAACGAAACTTGAAAATTTTACGATTAAAAATAGAATTATACTCAGCAAAAAAGCACAATATAAGAAAATTACCATGTAGCCGGATAGCGGAGGAGCGCAAGGCACGCAAAAGAAATAACGAGACAAAATTTGTAGTATCCTGCCCACTCGTCTAATATTGGCTGCCTAGGAAGCAGATTTCTCGAATCGCTAGACAACAATTCAAGCAAATCATATTAAAGAAGTTGACAATACTTAACTTTGCGTATTCACAAAGGTGTGTCGCAAACAAATGGCGACATGCAAATAATCGGTGTACTTCAGTATAGACAATTTCAATGGAAGCAAAACATAATAGTTTACAAGTCACTGCTGTAGCATGATATGACGGCTTGTCTCCTACTGTACCACTGCTATGCGGTGCGGCGTTTATATTCTCATCATACAGATGCCGCTCCTGTCTTGGTGTCGTCTTAGCCTACTATTGGCTGATACCGTCTCACAGCCCTCTCTGCTGTTACGTTCCAGGGCGACGTGCCGACGCTTGATGTTACGCCGGAACGAAATTGATGTTAAATGTTGTGTCCTGAGTATTACAAACAGTCAGTGAGAATTATCATGAAATTAGCAGCTCTTAAATCATTTACTGTTTCGCCAATTCAAAAATCAACAGTGCATTCATGGAGTAAGATTAATAGCCCTTCAGTAGGCCGTGTCACACGTGGACAAACACATCGAGATAAATAAATCTAATAATTACTCAATTGGCAATTTACGTGAGCTAGAATTAGAAAAAAATTAAAAGAAGAGCAGCAGTATGCGCGTGGTGATTAAGACACAAATAAATACATCCCCGTCTTAGCAAAGCGTAGTGGATTCGGAAAGATTAAGTGGTACATGACCACCTGCATCCGGCTACACTTCGGTCGGGCGAGGCCTTAGCTCCGCTTTCGAACACTGCGCCTGCTCTGTAAATTAGGCAGATTTCAAAAACGTCCCACCGAAAGAAACACAAATGGTAGCCTGATTAAGTGAAAAATACAGAATTTAATATAGGTATCATGATACGCTTCCACTGTAAACGGAAAGCAGTCGCGCGATGGTCAAAACTACAGCAAGAAGAAAAACAAGTAAAAAAATTATTGAAGGACTTAAGTGAGGCATATCAAAGCAACTTGTAAGGCGACCAAAATCTAAACACATTTACTGAGCAGAAAGTCAGGCTGCGAACCAGAAATTGTACCAAACTCGCGCTATGTCGGCGAGGGGTGAGCAAGTAACCGCCACGCGGAGGGGAACACCAAACCCGAAGCTAACGCGTTTGGTTGGCTAACGAACCCCTCACTAACAGCATACAGAACATAACCTTTTGGATAACATTACAGCCACGTAAAAGATAAATAAAGTTCTCACTGAGGGAGACTTAATAATCAAGATTTAAGAGGACCCAACCTTACAAACAATAAAAAACGCAGTCAAACTTTGTAGTATAAACACACAACAATGCAATAGATGCAATTGTACGCTACAGTAATAGTACATACAGGAAGTAGCACTTGAAATGAACGCACTTAAAATATAAATGCGCACCGGCACAAATCCGACGCCTTACAGAAAATAACACTCACATTGGAGCATTAACTTAAGAAACAAATTGAGTAGTTTTATAGGAGAGTACAACACAACTTTCCTGCCTAGAGACAGAAGCGGGATCAATAATCTGATGTCTGATATGGGACAGGATGAGAACCTCTAACAAACAATCAGAAAACTGCCGAACTAAAAAGTCACAGAACTGGTACAGGAAAGTGCCTGTTATAGCTCCGGTTACTGGCGATGCTCGACTCACTCGCATCTGATAAACCAAATCGCAAGCTCACGAGGCATATCCATACTACGACTCAGGAAGGGCAACGTGGACCTGACACTTCAACACAGCGGTGGTCTGCCGTCTGTCTCCAGGTCTGGTTTTAAGGTGGCAGGTCATGGGAACGTTAGCTTACCAACATTAGTAATAATAATAAGCGGACTGGCAAAGGCGTCAGATCATGACACTATTGAATTAAGATAAATATGAGGCACTCTCGAGCAGTATTCCCTGCATGTCTGCATGATTGAGCCACTAACTTAAAGCGTTGATGAAAAGTGTCGGAAGTTGAGAATTGTGGAATACAAAGTCTGCAGCTGGCCATAGCTCGCCTGGCCGCCGTGGGCGGCAGGTAGCGGTCACCGGAAACGCGGGACATAACGGCGCTTTTGGGGACAGTCCGGCATCCGGAGCCACTTGTGCTGGGCAACACATGGCGAAGACGGGAATTTCGTTTGCCCAGGTGCGTCATGACCTACTCGATCATTGGGTAGATCTCAGAAATGCCGTTGGAGGGATTTCGGCGACGATAGAGCGTTCGACATTGGCCGAAACTGAGTATTCTTTCGCCGGTTTTCGTACGCATGGGAGACGGGAGAATTGTGAAGAGAGTGACTTCGCCTTCAGCCATCGAGCGGTACGGACTTGGAGACGGCGTCTTGGCCATCGTCTTCGAAGGGAGATATACGGTCTGTATCGCAACACTGCACCAACGCGTGTTCCGTGCAGAGTTCGGCGGGTAGAGATCTTTATGTGCTCATAAGCGAGATTTTCACCAACGCGTAACCACTTCCAACAACTTACCTAATATTCTTGATCTGGTAGCTACCCTTGCGAGGTGACGAGTATTTATCAACGTAGCTGCCGGTAATAGTGGCTCGTATTTGCAAATTGTTAATGTGCCATTCTCAGGAGTGTGTGGGAGGACAAAGAAATTCACATTTTTTGTAAGTTTTGTCAGTTGTGGGGGATATCAAATTAAAATTCCAGTATTACAATCGAATTATCGACTTCATTGTAGCTAGAATTTACCCTGTCCCAGCAAACTTTACATGTACTCTAGTCACTGCACAGCTTGCCCAGACTGGAAGGAAAGAAGGTTTGCTCTCTTCTGTGTCAACGACGGACAAATAAGCTTACATGGTTGGTCGCTGAAGAACACAATACGCTCCCTCCCTCGATAAGCGCCCTACACGTCCAAAAGTTTGCATCTGGCTGCAACCTAGGTAATAATGGTTCGCTATCCAGAGACCCACTGTGTCTCTTCCTGGTATCTCTGCCACGCTGTCAACTGCTGAACTAGTAACAGCCATCAAAGGCCGGCACACTACTCGCCTCGTCGCCGGGTTCCAACTCGGCCACCTCACCCAGAGCGATCTGTTCACCTTCCCGGCCTCAGTTCACAGCCCTCGCGCCTCCGATCTCCGCGCGAACCACGCCGTTCTAAGGCAAAGATGTTCCACTAGAGACCGTAGTGCAACGTATCGACCACGCAACGGTTCATTACGTCTACATTGAGCATTTGCATTTCCATTTTCAGGTTATCTAGCTTCGCTACATCATTCAAATTTCAGATATTGCACGGTCTCATTTGCTGTGGATACAAATAATGTTTTTAAAGTAATTAGTGGTTTACGTTTCCTTCTGCATCCTCATACCGTTGATCATTGCAGAATCGTCCACCTTTAGGGGAAAACTTTCCCACCCCAAGGACAAGAGGGAGCCCTGGACGTCCACCGACCTCTCCGTCTTCATTGAAAAGCCGTTGGCAGAATAAAAATGACTCATTACAGGGTAACTCTTCGACGACCATCACTAATATTTATTCTGTGTGTAAACAGTGACTGTGTTCTAAGCCGAGTCCATACGACATTTCGATTGGTAATAAAGGACGCTACGCCTACTTACGCAATGCGAAAAAATTGCCAAAGCAGAAATTACCAGTGATCTAGTATAATACGGCTATAGTGACTTACCACGTGACGACTGACTGCACTGCACTCCTTCACGTAACAGGTGTGTTTGTAAGAAAAGAAGTTAAGATAAAGAACTCTGTCAAGCAGTAACAATATGTTATTTGGTAACTCTCATACAAAAGTAAAGCTTGTTTACAACACCGCCTGGTGTCTCATACACAAAATTGAGCCACCTAGATGACTCCTGTGCATAAATTTCGAAATTCATGTCTCAAGGAACTTTCACGCAGGAAATCAGCATTATCTTTGTCAGTACAGATGGCACTGGTATTTGCTTAAGAGTAGTTCATTCTATCAATCTTAGTATCAAGAAAAAATTAAACTTCGCATGTACACTCTCACAACATGTTTATGTTTTACCTCTATGACTACAGTAATTGCAGAAAATATTTCGTTTCAACTTATGCAAATTCTTTATTTAAAACGTTTTATTATAGTTTTACAAAATCTGTGGCTCAACGAACAAAGTTTATTTTGTGACGCCTGACTTTCTCCCGGCGTATGTAATGTTCAACAGGAATGTACCCGGGTGACGACGACAACCACCGATATTTCGATAGGAGCACACTCTGTCATTTTAAAGGCATATCTGCAGCAAGTAAGCACTGTGCAAGGAAATTTAAATTCTTGGTTTTCAGAGAAACTCCAGAACGATAACATTGACGTTGTAAACCTTAGGCCATAGCAATCCAAAAATGATTGACGGCAGAAATTATTGACTGTCAAATTAGTAATCAATGGGTCAGGTAGCATTAACTATGTCTCTCTGGTTTTTGACATGGGAGAAAGCAGGATTCCATGCAGAAATTAAAAAAAAATACCACTATCTCTATTTATAAGCTTATTTGCTGCTTTAATTTCAACAGCGTCCTTAACAACACGAGGACTGGTGCTGACCCCACAAAAAGTACCGAGAAAGAAAAGTTCTGTGTCGCAGGATACTATCAAGGATCTTAATTCTTACTGTGCTGTTCACTGTAGCTTATGTGGCCTCCTTAAGGTCCGCAAGGAGGGGACTCCTCTTCGTCACATAGTGAGATGCCCCGACATATCGTGTAGCAAGACACTTTACTACTCTATTCAGCCCTATTGTAGATCATATTAGAACAAATAAGCCCTCGGTCACAAATATTAAGTCAAAATTTTGACTTAATATTTGTACCGAGGGCTTATTTGTTCTAATATTCAAAGTTTTATTATTGTAGATCGTTGTGAGCACCACATAAAGAACTCGGCGGATTTCTTAAGTCGGTTAGAGGAATGTGTTTGAATGAGTGATATTCTAATAAGTTTTGATGTGGTCTCTCTCGTCATTCGTATTGCTGTGTCTAATTTTCGACATGTGTTGACTTCCACATTTATTCAATGTCCAGTACTACGAAAAGACAAATGGATTTGCGATGGGAGTCCCGTTTGTCACCTATTGTTATTGCCACTTCGTTGATGGAAGACTTCGAGCAAGGTGCGTTAGAGCCGGAGGCTTTGAAAGCTGCGTAATTTTTTCAGATATGCAGATACTTTTGTTGTATGGCCTCATGGCAGTGAGAATTTGAACTACTTTTGGGAACACCTGAATTCAACCAACCCGAATATTTGTTTCACCAGGGAGGTGGAAAAGGATGGCGGTCTTTTTTTCCTTGACTTGTTGGTCAGGAGGTTGACGGTACGTAGGGACATGCTGTTTGTAACTAACATTGACTTGTATCTGCAGCCTGATAGTTGTTACCATCCGGCTCAACGTGAAGGGGTATCTCGTACGTTGGTTCACAGGGCCCACGTCATCTTAGACCCCGAGAGCTTGTTAGCTGACTTAGCTCATCTCGAAGTCACCTTTCGTCAGAATGGAAGGCAGATCAGACGTGCGTTGCGCTGTCAAGCAACTGTACAACGGGTGAGTGGTGGTAATACCGAGGTGATACCAGTGTTTAGGGCCGTTTTGCTTTACGCTTGGAGCACTTCTAATAGAATTTATTTTCCGGAAATATGAATAGTGTTTTTTCGACCACTGTCTAAGATCAGGGTCCTTTTAGGTTCCGTATAGGATAATCTTGGTTTCAGTTCGGCATGTGTCTACCATATTTCTCGCAGTTGTGAAATGTAATACGTTGCCAGATTATAAGGACTGTGGAGGACCGTTGTACTCAGCATAAGCATCACACACATTTACAACTGCCACGTAAATCCGTCACTGCAGAACACCGTCATATGGAATATAACAATACGGAGATTATGACATACACTTCCACGTGTTGAAATAATGTCATTAAGGAAGCTGTTGAAATTAAATTAGCAAGTAACTTTATAGAGATGGTGGTTTTTGCTTAAATTCTGCATTCTCTCTTCCTTATAAAAAAAAAAAAAGACCAGAGGCGTAGCGATTATGTTACCTCACCCGCTGGTTATTGTTCATTTCGCTATCGATAACTATTTTTTTTTTTGTTAAGAGGTACTGCAAAAGTTACACCATAGCTTGTGCTAACTTATTCGTTAGATTAATGAACTATTGTGACCCGAGTTTATGTGTTAATACTAGTCAACTATTCCCTTGATCCTAACAAGTAAAACAGTTATTGTTTCAGTGTATTTCAACATGAAATACAATCTGGTTCTTAGTGCTGTATCATTTACCCTTCTCATTCTCTAAGTGTCATCACAATCAGCACGTATCGTTCCGGTCACAGATGGTTTTGTGATGTTTGGTAAATTTTAGGTAACCAATGTACGAAGTTTGTAGACACAGTATTATTTCATGTAATAATACCGTTCATTCAAGACATTATCCACATTAGGCAATGGTTGACTTGCTAACATCCAATGAGTGTCTGCATTGTATCGTTGCAATAGCAAGAAAAGCGATTGTGAAAGCAAAAATATTGTAGGCAAATGCTTCTGTCGGAGCACAGAAGAATGTTCCTCTTTAAGAGACTTCGACGGAAAAATGAGAAACCAGTTGCCTCATGTCTCATCCCTTCTCACCAAAAATTTTAACATATGAACATATTTGTGCTCTTGTGACACAGTAAATTCTGAATCATTTGATCCCGTGTCCCTTTGTAGTTCAGCTGTCATACTCAGTTCTCCCTCTCACTACAACTGTCTGCATATGTCTCTCTCCCATTGTTCCTTTTTCTCCCATCGACTTACAGTACCTATAATGCACTATCCAGCCACATTAATATGACCACCTGTTAGAAGTCTCAATAATTATCTTTTGCAGCATGACTGGTGCGGGGCGTGAAGGAAGAGTGTCAGTGAGATTCTGGCAGGTACTAACAAGAATGTGGAGACATGTCAATTCCAGTGCTGTGACAGCCGCGTTACGTTTCTCGGCAGAGGACCCATGACGCGAACGTCCGTCGAAGCGGTTCTACTGATTCTCTATTGATTTTAAATCCGAGGTGTTTGGTGGCCAAGGGAGTATGGTAAAATCATCCTGCTGCTTTTCGAAATGCACACGTACACTAAGAACTGACACGTTGCATAGTCCCGCTCGTTGATGCCATTGTGCCGAGATAAAGCGCACTACATGTGGCCATGTACACGGTCCACAGGGACAGATGCAGAATGACAAGACCACCCTGAAAACGCCACTAAAACATTCCTAAAACCATGAAAGTTCGTCCTCCGGCCTGGACCCTTGAGACACTTGTTGCAGTCTGTAGACTTACAGATGTTTCTCGCCAATGGAGGATAAAACGTGATTTATCTGAGAAGACCACCTATCGCCACACAGTGGACTTCTACTTACGTTCGTCGCCGATGAACTGCAGTCAGCATGGATGCATGAAACAAGTGCCGGCTGCTCAGGTCCACATGCAGCAACATTCGCTGAATGCTCGTTGAGGAAACACTGTTAATAAGTCAGTCAGACGCTCAACAACTGCACGTCTATTCTCCTGTACAAACATCTGTAGCCGTCGTTTACACGTATCATCTATGGCCCGTGGTGCACACCACAATTCAGAATACTTTGAGCACACTAGTATAGGTCTGAAGTTCCCATTATACATAAAAACTAAACTAGGCTCCGCCAGAACATGCCTTGAAGGCCCAATGGCGCCGACCGACCGCCGTGTCATCCTCCGCTCACAGGCGTCACTGGATGCGGATATAGAGGGGCATGTGGTCAGCACACCGCTCTCCCACCCGTATGTCAGTTTACGAGACCAGAGCCACTACTTGTCAATCAAGTAGCTCCTCAGTTTGCATCACGAGGGCTGAGCGCATCTCGCTTACCAACAGCGCTCGGTAGACAGGATGGTCACCCATCCAAGTGCTAGCGAATCCCGACAGCGCTTACTTCGGTGATCTGACGGGAACCGGTGGTCCCACTGCAGCAAGGCCGTTGGCGCCCACTATACATGATTGAGCGAATAAAGTAGCCCAGAAAACCCATGGTTGGGCAAATAAAAGTGGCCTAGAAAACATTCTAGGGTACAAAGAAACACAGCAGAGAAAAGGAAATACACTATAGCCTCTACATGAATGCGTGGTGTCTGTTATTTCGGACATATCTGAGAGAACAAGCACCACGTGGAATCCGCAACTGTGATACATTATATGTAAATTGAAGGTGGAGGTGGGGAGAAAGGGAAAGAGAGGGAAGGGATTATTGACGCCAGCTGAATCGGTACATTACACGGAATCAGCAGCGTCGAGTGTACCAGACCGGTGTTCGAACCCAGGATCTCCTTACTAGGTAGGTGCGTTAACCACTGCACCATTCGGGACACAGTGTTATCGCAACTGTGTGGACTACCTCGGCACGCCTCACGGCCAACCCACATTCACAGTCCGAAAGAACAAACATCACAGAATCATATAACTTATTCGCCTAGATAAACAACGGAGCCACCTTTTCCATTACAGATGCACAAACTCGTCCGACCTCCTGCGGGAATCTCAGAGTAGCGAGCATGGAGGAAATGGACAGTGACTACTGATGGTTGGCGCTCGGTGGGAATGCGGACTGGTCGTGACGCGTGCCGAGGTAGTCTGCCCAGTTGCGAAAACACTGTTTTCCTATTGCTGCAGTGGTTAATACACCTGCCTACTCAGCAGGAGATCCCGGGTTTGATTCGCAGCCCGGTACACATTTTTGCTGGTCGCTGATGATTCCGCGTAATGTCCTAATGCAGCTGACATCAGTAATCGCTTCCCTTCCCTTTCCTTTCCTTTCTCCACATCTCCACACTCAATATACATATACGGCACTAACCTAACTGCAGCAATTGTTGAAAATGACTACCATTCATCTCTTGGCACTTTTGGGCCCTGGTCAGCAAGTTGCTGTAGGAGGATCGAAACTGAACTGCTGTAATTCCTGCAGTATCATCCACTGCAGTTCCTGAAGACTGTGAGGGTTGTTGCGGTACTCCACACACAATGTAATCGCAGTAATCGCACGCTGACAGATCAAATGATGTGGGTGTTCAGGTAGGTCCGGGATCAGACTGACCTCTGCTAACAACTCTGTCAGGGATGAAGATTGTGAAAATGTGCTCCAATTTTCGGCCGGCTGTATGGTTAAATAATCCATGCTGTAGGAAGTAACTATAAGCTTTTTTCTCTTCTGTTAATGTTGCCACACATGTTTTCCACGTGTCCAGGAAGCTTTTATTTGCTTCACTCTGTACATAGACAGGGGGTCATGAAGTTTTACAGAAAAAAATGCTGACTAGAAAATACTTTGGTGACTTAGGGACCCTTGCAGTTACCGTAGAACCCTTAGCAGGTGCTCACTACGACAGAATATCATTTACGCCTAGGACCGGCCATTACATCTATATATTAAGTGCATATGTTCGGTGACGTTGAACCTCTGGATCTCGCTAACTGATAGTGATACTGTGGTGAGCGTACTGTAAGACCTTCAGTACACACACCATCAGATTATTTGACTTGTCGCTCTAACGAAGTAGGCGAGTGTCAGCAATATGTCTCGTGGTCTTATCGTGCCGTGTTTATCTTCTGCCGTTAGGTCAGACAATAGAAATGCCACTTGCACGCTTAGAGTAGCAGATTGACGGTGACCAACTTTAAACAGAACTTGATTAATTTTCACACACATTTATTAAAATAATAACAAGCATAAAAATTACTTCACTTGGTTCTGGATGCTATTTACAATTGACAATCTGGAGTTCCTTTGGTATTCGTACGTTAATCGTATTCTCACATATATGTCTGATACTTGAAAAAAGTGTCTATACATTTATCTTCATGTCTATGTACAGGAATATGGTAATCTTATTAGGCGCAGACTGAAACTTGACTATGGACTGGTACAGACAGATGAAGAACTCGTACAGCCTGGTACATACTAATTCAAACTGGTACAGACTGGTGCAGACAAATGCAGACTGACCAATCGGAGGTCTGTACACTCGTTACAATACCTCACGCGTTCATGTATCACTGCGCGGGTGTGATCCGCGACGATAAAAGGTTCTACGTTAGCAGCAATCTCATTGGCTGTGTTACATATTAATACGCGGATCGGCGGAAGCAGAATTTGGCCCGTCTCTATGGCAGCGCCATCTCGTAGTGCGGAGACGGACGAGCGCTGCGCCTGCGCTGTTGTGCTTAGCGGGGCGCACTCTAGTGTGAAAGTTGTGTACGTGCTGACTACGCGGACCTATATACACAACAGATACGGAAAAAAGTGTCTGAAGGTTCCCTTAGAATATCATTTTAGGAATACATGGTAAAAATTTCGACGGTTTTCCATAAAGAGAAATGATACAATGGGCAAGTACGCAACTGGTAGACTACTTAAGGCGGCAAAAATTATGGTTTCTTGGGCGTATTTTGATAAAAGAAACGGGAAAACGGTGTTTCCAGTTGAATATATAATGAATGATCTTTTTGGTATGCTTAGCTATTTAGATGACTGCAGCCCAAGGTCCAAATCTACTAAAAACTGATTTTTGCAGTTTTCTGCATAAGTTCGGTGAATCTGATCCGCTGGGTCTGGATAAAGGCTAGTGATATACAAAAACAATTTCGTAGTTTCCAAAAGATACTTCCTGAAAAGATATGGTAAAAATTTCGACGATCTGACATCAATAGAGAATATAGAAATGGAGATACCCTAAATTGGTACTTTTCCTACCAGAAGTCATAATTTTCACCGTTTTCTCAGGTATCGCCCAGGAACAAATGATGCTTCTATAGGCCGTCTAAGGTCCACATTGTATCACACCTAACGAAAAAGGTCCAACCGATTTTCTCATTTTTCTTGGGCTGGAGGAAGTGTGTAATGTTTAAAGTTTGACCCTGATCTGAATGATAGCTACAGTATGCACCTTCTTCCGATAGATATGAAAATGGTTCCTAAGCCAGGGGCTATCCACAACGCTTGACCTCTTATTTCTGTGATCAATAAAGCCCAACATATGACCAACTGAAGAATCGCATTTCCTGTGGAGCTTTTTGGAACATCATGGTACAGTGGAAGTCGTGTAGACATTGCCCCTAGGCTGTGGACATACACACGAGTAAACTTGTAGAATGATAATCATTACTAAAGATAACTAAGGAAGACGTACAGCATCAAAAAATGGAGGAAAGAAAATTTGTGGTACCGTCGACAAATAGAAGGAATCGGCTGACAGGACAAACTCTTTGATATCAAGGGACAGTCAATTTGGTTATAAAGGGAACAGTGTGGTGCGGGCGGGGATGAACATTGTAGAGGAGGACCAAAGCTTGACGGCGGAAATCATGTTCAAATGGATGTAAGTAGCGTCCAAACCAATGAGAGGCTTGCATAGGATAGATCGGCGTGTTTTGGAGTGAAGTCAGTGACTTCGACTCTAGGTAATGACTCAGTCTATGGGTTCATTGAACTCGTATTACAAAGGTATTACTGGAGATTAAATGTCTGCTGTGACAGTCTGTTATCTACCGTAAATAAAATGAAGCAGCAGGAAAAAAGTGTACTTGAAACGAACGGTGAGGATTAAGACGCCTATGATCAGTATGACAGTGAAGATTTCAGAAATCTACATTGACGGTGTACTTAGCTGTTTGCGTAACACATCATGTGGATATTTTATGTATTCATCTGTGGTATTTCTGCACAAGAAAGATGTGTAAGATGATAACTGCAGTTTACATCATTTATTTTTTTCGAAAAGGTCATTGTTACTTTTATCTGTAGGGACAACAGTTATATACACTCATAGTTTATGTTTATAAATAACTCTATTGTTGACCACACGACAACAAATTAGTCCTACAAGAGGTATCCATAATAATCCATATACTGTGGCTTAAATTAGATCTTACAGTGGAAGCCATAGCCTTTTACTAGATAAATTAAAATGTTATGGGTTAAGCGGTGTAAGATTCAGATGGTTTCAGTATTATCTAAAGATTAGAAGCAGATCTGTGTTACTTGGTTCCAAGTCACAGTTCAATAGCTAGCATCTGACGGCAAGCTGGGTGGCGTGGTATTTGTCGCGGTTAAATACGGGGGCCGTTTTTTTCTTTGTAAAAATTACTAACTTCAGGCAGCCGTAAAGCTTCTTCTCTGAAAACGATATAACAGTAATTACTACTAATATGTATACGAAATCATGTTAGGGACAGAAAAAACTGCTTCATAGTTAACAGCCAGACTACTGCAACAGAACACTGTGTACCCAGTATCTTGCACACCATGCTTCTCTCACAGACGGCCCTGAAAAATTAGGGGGAAAAATACGTGTAAGAGCGAGGGTAGACACCAGGTTCCTACGGAAGGAATACATTTAGGTACTACCATAAAAGATACATGAATCAGACTTCACGTGATATCGTTAGTGAGTCGCTGTCAGTGACACAACGAATCTCGTTAACTTCGGACACTCACAGTTCTTGAAGTCACTTGCGTGATAGTTTGAGACACATCAGGAAGAAATCATATCTTTAGCCCAGAAGGGTGCTATGTGGTGTCTGTGCACAGTGTTAATCCACGAAGCTAATATAGCCTCAGCAACGTCTTTAACTGCTACAAAGGGTGACTGGAAAGTAACTGTACACTCTTCGTAGTTGTAGTGTATGACTAAAATGTTAAATAAAGTTTAGTATGAAACTGCTTTATTTCCAAGTTAGGACGCATAGTGTCATCTGTGGTATGCGTTACATCATGGACCAGTAAAGGCTTTTAGCGTGTTAGTGTTCGCTTTGTCGACGGTGCCCCTGAGCCCCTCAGTCACCAGCCAAAAGACAGATCATGCAAGACCAATTCCATGGCCCTCCAGATCTCCAGATCTTAACCTCTGGACTTCTACACCTACGGCCATCTGAAGGAGTTCGTGTACGATGTTGCAACTGAGAATGTAGCACAACTACAGCAGCGAATTGAAAATAGCTGTGCAACTGCGCAGGGTGAAATGAACAGAACGTGTAGCGTTCCGAGAGTGGTAAAAAGTGGAGCACTTCACTATCTTCATTTTAGCGGACATCCTTTTGAACAAGTCCTGGTGTAAACATACAGTGAGTATCTGAATTGAATTTCGGGTCCTTCATGTACTACTTTCTGAAAAGAATTAATTTAGTGGTTGTTTGTATTCCCCGTGTGATCCCTACTACTGATAACCCGGAAATGAAGCAATTTCAGACAAACCTTTATTTGATGTTTTACTCTCATTTGGATGCATGCATTACACCAGCGAGGTGTGTAGAATTACTTTTGAATCTCCCTGTATAAAATAATGTACATTACTTTCATGTACACATATTCATTTAGCTTTCACAAGAGTTGGAGGTTGTTAGTGGTAAACAGATGTTTATAAAATGAAAATGGAAGGCGTTTCACCTGACAAACCACTTATATTCCCACAGAAGACTTTAATGCTATTTTGTCTAAAACTGACATGGTGAAACGGTGGCTGTGTACAATTAAAGTAGGTTGATTCTTACAAAGAAGACTGCAACCAGCCACTATTAATACTGCTATTTACTTAAGTAAACAGCGCCGTAACAGGTTTCGAACCGACAAGTTCATCATTAGACGGCTGTTCACAAGATTTACAAGATGCACTTAACATAATCTTCAGTTTTCGATTTTTATTCTTCCACTGTAGCACATCTTGTAAATCTTGTGAACAGCCGTCTCATGATGAACTTGCCGGCTCGAAACCGGTTACGGCGCTATTTACTTAAATAAACAGCAGTATTGGTAGTGGCTTTTTTCGGAATACTTTAGTTCCAAGATTTCTAGAAGGTAAATCATTAAAAGAGATACTCTCCCGATATGAATATCTTAAAAAATTGCTCTGAGCACTATGGGACTTAACATCTCAGGTCATCAGTCCCCTAGAACTTAGAACTACTTTAACCTAACTAACCTAAGGACATCACACACATCCATGCCCGAGGCAGGATTCGAACCTGCGACCGTAACAGTCGCGCGGTTCCAGACTGAAGTGCCTAGAACCGCTCGGCCACCGCAGCCGGCTATGAATATCTTAGTCATCTTGTATAGTGTCATAATATTAGTGTAAGTGACTAAGATGTTCTGTTCGCGCGAAGAGAATAAATACTAATTTTCCTGTTACAACCATTCCCATTTCGGTTTCCCCCCCCCCTTTTTTTTTAATCCATGTAACTACACTATTGATTAATTGCATAGACTATGGACGATTTTTTCCTTCCCTTGACTCTTGTTAGAACTTCTAAATACACTCCTGGAAATGGAAAAAAGAACACATTGACACCGGTGTGTCAGACCCACCATACTTGCTCCGGACACTGCGAGAGGGTTGTACAAGCAATGATCACACGCACGGCACAGCGGACACACCAGGAACCGCGGTGTTGGCCGTCGAATGGCGCTAGCTGCGCAGCATTTGTGCACCGCCGCCGTCAGTGTCAGCCAGTTTACCGTGGCATACGGAGCTCCATCGCAGTCTTTAACACTGGTAGCATGCCGCGACAGCGTGGACGTGAACCGTATGTGCAGTTGACGGACTTTGAGCGAGGGCGTATAGTGGGCATGCGGGAGGCCGGGTGGACGTACCGCCGAATTGCTCAACACGTGGGGCGTGAGGTCTCCACAGTACATCGATGTTGTCGCCAGTGGTCGGCGGAAGGTGCACGTGCCCGTCGACCTGGGACCGGACCGCAGCGACGCACGGATGCACGCCAAGACCGTAGGATCCTACGCAGTGCCGTAGGGGACCGCACCGCCACTTCCCAGCAAATTAGGGACACTGTTGCTCCTGGGGTATCGGCGAGGACCATTCGCAACCGTCTCCATGAAGCTGGGCTACGGTCCCGCACACCGTTAGGCCGTCTTCCGCTCACGCCCCGACATCGTGCAGCCCGCCTCCAGTGGTGTCGCGACAGGCGTGAATAGAGGGACGAATGAAGACGTGTCGTCTTCAGCGATGAGAGTCGCTTCTGCCTTGGTGCCAATGATGGTCGTATGCGTGTTTGGCGCCGTGCAGGTGAGCGCCACAATCAGGACTGCATACGACCGAGGCAAACAGGGCCAACACCCGGCATCATGGTGTGGGGACCGATCTCTTACACTGGCCGTACACCACTGGTGATCGTCGAGGGGACACTGAATAGTGCACGGTACATCCAAACCCTCATCGAACCCATCGTTCTACCATTTCTAGACCGGCAAGGGAACTTGCTGTTCCAACAGGACAATGCACGTCCGCATGTATCCCGTGCCACCCAACGTGCTCTAGAAGGTGTGAGCGAGGTGGCGCAGTGGTTAGACACTGGACTCGCATTCGGGAGGACGACGGTTCAATCCCGCGTCCGGCCATCCTGATTTAGGTTTTCCGTGATTTCCCTAAATCGCTCCAGGCAAATGCCGGGATGGTTCCTCTGAAAGGGCACGGCCGACTTCCTTCCCCATCCTTCCCTACTCCGATGAGACCGATGACCACGCTGTCTGGTCTCCTTCCCCAAACAACCAACCAACCTAGAAGGTGTAAGTCAACTACCCTGGCCTGCAAGATCTCCGGATCTGTCCCCCATTGAGCATGTTTGGGACTGGATGAAGCGTCGTCTCACGCGGTCTGCACGTCCAGCACGAACGCTGGTCCAACTGAGGCGCCAGGTGGAAATGGCATGGCAAGCCGTTCCACAGGACTACATCCAGCATCTCTACGATCGTCTCCATGGGAGAATAGCAGCCTGCATTGCTGCGAAAGGTGGATATACACTGTACTAGTGCCGACATTGTGCATGCTCTGTTGCCTGTGTCTATGTGCCTGTGGTTCTGTCAGTGTGATCATGTGATGTATCTGACCCCAGGAATGTGTCAATAAAGTTTCCCCTTCCTGGGACAATGAATTCACGGTGTTCTTATTTCAATTTCCAGGAGTGTAGAAGTACTCTGTGAACTGTATATCTAACAGAGGTGTACAACTCCATAAAAAATAATGTCAGATCATATAGACTACTACCTAAATTAGCGTTGGTGAACAGAGTTGATACTTCACATAGTTGTTAAATAAGTCATTGGCTTCAAAATTTGCGTCCATAAGAAGTAAGTACTTCGATGGTAGACATCAGTGACGTCTGATTTCCGGTCTGTACCATGTCGTAACACAACAATATACACTGGCGCGCAACGTTTATGGACGAAAGTAACTTTGCATGATGTGTTATACTTGGTCTGTACATAGAAAAAACTGCTACAGCATATGGCGGAAGATAACTGAAATAAATGCGCAACGAGACGAGGGAAGATGGCACTTTCTTTTACATGACAACTGTTACACTGAAGTCAACGCGATTTATGTTGGCCCCATGGTCATTACACAGGCAACATCTTTGGTTCAGTGGTGTCAAAAATACAATCTTTTCTATATATGACAATCGTTTCAGGTCATTTTTCATGAATTATATTTCAAAATCGGGCTCCACGTACAAGTGGACACCTCACAATGTGAATGTGCTGCAATACATTTCCCCTACACATTATATGTGTGTGCGCTGGGATTTGTGTCAGTGAAACAGGAAGACCAGTTCAGTCACCGTATATACTCTCCTTCCATGAACTCCTCTGCCTGCACAGTTCTAAGTGGCCGCACATTGTCCTCTATGAAGATGCAGTCAAAGCCCAATGCACCACTGAAAAGATGGAGTACAGAGTCACAGCAACGTCGGACCTTGAGTGTACCCTTTTCGAAGATTTGGAGGTCAGAACGGCCACGTTACATTATGCCTCCCCACACCATAACACCTGGAACACCAAAACTGCCATTTTCGACAATGTTCCTTGGTGTATAACATCCCCAGAATCACTACTCTGGCTGAATCCACCCTTATCAGAAAATGGCATGGCACTTGTTTCTCACTGGTCCAGTCTCTGGGCTCTTGGGAACATTGCAAACGTTTTTGCCGATGCGCCGATGTCAACAGAACACAACGTACTGGTCGTCGGGCAAAAAGACCACCCCAGTCAGACTGCGTGGATTGTAGTCCTGTTAAATACAGTTGCAATCGCACCTGCAGTTTGATGCGGGTCCCTGCTTGCGTACTGCTCAATGTAGAGGTCATCAGCTGCAATAGTTGACCGTGGTCGGCCATCTCCTCTCCCTCGACAGCAGTGCCTGTGGTTCGGAACGCATCCCATGCAGAAGAAACAGTGCTTTGAGCATTCCGAAACTCCTAAGCTACACTCGTCGCACTTCACCCTTCTTCCACTTTTGTGATTACTCATCCCCGTGTGAAGTCATCCAAATACTGCTTACGAGTCATGTTGTAGTAAAGAACATTACCACAGTACACGGTAACTCCGCGCTGATTGACACACATTTGGCGCTATATTAACGCTGGTCTGACGCCATGTAACGTTTAGCGTTCTGTGCACCACTGGGATATCTCTGACTGCATGCTCCGGCACTTTCATACATTTCCAATTTCCAGCGAGTAAATAGTAGTTGGCACAGAGGAGAAATTCGTGGCGGCCGCATCAAACCAAACAGAAGACTCAAAACAAAAACACGAATTGTAAAGATAACATGTTATGTTAAATTATACAGCTCGACCTTAAATTCTGTAGTACATTATCTAACAATTATAAAGCTATTTGTAATGAAATTACTGTTGCGCTTTGAACTCACGAGAACGATGCAATAGTTGTCCCAAGAGCTACAAATGGGTCTGGTTTCATAGCACAATGTCAGACAGACACGGTTAATAGTAATTAACCGTTTACTGATGCTATATTTGTGATCTAATCTACTGTCCTATGGTTGTTATTTGGTAATGAAGTGAAAGCAACACATAATCCGTAAAATGACCTCTTTCGCAACTTAGAAAAGCTCGAATTCAATAGTAAAAATTCTTTTATGCAGACATTTCTTCGTTCGTCGCCATTTTCTGTGATTCACGGACACGTCACACTTAAGTAATTAGTAGCCTCTTGTCTGGCATGCATGCCTTCTTATTGATCTGTAAGAGGAATTGGTATACAGGGTGAGTCACCTAACGTTACCGCTGGATATATTTCGTAAACCACATCAAATACTGACGAATCGATTCCACAGACCGAACGTGAGTAGAGGGGCTATTGTAATTGGTTAATACAAACCATAAAAAAATGCACGGAAGTATGTCTTTTAACATAAACCTACGTTTTTTTAAATGGAATCCCGTTAGTTTTGTTAGCACATCTGAACATATAAACAAATACTTAATTAGTGCCGTTTGTTGCATTGTAAAATGTTAATTACATCCGGAGATATTGTAACCTAAATTTGACGCTTGAGTACCACTCCTCCGCTGATCGATCGTGTGTATCGGAGAGCACCGAATTACGTAGGGGTCCAAAGGGAACGGTGATGGACCTTAGGTACAGAAGAGACTGGAACAGCACATTACGTCCACATGCTAACACCTTTTTATTGGTCTTTTTGACTGACGCACATGTTCATTAATTTAAGAATTTTAGCGAATACGTAATGCGATTCTTCCGTTTTTGCCAACGTATTTGATTGATTGAACAGCCCACGGGTGTATGCCAGTTCATAGCTTGCACGATGAACCGGCTGCATACCCATGGACGTTCGATCAACTGTTACGCAACACTAATGATGTGATCCACACTTAAGCGACAAAATTAAAAAAAGCAATCAAACACCCCGTAACTGACGTCATGTCATGGAAACCGTGATTTTTTTTGTGATAAATAAACAAACACCGCTGGTTCACGTCTTTTATTACTGACCACCGGTTTCAATCTTCACTGCAGATCATCGTCAGATCTAGTTAGAGTAACAATGAAAATAACAAAAATGTATTGCTACAAGCACTACCATCGTAGGTTGCACAATTAACAACAAGAAAATTGTGAGAAAGCACAAGTTGCTGGCGCCGTAAAGTGTAGTTTGTCGACTAACATAACATACAAAGATTATTGATGTGGTAAAAACTTTTGTATAGTCACAAGACGTGTGCCTATGTTAAAGGCTAGTACAATGAAACAGCGTCAAAGTGTTAACTCCATCATAAAGTAAATAATTGAGTCAAGAATTAAATCTATTACACATTCCAGCACGTATGATCGTTATACAATAAAACATAAAATATAAAAGTAAAAAACCTCACAATGCAGTGTGTACCGTGCATTTTCGTTTTTGTTGGTATATTTCACAAGACCGTTCAAAATTAACAAACATATCTAATCAGCATAGTTCGAGTCTTCCATCTGTTAAAATAAAAATTGAAGAACTGTCTTTCATGTTAATGCACAACAATGAAAATACACTGAGGACCCTTAGTATAAATTCAAAATGGGAGAAGAAAAGAGGGAATGCAGTTACAGAAATAACTAGGTTTTGGACAATACTACAAACTACAAAGACGTTTAGTGATAATAGTATGGGAAAAGTAATAGGGTGGCCGATAGAGTGACTACCTATCATGGTGCGTTGAGTGACCAGAAATGCAGCCTGCTTATGCATGTTTCAGGCTGCAGGCTGCGCCCGCTACATTCCCTCACGCCCAGAAAACTTAAAAATTCATGTTTATGGAATGAGAAAGAACATCAAGCATTGCACACCTGCTGAAGAACGTCATTGTAAATTTTAAAGTAAGAATTATAGAAAAATTTTCTATTAGTTAAGATTCTTGTCAGTTTCTTATCTTTTGTCAGTATAAATTTCAAATTCCCCTAGCACTTTAAGACATCACGCATCGTTTGCTCTACGTAAAATCACCATGTTATTGTCAGTAATCTGATTTCATGTTTGTGAGTTGATAGATTCGTAGATAGTGCAGTCTTATTTGTGTAAGTACGGTATATGTCAATTAAAGCGAGTTTTAAATACTGGGCCAGTCTTCTCAATATATTTATTTTCACAGTCAACTCACGATATCCTTTAAAACCCGGGATGGAAATACGTACTGTTTCACTGATAAATGTTATGACTATCCCTTTACCCAAAAGTAATTTTAGTTTTAAAGGCAAATTTTATGTTAGATTTATGTAAGGACCTTTCAATTTTATCAGAAGTTGTGCCGCAGTATGTCTTGCTTACAAAACTATACTATTTCCTTCGTTTTTTGCGATTTCGTTTATTACGTATGCCTATAATCATGTAGGTGACTTTCCAATTTTCTTCCGCAATCTACTTTAAGATCTCGACCTCCTTATCTATCTCGTCCTATGCCGAAGGTAGTCGTATCATCCTACAAAAACGATGAATGAAAATAGCGTTTCTTATACTAACTACGATGGCACAGTGTTGCGTCGATTGTAAAATCGGCGCTTGTCGGTTTTCTGAAGATGGCGAATTTGTGTTTGCCGTAGGTTTCGAAATGGTTAAGATAACTGAGAGGCAAACCTACGTTTTTAGCATTTGTAGACTTGGAGAAAGCTTTTGACAATGTTAACTGGAATACTCTGTTTCAAACTCTGAAGGTGGCAGGGGTAAAATACAGGGAGCGAATGGCTATTTACAATTTGTACAGAAACCAGATGGCAGTTGTAAGAGTCGAGGGATACGAAAGGGAAGCAGTGGTTGGGAAGGGAGTGAGACAGGGTTGTAGCCTCTCCCCGATGTTATTGAATCTGTATATTGAGCAAGCAGTAAAGAAAACAAAAGAAAAATTCGGAGTAGGTTTTAAAATCCATGGAGAAGAAATAAAAACTTTAAGGTACGCCGATGACATTGTAATTCTGTCAGAGACAGCAAAGGACTTGGAAGAGCAGTTGAACGGAATGGACAGTGTCTTTAAGGGAGGATATAAGACGAACACCAAAGTAAAGGAGACACTTATAGTAGTAGATGAGTTTTCCTATTTGGGGAGCAAAATAACTGATAATGGTCGAAGTAGAGAGGATATAAAATGTAGACTGGCAATGGCAAGGAAAGCGTTTCTGAAGAAGAGAAATTTGTTAACATCGAGTATAGATTTCAGTGTCAGGAAGTCGTTTCTGAAAGTATTCGTATGGAGTGTAGCCGCGTATGGAAGTGAAACATGGACGATAAACAGTTTGGACATGAAGAGAATTGAAGCTTTCGAAATGTAGTGCTATAGAAGAATGCTGAAGATTAGATGGGTAGGTCACATAACTAATGGGGGGGAATTGAATAGAATTGGGGAGAAGAGGAGCTTGTAACACAACGTGACTAGAAGAAGAGATCGGTTGGTAGGACATGTTCTGAGACATCGAGGGATCACCAATTTAGTATTGGAGGGCAGCGTGGAGGGTAAAAATCGTGGAGGGAGACCAAGAGATGAATACACTAAGCAGATTTAGAAGGATGTCGGCTGCAGTAGGTACTGGGAGATGAAGAAGCCTACACAGGATAGAGTAGCATGGAGAGCTGCATCAAACCAGTCTCAGGACTGAAGACCACAACAACAACAACAACTTACACAAAGTAAAACTGCACTACTTACGTATTTATCAACACTTATTTAGGGTGATCAGAAAAACGTGTCGAATACTTCGATAGGTGGCAATACGTATCGAAACAGAAAAATAAGGCCAATAAACGTAGGTCCGTAAAAGCATTGTTTCCGATGTTTCCTATAAAAACGTATTTTTGCTGGTTGAGCTGTGCGACGCTTGGTTGAGGATATTAACACAGCCGTCAAACGCGTAGGCAGGATATTATGTCTTACTCACAGTCCTCTACCTACCTTTAGATGGTCTGCAGTCAGTTATGTCGTTCGAGTCGTGTTGTAGGCTACGTTAGTTTACGTCGTGTTCCTGTGCCTTGTTGTAATAAACTGTCAACCGTGGGTGGGTATGTATCATGGTGTTTCACCTTCTTCCAAATGCGGATTTACTTTTTTTTACTGTTTTCTTGTTATTGCGCTGTTTGTATGTACAAATGGTTAGTACATTTACATTTTCTCTCTTCCACCACGTGCAATTGAAGCCTACTGCTCGAGAAGTGAAATGGCCGATATGATGTTCTGCTATGGTTTAGTAACTGCACGTAGCCTGTGAACCAGTGCCCTCTACACTGAAAAATATCCACAATGCAGACATCGTCTAAGGAACATAGGTACCCTTGCACCTCTGAAGACGGACAGTGGAAGTCCCTGCACAATCCACACGCCTGACATGGAGGAGCATGTGCTACGTTTGGACACTTTCGATGAACATCTCGTGTATGAAATCACTATTATTGATAATAACAAGGGGATTTTACACAGAGGAAACAAATGGGCGATAACTTGGAGTGCTTGGTTAACTTTTGGCGGCGGCGGGGGGGAGGGGGCGGCTTTGGGGAGGGGGGGGGGCAGCCGCGCGGGCCGTGACAAGGCACCCCGAGTAAATTTTTCTGTAGCGCTTACTTTAAACTTCAGAATGAAGTTCTTCAGCAGTTGCACACTGCCTGAGGTTCTTCCTCATTCCACAAATTTGAATTAATCATGTTGTTTGTTCGTGGCGGAAAGTAATTGGCGCGAGTGACATGCATAAATGTACTACTGCATGCCCGTCACGCAATGTGCCATAGTACACTCTGTTATTTTTACCATTTTTTGCAAAAAGCTGTAGTTCCTTATGTAACTGGTTCCCCTCTTTCTTCTCCTGTTTTTAACTTAGAATAACGGTTCTAAGTGTATTTCTATTCCTATTCATTAGAATGGAGGCCGATTCTTAAAGTTGTAGTTCAACAAATGAAAAACTCTAATTATACTGAGTAGATGTATTTGTTAATTTTGCTCTTTCTCTTAAAATACACGAACAAGAACGAAAATGTATGGTGTGTACTGTACTATGAGATTATTTTACTTTTATATTTTCTCTCTTAGTATATAACATATCATACTTACTGAAATGTATAACGCTGTCAAATCTTTTAATTCTTGATTTCATTATTTATTTCATTTTGTGATGGAGTAATGTTTTTGACGCTGTTTCATTATATTACCCTATGGCACAGGCACATCATCTGATTACACAAAAAATTTTACCTCACCCACAGTCTTTGTATTTTACGTCAGTTAACAAACTGCATTTTGCGGCGCATGGTATATGTCGATTGTCATTGTGTTTTGTTGTTAATTGTGCAACGTTTGATGGTAGTGTTTTTAATGTCACACATTTGTAATTTTATTACAACTAGACTAGAAGATGATCTGCAGCGCAGGTTAAAACCTGTAATCGATAATAAAGAAAGTGAACTAGATGGTGTTTATTTATTTATTACAATCAAACATCCATGTAACTGACATGTTTAAATGACTATCTTGCAATAAACTGTTATTGGCGAAAGTTCATTGTGACGAGCAATATCGCAAGGCCTCGAAACTTATGTACTATGCCTAGCTTATCTCGACGCGTATTGGGGAGGAATATAATCTTCAGAAATAAGTGGAATGCGAAATGAGGCGCAAGTTGGACGGAATCTTCGCCGCAACGAGTGCCTGAGGTATGTAATAAAGTGTCTCGATCGACATAAAGGAATGCCAGGGAGCGGCGATGAAATCTCTGCGCTGTCTGGACTTCTGAAGGCATTTAATAAAGTGCCTGCGGAAGCCGAGATGAAACACGACAGGACAGGACGGGAGTGATGACGTGGCGGGGCATGGTTTAGTGGAACGGGTAGTTCTGGGAAAATGCAGTTTCATCTGCCTACTGGTCACTTAATTTGTAATTTCTGTTGATCAGTATAAGTGAACCGAGCATGTAGATGTTATGGCGCTCCCTTCCGCCGCTGGATAAGCAGCTGCAGCAGCAAGTCGTATACCCCTAGTTTACTTATTTGTTACATAGTTTAATTCTTAATTTCTGACCGAGCGAGGTGGCGCAGTGGTTAGACACTGGACTCGCATTCGGGAGGACGACGGTTCAATCCCGCGTCCGGCCATCCTGATTTAGGTTTTCCGTGATTTCCCTAAAATCGCTCCAGGCAAATGCCGGGATGGTTCCTTTCAACGGGCACGGCCGACTGTCTTCCCCGTCCTTCCCTAATCCGATGAGACCGATGACCTCGCTGTCTGGTCTCCTTCCCCAAACCAACCAACCAACCAACCAATCTTAATTTCTTTGCGTGTTTTTGGGTACTTGCATTGTTTAATTAATAAATTTCGGGCGTATTATAGTATTTGAGAGTTGTAGCATCACGCTTTAGTGTTTACTTCGTAGATTCTTACTTAAATTGCGTGTGAGTTTCGTATAGGAGATGTAATTTCGAGTTTTAGTTACTGTAATCGTAAATTCAGACAGATTGTAGCGCAGTCGTTAGCCATTTGTACAGGTTAGTTAATACATTCTTTGCGTGTTTCCTTTGCGTTATCTAGGCACTGACTCGTGTTTCAGCAACTGTTGTTCAACATCGATTAGAATGGACAGGGACTGTGATTGCTGTGTTCGGATGAGGGCTGAGTTGACATCCCTTCGCTCACAGCTGCAAGCGGCGCTGACTTAGGTCGCGCAGCTTGAGGTTGTTGCCAATGGGCACCACTGTGGGGAGCCGGACTTGGGTATCACGGGGATATCAACCTCGTCCGTCTGTCCCCAGATCGGTCTGCCGCTGTGGTTGCCCCGGTTGCTGCCCGCAGTGGGACTGAGCCCTCGCCTGTGGTTGATTGGGAGGTCGTTCCAAGGCGTGGCAGGCAGCGAAAGACGTCCCCGGAGGCTTACCAGAAAGCCTCCCCGGTGCGTCTGACAAACAGGTTTCAGGCACTGTCTCTGGCTGAGCCAGATAGATGCAGCTACCTGCCCTGTTTCAGAGGATGATTCCCAGTCTTCAAGGTCCGGGCAATCACGGTGGGCTTATTGGTAGTTGGGAGCTCCAATGTTAGGCGCGTAATGGGGCCCCTTAGGAATATGGCGGCTAAGGAGGGAAAGAAATCCAGTGTGCACTCCGTGTGCATTCCGGGCGGAGTCATTCCTGATGTTGAAAGAGTCCTTCCGGATGCCATGAAGAGCACAGGGTGCAGCCAGCTGCAGGTGGTGGCACATGTCGGTACTAATGACGCGTGTCGCTTTAGTTCTGAGGAAATTCTCTCTGGATTCCAGCGGCTATCTGATTTGGTGAAGGCTGCCGGTCTTTCTTACGAGATGAAGGCAGAGCTCACCATCTGCAGCATCGTTGACAGAACCGACTGCGGACCTTTGGTGCAGAGCCGGATGGAGGGTCTGAATCAGAGGCTCAGACGGTTTTGCTGCAGATTCCTTGACTTGCGCCATAGGGTGGTGGGGTTTCGGGTTCCGCTGAATAGGTCAGGAGTCCACTACACTCAGCTGGCGGCTACACGGGTAGCGGAAGCTGTGTGGCGTGGACTGGGCGGTTTTTTAGGTTAGAAGGCCTCGGGAAAGTACGGGGTGGGCAGCAATCTCAAAGGGTGCATGGCAAATACAGGGCGTGCTTGGATCAAAGAACAGTCGGAATTGTAGTTGTTAATTGTTGTAGTTGTGCTGGGAAAGTCCCTGAGCTTCAAGCGCTAATAGAAAGTACAGAAGTTGAAATCGTTATAGGTACAGAAGCCTGAAATAAGTTCTGCAGAAATTTTTATGAAGTCTCAGACGGTGTTCAGGAAAGATAGATTAGGCAGAATTGGTGGTGGAGTGTTTGTGTCTGTCAGTAGTGGTTTATCTTGTAGTGAAGTCGAAGCAGATACTCCGTGCGAATTGGTATGTGTGGAGGTTATACTTAACAGCCGAACTAAGTTAATAATTGGCTCCTTCTACCGACCCCCAGACTCCGATGATATAGTTGCGGAACAGTTCAGAGAAAATTTGAGTCTCGTAACAAATACCCCACTCGTACGGTTACAGTTGGTGGGGACGTCAACCTTCCCTCGAAATGTTGCCAAAAATACTTGTTCAAAAGCGGTGGTAGGCAGAAAACATCTTCCGAGATTGTCCTAAATGCTTTCTCCGAAAATTGTTTCGAGCAGTTAGTCCACGAACCCACGCGAATTGTAAATGGTTGCGAAAACACACTTGACCTCTTAGCCACAAACAATCCAGAGCTGATAGAGAGCATCATGACTGATACAGAGATTAGTGATCACAAGGTCGTTGTAGCTAGGCTCAATACCGTTTCTTCCAAATCCACCAGAAACAAACGCAAAATAATTTTATTTAAAAAATCGGATAAAGTGTCACTAGAAGCCTTCCTAAGAGACAATCTCCATTCCTTCCGAACTGACTATGCAAATGTAGATGAGATGTCGTTCAAATTCAAAGATATGGTAGCAACAGCAATTGAGAGATTCATACCTCATAAATTGGTAAGAGATGGAACTGATCCCCCGTGGTACACAAAACAGGTCCGAACTCTGTTGCAGAGGCAACGGAAAAAGCATGCGAAGTTCAGAAGAACGCGAAATCCCGAAGATTGGCTAAAATTTACAGACGCGCGAAATTTAGCACGGACTTCAATGCGAGATGCCTTCAATAGGTTCCACAACGAAACATTGTCTCGAAATTTGGTAGAAAATCCGAAGAAATTCTGGTGGTATGTAAAGTACACAAGCGGCAAGACGCAGTCAATACCTTCGCTGTGCAGTGCAGATGGTACTGTTACCGACGACTGTGCCGCTAAAGCTGAGTTATTGAACGCAGTTTTCCGAAATTCCTTCACCAGGGAAGATGAATGGAATATTCCAGAATTTGAAACACGAACAGCTGCTAGCAAGAGTTTCTTAGAAGTAGATACCTTAGGGGTTGCGAAGCAACTCAAATCGCTTGATACGGGCAAGTCTTCAGGTCCAGATTGTATACCGATTAGGTTCCTTTCAGATTACGCTGACACAATAGCTCCCTACTTAGCACTCATATACTACCGCTCGCTCACCGATAGATCTGTACCTACAGATTGGAAAATTGCGCAGATCGCACCAGTGTTTAAGAAGGGTAGTAGGAGTAATTCATCAAACTTTTTTTTTTTTTTTTTTTTTGGTCATCAATCTACTGACTGGTTTGATGCGGCCCGCCACGAATTCCTTTTCTGTGCTAACCGCTTCATCTCAGAGTAGCACTTGCAACCTACGTCCTCAATTATTTGCTTCACGTATTCCAATCTCTGTCTTCCTCTACAGTTTTTGCCCTCTACAGCTCCCTCAAGTACCATGGAAGTCATTCCCTCATGTCTTAGCAGATGTCCTATCATCCTGTCCCTTCTCCTTATCAGTGTTTTCCACATATTCCTTTCCTCTCCGATTCTGCGTAGAACCTCCTCATTCCTTACCTTATCAGTCCACCTAATTTTCAACATTCGTCTATAGCACCACATCTCAAATGCTTCGATTCTCTTCTGTTCCGGTTTTCCCACAGTCCATGTTTCACTAACATACAATGCTGTACTCCAGACGTACATCCTCAGAAATTTCTTCCTCAAATTAAGGCCGGTATTTGATATTAGTAGACTTCTCTTGGCCAGAAAGGCCTTTTTTGCCATAGCGAGTCTGCTTTTGATGTCCTCCTTGCTCCGTCCGTCATTGGTTATTTTACTGCCTAGGTAGCAGAATTCCTTAACTTCATTGACTTCGTGACCATCAATCCTGATGTTAAGTTTCTCGCTGTTCTCATTTCTACTACTTCTCATTACCTTCGTCTTTCTCCGATTTACTCTCAAACCATACTGTGTACTCATTAGACTGTTCATTCCGTTCAGCAGATCATTTAATTCTTCTTCACTTTCACTCAGGATAGCAATGTCATCCGCGAATAGTATCATTGATATCCTTTCACCTTGTATTTTAGTTCCACTCCTGAACCTTTCTTTTATTTCCATCATTGCTTCCTCGATGTACAGATTGAAGAGTAGGGGCGAAAGGCTACAGCCTTGTCTAACACCCTTCTTAATACGAGCACTTCGTTCTAGAACGTCCACTCTTATTATTCCCTCTTGGTTGTTATACATATTGTCTATGACCCGTCTCTCCCTATAGCTTACCCCTACTTTTTTCAGAATCTCGAACAGCTTGCACCATTTTATATTGTCGACCGCTTTTGCCAGGTCGACAAATCCTAAGAAAGTGTCTTGATTTTTCTTTAGCCTTGCTTCCATTATTAGCCGTAACGTCAGAATTGCCTCTCTCGTCCCTTTACTTTTCCTAAAGCCAAACTGATCGTCACCTAGCACATTCTCAATTTTCTTTTCCATTCTTCTGTATATTATTCTTGTAAGCAGCTTCGATGCATGAGCTGTTAAGCTGATTGTGCGATAATTCTCGCACTTGTCAGCTCTTGCCGTCTTCGGAATTGTGTGGATGATGCTTTTCCGAAAGTCAGATGGTATGTCGCCAGACACATATATTCTACACACCAACGTGAACAGTCGTTTTGTTGCCACTTCTCCCAATGATTTTAGAAATTCTGATGGAATGTTATCTATCCCTTCTGCCTTATTTGACCGTAAGTCCTCCAAAGCTCTTTTAAATTCCGATTCTAATACTGGATCCCCTATCTCTTCTAAATCGACTCCTGTTTCTTCTTCTATCACATCAGACAAATCACCCTCATAGAGGCTTTCAATGTATTCTTTCCACCTATCTGCTCTCTCCTCTGCATTTAACAGAGGAATTCCCGTTGCACTCTTACTTTTACCACCGTTGCTTTTAATATTACCAAGGGTTGTATTGACTTTCCTGTATGCTGAGTCTGTCCTTCCGACAATCATATCTTTTTCGATGTCTTCACATTTTTCCTGCAGCCATTTCGTCTTAGCTTCCCTGCACTTCCTATTTATTTCATTCCTCAGCGACTTGTATTTCTGTATTCCTGATTTTCCCGGAACATGTTTGTACTTCCTCCTTTCATCAATCAACTGAAGTATTTCTTCTGTTACCCATGGTTTCTTCGCAGCTACCTTCTTTGTATCCATGTTTTCCTTCCCAACTTCATTGATGGCCCTTTTTAGAGATGTCCATTCCTCTTCAACTGTACTGCCTACTGCGCTATTCCTTATTGCTGTATCTATAGCGTTAGAGAACATCAAACGTATCTCGTCATTCCTTAGTACTTCCGTATCCCACTTCTTTGCGTATTGATTCTTCCTGACTAATGTCTTGAACTTCAGCCTACTCACCATCACTACTATATTGTGATCTGAGTCTATATCTGCTCCTGGGTACGCCTTACAATCCAGTATCTGATTTCGGAATCTCTGTCTAACCATGTTGTAATCTAATTGAAATCTTCCCGTATCTCCCGGCCTTTTCCAAGTATACCTCCTCCTCTTGTGATTCTTGAACAGGGTATTCGCTATTACTAGCTGAAACTTGTTACAGAAAATCAATTAGTCTTTCTCCTCTTTCATTCCTCGTCCCAAGCCCGTATTCTCCTGTAACCTTTTCTTCTACTCCTTCCCCTACAACTGCATTCCAGTCGTCCATGACTATTAGATTTTCGTCCCCCTTTACATACTGCATTACCCTTTCAATATGCTCATACACTTTCTCTATCTGTTCATCTTCAGCTTGCGACGTCGGTATGTATACCTGAACTATCGTTGTCGGTGTTGGTCTGCTGTCGATTCTGATTAGAACAACCTGGTCACTGAACTGTTCACAGTAACACACCCTCTGCCCTACCTTCCTATTCATAACGAATCCTACACCTGTTATACCATTTTCTGCTGCTGTTGATATTACCCGATACTCATCTGACCAGAAATCCTTGTCTTCCTTCCACTTCACTTCACTGACCCCTACTATATCTAGATTGAGCCTTTGCATTTACCTTTTCAAATTTTCTAGTTTCCCTACCACGTTCAGGCTTCTGACATTCCACGCCCCGACTCGTAGAACGCTATCCTTTCGTTGATTATTCAATCTTTTTCTCTTGGTAACCTCCCCCTTGGCAATCCCCTCCCGGAGATCCGAATGGGGGACTATTCCGGAATCTTTTGCCAATGGAGAGATCATCATGACACTTCTTCAATTACAGGCCACATGTCCTGTGGATACACGTTACGTGTCTTTAATGCAGTGGTTTCCATTGCCTTCTGCATCCTCATGTCGTTGATCATTGCTGATTCTTCCGCCTTTAGGGGCAATTTCCCACCCCTAGGACAAGAGAGTGCCCCGAACCTCTGTCTGCTCCTCCGCCCTCTTTGACAAGGCCGTTGGCAGAATGAGGCTGACTTCTTATGCCGGAAGTCTTCGGCCGCCAATGCTGATTATTTATCAAAATTTAGGCAGTGGCAGGGATCGAACCTGGGACCAAAGACGTTTTGATTATGAATCAAAGACGCTGTCCCTAGACCATGGGGGCTTATATCCAACTACAGACCTATAGCACTGACGTCGTTTTGCAGTAGGGTTTTGGAGCATATACTGTATTCAAACGTTATGAATCACCTCGAAGGAAACGATCTAATGATACGTAATCAGCATGGTTTCAGAAAACATCGTTCTTGTGCAACGCAGCTAGTCTTTATTCGCACGAAGCAATGGCCGCTATCGACAGGGGATCTCAAGCTGATCCCGTATTTCTAGATTTCCGGAAAGCTTTTGACACCGTTCCTCACAAGCGACTTCTAATCAAGCTGCGGGCCTATGGGGTATCGTCTCAGTTGTGCGACTGGATTCGTGATTTCCTGTTAGGAAGGTCGCAGTTCGTAGTAATGGACGGCAAATCATCGAGTAAAACTGAAGTGATATCAGGTGTTCCCCAGGGAAGCGTCCTGGGACCTCTGCAGTTCCTGATCTATATAAATGACCTGGGTGACAATCTGAGCAGTTCTCTTAGGTTGTTCGCAAGTGATGTTGTAATTTACCGTCTAGTATGGTCATCCGAAGACCAGTATCAGTTGCAAAGCGATTTAGAAAAGATTGCTGTATGGTGTGGCAGGAGGCAGTTGACGCTAAATAACGAAAAGTGTGAGGTGATCCACATGATTTCCAAAAGAAATCCGTTGGAATTCGATTACTCGATAAATAGTACAATTCTCAAGGCTGTCAATTCAACTAAGTACCCGGGTGTTAAAATTACGAACAACTTCAGTTGGAAAGACCACACAGATAATATTGTGGGGAAGGCGAGCCAAAGGTTGCATTTCATTGGCAGGACACTTAGAAGATGCAATAAGTCCACTAAAGAGACAGCTTACACTACACTCGTTCGTCCTCTGTTAGAATATTGCTGCGCGGTGTGGGATCCTTAGCAGGTGGGATTGACGGAGGACATCGAAAGGGTGCAAAAAAGGGCAGCTCGTTTTGTATTATCACGTAGTAGGGGAGAGAGTGTGGCAGATATGATACGCGAATTGGGATGGAAGTCATTACAGCAAAGACGTTTTTCGTCGCGGCGGAATCTATTTACGAAATTTCAGTCACCAACTTTCTCTTCCGAATGCGAAAATATTTTGTTGAGCCCAACCTACATAGGTAGGAATGATCATCAAAATAAAATAAGAGAAATCAGGGCTCTAACAGAAAGGTTTAGGTGTTCGTTTTTCCCGCGCGCTGTTCGAGATTGGAATGGTAGAGAGATAGTATGATTGTGGTTCGACGAACCCTCTGCCAAGCACTTACATGTGAATTGCAGAGTAGTCATGTAGATGTAGATGTAGATGTAGATAGAACCAAATATACAGATCATGTCACAGCACTAACTGGTAATAGTTACCACTCAAGATTTGCTGATCATCTGGCAGCACAGAATCACCACTGAAAAAACACAGAGACAGATTTCATGATTCTTAAATGTACCAATAACTCGTACTAAAAGTTAAAGTTATACAAAAAATTAGTAGCCCATGGTGTTAGGTGTACAGGTACAGATATTGTGAACACTGGTGCGTTAACAGGTACCAACATCAATATGTAAGTTATTTTTTGTCTGCTTCTAGCAGTCATCCCGCAAACACATCACTCACTTTACCGCCTGATGTTTTCAGCACGACCGTAACAGCACCTTGAAGTGGACTATGTGTGTGAGTATAGAATACCCTTTTGTCTCCCTGCATTCAGACTACAATACATGACCTGCTGCCGAGGAGATAATAATCATTAATGGCTTCGTTATGTCATGTGTGCTAACCAACCTAAAAAAAAGAAACATACTAATCCTAATAGCTATAATTAATAGTCGGCAAATGAACTAAAAATCATGAAAACGGATTATTTTGTATGCAAGGGTAACTTTGACAGTTCTTTGGGCTACTTCAACAGAACGCCAAAATACGGTTTAAGCGTGTGCGGAGTGAACTCGAGTGACCTTGAGGGGCGGGTGAGGAGCGCGGAGAGTGGGTTGCATTACTATTAGGTGACTCACCGAGCAGCCCGAACGTGTTCAGTTCGTCGTTGGTGTTTGTAGTGTCGTGAGTAAATACGGCTTCGTACTGTTCGGATGCCCAGTTTTGGTAAGTGTATGGTATTATTTACGTAAACATATATGGATTTGTGTAGATTAAGATATGTAGATGTGTGCATCCGTGAGTTAATCGGTGGTACATGTGGTTTTTCTATTTGTTATATTTTACCCTTGTGCTTATTTGCATTACAAATGCATCATAACGTATGAAAGAAAACTACAAAAATTATAGTGATGAAGACGTTGTAAAAGTTAGCGCGGAAGTGAAAACTCGGACACTTACTCAGGCAGGTGCTGCCAAGAAGTAAAATATTAATAGCAGCACTGCTGTTAACAGGATCCATAATAAACACGAAGGAAATCCAGGCAATCCCACTGCTTTGACATCTCAAAGTCAGAAATTGATAGCAAACGCCTTGTGTGTGCTAGCAGACTGGGGTTTCCCTTTCAAAAAGGCCTATATTCGAACCATCGTTCAAACGATTGTCAACGAGGAATGTAGAGTTGTAAAACAGTGGAAAGAAAACTTGCCAGGCTACGACTTCGTGAACGAATTTGCTGTAACGACCTTATGCAGAGACTGGCCGCAAATATCAAAACTTCAAGGGCATCAGTGGGTCCTAACGAGATGAAAGAGTTTTGTCAGAAATTGAGACCACTTTTAAAGGAGACGCGTCCTGCTCTAATTTGTAATTATGATGAGACAAATGATAAATGTCGTTGTACATCAAGGGACCAAGCGCGTCGGAAGAGTCCAAGAGCACTCGAAATCCTATATCAGCATCATTTTCTGTGGTATAGCTGATTCCTTCTATGGTTGTCTACAAACAAAAGCACCAAAATGACAAATGAACACGGGGTAGACCACCTGGAACTTGTTACAGGAACAGTAGCAGCAGCTTATTGGAAGCAAGCTTCTTCGAGGTGTGGATCTTCAAAATATTGCTACCACATTTCCGGGAATGCAGAAAAGGAAATGAAAAAGCTGTTGTTATTGGTGACAATTTGGCTTCTCATTTTTCATGTGAAGTCACCAAAACTGCACTAGAAAACAGCATTTATTTTACAACTCTGACACCCTATTCGATGCACATGATGGAACCATTGGACGTGGGCCTTTAAGGAAACAATGGCGGAAGAATCAAGAACAAGGGGTGCTATCCCAACGCCACAGTTTCCCATACTCTTAAAGAGATTGTTGGATCCATTGATTTCTTACATAAATAAAAAATCTACAGAGCTACTTCAGATCCACAGGTCTTTGCCCTTTAGATCTGGATGCCGTTTTGAAAAACCTTCCAGCAGGTCGCTCAGAAGAGACTGGACGTGTCCTTAACAGCAGTCTGCTGGAGTTTTTAAAAGAGACAAGGGGTTACAACTCTGAAAGAATTCGACACAAAAGAAGAAAGACGTTCTTATGCCAGGTACACAGATACTGGTAAACATGCCAATATCCCAACAATCGATGATGCCCCAGAAATTGAAACTTTCTCAGCTACCGACCTTCGTATGAGTCTCTTCAACTTCTGTGTCGCCTGTGACAGACGAGACTTCTTCTGTGGTGGAGGTTCCTCCAATTGATTTGCCTAGTAACAGGGAAATAACGGCAAGAAGAAGGGTAAGAAGAAAGGTAAAAAGAGGGACAACAACCTTCGTTAAAATTGTAAGTGTGGCTTCCGACTCTACCTCCATGCAACTGACTGGATTTGCTATACCACTTGCAAAAATTGTATTTGTAACATGTGTAAGAAAGGCTGAGTCACTCCTGCTTATGCATGTATGGTGTATGAGGATACACATAAATAAATATTTTTATTTTTTTATTTTTGTTCAAATTTGATCAGTTTATTGCTAAAGCTGGTTGTAATAATGCTTAACTTAATTATCTCTTACTGGATTTGCCACATTCCTTGCAAAAATTGAATATGTGGCTTGTGTATCAAAGGCTCAATCAGCCCTGCCTACAAATGTATGGTGTGCGAGAATACAATTTAATAATTATCCGAGTATTTAGCTTTTCCTGTTGTTGTTCCTATTCGTTCACTATATTGCTGGAACTGATTGTAATAATGCTAAAGTTAATTATGATTGCAAAGATAATTATAGGACTGATTATGTGCCTATAATTGTAAACTAAATATTAGTATAATGGTGTTAAATATTGCTTTAATTGAAATGAGGATTTGACCGTCAAAACTCTTCGTTTTTAGTTTAATTTCCTGTATAATGGATAAAATATTAATTTTTTTATTAAATTGATGTCAAAACGATCTTTACACTTCAGAACTTTGACGTAACTTGCATTTGAATGCCTTGTCAAAGAAACCCCACGCTTAGGGTATCATTAAAACTAAAAAAAAAATGAAATTTTGAGGAGCTAGTAGGGCTTGGTATTGATATGCATTTGATAGCCAATGGTCACAAAGTTCTGTCGAAGAAAAAGGATGATAAAAACAGTAACCACCAAAACACTACTGAAATATTTCCAAATTAGCCGGTAATAATGTAGTGTCTAATACAATGCCCTCAATCATCACTTGAAATATATGCACTTATACCTCTAGCACCCTATAAACACAGAAAATACATCATTAGTCAACAATACTTTGCCGCGCGGAGTGGCCGCGTGGTTAGAAGCGCCATGTCAGATTGTGCGGCCCCTCCCGCCGGAGGTTCGAATCCTCCCTCGGGCATGGGTGTGTGTGTGTCGTTCTCATCATAAGTTAGTTTAGGAAGTGCCTAAGTCTACGGACCGATGACCTCAGCACTTTGGTCCCTCAGGAATTCACACACATTTAAACAATATTCTTTGAAATTACGCACCACTCTCCAAACAAACACACAATGAAACGAGTGAGCATAATATAGTTATAATAACACGTGAAACAGTGGTAAAACCCTTGTGGTTTTCAGGCAACATGTATTAGATCCGTGTATAACAGCTAAAACGACAGAAAGAAATTATACAAGTGTTTTAAGACGTCAAATCAAGGGAAGCAAAAATACATGATCAAAAACCTGTCAATTACACGTTACATAACGCATTGTAAGATAGTGATCTTCAGTCTGAAATAGTTGGAAACCAGAAAATAATACAATTTTTTCTTTGCAAGCACAAAAAGCAAGGAGAGCTATAACACAAAAATACGATCAATGACGGGATACCTGCATTTCCTACTGAAGAAATTTTACGAATAGTTGAAGTTATTTTTGTAATTGTGATTTAGAATAAGCAGATTCTGGATGATCAGGGTTCAAGGAACCGATAGATTATTTTAATTAACTGCTCCTACATTTGGCTAATATGACGACGCAGGTTTTTTAATTAGTTTCAAACGTAACTCATCGTAGTGCAAGTGGTTCCGTAATCTGCTACACAGTATGTTCCGAACATTAAAGTAGTCTTTAAGATATATTAAGAATGAACTTCATAGTCTTCTGAGAATTAGAAGGTAGTTACTACTAGAACTGGAGCAAAATGGCGAGAGTGGGAGGGGGGGGGGGAGGCTTGACTGATGACACAGATGGCAAGAACACTACCTGCGAATGCCAAGGATCCACATTCAAGTCCTAGGAAGTTTCATAACACCTCCGTTTTTCTTTTGAGACCATTAGAACGAGACTCTACGTTTTAGTTTTTGTTTCTTACCTTTGAATAGAAGGGCTTCAGTAAGATCCTTTATAGCGGAATTCCACATTATTTCTACAAATGTTTTCTATATTTTACATATGGAGTAGAAACTGATTCCCTTTCTTTCCGTAATTTTCCTAAATCGCTTTAGCCGAATACCGGAATGGTTTCTACAAACGCACGGCCGATTCCGTTACCCATCCTTCGATAATCTGATTTTGTGCTCTGTCTCTAATGACCAAGAAGTTGGTCGCTAGTTAAACACTATTTCATCACCTCTATAACAACAGCCTGCTCTTGAATATTTATTTCTCTTGAAAAAGTATTGTCTGTTCGTGTTCCACCAGTCTGATAAACTTTAGAGATGGAATATCACCGCAAGCTCCTGTGAAAAGCGTCCTTTAGTAAGAGACCGTTCTCGTTGAAAGAACATTTTCTAGCATAGCTTGGTTTCACAGCACGTGTTACATTGAAATACAATGGCTTGGAGAAATGAGCACAGTGTCAAAATGTCAACAGACAGCTGTACAAGCGGTAAAAATGCTGATAAGTTGTAAGGTATAGGATACGTAATTGAACAGTAGACGTTGTTTGGAACATCTTAGCGGCTTATACCTGTAGATTATATTTTATTCTTTTATAGTTACGTAAAACAGTTTGTACAAATAGATCCATTCTGATCTTGCCTGGTTCAGCGACAGCGATTCCATATGAGAGATTCTGTTGCAATATTTATTGATTAATAACACTTTCCGCGCTGTTAGCGCCTCATCAAGTTAGGTTAAATAGGCAGTGGGGGCCGCTTTAATCGGAATTAAAAATCCTTGGTGGTAATCATCTTAGTCAATATTAAAACCATAGGAAAAACATTTGAAGCGTTTTTTCCATTGTTTTAATATTGACTAAGGTGACTCCCACAACAGATCTTAATTCTGATTAAAGCGGCCTCTGCGCCTTATTAAATCAATCTGATGATCCGGTAGGAGCGTTATACGTTTTATTAATCAATAAATATTGCAACAGAGACTGTCTTTTAACTGGAATAAAAAACAGTTCGCATTATTTACTACTGAGTATTCCGATAATTTTATAAGAATTCAAGTTTTGGATGCAATTAATCTTCTTTTTCTGTGTACTATATCTCTCGCAGGTGGCGAATAATTCCTGGTCACAACATTCCAATGTCATTTTTAGCGAAACCGTGAGATTGTTCTGCCACCTATTAACGAGGTAACCAGCACACTGGAAAAAGTATGGTAATCTGCAGTTTAAATCTGCCCAAGCTTTTACTCAACACCTATTCTCGTTGTCCAGGTGAGTGATAATTATTCACAAAAAATGTAAATGTCTAATAGCAATTTTGGCTGGGAAATCCCACAGCATGGCTTCAGCCACCTTTCGGAATGGGTGTTCTGCCTTTTGTACATGGGCCCCTTTACTTGCGGATATGTTAGAGCTGCATGTGTACTTGCAGAGTTTAGACAGGTGCAATGGATGTATGGTATAGTGGTCTTCTACAAGAGCACGCAGTGTTAACGTAGGAGAATCTGAGCGGCGGGACCAGAGACGCTAGCTGACGCAGTGTACACATAGTTTAAACGCGGATGCGACTCCTCTGTCACTCTCGCGTCTGGTGCCACTGAAGGCAGTGGTTTCCCTACCCCTACCTGAGAGACCACTGACGATGGGCGCAGGGCCCATTCCTCCCGAAACCAAATGGGTTAGCAGGTAACAGGACCCACTCTTACGGAACTAGTCCAACGGTTTGCGGGTAATAGCCCTGAGACCTTCCGGCAATTTTTGTCAGTCTACGGCAGATCGTTTTAGAGTGAACACGTCCACCGACACACTTTCAGTTTCAGTTAGCAGAACGGAAGGGTAAATGTTACTTCTGAAGGGTAGCGCCTAAAGGTTTCAAAAATTGTTGAAAAGTGGTGTAGCGTGATGGACGTGCAACGTTAAGGGTTGCAAAATCTTCATTTAAACTGTTTCTATTAAGGAGCTGGACGTTGTGGAGATTGAAGAAAACCATAGTCACATGGAAATACCTTACGACAAAATTCAGAGAATAGAAGTAATTTGTAATCTAAAGAGAAAATCCACAAAAGATATTTTTGAGAGACCATCAAAGCTAATGAACAGTTGGTTACAAGGAGACGATAAGCAAGAATAACCCTCAGAGATTTCTACAGCTTTTGTATATCCATTTACAAGGCTAGGAGGAAAATTCTCCCGAAATTACCGACGAGTGATGAAGAGGTTCATGATGTTACCAACACGCTAAATGTGGAAACTACAGACAGCACAAACTTCTCGCTAGAAAATAATGCGGAGAAAAAACTTGTAATATTTTGTGAACCTGAAAACCTTAAAATACTTACTCAGTGTCACACAATATATGTTGATGGAGCATTCAAGTGGTGCATAAAATTCTTTTCTCAGCTGTTCACAATACTTGGGATAGTTAATGGCCATTATCTTTCACAGAGTTTTGTTTATTGAGCGACAAGGAAACTTCGTCATATCAGTATGTCTTTCAGACAGTGTCGGTAAATGTAACGCTCTACGTCTGAAATTTGCATCAAAAACCATGTTTTCAGACATTAAAGAAGCATCGTGAAAGCTGGAAGTTAAGTCTGGATTGATATGAGAATCCAAGGATGCAAATTTCTTTTAACCCAGAGTTGATGGTAAAAAATACAAATATTGGGACTTGCACATGACTATCACGTAAATAATGAAATTGGAAGGTTTCTGTCTTATGTATTTGGTTTGCTGATGCTGGATCCTGTTGAGGATTTCATCTCAGTGAGCCTGATTTTGTGATTACTTCGGGAAAGATACGTAGAAGAAATGCACTCTGTGGAAGAAATGCATTCTTTCCTCCGTCTATGTAGGAAGAACTAGCGAACAACAAATGTTGTGAAACATTCTACATAAAATATAATAATCAGTTCTACTATTGTATTCCAGATATTTACAGATTTCTTCAGATGAACAAAAAAATTCAGTTCGACTCTAAAACAGCGAGAAATTCGTCAAAAATCAAGAGAAGGAAAGGAGTTGTGCAGACATGAAATTCATTAAAATAGGAATTACACTGTACACAAACACACACACACACACACACACACACACACACACACACACAATTACGTGTACATATAGATATTACCACTGAAGAAATTTTTTAAATGTATATAAAAATGAAAATATTAATATGTAAATGTTTCTGAAGTGAGAAGCAGGTGGTCTTCTTGTGGTGCTCCCAAGGTAACGCTAAACGAACTGTTATTCTAATCGTGCATTTCCTTTAATGATGTTTATTTTTAAGAGCACGAGTTTATTTCCAATAATTAGCTGTTTTCATTCAATTAATACTAGACAGAAATTCAGTCGACATTTCGATCACACCTCATCTCCTGTGCAGTAAGGTGTATAGTACTCTGCTGCATTCCTTTTCAATAAGCTACGACGAGATATCAAAGATCTTAGCTCTAATCCTCTCGCTTTCAAATCTAAAATGAAGGACATCCTCATGGCTTACTCCTTTTATTATGTCTAGTAGTTTCTAGGAGAAGTTTCAGCCATTTCATTGTAATTGTGCTAATTTATATCCAGCCGTTTTACGGACGTTTTACTGTCTAATGGAACTAGACGAGTAGAAAATATAACCGCACGTCGCATTTAAATATATTCAAAATAAACGCGGAAAACATTTCCGTGCTTCTACTATAACTACATATCTAGAAAATTTCTCTTGCCTGGAGTGTTCATAAAGTATAGACTGGAGAATGGGCTGGGATGAGCGCCGTTTTCTGGCCAGTAAAAGCCCGCACGAAATCGCTAACGGTTCCTCAGGCTGGCCACACACTCCGTTCTCATCGCCCGGTGCGCTGAAGGTACCTCAACAGTTGCCACAGATACCTCTGTCTGCTTTAAACGGGAGGAATTGGTCACATCTTTTTCCCGATCTTGCGGCTCAGGAGGAACGGGTCCCATTGTTCTAACCGCGGGAGGAATGAATCTTGAGCTCCGATGATCACGTTGAGGAGTATGGTGACACACTTGCATCAGGTCTACAGTAAGCACGTGGTTGCTAACTCGCCCTTGAACGACTCCACAGCTCAGCATGTCTCCCACGCATGGAAAAAACTGTGTGAAACTCTACGAGCTGGGGTGCCCCACTCCAGCACGGAAGAGGTAACAATCCCCGTCCAACCAAACTCCATACAGGTGACAACTGTTGTTGTTATTCATACCAAAAAACACAAGGAAAGGTCCTTCGCGGTCACAGACAAAGTCAGATTAACATACTTCGGATATATCGGCGATGCTCTCGGAAATCTGTCGAGTAGGAGAGGCCGCTGCCCCTACCGTATGGGAAAGTGTTTTCTTGAACAGGAAGTTCACTCAGTATGTCACTAGGACGCCGAACCTGTGATGTCCGATCAGTCATATACAACTTTACAGTTTCGTGTCTCACTTCTCTGCAGGTAGTACTAGTGGCATTGTATCTCTCACAGTATTTGTATCATTTCTGTAGTCCCCCAGCGCCATATATGTTGTTTCTGTATAATTGCTCAAGAACGTAAGATACACGACCATTGAACTTCAACGTCGGTTTCTTGAGATATCCCTTCTATAAAGGCCCTTTAATAGGCGAGTCCAGGACAGGTGTCCTTAGCACAGCACATTCAATCGCCTGAGTTTTCAGCTTTAACATTACTGCAGATGGATGCTGACCGCTCGCAACGCCTAAAGGTGGCGCGCAGACCACCCAGTCACAACAATGTATAGTTTTTTGTTATTGAGCTGTGTGTGTGATTTCTACCACTCATGGAAAGATGGACATCTCCAATAGTCCGGAATTCCATTGAACTTAAATACTCGAATGTTCATTGGAAGGCAGTTTGGGACAACATAAGTTTAACCGTCCACATTGCTGAGGTGGCGTTCACATGGTATAAAGTGGTTATAACCACTAATGAAAGGTTGCATGGAATCGGTTTAAGTGACAGAGATAAATGCGTCCGCTGTGGTCTGGTCGACACCTTACGCTGTCGCTTCACTTGTGGCGACCATCTCATTAACTGGAAATTGGTGCAGCGGAGGCTGGGTCTGATTACCCGCAGCAGCCCACCCAGCCACTGCACTGATATCCTGCTATGGCCGGACACGAAACATTTTCCTGCTACCTAGAACAACACCGTGATGTGGATGTTAGGACAGTTTGTGACATATATCATCATTCACAATAGTGGAGATAATCTCATTAGTTTCGAGGCTTATATGAGAACGGCACGTTGGAAGATGAAGCGTTACCCAAATTTCAGGACGATGTTTGGTAACATGTTATACATGATGTTTGAAAAACAAATGTAGCGAACACAATACACAACGAATAAGGGGTTACACCTGTTCCTAAGACTGCTCCCGACTTCTCAATGGTGTTATTAACTTCATTTGACGTTTTCCTTAATTTATGTTGCCTGTGCATGTCTTTATTATTCGTTTCTATGCTCCAAATGACTTTCTGTGAAGATTATGGACGGTTGTGAATCAATTGACAGAACTGCAATTCTAGTTAAGACAGTCATATATATTTTGTAATTCTCTTTAATATGTTTGCGTTTTGGTTCTATGTCTCTGTCTGGACTGAAGATGCTATTGTCATTTTGTTCTGTTTCGTAAGCTTACGAACGGCACTATATGGCACTATATTGAAATGTGTTCTTCTGTCTATTGTAGGATACAATTCGTGTTGAAACAGTTCCAGTACTTTATTATTTAATTTTTGTGCTTATGTGCTAATATGATTGTTTTAATAAAGGGGAAAAAATGGAACATCTCTGCTCGTCGTTTCCAAGCGACGTGCTGGTTGGTGTCTCGCGAGAGGGTGCGAAGTCGCTCCCCGAGCTCACTTAACAACTCGTGGGCTCCTTCCTTGTTTCTTCGTGTGTATGGCGCTTTTTTGAGTAACTTGGATCGCTCGCTGAGGACAGAAAACCGATTCCTCGCGTTATCGATGGCTGTAGAAACTGTGTGCATACGACATTTGACGAATTACTGCTTCCTTCTCCCTTCATGGTCTTCGGAGTCGGCACGTATCTCATTCTGGCTGCCCTGGTTGTGAATGCCGTGGTGCCCGTATTTAGTTGCAGCCAAGGATGTACTTTCAAAGGAAAAGGTGTGCATACGTCAGATCAAGAATCACTGATTCCCTCGGCTTGCATGCTCACGGGTTTGCATCTTCAGAGTCAGAACGGTTCTTATCTCTGCTACCTTTGTTGTGGATACTGTGCTGTCGGTTTAACTTGCAGCAGAACACAGGCGTACCAACAAAACAGAGAGCAACTCTGCTACGTGAAGAGACCTAAAAGGCTATCAGCATTCGCGGTATCCTAGGTTCGTTGAGAGACATTCATTTTGGGTTCTCGCGTATAACGCCACTTACCTTTCTTCAACGGTGGTTACATTTGCCTTAGATTTTTATGTGGATAAACATTATGTGTTAACTGTTCACGCCTGAGTTATTTTGTGCCTACTTTTAAAGGACTAACCGAATTTTATGTTTAAATGTTGACTGTGTAGTCTCGTTTCTGTATTCATCCATTTACAAGAAATTAATTTTTGAATTATTTGTTTTTATTTAACGACCCAAGTGTTAAAACCGCCAACGTTTTGCATTGTTTGTTTCCGTTTTAAATTGCTACAGTAATTTCATTAATTCAGGATGACTGTAGCGAGGTACGTAAACCTGATATGATTAGGCAAAGTTATAAGGATGTTGTAAGATCTTCTAGCACGCTACTTGTGGTTATCTGGTTTTAATGTCTTTAAAATTTTTGAAAGTGTTGTGTCATTCTCACTGTCGTTATTATTAACAATTTTATAGTGGGTGCTACAACACCTCTTTTCACTTGTTTATTTTCTCAACGTTAAAATGTCGTTGAAGCAAATAAATTATTAAAAGCCTTGTTTTTAAAGAAATTTGGTCAGCACATTATCACTCCCAGATTCAAGCATCCTACGATTTCATTTATGTTTCTTTTATTTGATGATGATGATAGGAGAAGGGATAGCGTGAGTCTCGGTGCCTCCACGTGAACTGCTAAACGATAAAGAAAGTAAGTGCAAAAATGTACAGACAACTTTAGAAATGCAGAAGTACAAGTCACTTAGGAATGAAATAAATAGGAAGTGCAGGGAAGATAAGGCGAACTGGCTGCATGAAAAATGTGAAGAAATCCGGAGATAAATGATTGTCGGGAAGACTGACGGGAAAGTCAAAACAACCATCGGTGCAATAAAAAGCAAGGGTGGTTACATTAACAGTGCAATGGGAATTCCACTGGTAAATGCAAAGAAGAGAGCTGATAGCTGGAAAGATTACACTGAAGGCCTCTATGAGAGGGAAGACTTGTCTTATGATGTGAGACAAGAAGAAACAGGAGTCGATATAGAAGAGATAGAGGATCTAGAATTAGAATTTAAAAGAGCTTTGGAAGGGGGGACGTGTAACTTTCCATCAGATATTCTAAACTCATTGGTGGAAGTGAGAAGTGGCAATGAGAAGTGGCAACAAAAAGACTATTCACGCTGATGTGGGGAATATATGAGTCTGGCGATATACCATCAGACTTCCAGAAGAACATCATCCACACAATTCCGAAGATTGAAACTATTGACGAGTGAGAACATTATCGCACAATCAGCTTAACGGCTCATGCATGTAAGATGCTGACGAGAATAGTATATATAGAAAAATGCAAACATAAATTGAGGATATGTTAGATGATCAGTTTGGCTTTAGGAAAGGTAAAGGAGCCCCAGAGGCAGTTCTGACGTTGCAGTTGATAACAGAAACAAGAATAAAGAAAAATGAAGACACATTCTTAGGCTTTCCTTTTTTTTTTTTTGTCATCAGTCTTCTGCCTGGTTTAATGCGGTCCACCACTAATTCTTCTCCTGTGCCAACCTCTGCATCTCAGAGTATTGGTATCGAATATATTGCTTCCCCCTACTTATACCTCCAGAGGAGAGGAGATCACCAATGTAAAATTAGAGAGATTCGAGCGCGCATGGAGGCTTTCTGGCAGTCGTTCTTCCCGCGAACCATACGCGACTGGACCAGGAAAGGGAGGTAATGACAGTGGCATGCAAAAGTGCCCTCCGCCACACACCGTTGGGCGGCTTGCGGAGTATAAATGTAGATGTAGATGTAGATGTAGTAGCACTTGCAACCTACGTCCTCAATTGTTTGCTGGATGTATTCCAATTGTCTTTCTCTACAGTTTTTGCCCTCTACAGCTCCCTCTAGTACCATGGAAGTCATTCCTTCATGTCTTAACAGATGTCCTATCATCCTGTCCCTTCTCCTTATCATTATGTTCCACATATTCCATTCCTCTCCGATTCTGCGCAGAACTCAAGTAGTCTTTCTGCTCTCTTCCTTGTTCCAAGCCCATATTCTCCTGCAGCCTTTTCTTTTACTCCTTCTCTTACAACTGCATTGCAGTCCCCCACGAGTATCAGATTTATATCTTCCTTTTGTGTTTGGTATTACCCGTTCAAGGTTCGCATATACTTTCTCTCTCTCTTCATCTTCAGCCTGCGTTGTCGACATATGTACCTGCACTATCGTTGTCGGCGTCGGTTTGCTGTCGATTCTGATAAGAATAGTGCCATCACTTAACTTTTCACAGAAACACATTCCTTGCGCTACCTTCCTATTCATAACGAATCCTACTCCCGTTATACCTTTTCTGTTGCTGTTGATATTACCCTGTACTCATCTGACCAGAAATACTTGTCTTCTTTCTATATCACTTCACTCACCACTACTATATCTGGATTGAGCCTTTGCGCTTCCCATTTCAGATTTTCTATCTTCCCTACCACGTTCAGGTTTGAGACATTCCACGCCCCGACTAGTACAACGTTATCCTTTGGTTGATTAGTCAATTTTTTTTTCATGGTAACCTCCCCTTTGGCAGTCCCCTCACGGAGATCCGAATGGGGGACTATTCCGGAATATTTTGCCAATGGAGAGATCATCATGACACGTCTTCAATTACTGGCCACATTTCCTGTGGATACATGTTACGTGTCTTTAATACAGTGGTTTCCATTGACTTCTGCGTCCTCATGCCGGTGATCATTGATGATTCTGCCGCCTTTAACGACTATTTCCCACCCCTAGGACTAGATGAAGATGATTATGATGTTTTGGTTTGTGGGGCGCTCAACTGCGCGGTTATCAGCGCCCGTACAAAGTCCCAACTCAGTCCTATATCGCCACGTGCATGAATGATTATGAAATGGTGAGGACAACACAAACACCCAGTCATCTCGAGGCAGGTGAAAATCCCTGACCCCGCCGGGAATCGAACCCGGGACCCCGTGCTCGGGAAGGGAGAACGCAACCGCGAGACCACGAGCTGCGGACCCTAGGACAAGAGAGTGCCGCCGAACCTCTGTCCTCTCCTCCGCCCTCTTTGACAAGGCCGTTGGTAGACTGAAGGGTGAATTCTTATGCCAGATGTCTTCGGCCGCCAATGCTGATTATTAATCAAAATTTTAAGCAGTGTTTGGCAATGTAAAATGGTTCAAGATGTTCTTAATTCTGAGAAGAACCGAGTAAGCTATAGCGAACGACGTTAATGTACAACATGTACAAGAACCACGACCGAAGAATAATAGTGGAACGTGAAGAACGAAGGACTCGCACTAAAAATGGTGCATGACAGGAATGTAGTCTATCGCCCATTCTGTTCAATCGGTGTATCGAAGAAGCAATGACGGTAATAAAAGAAAGGTTCAAAAGGATGCGATTCTGTGATGACCTTGCTATCCTCAACGAAAGTCAAGAAGAATTACAGGTTTTTTTATGAATGGAATAAAGAGTCTTTACAGAATATGGAGTGAGAGTAAATCGAAGAAAGGCGAGAGTAATGAGAAGTAGCTGAAATGAGAACAGCGAGAAACTCAACATCCGGATTGGTGAACACAAAGTAGATGTAGTTAAGGAATTCTGCTACCTGGGCAGCAAAATAACGGAGCATGGAGGAGAGCAAAAGCAGACTACAAAAGGGGCATTCCTGGCGACGAGGAGTCTTTCAGTATCAAATGGTTCAAATGGCTCTGAGCGCTATGTGACTTTACATCTGAGGTCATCAGTCCCCTAGAACGTAGAACTACTTAAACCTAACTAACGTAAGGACATCTGCATGGGGACTTAATTATATAAAAAAAAAAGAAATGCAAATACTTTTAATTTTTTAGTAGCTGTAAGTCCGATTACGCAGTCTCGTAAACGGTTGGCCCTGACTAGTTTTTGTACGCAATCTGACTGCATAGAACAACAACAAAGAATGAAATGAAAATTTTCGTTAACACAATTAATTAATTAAGTCCCCAGCAACTATAAATCTACGAAACCAAAACACAAGTGTAATTGTTCTGTGTGTGGGAGTGTGATTCAACGTACACATCTGGCACGGTTCTTCTTCAACAAGACAAGAAATTTTAAATACCATTTATACTGAAGTAATTAAAAAAATAGAAATACTATAATTGCGCAAGAAAACCAGAATTCACTCTAATACAAGAACACAAGCCAGATGCTTTGTTGACTGAACCTGTAATGACGCATTATTTAAGACACTGAAATAATAAAAAGAAAAGGGAATTTTTTTTACCTTCATATATATTGACGAAAAGCACTCTGATCATTACAATATCTCCATTAGAACAACATCTGCTGTCTATCCCATCAAACAACTGCATAAAACATGGAACAAGCACTCTCCACTATGACTTCTCGACAAGAACTTTTCACTACGACATCTCAGCAAGCACTGACTACTACGAGTTCTCGACAAGCACTTTTCACTACGACATCTCAGCAAGCACTGACTACTACGAGTTCTCGACAAGCAATTTTCACTACGACATCTCTGCAAGCACTGACTACTACGAGTTCTCGACAAGCACTGCCAGTGGAGGCGGCGGAATAAAACTCTTTGGCGCAATGTCTGGCGCTGTGGCTCAGTGTAGCCACCTTTCATATGCCCTTCCTCCACGGGCCAGAATTTGATGGTATTTTTGCCAGCATTGGTGGTGAAAATACCACCAAATTCATCCACAAAAATACAGACAAAAATAAAAGATAATATTAATACGCAAATATCACATAATTAGATAAAATTTTGGCTTTGCACTGACCTTTCAATAACCTAATGTATAAAATACAGTAAGCAATACAAATTCTTTCATACATGTGACTTTACATAATAGTTTACACAATACACAAAAAATCAGTTTATACAAATGTTCACATAAAATGCTTTCAATGATTAAAAAAAAAAAAAAAACAAGTAGTTGATAGTTCCAACAGCAGCACCCAGCAATGGTCAACAGGTGCAAATACCAACAAGTGACATCATTTTAGTAGAAGCAGTTGCATCAGTGGCACCCAGCAATGTTGAGCAGGTGCAGACAGCAACAAGTGACATCATTTCAGTAGAAGCAGTTCCATTAGTGGCACCCAGCAATATTGAACAATGCAGACACAAACAAGGGAAATCATTCAGCAGAAGCAGTTCCATTAGTGGCACCCAGCAATGTAGAACAGGTGCATTAGTGGCACCCAGTAATGTTGAACAGGTGCAGACACCAACAAGTGACATTATCTCAGTAGAATCAGTCCATCAGTGGCACCCAGCAATGTTGAACAGGTGCAGACACCAACAAGTGACATCATTTCAGTAGAAGCAGTTCCATTAGTGGCACCCAGTAATGTTGAACACGTGCAGATACCAACAAGTGACATTATTTCAGTAGAAGCAATTCATCAGTGGCACCCAGCAATGTTGAGCAGGTGCAGACACCAACAAGTGACTTCATTTCAGTAGAAGCAGTTCCATCAGTGGCACCCAGCAATGTTGAGCAGGTGCAGACACCAACAAGTGACATTATCTCAGTAGAAACAGTTTCATTAGTGGCACCCAGCAATGTTGAACAAGTGCAGACACCAACAAGTGACATTATTTCAGTAGAAGCAGTTCCATCTGTGGCACCCAGCAATGTTGAGCAAGTGCAGACACCAACAGGTGACATCTTTTCAGTAGAAACAGTTCCTTCAGTGGCACCCAGCAATGTTGAGCAGGTGCAGACACCAACAAGTGACATTTTCAGTATAAGCAGTTCCATTAGTGGCACCCAGAAATGTTGAATAGGTGCAGACACCACAAGTGACATTATTTCAGTAGAAGCAGTTCCATCAGTGGCACCCAGCAATGTTGAACAGATGCAGACACCAACAAGTGACATCATTCAGCAGAAACAGTTCCATTAGTGGCACCCAGCAATGTTGAGTAGGTGCAGGCAGCAACAATTGACATCAGTTCAGTAGAAGCAGTCCATCAGTGGCACCCAGTAATGTTGAACAGGTGCAGACACCAACAAGTGACATTATTTCAGTAGAAGCAGTCCATCAGTGTTACCCAGTAATGTTGAACAGGTGCAGACACCAACAAGTGACATTATTTCAGTAGAAGCAGTCCATCAGTGGCACCCAGCAATGTTGAACAGGTGCTGACACCAACAAGTGACATTATTTCAGTAGAAGCAGTCCATCAGTGGCACCCAGCAATGTTGAACAGATGCAGACACCAACAAGTGACATTATTTCAACAGATGCAGTCCATCAGTGGCACCCAGTAAAGTTGAACAGGTGCAGACACCAACAAGTGACATTATTTCAGTAGAAGCAGTCCATCAGTGGCACCCAGTAATGTTGAACAGGTGCAGACACCAACAAGTGACATTATTTCAGTAGAAGCAGTCCATCAGTGGCACCCAGCAATGTTGAACAGGTACAGACACCAACAAGTGACATTATTTCAGTAGAAGCAGTCCATCAGTGGCACCCAACAATGTTGAACAGGTGCAGACACCAACAAGTGACATTATTTCAACAGATGCAGTCCATCAGTGGCACCCAGTAATGTTGAACAGGTGCAGACACCAACAAGTGACATCATTTCAGTAGATGCAGTCCATCAGTGGCACTCAGTAATGTTGAGCAGGTGCAGACAGCAACAAGTGACAACATTTCAGTAGAAGCAGTTCCATCTGTGGCACCCAGTAATGTTGAACAGGTGCAGACAGCAAGAAGTGACATTATGCCAGTAGAAACAGTTCCATCAGTGGCACCCAGCAGTGTTGAGCAGGTGCAGACACCAACAAGTGACATCATTTCAGTAGAAGCAGTTCCATTAGTGACACCCAGCAATGTTGAACAAGTGCAGACACCAACAAGTGACATCATTTCAGTATAAGCAGTCCATCAGTGGCACCCAGCAATGTTGAACAGGTGCAGACACCAACATGTGACATCATTTCAGTAGAAGCAGTTCATCAATGGCACCTAGCAATGATGAGCAGGTCCAGACAGCAGTCCATAATATTCACTATCACTAATCACACTGTTCATCAGAGTTTATAAGCAGAAATTAAACATGTCCTAGTGGCACCAGTCATGTAGAAAAAGTGCAAGTAACAGTCCATAATATTCACTATCACTAATCACACAGTTCATCAGCAGAAATTAAACATTTCTAAGTGGCACCCATTGTGTTGAAGAAGTGCAGGTAACAGTCCATAATATTCACCATCACTAATCAGACAGTTCAGGCATGAACAACAGTTTGAATGCACACACAACTGCTTTTACAAAATTATTATCAATGCTCTTACACTAAACATACAAATTATAATAAACACACAAATGATATCAGATAATTGTCATCATAACTGTTACAAATACACAAATGTCAGTAAACCTATAATATTTATGGGTGTCAGTGCAAGCCACAACAAACAAGTAAAATAATATTTAGGAGATAGGTTGGTACCAATTATCTGGGATTAGGAAGGGAAAACACACAAAACACACTCATTCATCTTTCGTCCACATTAGTGCTACTGTGTAATGGAATAGTGTTAACTGTGTAAATGCAATTCTGTCAAAATTTGATGTTAATCATGTGTATCAAGTAGTAGTGGCAGCAATGTATAACAGTCAATAATAGTTAGTCAACGTCATAGTCATCACGTCAAGACCAATGTTTGCCAAGCCAAATCAAATGTACGGTTGCTGAACAACTGTCAGTGAGCCAAGATATGCAAATGCTTCCTCTCTCCAAAAAAAAAGTATGTACTGCTTATTGATTTAACAAAGTGTGTGTAGACCATCTTCCTTCCACTTTAGTGTTCTAGTCTGCCATCTTCATCCTCCTTGTTCCATATAAACCAAAAAAAAAATATGCTCCTCACTTAATTTGCCTCTTATCCATCAAAACTCCAATAATCATCAGCATCACATAATCTTAATACTTCAATAATACCTCTTACGTCGATACATATAAACCTTATCATCAATATCATTTACCTTACCTCTTGTCCACCAAAACTCCAATAATCATCAACTTCACACAATCTCAATACCTCAATAATACCTCTTCAATACGTTGATACATATAAACCTTATTACCAATATCATTTCACTTCCATAACAACACTTTCCTCTAGTCAGTCTCCTCAAACAAGTACAGATAAGATCCTAGTGCCATCCTCCTTATTCCATATAGACCAACAAAAAATATGCTCCTCACTTACTTTACTTCTTATCCACCAAAACTCCAATAATCATCAGCATCACATAATCTCAATATCTCAATAATACTTCTTCAATACGTCGATACATAAAAACCTTATCGCCAATATCATTTCATTTCCATAACAACTCTTTCCTCTAGTCAGTCTCCTCGAACAAGTACAGATAAAATCCTAGTGCAAACGTTAATTCATCCTCCCATGCAATCCGAAGGCACAATGTCCACACACAACCTCTGTGTAATCCATCTGACCCAAATCTTCTACTCATTATGAATTATAAAATACATTTTGGTTACCTTGTCCATCATAAAATAAAAGAAATGCATACATGACCTCTAACAGCCTTTAGTTCGAATAACTCTCAGTAAGTAAGTACGATTACGAAGTGTGAATGATCATAATATTTCACAGTGTGTACACCACTTCAAGAATCATGGCAAATCAGAAACATACATGTGGAGTATTTCTTGTGTCAAGTGTCACTTCCTATTTCAATTGCTCACGAAGAATGCAGTGTAATAACTGTCAATGGTCTAACCCTAGCGTTGGTATGTCATGTCGTTAGCTTCCTTCCTATAAGCATAAATTTATACAGCTTCCATAAAACCTCCAGCTCATGTGACTTCTATGAAGTTTCTTGTACTAATGTCGTTCGTCGAATTATAGCAGTTCATTTTCTTATCTTAAAAATATAAGGCACTGAGCGTAAGCAAAACATGCAACAGCGAGTAAATATACCATTAGAGAACAGAATGTCAACAAGTGGATGCAGCACAATTCCTACAACGAGGCTCTGCCAAGCAAACAATCTATAATTAATACCATAGTGTAACCTAAACTCTATGTTCGTACACTGTACATCAGCATTTCTATGTACCAAATTAAAGAGTAGTTATGACAACAAACAGAAATGTATAAATATGCAATCCATACGCAGAGCAGCAAATATATATCTTACATAATAAACAGGTCACTAGCGTCATATCAGCATAAGCAAATAAATGTTCATATGTCATCTTAATAAGTAAACATGAAGGCGCAAGCAGATAAATCACAAAGTATAACTTACATACATAACCATATCAGCACAACTAATCAGGTGACAATTATAATTTAAATAAATAAGCACAGCAGGCACATAAAAAAATATGACATCAGTGAAAAAGCAGTGCAGCCAAGCGATGCATAATATACATAAGTAACAACCCTGTTCATTAATCAATCATTGTCAAAATCAGTTAATGTACGCAAGCACGTCGCTTCACAAGTAAATTCATAGAACATGAAATTTAGCACAAAGTATGAATCACGTAATCGCGAGCAGCAAATTATGTCTAAAGTACGTACCAAGTGGAAATATGTTACCTGAAAAATAAACTCAATTAATAGTTACTTTTTTAGTTTATTAGTTTCATCTTCGAAATTACATTCTTCCTGAAAATTTCTCGATAGCAAGTCCTCTTAACGTCGGACACACACTGAATTTACCTGAAGTTCTTAAATATTTTATACAAACGTATCCTGAAAAATACTGAACGTTAATAACATAATTTATCAAGTCACTATAGCTTTATACTGAATTTATTCGGAGAAATTAGACTGTGTATTTGTTTACGGCTGTCAGTCCATTCGCACTGAGCGCTCGATCAGCTGTAGGCGCGTGACGTGGGAAGTGATTGTTTGCGGTCAACGACTGCCTTGTGCGCCGCGCAGACTTGACAGTTGCTTTGAGTATGTGCCGCCGCCGGAACACGGCGCGGTATCCTTGCATTCTCCGTGTGTTTACGTATAACTGTTGATGTCTCAAAAGTATGTCATTCCACAAAAATTTTAACGTTTGATATATGATGTATTCCCTTAGAGCGTCGAGATTTAAGAGTTTCTACTTCAACAGTGTTATCATGAATAATTTTGCGAACTCTATATGGACCGTTATAAAGCAGAAAAAATTTGCGACACAACCCCTTTCCTTTGCGAGACAAACGATGAGACTTAATTAACACCTTCTGACCAACTGACAAGATTTTTAAACGACTAGGATGTTTAGCTGATTTCTCTCTTCTAGCAGCCGCAGATGCAATATTTTGCAGAGCCAGGTTGACAACTTCAGAATGCCGCAGTTTCCGTGAAGGCGGAAAAGGAACGATTTCAGAAATGCGATTTGTCGGTGCTTTATTTTTTAATATCAATAGAGGCGGTAAAGAAGTTGAATCATTAGGGAGTTCATTCAGATTATTTTGAAAAATATGAAGATACTGATCCCACGTTCTGTTATTCTGATGACAATAAAGTCGACACAATTTATTGATTTCCTTCATCCACCTCTCTGAAGCGTTAGACTGAGGGTGAAAAAGTGAAATGAAAATTGGTTTAATCTTACGACGCCGTAGAGTTCGAAGCCAAATTTTAGAGCGAAACTGTGATCCATTATCTGATATAACTTTATCAACATGACCCACTTCTTTAAGAAAATGTTTGATGAAAGCATTAGATACTGAACGAGCTGTTGCTTTTCGTAAAGGTGTAAAACACACATATTTTGATGTCAATTCCACTGCTACCAAAATGTAGGCAAAACCATTAGTAGAACGAACCACTGGACCGAACAAATCAACTGCAGCCATATCCTTTAATTTCGCTGGAATGATAGGAAACAACGGTGCTCTGTGAGAAATAGTTGGCGGCTTAGCCTTTTGACATAATTTGCATTTGGCAAGAACAAATCGAATACGTTTTTCCATATTACTGAAGTAGCAATTTTCTCGTAATTTATGAAAGCATTTTCTGGGACCAAAGTGTGCATAGCTGAAATGTGTGTACCAAATCAATTTATTAACCCACTCATCAGGAATACAAACTAACCAAACAGAGTTGTCGACCGATTTTCGTTTAAGAAGAACTTTCCAGATAGTTCGCAAAAACGAGGTGTGGCCAAATTGTCCAATCTAACAAAGCGTCTAAGAAAATTACAGACGCCGGCCGAAGTGGCCGTGCGGTTAAAGGCGCTGCAGTCTGGAACCGCAGGACCGCTACGGTCGCAGGTTCGAATCCTGCCTCGGGCATGGATGTTTGTGATGACCTTAGGTTAGTTAGGTTTAACTAGTTCTAAGTTCTAGGGGACTAATGACCTCAGCAGTTGAGTCCCATAGTGCTCAGAGCCATTTGAACCATTTTTTGAAAATTACAGACACCAAGGAAACTACGAACATCACGTTTTGTGGTAGGAACAGCATCATTACGAATAGCGTCTAATTTCTCTGGATCAGGAAGAATACCTTCTGTAGAAATAATGTGACCAAGAAATTTCACCTGAGAACGACCAAATTCAGATTTTTCCAAGTTCACTGTAATGCCAACTCTTGCAAAAATACGTAATAATGAATCCAAAATTTTGTTATGCTCACTCCAAGAACGTTTAGCAATAAGAATATCGTCAAGATATGAAGTAATATTGTCACGAAGATAAACAGGTAAAATTTCGTTTAAACTACGAATGAATGCTGCTGAAGATACAGTAAGTCCAAACGGTAATTTCCGAAATCACTTTAGGGTAAAATAGTCATATCCGGTTATTCTTTAACTATTCTCTAGATAGATTGATAGTCGAAGAGTTGTTTTGACAGATGCAAAGAATAGTAAAAGAGTAGGCAGCGGTGCAGAAAACTAAAAGGGAAATAGCACCACTACAGCTCGGGGCCCTATGCACGCTACGGCACATATTCACTTAGTGTAGTGAATCCCCTGAGGACATTAATAGCCGCACATAATTTCCAGTTTGTGACTTAGTGGCCAATTTGGTGGAAGTGCGTACATAAATTGATCTAACCATGAACATGTATGTATGTCATTCTTAGAATTACGAAAGATCTTAAATTTCCGAACAGTCAAAAAGTGTTTATAGTCAAAGTTTTCGCCTCGTGGCGACAAAGACCTACCGCGTCTGTCCCAGTCCGAATGTCGATTATTGTCAAGTTCGCGCGCCTGGCGCTCTCTTGTTGCATCCCGTAAATGAAATAAATTATTTTCTTCAAAGCCCTCTGCTATCTGTGATTCTAGATTTCTTCTGCTGTCTTTTCCTACGATTTCGCCTTCAATTTGTTTGACTTGCTTTCGTAATGCCTCAAATTCCCTTTTGACGCGTTCATTAAATTTTCCCTGATTTTCAACATGCTTATTTATATTCTGGTACTCTTCGGTTTCTGCAAATGGCAATGGTGCTGTATCATCGGAATCTCTGTCCCCATTTAAACTAAGACTTGTCAATTTATCTGAAATCTACTCAACTCTTTCCGATAAGTCACCTAATTGTTCTTTCTGTTTATTTACGTCTTCCGTAAGTGTCGCGACTCGGGTTTCAGTATTGACACATTTTGTAGTTAACTGTTCATATTGTTGTGTTAGGTTATTTAATCTGTCATTTGGTACGGATTCCTCGATTCTCTCAAATATTTCTTCCTTATCGTGTGCACGTTGTAAATTTAACTCTGAAAATTTTTGTACTATAACGCGATCTCTTTCTTCCTGTTCTCTATCCTGTTCCTTTTGTCTAATCTCTACTGCAATTAATCTATTATTGTGAGAATTCAAAATCGGTTGTACTTCTTCTCTGATTTCTTTCTTTAATTCATCTTTCATATTTTTGAAACATGTCCCTATTCGTGAGTCTAACCATGTTTCCATTGTTCCCATCTCAGTTTTAATTGTCCCTATCTCTGTTTTTAATTCAGATCCTAACTGTGATCCAAGTGAGTCTAACCGTGTTTCCATTGTTCCCATCTCAGTTCTAATTGTTCCTATTTGTGAGTCTAACCGTGTTTCCATTGTTCCTATATCAGTTTTAATTTCATATCGCAAAGTTCCCATCTGTGATCCCAGTAATATAGCACCCATCAACTGCTCCATGTTAATTGATTCGAAATTCTTTTCACCCCTAACATTTCCCGCAAAACTAACTTCTTTCGTCATAGCTGTAAAGCTATCTGTGTTCGATACTATTTCAGAATCTTCTATCGTTAATCTCGTATTCTGTGAATTTTCTGATTGAGAAAAATTTTGAAATGGTTCCGGACTATTTTCCCGACTTATTAAATTGTTTTCCACTTCATTATTCATCATACTGTTCTCCTGTGTTGGCGAGTTCACCATGTCAACAATTTCGTCATTCTGACTATCCATCATTTTTGCCTTTTTCATCGATCGCGTAATCATTTACAAAACATACAAAATTCGTCACTATACGAAAATTACACAGAATGACACTTTATCTCCAACAATACCATTCACACGAAATACTTCCCGACAGACACGCCTAACGAACAATTAGAACCTTCACAGTTGCAAGACCTGTATACAAGACATCAAAAATTAAATTCTGCCAATATACCATTAAAAGAATGACAATTACCAAATCTACTCATGCAATATAGACTACAATTACTAAACTACAAATTACTACAACAATACTACTGTCTACTATTTTTACAATCAGAAGAATTCCAAGGGACGATCCGAAGCAGCGGTCGCCACGTGCATGGGGGCTTAATTATAAAAAAAAAGAAATGCAAATACTTTTAATTTTTTAGTAGCTGTAAGTCCGATTACGCAGTCTCGTAAACGGTTGGCCTACATTACGCAATCTGACTGCATAGAACAACAACAAAGAATGAAATGAAAATTTTCGTTAACACAATTAATTAATTAAGTCCCCAGCAACTATAAATCTACGAAACCAAAACACAAGTGTAATTGTTCTGTGTGTGGGAGTGTGATTCAACGTACACATCTGGCACGGTTCTTCTTCAACAAGACAAGAAATTTTAAATACCATTTATACTGAAGTAATTAAAAAAATAGAAATACTATAATTGCGCAAGAAAACCAGAATTACACTCTAATACAAGAACACAAGCCAGATGCTTTGTTGACTGAACCTGTAATGACGCATTATTTAAGACACTGAAATAATAAAAAGAAAAGGGAATTTTTTTTACCTTCATATATATTGACGAAAAGCACTCTGATCATTACAATATCTCCATTAGAACAACATCTGCTGTCTATCCCATCAAACAACTGCATAAAACATGGAACAAGCACTCTCCACTACGACTTCTCGACAAGAACTTTTCACTACGACATCTCAGCAAGCACTGACTACTACGAGTTCTCGACAAGCACTTTTCACTACGACATCTCAGCAAGCACTGACTACTACGAGTTCTCGACAAGCAATTTTCACTACGACATCTCAGCAAGCACTGACTACTACGAGTTCTCGACAAGCACTGCCAGTGGAGGCGGCGGAATAAAACTCTTTGGCGCAATGTCTGGCGCTGTGGCTCAGTGTAGCCACCTTTCACATCACACACATCAATGCCCGAGGCAGGATTCGAACCTGCGACCGTAACACTCGCGCGGTTCCAGACTGAAGCGCCTAGAACCGCTCGGCCACACTGGTCAGTATCAGACATAGGCCTTAATTTGAGGAAGAACTTTCTGAGTATGTACAGCTGGAACACAGCATTTTATAGTAGTGAAAGATGGACGGTGGGAAAACCGGAACAGAAGAGAAACATTTGAAATGTAGTGCTATATAACAACGTTGAAAATTAGGTAGACTGCTAAGGTAAGGAATGAGGAGGTTTTCTACAGAATCGGTGAGAAAAGAAATGTGTGGAAAACACTGGCAAGAAGGCAAGAAGGCGGGACCAGATGGTTGGACATCGGTCAAGGTATCATGGAATTATTTCCATGGAACTAGAGGGAGTTTTAGAGGGTAAAATCTATAGAGGATGACATAGATTGGAATACACCCAGCAAATAAATGAGGACAAATAATTGAGGAAATAGGTTGTAAATGTTACTCTGAGATGTAGAGGGTAGCACAGGAGAGGAATTCTTGGCGTGTCACAGAAAACCAGTCAGAAGACTGATTAATAAAAAAAAAGGCAGCACATGTAATGCGAACTAATCCATCAAAGACGCATATGGAAACCTGCCATTCGGAACACAAATTGTTTAAGGAGAAAATGTGTAAGGTCAAACTGTTTGCCGATGTAACTAGGTGAGGTATGAGGAAAGGGAAAGACCGGCATGGTAAAAAGTCTCTACGAAATCGTACACAAGTTCACTATATTTTTATACAAGTTTAAGATCCTGCAGAAGTAAAAAGGTTGAATGAAACGGAAAATAAATGTAAGAACGACAGTACCAGAAATTTTCACATAGCTCGAAAATATTGTCATCCTTTTTACTGCTTAAGGCCCTTAAAAGATGACACATACACTCAGTCATTAAGCCACTAAGTGATTCTACTGCCACCAGAGGCATTTGCTGGAGGAAGGAAAGCCGAAGTACTGAATTCTATCAACTGAAATTATTTTGTGAAGGACGACCGCACCGCAACCATAGCAGAAAGTCCGAATGACAGAGAAATGTGGTCGTTGAATTGTCGATCAAGTAGAAATGCTCAACACGAAAAGGTGATTGGACCTGAAGGAATAACGATACGATTCTGTAAACAGATTATGCGAAAGAGTTTGCTCCTCTTTTAGCACCAGCTAACCGCTTGTCACTAAAGCAAATATGCGTTTCACGGATTTCAGGAATACATATTGGGAATTTCCCCAAGAGACTTTAGAAACCAGAACTATGTACGTTGTTCTCATTGCAGATTTTGCCATGCTCCAAGAAAGTGATACACAACAATTACTGTTCATCGTCCGTACACAGTTAATAAAAAAAACCTGCCATTTTTCGGAACCACGTAAATGCCCTCCATTGCGACCCATAAGTTTGAAATATGTCTGCAACTTCCCTCCGTATAGTGCAAAAGCATGGCACCCTACGACGTCTCCCTCGGGCTCGGCGAAGTTTCAAACAGCAAACAGCAAGATGTCGACACATGCGAAAATAAAGGCCACAGCTCAGAAAACCATGTAAGGTAGGTTAGTTATGTCACACTGGCACCAAATTTTACCACAATTCTGACCAATGCCATAAGGGCCATGTCACACGATGGGGAGGACGTCACACACCCGCTTACTCACATTTCACACTTTCATTTGGCGACTCTGCAATGGAGGTCAGAACGAATGATTTCAATGCTGGCTGTGGGTTCTGACACCCTTTGCGGAGGCACCAAAAGAATAGTTGAAATGTCGGTAGGTGGAGTGTGACCAACTTCCCACCGTATAATACGTCCATTAAGGCATTTGTGAGAAATGTGTGGGATTGGTGCCAGTGTGACATTATTGACCCACCTTACAGCTCACGTGAACTTCTGAGCTGCGGTCTTTTTTAAAATGTGTCGACACCTTGCTGTTAGAAACCCCACCGAAGCCGAGGAAGGCGTCGCAGGATATCATGCTTTTACACCATCGCGGAGAAAGGTTTTAGTCACCATTGAACCACATTTCAAACTTATGTAGCACCGTGGGAAATAATTGCGCAATAAAATGGCCCCTAAAGCACTGTGTAAATGAACCGATGGGTAGCTTCGGTAGTTCCGGCAGAGCATAAAGCTGTCTGTCCAAAACCATTAGGATCAAAATGATTCAGCGATAATCCGAAAATGTGTGCTTCGAGATAAGGAACTAGCCTTTGGCAATAAATATTTCGTCTTAGAATCATGCACGGAGTCTACACCTTACGGAAAGTTCTTAACCTCTAAGCAACAGTCAGACTGACTACAGCAAGTCTCATGCATGGTTTACAACACAGTCTGTTAGTAGGTTACGTACAGCTAACGTCTTCCTTTCGATATTATCTACACGTCTAGAACATCATAATTGTTATTTGACTAAACGAGGATAGTCACACTTATGACTTAGGTATGTAAGAGGAAGTATTTTGTAGGCTGTAACAGTTTTACACAAGGATTGAAGATAGTTCTGCGATGCCACCGTAAGTAAGGTACATCTTTGCTAGTTAAGATTTCAGTAGCGTTATTGGTAACAGGATAAGAGGTTGATGAACTTTACTAATCAACATAGATTTACGAAAACAAAACAGATTCTGAATTCGTTGATTAGATGGCGGCAATAACAACTGTAATCCGTTTATGTCCTGGGGGATCTCAAAAATAAGTCAAGTATTACTATAACAGGCCAAGTAACTTTCACTGAATGCCGCACTACACTTCATAGTGACACATATACGTGACTCTACTTTTCAGCATTATCATCAAGTCCCTGTAAATAATAGTCGTAACGTTCAACCCATCGTTCAGTTTCCCTTTTCTAGAAACCCGCTCCTTTGTCATGAAGCCATTCGAGAATCACTGTGTGAACGTCTTCATTGTCATAAAACTTGAAACTGCTGTGAATCAGTTCGTGGGCTGCCTGGATACTTCATCTCGGGTCGATATCAATCCTTCCAGGTCAGCCTAAGGCCCATCTGTGTGGCTTTGGTCAAATTGTTGGCACGATTTCACTACGACCTGACCTGTTATTGCATTTAGTGCATATACCGTCAGACGTTCAAGGCAATTCTATGAGCGATTTATAGGTTTTGCCCACAAAATCGTACAGTTCCGCGTGCTTCATGGTACGTTTCGACTTGCCACGTGATTTGAATCCTACACCGTGACGCACCTGTCATCCGTACCACAGCAGAGCTGCCTCTGCAGGAAACCCATAACATGTACTCTCTTCAACACAGTGCGCCACTTGTTGGGACTACATATATAATATTATGACCATCTACCTAAAGACCGGTATGTTCGCCTTTGGCACGGATAACAGCGGCGACGCGTCGTAGCATGGAAGAAATGAGGGCTTGGTTGGTCGTTGGAGGGAGTTGGCACCACATCTGAACACTAAAGTCAAGCAATAAGGATTTGACAGTTGGCATGTTTCTGCAATATGGAAAGAAGAATATAGGAAGTTTTAGATACATGTAATGCAAGCCAGTGTGTAATGCCGGGAATGATATCGCACAAGACCATGCTCTTTCCCGTTACACTAAGTAGTTTGCGAAAGTTCGCAGTCACAGATTTGTATGGACCAGTCAGGTCCTATGGGCAGTTTAGTGCATGAACTGGGGAAGCTGTGTCGGCTATTATTGTCACAAACAATATAGAAACTGGGAAGCCTGGACAATTTCCAGGATGCCATAAATGAATTGCCACATGGAGCAACTGGATGACACCCATACTGATACTGAACAAAAAGCGGCCAGCAGAGAAAATTAGGGAAGTGGTCCACATTCTGCCCACCGGGAGCGAAAGGCATGTGGATATCATGTGGATAGTAAGAGAGAGTATTAGAAAAGTCACAAAACGACGGAAAGTGAGTTAGAAAGAGAAACTTCAAGACACAGCTGGTAGTGGGGAAAATGTTCCAATCAAACTTCATTCATCACCAATCGAATAAGAGAAAATTCTACTGCAATAAGTTCTTTAATTTGTACCGTAATTCGTTTTGGGTGCACACACAAGTCAACTAGGGTCCCGCGAGGGAGTCGGTGAGCTCTGACGCCACGTTCAATCACAGCCAAAATGTATTCGATTGCTTTCAGATTTGGCGATTTGGCGGGTCAGCACATCAATTAGTACTCTCCACTGTGTTCCTCGAATCACTCCATCACACTCCTGGCCTTGTGAAATGGTGCATATCTTGGTGAAAAATGTCACTGCTGTCAAAATCTGCCCTCTATCAAACTCAGATCGCGCTCCCTCTTCATCCTAACACAAACAGAACATTCACCGATAGTAAGTGCGCCACGCGTGTGTCTAATTAGCAGTCATTCGTCACCAAGTGACGCTGCTATCGCCTGGGCGGGTTTATATGGATAGCAGGTCGGTGGTCATTATGTTCTGGTTGATCCATGTATGTAATTTACTTTCTGAAGGCCTCTCGTGACGCATACTCGTCACACCACCAGTCATTCCGACAGTTACACATAAAATGATTAAGGTATCATATTACGAGGGCCCTCATTAGTTTAGACAAATTAATCAGACACGGCAGAAAAAGTTTCGACGACTATCGATATCTCCTTCAAACAATGTAACCCAGGTGATTCCTCAGATGGATATCTAGATTACAGTTCGAAGTTCGTAGTTCATTTGAACTTGTTTTAGCAACATCGCTACAGAATACAGATTTCCACATTTTTTGTGGCGCTCTTACTGAGTAATTAACGCACCTTGGCGGGTGATACTTGCAATCTCCATGTGCTCCGAGCAAAGCAGGAAATAATGTGCGCTGCTTTCACTTTCATCTCCGACAGGAGACCCTTTTCACAGATCACCGAACCATGTCGTGACTCTCACTTCAGATAAGTTAGTGAAGGGAAAAGTATAAATATGTGCCAGATGATGAAAGGAGGGAAAATCTGATTAGCCTCGTATGAAGCCGAAGAAAAGATCAGAGCCCTGCAACGCTTCGATACTCAACCCCGAACACTGGGCCAGCAGGGCGGAACCTAAACCAACAGTGGCCGCAGAAAATCGCTTGACCCGACTGCTCGCACAGATTGTATATGAAAGGGGTGTGAGGATTGTTACACCAACACTCCGTAACTCCATTCTTCAAACTGTGTATTTTACAACCACGTTCACGTGAATTTATTGGGGAATCTTCTCCTCGTATCCTTCTGTGCGAACAAATCTTTGTTGAGAACTTTGAGCTCTGTGATATGAACGACCCAGTCTCTATCGAAGGGGGTAAATTCCTCTCAGTTAAGTAAATGCTGGTTGAAAAACATTTCTCTGAACGTTAATCTGGTTTTCAGGGCTCTAGATTTTAGAATCATGTGAGCAAGTTCCAGTAAAAAGAATGTTCTATGTCGGAGAAGGAGGCATGAATCTCAAACAGTGGTAAGATCGATTCAGCACTCGCTTTTTAACACGTATTTATTTGGTTGTATTTCTTGTCTGTTCCGTACACATTTTCCAGTAGATTTTAAACTAATTTCCCGGTGATCTAGAGGCTTGAAACTTTCAACATAACTCCCAACTGGATGACAATGCAATAGAAACCTGGTTTCGTGTCTGATGTGTGGTGGAGGCTTCTTTGTGTGCCACTGCTAATCTCCGCTTTCCCTGTTCCACTTGCGAACGTTTCGTGGTAGAAATGGTTGCTGGTAAGTCACCGTGAATGCTCTATTCCCTCTCATTTTTAACTTCTAGATCTTTTCATGAGATAAATGCGGAAGGCTGCAAGTATTGGTTGACACAGGTGAAGAGAAATTGAAATAATCCACAAATATACGCTACAAATGTTGTAATCTCATCAAAATATTTGCAATCGATTGAAAAATTTTAGCCACACAATCCTAAAAGCAGGAAACAATTATTTGAAAGAACTTTTTAATGTTGCACGTTTTTAGAAAGGACTAACAAGTATAAAATTATTTCTCCTCGCCCAATACAGATTCCTAATCCCACACAGATAGTCCCTAAAAATCTGTGTTTCTCAGTTTTTATTTGATATGAAAATAAGTTTAGGATTTAAAACAAAAACTTGTGGCGCATATAACACATAATTGATGCGTGAATTGTTCAGCTCGTTATTATTATTTGTGGCGTGCGCCCAACGTTTTTCGTTTTAAACTCTACAAGTATCTTCATAGCAATTAAAAATTCACAAGTAAAAAATTTTCAGGACTATCTGTATTGGTTTAGGAATCTGTAAGGGGATAGGAGATTTTATTTTATACCTTTTAGTCCGTTCACGAACGTATAATGTTAAAAAGATTTTCATTTAAATAATTCTCTCTTTTTTCCTTCTTTTTCTAATGTAGCTCCACCAACATCTGAGAGGCAGACAACTGTAATGAAACACAAGCAGTTGCAGACTCTCGCATTGATCCAATCCCTCACAGAGCCTCAAATATTTAGCACTGGATCCTTACCTTAGTTGTTTTAGTGTCCAATATCGTCAGTGTAAATTCGACCCTATGAATTTCGCACACATTGTATATCACTGCCGCAAATCCAGTGTGAACTTAGTGAAGACGCTTTTGCTCGTGTATTGTGACTTCTTTACAGATAAAAAGTATTCTCTGTTAGAATCAAATTGGAACCCAGAGAAATGGATGCTGTGACAGTCAGCTGCCTCTTTTCCCACATGGAATTAATGAGGTTGTACACATCTTACGTTCACTACGCTCCGAGATTTAATTTTCGCATAAAAATGGTTCAAATGGCACTAAGCACTATGGGACTTAACATCTGAGGTCATCAGTCCCCTAGACTTAGAACTACTTAAAGCTAACTAACCTAAGGACATCACACACATCCACGCCCGAGACAGGTTGCGAACCTGTGACAGTAGCAGCAGCGCGGTGCCGAACTGAAGCGCCTAGAACCGCTCGGCCACATCAGCCGGCCGTATAAAAAACAGGTGACGCTATTTCTCCAAAAAATGAGGATGTACTAACAATATCTTTACTTTGCAGTGGTTGAGAACAGTATGCTTAGAGTACACGAGGAATATGTCGGTTGTATCGTCTAATATACTCCAGTTCGAGGATATTTGTTTTAGATATAAAGCGACACGATGTAAAAATATCCAGAATGATTTTAATACAAGGTGTCACAGGCTGCATGAACGCACTGTTACAGTGTATGCACGTCGGGGATGGGCTCCGCATACATTTCTTCTTTCACGTGCCTCCACGGCAGTAATTTAAACGGTTGAGGTGGGTTGACCTGGCGGCCGATGCAACTGGACCATCTCGGCCATTCCATCGGCTGGGGCAGATGTTGTCGAGAGGCACCCCGCACTGAAATGCTAAACTGAGCTGGAGCACAAGGATGTAGTAGCAACGCTACCCTTCATAGCCCCAAAGGCAGATCTTCCGGTAAGGGAGGCATCATCACACGCAGTAAGTGAAGGTATGCCTCCCCTATGAGGCCTTGTGCAAGCATCTACGGTCGTACGAGTCAGTCACCAATAATCTCCATCCAGACACTGATGTTGGACCGCACTGACGATTCACTGCCACCACCATACCGGGAATTATCTGCAACCCATATCAACCCATAGGTGGGTAGCCTGAAGGTTGAAGATACTGTATCTCGGCAGCCTCATCTATAAAGAGGATGAATGACAGAAATCTCAGCACTGTGGTGTCTTTGTGATGAAGCAGCAGCAACCCCGTCGCCTTGGAGTCAAGTCCGTAGGTAATAAAGCCTGCACGCATTGTAAGTGATACGGACGATGGCAGCAGTGGTGGACAATTTTCCACACGGTCGTCTGGCTTACCCCATAATGGCGGGGTAACTACCTGATGTCGATACCGAGTTGACATTCTACACTATTTAACACCTCTTCCTCCAGGGTCTGCGTAGAAACAGGGAGCACCCCATTAATCATTTCCGTATGTTTTATTGTCTTAACCAAAAGACGAACTATTGTTGTAAATAGTTTATGGTGCGGTTGCTGCCAGCAAGGATACTTCACGGATAGAGACATGGTGCCGTCCGTATCTTGCCATTTGCCCGTCCTCATATAAAGACCACCTCAGCCTATTCAACGTTCGGGCGCTGGGCCATCGCCTTCCAGAATTTCACTGCATGATTTACACTGAAGAGCCAAAGAATTGGTACACTTTCCTAATATTGTGTAGGATCCCCGCGAACACGCAGAAGTGCCACAATACGACATGGCGTGGACTCAACGAATGTCTGAAGTAGTGATGCAAGGAACTGACACCATTAATCCTGCAAGGCTGTCCATAAATACGTAGTACGAGAAAGTGGAGATCCTTTCTGAACAGCACGTTGCAAGGCATCCAAGATATGCTCAATAATGTTCATTTCTGTGGAGTTTGGTGGCCAGCGGAAGTGTTTAAACTCAGGAGAGTGTTCCTGGAGCCACTATGTAGCAATTACGGTCGTGGGTGGTTTCGCATTGTCCAGCTTAATTGCCAAAGTTCGGTGGAATGCACAATGAACGGGAACGGATGCAGGTGACCTGACAGGATACTTACTTACATGTCGCCCCACATCATTACAGATCCTCCACCAGCTTGAACAGTCCGCTGCTGACATGCAGGGCCCATGGATTCCTGAGGTTGTCTCTATACCGGTACACGTCCATCCACTCGATTCAGTTTGAAGCGAGACTCGTCCGACCAGGCAATATGCTTCCAGTCATCAACAGTCCAATACTGGTGTTGATGGGCCCAGGCGAGGCGTAAAGTTTTGTATCGTGCGGTCAACAAGTGTACACGAGAGGGTATTTGGCTCCGAAAGGCCATATCGAAGATGTTGAATGTTCGCACGCTGATACTTGTTGATGCCCCAAATTGAAATTCAGATGGTTCACATGGCTCTAAGCACTATGAGACTTAACATTTGAGGCCATCAGTCCGCTAGACTTAGAACTACTTAAACCTAACTAACCTAAGGACATCACACACATCCGCTCGGCCACAACGGCCGGCCAACATTGAAATCTGCAGAAATTTGCTGAACGGTTGCACTTCTGTCACATTGGTCGATTCTCTTCAGTCGTCGTTGGCCCCGTTCTTGCAAGATCTTCCGCCGGCCGCAGTGATGTCGAAAATTTGGTGTTTTACTGGATTCATGATATTCAGGAACACTCGTGCGGGAAAATCCGCACTTCATCGCTACCTCGGAGATGCTATGCCCCATCGCTCGTGCGCTAACTGTAACACCACGTTCAGACTCACTTAAATCTTGATAACTTGCCATTGTAGCAGCAGTAACCGATGTAACAACTGCGCCAGAAGTTTGTTGTCTTGGTAGGTGTTGCCCACTGCAGCGCATTATTCTGCCTGTTTGCATATCTCTATATTTGAATACGTATGCGTATACCAGTTTCTTTGTCGCTTCAGTGTATATCCCACACTAGAGTGAGACGGCAATAGCATGAAATGGATGTCACCTAGTATTCACATGTGCACGTGCTGCCATTGTGGGCCACTTTACAGCCGCCTTGAGTGTGGAGCTACAGGGTCCAATCACATTAATGAGAGAATCACATTTGCTCAAAACGTGCGATAACCATTCACAGACGGCAGGTGGCAGCAGTAGTGGTGGAGGTTATATGATGTGTGTCGGGGAGATGCGGGAAACAGCGCAGTCGTAATTGTAATGCAGAAACTGAACGATTTATCAGGCATCAAAAGGGCATGATCATTAGCTTGCGGTGCAAGGGTTCAATCACTTTAGAAACGTGCCATCGTGGTTAAAGTATACCATGCATGGCAAAATGGCGCTATCGAAAAATGGCGCTATCGAAAACTTGCGCCAAGGCAATTACGGCGGACCACGAGTCGTAGATGACAGGGCTGGAAACATGTGTACGGGTGAACAACCTGCAGTTGTTGAGCAGCTGGCCGTCCAGGTGAACCAACGGGCTATGAACCCAGTCACCTCAACGAACATTCACTGAATGTAGCTGTGCCTCCGCCGCAGCTGCCTGCTTCAGACACCCATGCTGACTGCTGTTGATCGGAGAACAAGATTGTAATTTGCACGCCAATAGCTCAATCGGACGTCCTCGGAGTGGCGACAGGTTGCTTTTTCAGATGAATCACGTTTTATGTTTTCTCAGACAGATGGCCGTTGGCGAATATGCCATTGCAACGATCGTTGTAAAGTGTACTATATTGATTATTCCTTGCTACTGTAGTGTTATCTTGAAGCTGTGAGAAAGGAGGACAAGCGCTCCAAGGCGTGGCCGTGCGGTTCTAGGCGCTGCAGTCTGGAGCCGAGCGACCGCTACGGTCGCAGGTTCGAATCCTGCCTCGGGCTTGGATGTGTGTGATGTCCTTAGGTTAGTTAGGTTTAATTAGTTCTAAGTTCTAGGCGACTGATGACCTCAGAAGTTAAGTCGCATAGTGCTCAGAGCCATTTGAACCATTTTCGCTCCAAGGCACGGAAGCAGAGACGGTGCTGAGGGCAGACGAAACTAGGAGAGATATTGTTACATGAAGTAAACAGTGAGGGGATAGCCTTGCGAAAATGTAGACGCCCCCAGACGCGGTCCCAGGGCGCTAGTTACTCTTCAAGGAATTAACATGTAACTTGATATGTCGTCTAGACGCTGTGGTAGGTTGTCACCGTAGAAATTTGTAACCGACGGACACGTATTAGCGTATCAAGCCAGCTTGGTACCAACACTGCGAATAGCAGCGTCAGTAGGCTCACAAAGGTTAGAAAGAGAGCGAAAATGCCAAAAAAACTGTTGACCTAGCAGTCCCTACTACGACGGGCAGGGCTAAATAACATAACAATAATGTTACAAGCCTTATTTGGTAGATCAGTTACGTTTAGCTTTCATCTGAACAATGTCTATACCAAATACGGACTTAGTTAGTGCAACTGCATTAACATCACCGCCTTAGGAGCAGTAGAGGGGACCTAACTACACTGTGATTGGCAGGCGCCTGCAAGAGACCCGCGTGATTGGCTGGGTGGCTCTTTAAAACCCCTAGACTCTGCATTTTGGCGGAGTTCTCAGTCAGAAGATCTGGGAGCCGAATCCGCGTCCGTCGACTCCAGCCTCGGTCCAGCTCCGCGTAAGTCTGCTCTCTGACTTGGAGTGCCTCAGTGAACAGTATCACATTCAGTACGTTTTGTTTTCCAGCTAAGTTGTTATCTTAAGATGCTGCTAATGTTTGCTACTGTGGTTAGTATCCTCTCCTAGGACTTCTGCATTGACTTCTTTTGTAACAGTGTTATTCATGCTTTTTCTAAGCCTAGAACTAGCCTCCAGTGTATTAGTTAGTCTTGTCTGGAATGAACAACTATTTCAAAACTCTCTTTGAGCAAGAGCCTCCACAACGAGTTCCCTACCGAGTCTCACCATCTGCATTTCTAGTAAATGCCTGTACCAGTATTGGCTCAGATAGAAGGAAACAATCAAATGCCTTCACTGTGGATTGTTCTGCTTTCTGCTCTGTACCGCTTGGGACCGCAGACTGTCCAGTAACCCCTTTTATCCGTCTCCCACCTGTGTCAGGACACGACAAAACGTCCAGGCCGGAGGAGGGACTCCATACCGCAGGAGGGAGCGTTCTGGTCTGGGGAATGTTTTCTTGGCTTTCTCTCTGTGATTTTGCCATTCTGGAAGGCACAATGGCTCACACATGTATGCATCTATACTCGGAGATACTGTCCATGCGGTTTCTTTTTTGCTCTTCACGACGTCACCTACTAACAGAACAAGACAACGTGTCACAGTGTTCGGTGTGTGAGCGCGGGATTCGAAGAGCACCAAGTTGAATTTACAGTTCTCTTTTGGTCACCAAACTCTTCCGATTTTAACCGAATCAGAATTCTGAGGGACCACCCCGATCGGGCTGAATGCGCCATGGATCCTCAGCCGAGAAACCTAGCGCAGCTGGCCACAGGCGGTATGGCTCCACACCCCTGTCAGTACCACAGGACCTCACTGATTCCCTTGCTGCACGTCCGCGCTGCAAAAGGTGGTCATTCAAGCTTTGGGAAGGTGGTCACATTAATGATACTGGACTCAGCAAAACAGTAGTATAGGTAGAATATTCCCAATAGCATGGTTTTCTCTTACGTTTGCTCAAAATTAGTTCAAATGGCTCTACGCACTATGAGACTAAACAGCTGAGGTCATCAGTCCCCTAGACTTAGAACTACTTAAACCTAATTAACCTAAGGACAACACACACATCCATGCCCACGGCAGGTTTCTAACCTGCGACTGTAGCAGCAGCACGGTTTCTGACTGAAGCGCCTAGAACCGCTAGGCCACAGCGGCTGGCTCTCATGTTTGCTTTCAATGATTAAAACCCAGACTGTCAAAGGCTTTTTATCCCTACTGTGAAATAGGTGTACTGAGCCGTGGTAAAATTTGCTGTTTTGAAGACTGCGCCGTAGCGCGTAGTGTAAAGCAGTCGCCCTCCGTTTCTGGCGGTGGCGCCGCTGTGGCTATCAGAGCTTTGTGGTGTCTCCCTCTGGTGGAAAAGGGGAAAAGGTTACCTGTTCACTTGTATTTAAGGGCCTCTGTAAGCTCGCCAAGAATTCTAAGCTGGCCAAGAATTCTAAGCTGGCCAAGAATTCTATAAGTCCATCCAGATCCTTGAGCGTCATGCACTCCGCCTCGCCTTCTGTATACGCCTCCCGTCCCCCATGCGAATCCTCTATGACCTCATTCCTTTCCCCCATCTGCTCCTATTCCTCGAACATATCCCCATATTCTACACCTCCCGCCGCCTTTAACCCCCTTCACCCCCTGGTCGATCCTCTCCTCTCCCATCCCCGCCCCCTGCCACGCCTTCACTGTTGTGTCCCCCCTACCCTCCATCTCTACACCCTTCATCTCCTTTCCCAAGGTGGCTTCCATCAACTCACCCTCCCAGATGATGCTCTCTCTCCCTCCATTTATCCCTCCTATCAACTCTGATCCTCACGCCCCCTCATTTCCTCCGTCCTTTCCCTGGGCTCCCTCTTCCCCCCTTCCATCCTATGTTTCTCCCTGCCTGACCTCTCCCTACCTCCCTTCTCCCGCCCGAGTCCTTTTGTCTTCCCATCCTCTGCCTTCTCCACTCCCTGTCGTGTCTGCCCAGCACCCCCCCCCCCCCACCCCTCTTATGGGTCCTCATCCTCTATTTGCTCCTTTCCCCCCTCCCCCCCTTCGATTTTCCTCACCTTCCCCCCTGTTTTATTTTCCCATCACCTGACCAGTTTCCCCCCACATGCTCTTGGCTGTGGTATGTCATATTTTAGTGCAGTGTTCCAGTGACTGTTCAGTGTTGTGTCGTCTTTTCCCGTGTTGCGAACAGAAACTATGCTGTCGCTGGGTGTGAATTTTATGTCTTTTGCGAACAGAAACCAGACTGTCGATGTTTTTTAATTGTCTGTCTATTATTTTACCTGTCTGCTTCATATGTATTTTATTAGCATCATCATCTCTTTGTTCTCTGTTTTCAGTTCCACGATTTTTTCGCCATGTTACCCTTTGTCTCCGATTTTATCGCCTGTTTTTTTATTACATATTATCTTCTCCTTTTTTTAAACAAAGTCTGTAGGCTGAAGAGCGGCATACTACGCTGCCAAGAAGTCATCTGAAGCCAAGAAGGCAGTTTGTCGGAGTTCAGTCGGTCAGTCTGACTCGGCGAGTCTGCTCAGTTGGTCAGCCAATTTAGTTTGGGTCAGTCTCTCGTCTGCATTCGTGAGGCGGTTAGTGTCTGTTGGTCGTCCGTAGTGCTAGTATGTGTTAGGCCGCCAGTCTGCTAGAGTTGGCTCAGGCAGTGGGCATTGGCAGTTGGATCGATGGCTTGGTCGGTCGCGCACTGGGGCACAAGATGACTTGTCCGCCTGGAGCGTCGGCGCATGTGAGGTCGCCACGTGAGTCCAGTGGCCGCGCCGTGTAGCGAGGCGTAGTGGCTTCGCGGCCGACACGAGAGCAACAGGAGTCAACCCACGACATCGGGCTGTCCGGGGCGAGCTGCGACGCCGTGAGACGGGAGATCCGCGCGCCTCCCTGCGTCTATTGAAGGGGCTGGCAGTGGACGGTTCGGGAGAGCGATGGGGGTGCTGCGCCAGGTCTTCGCCAGACATTGCAGTTTACTAGAAGTTAAGTGGTTGGAGGTATGTTGTTTCATTTACTTGTTAAAATCTACTTGTGTTCTTAGTCTGTTAGTCTGAGTCGGCGAGTCTGGTTAGTTGGTGAGCCAAGTTACCACGGCTCATGTACCTCTCTTGGAACATACTTTCGCCGTTGGAGTCGTACGATCTTTTTTGCTCCTTATCGTCTCAGGAAATGTTTCCTGCAGTTTGCTTCCATTTAGCAACTTCGCTCTGTACATTTAAGTCAAATGAGACACGAGGTGGTGCGTGGTACTCACATCTATGACGGCGCCATGTATGTCGAAGTACTTGAAGGGCGGCTTGCGGCCGGTGATGAACTGTACGATCTTCTTGGCGCCGTGGAACCACTCGACCTTGTGCAGCTGCTCCCTCTGCACGTCGTACTCGCAGCGCAGCTGCACCGACTGGCCCTGCAGCACGTAGCGCGGGGACACCAGCTCCACCGTGAACGTCGCTTCTGCGCACACACCACGTTGCACCGCATTAGATATACTCTCCGTTCGTTAGATCCATAGTGGGGATATGCTCAAGAATATACGACATACTACACTACTGGCCATTAAAATTGCTACACTACGAAGATGATGTGCTACAGAAGCGAAATTTAACCGACATGAAGAAGATGCTGTGATATGCAAATGACTAGCTTTTCAGAGCATTCACACAAGGTTGGCGCCGGTGGCGACACCTACAACGTGCTGACATGAGGAAAGTTTCCAACCGATTTCTCATACACAAACAGCAGTTGACCGGCGTTGCCTGGTGAAACATTGTTGTGATGCCTCGTGTAAGGAGTAGAAATGCCTACCATCACGTTTCCGACTTTAATAAAGGTCGGATTGTAGCCTATCGCGATTGCGGTTTATCGTATCGCGGCATTGCTGCTCGCATTGGTCGAGATCCAATGACTGTTGGCAGAATTTGGAATCGGTGGGTTGTGGAGGGTAATACGGAACGCCGTGCTGGATCCCAATGGCCGCGTACCACTAGCAGTCGAGATGACAGGTATCTTATCCGCATGGCTGTAACGGATCTTGCAGCCACGTCTCGATCCCTAACAAATGGGGACGTTTGCAAGATAACAACCATCTGCACGAACAGTTCGACGCCGTTTGCAGCAGCATGGACTATCAGCTCGGAGACCATGGCTGCGGTTACCCTTGACGCTGCATCACAGACAGGAGCGCCTGCGATGGTGTGCTCGATGACGAACCTGGGTGCACGAATGGCAAAACGTCATTTTTTTCGGATGAATCCAGGTTCTGTTTACAGCATCACGATGGTCGCATCCGTGTTTGGCGACAGCGCCGTGAACGCACATTAGAAGCGTGTATTCGTCATCGCCATACTGGTGTATCACCTGGCGTGATGGTATGGGGTGCCATTGGTTACACGTCTCGGTCACTTCTTGTTCGCATTGACGACACATTGAACAGTGGACGTTACATTTCGGATGTGTTACGATCCGTGGCTCTACCCTTCATTCGATCCCTGCGAAACCCTACATTTCAACAGGATAATGCACGACCGCATCTTGCAGGTCCTGTACTGGCCTTTCTGGATACAGAAAATGTTCGGCTGCTGCCCTGGCCAGCACATGAACTGTGGTATCGTGCTGAAGCTGCATGGGCATCTGTACCTGTACACGCCATCCAAGCTCTGTTTGACTCAATGGCCAGGCGTATCAAGGCCGTTATTACAGCCAGAGGTGGTTGTTATGGGTACTGATTTCTTAGGATCTATGCACCCAAATTGCGTGAAAGTGTAATCTCATGTCAGTTCTAGTATAATATATTGGTCCAATGAATACCCGTTTATCATCTGCATTTCCTCTTGGTGTAGCAATTTTAAAGGCCAGTAGCGTTGATTTGTCCAATGAATACTTGCTTGTCATCTGTATTTCTTCTTGATGTACCAATTTTAATGGCCAGTAGTGTATATAAAATAAGAATACATAACAGATATTTATTTTCTTTTGTAACGCACAATGTATGTTGTGTCCTCCAGAAGATACGAAATAAAACCCTGTACGAGGTGTTAGTGAGTGATCAGAAAGATTCTGAAAAGCTTATATGGGTGTTGCAGGGTAGATTGCACTGACAAATAATTGTTAAGAAAATAATTCAATATGTTGCGACTGTTCCTATTTAATTAGCGTCGTAATTAGCCAGTCAAGCAGCCCTCTTGATACAGTATCGTCAATCGTATTCTTCGTTTGGTTTCCTCGAAGCGAACAAAAGTAGCTATTGCGCATTTAGCATAAATTTGTCACATCCGAAAAAAGCATATTTCAACTGGTAATGAGCATGTGGACAAATGGTAACTCGCAGATCAAAAGGTGTCTTGATATTACCGTATTTTCGCGTGTTCAGTTGCTTGAATTTGTCCACGAACTATCTGATGGGCTAAGTCAATACAACTTAAACCGGAAACGACCGAACGTATCGAATTTTTTTCTTAACAATTATTTCTCGGCACAGCCGACCCTGCAACACTCTTACAAGATTTTCAGGCTGCTTGTGACCACCCAGCATACAAGAGCGCTCCGAAGGATTCCCGGAAGAATCGTACACATGGTTTCTCCCAAAGTATCGTTAGCACTATTACACTGTGTCAACAGCACCTCAAGACACCGTCAGGACCATGTCTATAGTCATCGCCAAGAAGTCCCAAACTGAACATTCTACAAGTAATCGCAGGTATTGCGAAATGGATTCCAATTTTGCGAATATGGATTGATGTCAGGTGTTTCCGATGTATAAAAATTTGTGCTGGGCTAAGACTCGAACCCTGATTTCTCACTTATTGCGAGCGGTGGCCTTAACGACGACATATATCTGAGTACGCCTTCAGGACCGATCCAAACATCCATACGTCGCGAGTAGTAGGATGATGGCAGGGTGTCAGTGCACTTGGTTACTGCGCTTGTCATACATTAGGGGAAAGCATACATTCAGGGACAAACGTAATGAAGTTGTCACCCCGTGGGGCATAAATCAATCAATCAACCCGCAGTAACAGGTCAATAAATCTACCCGCACTAAGAAAATGCGCTGACATCCCCATCGTCATACTACTTTCACGAAATCGACAACGCTTACCCACGCACCTTTCGCTGAATCAGAACAGATAGAGACAAATAATTTATCGTCAACTTAGCCCGTCGAGTTACGGATACAAGGCAATTCGCATTTTGCAAATGTGGATTGACCTCACGTGTTAGCGACACATAAAAATATGTGCGAGATCGGTACTCGATCACGGAATTCCCTCTTATGCTTATAAATGCATGTGTGAAGCACATTTCAACATAAATATACAGACACTGTATAAACACACACATTGTAACCATTAATAATGGTGGTATTTATCGTTTATCGTTCTCTGGACTCCGAATTACATCAGATTAATCAGTGCATGTGAGTTTTAAGCCGTTGCCAGGAATCGTCTTCAGACTAAAGTTTAGTAGGGTGATGTCTCTGTTACTAAATTATTGTAAATTGTTGCTGTGTTGGTAACATTTTCGTCTTTGCTGTTGCATAACCATATTAGACCCATCGACGAGGCTGCCTATTGGCTGCTTGCAAGTAAACCACAACAGTCACTACTTCCGGTACTAAGTCGTTCTCTTCCTACAGATCTTTATGTTTGACATCAATAGTGTTTGGTAAGTATACAGTAGTACACAGCGTATAGAGAATTAATCCCTGAATTCAAAATTAACTATCTCGAAAATTAAGATCGATGGATGAGTGCATCAAACAGTGTGTTTAGTGTGAAAGTTATAAGAATTTTATACGGAAGTTTCGAAATATCACGAAAAGCTGTTAACAGATGGCACTGTATGCCTTGCAGCTCGTACATCTATCACAGTACAAAATTAAACTCGTCCCCTGCAAGCAGTCTTTGCAATCACTTCAAAATCTTTTCGAAATGTGCACCACTTGCAGTACTAAGATGGCGCAAACGAACAATGAAATTTGCTGTCACATCCTGTAGTATATCAACGGAAACAGATTCAGATGCCACACAGATCACTGTTTCAAACTCGTCCAACGTGATGGGATGGTTTCTGTTGATAGTATCTTTCAACAGGCCCCACTAAAATTAATCACAAGGAGTGAGATCGGAGGAATATTGAGGCCAATTCATCCATGAGCCAATAAAACTACAATAATCGAACCTTATGACTCTGTCCCCGAAGTATTCATTAACAGTGTGAAACAATTGTTCAGTTTCGATGTGGTCTGGCCCCATCTTGCATGAACCGTGTTGTGTCTATTTCATACAGCATAGACACAATGAGGTAGCTAGGTGCACGCTAAACTAACGCAGACGGGCTTGAAGTTCTGGAACATGAGACTTATTAATGCATAAGAGGAAAAGTACGTAGATGCGTTTAATACTTATCTTTATTCTCTTGTTGGAATACATCTCTCTTGAATATTAGTACGCTATTAGCACTGATACAAATGGCGCCTTGCTAGGTCGTAGCCGGCCGCGGTGGTCTCGTGGTTCTAGGCGCGCAGTCCGGAACCGTGCGACTGCTACGGTCGCAGGTTCGAATCCTGCCTCGGGCATGGATGTGTGTGATGTCCTTAGGTTAGTTAGGTTTAAGTAGTTCTAAGTTCTAGGGGACTAATGTCCACAGCAGTTGAGTCCCATAGTGCTCAGAGCCATTTGAACCATTTTTTTGCTAGGTCGTAGCTATGGACTAAGCTGAAGGCTATTCTATCTGTCTCTCGGCAAATGAGAGGAAGACTTGGTAGGTCTAGTCGCAAGCAATGTCGTCCGTACAACTGGGGCGAGGTCTAGTCCGTGTCTTGTGACCTGCCATGTGGTGGCGCTAGGTTTGCGATTACACAGTGGCGACACGCGGGTCCGACATGTACTACAGGACCGCGGCCGATTTAAGTTACCACCTAGCAAGTGTGGTGTCTAGCGGTGACACCACAAACCGCTTCGTGCATGGTCTTCGTGCTAGGACTGTGACGACACACTGTTGTCAAATTACAACTTAAAATTACTAGTGAACGTTTTTCGCCTCAGAAGAGCGCCAATAATCCCTCTCCTGCATATCGCAACCCAGACATACCTTTGGGAGAATACAGTGGTTTCGCTTAACACAAATGGAGGTTTTTCGGAATCTCAGAATCACCACTATTCAGGTGGAGGTGCGCTTCATCAGTGAACGAGATAGCCTAATTCAGCCAACATTAAACCTTTCATTATCAATCACTGTGAGAACCTGGTGGGCAAAATCAGCTCTCTGTCGCACAGGACGTACGGGTACAGCCTGATGGATTTGGATTTTGAATGTAAACATGTGTAATATCTGTCTCAGTATTTTCTGCATGATCGAACGCTTCAGACCAGTCTATGTTGTTAAGATAGGCCCTCCTAGAAAGTCAACCAGTTAATCTTGACAATAATCAGTCTGATTACAGTTAAAATGAGGACAGCTGGAGCGGATAGATTAGCTATGAAGGATGCCTCAGCCATGCAGAGATTAGTTGTGGAACTAGTAATGATGATGGATGATTGTACACTGAAATCAATAAGTAGTGTGCAGCAATTAAAGCCTACATGTTACGATTTGAAGCGCTACATGGCATATTATTTCCGTACCATACTTGAGGACTGTGGTCAAAACGTTAGTTACATCCTTAAAATAACACTATGGTCGCATTTGAGTGCTCTAGATTATTTAGAAGTGATACGAGGTGGTCAAGTGACCATAGCTAACAGTATAGTGGTGAATATGTGCCATTTGGTTCCATGTAACAAGTGCTGTAAGGTAGGTTGACATGGAGAAGCGAATGGGTTGCAGACAGGAGGCATCATAGTAACACTGTGAATGAGCACACTATCAATCAATTTGACCAATTTATTGGTATGTCAACAATGTGGCGATTATAACCTTCTGTCTCCAAAAGCAGTGGAGTTAGGGGCAAAAACGAATTTTATTTAGCCCCTTGGCATACAGGCTGCCCTGCACAACAGACATGTTGTGTGGGAACAGTGTTGGCCTGCCAGATCAACATGCTGGCAGGGCAGCCTGCGTGTCAAGGGTAAGAAACGGTTTTGTCTGCCCCAACATGTAGACTGACCTGCATGAAAGGCTTGTTGCGTTCCAGCAGTATCAGTCTCCTTTATCGATTTGGTTTTCATGGTGGCCTATGTGTCTAGAGGAAATATATCATTTTCAAATACCTGATATGTAGTGTAACCTACCAGACAGTCATTTTGTGGGTGCATTATCGAACAGCTTATTGAAATTTATTGCAGGTGCTGTGCATTCCAATGAGCATGGCTGGGGACTTTTGAGATGGATAGAGGAAGGGAGGGACAGAGTGAGGGGAGGATGAAATGCGTGCGCACACACACACAAACACACACACACACACACACACACACACACACACACACACACAGACACACACACACACAAAGAAAGATTTGAAGCTGACTTCCGAACGATTCTGTTGCCTCCAACATACATTTCGTGTAAGGACCATGAAGCTAAGATTTGAGAAATTAGGGCACATGTGGTGGCTTATAGGTAGCCGTTATTTGCGAGTGGAACAGGAAAGGAAGAGGCTAGTAATGGTATTAGGTACCCTCCACTAGGCGCCGTATGGTGAACTGCGGAGCATTGGTGTAAATGTAGAAGGTGTAAAAGGAGAAGCAGGCAGATGGAAAAGGGAGAGGCAGATATGGTAAGAGAGAGAGGGACAGTATGATATGGTCAGAGGGAGGGGGCAGACAAAATGGTCAAAAAGAGGAGGATGGGGTTAACAGACAAGAGAGCAGGGAGCAGGAGACAGAAGACGAGGTGGGCAAACACAGCAAGGGAGCCGAGGACACAGAGAGGGGTAGGGGAGGTGTGTGAGTATATGTGTCAAACGCTTATGTGGGCACAGTCATGGGGAAAAGGCTAGTAAACAAACATGGACAGAAGCTGATTCGACAGTCAGTTCGATTTGCAACACAGAGTGTGTGGAGGGTGTAGTTTTGACCAGAAGTGGTTTGTGATGCTCTGTTAGTGTTTTTCATTCCAGGACTTGGTCTTATTCGTCCAGGTTACAGTGAACGTGAACCAGGATGTATATTGAAACATTGTTGGTGACCAGGTGTAGCGTCGCAACTAGTGCGCGATCGCCCATTTGTGTATTAAAAGCTTTACTTCAGAATGTATGTGGGCTGCAATGTAAGCTGGTAGAGTATTATTCGGTCAGTAACGGACGAGTTGTGTCCTGCAGACTTACGTCACCACCATCTGTTGCAGCTGCGCGTTTGAAAGCAGTGGGGTAGCGCTGGCAGGCCACTTACATTATACGAAACTAAAAATATTAATAACTAATAAAGGAATAACCTGAGGAACGTCATATTTGATGTACAACCTTCTGATGTGAAAACAAACAATATGTTAAAGTCTGAGATCAAAAATAGTTGTATTTTGGAAGTTAGTAAAATTCCATAAAGAAACGCAATTTTCCGACAGTCAAGAATTTAAATAAATACAGTGATGTAATAGTTCACCTTCAGTGACTATGTACGATGATCTGATAACACTTTCAGTGTTCATATATAAATTTAGAAAGTTTTTAGTTTCAGAAAACCTATGTGACTTTTCTATAATAATAATTTCAAGAATTCTAAGTAAATATGTGTATTGTGTGTTAGGGTGTGTGTGAATGAGAATGCGTGCGTGAGAGTATGTGGGACGTTCGGCATTATTAAAAATCATTCTTGTAATTCTCTACAGGAACTGGCAAGTGTTCCAACTCTGTAACGTGGGAACGAATCCACTAGTGGTTCCCCTACTAGTGAATGTCGGATGTCCAAGTATGTATGCTTATGTATAAGACAGCCAGAACATTCGCGACTACATAATAAATTTCCAGATGTAGAGTAAAGCTTATAGTTCATTTTGTTTTGTTTATTTAATTAGAGTTTTGTGTTACTTAATTTGATGACGTCAATGAGCCTAGAAAAGTGGTTGGTGCTTGCCAGATTTTGGCGCGAGCCGCGCCCTAGAAGTGAGTTCTCATTGGTCGTAAGTGCTGACAGCCAATGAGAAGCGAGACGGTTGGCCGCCTAGCGAGGAGATATAGTTTTGAGTGTGGGAGAGTGAGAAGGGAGTCGCAAGCTAGCTTTAATTGGAGGCGGTTATGCTGGATGTGACTTTTCGCATTATGTGTAAGATGAAGTCTTGGGATGACTTTCTCGTTATGGTCCAATGTTAATGATATTTGGTAGTGACCAGAAACTGTTTATGAAAACTTTAGAGTGTTGTGATAATTCGTTCCGACGAAAATCGTGAGTGAACTTTGAATTATATAGCGTGGCGGTACTGAGTATATTCTTACTGAGTATTTTATGGCGAGCATAAACTTTAATTAAAGACAACCACTGAATATGGTGTGCAGAAGTAATTGGCCGATCACTGACTGTGTTACAAGTAATTGGTTTCGGAATTTGGGAAGGCAAAAGTTCTGGCTGTTTTAGGTATGGTGATAACTGTGAGCAGAAACTTTCGTAATTTTCGTAAATGTGGGCTAATGATCTTGCTTAACGGCAATAAAGATCTGTTGAAGGTTTAAATTTGAACTTCATGTTTAAAGTACGAGTGACATCCCCTTTCCGAATCATTTCTTTAAAGTACATAGACAATTTTCAGCTAATTTTACTTATAGCGGCCTCCGGCGTATAGCTATGAGGTTACAGTTTCCTCAACACTGCTTTTCTATGATCTCGTAAGTAGCTGCAGTCAGGAGTTTACGTGCGAAAATCTACCGCTGTAAAGAGGTAGGTGAACAAAAATTAAAAAAGAAATTGCACTGCAGCAGCAACGTATAATCCGTCGCAATTGGTGAATCGCACACACGCATGTAAAAAATCCGTCGCACAGGCACTGCTCTTCCTGCTACGTCTTCACGGTTACTTTACTGTGGGCTGTCCCATCTTCAAAATGAGAACAGCCAAGTTTTAAAAACTACAAACATACTTTTTATGATTTGACGGAAACTCAGACACGCTATCGGATCTCTACCGGCACGCTTAATCCTCTTTCCTTAAGCCCACAGGAAAAATGTAGAACTGTTTGGAGCATCGAGTGAAATGCGTCAAACAACCCCACTGTCTATGTCTAATGGATATAATAATCGATGACTAGCTTCAGCTGCATATGGCATATCTAATGAAATTAGTGGATTGTTTTCCTCACCAAAACTGAAGGGTAATAGTGTGGTGTCTCCTGGAGTAGAAAAGGGAACGAGGGAGGAGGAATGAGGTTGTGCAGAATGCTGAAACGCACCAAGACAGGGTAAACTGCCTTGAGGCATCGCGTCACTTTGAGTGGGGTATTTATAGTTGTTTTCTTAAGTTTACGAGCAATATGGGAAGAACAGCAGTTTGTTATAGGCTGCGTAATGTAAATTTTAAAATGGTTGAAATGGCTCTGAGCACTATGGGACTTAACTTCTCAGGTCGTCAGTCCCCTAGAACTTAGAACTACTTAAACCTAACTAACCTAAGGACATCACACACATCCATGCCCGAGGCAGGATTCGAAACTGCGACCGTGTAAATTTTAGTAATTTGATTCAAACCAGCTCACTGCTATGGATGTTAATGGTTTACACCTCTAAAGGCGTTGTCTATAGCTGCTACATATTGTTATTTCTGTATAAGGTGTAACGGAAGTTCGCTCCCGCTTTGTTCTTGTACTTTATGAATTGTTAACACTAAATCAACGGAAATGAATTCAGCTACTTACATTGTATTTAGAGTGAGGATATTATCAAGGATGACAAAATACAGATTATCTGAGAGCAATATTGATTACTTTTAATCCTGTTGTTCAGATGGAGAGCACAGTCAGATTTATCGATAGGCAAGCACCTTACCACCAACTTATTGACAACTGCCGTATTTTGTAACAGGATTTTTTCATATTTTTACGTCCATGAGGAAATTAACAGATACCTGTTCGTGCTTTAATAGAAAGTGCGCTGTCTACATTAAACTGGTAAATCTTTGTTATCAACTTTAGTGTATGGTCCAAGGCACATTTCCGTGCGTAATATTTCGTCTCGTAGTGACGAAATCATCATCAGCGGCGAAGGGCTCAGACAGCAGTTTACAACGTACAGAAGCTTAGAGAGACGAACCGTTTATGTGTATCTACGCAAAAGACCGGTCGTGACGTCATGAGAACGACGACTACCAAGGGGCCGATTTGGCCCGTCACTCATGCTTTTTGATGGGTCGTAGTTAAGTTGTACAGGGACCTATACCAAGTACCTGGCTAGCGGCATTTATGCCACTAGTTTCCGAGAAAATCGATGTTGAAGTTTTATGCGTAGCACCCATAACCGCAACGTAAACTACGCTAGCGCATACGGCAGCGGCTTGGTTTGATAGCTAACATTCCGGCGCTACAGCTTCAAATTCTGCTCGTGTATTATTTTCTAGTTTTATCGTTCAGAATAATATTAAATAATATATGTCAATATTAAATAGTATATATCATACAAAATCATTCAAAAGCAGTCATTATCATTGTACCATAAATTTATCAAAAAATCAGTCATTACAGCAAAATTATTTTCAAATCTGTATTCTGAAACATACATTACAGAATCGCCTTCGTCGTTATCGCTTGCATTTCTTTCTGTGCTATATCAGAATTCCGAGTGGTATTTGTTGCAGAATTAACCGAAACACAAATTTGTAGAGCATCACGGACATTTAATGAAAGCTACTGCCTTAAGGTACACATGTTTTTCAGAAGAGACACCCTAGAACACAGCCAGTTTAAATTTTAAAACATTCTTTGTTCTTTCTTCTACAATATCGATCAATCATTCCTACGGAGGCAGTTGCATTAAACTGATGCAGAATTAAAGAAGGTGTTTTTAGTGACTCTTTCAACGATTCGTTTTCTCTTTTAGCCTTTAGGAAGTTGGTAACAAGTTTTTTTTTTCGTGGAAATTTTAACCGACTATAAAATAATGCATCACGGGGTTGAAAAAATTATTTATATTTCGGTGGGATAATTTTGACGATTAAAGAACATGCTTTGCTGTCGTCTACAAGGATTTTACCGTGCAGTTTCTGATCAGTCTGCCCTCAGCACGAATCAATGGTGTGAAGAAAAGTACCCAGGCAGGATCTGATGCCGTACCAACTGCGTGGTAGTTGTAAACCTTGGCCACTATGATACACTTGCGTGGTCGACACAAGGCTAACGTTACAGATACACGAATTATGCATAAGACTTCAGTAACGATTTTCTCTGAAACTAAGGGCCTACACGTGAAAAGCTGCTAGCCAAGTACTCAGGACAGGTCTCTCTACAACATACCTAAGATGCAATGATGTCCATGACTGACAGGTCTGATGGTCCCCTTGTAAGATCAGAGGCTTGCACCGACGTTTATTATGGAGCTCGAAGTCGAGAAGAGTTTTCGCTGTGTAACTTCATTTGCCTCTAAGATTTGCAACTTACCTAATTCCAATGTTCCTTTCTTTCTTTTAATGTTGTAGCTTCCAGCATAGTAATGACTGGCTGTTGATAAAACGAAAATAACAGTTAGCACCCAGGTTAAGGAACACAAGAGCAGTTGCCGCCTGGAAATCACAAATACATTGGTAGAAGCAGGTACTACACTGAGACCAGTTTACTGGGGGTGCTATGGCTTTGATACTGCTCAGCAGAGCAACCGAATGGAATGCCAATTTGATGTCTGTGCTGTCGCGGGACTTCAGTAGTGCCATTGAAAAGTTTCGCATTCAGTTACATTAAGCCTCCGGCTACCAGGACTTTTTTGTCTCACTGAGTGCTGCATAGGTCATATAGGTCCCAACTAATTTACGCAGGATGTATTGGCAGTATTTTAATGACCTAACATAACGGCATACCTTATAGTTGTTCAGTAGAACAGTAATGATGTTATTTGCATAAATATTGCTTTGAAGAAACAAAATGAAATTTAGATTGGAGTCATACTGAAACCAGTGGTACGCAGTGCAAAAACGCCACAAATAAATTTTAATGTGGTGTAAATATAAAACTGAACAAAACATTGTTGAACACAATATTGATTCAGAGATAGTAATGCATTTTGCAAATAAACGAGATACTGTTTTCCAAGTTTCTGTTGGTGCCATATTGGCGTCACTGGTATTATGATGGCTACAACGAAACCTGACACAAGAGACCATAAAATGGATAAAAAAATAAGCGGAAAATAATATTTTCGTAGTTGTAGGTGTTTCGTATAATAGCTGGTGAACATAAAATTTGTCGTTACAATTCGCTACATTCCAGAAACGAACAGTTTAATTTGGAGTCATATTGACCCCAGTGTTACTCTGCTCAAGAATCATGAATACATTCCAATGTGTCGTAAACATAAAAAGGAAAGAAACATCATCGGATACGACTGACTCAAAGGGAGAAAGTCACATATTTTGAAAATAATAGTTTTGAAAACAAAGGAGATGCATATTTCCAAACTGTGCTTATAGGATCGTAACGCCCTCCGGGTACTGCGAGGCTTAAAGGAATATCACTGCACAGGCGTACGGACACTAAGTCGGTTTGTGTCGCCACGACCGCCGGATTGTAATCGCAACTTAAGGCAGCTGTCCGCTGACGTTAGAACCCCGCCGCTACATGAATACTTGTGAACAGTTCGGCCTGGCAATACATGAGTTTTTATAGTCTCCGACGATGTCTGCACCGTTAGGAGATGAAACGCTGGACCTCAGCCTCTGAACATAAAATTCACTAGAATCTTTACAGTATCTGATGAGGTCCGTAGCATTAGCGGATGAAATGATGGACCACAGCTTTTTGAACACAAAACAAAATCCACCAAGAACGCCAGTTCCGATCGTGAAAGGCTGTATTTACGATAATACGTAAGTCTGTGGACATAATCCGCTGTAGTGTATAATATCATATGCGCTCGCACCGTGCTGCTACGAGGGGTGTTTTATCTGAAAGCAGGTTGGTTTTATACACCGTATTATTCCCCATTCTTTTGGCTAAAAACCCCTATTTTTAACGCAATCTCCGTTCAGTGCGACAGCCTAACGGCAACTTAATGTGAGGACCTGTATAGCCGCATGGTACACTATCTGATCAAAAGTATCCGGACACCCCACAAAACGTACGTTTTTCATACTATGTGCGTTGTGCTTCCACCTACTGCCAGGTACTCCACATCAGCGACCTCAGTAGTCATTGCACATTGTGAGAGAGCAGAATGCGGCGCTCCGCGGACTTCGAACGTGATGAGGTGGTTGGGTGGCACTTGAGTCAAACGTCTGTTCGCGAGATTTCCACACTCCTAAACATCCCAAGGTCCACTGTTTCCTATGTGATAGTGAAGTGGAAACGTGAAGGGACACGTACAGCACTAGAGCGTACAGCCCGACTTCGTCTGTCGACTGACAGAGGCCGCCGACAGTTGAAGAGAGTCGTAATGTGTAATAGGCAGTCATCTATCCACACCATCACACAGGAATTCTAAACTGCATCACTATCCACTGCAGGTACTATGACAGTTAGGCGAGAGGTGAGAAAATTTGGATTTCATGGTCGAGCGGCTGCACATACGCCACACATCACGCCGGTAAATGCCAAACGATGCCTTGTTTGGTGTAAGGAGCGTAAACATTGGACGATTGAACAGTGGAAAAACATTGTGTGGAGTGACGAATGACGGTACACAATGTGGAGATCCGATGACAGGGAGTGGGTATGGCGAATGCCCGATGAACGTCATCTGCCGGCGTGTGTAGTGCCAAAAGAGAAATTCGGAGGGCGGTGATTTTATGGTGTGGTCGTGTTTTCATGGAGGAGACTTACACCCATTGTTGTTTTGCGTGGCACTATCACAGCACAGTGCTACATTGACGTTTTAAGCACCTTCTTGCTGTCCATTGTTGAAGAGCAATCCGGGGATGGCGATTGCATCTTTCAACACGATCGTGCACCTGTTCATAATGTACGGCCTCTGGGAGAGTGGTTACACGACAATAACATCTTTGTAATGGTCTGGCCTGCACAGAGTCCTGATCTTCATCTTACAGAACACCTTTGGGATGTTTTGCAACGCCGACTTCGTGCCAGGCCGCACCGACCGACATCAATACCTCTCCTCAGTCCAGCACTCTGTGAAAAATGGGCTGCCATTCCCCAAGATACGTTCCAGCACCTGATTGAACGTATGCCTGGGAGAGTGAAGTTGTCATCAAGGCTAAGGATGGTTCAAATGGTTCAGATGGCTCTGAGCACTATGGGACAACTTCTGAGTTCATCAGTCCCCTAGAACTTAGAACTACTTAAACCTAACTAAACTAAGGACATCACACACATCCATGCCCGGGCAGGATTCGAACCTGCGACCGTAGCGGTCGCACAGCTCCAGACTGTAGCACCTAGTACCGCTCGGCCACCCCGGCCGGCGCTAAGGGTGGGCCAACACCATACTGAATTCCAGCGTTACCGATGGAGGGCCCAAGAGCTTGTATGTCATTTTCAGCCAGGTGTACCACTCTACAAGCCGACGTCAGAGTAAACATCGTGCTACATCAATAGTCTCTCCAGTGAAAATTTGTGAGCTCCTCTCGCGTGCGCGGACTTGTGCGAGGCCTAGTGTTGTCATGGAGAAAGTGAAATTCATTTATGTTTTTGTGGCGACAAACACGCTGAAGTAGCTTCAGCTTCCTGAGGGTGGCACAATACACTTCACAGTTGATCGTTGCACCATGAGGGAGGATATTAAACAGAATAACCATCCACAGTCCCAGACAGCCGTCTTCATGTCTTTACGGCTGCGGTGTAGGCTTTGAACTTATTATTCGGAGGAGAGATAGTGTGGTGCAACACCATGGATTGCCGTTTTGTTTCCAGTTCGAAGTGATGGACCCATGTTTCATCGCCTCTGACCATGTTAAAAAAAATGTCACCAATAGCCTCGTAACGCACAAGAAATTTGAAAGAAGATGGTCCTCCGTTACTCTATATTGTCCTCTGTTAGGGGGCGAGCATACAGCAGGCACACACTTTTCACGAGCGTGTCAGCACTACCAACCATCAGCAAGTTTTTTGACTATTGATACGTCGATCATCTCGAATCAGAGTGTCCACAAGTTCTAACAATGCTGGTGTCACAGCTGTATAAGCCCAACACACGCGGGCGATCGGACAGGTTTACGAGCCCTTGTTGCAATGATGACAGACGCCTGCCCAACGACTCGCCATGCTTTTGTTCACTGGCAGGTTTTATTAGGCATTCTGCAAAGCGCCTATGAATATCTGCAGTGCTCAGGTTCTCCGCCAAAACGAAGTGAAAGGTATCTCTCTGCCTGGAACGCGCCTCCACTACAGACGTCATTTCGAAGGATGCATGTAGCCTCGCCACCTATCGGCTCAAGCGGAAATATTCCAAGGTGCCCCACAACAAATTCCCCATCTTTTTGAAGCGTAACTGGCCGAGGAAAAAAATAAATTTGTTGCATAAATTATTGAACGCCCATTGTACAGGGATTGCGTTGCCATCTCCCAGAAAAGTGCTCTTTTTCGAAAGGTTGTGTATCCCTGTGTGGGGAGGGGGTAGGACCCGCGCCTTTACCCGGGCACCACGCCCGTGCCCTCGTATCCTCGAGACGCCAGATAAAGCGCAGTGAGAAATAGCCCGCCGGATCGTTACCAGGGTAAGCCGGCGGCATGCGGGTTCCGGAGCTGCCAGGGGCGCGCGAACTACTGAGCTCTGCCGTGGTGCTCATTACGGCGCTAACGAACCGACACGCCTTCCATGCCGTCGCCGCCGCTGCTGGCGCCACAGTCGTCGCGCTGCTCGTTTGTCTTTCCTCTTTCTTCGCAGCGTTAGACCCACGTCGTGGCCCCGGGACTAACGTTGAAAATTAAGAAACCGCTCGCGCAGTAAAACGGATCTCCAGCGTGGACAAGGCAACCAGACTTCGTTTTCTCTCTGATGAATGGAGACCGAGCAGAAGGAACGGAAAAAGGGTTCCTCCGGTGAAATTACCGTTCGTCGTCTCGTGAGAATAAAACCTACACTAATCTCCACAAATACTGAAATGTGAATGAACATTTAAGGTAAACGGGGGCCAAGAAAAACTCATTTATTTTTACAGACAAGAATATTGTAGGAGTTTCCTTGATAAAACGGAGATAAAACGGTCGAACATTTACGTAGTTCTCTACTGTGGCGTTCAAGACAAGAAAAAATGGAGAAAAAATTAAACGTCATCGTTCTTCTGTACTTATTACGGACTTCTTCCCAGTAGCAGGAATCTTCGGTATCAGCCTTTACCTGCAGTATTGCATTCATAAATATTTGTCGTTACAATGACAAATGAAGAGTTATTAGTTTTTTTTCTTTTTAAGGAGCTGTCGTTGGACAAACTGAAGCATGTAGCATGTAAATGTTAAAAAAAACTTATTATTGCAAAATTGGATAAAATAACAAGAAAATGTGAAATATTAGGAAAATATTGTAACTGGTTTCTTGAAGAGGCCACAACTAAAAGTTATTAAAGATCTACATTTATATTTTGAGAACATTCTAAAAACCGTAAAGATTCCAGTCGAGAGGGAAATACTCCAATAATATAAAAGGGACACGAAAGAACGTCAACAATTATAGAGGACAGTCACTTCTAAGAGTGTCATTGAAAATTGTGTATGAACATTCTCCTGCACTGAGTTCAACAAAATTAAAAAACTGGGAGAATATGAGAGTGTTTTTTTTTAAAGAAAAGGTCGTGCACAGAAGATATCTTTAATTTGAAGCCAATAATCGGCCACACAATGCCAATCAGTAGACCTAGAAGAGCATCATTTTTTTGAATTCAGGAAAGTATTTGATTGTGTAGAGTGTGGGAGAGAGAGAATACATAACATTATTAGAGAACTTTATGTTAAAATAAAATTTGGAATCACAAATCGCGTAACAAATACAGTATCAAAAGTGACACACTAGAAATATCTTAGCTAACTGAAACAGAAACTGGTAATATACAAGGGGTGGCTTATTACTTCCACTTCTTATTTGTCTTTTATGGAAAAATGAAAGGATGTGGAATTTTGAGATGATAATCACAAATCTGAAGCAATAATTGTGGGAAGGAAATCAAACTGAACCAAGGTAAACTGCTTAGCTGTTGCAGACCATTTTTCAGTAATTCAGTAAACTGATGGAATACGCGAATGAAATTTTCTAGAAAGGATAGCCAATAAGAACTAGTCTCAATGTTTGAGACAAATTTAACAAATTTGTGACGAGAATAAAAAAATACACCAAAGTCCTTAGAAACAGAGGTAGTTAAAATACAGTGAGAAGAAATTTAAATATCATACAAGAGCCAAACAACAGAATGTATAAGAAAAATTTTCAATATAACTGAACGTTTGTAAAATGGAAGAGGCTTATGATCTCATTTCCTGCAACAGAAAATGCACGTCCAGGAATACAACACTAAAGCTCCATACCACTCTGATAATACATGAGTGTTTGTATGAAATTAAATACTTAACTGAATGACATAGAGGCTTTGAAAGGCGGATTATTAGGAAAGTAACAGTTGCAATAGTAATATCAGATGGATTTAAAATAAGAATTAATAAGAAGATGTATAAAAACGAACATACATTTCAGAAGTAGTGGTCGACTGGAAAGAGAGGACTATGTAGACCTCGTAAGAGATGGATGAATGATAGGGCCCGGAACAGGTGACAACAACACCTAATCCTTGGAAACAGATAATGATAGTGAATGGCAAATTGAACGTTAAAACCCTTTGGACATCTCTGTCGAATGAATGAGGACAGCCCAGTGAACCATATATTGCTGTATTTTTTGGAAAAGAAGTCGACAATAGCAACATGAAAGTATCGTCAATAAAGGGATAGACGTTTTATTAAGAACAGAACACAAAATATGAAGATTTTCAAGGCAGTACGAGAAAGAAACAAGGAAAAATATTGTTGGAAAGGAGGAAAAGGTAACATGAGGAACTGTGGAAAGGGCAGTGGAGAAAAGGTAAGAACAAAGAAAAAAGGATGGAGAATCCTTTTTGAAAAAACTGAAGAAAAAAGAGGCGGAATACTTTCTGATAACTAATATTTACTCGGTATGAAACGCATTACCTTTACATGCTGCCCACAATTTCAAACTGAATAGGTCATTTCATTTTCGACAATGTTGTTGGGAACTATATTCAGAAAACGAGCGCTGCTTAGATTCATCTGGGAAACTGGATGACCAACAGTCATTTGTAGTGTTGACGTTCTCTTTAGTGAATCCGTGGAAATGCGTACCGCAATCTCAGCGTTAATGAGTTGGGATCCAGGACAGCCCATTCAAGAACAAAGAGACAAGAACAACACCCCAGTCAGCCATAGAAATAAGCAGCGACAATTACTGCGCTGATTCCCCAATGGCAAGTGCTCAACGGATAGACGTCATGGTAGGTTTTGTCGCTGAGAGAAAGTTAATGAGACTGTTGTCCAGCCGCTGACATGATTCTGTTAAACTCACCAGCACCTCCAGCTGCTCTCTTATATTTATGTCAATTTCATCTCTTCGCTGTAGTATATAGTGACCATAGTATTAATGATGTTAGAATTAGTTATATTAGTTGGTAAGGAAATCGTTTTTTTAACAATTATGACTATTTCTTGGCTCTGATGTAACGTCATCTGTCTTGGCGTTGATGTAACTACAGTACACGGTAGAGGTGGTGTTTCTTATATTTTTGTTTTGGCAAAATGTTGGTCTAAATATGTAAAGCTATATTCCATTAAGTTAGCAAATACAACTGTAACAATCAATTATATAGGAGATTATTTTGAAGACATGGGCAAACAGTCAATTGCTCACTAATAATTGTACTCTATTTATAAGTAATACACTCAACGAATTTTTAGCATTGGAAAGTGTAAAACATATACTTATTTTGAAATGTCACCCATATTACAACTCCTAAGAAAGAATTACAAAGGAAATAGGAAGATTACATCGTACTTATTGTTCTACAAAATACACGACCTTTGTGCATGTGGTTCCAGAGTTTCAGGTTAGTATTAACGAATTGCTTCACTCGTCAGCCAGACTTTCTGCAGTTGCATGTCACAATAGTGACGAAATCACTCGCCTAAGAAAAGGAGTCTGTAGTGTATCACTTTGTTGACGTGGTATGTTTTACAAGCATTTTCCAAACTGACGAATCATAATTGCCACTACAAAAAGTTTATTTTCGTAATAAATCAGTTGATTTACTGTTTGGATGTATGTTTTATTTATGCACATTTGTCATGAAAGGCATGGACGCACCGTATCTGCAAGCTGGGATGAGGATAATCATCACATCATGTTGGAAGTATTTGCTGGTTGGATGGTATATTTGTCTGATCGGGTGCTCCCTTGGACATATGTGAACCATGAACAAAGAGTAGCAATGACAATGCATATGAAGTCACATGGCTAATAGAAAATTTGTTATATGCTCACTCAATTGGAGTCTGTTAAATAAGATTTGGCCTTGTTTAATGCGTTGGATGTTATTTACAATGCCCTAAGACTGACTTAAGAATTAGTATTTTCATTCTTGCGCCCACATCAATTAAAAATGATGTATTATACTCTGTGCCGCATTTTGGAGCCATCCTTCATCAAGGCACTAAAAGACACTACTGTCACGTATATGATTTCGCATATTGAAACCTACACTCAATCTGTAAAAATACTGCCACCAGAAACCTTGTTACTTCTTTCTCATATCCACTGGGCAAGTGTTTGCAGAGCATTGAAGTTTCCAGTACTAGAACCTGATTATCTGAAGACAACGCCAGTACTACATTTATTTTTTTAATTTTTAGAATAGAGAGAGTTGCTGTGAAGACGCTGATTCCCTTTCACTAAATAAATAATACTTGCATACTCACACAAAAATTTCATCCGTGTATCATGCAACAGAAATATTATATGCTTTCATCTCTGAATTAACCATTATGTGCTCATAACAGCAATGGAAAAACCATTATGCAGGAAAGTCGCACGTCCTACCACTGTAGCAGAATACACCATATTCAGGACAACGCGTTTTGGAGGGATCGTTAATGCGGTGTATCATTGAAACTACATATCTTCGTAATATCCAAGTATGAATATGAAGATCATTAATTACGGAAATGTTAGTTTCAAAGATGGCGGCCCCTTCTCACGCACAAAGTAAAAGCGTTTTGAACTTTTGTGGCGTGCCTAAAAGCAACGTTACCTGAGCGGCACAACAGGGATTTGAGTATTTCTAGACGCAACTTTTGTGACGCCATTCGGGGTGCGGCCAGGTGGCGTAATTTTGTTGCATCCAGCTCTTTCTATCTCGCCGATTATGACAAGAAATACCTTATTTCTTGAATGTATTTTTTACTCTGCATCGGAGTATGCACTGGTATGAATTGCAGACTAAAACTGCGCACTGCACCAAGATTATACTCGAAGACTTTGCCTTTCGCTGGAAAATGCTCTATAAATAGAGCTATCCAAGCACGACTGAAGAACTATACTCACAGCTTTACATCCACCGGCACCTCGTCTCTTACCTTCAAACCTAACAGTAACTCTCCTGCAAAACTTGCAGCACTAGCACTCTTCATCAATCTAAATAATTTTCAATTTCAAGCTGAAGCACCACATATCAGTGGCTTCGATTCTCTTCTTTCCTTGTTTTCCCACAGTCTATGATTTACGTCCATAAACAATTGCAGGTCCTATGGATACGCGTTGTGTGACCTTAATTTAGTGGCTTCCATTGACTTCTGCATACGTCATTGATCACTGCTAATGCATCCGATCTTTAGGACTGTTTATCCTTTTCTCCTCACTCTCTGACAAGCCCTTCGGCGAAAAAAATGGTGATTCTTCATGCTGGAATTCATCCACCAACATAGCTGACAATTTTTTTTAAGAAATCTCAGAAATCTCTGCGATAGAGCTTGAGACCAATGTACCTTTAATTCCTAGTTAAATACGCTACCCTAGACCACGTTTGTTGGACCACAGTCGTAAGGTACTGCTCCCACAAATTCGCGTGAACCGCGAGGCATACAGCAGAACTTCACTGAAGTTCCCGAGGTAAAAAAGGAACAGTATCAGAAATTAAACTATGAGGGTGGTACGTGACTAGTGCCTGAATACTCTTAGGGAGAATGCATTAAGGTAGCGTTCTGGGGTTCTGGTCTCGGGTGCTGGTCTGGTACAGTCACCAATTCTGATGTTAAATTTCTCACTTCTGTTACTTCTCGTTACTTCCCTTTTTCTTCGATTTACTCTCAAATCACATTCTGTACTCGCGAGACAATTCCATTCGATAAATTCTGTAATTCTTCTTTAACTTTCACCGACGACAGAAATGCCATCAGCGAGTCTTATCACTGATACTCTTTCACCTTGAATTTTAATCCCGCTCTTGAACCTTTGTTTTACTTTAGTCATTATTTCTTCGATGTATAAGTTGAACAGTAGTGGTAAAAGACTACATCCTTCTCTTACACCCTTTTTATTCCGAACACTTAATTCATGAGTCTTCCAAACACAGTTTCCCTAGGTTCTTGTACATATTATATATTGTCCAACTCTCTCTGTAAGTTACTGCTATTTTCTCAGAATTTTGAATATTGTGCACCATTTCGGTATCGAACACTTGTTAAGGGCAACAAACGTTTCACAGCGTCGAACGCTTTTTAAAGGCGACAGGTTATTTCAAGGTGTCTTATTTTTCCTCAGTCTTGCTTGCGTTACCAACCGCCACGACAGAAGTGTCAATACCTTTCCTGTAGCCAAACTGCTCGCCATCTAACAGATCCTGAGTTGTTCTTTTTCATTATGGTGTGCACTCTTCTGCTCAGCAAGTTTGATTCATGAGCTGTTAAGCTGATTGTGTGATAATTCTCGCATTGATCTGTTCTTGTTGTCTTCGTAATTGTGTGGATGATGTTTTGCCGAAAGTCTGATGATATGTCGCCAGTCTCATACAGTCCTCAACGAAAGTGAATTGGCGTTTTGTTATCACTTCTCGTCTCCCCATGGTGGTTTAGATAATCCCGATGGAATTTTATGCATCCCTTCTGCCTTATTTCATCTTAAGTCGTCCATCGTTCTTTTAAATTCTGACTCTAATACTCGATCCTCTGTCTATTCCCTATCGACTCATGTTTTTTCTTCTATTACATCATCACGTTATCGTTATTCCTAGTACCTAGCCCATAATCTTCCGTAACCGTGTCTTCCACTCCTTGCCTTACAACCACATTCCAATCCCATACGAGTACTATATTTTCGTCTTCCTTTATTTACTCAATTACCAGTTCATTTCAGTCATATACTTTCCTACCTCTTCACCTTTTGCTTGCGACATCGGCATGTATACCTGAATGATTGTTGCCGGTACTGATACGCTGTCGATTATGATGAGAAGAACCTTATCATTCAACTATACACAGTAACTCACTCCCCTGTGACAGTCAAGTCCTCATACTGGCGTTCAATGTATTCACTCTCTTCTCTAAATTTAACAGTGGAATTTCCTTCGCACCATTAACGTTACCGCTTTTATTTTTAACTTCACCGAGGGCTCTTTTGATATTTACGTATGCTGAGTCAGAATTTCCAAAGATCACTTCTTTTTCGATTTCTTAACTGTACACAGTAACTCACTCCCCTGTGATAGATAAGTCCTCCCTCTCATACTGGTGTTCAATGCATTCTTTCCACCTGTCAACTCTTTTCTCTAAATTTAACAGTGTAGTTTCCATCGCACGATTAACGTTACCGCTTTTACCTTTAATTTCACCGAAGGCTCTTTTGATATTTATGTGTGCTGTGTCAATCTTTCCAACGATCATTTCTTTTTCGATTTCTTCACATTTTTCGTGCTGCCATTTCTCCCTATCCTCTCTCCACTTTCTATTTATTTCGTTCATAAATGACTTATATTTTCAGAATTCCTAAATTTCCCTGAATATTGTTGTACTTCTTTCGTTGATCAATTGACGTACTTCTGTTACTCAGTTTCTTCGCAGTCATCTTTCTTGTAGCTAATTTTTTCTTCCCAATTTCTGTGATTCTTCTTTTTAGAGATGACCATTCCTCTTCAACTGAGCTATTCCTTATAGCAGTACCTATATAGCCTCAGAAAACTTCCAGCATACCTCTTTATTCCTTAGTGATTCCGTGTCCCATTCCTTAGTCCACTGATTCTTCCTGACTAGTCTCTCATACTTCAGCCTACTCTTCATCATTACTATATTGTGATCTGAGTCTATATCTGCTCCTGGGTACGCCTTACAATCCAGTATTTGATTTCGGAAACTCTGCCTGACTATGACGTATTCCAACTGGATCCTTCCTGTATCCCCTTGCATTTTCCAAATATATCTCCTCCTTTTGTGATTCTAGAACAAATTATTCGCTATTACTGAGTGATGTCTGTTGAGAACTCAATTAGGCTTTCTCCTCTGTCATTCCTACTCTCGAGCCCACGTTCCCCGGTAACCCTTTCTTCTACTCCTTCATCTACAACCGCATTCCAGTCCCCCATTACTATTAGTTTTTCATCTCTCTGTATGTACCCGTGAAATATCGTCATATACGTTCTCTATCTATTCATCTCCTGCTTGCGAGATCGGCAAGTACAACTGAACTATTATTGAATATTGTCGATGCTGATTTGCTGTCGACTCTTATGAGAACAACCCTATCACTGAACTGTTCACGGTAACTCACTCTCTGTCCCACCTTCCTATTCATAACGACTTCTACTCCCGTTGTCTCATTTTCTCGTGATGTTGATACTATTCTATACTCGTCTAAAATAAATCCGTGTCTTCTTTCCGTTTCACTTAATTGAGTCCCACTATATCTAGACTGAGCGTTAGAATTTTCCTTTCGAAATTTTCAGGCTTCACTACCACATTCAGGCTTCTGACATTCCACGCCCTGATTCGTGAACGTTTCCTTCGTCGGTTATTCAATATGTTTCTGATGGTCACCTCGTCCTTGGCAGTTCTCTTCCAGAGATCTAAATAGGGCGACTAGGCCGGAATATTATGCCAATGGAGAGATCATCATGTCACTTTCTTCTGTCATAGGTCACATGTCCTGTGGATAAAAATTATGTGGCTCTAATGCAGCGGTTTTCAGTGCCTTCTGTATCCTCATGCCGTTGGTCATCTCTGATTGTTCAGTCTTTTAGGACAGTTACCCACTCCAAGGGCAGGAGGGTGCCCTGAACCTGCTGCTCAGCCCTATTTGAGAACGGCTTTGGCGGAACAAGGGTGATTTCCTATGCTGGAAGTCGTCGGCCACCATTGCTGATAATTTTGAATCAAAATTTAAGCACTGGAGGTACTAGAATCCGGGATCAAGGACGTTTCGATTAGTAGCCAAAGACACTAGTCCTCGGTTTCATCTTCTTTAACTCGTTCTTTATCACTCCACGTACTTTTCAGCATCCACCTGTTACACAACATTTGAAACACTTCGATTCTCTTCTTCTCAAGCTTTTCCACTGTCGTTGTTTTACTTCCACACAATGCTGGTTTCTGCAGTGGTGGATTTGATCAGGGTATGTGTCTGATGATCTAAAAACGGCCAATGCTGGGCGAAACAGATAATTTCTTTCGAGTTTAGTGTTATTGTACCATACGAGAAATTACTTACAAATCGAGTGGGTCGCCTGTGGGCATATTCAACCGATTTCGAATTAGCAATAGGTCAATTTGAAAAGTTCAGTTGCCAGTCTTAAAAGGGGTACGACATTACAATTAGAACAGTGTCCGTACATCCGCTGACGAAATTCACGAAGCCGAGCAGTACCCGTCGCTGAAGGAACAGACAGAGACCTTTAGCAGCAGGTGGGGAGAGCGAAAGGGCAATTTGCTGAGGCGCTCGACTAAAGGCGCGGCCCCAAATGACTTCTCCCGCGCGGGGTTCGCATCTCATTAAGCGATCCCAGCCCAGCACGCCGGCGTCGGCCCCGTCAGCGGAACTAACGGCCGCCCCCAGCGCACGCCTCATTACCCGCGGCCGCCAGTCTACGCCGCGTCATTCGCGCCATCCCACTCGGCACACAGGATGCCAACAGGCAGGAAATCCCTAATAATTACGAACTGGGCGCCGGAAGCCTTCGAGTAAAGAAACAGGTCTGGCCATTAAAATTGCTACACCAAGAAGAAATGCAGATGATAAACGGGTGTTCGTTGGACAAATATATTATACTAGAACTGCGTGTGATTACATTTTCACGCAATTTGGGTGAATAGATCATGAGAAATCAGTACCCAGTGCAACCACCTCTGGCCGTAATAACGGCCTTGATACGCCTGAGCATTCAGTCAAACAGAGCTTGGATGTCGTGTACAGGTACAGCTGCCCATGCAGCTTCAACGCGCTACCACAGATCATCAAGAGTACTGACTGGCGTATTGTGACGAGCCAGTTGCTCGGCCACCGTTGACCAGACGTTTTAAATTGGTGAGAGATCTGGAGAATGTGCTGGCCAGGGCAGCAGTCGAATGTTTTCTGTATCCAGAAAGGCCCCTACAGGACCTGCAACATGTGGTCGTGCATTATCCTGCTGAAATGTAGGGTTTTCGCAGGGATCGAATGAAGGGTAGAGCCACGGGTCGTAACACATCTGAAATGTAACGCCCACTGTTCAAAGGGCCGTCAATGCGAACAAGAGGTGACCGAGACGTGTAACCAATGACACCCCATACCATCCAATGGGGGCGATGTCGCCAAACACGGATGCGACCATCATGATGTTGTAAACAGAACCTGGATTCATCCGAAAAAATGACGTTTTGCCATTCGTGCACCCAGGTTCGTCGTTGAGTACACCATCGCAGGCGCTCCTGTCTGTGATGCAGCGTCGAGGGTAACCGCAGCCATGGTCTCCGAACTGATAGTCCATGCTGCTGCAAACGTCGTCGAACTGTTCGTGCAGATGGTTGTTGTCTTGCAAACGTCCCCAGCCGTTGGCTCAGGGATCGAGACGTGGTTGCATGATCCGTTACAACCATGCGGATAAGATGCCTGTCATCTCCACTGTTAGTGATACGAGTCCGTTGGGATCCAGCACGGCGTTCCGTATTACCCTCCTAAATCAACCGATTCCATATTCTGCTAAGAGTCATTGGATCTCGACCAACGCGAGCAGCAATGACGCGATAGAACAAACCACAATCGCGATAGGCTACAATCCGACCATTATCAAAGTCGGAAACGTGAAGGTACGCATTTCTCCTCCTTACACGAGGCATCACAACAACGTTTCACCAGGCAACGCCGGTCAGCTGGTGTTTCTGTATGAGAAATTGGTTGGAACTTTTCCTCATGTCAGCACGTTGTAGGTGACGCTACCGGCGCCAAAATGTGTGAATGCTCTGAAAAGCTAATCATTTGCATATCACAACATCTTCTTCCTGTCGGCTAAATTTCGCGTCTGTAGCATGTCATCTTCGTGGTGTAGCAATTTTAATGGCCAGTAATGTATTCAGTGACTTACGCTATTAACGACAGGTTGTCTCACTAGCCGTAAGAAATACTAAATCAAGATATTCCACAAGACATCACGTTGAATGTTGATCAGCGGACATTTTCGTGAAACAGCCACTCCAATGATTCTTAAAGGTACCCAGTACAGTAAAAGACCTTAAAAAATGTAGAACCTATCCATAATCTTGGATGAACATCGAAAGTGGAAAGAACAAACTGCTGAGCAAACAGGGAATCTCTTTCCTACCTACATGCAATCAAAAAATTTAGGAAAATATTTCCACCTCAAATTAAACAGAAATTAGTCCAGTCGTTAGTCCTTGCAATCCTTTATTCATATGTTCAGCAAGACATAAACAGTCAGAACTACAGATAACTCGAGCCAGCTAGTCCACAGCGCGTGATCTAGTGGCTAGCGTTCCTGCCTCTGGTACACGGGGTCCTAGGTTCGATTGCCGGCCGGGATGCCTGGGCACTGGGTGTTTGTACTATCCTCATCATGTCATCATCATCATCATCATCATTCGTGACGGTGGCCGGATGAGACTGTGTAAAAATTGGACTGCATAAAAATTGGGACTTCGTACGGGCGTTGATGACTGCACAGTTGAGCGCACCACAAAACAAACATTACCATTATCATCGATCCTACTATGAACGATTGCGTAATATGTGTGCTCTATATTGGTTTGTTTGCTGAAGTCGGTCCGTCTTATATTCAGGTTGGCCACAACCGGACAGGTGGCGTGATTCCCATATGCTCTGTTTACTACATCGGTTTCTTAGTTTCTGATGCTTTCCATACCACTCTTCACACATAAAATACTTATCATTTTTTATGTTATGTATTTTTCATCAAGATATGTTTATGTGTGGAATACTTTTAGCACCCTAACTTCACGTAAAGTGATACAGTATTTTGGTAACGTGTTCCATAAGATTAGATGATGGCAGCAAGGACTGTTGAAAATGGTCGTCTCCGATCATGGCGTACGGTGTGTCTTCATTTCATACCTATCGACAATCAATAATTGGAATACTACATCGGATAGGTCCACCACATTTGCTTAATCTTTGCACAACATTAAATTTTTCATATCTCTTTCTCCATTTCAACAATACGACCATGGAATACACAACCATGTAACACATGTTTAATCCAAAACCACTCTGCATTCAAGATGAGATCAATGCTTTAGTTGCTTTCATTGGCGTAACTTCCCTCATCTGCTATCTTTCCGTCCAACAGCTATTCGCTGTAGCCTTTTAGCGTGGCTATGCCCACGTACGTGGGAGGCACATATATTCAACAAATGTCCTCCTGTCCCCACTCCGTACACTTCCCCTATACCTGTGTCCTCTCTCCACCTCTTTACGAGGCGCGGCTGGAAAAAAACCGGACTGATGCTGGAAAAAAAATTTATTTACAATTATTTACAATTTCATGTCATGTCCTTCAATGTACTCTCATCCTCGGTCTCTACACCGCTCCATACGAATTTTCCACTGTTCATAGCAATGCTGCAGATCATTTTCGGTAAGTCCATACATTACTTCCGTCGCTTTTTCTTTTACTGCTTCAACAGTCTCAAATCTAGTTCCTTTCAAAGCTGACTTGACTTTAGGGAAAAGAAAAAAGTCACAGGGGGCCAAATCAGGTGAGTAGGGTGGATGATCTAAGATGGGAATGTTGTGTTTTGCCAAAAACGTCTTCACTGACAACGCACTGTGAGCTGGGGCATTGTCTTGGTGAAGGATCCATGACTTTTTTCTCCACAAATCGTTCCGTTTTCTCCGTACTCGCTCACGTAGGGTAGCCAGGACGCTAATGTAGTAATGCTGATTCACTGTTTGTCCCTCTGGTACCCAATCAATGTGCACAATCCCTTTGATGTCAAAAAAAAAAAAACAATCATCATTGCCTTTTATTTCGATTTTGACATTCGTGCTTTTTTTTGTCGTGGAGAACCAGGAGTTTTCCAATGCATCGATTGGCGTTTAGTTTCGGGATCGTAAGTAAAAAACCACGATTCATCGCTAGTAATAACATTTTGTAAGAAGGTGGGATCACTTTCAATGTTTTCCAGGATGTCAGAACAAATCATTCTTCGGCGTTCCTTCTGTTCAATTGTGAGACACTTTGGAACCATTTCTGAACACACTTTGTTCATGTTGAAACTTTCATGAAGAATCTGCCTAACACTTTCCTTGTCAACTCCTGTTAACTCAGACACTGCTCTGATTGTTAAACGGCGATCTTGTCGAACAAGTTTACCGATTTTTCCAATGTTTGCATCAGTTTTTGCTGACAATGGTCTGCCAGTGCGAGTGTCATCACTGGTGTCTTCGCGGCCATCTTTAAATCGTTTAAACCACTCAAACACTTGTGTTCGCGATAAACAATCATCGCCGTACACTTGTTGTAACATTACAAACGTTTCACTTGCAGATTTTCCTAGTTTGAACAAAATTTGATGTTAACACGCTGTTCTTTCTGTACACTCAACATTTTCCGACGCACAGACAAAACGTCAACTACTTAAAACAGACGCCACGGGCAGACTGAGTGCAGGAGGCAGATGAAACTCGAGCAGTAGGCGGAGCGAGAGTCACGTGACAGGCCACGCGACTTTCAGCCTTATTGCATTCGTTTTATTGTTTCACCAGTACTAGTCCGGTTTTTTTCTAGCCACACCTCGTATATCTCCTCCTACTGCTACCGCTCTCTGCCCACCTCCTCCTGCCCCATTTCTCTGATCATCTTTTCTCTTTGTTCATCTGCTTGTCTTACTTGTCTCTCTATCCTTTTTATTCGCCAACTTGTATCTGTCCATCTTCTCTTTATGGGTACATAAGAGCTCTCCTTTTACAACTCCCACTCTTATTATCTGTCCATCTCCTCCGCCCACCCTTCTCTGTCCATTCACGATTCAAGTCTTCCATCCCCTCTCTCTCAGCTCAGCCATGACCGTCGGTACTTATCCCCCCTGAAGTGCATCCTGATATTGTCCACAAAACATGACAGTTGTACAGAGCAGCCTTTATGTCACGTGTTATCAAACTTTCTCACCATCCTCCCTACTCCTCTTTATTTTACATCTGTTACTTCGGAAATAACACCCTAAAGAACATCCCCCTTAAAATTACCCGAAAATGTAGCAGAGAAAGCTACCGAGATCATGAGAAATTAATGGGATGTGAACTCAAAAGTACGGGTCTGACGGTATCGACTAGAGTACATAAGCCCCGAATGGTCGGTCAGAAACTGGGAACTGAGATGTAGTTTAGTAAGCAGAGGCAGTCTGTACAGAGCCATGGATCTGGTGAGGTAAGCCCTATTGCAGCGCTCGCCGGTAAGTCTGGTCTGTGTATTTTATAACTTCACTTAGAATAAGTAACAGTTCCAAGTTTAACTTATCTTCATTCGTAGTTAGACTGACAGTATTACATACGTCATTGTATTCACCCTTTATTCAAGTTGTTAACCTAGTCGTGAGTCCACTGCATGAAAACAAGTGTACTAGTCGTTTGGTGCATTAAAGTTGTTATCCGAAACCTGACGGTGCTCATGAAGCACCTTCAGGCTCACCTACGTCCCGAGTCCCTGTCATCTCAAAAATTCTAGTTTAGCCTTTTTCCTTGAAGGTAATGCCGGAAAAACTTGCCCCTGTTTTGGTGACGTGCGAGGAAAGCTCCTATTGTGCAATCAGAGGGTAGTGCCATGTTGTTTGACTAGTAGTGGTCGTAGGTTGTGTTCCAAAAATGAACAGCACAGAGACAGAAGTGATGAAACTTTCTGCAGGAACTGACCATCATTTTGCTGGACAGTGCTCAAGCACGTACAGTGAAAGCTGTTCAAAATGGTTCAAATGGCTCTGAGCACTATGGGACTTAACATCTGAGGTCACCAGTCCCCTAGAACTTAGAACTACTTCAACCTAACTAATCTAAGGACATCATACACATCCATGCCCGAGGCAGGACTCGAACATGCGACCGTAGCGGTCGCGCGGTTCCAGACTAAAGCGCCTAGAACCGCTCGGCCACCATGGCCGGCTCAAAGCTGTTACTGATTTGTTTGACTGATGGGGCTGCTAAGCGCTATACCATCTACTGCACTGCCCTGACTTAAGCCCTCGTAAGTACAACTCGATTTCTAAACTGAAGGAAACACTTCACAGCATTCGCTTCAGAATTGCTACAAATTCGTCGGGCAATGGACCGCGCCGCTCGAACTGTCAACACAACTGGCATTGCTAAGAGTATCCTACGACTTCGACATCGCTGGCAGCGGGTTATGCACAATGCTGGTGACTATTTTTAAGGTCAGTAAATATTTGAAACAGGTAAATAAAGTTGCCACTGTTAAAGTTCCAACCCTTGCATATGCAGTGGTTGGAAAGAAATTTGGAAACACTACGACCAAGGTATGCTTGAACATAAATGCAAATTCTAGACGAACCTGCAACTTCTGCTGTTGCATTTGACAAAAAAGCAAATGTGTATCAGTCGTCGTCAGAAGAGTTTTCTGTGTAGTTGTGAGTGTATTATGCCGTAGCAAAGCGAATTTTGACGTGGGCAAATTGTTGGTGCTCGTATGGCGACAAAATCCACAAGAAAGGCTTTCTGCTTCGCAGTGTAGTTCAGGTAAAAACAGCAAATCCCGACTCTAGATTCTTTAAAGAATCGAATCCCAGTGTATAGGAATTCCAACGTATAAAACGTCATATACTCCGAACTACATGGTACAAAATGACATAAATTCGGAGGTACAATTAAGGGTACTTTAAGATACTATTTGAACAATGTGTTGCAGTTGCATTTAGTAGTAAAACGTCATGCTTAAGGCTGCAGTTTACTATATGAACAGCAAAAATGTAGTAACCAATAAACTTTTCTCCGTTCATTATTTCGTGTTGAACGTCACCAAGGAAATGTTTCGTAAAGGTTTTAAATTACGTATATATTTCGTTGGGACAAGTGCAGTTTCTCAAATACTTGATGAACATAGTCTCGGTAACAGGTGGGTCGTGAGTTATGCTGTCCCAACACATATCCTCAATTTGTAACTGTAAGACATGTCTTATTGCGTTAAGCCAGTAACATAAAATTGGAGCTCTTAATGAGTAGATTTTTACAGTATCACAAATTTTTAAATTCGGTCATTAACAGTATAAAATTATGAAAATAAAATTTTTGCTGCTTCTGAAGTTCTCATTTAGGTAAAGTGCAAATGGATCTTGCCGAGGCTTAGCCTTTTAGTAAAGAGCGGAAAAATGCTCCTGTCACAGCACAGAAAAGGCGAATATGCTCCTTTTGAGAAGACTAACTGAAATTTGGATAAACAATTGCCTCATTCCCCGTTGCTCAGCACCTTTAAAAATATTCCCAAAAATTTGGGCCTATGCACATATTCGCACTCTTTTTAAAATACAACTGACCCCTCACTCCCTCAAAACTCCCCTACCTGAAAATTGCCCATACCCACTACTATATTGCTGTAAGCCTCACATACCCATCCATTCCCACTTGCCCGTTCTCACTTACCCATTCATTCCAGTTCAATGTCATTATCTCTTTGTGACTCTCTGTGAGTGTCTTCTGTCTCACAGAGACAGTCTCCTTCGTTCTGCCCTACTACTTCTGTCTCCTTTCACTGTATCTGTCTCTCAATTACTTTCTCTTACTGCTAGTCTCTTCTCAGTAACATTACCTTTTCCTTCCTAGCTGTCTCTCTTGAACACCAGCTTGCACCCACTTCCACCTTTTGCTTTTCCTCAGTCCTCTCCCACAGGCATTGACTCCTCCTCTCTTCTCAAAGAACTGTTTTGTCAATTTTAACTGTGTTCCACTGTAACTGTGTCTCTCTCTTTCTCTCACACTGCCATTCTTCCCTTCGCTCTTTCCAGACCACCTTCCCCTATCACTGCTGTCTCCTTCTCTCTCAGCATAAAAAAGCGCGAATATGTTAGCATGGCAAAATTTTGGGGGAAAATTTTAATGGTGCTGAGGAGGATTGAATGAGGCAGCTGCTACCACACTTCTCAGTCAGAATCTTTTAAACATGAGTATAATCGCTCTTTTTGGGCTCCGATAGGAGCATTTTTACGCTGGTTCCTTTCTTTTCTCTGCTACAGCAGGGTACGTTACTCACACAAAAAGAACTTTATGGGCCATAGAAATTTCGATCGTGACTTATGTGAAATTGAAATGGCGCAAAACGAATTTTACAACACAGTCCGGATTTTATGTGCTCAAAAATTTCGCATGTGCTTCAGTATTACAACGTGTGGCTCCCAGAACACTTCGTATAAAATTAGAGACACTTTACATCATACTTATCCCTACTACTTCACTTTATAAGCCACATTTTTGCATCACACCGAATTTTACGAGCGTATTTTAAATGTACAAGTAGGATGACTTTGAACATCTGAAACTCGCGTAAGGCCACCAAGAGTTCATTCTTTTAGGTTGTTCTAAATCTGGATCTTGAAAATACATCTTGAGAATTTCGGATATTTGCTTTTGCATAGCCGTCTTGGAACCAGCGTCCTGTTTTGATACTCAAAAATCCAGTTTTTGGGGTGTTTCTAGATAACGGATGAAGATTTTTCAAAAATGGGACGATGGTCCTTCTATATGAAACGCTTCTTCTCAGGAACCGCCCGTGAACTAAATGGCACCCTTACATGCCGCATAAGGCGCAGCATAGATCGCATGCAATGCACAAAGAACTAACCGATTTGCTTCATTTGTCCAAGCTGAGGGAATGTGTAAGATTCAAACTTTAGCCCTGACCTCTAGGATAGCTACCTTAAGAGGACCTTTCTGTTGGGTATGCAAATGGTCCCTATCCCAAGGTCTATTCAAAACACTCGACACTACCTTTCTGCCATCAACGTAATCCGAGGAATGAGCCCCGGAAAAATCCCATTTTTATGAGCAGCGTTTTGCAAAATATTGATAGTAACAACACATATCCTTAGAGGAGACAGCCAATTCACACTGATGTGACAAAAATCATGGGATAGCGATATGAACATACACGGATGGCGGTGGTATCACGTGCACAAGGTGTAAAAGGGCAGTGCAATTGACGGAGCTTTCAGTTCTACTCAGGTGATTCATGCGGAAAGTTTCCCGACTGATTATAGCCGCACGACGGGTATTATCCGACTTTAAACGCAGACCAGTAGTTGGAATTAGACGCATCGGAAGTTCCATTTCGGAAATCGTTAGGGAATTCAATTCCGAGATCCACAGCGTCAAGAGTGGACAGTGTTAACAGACAAGCAACAATTCATGAAATAACCACAGAAATGACTGTAGGAGGTATACGTTAGGACAGTGCGGCGAAATTTGGCGTTAATGGGCTACGGCAGCAGGCTACCGAATCTGCTAACAGCACGATATCGCCTGCATCGCCTCTCCTAGGCTCATACACATACCAGATGCACACTAGACTATTTGAAAAATGCAGCCTTGAGACCCTATTTCATTTGGTAAGAGCTAATTGCAGATATAGAGTGTGGCACACACTCCCCCTCCCCCCCCCCCCTCCCCCTCAAAGCCAAAGGCCCAAGTTGTCAACAAGGCACTATGCAAGCTGATGGTGGCTCCGTAATGGCGTGGGCTGTGTATACACGGAGTGAACCAAGCCCTCTGGTCCAACTGAACCTATCATATTCGGATACTTGCAGACCATTTGCAGCCATTCATGGACTTCATGTTGCCAAACAAGAATGGAATTTTTATGGATGGCAGTGAGCCATGTCACCTGGGAGAATTGTTTTGCGATTGGTTTGAAGAACATTCCGGATAACTCGAGCGAATGATTTGTCGCCCAGCATGAATCCCATTTAACATTTAAGGGACGTCAGTTCGCGCACAAAATCCTGCACCGGCAACACTTATGGACGGCTATAGAGTGAAGCCATCTCGCTTTTCTTCAGTTGTAGGCGACGCATTTTAATCTGCCTTCATTTTTTATTTAGTAATAAAATGAAATATTTAAGTCCAGTACTATTTGTATACAAAGCAGTTGGTAACAGTGCTATGTAAAGAAATAAAACAATGTTATGTCGTAGATTGCTTCGGTTTACATAAGCTACTATACCACATAATTGGCTAACTTCTTTTTCTCGCTTGCTGCACTTATTGTTACCTCTTATTGCTAATATATTGTTATTGATTTGATTTCTGGCGTTTTAACTGAGATTGCAGTAAAAATTTTATTTATCTTTGGTGTGCGAAGGAAGTGCTGAAACTACAAAAAAGTTTATTTTAAACAGTGCACGTTCTTTAACCAAAGGTATCCCTGCTCAAAGTTGATGCTAATTTGCTAATTTTATCCTACGAAATAATTATATCTCAAAGTTGAAACTCTGTGGAGAGAGAGAGAGAGAGAGAGAGAGAGAGAGAGAGAGAGAGAGAAATATTAATTAACTGTTTATTAAACGAAAATTCATTAAGAAGTGACTTTCAAGTAAATAGACTATGAGACTTTAAAAAGTGAATTTAATCAGAAGTTTTTTAATGTGAATAGTTTGCTAAGAACCACAAAGATATCAACAGCGACAGTCGTATGTTAACTTTAAAGTTCAAAACGACACAGATAAGAAAATAATAAAATTATTATCTGAGCTAGCCGGAACTTTCGCTGATAAATAGTTAAATGATATTTCTGGGCCTTACCTGTTAGGTGAGACGCCCAGCTTCACCCGTAGGACAGGACAGGTAGTTTAAATTGTGGAAAGGGCCCAAAATAAGGGGCTGTCAGTTACACTCGAACATACAACATTATTACTCGATCACACATTACAATAGGACAAAAAAAAATTTTAAACACACAGCTTTAATCTTTGGCCCTTAATTACTGGCTGAAAGCCGCATCAATTTAAAAACGACTGAAGGCCAATAATTTAAAACGCAAGCATAATCAGAAACTTAAAAGGCAAGCCTTATCATACAACTCTTCTTTATTTAGGCTGAAGGCCCAAAGAATCTGAGATTTTCAGAGCAAACAATTTTAATACGAAATCAGCTGAAAGCCCAACACTTAAGGCTAAAAAAACATTAAATTTAAAAAGAAACAAAGGCCTTACGTAAAAAAGTTCTGAATAAAGCAAAACTCAATCAAAACAGAAATTTAAAAGGCAAAGCCTTATCTTAAAACAGTTCCTTAGTTAGGCTGAAGGCCCAAAGAATCAGAGACTTCAAGAGCAAACAAGTTAAATTCAAATCGGCTGAAGGCATAACACATAAAACTCCATAACATAAATTTTTTTAAATACCAAAGGCCTTACGTGAAACACGTTCTCTAATTGAGGCTGAAGGCCTTAAGAGCAAAACAATTCAAACTCAAAATCGGGCGAAGGCCCAACACTTAAAATTCAACAACATTAAAACCTTTAAAATGCCGAAGGTCTTACGTGAAACAGTTCTCTAAATTAGGCTGAAGGCCTAAAGAATCTTTCGCCTTAAGGGCAAAACAACCGTGATTTTTTAAAAAATCGGATAGAAACCATACAAGTACAAACAAGAATAACAAATAAGAAAAAAGCAGTACACCAAAGCGCGCTCAGGTGTTCGAGTGTCGGCCCCGGCCAAACTACGTCCCGCGGAGAATTCCTTGCTGCCCCACGCCAACCGACCGACTGGTTGCACACCGCTCAGCTGGAAACTATAAGCGCCAGGTCAAAGATAGTCCAAGGTGAGAATATCGATACACACCGCTGCTGTCGCCCGCGGAAGGAGAGGATGACAGCATAATCTCGATAATCGCGGGAGACTAAACACAGAATCGCAACGAAGGTTTAATCCAGCACATAGCATGAGCCAGCCACGGCTCATTAGGAAATACTAGAAAGTTTAACATCATAAAATTATTCAACGAAATCTTAACGCAAGCCATCTGAAATAATCGACGCAGTCCGTTATGTAGCGTGTGAATAAACAGTGCATCACACGTAAAGTATATTAAAAGGCATTAAAACAATATATGATAACGAACTGTGTTGCTTGGGACCAGGTTGTGTATCTTGTCACTGTCTAAATAAGATCAGAGTAAATGTTTACAAACTTGCAAAGTAAAACAATAGCAACGCTTAAAGATCGCTGCACCCGGCGACACTACTCCTCCGAAAGAGGGGGAACACGAAACTCCCAATAAATAAATTATAAGACTTACTACCAAGTACGATAAGGTACGACAAGGCAGAACCACCTCCAAGAGGTAGCATGGCTCAATATTTTTGCAGGAGATTTCAGTGGCATGTTGAGTCCCTCCCACGTCGAGCTGCTGCACTACGTCAGGAAAAAGGAGGTCCGACACGATATTAGGAGGCATCTCTTGACTTCTTCCCTTCTGTGTGTTCATTTCTCATACGCTTACCTCGCAAAAAGCCAATAAATCTGAAATGAGGGAGATTCGAGTTCATATGGCGGCTTACCAGCAGTCGCTCTTTCTGCGATGCATACGCGACGGTAAAGGACGGGGAAGGAGGTTACACTGGTTTACCAATTACCCCCCACCCCCCGCCCCCACCCATCATGTAGTGGCATGAGGTATGTCACTAGCGGAAGAAGTCGGTACAGTTCTACCACTGTTTGCGTAAGTGCAGGCGTATGTATGTGTTTGTGTGTGTGTGTGTGTGTGTGTGAGTTGTCAGGCACAGCACAGGCGAGCAGCGGCGCCTGCGGTCAGGCGGTTAGGACCAAGCTAGCTGGCCAAAGAGGGCGGCTTCCTGCGCTCCGCAGCCCCGGAAATGGGGTGTGCCGGTCAGCAGCGCTACACGCTACACGCACGGCCGCCGCTCGAACGCCATCCGGTATTCATTGCCGCGGTGGTGCCGGGCCCCGTCATACGGGCGTCCGGTATGAAATTCGGGAAGTCTGCTGGGTCGGGACCAGCGAACAGGAAGCGAAATTCCCTCTGCAGGAAGCGACGGGTCGCACACTCATTACATCTTCAGGAGACGCAGCAAAGTCCGTAATAGCTACCGACGCATATTCACAGCAACATTGATCGTGATGTACACAGACTCCTGTATGTTTAGTTGTTAGTGACTGTCTTTGTACTATGCCAAAACTGGGTAGTAAATTATACACTTTGTCTACGATGCTGGAAGGACTCAAAAGACACCGAAAGCTTTGTGGAACGATTGCTCCGAGGTGGGACGACCGGATGAGCTATTGATAAGGATCGTGTGGTTTTATATAGAATTTGTTAGAGAACTAGCAAACCCAATTGCTAAATTTGTATCGCAATGGATATACGTCGTTGTCTCCTTGTTCCTTCTGTCTCTCTAGATCCTCTCCTCTCTCTCTTTGTCCACCTTCTCGTCTTCCCTTCTCTCTGTCCATTTTCTCCTCCCTACCTATCTCCATCTTCTCCTGCTTCGTCTCTCTCTGTCCATCTGCAATTCCCCTCTCTATGCCCATTCCCTTACACTCCCCCCCCCCCTCCCGCCCGAAAACTGAGTGTGAGGAAGATATTGAGGACCAGACTTGTGTATACAAATTTTGTTTAAAAATACATGTAATGAGAAACAACATATATAGGAGAAACCATCTGTTTAATAATTTAAATGCCCTGCTATCGTGGTTAAAACTGACTGTGAGAAGGAAAACAAACCGCATATTTTCACAGCATAGTACAATACAGCATTTTCTATCTCGAAGTCGGTAGTTATTGAAAATTTATACATTGTTGTTTAAGTAAATCGGTCAAGAACTACTCGAAATTTTTGCTAACAACATTTCCCTATTATATATAATTTCTCTATTAAAAATACATAGGTTGCCTAAACCCGAATATCTATTAGACTAAGCTGTAAAAAGAGCCAAAGACACTCGTACACCTGCCTAATATCGCGTAGAGCCTCCTCGAGCACTCAGAAGTGTCGCAACACGACGTGGCAAGGGCTCGACTAATGTCTGAAGTAGTGCCGGAGGGAATCGACACCATGAATTATGCAAGGCGGTCCTTCAATCCGTAAGAGTACGAGGGGGTCGAAATCTCTTCTGAAGCCATCCCAGATATGTTCATATCTGGAAAGTCTGGTGGCCTGCTGAAGTGTTTAAACTCACAACAGTGTTCCTGGAACCACTTTGTAGTAATTGTGGACGTGTGGGGTGGCGCAATGTCCTGCTGGAACTGTCCAAGTCCGTCAGAATGCACAATGGACATGAATGGGTGCAAGTGATCAGACAGAGTACTTGTGTACGTGTCACATCTCAGAGTAATGTCTAGACGTATCAGGGGTCCCATATTACTCCAACTGCAGACGCCACACACCCTTACAGAGCCTCCACCAACTTGAATAGTCCCCTACTGACATCCATGGATTCATGAGGTTGTCTCCATACCCGTACACGTTGATCCGCTCGATACAATTCGAAGAGAGACTCGGCCGGCCAGGTAACACGTTTTCAGTCATCAACAGTCCAATGTTGACGGTCCCAAGCGAGCGGTACAGTCTTGTCTTGTTGTCATTGAGGGTACACGAGTGGGTGTTCGACTCCGTAAGCCCATATCGATGATGTTTCGTTGAATGGTTCGCACGTTGACACTTGTTAATGGCCCAGCATTGAAATCTGCAGCAATTTTGTAAGGGTTGCACTTCTGTCACGTTGAACGATTCTCTTAAGTCGTCGTTAGTCCCTTTCTTACAGGATCTTCCTTCAAACGCAGGGATGTCGGAGATATCATGTTTTACCGGATTCCTGATATTCACGGTAGTTCGTGAAATGGTCGTATGGGAGAATCCCCACTTCATCGCTACCTCGGAGATGCTGTGCCCCATCGTAGTTCGCCGAGTATAACACCACATTCACACTCACTTAAATCATGATAACCTGCCATCGCAGCAGCAGTAACCGATGTGACAACTGCTCAAGACACTTGTTGTCTTATATAGGCGTTGCCGACCGCAGCGCAGTATTCTACCTGTTGACATGTCCCTGTATTTGAATAAGCTCGCCTATACCAGGTTCTTTGGTGCTTCAGTGTGTATTTATATATTATAGACGGGGTGAGTCACGAGAGACGTAACACACGTTATATTTCGCGAACGGTTACAATGATCGAAACGTGGCTTTTGGCAAATGTTGAGTGTTGATGGTCCTGTACGTTTTGTTTGGTTAATGTTTCTAATGCTAGTATCAGCTCAGATATTGAAAGAGGCACTTTTTTTTAATGGTTCTGTATAATTTTTATTATGACATCGATACCTTTTGAGAAGGCAATTAAAGTTATATAGCGCTTGTTAATCTTAACATTGTCACGTTGAGACCTTTTGTAAAAATATTCGAGAAATGCTTAGACTGTAAGAGCAAAAAGGCCTGAAACGGTTTTTGCGGTGCAAACACTGCGAAGCAAACGTCTCGAACCAGGCTGCGCATATTTATACCCTAAGGCAGGCCTCTGCTACGAGAGTAAGGCTTTATTGCCCCTTGAACCATCTAAAGACCTAGGTGCAGCTTCACCTACGAATTCTGTGTGCAGAAATACAACGTAGGCTAGAATCTAGCGTACAAAAAAGGCTCAGGAAAACTATTGCACCTTTATGTATCCTCCCAAATTTTCTTGAACTGAAACAGAGAAATCACCTGTTGATTCTTCTTCGTCATAGTGTGCATATTTGAGTGATCGCCAAGAAAAGAAATCTAGAGGAATCAAATCGGAAGGTCTCGCGAGCGATTTGAGAACAGAATATTGTCCTTACCAGATTGCAGGAAAGTTCTGACTCAGTAGTTCCGTCACTGGACGATTGAGCTGTACAACTGTCGTGTTGCAACCATATATAGTGTTGTCTACCTAGAGATACTTCTTCTAGAAGAATTGGCCGCATGTTCGTCAGAAAGTGTGCTTACGAATGTCCATTTAGAACGCCTGAGATGACCTGAGGTCCCACAACGTAATTTCCTATGATGCCGTACCGTACGTTTACGCTCCTCAGCCGTTGATGTTGCACCTGACGAAGACAGTGTGGGTTTTCGGCTGTCCATAAGTGCATGTTACGCAAGCTTACATTAGCGGGCTTAGTAGACATTGATTTACATCGATAAAGAACACTTCGGAAAAGCGTTGGGTGGTTTCTCAGTTGCAGAAGGGAAAACCGAAAAAAAATCTGTACGACTTTGGAAATCATGGTCGTAGAGACCCTGTGCCTGATATAGTGACAGATGATAGAGATGGAAATTCTGTAGATGCTTGATGCGAATGACAGTCGTCTGGCTGATTTCACATTGTTTGGTAGTAAGTCTCGTACCACCACTGTGCGGATTTATTAGCGTCTTAGGAGTGTGTGGCTGGTCCCGGCGGAGGTTCGAGTCCTCCCTCGGGCATGGATGTGTGTGTTTGTCCTTAGGATAATTTAGGTTAAGTAGTGTGTAAGCTTAGGGACTGATGACCTTAGCAGTTAAGTCCCGTAAGATTTCACACACATTTGAACATTTTTTTTATTAGCGTCTTAGCCAGAAAACGTTCCTCGTGCTGTCTGTAGGTTTCCTTTCTTGCCCTTATTTGATGTTCAAGCAGCCTGCCCGCACTAGAGTCTTCGCAATTTGTGAAATTGACTGGCGCGTCGGACGCCGACGATCCGAATGGATACCCTATACCTCTGTACTGTTTTTACAGCATTTCTTTTAAAGTCAACGATATAAAAGTAGCTTACCCACGTTCTCCTTATTAGTGTACATGACTGCAAGCAAAGGAAGCTGAGGCAGAAATGTGCGGCCTGCAGTGCAAACAGGCAAATGTGTTGACATTCTCCCGGGTTCCCGGGTTCGATTCCCGGCGGGGTCAGGGATTTTCTCTGCCTCGTGATGGCTGGGTGTTGTGTGCTGTCCTTAGGTTAGTTAGGTTTAAGTAGTTCTAAGTTCTAGGGGACTTATGACCACAGCAGTTGAGTCCCATAGTGCTCAGAGCCATTTGAACCATTTTTGTGTTGACATTCTGACACAGCGTAGCCCAAGGGCTCTGCTTGGCGGTGTTTGCACCGCTAATGCCGATTCCGGCCATTGTGCACGCACTTTCTAGAACAGTTCTTGAGTTTTTTACGACAGGTTTGAACATCAACGTTAACAAATGCAGTATCACTGCAATTGTCTTTGCAATAGCTATCGAAATCAGTTATAAAAAGTATACAGTTAGGTTTAAAGAAAAGTACATACTTCAGTATCTCCGTTGATACCAAAGCTAAAAATGTTAACGAAATACAAAAATACGTGCTCCTCTATGCTATAAAATTTGTCTAAAGCCGCTTTTCGATATGTGTAACCGTTTACGAAATGAACGGTGTTTTACGTCTTACGTGACTCACCCTGTATAATAAAAATTTATAGCCTACGTGGTAAGTTCCATGGGACCAAACACCTGAGGGCATCGGTCAATCTAACTTAAATAAGCTTACGCTAAGGACAACGCACACACCCACGATCGAGAGAGGACTCGAACCTCCTTCCGAAGGGAAGGGGGGGGGGGGGGAGCCGAAGTATTTTTAGAGACTTTTGGTTGTAACGTTTCCACTTTCCATATGATATATATGTTTGTATGTAATATACATTAAAAAGAAATATGTATATATATTTATATAATTTTTTTTTCTGAAGCGTCGAAGAAACTGGTAAATGCATGGGTATTCAACTATAGAGATATGAAAAGAGGAAGAATACGCCACTGCGGTCGGCAAAGCCTGTATAAGACAACAAGAGTTTGCGCAGTTGTTAGATCGGTTATTGCTGCTACAACAGTAGATTATCGAGGTTTAAGTGAGTTTGAACGTGGCGCTATATTGGGCGCACGAGCGGCGGTACGCAGCATCTCCGACGTAGCGATTAAGAGGGGATTTTCCCGTTAGATCATTACATGAGTGTGTTGTGAATGTCAGGAATCCGGTGAAACATCGAATCTCCGACATCGCTCCGGCCGTAAAAAAGATCCTGTAAGAACGGAACTAACGACGATTGAAGAGAATCATTCAACGTGACAGAAGTGAAACTCTTACACAAATTGCTGCAGATTTCAATGCTAGGCCATCAACAACTGTCAACGTGCGAATCATTCAACGAAACATCATCGGTATGGGCTTTCGGAGCCGAAGGCCCACTCGTGGACCCCTTATGACGGCACGACACCAAATTTTACGCCTCGCCTGGGCCCATGAACACCGACCTTGCACTGTTGATGACTGCAAACATGTTGCCTGGTCGGACGAGTCTCCTTTCAAATTGTACCGAGTGGATGGACGTTTACGGGTATGGAGACAACCTCAGGAATCCGTGCAACCTGCATGTCAATAGAGGACTGTTCAAGCTGGTGGAGGGCCTGTAATGGTGTGGGGAGTCTGCAGTTGGAGTGATATTGGAGCCCTCATACGTCTGACACGTACGCAAGCACCCTGTCTGATCGCTTGCATCCATTCATGTTCATTGTGCATTCTGACAGACTTAGGCAATTCCAGCAGGACACAGTTCCGCTGTCCGCCAGACTGTCCAGACATGGCCGGCCGGTATGGCCGAGCGGTTCTAGGCGCTTCAGTCTGGAACCTGCGACCGCTACGGTCGCAGGTTCGAATCCTGCCTCGGGCGTGGATGTGTGTGATGTCCTTAGGTTAGTTAGGTTTAAGTTGTTCTGAGTTCTAGAAGACTGATGACCTCAGAAGTTAAGTCGCATATTGCTCAGAGCCTAAACCACTATCTCTTTTTTTCTATTAAAAAATAACTAAAAAAGTCTGAAAAAATAGTCAGCGCGACGGAATTCCATGCTAAGGGGCCCGGGTTTGGTTCCCGGTTGGTTCGGAGATTTTTCTCCGCTCAGGGAATACAAAAAAATTAAAAAATATGGTAGGAGCAGCTGCCTAGTAAGCAGAAGACCTTTGTTCGAATTCTGGCCTGGCACAAATTTTCAACTTTCCCCATTGAATTCATTCAATTCCCACTCGTAGCCACTGTCTCTAACTGCTTATTGTCCACATTTATTTACGTTTCTTCCAATTCCTTTGCTGTCAATACTACCAATAATTCCACCATTTACTACGTCAGTTTATGTCATGTAGCAAAACTACTGAACAGTTGTTTTGGTACAGCACAACTATAGATATCTCCATTTAAGAGACGCCATACACGTTGAACTTCATCTCTTACCTCGCCTTCGGAGATGAACCGCCGTTTAGCCGAATGTTACTTCAACTTAGGTATCACATCTGTAGACGCTCAGTGCCAAGTGCGGACTCTATGGTGGGCGGGTGATGACGTTTCAAGCAAATCTCTGCGGGAGATCAACGGTATGATGGGCGAGGAGCGTTGTCGTAGAGAATATTTGCGCCTTTTCTCAAAGGTCCTGTTTTCAATTTTGTGTAGGCCTTGAGATTTTTCAGCATTTCACAATACTTAGTGCGTTTGTTTTTCTCACAGCAGGCAGAAAGTCCTTTTCCGGCCCCAAATCACAACTGCCTTTACTTTACCGGGGGCCTGTGTCTGAACATTTTCGTGGCTTGGCCGAAAAGGGAGGCCGCCACTCACGTGACCGTACTTTTGCTTCAGATTTAAAGTGGAATGCCCAGGTTTCGTAACCCGTGACAAGCGAATCCAAGAAGTTAGCGGCGAAGAAATTCGCGACAAAAATCAACTCATTGCCTTTTGTGGTCTTCGATAGCATACACGGTACTTAAATTGCACACATCTTTCCGTTAAAGTCCCGTGGATGGTGGTTTGGGAAATCCCAGGAACCAAAATTCAGAATGCATACGCAGTGATCCTCCGATCTTTAAGCTTGAGTTTCGCCTCCGTCGCGACTATCTCGTCTGCTGTAGAAGCCGTGCCGCTCCTTTATTCGTCATGAATTAGAGTACGATCAGCTGCAAACTCTCAACACCACTTTCGAACGTTCTTGTCCTCCATGCACTACTGTCCATATCCACTTCCGTCAAATGTCGACGAATTTCAACCGGTTTAACGTCTTTTGCGTTCAAAAATCGAATAACTGCAAGAACTTGGCGGTAGTATTCAGCAGGAGCTCCATTTTGAATGACTGAAAAGGCAAGAATGAGCAGCCTAGCGAAGTGCACACGTGCTTGTTTGTGAGAGGAGGCAGCGCCAGTCACAACAATGTGACCAAGAAACAGCACACGAATAGTTTCGCTGCGTTCCTATAACTTCAGAGACCTTTCTTTTGGGATTGGGTTCATTCATAAAAGACCATATCTGAATGTGTACAGCATACGTGGTATAGTTATGAATTTCACTTGATGCCTTCTGAACTTACACTATGTGATAAAAAGTATCCGAACACCCTCAAAAACCTACGTTTTTTCGTATTAGGTGCGTTGTGCTGCCACCTTCTGCCATGTACTTCATATCAGTGACCCCAGTAGCCATTAGACGTCGTGGGAGAGCAGAATGGGGCGCTCTGTAGCACTCACGGACTTCAAACATGGCCAGTTGATTGGGTGTCACTTGTGTCATACGTCTGTACGCGAGATTTCTACACTCCTAAACATCCCTAGGTCCACTGTTTCCGAAGTGATACTGAAGTGGAAACGTGAAGGGACACGTACAGCACTAAAGCGTACAGGCCGATTTCGTCTGTTGACTGACAGAGACGGCCGACAGTTGAAGAGGGCCGGCCGGAGTGGCCTTGCGGTTCTAGGCGCTACAGTCTGGAACCGAGGTGACCGCTACGGTCGCAGTTGCCAATAGTGCCTCGGGCATGGATGTGTGTGATGTCCTTAAGTTAGTTAGGTTTAATTAGTTCTAAGTTATAGGCGACTGATGACCTCAGAAGTTAAGTCGCATAGTGCTCAGAGCCATTTGTACCATTTGAAGTTGAAGAGGGTCGTAATGTGTAACAGGCAGACATCTGTCGAGACCTTCACAAAGGAATTCCAAACTGCATCAGGATCCACTGCAGGTACTATAACATTTAGGTGGGGGGGTGAGAAAATTTCGATTTCATGGTCGAGCGGCTGCTCATAAGCCACAAATCACGCCGGTAAATACCAAACGAAGCCTAGCGTGAACACTGGACGACTGAACAGTGGAAAAACGCTGTGTCGAGTTACGAATCACGGTACACAATGTGGCGATCTGATGGCAGGATGTGGGTGTGGCGAACGCCCGGTGAACGTCAACTGCCAGCGTGTGTAGTGACAACAGTGAAATTTGGGGGCGCTGGTGTTATGATGTGGTCGTGTTTTTTATGGAAGGAGTTTACCCCTTGTTGTTTTGCGTACCACTATCACATCACAGGCCTACATTGATGTTTTAAGCACCTTCTTGTTTCCCACTGTTGAAGAGCAACTCGGGGATGTCGATTCCATCTTTCAACACGATCGATCACCTGTGGTGGAGTGGTTACACGACAATAACATCCCTGTAATGGACTTGCCTGCTCGCTCAGAGTCCTCATCTGAATCCTATGGAACATCTTTGGGATGTTTTGGAACGCCGACTTTGTGCAGGCCTCACCGACCGACATCGCTACCTCTCGTCAGTGCAGCACTTCGTGAAGAATGGGCTGCCTTACTCCAAGAAACCTTCCAGCACCTGTTTGACCGTATACCTGCGAGAGTGGATGCTGTCATCAAGGCTAAGGGTGGGCCAACACCATACTGAATTCAAGCATTACCCATGGAGGGCGCCACGAGCTTGTAAGTCATTTGTAGCCAGGTGTCCGTATACCTTTGATCACATAGTGTAAGTGTTCCTTTCACTGCAGGTGGTGACCCTCGGTCATTGCTCCGTTTATGAAATAGTGTTTCTACTGAATATGGGAAAACATGGTTCTGCTCCTTAGTAAAGAGCGCTCTTGAGGTTGCTATAAACATGCCACAACCCTGTTACTTTACAAACGAACTGTTGCAAAAAATGTTACATGCCTAAATCAACAATTATTAACCTGTTCACAGTTTAAAACTATGTAATTAACACGAATGTTCAAGATTGCTATTCCTGACATTTAAAATAGTCTCAGAAAGGTAATCACACTTTTAAACTCTTGCTAATCGTCACTTCACGTACGCACGGCCACACACGCCAATCGCCGCCGCTCAACTCCCCCATTTACGGCAAGAGGGCATCTGTCTTGAACGATTCAGCCAATCACAGCACATGAAAATCTACGCTACCCTCTATGATCACGCTTCACTCAGTCAATGAAAAGGAAGCATGCTGTTTGCAAATGGACCTAGACGCAATCGAATTATTCTACCCACAGATCAGATATTGAAATATATTGCACAACATTACGATTTACTGGGTAACATTTGGAACAAATGTTACAAAACACTATGGAAAATGTTTCGATTTGAACGGCGATTACGTAAAGAAAACAGTAAGTTATCATAATACGGGGTTTCCATAATTAAAGTTCCAGTTTCAGAACACTATATAAAGACAGCCATTTCTCAGATAAACGTCGAATTTGAACAGCATATTATTGTGACGAACCAACAGACGGAATTATAAGTGACAAAATATGCTCACCAACAGACGCTCGGCACATCGCTGTTCATCAGTTAGCGTCGGAGACACCCAACGTGACCATCTTAGTGAAGGATCGCGTGTTTCTGGTAAAGCTCTGTTACAAGAATGGTGACCGTGCGTCAGTAGCCTTGCAGAGGTTTCGGACACTCAATGGCGTGAAAAATTCATTGGTCCGATGTCTGCTAAGCGTCTGGAGAAAACAATTACAAAACTTTAAAAGACAGCTTCTTTCCAAGTGCAATGTGGCAGCGGGAGGAAAGCAGTTGATCAGACGTCTGTTGAAGACGTGGCCCCAGCATTGCAGGAGGGGTCGTGCGATGGTGTTCAAACATGAAGTGCATGGGTAATTGCCCGAACGTTGGACACGTCTGGCCGGCCGAAGTGGCCGTGCGGTTAAAGGCGCTGCAGTCTGGAACCGCAAGACCGCTACGGTCGCAGCTTCGAATCCTGCCTCGGGCATGGATGTTTGTGATGTCCTTAGGTTAGTTAGGTTTAACTAGTTCTAAGTTCTAGGGGACTGATGACCTCGGCAGTTGAGTCCCATAGTGCTCAGAGCCATTTCAACCATTTTTTTTGGACACGTCTGGGAACACAGTGGATAAAATCCTACTGAACATCCTGAACTGCTATCCGTACAAAATCACCGATGTTGAGGAGTTGCTTCCTGCTGACCTGCCAGCAAGAAATACGATCGCTCTGGAATTTCTTTCTCTCTTGGAAGAGAACAATGAACGGCCAAAGAATTATCCTGTGGACGAACGAAGCCCATTTCCATCTGCAAGAATATGTCAATAAGCAGAATTGCATAATATGGGAAATGGAAAATCCGCAAGTTTATTAACCGGTACCACTTCGTTATGCAAAGGTGACTTTGTGGTGCGGGTCGAAGGCATCGCAGGGTCGTATTTTTTCGCTTCCTGTCATCTCTACTGTTACTGGCAAACGCTGAGCAGCTAAGTCGTTCCAGCCTTCGAGGAGCATAGATGTGTGGTAGGATTACTTTTGAAACTTCCTGTCAGATTATAACTGTGTGCCGGACCGAGAGTCGAACTCGGGACCTTTGCCTTTCGCAGGCGAGTGCTCTACCAACTGAGCTACCGAAGCACGACTCACGCCCGGTACCCACAGCTTTACTTCTGCCAGTACCTCGTCTCCTACCTTCCAAACTTTACAGAAGCTCTCCTGCGAACCTTGCAGAACTAGCACTCCTGAAAGAAAGGATATTGCGGAGACATGGCTTAGCCGCAATATCCTTTCTTTCAGGAGTGCTAGTTCTACAAGGTTCGCAGGAGAGCTCGAGTAAAGTTTAGAAGGTAGGAGGCGAGGTACTAGCAGAAGTAAAGCTGTGAGGACGAGGCGTGAGTCGTGCTTGGGTAGCTCAGTTGGTAGAGCAGTTGCCCGCGAAAGGCAAAGCTCCCGAGTTCGAGTCTCGGTACGGCACACAGTTTTAACCTGCCAGGAAGTTTCATATCAGCGCACACTCCGCTGCACAATGATAATCTCATTACTTTTATACAAGACGGCACTTCTCGTACACTGCTCAGCTAGTGAAGCGGCTGCTGCAAAGGCGTTTCGGAAATGCTGGAACTATCAGCCACAATTTCTCTAGAGCCTTGCCGTCTAGATCATCTGACAAGCTGTGTGACTTCTGGCTGTGGGAATATCTTAAAAATGTTATGCTCTGTGCTCCAACTACGAACGCAGCTGAATTGAAGGCTCGCTTCGCGCAACGAATTCTGAACGTGACCCTCGAGACGCTCTTATACGTAGTGGAACATACTTTTTTTCGATTTCAACTCATGGCAGGAAACGGTGGACATCATGTTAACACGTCTTGCGTCTGTCTCTCGACTTTTAGAAACCGATATCAGTTTGCTTTTTATACAGTTTTTGGTCTCAGGACAATTAAAAACCGATTTTTTCCCATCGGATGTGGTACGACATTGCCCTGGTGGATGGACTTACCTGACTAATAGTGTCACTATTGTTGACTGCTGAACTTGTGCAGTGATGCAGATACAGTATTACGGATGGTGTAATGTGCAGCTCAAACCATAGCCGTAGTATTGCGATTCATGTCATTTGAAACCGACCCCATGTACGTTAAAATCATTGTGAGCAGTGGTTCTCTTTCTACGGCGTTTTGAAACTGGAACCTTAATTATGAACATCCTGCTTGTGTATAGTTTTCTTTGATTATCTGGAGTAAAACGTTTTGGAGAAATAAATGCCCTTCACTTTTACATTGACATTTGTAAACTATGAAACGGAAGACAGGGCTGTTACGTCGATTAGTAAGCGCTGGGAAGAGTGTCCTTTGAGAAGAAGCAAAAATGCCTGGTATTTGTGTGGAACCGCGGCAGACTTTGTTCCGCTAGCCTGATCGTACAAAAATATGTTAGTGTCGCCGCGAGTTGTGGAGCTGCTACCTGACGCACACGTGTCCCTGTTGCAGAACAGGTCCCTACTGGTGGCAGGCACTCCAGACATTATACGGCGCACCGTTTCTGGCTGGCGCACTATGACTTAAACATCAGACGGAGCAACAAACGGGCGCCTATCAAATATTCACTGTCTCCGAAACACCGCAGTAGCCGGAAAGGAGCGAGGAGCCCTTTCTGGTGCCCCAGGCATGCGCTTGGGAGCTCTCAGCTCGACGTGTCCGGCTGCTGGTGTTTCCAGGTGGAGAGAGCAAGGCTCCGCCGGCTTTAAGTAGACAGCGCTTGGCGGGGTATCCGGTCTGTAACGGCAGCGATTCGTGCAATAACAAGACTCAGTGGCAAGCGACGCTAAAGTAAAATGTGGATGCAGTGGGAACAGTCACAGAAGATAGTCTAACGGTTGATGTCTCTTACAAGGAAACATCACTCACTTCACCTGATACCTGAAGGAGGGAAAAAACTCACTTGTAAGACATCAGCTCGAGAAATCGATTCCATGCGAAAATTTGGACCAAAATTCTTACGCTTTGCAGTTGTGACCTCTGAAAATACAGCTTTTAAACCTTCGCATGCAGCCGGCCTTGGTGGCCGAGCGGTTCTAGGCGCTACAGTCTGGACCAGTGCGACCGTTACGGTCACAGGTTCGCATCCTGCCTCGGGCATGGATGTGTGTTATGTCCTTAGGTTAGTTAGGTTTAAGTAGTTCTAAGTTCTAGGGGACTGATGACCTCAGAAGTTAAGTCCCATAGTGCTCAGGGCCATTTCAACCTTCGCATGCACAGGTTGTTTGTCACTTACTTCGCCATACTGCAGCAACCTCACGGTCGAGTGCGCGGTGCTGTGCAGTGGAATGACTAAGAGGTTTATGAAACTCTGTTTCGACACAGGTAACATACAGTGTGGTTTCTAACCTCTAACTGGTTCCCGGGATTACTTTGCTTTTAATGATTTTACACTCTTGTTTTCAAATGCAGTGTAAATGAATGACATTAATTATTGTATAATTACGGACATAGTGTAGTACTATTTAATTATTAACACACACCGCTGTTCTGCGTTATTTTCTGCGGATTTTAAAGTTAGCCTTCTTAAAGTAAAGTATATGTGCTGGAAGTGAGATATGTTGAACGTGATTGGCCTGGTTAAATCACAAACTTAAAATCATTAACTTCATTTCATAATAATTCTTCGATTGCTTTGGTTCATTCTATATGTTTTTGAACTGTATATATAGCTGCAATATCTCCATTCGACAATATTGTTAAAATAGTATCGCAGGCCGAGGTGGCCAAGCGCTTCTAGGCGCTACAGTCTGGAACCGCGCGACCGCTACAGTCGCAGGTTCGAATCCAGCCTCGGGCATGGATATGTCTGATGTCCTTACGTTAGTTAGGTTTAAGTAGTTCTAAGTTCTAGGGGACTGATCACCTTAGAAGTTAAGTCCCATAGTGCTCAGAGCCATTTGAACCAAAATAATATCGAACGCGCAGAATGTCAGAGGTAAAAGTGCAGTCATTTTTATTGGTGACCGAGAAAGGTGAACAACATTATATCATTATTTACTTCATTTGCAGACCAATAATAATTATAGCTATTAGGGGTAGTACGTTTTTAGGTTGGTTAGTACATCAAAGTACATGTGGCAAATGCAAACCTTTAATGCTTATTCTCTCTAGGGAGGCAGGACACAGTCGAAATGTTAATGCCTGGACGCAAAATGGCTTGTGAAGACTGAGTAGTACCATCACGACTATGCAGAAAACATCAGGTAATACATTATGTGACGTGTTTGTAGGTAGACTATTAGATGCAGGGAAAAAACAACTAACATACTGAAGTGGGTACATATCAGAGCTCACAATATTTGCACTTATACCACTGACACGATCAGTGTACGTGAGGTTGACATAGTACTTACTCATATTATCAATTTTTGCGTAGAATAATGTTTTCTTGAAGAAGATACTGAAACGCATAGGACCGATGTGTCCCCCCCCCCCCTCCCCGCCTTCTTTTCCCTCGTCTTCATCATCCAGCGAGTAGGTCGTTACGGTTACGGTTATCACTTGGCTGTGAAGTATCTACTTCGTTCTCGGGCACTAGGCGGCTGTAGTGGGACGCAGGGAGTGACAAACAAATAGTACGTGCAAAAATTTAAAAGCTATACTTTAAAGTCATTACTGCATGACGGCGTCTTGGGTTCGCTTCCCGGCGGGATTAGGGATTTCCACCTACGTCGAGAGGACTGGGTGTTTGTGTTGTCCTCATCATTTCATCATCATTCAGGAACGTGGCGCGATTGGACTGCGCAAAGGTAGGGAATTTGTACGGGCGCTGATAACTGCGTAGTTGAGCGCCCCACCAACCAATCATCATCATCATCATCTTCATCATCATCATAGCTGAATACCATCAGGATTATGGCCCAAATTTTCAAATGGGATCGTTTGTGAGACTGGTGTCTTGCATGTGTCCTTTGTCCTTGAAATCTGAGGTCAAGCTGGAGATATTCCCATATAAGAAGGCTGTTGTCGCTATCAATCCTCTAAAATCTCCAATGTTTTCCGGTATACAGCAGAAAAATAAAGCACAGATAGAAACCCATGTCCAAAACCGTTAGCCAGAAAGGCATCAGAGCATCGTATTTGTAGGAGAGAAGGTCTGTCTAAACAGCATCTAGTTCCATCTTTTCTACTGGCGATCGGGGCAATCAGTCGCGATTGTTGAGAACCAAACAATATTGTGAGTCGCTCCGCCAGAAAGGCATCAGAGCATCGTATTTGTAGGAGAGAAGGTCTGTCTAAATAGCATCTAGTTCCATCTTTTCTACTGGCGATCGGGGCAATCAGTCGCGATTGTTGAGAACCAAACAATATTGTGAGTCGCTCCGCTTACGGACCGTAACACACAAATAACGTTTGCTGACGAAGAGGTGGTTTATTGGCAGGCGCCGGCGTCTGTAACTTCGACATTCTGTAGTGTCGTTGGATGATACTTCCAGACACATGTTCATATCCTCAATTTCTTTCGCAAGACACCTTCTATAACCCCTCCAAGTGTGTCGAAATATTTCTGGGAAACCCTGTATTGTACCCTCTTTTCTATATATAGTTTTGCCGGCCGGTGTGGGCGAGCGGTTCTAGGCGCTACAGTCTGGAACCGCGCGACCGCTACGGTCGCAGGTTCGAATCCTGCCTCGGGCATGGATGTGTATGATGTCCTTAGGTTAGTTAGGTTTAAGTAGTTCTAAGTTCTAGGGGACTGATGAGCTCAGAAGTTAAGTGCCATAGTGCTCAGTGCCATTTGAACCCATATGTACAGTTCTTACCCTCTACAGCACCTTCATATATCACCGAAGTCTATCTCTGAGTTCTTAACACCTGTCTTATCATTCTGTCCCTTCTTCTTGTCAGTGTTCTCCACGTGTTCATTTCTAGCCCCATTTGCGAGGAACCGTCTCATTTCTTATCGGTCTACCAAATTTTCAACGTCCTTCTAAAGAACCACATCAAACATCAACTATTTTCCGTTGCTGAATGCATTTTATAAGCCGACACACCATGTGCCAGGGTCTTGATTTTTGTTACGGCTTCCTTCTATTTTCTGGGCAACGTCAGAAGTGTCTCTCTAGTGACTTTACATATTCTAAGTCTAAACTAATCGAAATTTAACAGATTCTCAATTTTCTTTCCCATTTTTCTTTCTTTTATGAAACATATCTGAATCACTTAAAGCTGTGAAATAATGTGACGAAAATTGTTAATAAGAATTACATCACACTACAATGCAGCAGTGTAAATAAACCAATAGAATGTACTTTAATTCTCTCTTAGGCTCCACTGCATTGTTGAAACATTGTTCAAGTAGAATGTTACACATATTTGTAACCATGTATACAATTTCTTTCTGTACTACATTTAACCACCGAAGTGTTTGTGGGTACAGTTTTGTAGTGTCAATACTACCCTAGTTCTTTATGAAAGAGTTGTCAAATGGGGAAGCTGTTGGGAAAGCTCTGATCAAAAAGATATGACTCTAACTCTAAATAAAATTCGTACAACATGTTTCTCTATTCAAAGAAGTCATGATCTCTAACTTATTATTAATCGGAACTCTTCCATATTAAACTGATTCCATAATGTATAGTTCCTGTAGTCGGACGTAGTTAAGCTAACTGTTCCATCATGTGAATGACGTTAGTTTCCCAATTAAGTTAGTGATCGTTTGTAGCAACAAAAACTATTGCTCCCTATTATACCCACGTATACGGTATACACAAATTAGTATTCACAAAATTAGTAGCTTTTAGTCCTAACGAACCAGACGATTTAAAGCTTATTATTTGGTAATAAGATTATATTTAGGATATTGGAGCATCAAATTTGTGCTTCATAAGATGGAAGTATTAGACCTGGTACGCTGACGTCTCATTTGAAACAGTTGGAACATCTTGAGGAGTTGTTGGTGGATATCACTTCCTTTCTATGAGAAGAATAACACAAAATTACACAGTGGTGGTGTAACTAACCTGTCACAGATAATTGTGATGAGTTACGTAACGATAGAAAAGGACAAACATAAAAAGTTGTGATAACTTAGTTTTTAGAAAACTTTCGAATCTAAAGACATGAAATATGTGACACCGATGTGCAGTAAATATCTAAATCACGTAGCTAGAATCTGAAGTTGCCCAAAACGAGCATTCAGCTATCTGTTCCTGGTTCATATTTCTGTAATAGTGGAAAAAGTTTGGTCTTTCCGTGAGATATTTTTACTGAAGCCCATAACCACGACCAACTGGAATAAATCTAAATGAAAACGCGGTAGGCTGTTGTTACCGGTTTTTCGCACTACAAAATTTTTCTGCTCTCGTCTTACCCGTTTAAGCGAAACATCATATGACGAGTAATGCTGGCATCAGAATGTTATAACAAACTGTTAGCATTTATTAACGCAGAGCCACTAATAAACTTGTGTCTCAGCAAAGAGTAAACATACGTTTTAACGGCAGGTAGCAGTTCAGCGAGAAGGCTCACACGTTATGTTGGCTTTACGTCCGCATTATTTCAGTCTCGGCATTCACAATTTATCTCCGTTTTAATTTCCTCGGCGCTGCGCTTATTTTCCAAGAGCTGTGATAGAATATTCCAATAATAACACGTGCCGTCCTTTCAATAATACAGGGTTTGCGAGGCAATTTTCCGCTCCTGCCATTTTTCGTAAGCATACATTGTGGCTCAATGTTATCACAATAAACACAATGCTTAATTCGCACCTTCACTTGCTTATTTGGAGACAGTCCTCAGCAACTCACTTTATAAGGTGAAACACTGAAAAACATATTTCTGGATTCTAACGTCACTTTTTGATAGAACAATTTAATATTTAATGGTGACAAACAAACAAACTGCGTTTCTACTCTACTAAGATTAGTCATCATAATCATCATCCATTCATAGATTAAGCTCTCCGGCCTTTACCGGCCTCAAAATATCGCTGCTTCGGTCTTCCTTGGTCTCTTCGCCCAATAGGCCACCTCCGGAATATTTTTATTGTCCATTATTTCTAAATGGTCTTCCCACTTGCTTCTATATTCGTCCATTTCATCTCGTATTGCAAATTTTTGTAGCAGATTTATTATATCGTGTTTCTTATTTTATCAAGGCGTGTGTGTTCCAGCTGTGGCGTAAGGAATTTTATTTCAGTGACTTGTATTTGGCCATGGTCTTTCTGTCTTAACGTTCACGTTTCACTGCCGTATAAAACTGCCTGTACTATCATCGTCTCGTAGACATCCAGCTATGTTTCGGTCCGTGCTGTTTTCAGAGTTCTTCGCATTGGTCCGCTCATTGTCTGGTATCTTCCCAACTTATTATTTATATCTCTACCGTAATCATACAAGATATCACAACCTAAATAATTATAATGTTAAACCTGATCTAATATTTTGTCATCCAAAATTATGTTTCCTCTTACTGGGTGTTCACCATGGAATAACATGGCTACTGATTTTGAGGTAGAAATTATAAAATTATATTCTTTACAAATGTTATGTAGTAAAAAGACACGTCTTTGAAGATTATCTTCAGTGTTTTGCATAATCACTAAGTCATCAGCCTATGCTAGCACATTGAAAGTGCTCCTTCCTAATTGTAGATAGTGCCTGATCTTTCCATCTTTTTAGGATATCGTCCATACTAATGTTAAAAAGTACGAGTTACGAGACACACCCTTGTCTTACTCCCTGATCGGTAACTATATTTCCGCCACCGTAAATGGGTAAATTGAGTCTGAAGCAGGTGTCCTTACACACCTTTTATACACCTTACTATATGTTGAGGGTAGCTCCGTTTGAATATTATGCTCCCTAATTTGTCCATTCCTACCTTATAGAAGGCCTCCACACGTTCTACAAGTGCCGTACAGGTGCGAAAATCGCATCCCCTCTTTCTGCTATTAGTTGTTTGACAGTGAATACGTTGTCAATACAAGGTCTGCCTTTTTGAAAGCCTTTTTGTTCCTCTTGCAATAGCGACTCTACTATTGGCTTTAATCGATTACTTAATATACCAGCGTATAGTTTATAGGTTGAATTTAATATGCTTATACCTCTGGAGTTTGTGGTTGTTAACCACGTATTAGGGATCTTCATTGTAAGCCAGCAGGCGTTCAATACTTAAAGAAGTGCCTTCTGAGCCCGACGACTTTTTATTCCTTAGTATTTCTTTTACTATTGCCTGAAACTCTCCAAAAGTAAACAAGTCAATGTTTTTATCTAATTCTACGGCCCTATCTTCAGGAACGGTAGACATTTCTGGCCCAGAGTTAAACCAGATAATGTTCAGTCCATTCATCACGTGTTTTTCTATTCGTGCATTGTTTCCTTCTGGTTTATTTAAATTCTTTCACATTTATAGACGAAGTGTTGACTCCCATATGCACCATATTCCACATCACTCACGAATTCTTCCCAACAGTCTGTGCGTGCTCTACTTCTTAGGGATATTGTAGAACCTCTAGCAGCTATCTAACGTTGTCTAGCTTGATCAGTTTTCGGCTATAGGTACGTTTCATACGCCATTTGTTTATCCCTGAGGGCCTGAGGGACAGAAGTCTGTTATTGATTTTTCTTTGAACAGTGTAATTGTATACTTTTATTCATTTTTTATTTGTAGTACTGTTTTTTCCTTAATTTTTGATCACCTAGTTCTTGCGAGGGAACGTCACAATATACTGCTGTACAAATTACATCAACAAAAAAGGCCACACAGCGTGAAAAGGAAGATATAAAATGAACATAGAGTTACTAAGAAAGGGAACCAAGGCTGTATCTGGAATGGCACTTTCAAAAATATTTGAGGTTTTCAGAGACAGCAAAGAACATGGAAAAAAATGTTAATGTGAAGTATAACTGATGAGAGAATTAGAGTAGCAAATTAATTAGATTAACTAATGGTACAGTAAAAATAGCAGTTGACTTTTGCTCTTTGGGCAGAAAAATGACAATAAGCTAAGTAAAGGAGATATAAAGTCCATAATGATCCCAACAAAATAAGAAATTTTTTAAAAAGAGTAATTTGTAAACTTTGTAAACTTCTAATAGAAATTTAAGTGTTAGGAAATATTTTATGAATGTGTTCGTCTGGAATGTAGCGTTGTATGGAAATAAAACATCGATCAGAAGCAGTTAAGACAAGAAGAGAATAGAAGCTATTGCAATAATGTGTTAGGGAAGAATGCTGAAAATTATATGTAACTCGAGTTCCTAATTAGGAGGTACTGAATCGAACTGGAGAAAAAAGTAATTCATATCACTTCTTTTGTGAAAGAAGAGTTGGGTCGAAAGGACAGATCCTGAGCCAGCAAGGAACCTTCAGATTGGTAAGGGAGGAAAATATTAGGGAGTGGCAGGGAGGGGGGGGGTGAGGTGTGACCAAATTTTGAATACAGTGAGCGGGTTCTATTGGATGTAGGTTGCAGTACCTATTTGGGGATGAAGAAGATTGCACCAGATATACTTTCGTGCGAAGCTCCTAAAAGGACACCGAACGCCAAAACAAAAACAACAGTCTAAACAGCACATGACAGGCTGCCCTAGTGGACTGTGCAGAACAGTACTGCTGTCACCATGAATCAAAGACAATGTCGCTTTGAGCTGGCAACACGAAACGTAACATGGTGTCTGGACAGAAGGCCCATGGCAGCACACTCACACAGTTTACCACACACACACACAAACACAAACACACACACACAGACAGATTTATGGTGTCCCGTTCCCAACCAGCTGTGTGCTGTAATCGACGAGCGCCAGGCGACCGTCTGAATTAGGTTCGCGACTCGCCAGTTTGCGAACTTTGGCTCCCCTGCGAGGTAGACTGCACGCGTCGCAGCAGTTTGCGACGATGGCACGCGTGCCTGGGTCTCCGGGTGGGTCGGCCGCACGCGTGATAACGGGTTAATTAAGGTGCTCTTTATCGAGACAGCAGCGCGGCAACACGTCTAATTAATCAGCGCCGATCGGTGCGGCGTGCGAGCGGTGGGCAGTACACAGGAAGGGAGAACTGCGCTCGGGAGCGTTGCCAGTGGAAAAACCGCTGTAGTGTGCTTCATTAGCAAAGCGCCGATCGTGATGCGGACAGTTTACGGATAATATTTATGGGGAGCGTGAGGGATGCCAACGATGAACGCATAATAGCACAGGGTATTTGCCTTGTAATGGCGTCGGATGCAACGCATATCAACGTGGCAGAGGGAGTTAAAACCAAAGCATCCATACTAGAAAGCGGGTAAATTAAAAAATTGTTGAAAGTGGCCTTATTTATACGATTCCAATGACTGAATTTGACATGTTGCAATCGTTTGATGAACTAAAGCTAGAGTTCGTTCAACATCTTTCTGCCGTTTGGGAATGGCACAAGCAGTATCCTTAAGGAATCACAACAAGAAATCATGAGTCCGATAGGCCACAACTGGTAATGTATAGGATTGGCAAGCAAGGCACATAGGTTGCTGGAGTGGAATGCTGAACCCATTTGAGGATAAAAAAATTTATTTTCACCGTGTTAATTGATACAGAGCACCGGTGACAACACAATGATTAATTAGTATTTGATAATTACGGTGATTTACACCAATTATTCAATTGTATAAAAGCAATGAGAATAATACAAAAAAATTTAAAAGAAAAACAGCCTTATGGCTGCAACTTTTAACTCATAAACAATTAGAATAAAATGTTCGCAAGAGAGCTTCTTTAAAGTTTGGAAGGTAGGGGACGAGGTACTGGCAGAAGTAAGGCTGTGAGGACGGGGCGTGAGTCGTGCTTGGGTAGCTCGGTTGGTAGAGCACTTGCCCGCGAAAGGCAAAGGTCCCGAGTTCGAGTCTCGGTCCGACACACAGTTTTAATGTGCCAGGAAGTTTCATAAAAAATTAGTTTACACAAATATAACTTTTACGTAACTACAGATCTGAGCTCACTTGCCAGTTATCAGGCCTTGTGAATATGAAATATAACAATTTGTAAAAGCTATTAGGTATCAAAAAAATACTCAGATAGCAAGATCTCATAAATACGTGAATCAATTATTATTAGAAACATTCGGCAATATGATGCTATGGTAGCCAGAAAATCTACACAGCAGTCAGCACATTCTCGACGTTTGGCGTTTACATCGGCCGCGCGTCTGAATTCCGTGCTCGAGAGCTCAAGGGTCAATAACAGGCAGGAGGGCCTGCGCACACCAATAATGGCTTCTAGACCACACAGATCCAATATTAATACACAGTTCACTAGAGTACTAACAGCCAAGCACTGGGTAGCGCCAAATGCAGGAAAAGGTATTAAACGTTATAGTGTGACAACCGCAGTTCCTATCAAATCAATAGTTCACTAAACAATCTCCAATGACGTGAAATTTCACTTGATAAATTTATAAACCACAACTGGTTCAAAGTGATAATGACCAAATAATCCGCACACATCCTTAAATACTAAACCACCGTTTGACAGAGCAAAATTGTTAATATTATAGTTGCCAACAAAAAGGAAGTTGAAGATTCAATAATAATAAAAACAGGAATCGCCGAATATCGGCCACAATTGTAACACTACAGAACCAAGGCACAGCGCAGTTACATGGACTTGTAATACCAAGTATCCCCGACCCAGGTCCAAGTGGTTTAAGGAATGAGTAGCTAAAACATAAGTGGCTACACGGGGCAGTAACACCCAAAAGTTCCACCACAATATGGCTCACCATTTAAAGTTAGTCCAGGAGCTCGCCGTTAACAAGCACGTCAGGGTATACTCCCGTGCTCTCCTCAGGAATCGAGATAGATACGACTCTTAAACAGAGCCTACAGTATGTTGACTGGTGACTGCTTGCGCGCTCCAGTACCGCTCGCCCCCAGATCCAGTGGCGAAATGTAAACACCGTGAGTCCTCGCAGTGCACCAAGCACCAACTGACTATTGCTCCGTGAGCTGTCTTCCCTTTGTCACTGCCCCCGACCGAGTCTCCTTCATTATTCCCAACCTAGTCTCTTCCTTTCTCACGAGCCACGGCCGTCCTAAATAGAGGGCGCTAGCCAACCAGGACGCCGCAAAGCGCGTAACTTCGACAGAGAAACTTATCCTGCTGAGAGCATCGTAGGATGCCACAGCTCAACATCCCCCCCCCCTTTTAATGCGGAACTGGAGGGGAGCAATTTTCGTTCTCTGGAGTGCTACCCTTATATGTGTCACCTACCCCAGCTGCCTTAATCTGGCTGAGATATGCCCTGGTTTGTTTACCTGATTTTACATTCTTGAGTAGGACGTTCACCGGTGATAGCTTTTTCAAAACCAGATATGGTCCCACAAATCTCAGCAACAACTTCTCTGCAATCCTCTGGCTGCCTTGAGCTTGCCTGTGGAAGTTTCTCAAAAATACTCTGTCCCCTGCCTCCACTCATTCCACCCGCCTGCCTTTGTTACACGTTTCTCTTTCTCGGCTGTGTGCTATTTTGATGTTCTTTTTGGCTGCCTCCCACGACCGCTTAATGTTCTCAGGACTAAACTGTTCTGGCAACAACTCATTGAGAGTCCACAAATTGGCCAACGGTAAGTTCAGGCTGAAAGAAAACATTAATTTGGCGGGAGCCGTTCTATGCGCCTCGTGATTTGCAGTTTTTAACGCGAAGGACAACCAGTTAAGGGTTAAATCCCAACTCCTCTGCGACACAGAACGATAGCCGGCCGGTGTGGCCGAGCGGTTCTAGGCGCTTCAGTCTGGAACCGCGCGACAGCTACGGTCGCAGGTTCGAATCCTGCCTCGGGCATGGATGTGTGTGATGTCCTTAGGTTAGTTAGGTTTAAGTAGTTCTAAGTTCTAGGGGACTGATGCCCTCAGATGTTAAGTCCCATAGTGCTCAGAGCCATTTGAACAATTTGAACAGAACGATAAGCAATCAGGCCGGCTTAAGATTACGGTTAATCCTTTCGGCGAAGGAGGGTTGCGGGTAGTAGGGCGTTGTGGTGACATGTTTTATGTCCAGATCAAAACAAAACTTCCGAAACTTTTTGGAAGTAAAAGCAGTAGCATTATCACTGACCAGTGCCTTGGGCTGTCCAAAATTGGCGAATATCCTCTCCAAATGCAGCATATTTGCTGTTGATATGTTACTATCACTAGGGATGAGCCAGACAAACCTGGTGAAAGCATCTACAATTACTAACACGAATCAGTTTCCCTTTTGAGTGAGAGGTAAGGGTCCCAGGTAATCAATATATAATTGTCCAGAGGCTCATACTCCCTAGTAGAGTAAAGGAACCCTCGTCTAGGCCCAGTATCTAGCTTGGTTGTTTTAGACACCTCACACTGGGCAACCATCATGCGAATGTCCTAATCCATGCCCATCCAGGTCAATTGTTGTCCGACCTTTAGCCAGGTTTTATTGAATCCCATATGACCACGATACTAGGACTGGTGAAAATAACTGAATACCCCTGATATTAAGCTCTTAGGTACGCACAATGCAGGCTGGTTATCTCTACGTGCATGATAATACAAGAAGTTATTTTGCAAGGAATGTCCGGGTACCTGTTCACCAGCCTTTAATTTGACCCGAACAGATTCTATTTCAGGTCCAGCCGTTGTTCTGCCTTGAGATTAGTAAATAATGAAGGAATTTCAGTTAAGACCCCCATAGCGTACCTGCTTCCACCTAACTCTCCACCCTGCGTTCCTCCTTAGGCTCATGGAACATCCGATTCAAAGCATTGGCAGTTTGATTCTCTCCCCCTCTTATATGGCCACCGTCAAACTGAAAGGACGATATCCTAACCGCCCATCGGCCTATCCGCCCAGTTTTGCGAGGTAAAGCCAAAGGCCAACTGGTTATCAGTCTCTAGCCTGAATGCGATGCTCAAGACGAAACTTGAATCTTTCTAAGGTAAACAAGACGGCTAATGCCTCTAACTCATACACTGAATTCTTAGTTTCAGCCGCTGACAATGCACGAGAAGCGTAGCCTGGCGGGCCACTCTCCCTGTTCTGTTCTTGCAACAGAACCTCCGCCACCCCCACATTGGATGCGCCCATTTGTACTACAAAGGGCCAATTGAAGTCAGGTATACCTAATACCGAAGTCGTGCTTAACGCCTGTTTCAACCCTTCAAAGGCGGCTTGCTACGATTCCCTCCAGATAGATTTTTCGCTCTTCCGACGTAAATGGTTAAGTGGTGCCACCAACTGAGCGAAATTGGGAATAAATTTACGAAAACTGGTAATGCCCTTCTTATCTCGTGGTGCAGGGAACTGACTGATGACTTTAGTGCGGAAATTCGCGCTATAATCACCACATCATCTAAATAATTATACACAAACTTGAATTTCAGATCGCCCAAAACCGAATCCAACAGTCGCGACAAAACCGCCGCAACAGCAGCGAACCCAAGAGGCACTCTATTGAATTTGAATAAGTTGTAATCAGTACAAAATGCTCTAATACGTTTGGACTTCTCAGCCTGAGGAATCTGATAATATGCTTGGGTCAAGTCAAGGACAGTGAAAACCTGAAAACCTTAGCGCCAGCAAACCAAGTAAAGCAATTATGAAGTTCTGGAAATGGAACGGATTCCAAAACAATCTTCTGATTTAAGGCCCGGTAGTCAACCACCTGCCGAACACCTTCATCATGAGGCTTGGGAACTAGGAAAATCGGAGCTGCATACGGCGGGACGGAATGCCTAATTACACCATCCGCTAATAGCTGATCTACAATTTCCCGTAGTTTTTTCATTTTAGGTGGAGACAATCGGTACGGTGTTTGGTGTGCGGGGTTCTGATCCGTGAGTTTAACATTATACTCGATTTTACTAGTCACGCCCAACCGATCCGTCAATACTTCAGGAAATTCTTCCAAAAACTTAATGATCTCAGCTGCTTGAGTTTCCGGCAGATGGTTCACATCTGCCCTGTTCTTAAAAGAAAAACTACCACTCGCATAATTCACTATACATCGCGTTAAGCGCACAAAATTACGTTCCAATGGCATTTTTGACTGCCAGCCCTTCAACAACAAGGCATACCAAGAGACCTTGAATTCTTAATTTAAAACGAGCCTGGCCTACCACTTCAAGAGGTCGCCCATCCAAAGAACAACAAGAATGATTAACTCGACCCAACACCCGTAATCTAGCTGTACGTCGGTATCTCTGATACCAAGCATAGTGAACCAGGGAACCACTGCTGCCTGAATCAACTAAAGCACAAACAGTTTTAGTACCTCTCACCGCACATACGTAAGGGAGGCGGTCACCATCTACAACACGTATTTTACGACCTCCCGCCGGAAGTTTTCTGCGGAAAGCTGACGGGACCTTTTTCTTATCGCGTCAGCTATTTATTCCTCTACTCTTCCAGCTAGGCCAATGTCTAACGAAATGCCCTGATTCTCCACAACGGTAGCACACTCCTTTAGCTGTCGAACCCTTCCGATAATGCTGAACGTCAATATCATTTACTCTATCCCGCTACAGCTTGCTTCTAATCCTCCACGTTTGTCATCAGCATAACGAACATTTTCAATTTTAGTTAACAGTTCGTCAAGTTCGGCAAAGGAAGATGATTTACCGCTAAAGAGAATTCTACTCCTATCGGCGGACCGCATACTTCCCAAAATATTCGTGACCGCTTCAGCCTCTGAGAGTTCAACACACAAGGCTAAGATAGCAAGACGGACCTTGTTAACATTATGGGATAGTGTTTCACCCTTTCTTTGTATCCGATAAACATATTTATCAATCATGTCTTGCTTCTCACGAGTACCAACACATTTATTTAAGAGCGTTTTCAGGAAATTCCATAATGTTTTCTGGTTCTCTAAGGCCTCAGCAGTAATCCTGGCTAAACACCGCACAGCTAAAGGATTAATATGTTGCAGTACTACACTATGACTGACACCCAACACGTTGGCCTGCTCATGAAACCTAACTGACAACCACAAAAATTCACATAACTCGGTAGTACTTTCCACTGCCAATTTTGATAGTCCATTAAGAATCGCGATTATCGGGTTAGGTGATCTCGCGAACGCAATATGACTGCTTGACACTGACCTTTCATGACTAGCATTAACCTCAATATTTTGCTGATCCTCACGCCAATTGAAACACAACTTTTCTGCTCCACGGCTAAAACATCGTACTGAAACTTTTGAAGCTCCGACAACACAGGAGGATCTTTACTAACAGCACGCATATCGGGCATTCCATTAACTAAATGGTCTAGCAGGGTCTGTATCCGGAAAATATGCCTTCGTGACGGGGAGGAAACTTCAAAACCTATCACGTCAACCTGAATATCACCTAACAAATTTCTCCAAGAAGGACGGCTTCACTCACCTCTCCCACCGATTCCTGCGAAATGTGTACTGGCAAGGTCAAGGCAGTCCGCAAGCGCTGAACACGTTTCGCTATGCTTCCTTTCTCACTTTGCTTCCGAATCCTTAGTTCATATTGCAGACAGTTTGCTAAGACTGGCTATACCGATGACCTTCCTTGCTCTTATGGAATCCATACTGTAACAATATACAGTCACAATCCTCCTTCCTCGCGAGCCGCGGCCGTCCTAAATAGAGGTCGCTAGCCAACCAGGACTCGGACGGCGCATAACATCGACAGAGACACTTGTCCTACCAAGAGCAGCGCAGGAAGTCACGGCTCAACAACACCTTCGAAATAATTTTTAAATGAAAATACTAAACTAATAAAATGGACATGTGGTTAGCTGTATGAACAATAGCATCGTCGCATGTGGCTGCTCTCTCGGTTTAATGTTAACAAATTATCAGATCTCGAAGTAGCGCTCAGGTATTGAGGTTCAAATGGTTCAAATGGCTCTGAGCACTATGGGACCCAACATCTGTGGTCATCAGTCCCCTAGAACTCAGAACTACTTAAACCTAACTAACCTAAGGACATCACACACATCCATGCCCGAGGCAGGACTCGAACCTGCGACCGCAGCAGTCCCGCGGCTCCGGACTGAGCGCCCAGAACCGCTAGGTACTGAGGATTTTATAAGGATTCGCCCTCATGACACTGGCTGTGGTCTGCGACAACAGCCACCAGTGTTAATGTGAGAGAAGCAGAGAGATGAAACCAGAGGTCTGAACTAATACAGATGAACGATCAGCAGGAACTCAGACACACTTTCTCTAAGTCCGTTACTCAGTCCAGCTGTGTTTCCAAATGGTTCAAACGGCTCTGAGCACTATGGGACTTAACATCTATGGTCATCAGTCCCCTAGAACTTAGAACTAACCCGGGAACCCGAGCGTGGGAAGCGAGAACGCTACCGCACGACCACGAGATGCGGACTGGGTTTCCAAGTTGTAGCCGCAAAAGACAGTTGTTTCTTTAAAACATACACCAATGCTGGTCACGTAGAAGTTTCTAGTGACACAGCTGTATCAGGCCTGTTATAAGCACGCCGTTATCAGTTAATACTCCTGAAAATCCGTAAATCAGCATTCTTCCAAGCTTATAAATGCTGAGCGAAGGCATTCAAGAGCGGGATCTCCACCCTGGAAAATAAGAAGTACCAACAGTTAGCCCTGGTTCCATCCACATAATGCCATGCAGGTGACAATTGTCACTTTCCTTTTACATTGTTATGCCCCACTATGGAGCATGTTTCAACTTATTCCACTGCCGTGCTTGTTTTCTTATTCTATCACAGTAACTTCTACAGATGAAGTAAAAATTTACGTGTAAGGAATGTGACTTGGTATTTGGAATTGAAATTACTCTTCACGGTAGAAGATTGGTTATTAAAAGTGTCACCAACAATATGCTCTCTCTCTCCCTCTCTCTCTTTCCAAGCATTTGTCCCGACTTGCGGGGTCTGCTGGTTAATCAGATGTGGCATGTTAATTTTAAGGAGTGTCGCCACCCTATACCCCTGGGAGGGAATTAGTGTAGCCAACTGTCTGCATCTAGTGTAATCCATGGAAGAGTGCGAATGTGTTCAGATGTCTGCGAACCGTGTACCTGAGGTGGAAGGTGGGGACCAGCCCAGTATTCACCTAGCGGGATGTGGCAAACCGCCTAAAACCCACATCCAGGCTGGCCAGCACACCAGCACTCGTCGTTTTCGGCCGGGCGGATTCGATTCGGGGCTGACGCGCCTTCCCGAGTCCAGGAAACAGGGCGTTAGCGCTCTCGGCTGCCCTGGCGGGATACCAACAACATGCACCCCAAGACATATACACACTACGAAGACATATATGCACTATGAAGAAATTATCAGAATGGAACGGAAATCGGTAGATGCGATGTACACTTATAGACAAACAGAAGATTAAAATTTCTGCTGGCCGGTGTGGCCGAGCGGTTCTAAGCGTTTCAGTCTAGAACCGCGCGACCGCTACGGTCGCAGGTTCGAATCCTGCCTCGGGCATGGATATTTGTTATGTCCTTAGGTTAGTTAGGTTTCAGTAGTTCTAAGTTCTAGGGGACTGCTGACCTCGGATGTTAAGTCCCATAGTGCTCAGAGCCATTTGAACCATTAAAATTTCAGAAAAACACTGCTGGCAGTGTTTATCAGCGCTGCTCTCCACTCTCTCCAGCCGTCATTATAGAGCTGTAATGGTCTGATGATCAAACTACCACGATCGAAATCGGTCATCTGATTAAAAACATTTTAAATTTCAACACCTTACATGCTGTGTCAGACGGTTGTTACTGTATATAAAATCTATTTTGTCCTCGTTGTTCACCGATGCTGCGTGTCATGGGTAACTGATTTTATAAACTGTGTTGTTCACAGTTCACATGCGAAGTCTGTGTAACATAATACTTGCACAGTGAATGTGGTGTCCTGGTGTAACTGAGTGAAAGTTATGCATTGTGTTTGTGATGCTACATGTCTAACGTTGTGTATCAATTGTCATCTAACTCTACACACGTAGATATTATGTGACATAACGCTACTAAACAGTGGATGCGACGATCTCTTAGCGAGTTAAATAATTGTTTTGGACATTTGTGGTAAGTTCTTGTGGGACCAAACTCGTGAGGTCATCGGTCCCTAGGCTTGCACACTACTTAATTTGGCTTAAACTAACTTACGCTAAGGACAACACACACACCCATGCCCGAGGGAGGACTACAACCTCCGACGGGGTGAGCTGTGTAATCAAATTGAGCTATGTAGCCTGCACAAAATTTATCATGGTGTGTCCTACCGGTTGAAAAAAATTCTCCTGTGACCAAAGATTGACTAGCAACTGTAGCCGGAACTAGCAAATATAAACATTATCACTGACTTCCAGAATGAGACCTTTTATCTTTGTATGCCTCAGAATTATTCATGCCATTTCTTTAAGGCAGGTCCAACGTTCCTGTTGTAGGTTTGGTTATGTTGTACTGTAGCTTCAGCTGTCCTATCATCAAACATACTCGTGTATTGCTCATGGTCTTTGTAGTTCATTGAGTATTTTTCATTTATATTTGTAATGTGTTCGACATTTAGTTCTTGTGTAATATCGGTATTTCTCTTGTGCACCAAAAAAGAAGACCACTCTTCAAAGCGGAGGGACTTCACCTCTGATGATTCGGTTGTTCAAATATTAAGTTCCAACATTCGCTACCGTATTGGATCAGAGACAATGTTATTACTCTGTAGAGTAACTATCGATGACGGTGAGGAGGTTTGAGTCTCTGGATCCGGATGGCTATGGTGACGGTAGCTTAGCTGCCAGAAGCGTCACTCAAGCCGGACAGGCGCAAGGGAAGGAGCCACACGCTGTGTGTCCCACAACGGCCTGGTAATCTGTGTCCTAAACCTGCCCTTACAGTGTCCATTTTTCTGACATCTCCTGTTGTAAGTATAGGATAGGGAGGTCTCTCAGACGTAGGAAAGCCAACATCCCTAATGGAGTAACCTCTTAAAAGGAAATGAGGCACGTTGTAAGACCGCAAAGTGGCAGCCCCACTATCCAAATACACTCGCGCATCTCTTGTAAGGAACCTAGGTGAAATTTTATAATTACAACTAACTCTCAAACCACATCAGAACAAGGTCAGATGTACCGATGACGAACACGGTGATGAGGAAGGTTAAGTGTAAATGTGTGGTGTCACCGTCAGACACCACACTTACTAGGTGGTAGCCTTTAAACCGGCCGCGGTCCGTTAGTATACGTCGGAACCGCGTGTCGCCACCATCAGTGATCGCAGACCGAGCGCCGCCACACGGCAGGTCTAGAGAGACTTCCTAGCACTCGCCCCAGTTGTACAGCCGACTTTGCTAGCGATGGTTCACTGACAAATTACGCTCTCATTTGCCGAGACGATAGTTAGCATAGCCTTCAGCTACGTCATTTGCTACGACCTAGCAAGGCGCCATTACCAGTTACTATTGATGCTGTAAAACATGTACCGTCAAGAGCGATGTTCACCAATTATGGATTAAAGTTAAGTATTCCAGCATCTACGTACGTTTTTTGTTAGTCTCATTTCCTTGACCTGTTCCAGACCTCACGCCAGCCTGCGTGAGCTAAAACGCGTGCCTTTCGGCTTCCTCCTAGTGGGTTGGCTGTCTTTCCAATCTACAACAAGTGGTGACGAGGCCACACCGCGTTCGTAACTATACTGCCCTGATTTACTTGTGTAATGGCTTCGCCACAATCTCCAGATGTACTGTCCGAATTTTATCGCTTAGAGAATCAGCAGACGCAGGCCTTACTGGATGCCCTTGGACAGCTCGTCCAGGGTCAACGTGCAATGCAAAACAATGCGACAGCCGCCGCTCCACCGCTCACGCAGCCACAACACGCAGTTGCACCACCTTTTCGTCCTTTTGATGCGGCACTGGAAAGCTGGACGGAGTGGTCACGCCAATTTGGATTCCATCTCGCCCCCTACAGAATTCAAGGTAATGAGTGGCAGCCGTATCTCCTTTCGTCCGTCGGCGTCCACACGTACCATGTGATAGTCAAATTATTTCCCCGATGCGACGTAGCAACTCTGTCCTACGACGAAATTTTGTCTGCATTAGATGCATATTTCAAAGAATCAGTCAATGTAGTTGATAAAAGGTATACCATCTTTCGTACAAAACGTACGGCCGGTCAAACTAATCGGGAGTGGGTTGCAACCTTGCAAGACCTTACTCGGGATTGTGCTTTTGAGTGTCAATGTGGACTCCCTTATTCAGATACTATGCTACGTGGTGCAATTGCACAGAACGTTTCTGACGTTTGTATACGGGAACAGATTTTGAAACTAGTGAATTCCTCCCTTCAACAAGTGATGGACATATTGGATCGGCAGGACACACTTGACTTTGCTCAGGAATCATTTGAAACTTCGCCACCCGTGTGTCAGGTTAACCGGCCCGCCGGGCACGCTGCACAGAACAGTAAACAGTCCTCGCGCCCGGCCGCGCCAAAGCCACCTGGCTCTCAGCCACGTGTACCGCGCCAGCAAGCAAATGCAATGAAATCATGCCCGCGGTGTGCTACTAGACATTCGCATGAGAATTGCCCGTCCCACCAGGCTATTTGGTTTTTCTGTAATAAAAAAGGACATGTTCAAAGTGTTTGCCAGAAAAAGCTCTGATCAGAAGCTCACAACCATTCCAGGCCCTTTGCTTCGCGCTGGAATCGGAATCGAACCCGGAATACTCGGGCTCGTGAAACTTCGCCCATGGAAATTCATGTAGTTCATTCCACTCCACCCAGTGCCACTCTCTCTAACAGTGACTGTGTTTCTCTCACAAATAGTGTGCGTCGACATCGACGGAAATCCTGTCATGTCACGAGTGATTTTGTACCAGTGTCAGTTCACGTTGCACGAGACAGTCGCTCTTGTCGTCAGTAGGACAATAAGCTTTTTGTAGACTTGGACATTCACGGCAAAGTGATACCGTTCCAGCTCGATACCGGAGCTGCAGTTTCATTGATCAATCACGACACGTACAAACAGCTGGGCACACCTCCGTTGCGTGCCGCAAATGTTAAGTTAAGTAGTTATTCAGGACAAGCGATCCCTGTGTTAGGACAGTGCAGCCTTCTTGCAACATACAAAGGACAAACAAAACTTGTGTCATTTTACGTCCTTAGTTCTTCTTCTGCAGTGAACTTGTTTGGTTTCGATTTATTTCCGTTGTTCAACGTGTCTATAGTAAATCAGGTCCTATCAGTGAACCAGACTGTGCCTTCAGGCAGTGTTTCTCGTCTATGTGAAGAATTTGCAGACATTTTTGCACCAGGCCTCGGTTGCGCTAAGAACTATAAAGCTCATTTGGAACTGAAAGTAACCGCGCAACCGAAATTTTTCAGAGCGCGCAATGTTCCCCACGCATTGCGTGATGAGGTCGCAAAAACATTACACGATTTGGAATCACAAGGTGTAATTGAACATGTGCAGGCTTCTCTCTGGGCATCACCCTTAGTAATTTTGCAAAAACCTTCCGGAAAATGGAGACTTTGTGTGGACTTCAAGGCAACAGTGAATCCCCAACTAGTGACTGCAACTTTTCCTTTACCCCGCCTGAAGATCTTTTTGACAAACTGTGCCTGGGTAAATATTTTTCGATGTTGGACCTAGCAGATGCGTACTTGCAAATACCGGTGGACGAAGAATCCCAGCGCGTTTTGGTGGTTAACACGCATCTTGGTTTGTACCGATTCAAACGACTGCCATTCGGGTGTGCATCCGCCCCTGCATTGTTTCAGCAATATCTACAAACTGTTTGTGTGTCGGTCCCTACTGCAGCAAACTATCTGGACGATATTGTGATCTCCGGAAAGACGGAAGAAGAACATTTAGCCAATCTCAGAACATTATTTCAGGTCTTGCGACAAAATAGTCTTCGCTTGCGGAAGGACAAATGTGTGTTTTTTGCTCGTGACTTACCCTATCTGGGACATGTACTCAATGCCCAAGGCATACATCCTAGTCCCGAGCACCTCCGTGCCATACAAGACTTGCTTCGCCGCAGAATTTGAAGCAGCTACAGAGTGTGCTGGGAAAAATCAATTATTATCATCGCTATGTGCGCCACGCCTCTTCCATTTCAGCTCCGCTTCATCGCTTACGTCGTAAAGGTGTTCCGTTCGTCTGGACGACGGAATGCGAACGCGCCTTTCGCCAGTTGAAATCGGCGTTGCTTTCCAATACTTCCCTTACGCCATTCGATCCCTGGAAGCCCCTTTTGTTGATCGTGGATGCATCGGATTTCGGGATCGGTGCTGTGCTTGCGCACAAAGATGGATCGCATGATCGCCCTATTGCCTTTGCGTCGAAATTGCTCTCGTCTGCGCAAAGAAATTATTCACAGATCGAGAAAGAAGCATTGGCTCTCGTATTTGGTGTTACTAAGTTTCATGATTTCTTGTATGGTCGTCACTTTACCATCATCACAGACCACAAACCTATGACATCGCTTTTTCATCCGAACAAGCCTGTACCTCCGCGTACAGCGCAGAAATTCATTCGCTGGTCTATTTTCCTCTCGCAGTACCGCTACGATATCCTGTATCGGTCCACTGCTAAGCACTGAAAAGCCGATGCGTTGTCTTGTTTACCTGTTGCTGAGGATAGAGCATTCGATTCCTCCGAACTTGCTTGCATGTTCATTGATGCGGAAATCGATGACGTGGTCGAATAGTTTCCGATTGATTTTCGTCGTGTAGCTACAGCCACAGCTGCTGACCCTGTCCTTGCTACCGTTCTGCGTTTTGTTGCTATGAAATGGCCCTTGTCAAAGGCACGGATCAGGTATCCGTTGGTTCGCCGATTTTTTGCTCACAAGGCGAGACTTTTTGTACGACGTGGTGTTTTGCTGTTGCGTTCTGATAATGATCAGTCCAGGGTCGTGGTCCCACGTTCGTTACAGTCCTCTGTCTTACGGCTTCTCCACCAAGGAAATTGGGGTATAGTGAGAACGAAACAACTTGCTCGTCAGCGCTGTACTTGGTTCGGAATCGATGCTGCGATTACGCATATGTGCTTTTCTTGCATGGCGTGTGCCGAACAACAATCCGCACCACCGCGGAAATACTTTGAATGGTCAAAATCCACTTCCCCTTGGCAACGCTTACACATCGATTTTGCTGGTCCATTCTGGAATGCTCGATGGTTGGTTGTGGTAGATTCGTTCAGTAATTTTCCTTTTGTTGTCCGGATGTCTTCCACGACGTCATCTGCCACCATCCAAGCGTTATATGCTATCTTTTGCATTGAAGGTCTTCCGCAGACTATTGTTTCCGACAGTGGCCCACAATTCATGTCCGCAGAATTTCAGTCATTCTGCAAGGCCAATGGTATTCAACATCTGACATCCGCGCCGTTTTCGCCTCAGTCAAACGGTGCCGCGTAACGATTGGTCAGGACTTTCAAGTCACAGATGTTGAAGTTAAAAGAGTCGCATTCTCGGGAGGACTCGTTGTTGATCTTTTTGTCCTCGTATCGCTCTCAGCCCCGAGATGGTCGCTCGCCGGCTGAGTTGCTCCACGGTCGTCCTCATCGAACCTTGATGTCTCTGCTACATCCGCCGCAACAGGTTCCTGTGCAGCGGCAGCCACCTGCTTTTGCTCCAGGCGACGTTGTATACTACCGCAACTATCGAGGTTCATGGCGTTGGCTCGAAGGGCGCATTCTTCACTGCCTCGGCCGCGCTATGTATCTGGTTTTGGGGGCCTCTGGTGAGGTGCGTCAGCATCTCAATCAGCTGCGCCTCTGTCGTCGCACGGGATCTGCCGCTCCCCGTCTGCTTTCAGAGACGGTGCCGTCCGGCCAGCGCCCCGGGGACCCATCTACTGGCTCGCCTCAGCCCCAGGTGTTACCGACGATGCCTTCCATTTTGCCCCATGGCGACGCGCCGCCGCCGCCGCCGCCGCCGCCTGTTCTCCCGCCGGCGCCGCCCGCAGTGGACGCGTCGCTGCAACCGCCGGGCGCCTCCCTCGGTCACGCGCCGCCGATCGCTTCCCGTGACCAGTTGTCCTCCGCCATGGAACTCTTGCCCACTCCGGACCATATGTCGTCTTCACCCGTCGGGTGCCAAGGCCCGATGGAGGTCGACCCTTCGGCCCCTCCTGTCTCTCTGCGGGTGCATACACCGCATGTTGGCGTGCACCCTGGAGCTGGTTTTCAGGCGTTTACTAGCTCCCCTCGGTCCGAATGGCAGGGTGCAGGTGGCACAGCCTCGCCTGTTGTTAGGCTCCCCACCTCGTCGCATACGTCGACATGGGGTCCTCCCCACAGCGGGCGGAAGCCTTATGCCACAACCGTCCGCCGATTTGCGGGGGAGGAATTTGGTGTCACCGCCAGACACCACACTTACTAGGTGGTAGCCTTTAAATCGGCCGCGGTCCGTTAGTATACGTCGGACCCGCGTGTCGCCACCATCAGTGATCGCAGACCGAGCGCCGCCACACGGCAGATCTAGAGAGACTTCCTAGCACTCGCCCCAGTTGTACAGCCGACTTTGCTAGCGATGGTTCACTGACAAACTACGCTCTCATTTGCCGAGACGATAGTTAACATAGCCTTCAGCTATGTCATTTGCTACGACCTAGCAAGGCGCCATTACCAGTTACTATTGATGCTGTAAAACATGTACCGTCAAGAGCGATGTTCACCAATTATGGATTAAAGTTAAGTATTCCAGCAGCTACGTACGTTTTTTGTTAGTCTCATTTCCTTGACCTGTTCCAGACCTCACGCCAGCCTGCGTGAGCTAAAACGCGTGCCTTTCGGCTTCCTCTCATAGTGGGTTGGCTGTCTTGCCAATCCACAACAAAATGGATTGCTAGTATGCAAGCAAAATGGTATGTCAGTGGTTTAGCGAACAGAGAAGAGTTGGGAGAAGGCCAAAATCGATACAGCTTCCATAACAGAAACAAACAAAAAGTACGAAAGACAATGTTTGAAGGTACAGCAGAACACGAAACCAGGAGAAAGCAAGCAATGAGATTATCATGTATGTACATAAGATATGGAAAAAGATACTTATAGGATTATTAAATAAACGAACGAATTATAGTTTTCCTTGTCAAAGAAGCGAGAAACATCTTGACCTGACCATCATTGCAGTTTACGATCTGTCGAAGGAAAAATAGAAGAACCCGTAGAATTCTATGAGAAACTGCAATCCGTTTTGGCCAAGTCCAGCAATAAGTGGCATATAATATTGACAGAACATTCAAATTCAAGGGTAGTATACCGAAGTTTGTGCGAACGATGGGAGAAAAAAATCATGAATAACAATGACCGACTTTTTTTATAGACTTTCTCTTACCAAACTAAAGATAATCAATACAGTCTTCCTGAAAAAAATATAGTCATAAATACAAATGGTCAGCTCTAGGATTTAAGTCTATAATTGACTAGTCTTTTAGTGACTTCATTATAATTAATGAAAAATTAGAATGCAAAGAAAGAGACAAGAATATACAGGGGACATGACTATTTATTGATGATATCTTAGATATGTACACCAAATGGGGAACGAACGAGAAATTGACAGCTGAAAAGATAAAAGAAAATATCTACGAAGTATATCTACTAAATGCACATAGCATGTGAGGTCTCTACCAGAGGAGATCTAATCAAGAATCAGAACAGAAATGAGAAGCGGATAAAATAATGAAGGAATGAAAAATCAGTAGATACTGAACTTAAGAATGCAGCTAAAGAGGCCTTCGAAAAAAGAAAAGGGTTAAAAAGTTGGATATCAGACGTCGATAAAGCTACGAAGGAAAAATATGACGCTTATCTTACGTACCTCTATGAACCAACAGAGGAGACTCACCAATTTTACAAACAATGGACAAATGCAGCAAATGGAGCAGTGAAACGAGCTCGTCAACAATCTTAGGCTAGGTTTCTAAGTATTATAGAAGACGATATTCACAGAAGGCAATAAGTAACACCCAACAAGAAAAATGGATAGAATATTGGCCGGCCGCTGGTGGCCGAGCGGTCCTAGGCGCTTCAGTCTGGAACCGTGCGACCGCTACGGTCGCAGGTTCGAATCCTGCTTCGGGCATGGATGTTTGTGGTGTCCTTAGGTTAGTTAGGTTTAAGTAGTTCTAAGTTCTAGGGGACTGATGACCTCAGGTGTTAAGTCTCACAGTGCTCAGAGCCATCTGAACCATTTTTTTTTTTTTTTTTTGATAGAATATTACACAAACTTGTGGTTTGAAGAAACATGCTCCACAGGGAATAGTGAGGATGAAATTGAAACATAATGTGTAGATGATTTATGCATTGATGAGTTAAGAGAAGCCCTCAGTTTCACAAGGAATAGGAAAGCTACTGGTATGGATGGCATAGAGACTGGACTACTAAAATATGGAGGCACCCATCTACAGAAGAATTACTATATTTATTTCAAATGTAATGGAAAATGGAGAATATGTGTAACACTAAATAGATGTCGAAAACGAGGAAAGAAACAAGGCTGAAATTTTATAAGATAACGGCAGTTCCAATACTTGTTTACGAAATTGAATCGTTGGTTATAAGTAAACCTTAAGAAGTCCCGTTAGGTTTCTAAGAGGAATTAATGGATGCACAAGAGTCGACAGATTTCGAAATTAGGAAAGAACAAAATGTATTTAACATTGTCAATAAAATACAAGAAAATACGCGAAAGTGGACTGAACATCTCTAAAGAATAAGTGGAGAAAAATTACCTCCGCAGCTAAGAAGATTTAAGCCAGTTGGGAGAAGTCAAGGAAGAACGAGGAAGTGATGGGTAACGTAACAGGCAAAGCATGAAACGGCCTAATTATTGAAGTGAAGATTATGATGATGATGGTGATGAGTATGATGATGAAATTCCGATCTTGACCAATAAAGGATGTTTTCTGGATAGAAAAATGGTTCAAATGGCTCTGAGCACTATGGGACTCAACTGCTGAGGTCATTAGTCCCCTAGAACTTAGAACTAGTTAAACCTAACTAAACTAAGGACATCACAAACATCCATGCCCTAGGCAGGATTCGAACCTGCAACCGTAGCGGTCTCGCGGTTCCAGACTGCAGCGCCTTTAACCGCACGGCCACTTCGGCCGGCCTTCTGGATAGAATAAAAGTAAACAAATGTAGACCACGTATCTCCAGTAAACTGCAGCGTAATCATGTAGATGCAAAATCAAATGTAAAAGTATGACTGTCGACGCCTGTGCTCATCAGTCAATCGACGTGTGATGGAATATGCAGCTGCCACAAGACAACCTTGTGTGTCTAAGCTCCCCATTCTCTATTGCTTGCCAGTCAACTACTACACTAGCACAGCAAATAACATTTCACACAACCACGTCTCCACCGTCGTCTTGACTATAGGCAGTGCAAGACGTCCCATAACTGTGACGGATCTTACCACGTGACGTTAGGTAAATGACTCCATGTTTAGGTTCTCACCTTAGGAATACAGCAGCTGCAACGTTCTGAACAGAAGCGCTGCATTTAGGTCCCACAATTTTTGATGCTCTTATTGTGTCTGTTTATTTTGGATTAATAGCGCAGTTTGTAGCAGAGAGGGGTTTTACTAAAATTATGGGTAGGTATGCGCGATGTGTGACACACCATCGCTACCTAGTTCTGCATCGCAGTTAATCAGGCACGGAGTGCTTATTTACGGCGCTGTGTGCCACTGAATACTTCAGACTGATGACTGACGTCACGCCTGTGTCCTCTGCTGATTATTCAACGGCACGTGTTTTGTCGATAATGCGTCCCGCTCACACTGGCAGCTTCCTACAATACGGTCTGGGGCGCGTTCCTCTCGAGGGAAACAGCCCACTGCATGTGAAGTGGAAGCTTCGCTTCTGTATTCGTGTTCCCCGGTTACACCGATACAGAGCTTGACTTACAAGCTGGGAATGCTGTTGTCAGAGTTTGGTTTACAATCCTTGACCATTTTAAGAGTGTTGCACTTTGTTTGTCTGCGTGAAGTACTGAGGTAACGTCGATGTACAAAGTCCTTCAATAAATAATGTACATAAGTTGGTATCGAACATGGTTCTCCATCTTTGAGACTGACCAGTCCCAGCAGAAATCTACAACTGAGGTCCAATCCCTTCATTTCAATATTTGAGAACACCTCATTTTCAAACACTCTAGAATTCCAAGTGAAAGTAAATATCCTATGTCTGTGGTGTTATGGTCAAAATACTAAGATGGAGAGAATTTCCCCTGTTGCAGCTTTGTAGATGTTTGTGTTAGACTGCGTAAATACAGAGAGAGAATATTCGTAAAACAGTCAAACAAAGTATAGTCACCTAACGTTACCGCTGGATGTATTTCGTAAACCACATCAAATACTGACGAATCGATTCCACAGACCGAACGTGAGGAGAGGCGCTAGTGTAATTGGTTAATACAAACCATACAAAAATGCACGGAAGTATGTTTTTTAACACAAACCTACGTTTTTGTTAAATGGAACCCCATTAGTTTTGTTAGCACATCTGAACATATAAAGAAATACGTAATCAATGCCGTTTGTTGCATTGTAAAATGTTAATTACATCCGGAGATATTGTAACCTAAAGTTGACGCTTGAGTACCACTCCTCCGCTGTTCGATCGTGTGTATCAGAGAACACCTAATTACCCTCCAATGCTAAATTTGTGATCCCTTGATGCCTCAGAACATGTCCTACCAACCGATCCCTTCTTCTAGTCAAGTTGTGCCACATACTCCTCTTCTCCCCAATTCTATTCAATACCTCCTCATTAGTTATGTGATCTACCCATCTAATCTTCAGCATTCTTTTGTAGCACCACATTTCGAAAGCTTCTATTCTCTTCTTGTCCAAACTATTTATAGTCCATGTTTCACTTCCATACATGGCTACACTCCATACTAATACCTTCAGAAACGACTTCCTGACACTCAAATCTATACTTGATGTTAACAAATTTCTCTTCTTCAGAAACGCTTTCCTTGCCATTGTCAGTCTACATTTTATATCTTCTCTACGTCGACCATCATCAGTTATTTTGCTTCCCAAATAGCAAAACTCCTTTACTACTTTAAGTGTCTCATTTCCTAATCTAATTCCCTCAGCATCACCCGACTTAATTCGACTACATTCCATTATCCTCGTTTTGCTTTTGTTGATGTTCATCTTATACCCTCCTTTCAAGACACTGTCCATTCCGTTCGACTGCCCTTCCAAGTCCTTTGCTGTCTCTGACAGAATTACAATGTCATCGGCGAGGCTCAAAGTTTTTATTTCTCCTCCATGGATTTTAATACCTACTCCGAATTTTTCTTTTGTTTCCTATGCTGCTTGCTCAATATACAGATTGAATAACATCGGGGAGAGGCTACAAACATGTCTCACTCCCTTCCCAACCACTGCTTCCCTTTCATGCCCCTCGACTCTTATAACTGCCATCTGGTTTCTGTACAAATTGTGAATAGCCTTTCGCTCCCTGTATTTTACCCCTGCCACCTATAGAATTTGAAAGAGAATATTCCAGTCAACATTGTCAAAAGCTTTCTCTAAGTCTACAAATGCTAGAAACGTAGGTTTGCCTTTCCTTAATCCTTCTTCTAAGATAAGTCATAAGGTCAGTATTGCCTCACGTGTTCCAACATTTCTACGGAATCCAAACTGATCTTCCCTGAGGTCGGCTTCTACCAGTTTTTCCATTCGTCTGTAAAGAATTCGCGTTAGTATTTTGCAGCTGTGACTTATTAAACTAATAGTTCGGTACTTTTCACATCTGTCAACACCTGCTTTCTTTGGGATTGGAATTATTATATTCTTCTTGAAGTCTGAGGGTATTTTACCTGTCTCATACATCTTGCTCACCAGATGGTAGACTTTTGTCATGACTGGCTCTCCCAAGGCCATCAGTAGTTCTAATGGAATGTTGTCTACTCCCGGGGCCTTGTTTCGACTCAGGTCTTTCAGTGCTCTGTCAAACTCTTCACGCAGTATCGTATCTCCCATTTCATCTTCATCTGCATCCTCTTCCATTTCCATAATATTGTCCTCAAGTACATCGCCCTTGTATAGACCCTCGATATACTCCTTCCACCTTTCTGCTTTCCCTTCTTTGCTTAGAACTGGGTTTCCATCTGAGCTCTTGATATTCATACAAATGGTTCTCTTTTCTCCAAAGGTCTCTTTAATTTTCCTGTAGGCAGTATCTATCTTACCCCTAGTGAGATAAGCCTCTACATCCTTACATTTGTCCTCTAGCCATCCCTGCTTAGCCATTTTGCACTTCCTGTCGATCTCATTTTTGAGACGCCTGTATTCCTTTTTGCCTGCTGCATTTACTGCATTTTTATATTTTCTCCTTTCATCAATTAAGTTCAATATTTCTTCTGTCACCCAAGATGTTCTACTAGCCCTTGTCTTTTTACCTAGAAGTCATTAGGTGTCACTAAAACCATAGTGTCAGAGGAACGAGTTTCGTCGTTTCCCGGTCCTAGTGCATGATCTGTTACTTATGATTTATCCGCCTTGCGTAGTGCTAAGTAAAACAAACAGCGCCAACTCTTCCCAACTACAAGCTCGTTACCATACGTTGGAGAGACTCCGCGATCCTAGGCAGAGGTCTGATGACGTGACGAACAGACCATTGCGTGGCTAGATATAAACGGCTTGAAGAGCCTTGGACCACGGCATTATGCCCGTTAAATCAAATACCAGCAATATCATTGAGTTACGTTGGGGTGAGACTCAACTGTGAATGCTCGGCATAATGCATTAAAAAATTAACTGAAAGTACGTACAACACGTTTCTAACTGTAAGAAAAATAATATCTAAATTATTCCGACAGACTATAAGAAACTACGAAAATGCTCAACTTTTAGAAATCGAAAAAGATTTCCAAAGGAACAATACAATAAACTTTAATAAATTACTCAAAACAAAACTAACCGTTTACCAACCACAAAAACTTTGCTTCAAAAAACTCTTAACAGTCAGGAAAATCGTAAGCTTTTTGCTAACTATTCTGAAAAACTATTGAACTATCTAGAACCAAAAACAGCAAACTAATGACACCATACCTAATTGAAAAGAACCTGACAAAATCGAACTGCTTGAGCAAATTAAGAGACCTAAAGAAATAAAGCATCCGGATAAGACATTATAATTTCAGAACTACTAAAATCAGATGGTCCTAACACTATAAGATAGATTACTCAACTAACGGGACACGTCCGGAAAACAGAAAATACCCGAGGACTGGAAAACTGCCCTAATTCATCAACTGCATGGAAAAGGGGCAGAACAGATGTCAATAATTACTGAGGAAACTCCCTTCTCCCTGTCACATGCAAAGTTCTTTCGCAATGTTAACTGGATCGAGCGCAAGAACAGCTAGAACCTAAAGTTGGTGAATATCAAGCACTCTTTAAACAAACAGATCCTGTGCAGAACAAGTTCTTTGTTAAAAACTAATCCTTAGGCACCAAAGGATTTCTAGCAACAATATTGTATGTACATTTTTGGATTTTAAAAAGGCCTAATACTCAGTTGATCATGAATCTCTTTTCGAAATTTCAAAGGAAAAAGTGCTAGATAAGAATGCTCTAACACTGACTAAAGGAACTGAAACCTGGAAGTCAAGGGAAGGCAGGATTCGGTATCGATTGTGGACGGGGCCATAATCAGTTACTATTGGTTGCGTTTTACAGTTACACACAATTTATCTTAAACCAGTAATTGCAGACTCACGATAAATAAAAATACCACACGTTATCAATGAACGAATAAACAACTGTGTAAATAATAGTGTTTTCATTGAGTTACAATTTAGCAATTCCCCATTATATACAGATAGAGCAGATAATGTTTTAAAAGCAAGCCACTGTTATATGGGCAGAAGGACTTGCATGCCAGGAATGACAATAAATTAAGAATTGTTTAAAATCTCCCTGCAATTTACAACTTACAGGTAATGAAATATTAAAGATAAGTCGCCACCAACACAGCAGAAGACATCAGACGCCAGGAATGGCAGTAAATAAGGTTTTAAGGCTTACTGCTAAAATACAAATACCAAATTAGAATTTTAAGGCAAAATACCACAATCACGGCTGAAGGCCTTACACGCCAGGAACGGCAATAATATAAAAAGTTAGAAACCTGATGTAAAACAGCAATTACAATAGCGAAGGTTAATTAAAAAAACAAGCAGCTGATCACCAAACGGGTGAAATAAGATGATGGTAAACTTTGTAACACAGCCCTTAACATCCACTGAAGACTACACTGCTAGGTCTTTTCCAGAAGGCGACAAGAACTATTATCTAGACATTTATAACTTTTAATGTAGGTATTACATGGTATTGTAATAAATAATACAATAATAAAACGCAAGGACCAATACATAAGTCCCTTATAGGGTACTGAGACAGATTATACCCGCAGAAAGCCCCGAGTGAAGGAGCGGTTCACTGAACTACTGGCCATCAGACCTCCTTTTAGAAACACATGTCTTATAAGAAGCAAGAGGCCACAGACGGTACTCCATGAACCGACCTCTGAGAACGTCCGGCAAAAAATACTTTCGCGAGCGATGAGATAGACAGTCAAGAGTTGCTTTAACTTCACAAGATAGTAACTCAGACTAGTGGCAGTCTAACGAATGGCTAATGATAATATTGCTGAAGCTACCTGAGGTCCGATAAACCAAATGCATCGATGGAACAATACGCCAAAGCCGGAACCGGCAGTCTGGTCTGTCCCCCCAGAATACTGTGTTTAGAGCGCCCGGAACGAGAAAGGAATCACTACCACCAGAGTAGAAGAATCACCAACCGGCCTACAGTCAAGAAAGCTGTCAAAACTACACACTTTACCGGACAGCAGCGGCAAGGCAAGGGAACGTACACTGCCGCTACATACACTAACCCCCAGGGCAGGTAACTGGGGCGTTAGCGGCCACGAGGCAAGAAAAAATACCGCTGGTTGAACTTAACAAATTGTAACAAGTTAAACGCAGTAAATAGTAATAAGAAGTCGAGGAAAGCTAATCAGATCCACCTTCCCCAAGCACTCCTCTCGCTGCTCTTCGCCTCAGCGACACTACCATCCGGGAATCCATGTGTGCCGCCATCAGTCCCGGCGTGTTCTGGCTTTGGGCGGACCTCGCTCCTCCTGAGTCCCCAACCGAACTGGCCCACTCACATGACCCAGAAAAACAACGACGTCGCCCCAAAGATAGGACAACAGTTACTACATATCGATAACCACCGCTACTGCCACTAGCGGACAGGCAACACTTGCCAAACTGAGTGGCGCCAGTCAACACGAGAAGAAGACAAACAACCGCAACCATGCCAACTAAACGATACCGTCTGGCTTCCAACAGAGGGTGGAAAGCTACAAACAGCACCAACACGAGCCGCAGCACGACTCAGAAACGTTGACTGACACTAGCTGTAAAGTTAAATTCATCAGAGAAATTTCTGAACCGTTTGACATAAAGACGGGCGTTTAACTGTGATTTGGAAAAGGTAATTACAGAACGGTTTGAGCAAAATTCAAGTCAAAATATAGATCAGTCAATGAAGTTAGGTAGAAGTAAGATTGGAGTAGCTTGTCTCACCTTTGCGGATGATCTGGCAATTTGAACAAGAGATATTATCACAGTTCAAAAACAAACTGAAATTTTTAAAGAAGTTGTGGAAAAAGTAGGACTACAAATATTATAAGAAAAAAGGGAATATATGGAATGTAACAAACAAGCACCAAAGTTTTTGAACACGGAATATGGAAAAATAAAAAGGTTTTCTCAGTTTAAATACGTGGAGGAAATCATACAAGAGAACGGTCTGGAAAAAGCAGCAAACGAAAATCTCTTTCAAAAAATGGCAGACGCATTCGGATTAACACAAAATATTTATAGTAAAAAATCACATTCTGAATTCAGCAAGCTTAGGCATTATAGTGCTGTAATCAAACTTGAATATCTTTGTGGAGAAGAAACATTAATTTTAAGTAGAAAGAGGGATATTGTAGAAATTCAAAAGAAAGAAAGAAAGATTAATAGGAAAATATTAGACCTCAAAATTACTGATGGAGAAACTTATAGGCTGAGAAGAAATATGGAAATAGAAGAATACACATACATTCATTTTGACATGAGGAAAAGAAGATTTAAACTTTATGAGCACATTAAAAGAATGACACCCACTAGGTTGACAAAACAAATAGTAGAATTCTGCGAAAACAGAAATAAGGCAAAAACTGAGCCAATTAAATGGATCGCCGCGGTTAAGGAGGATCTTAAAGTAGCAGGTATAACTCAGGCAGACGTTACAAATAGAAAAACATACAGACAAAAGATATTTGCTTGGAAAATTGGTCAGATTAAAGTTGAAAACGGACTGGAATACCGTGGTCCGATGCAAAAAAAGAGGCTTCATTTTGAAAGGATGAAACAAATTTGCACAGAAAGGAAAGCCAACCATCAAAAGCGACATTATGGATTGTACCTCGCGTGGTCCTATTGGGCCCACACGTGAATAATAAGAAAAAGTTTTTGAAGACATGTTGGTCTTATATCTGTTTTCGTGATATGTTCGAGACTGTTTTCCGTTCCGGTTGAAAGCGCCCCTGTGCTCGTACATATGCAACTTTTAATGACAAATCTTTTCACACGAAAACTGTCCAGGACGTCTGCATTGCTTTCTTCGGATAGAGTTTTCAGGTCTCCATCATGAGGCTGCAAATGTGCTAATATTTCAGTCTACATATTTGTCTGAAACACCTTCTTTCGATTACGAAACTAAATAAGTCACGATTACGTGGTAACATGAGTGCAAAACTCAGTAAAATTGTCAACATCTGTTCATACCTGTATACCTACAGTATGTACCAGATAAAAGTTTTATTATGTCTCCAGCGAGACAAAAATAATTAAATATTAAGAAAATGGTTTTTTTGTGATCTATATTATTGAGAAATGTGAAATATAAAACCAAGTCGTATGCAGTGGGACTGCACTGCCAGTTAACTGGAGCGCATTCAAAATTTCCCTCACTTGCGTCTCCTTCTCTCAGACAGCGTGGGGTGGATGTGGGGGAAATGTGCAGTGAAACTATTTGCCTTAGCGCTCGTACTCGGGCACGGCCAGCGAGCTGAAATCTTAGCCTCCCTAGTATACGATATGTGCTGTGAGTCTTATTCGGAAACAAATTTATTCCACTGATTCATGTTACTGGCTGCTGACAGGTGTTGCCCACTATACTCTTCGACCTTAAACTTGCGTGCACTAGTGCTTCGTTCTGTTTTCCTTTTGTTTTTCCATTCCAGCATTATTACTAATATGATGACAGTGTTACACAGCTGGTTCAAATGGCTCTGAGCACTATGGGACTTAACTGCTGAGGTCATCAGTCCCCTAGAACTTAGAACTACTTAAACCTAACTAACCTAAGGACATCACACACATCCATGCCCGAGACAGGATTCGAACCTGCGACCGTAGCGGTCGTGCGGTTGCAGACTGTAGCGCCTAGAACCGCTCGGCCACTCCGGCCGGCGACATAGCTGTTGTATGGGTAGTTTTACTGGTGAACAGTTGGGGAATATGCCTGCCCCACAAAGATTCACAACTGCAATGGAAGAGAGTCACAAACACGGTATGTTAAGCTATTTCGGTCGCGATGAGAGCTATATCACGTCACTTTTGCATCCGTACATACATGTTTTGTGCTGTATGCTGTACATTTGAGTTATTCCACTGTTGGTAAAGTATTTTCACAGAAACCAACTGGAGTAACAAATGAAATAAATCACAGTTAAGTTATTATGATGTTAGAACCATCGGAGGCAAGGCATCACATATACCAAAACACTGAGAAAATATCCCCGAACAACCTCCGAAACTTTATAGGCGCAGCATGGGTTGACGCTGTGTAAAAGAGAATTTTACACACTAGGACGCTAAGGGACCTCTCCGCGCTGGTTGTAAAGAAATGGGTCTCCAACGTTCCATTAAATTCATTAAAATATCAGATACGAATTCAAACTGAATGTGGCTCACTATTTTAATTCTCGCTTATTTTTACAGCGTTGTCTTCCGATTTTACGCCAACCAGCAACCATTGTCAGAGAATTGCTTTTTCCCAATTCCAGAAGTAACGAACGTAGTGACACAACGAACGAGCCGAATATATTTGCATTTCACTCCAGCTGGGGAAAAGAGGAAGTAGAAAAAAAAGGCTTAGCGTTTGGCTGAGTGAAAATTTCCCCCGACCGCGCAGCAGCGGTGAGGCGCGGTAAGTGCTGCTGGGCCGTCTGATGGGTCGCTAGCGAGAGGAGCGGACATTCAGGTCGGCCGGGCAGCAGCTCTCATTAGCAGTTAAGCGGCCGAGCCTGCGGGAACTCCAGGGCTGTTCTCGACTTACGCAGAATAACGCATAAAAGGAGTGTACCATCGCCTCTTGGCCCTACACACAAGGCGGCTGCTGGGCGCGCAAAATTTTACTCACATAAGGCGGCTATAATATCGCTTAGTACAGCCTTTATGGTTGGTCGACCTACAAAAAGTTCTCGACAATGTAAAATACGGCAAGGTAAGTAATGTAAGACATTTTTTTCTCCCCCGATTTCGACTGAAAAAAATGCGGAATTCGTTGTAAGACTTCGATAGGTAGTGGTGCTATACATAGGCTTCAGAATTGCTCTTCGGCTATCAAAGCACGCCTCCGGGACCGCTCCAGACTTGCATATGACACGGTGTCCATAACCCTTACGTTCGCACATTTCGTAATTTCCATACAGGGAGAGACAAATATTTTGTCATTTTAGCCAGTCAAGGAATGAATCCATTTTGTAATGTTTATCGCAGCCGTAATCACCAGAGGGTTGTTTGTTCATTCAGACACGCAAACGTGTCTGAAGGATAATGTAACGTGAAGATACAAACACTGAATAAACAGAAATTATGACTGTCAATCATACATCCATGCCTCTACAAGCTAAAATAACGATAAAATATGTGTCTCTTCCTGTGCAGGAACCGCCAAGTGTGCAGGCGTAAGGGTTGTGGACACTGCACCTTATGAGAGTTTAGATTCGTCGTGGAGGCATGCTCGGATAGCCAAGTTGTTGAGGCGAACACTCACGATAAGTGGGAAGCCGTGTTTCAGCGACCGGAAACAGCTGACGTAAATCACATTCGCGAAATGCGAATTCATCTCGTAATAAGAACGAAGTACTCTTATTAGAGAGGGTGTAAGAGTGGGATGTAGAATTCGTACCTAGTGTTCATTATATACATCGAAGAACCAGCGACAGGGCCGGCCGCGGTGGTCTCGCGGTTCTAGGCGCGCAGTCCAGAACCGTGCGACTGCTACGGTCGCAGGTTCGAATCCTCCCTCGGGCATGGGTTGTGTGATGTCCTTAGGTTAGTTAGGTTTAAGTAGTTCTAAGTTCTAGGGGACTGATGACCACAGCAGTTGAGTCCCATAGTGCTCAGAGCCATTTGAACCATTTTTTTGAACCAGCGACAGAAACAAAAGGAAGCTTCAAGAGTGGAATTAAACTTCAGGTTGAAAGGAAATCAGTGGCAGGATTCACTGATGGCATTTGTATCATAAGTGAAAGGGAGAGTTACACTGTCTGTCTAAGGAAATGAACAATGTAAAGAGCGGACACTATGGACTGAGAGTAAACCGGAGAAATACGAACATAGTTACAAGTAGTAGAAATGAGATGAGCGATAACGTCAGTATCAAAATGGAAGACCGCCAAGTAGACGAAATGAAAGAATTCTGCTACCTTGAAGCCAAAATAACACATGACGAACAATGCAAAGAGGACATAAAAAGCAGAGTTGCACAGGCAGAGAAGGCAGCCCTGATCGAAAGAACTCTGCTGGTATCAAACATCGGACTTATTTTGTGGAAGCAATTTCTTAGAATATACGTTTGGGGCACAGCATTGGAAACTGGAAAATTATGGGACCAAACTGCTGAGGTCGTCTGCTCCTAGGCTTACACACTACTTAATCTAACTTACGCTAAGGACAACACACATACACTCTTGCCCGAGGGAGGAGTGGAACCTCCGACGGGGGGAGCCGCGAGAACCGTGACAAGGCGCGTCGCGTCAGACCGCACGGCTACCCTGCTCGGTGGTACAGCATTGTGTGGTATGAAGTATGGACTTTGGAAAAAATGGAAAACAAGGGAATCGAAGAGTTTGAGATATGGTGCTATAGACGGATGCTGATAATTAGGCGGACTGATAAGAGATAAGGAGGCCATCCGTAGAATGGACTAGGAGAGGAAGATCTGAAAACATTGACGGGAAGGAGGGATAAAACAATGGGACATGTGTTAAGACATAAAGGAATAACTGCTGTGGTAGCAGAGGTAACTACAGATAGTGGAAGGAAGAAGAGATTAGAATACATCCAGCGCATAATTTAGGACGTTGTGTGCAACTACTACTCTGAGATGCACTGTAACGCACAGGAAAGAGATTCGTGGCGGGCTGCATTACACCAGTCGAAAGATAGATAAATAAACACACAGTCCTTAACAGAGTACGGGGCACTATTCAACAAGCGGTACCTTTAAACCCCACAAAATAATCAACTAGTGAAAAAAATTAGTCACCGCAAGGTGGTAACACGCTAATACTGTATGTGTGTACGTGTGTGCGCGCGCGCGCGCGCGCGTGTGTGTGTGTGTGTGTGTGTGTGTGTGTGTGTGTGTGTGTGTACCTGACAATGGCTTCGATTCAGCAAGAGACAAATTCTTCTTTATGTATTCCACATCCTAATAAAGCTAGTCATTGATGAGTAGAACTCTTACTGATCTCAGATCTAGGAGATATTGATCGATGCGGTTCATCTTCTGTCCTAGGTAGGCCTAAACTTGCAGGCGGCTGGGTTTAGTTGACATAAGGTGCTAGCTGGCACACAGCTTCTCTTTCATGCCTCTGAGGAGTCAGAGATCTGTTACCGTGCTAGTGGGGTGCATATGTAAATGTACAACATCCACTGTAACTTCAGTCTGCTAGGAACCGTCACGAAAGACGGACAACTGTTTCATGGCTTTTCTGGCTGTTGAGTAAATTTTTTCGTTATTAATTATTTTTTGAACTGGTGAACCTATAGGTCGAACTGAGGCGCTACTAACGGCGGTTTTTGGAAGAGTGATCAACCATGTTTGTTTCTGATTTTTTGGGATTGATGGGGTGGCGATTTCGTTTTCGATCTTGTCGTGGGACTAGTCGGCATAGGTAAATGTGGGGTCAGGTGGCATACCCATGACAACTCGCACCAAATATATTCCGACTAACCACACCGCTATTGTTCATTCGAACAAGAGCAATGGCGAATCTCTTCCACTCTCGAGGGCAGCCTGCTCAGCCTGCATTCCATGTAAATGAATCTGTATGGTCGAGTACCATACGGGCCAGTACTTGGGTAGGCTGACGAAACCAATGGCAACAAGATTAACATATCGGCCACGGTCAGATGGTCAGATGAGGATGATTCAATTCTACCAGATAAAAGTAAAACTGTGTGGAAACTGAAGCCAAATCTTCAAATAAAGGAGCGCCCAACTTCCACATTTGTGGTCGTTTAAAAACACTGAGATAATTCATTTTGAATATATACAATAATAAGCATAAGTTATTTTTCTTGATAAATTCGTCGTTTGCTCATATATTTAAATTCGTACAGTTGTTTATACATTCAAGTAGAATTTATTTCTGTTCGAGTATTATTTCTTCACAAGGAATTAATTTTTGAACAATTTAATACTTGAAAAGGGCGTTACACCAATTTATGACAAAATAAAATGATTTTCCTAGAAATTTGCTGTGTTTTGTTTACTATATCTATGCACTTCAGCTGATGCCAGCTTGCCCATAGGGTTATGCCAGGCAGCCCCGGACGTCATTTTGTCTTTACCCGCTCCGCTTACGGGTTCTGTATTTTTATATGGGCAGACACAACGATATTCGGCGGCCGGATACTCTCCCTGATGCTATCATTTCCTCCGGGATAGAATCTGTGTGTCCCATCTCCATGCGTCTTGAGTGAATCGGAGCTCAAGACTGAGAACATTTTTCTGAACGTATGCGTAGCGTGTATCTGAGGTGGAGCATGGGTACCGGCCAGGAACTTACCCAGATGCATGTGGGAAACTATCTGTGACCAATGGCAAGGGTGACGGAACATCAGATAACAAATGGTCCAGTTAAATTAGTGCCACCATCTGTCAAAAGCCTGAATAGCCACCTTATGCAGGGCGGACGTGCAGGAAGAAAGTCAGCGGGATTCTGGAAGGTAGCGACAGGGATCTGGAGCCATACCGACTGCAGTGCATTGGCCAGCTGCGCTAGGTTTCGCAGTGAGGATCAATAGCGCAAACAACCGGTTGAAGGTGAGGCCACATATTTTTAACTGGGTTTCAATCTGGGGAGTTTGGTGGCCTGGAAAGTACGATAAACTCTTCCTATTGCTCCTCAAACCAGGCACGTACTTTACTAGCTGTGTGACACATTGCATTGTCCTGCTGGCAGATGTCATCGTGTCCAGGAAAAATACGTGACAACGAAATGTGACGTCAGAACTGCAGTCGGAAAGAGATCTTGCTGGAGACGGACTGGCGACGCGTTTGCCGGCTTATGAATCAAAATCGCATCTAAACCCACAGTACTTACTGTAGACGGTGGAGGTCCAGCCCAAACTGTCAGTGAGAGAACATTGCGCTGGGAACTGCAAGTAAAGAACATTTGGAGTTGGTCACTTCGCATTAGGCCATTGCTCAGTCAGGCAAATAAACACGGCAAAAGCGAAGTTAATTGGGATGTAAAAATAACTGACTGGTTTTCTAAGTACTCCCCCGCTCTATTAAGTGTCGAGTGACCTGCAAAATCACACCACTAGAACCCCCGTAGAAAATGATGCAACATACTGGAACTTCTGGTAAAATGCCGGCATCAGTACCCCGGCAAATTGGAGGATTTGCACGATCAGATCCTCAGGGACCTGGATGAAATGTTACCTTCACAACCTTGTGGAATCACTCCCTAAATGAATACAGGTGGTTATCAAGTCCAAAGGCGGACTTACACGGTATTAAATGATGCTTGTAGCGTAAGGGTGACTAATTTTTCGTCCGGTGAACTGATGTCGTCTCACTTAAATCGGGAGAAATACTCCATCTTGTAGAACATCGTAAATGTACCAACAACCATCAGCCATCAAAACGGTGACCATTCGTACTGCTCTTCTTTGTATACGCTCAGTATCCCTTGTTTGTCTTGTTTGGTACGGATCTCACAAACCTGAGAATTGTAATAGGATGTGTCATATGAACGTTTTGTAACCAACCACCTTTGTATGCTAACTGCATTTCCCTAGCGTTCTACCAATGAACAGAAGTCTGCCACCTGCTTTATCAACATGTGAGCCTATGTAATCATTCCACTTCGTATAACTACAAATTGTTACGTACTGATATTTGAAGGGGTGACCAATGACAGTTATGACTATTTAATGCTGTAGGCATAGGATACTACGTGTACAGTTTAAGATTTCTCAACTGTTAACGCAGTTTGCACCAATTTCAGATCTTGCAGGTTCAACTGAATTGAGCAGTACTTCGTTACAGATAACTGCATCATCTGCGAAAACTGTATTAACCCTAGATTAGGGAACAATCATATGAGTTACAATTGCAAAAGGATATAAAACACGATATTTTGTACTTAACATACCAACTGAGATTTAGTAATGTTTAAATTATGACCGTCTTTGAATCAAATGTGCAATAGTAAATTTTACTAGGGTTTAGAAGCAAATTAACACCCCCCCTCGCCCTCACGCGCAGTCGCCCTTCAGTTGTCTAAGATTAATGTTCTCGACAAGGTCAGTAATATATAATACTAACAGCAAGGACCCCAACGCGCTTCCCCTGGACACATCGGGAGTTACTTCTACATTTCTTGATGGTTCTCCATCCAAGATAACATGCCGCGTTCTCCCTACCAGGACACCTTAATTCCAGTCATAAATTTCGCTTAACACCCCACACGATTGTGATCTCAATAGTTGGCACCAAAGTGCCAAATGCGTTTCGGAAATCAAGAAATACTGTATCCATCCGCTTCGGTCCATGACTTTTAGGATGTCATGCGAAGAAAATCTGAGTTGGCTTTCACATGACTGATCTTTCCGGAAACCATACTTTTTGGCATGAAGATAGTCATTCTGTTCTAGATACCTCATTACGTTTGAGCTCAGAAAATGATTAAGGTTTCACAGCAAATGGATATCGAGAATATTGGACTTTAGTATTGTGTATGACTCCGTTAGCCTTCTAGTAGACGGATGTGACCTGTGGGGGATTTTCTGTGTTTTTCCTAAATCACCTAGTGCAAATGATGATATATTTCCTTTGATAAAGACAGGGCCTATATACATGAAAATTATTCACCAAACAAGCTAGTCTTTACTGACCTTATCGATGAAGGCAAACTAAACCCTGGCGTCCCCTATTTTTCAGTAGATGGTGATTGTGGAGCACGTTGATTTACGCGACCGCTTCTGCAGTGAGGAAATTACGTATCCATTGGAGGGTACCTACTACGCCGTTTTCGAACTAGCACACTCGACACTTTCTAGGAGTAAAGTTGTTGTTTCTGAAGTCCGATGCCTCTCTCTGCGAAACCAAAAATATGTTTTAAGCCATGGGGGTTAGCTGGAGGGAGACTAATAATTTGAGGCGTGTACTGTAATGTGTGCACCTCAAGGAAGAATTTGCCATCATAAGACAAAGTCCGAATGTGGCACTGACAGTCTCCTGTTTTACTATTACTTGCCCGTTTATCCAGATATGCAAGGTTATCTCTGAAGATAAAGGCAATTTATCATATCTTTGTTTGGACATGGGAAGGTAATATCTCAAAACGTCACACCAGATAATACGGTTCTCTTGTATTCGGTAGCCTACATGCTCGGGAGGGTCAGCGCCTCTCAACATGGGCATAATTTATGGCAGAGTGCTGGCAGGGGAAACATACGTGAACGCGCTGGAATACGCAGTCGATAGTCATGTTACACCTATGTGCTCATCATTAGCGAGAGCAAGGCGTCCCATACTGTGCTGCACCTCGTCGAATGCAACATCCAGCTATATTATGTGCAAAGACGGCAAATGAGTGTTAAGGAGGAGGGGTAATCCATGCATTCTCAGCACTATATTTCTGTATGGAGAAACCATTAACATAAATGTAAGAATGAACCGCAGTAATATTCACTAACGTAATACTGAATTGAAAACATTGTTACAATGTGTTCCAGGAGCATGGCATTTGACTACTGACAGATGTAAATATTCTTAATACGAAACTAATCGTTTGTATTAAGAATCCCGTTTCCAAAATACTGGCACAGATTATTAATAGAAGAATGAAAACGCTATTACGAGACGTACTAGGTGAAAATAGGCTAGGATTCCGGAGAAACATAGAAAATACGAAGCAATACTGATGCTATGATTCACCTTAGAAGACAGACTGAAGAAAAGAAAACATCTGTTTACATCATTTGTAGATTCCGAAGTAGCTTCTGAATGTAGTAGGGATTCTCAATGTAGATGGGATACAATACCGAGTGCGACAAGTTATCTCTTACCTGTAAAAAAACCGCCCCTAAAAATAGGAGATCGACGCGGAACTGACACTTGCTAATGAACAGAACGACAGCCTAGCACGGAAATTGCAGGAAACCGTGATTTCGATGCACGAATCGGTTGTTGTCACATATCTGCACTTGCACACCTCCCGCGACCAGTTAAATGTGCCACAGAATGGTGTTAATGATAAAACATGCGGTGTTCATTGCCGAGTGCTATGCACAGCACAGCAGGTGGTAAACGTGTGTGGAACTGTTTGCACAAAAGTTTCGGACCGAAAGTGCTTACAAAAAACCTCTAGCAAAGTCCACAATTTCGTGGGGAAAATGACGCGAAATGGACTCTGCAGCAAGTTAAAACCGTAACTATATGAAAAGATGTCGAACACCAGAAAACATCGCTCAAGTGGAGGAGAGCCTGGAACAAAGCCCGACAAAATCCCAACGCCGTTTTTCTGTACAAGTGGGAATTAAGAGATAATCGTGTCGAAACATTATAATAATGGAGTTACATTTGGATCGCTACAAATGTATCTTTGTGCATCAGTTAAAACTTCCAGACGATCTTTCGCGCGTTGAGTTCTGCCGGTGGTTCTGAGTGGTAGAATGAGGACTCTTTCCCTTGGTTTTTTATTTCTTCAGATAAGATCTGATTCAACCTGTGACTGAATATGAACTCAAATAACATGCTACGTCATACAATTCCACCAGTACATACAGTTGCATAATCTCAAGACTAAGGTTTGGTGGCAACGTCTGCTGTCCGGATAGCAACACGATTCTTTCACCAAACTCTTAAAGCTAACCGCTGCGTCCGTAAACTGTTTAATTCGCAGAGGGATCAACTTATAGAAGGTCAACGACTTTTCCAAAATTTTCGGCTAGGTGGAGCAAAAGCAGACACTGAGTTAGCAAGCATGTCACGAGTGTATGAGGTATTCAGTGAGATGAGGAAAATCAGCAGAGGCAGTGCAATCTCCTGGCCTCCCTCTCTAACTATGAATTTTACCCATGGGTCAGGTTTACGCACGTGTCCTCACAGGCTGGAATAGTTACAGCAGAACAATAAAACGCTATTGCTGCTGTCCCCCAGCCAGTCCCCCAGCCAGAGATGCGTGTGTCCATGGTTTCATAAATCGTGCACTGTGCAGCATTCACGCCAAGGGTGGCCGTTTCCAGCCTCTTCTGTGATGTTCGTTAACAAGAGGCTAACCCTACTGCAGTCTTACTGTAAATATTTTCCTGGGCAGTTTTATTTTTCTCACCCTTTAAATGTCGAAAGAAGTAATAATGTTGAGGTTGAAGCACTTCTGCCCGTGTTTCCTTACAAATGGATTTATTTTTGGAGAGGGTCTGCCTTGAGCAAAACATAATTTGCTATTTTTGTTTCCGTGCGGTTCTAGGCGCTCCAGTCCGGAGCCGCGCTGCTGCTACGGTCGCAGGTTCGAATCCTGCCTCGGGCATGGGTGTGTGTGATGTCCTTAGGTTAGTTAGGTTTAAGTAGTTCTAAGTTCTAGGGGACTGATGACCACAGCAGTTGAGTCCCATAGTGCTCAGAGCCATTTGAACCATTTTTTTTATTTTTGTTTATTCTCTAGACAGCTTTCGCTGGATTTACAGCATCATTTATGGTACCTTCTGTAAAACAGGAAAATTGCTTTTCACTACTAGTATACATACAAATTTGAGTTTATAACGTCAGTATCTACATATCTGAAAAACGGACAAAATTTTATATGTATACTTGTTACCACATCCAGAAAATCCAAAATATACAAAATTTTGTCTGTTTTTCGGATATGTAAGTACTGACAATATAAACTCAAATTGATATGCGTACTAGCAGTAAAAAGCATTTTTCCTGTTTTATAGAAGATAACATGAAACCCACTGATGATGCTGTAGCTTCAGCAACACATGACTGGGGAATAAAAAGAAAATCAAGAAATTGTGTTTTACTCAACGCGGACCCTCTTCAAAAACAAATCCAGTGGAAGGAAAAAGTGGTTGAGAAGCGAGTGAGATCGCTGTGTAACTTATACCCGATTTTCTTCAATCTGTCCACTGAACAAGCCATGAAGGAAACCAGGAGGTATTTGAAGAAGGGTTTAAAGTTCAGAGAAAAGAACTAAAAACAGTACGGTTTACGGATGACATTCTAATTCTGTTAGAGGCGTCAAAGGACTTACAAAAGTTGTAGAAAGGAATGGATAGTGTCCTGAAAATAGATTATAAAATGAACATTCTCGAAAGTAGAACGAGGGTAATGGAATGCATTAGAATTAATTTAGACGATGCCGAGAGAATTAAACCAGCAAATAAGACAATAAAGATAGTAGCTGACGTTCGCGTCTTTGGGCAGTAAATGAAATGATAAAGGCTGAAACAGAATGGATATAAAATGCAGTTGAGAAATTGCCAAAAACGCATTCCTGGAAACGAGCAGTGTTTTAACATCTGATATCATAATAAGTGTTAGGAAGTCTTTTCTGAAGGTATCTGTGTGGAGTGTAATCTTGTATGGAAGCGGAAACTTGACGAGAAACAGACAATAATAGAAGTTTTTGAAATGTGTTTTAGCTGAATGCTTAAAATTAAAAGATTGATCGGATAATTAATGAGGAGGTGCTCACATCAACGGAGGAGAAAATAAATCTCTCCCACAGCTTGAGTAAAGAAGGTGTCTGTTCATAGGACAAACCCTCAGGTATCAAGGAATTGTACGTTTACTGATGGAAGGAAGTATGTGGTGTAAAAATGTAGAGGGAGAAGAAGACTTGACTACAGTAAGCAGGTTCAGATGGATGTAATGTGCAGTAGTTATTTGTAGATGAAGAGACTGGCACAGGATAGGCTGGTTTGACGAGCATGAAACCTGTCATCAGATTGAAGACGACATCAACAAAAACAAGTGGCAGTATAACAGAAATACCTCTATTTACAGAAATACGTGCAGGGATTAATCTAATAGTCAGGAAATGTGATTAATTCTAGTTAAAATTACTGGTTCTAAAGGTCCATCAAAGTAACATTGTATAGCTTAATAAAATTATAACTTTACCAATAAGAAATGTTTAATACACCCCAACACAGTGTTGAAGATTCACCAATTGATTATCCCTCGAAAGACTGATATGATTTCGCTTCTGCCCGAACACTATAATGATGGTGTATTAGTGCAAAATCTCCTTCGTTTATAATTTCCTGTCTGTGACTCAATAGCGTTAGCGGAGTGACGCAGTCAGAGCAACCTCTTGACTAATGGCGAGCAACGACTTGATTTAATATGGCGAAGGAAAGAAAAGTTTCGAAATTGAAAGTGTTTGCTAGACCGGGACCCGAATCTGGATTCTTGCCAGTCGTTTCTACTGGGCTGTCTAGCAATGGCAAACAATCGCCTCGTAGTTTCACTTCTGCCACTACGTCTACAACTAACTGTAGTGAATAGTGATATCGAAGGTCACATGATTACTGTCATGTAAATCAATTAAATACATATAGAGGTAATGATGAAGATATATTATAACGTGATGTGCAAGAATTAAGGACATAAGCAGCATTTGCATGATTATCAATATCAAATAATACAGCTCGATGGAACATGGACGTGTTCCAACATCTCGCCATATGAGGCAACTTAATACACCCAAGAACCTTGTCGAACAGTGTTGGTTCAAAATGGCTCCGAGCACTATGCGACTTAACTTCTGAGGTTATCAGTCGCCTAGAACTTAGAACTAATTAAACCTAACTAACCTAAGGACATCACACGCATCCATGCCCGAGGCAGGATTCGAACCTGCGACCGGACAGTGTTGGTCTACGTGTTATGGTATGGGGAGTCACAGTGTTGCATGGGCGTACTCTCCTCCAAATCTCTTAACATGGTGGACTCGCCAGTCAAGGTTAACGTGACGCTGACCTCATTCCCCTTGTGCGTATTTTCTACCATGACTTGGTTTTTAAGGATGTCAATTCGCGACAGAATCGGGCTGCACTAGTGGACGAGCATATCCGGGAATGGACTGGACTGCCCGTTCCTCGATCGAGTATACAGGGTGAGTCACTAACTATTGCCACCTACAATAACTCCGAAAGTATGACAGTAGCTGAAAAGTTTGTGGGACAAATGGGGCAACGGGGGCCATAATATTACGTTCGTTTTTTGTTACTAGGTGGGGTCGCGTCAGAGTTATGAATGTCAACTTTTTTTTTTTAATGGAATGCTATAGTATCTTCAGACTAGTTGGGATGTCTTTATAAACAATGTCTTTTACGAATCCCCACAAGAAAAAATCCAGAGGCGTCAAGTCTGGTGGACGGCCGAACATGACACATCTCCTCCGCGTCCAATCCAACGATTTGGGAACCGTCTCTGCAACTCATTTCTAGGCATCAGCGAAAAATGTGCCATGCAATAATCGTGTTGATTTCTTTCAGTTAGTTTCTGTACTGTGCTGTACTCAACTGCAGCAGTTCATTCTATGTGTGCTCCGAGTTTGATAGAGTTATGTTACCTGGCAGTGATAAATCATAGGAAGTTACTTTCCTACCAAAGTTTTACATACCAGTGTGCGTCCAGTTTCACACTTAAAATACCAGAGCGAAGGAAGGAATAATAATACTTAATGTTTCATCAACAAGAGATCATTTGACACGAACTCATGCTCGACAGAGAAGGACTGGGAAAAGTGTATAATTTTTAATCGCTGTGATCTTAAAATTTGAATACCGTGAAAACACTTAAACCGAAATGGACAGTCAATTTGACACTTATCCCTTCCGCTTGTAACATTCTCCCAGATGTATTATCCCGCATGCAATCGTTTTCAGATTGCGAGAAGAGATACATTCTACTTCGAAATTGATCACCGCGCACCTTAAGGAGTGAAATCTCCTTGGTATAGTTAAAAAAATTAATTCGTTTAGCGGAACTAATAGACAACTGTCAATTTCCATATTCGCTAGTTCGATAAACTGTATATGGGACAACTAAATCAGGTATGCACCAAACATTTCATCTCATCAGGATCTGTCGATATAAGAAGTCTGTCCGAAGGAAGCGATTGCTGAAGGTTCGTGGATGTATCTGGGAAGTATTCAAACACGGGTTGCAGTCAAGGAATACAATCAGAGCCCAGCGCCTGACGCCGCGATGGGATAGTATCAATAAAGTCAGCTCCCAATCTGGGCGATTCAGCATCTGGCTAGTACGTAGATCTTCAGTAGTCAGCTCCACCAACACAAATCTACTCTCGCAATGTTATTTCTGTATCATATTCACATTCATAGTCATGTTCAAGATATAAACAATTTTTTCTCCTCCACTTGTTTACAGCAACAGTATGTGCGATAAAAAACAATCTACGGAAAGTGTCTTTCATTAGCAACCCAGAAGTCCTGAGCGGTTCGCCATTTCTTTCTTGTTCGAAAGCGAATTCAGTTTTAGTGTGCAAATCATGAATTACATTTATTTAGAATATCTATGACGTCCCTTTCACCTCCTCTATCAAAACCCGCGTCGGGATGCTGGGTAATAGTGAAGCTCCTCTTTTCCAGTTTACTAATAAAAATGTTCACTAAGTTGGTGTTTGATTATTGGTTTACACGTAGGTGTTCGTATTCACGAAATTTCTTTCCTGGAGGTATGCCGACCGTCCACATGAGCAGCTGTCGCAATTTCGGTGCCGATACTCAAGGCTACATAGGTCGATTCATTGAGATTATTTTATCACCTGGACAAACGATGTTAAAGTACATTTTAGGACGACACAGTTCGAAGGGAATTGACCAAGAAAATTTAATATTTTTGTCTTTATCGCTTTTGTAAATTTTTGATTAATCGTTATGATAATGAAACTTGCTCCTTCGAAACGCTTCAATTTATGTCATTCTGTATTGTGAAAGGTGCTTAAGTCTGTATTTCATAATTGATACATTTTGTACCTGCAAGGTGAATGTACCCACTGAAGGACCTTGAATACGGAATTAATTTTAGGAGACAGTTTCTTCACTAAATAATCGGAATTGAAGCTTAGGGCTTAAACTAATAGTTGTGTCTCGAGAACGTACAGGAATAATGTTGTGAGGACTTATTTCAATCTAAGAAAGTCACATTTTGTGCTAGATAAGCTTAACGAAAACTGATTCCTGGTAATGTTGTTCTTTGATAATCTGAATAAGAAAAAAAATCTTGGTACAGGCTTGAAGTGGTACCAAGCCAGGCTTCGAAATCGGAGAACGCTGGGGTTTTGTTGGAAGTGTATAATCTATGGACACGGGCCTGAGAAATCTCCATCTGCCGAAAGTTTATTCGTCCGCCCAAAAACTTCTTCATCTGCGAAATTCTATTTAAATCCATTAAAAGTAATCTAAGAGGCACACTGTCGCCGGGTGCTCTTCTGCCACGTGTCAGTACATATTGCTTGATCAGTTCAACAACATTCTCATTGGTGTATGAAGTTTATTTCAGACGGTGCTCACATACTGTGTTTAATGGCTAACATGACTGTGACTGATAAGTACCGATCAATAGCACATCTCAGCTGATAGCTGTGTCGAAACGTGCTTGTTGTCAACATTTCCACGAGACTCTAACCAGAGCAATAAACACGTACTATCCAATAGTACTTCAAATTGTTTTAAATATGAGTTTGATATTTAGTAAATAATTTAGAAAGAAGTGAGGAACAATAACAAATACCTCACGTTATTCGTTTTACTTTGTAATAGTTCCCAGAGTAAAGAATGACCTCTGATTGCCGTGGAAGTCCTCTGGCGCTTATATCACCTATTACGTTTTCATGAGCTCTTAGGGTATAATTAAAATATTTTATAGAACTTAGAACAAATGTTAACATTTTGGCACGTAGCAGTTTTGGCGAAAACGTTCATCAAAACTATTATTACACAATAAACATCAGATCTTAACTGTATAAATGGTTCAAATGGCTCTTAGCACTATGGGACTTAACATCTGAGGTCATAAGTCCCCTAAAACTTAGAACTACTGAAACATAACTAACCTAAGGACATCACACACATTCATGCCCGAGGCAGGATTCGTACCTGCGACCGTAGCGGTCTCGCGGTTCCAGACTGAAGAGCCTAGATCCGCTCGGCCATACCGGCCGGCCTCTTAACTGGATAAATGCACTTCTTGATCCACATGGGGCACAGTGAAAACATCCTCAGTCATGTAAAACATAGAAAAACACAATTTCAGAAATTATTTATAGAAGATCAGATTGAGCCGTGGTAAAAATTGCTGTTTTGAAGAGCGCGCTGCAGCGCGTAGTGTGAAGCAGTCGTCCTCCCTTTCTGGAGGTGGCGCCGCTGTGGCAGTCGCAGCTTTGGTGTCTCCCTCTGGTGGGGAAGCGGAAAGGTTACCTGTTCACGTGCATTTAAGGGGCGCTATGAGCTCGCCAGGAGGTGATTCTCAGTCAGTCAGTCTGGGTGAACCTGGAGTCAGTCGGGGGTCAGTCTCTCGTCCCCAGCTTGCTAGTCTGTCTCTCGTCCGAATTTGTGGCGCAGTGAGAGAACTCAACGAGTGGTCGCCCGGTCGGGGGCTTAGTTCTTGCATCTGAGTCTGCGCGTCAGGTCGCCAGTCTGCTCGAGTTGCTCAGGCAACGGTCATTGGCGGTTGGATCGATCGGTTGGTCGGTCGTGCACTGAGACACAAGATGACTTGTCCTCCTTGAGCGTCGGCGCATGTGACGTCGCCACGTGAGTCTAGTGGGCCGCGCCGTATAGCGAGGGGTAGTGGCTTTGCGGCCGACACGAGAGCAACTGGAGTCAACCCACGACATCTGTCTGGCCGGTGCGAGCTGCGACGCTGTGAGACGGGAGATCGGTGCGCCTTCCTGCGTCCGTTGAAGCGACTGGCAGCGGACGGTTCGGGAGAGCGTTTTGAGGGTGCTGCGCCAGGTCTTCGCCTGAAATCGCAGTTTATTAGAAGTTAAGTGATTGGTAATGTGTTGTTTCGTTTACTTGTTAAATTCTACTTGTTTTCTTGGTGAGGTCACCAGCCGCTTTGTTTTGTGGACATCCCACCATTCTTCTCCGTTTGCCCACCCACAGGAAGGAGGTTATTTACGAATTGGGTGGTCCGTTTTTCCCTTGTGGAGTAGGGACGGGTTAGAGCAACCTGCGGTTCGGGTTGTTCGGTAATCACCCTATCAATCTGCCGTACGTTAATAGCTGCCTCTTTCATGTTTGTCGGATTCGGTGTGTTAACGAATTTATTGCTTGAAGTGTAACCGCCTAATTCCTGAAACATGTTTTTATCTTGCCTGTCATCTTCAGAGGCGGTATATGTGTACTGTAGAGCATGTTTGGCCAACCTTGTATAATTTTATGTAAGCTGGCATTTCAGGGGCTTTTATTTAAATGGTCATTTTAGCATATAAAGTTGCCACCCTTCCACCGTGAGACCTTTCTTAGAAGTTAAAATCAAGTTGCACCTTCGGTGGCAAGTTAATCTTTTAATTTTAGTATTTTGTACCATTTTCATCCCTCCTACGGGGTGCATAGTTTGTGTGCTTGTGTGAATTGTTCAAACTTTTCCTTTAAGGTAATCTGGTGTGTTGCATATTTGCACCTGTGTAGTCTTTCATAGGTTGTTGTGAGCGGTCGTGACTACGGCCGTGTCAATTGGGAGCGGCAAGGTTCTCAGCTCGAAAGCTCATACACTCAAAAATTTGTTTCTTTCTACCTCTGAATAAATTGTAACTTGATATTAAGAGGGTGCTTTCTGCTTAAAATTTTAAATCTGTTTCTTAAAAAAAAAAGCTTTTAGGAATAAAATTCACATTTGTTAAAAGCAATTTCGTTTGGATTTCATCAGTTACTCCCTGGCAACTACATCCACGCTCACATAGTGTGATTGAATGCGTTAATGTTCTTGATGAATCGCTAGTAAATAAAGTAAATTCTTAAGAAAAAGTTTTGAAAGTAAATCCAAGGTTCACAGATTATGTTCCTTCCATAAATCTGAGATGAAACAGCTCACAATGTCAAAAATGTACTGCTCAGCCAGCAGAATGATCTACAGTTCCTCAATCGATCAAGCGATGAGCCCAGTACGTGTGCGAGCAGCACGGCTTGGGAACAGACGCCACGAGACAGCCGGTATTTTTCAATCACGTGGGAGCAGGCCCGGGCGAGCCTCTCCCGAATTCGACGTCGGAGGCGCGTCCCGGTCCTGGTATCGATCCCTGTGGGCCGCAGCCGGAGCGGGCGCAGCGGCCTGCAGCCAGCGCGTCCTTCCCTTCCATTTCTGCGAGAGCGGCGGTGCCCTCGGCTATCCGCCATTGACGGCGGCCGACCATGAAAGCTGCAGCGGCGCGCGCTGAATAGAAGACGAGCGCGGAACGAGCCAAGGCCGCCGCCGGCCAGGACTGGCGCGGCTAGTATGCGCGCCGCGGGTTGCCTACCCTCACGGGGGTCCGACTCACGTCCACATCTCACTCGCTCCTGCAGGGCACTTCATACTAGACAAAGTTAGATGATAGTGCTCACTTAAGCAAGTATTATTAGCCCGATGCATTCATAATAGGTGAACTAATGCCAACTGTGCGTAACATTTCTGTAGTATCTCAGCTTTTCTTACACTAAACCAATTTAAATATAAAAAAAAAACAGTACAATTAAGTTTAACTACAAATTGAAGGACAGCTGCTCCAGTTAATTTTTGTAATAACTTTATTAAGTTCATGAGGCCATTTTCAAGTGTATCTGAAACTGCCAAATGTTAATACATAATTGGATACGAGAGCCAATGCTTATTATTTACAGTAAATGTGCAGAAGTAATGTACAACTTACGTTGTGCTGTACAGAAGCAGCGTAAAATGATAAAAGCCGGCCGCTGTTGCCGAGCGGTCCTAGCCGCTTCAGTCGGGAACCACGCTGCTGCTACGGTCGCAGGTTCGAATCCTGCCTTGAACATGGATGTGTGTGATGTCCTTAGTTTAGTTAGGTTTTAGTAGTTCTAAGTCTAGGGGACTGATGACCTCAGATGTTAAGTCCCATAGTGCTTAGAGCCATTTGAACAATCAAATGATAAAAACAATAGAAGTCAAGAGGATTTTTTAAATAATGTTTCGTATCCAACGACGTCGTGAGAAAAAATGAAGGTGCCATAATTATAAAAACCGTACAGTTCGTTATCTTAAAGCGGTAACCATTTTGCTTAGGAAAAGTTATCTGATGTATTTAAAAATTACATTGCATCTTTTCTGGATAAGGTGCTAATTGTAACACCAAAAGTGAAGTAAATTTAAAAATGTTTGGCTCCCAGTGACCTCATGAGAATAACGAGAGTTTCGTAGTTATGAAAACTGACGAACCAAAAAATTGATAATTCTATCTAGGAACTCTTCCATTTGGTCGATGTTTGCATACAAAAACAGTAATATCAGAAAATGGGTCCGCCTTGATGCAAAACACCTTCTTGTTCGTTTATTTCTTTATTCTCCCAAACTAGTTTCGGCGACAAATATCACCGTCATCAGTGGGGTTTTTTAATCTTATTTATTGTACGATGGTGATATTTGTCACCTAAACTAGTTTGGGAGAACAGAGAAATAAACGAAGGACAAGGTGTTTTGCATCAAGGCGGACTCATTTCCTGATATTACTGTTTAACCAAAAAATTGTTAACTTGCTTCAACTTAGAAGAGTTATATTCTGGCGTGTTTCAGAAATACCGTTGCATGTTCTTCAGATAAAAGCTAAAAGTAATTATTTGGAAATAATAAAAGTGTAAAATAGTGGCATTGAATGAGGCGGACAAGTCTAGCGGAATGGTAAGTGCTCTAAAACGTAACAATTGACCCACCGAGAAATGCTGAGGACTCGCTTAGCTTGAACGCATCGTCTACTGTTCGAAAAAATATGTTTACAAACAACTAGTTGCAGATGCGAAGAGGTGAGTATGATACCTTTCTTCAGAGTACATTCATTTGAAAAATTCCAAATAAAAGAAAATAGCATTAATGGTATTCATGAAATTTAAGATAATATAACTTGATGCACTGAAATCGTTGTACCTCCATATCTTCCTAAAAAATTACAAAATGAAATTAATATCACCTAAGAAAGACACCTAATAAAACAAATGTAATAAAACAAAATTTACAAATCTCCATTATCGACGTATGCGAAATTCAGCTGTGACATGAATGTCATTAACCCTCATTAAAACAAAAACTGTTTCTTAATCAGACAAACAACCACCCATATTTACGAACACAGTTGATGGAAGGTATACAATATTGCTCGGCTCTTCTCCTGCGGCTGAACTCCGATTAAATATAGCAACCAATAAGACTGGTGTCAGCATGTGCATAAACTTTATACACTCATCTTGTATGCACCGGTAGGTATGAGAGGTATTAGTAATCCATTCCTGTCTTTCCGACGAGCGAGCGGTAAGTGCGTAAATGTGATTTATGGCGACGTTATTACCGAATTACGTTCTGCCAGGACAATCGTACTGTTATTCTTTTCTTGGCTATCAAAGGACAAACTGAGCCGTGGTAAAAATTGCTGTTTTGAAGAGCGCGTCGCAGCGCGTAGTGTGGAGCAGTCGCCCTCCACTTCTGGCGGTGGCGCCGCTGTGGCAATCGCAGCTTTCGCGTCTCCATCTGGTGGTAAAGGGGAAAGGTTGCCTGTTCACGTGCATTTAAGGGGCGCTATGAGCTCGCCTGTCGGTCAGTCTGGGTCAGTCCCTCGTCCCCAGCTTTCTAGACTGTCTCTCGTTCGCATTTGTTAGGCAGTTAGTGTCTGTCTGTTGTTCGGAGTGCTAGTATGTCTGTCGTTCGGATCAACCTTTAAAGCCGCCAAAATCACAGTCTTTCCACTCCGCCAGTAAGAGAACTCAGCGAGGGATCGCCCTGTCGGGGCTTAGTTCCTGCATCTGAGTCTGCGTGTTACGCCGCCAGTCTGCTCGTGTTTGCGCGGGGCAATAGTCATTGGCGGTTGGATCGATCGGTTGGTAGGTCGCGCACTGAGAGACAAGATGACTTGTCCGTCTTGAGCGTCGGTGCATGTGAGGTCGCCACGTGAGTCCAGTAGGCCGCGGCGTATAGCGAGGGGTAGTGGCTTCGCGGTCGACACGAGAGCAACAGGAGTCAACCCACGACATCAGTGTGGCCGGTGGGAGCTGCGACGCCGTGAGACGTGAGATCGTCGCACCTTCCTGCGTCCGTTGAAGCGGCCTGCAGCGGACGGTTCGGGAGAGCGATTTGGGGGTGCTGCGCTACGTCTTCTCGAGAAATCGCTGTTTATTCGAAATTAAGTGATTTGTGATATGTTGTTTGATTTACTCTTGTTAAATTCTACTTGTTTTCTTGGTGAGGTCACCAGCCGTTTTGCTTTGGTGTTGACCCACCATTCTTCTCCGTTTTCCCACCCGCGGGAAGGTGGTTGTTTATAAATTGGGTGGTCCGTTTTTTCCTTGTGGAGTAGGGGCGGGTTAGAGAAATCGGCGGTTCGGGTTGTTCGGTAATCTCCCTATCAATCTACCGTACGTTAGTAGCTGCCTCTGTCATGTCTGTCGGATTTGGTGTGTTAACGAATTTATTGCTTGGAGTGTAACGGCCTAATACCTGAAATATGTTTTGATCTTTGGAAAATTTTATATTATTGCCTATGATCTTGAGAGGCGGTACCTGTGTACTGTAGAGCATCTTAACTATTGTTTGGCCAACCTTGTAGAATTTTATATAAGATTGCATTTCATGGGCCTTTATTTAAATGACCATTTTAATATATAGAGTTGCCACCCTTTCACCGTAAGACTTTTCTCAGGAGTTAAAATCAAGTTGCACCATCGGTGGCAAGGTTAATATTTTAATTGTTAGTGTTGTGTACCATTTCCGTCCCTCCTACGGTGGTACATAGTTTGTGTGCTTGTGTAAGTTGTTAAAACTCTTAGTTTAAAGATATCTGGTGTGTTGCAGATTTGCACCAGTGTAGTCTTTCAGAGGCTGTTGTGATAGATCGTAACTACGGCCGTGTCAAAAGGCAGCGGCAAGGTTCTCTGCTCGAAAGCTCGTACAGTCAAAACTTGTTCCTTTCTGCCTCTAAATAAATTGTAACTTTGATGTTTAGAGGGTGCTTTCTGATTATTATTTTAAATCTGTTTCTTTTAAAAAATGCTTTTAGGCACTATTAAAGTGAATAAAATTACCATTTGTTAAAGGGAATTTGGTTATGATTTCATCAGTTACTCCCTGGCAGCTACTTCCATGCTTACATAGTGTGATTAAATGTGTTAATGTTCTTGATGAAGCGCTAGTAAATAAAATAAATTCTTAAGAATATTCTTTGAAAATAAATCACGGTTTGCACATGCATAAACTTTATATACTCATCTTGTAAACACCGATAAGTATGCAAGGTATTAGTAATGCATTCCTGTCTTTCCGACATGCGGGCGGTAAGTTCATAAATGTGATCCATGGCGACGTTATTACCGAATACGTCCTGCCAGGACTACCGTACTGTTGTTCTTTTCTTGGCTATCGAAGGACAAACACCGGTAGACTTCCGCTGGAGAACGAAGAGTGTGTACGGGACAGCACGTTTGTCGAAAACCACAACTGCACCTAGTGGTGGTGCTGCTTCACGACAACGCACGCCCCACATCGCAAATGTCGTAACGCAGAAGTTACGTCAGCTCAAGTGTGTGACACTCAAGAGCCCGCCTTGTAATTCCTGTCCCTCGGCATACGATTATCACACTTTCGGATCCTTAAAAAGACCTTGAACTCTCGATGATTACTGTTGGACGAGTATATGCAAGAGGCAATTACGGACTTCTTCCACCAGCAGGACACAGTCTTTTACCAGAAGGATGTCTTCAGCATGGTGTATCGATAGGGCGATTCTCTCAATGATCCTGACGGTTTTGCCTGATTGACATGTCGATTCTGCACTGTAGGGCCTTCTAACGGAAACGTTTTGGTCTACCCTTACAAATAACGCTAACCAGCGCTTCAGCACTTGCGGTAAGATACAGCTGGATTTACAACACCGAACAGACGACCATTACCACAGTTAATCATTCAATGATAGACATTTATTTTGGCGATGCAGAGCTAGTAAAAGAAAATGTATCTGGGCCTCCGGCAGGGTTGACTCCGACGATGGGCACTATGGGATGCTAGCTGATGGCGAAAGAGAATTGTGTTTTCACTTCGCAGCAAACGGCAGGATGCTCCCTTTAGGTGGCCCCACAGTAGCTTCGTCCACAGCGCCGCCCAACAGCGCTAGCGACAGAGGCGGGCGTAGGGTTTGAGTGGGTCGCAACAGTGGCGACTTTTGGATCAACACACCTCATCCCTTAGAATAGTTTTCCGTAGCGGTTAGGGAAATGTGCGCTGCAGAATGGATCCTAATAATAGAAACCCATATGTGAAGATAATAGCCACTTACATTACCTGCCAACTTCTGTTAGGAAACTAGGATACTGAATTGTATTTAAACAGTTACATTGAATGTGAACTCAGATTTTCACATTTCAACATTTCTTTTTTATTGTTCATTTCTTCAATGAGCAGTCATCACAAACATTGTCTTGGGTTGCCTTCTCCAGTTCGTTCAGAATTATCTCCAGCAGAGCACTCAACAGACCTCTGTCACAACACTTTTGTCTTTATCTGTTTCCGCACAGATGCAAATTAATTCGTTAGCTAGTGATTAGTACGTGTAGGCAGTAATTTAAATGCACCAGAAACTGGTTGTCGTAATCATTGTCATCACTACGAATTCTAGAAACAGCCGTTACCTCCGAATACTCTCCCGGTTCCTCCATACGTCTGGATTTCTTTCTCTCCTTTTATGGCTGTTTATTTAAAGACACACATACAGCTTTCTCATTCTAGTACTTCAACACAGTCTGCTGTTTCTTTTCAGTCCTTACTTTGTTCTTCATTACACTGTCTTCCAGCTCCGGTTTCAATGGTATGATCTCTTTCAATGCACTGTTCCTGCGTGTACCATATATTAACGTGATCAGATCATGTTAATATTCATAGAGAAGATCGATGCAATATTACAACAAATTACAGATTTTCGTAACATATTCAAATAAAAGTAAATCACTAATAACTCTAAGCTCACCTTCTTATATTCTGAGTGCTTAAAATAACAAATATATGGCGTGCATTATATGCCTCACACGCATTCAACACCTCGAATTGCGCATGTATTCTTGTTCCTGTTTGTTACGTACAGGAATCTGAAGAGGGCAGCCGAAGCCAGGAGTCATATTTATCACAAATTTCAAATACGTAATGCAAAATCAAACAATAGAGAATCCAGAATGGAATGTAACAGTATTATGAAAAGGACAGTTGCTACTCACCGTGAAGCGAAGATGCTGAGTCGCAGATAGGCACAACAAAAAGATTGTCCGAAGGTGAGCTTTCGGTCAACAAGGCTTTTGTCGAAAATAGACAAAACACACACACACACACACACACAGACACAGTCACGAAAACGCAGCTCACACACATATGACCACAGTTTCTGGCAGATAAAGTCACAAACATGTAGTGTGTACGATTTCCTTCTGCGCACTATTGCCCAACTTTCCATTAACAGGCTGTATAGTGTACTTTTTGCTCGTACTTCCTTATCTGGGCGATGACACATTAAGGCTGACTTTTCATCACTGCGTAGGGCATTTAAAAAAGACTGGTCTTCTTTCAGTCATCTGACTTCTGAATGATCTGATGTGGCCGAGTTGAATTCCTCTCTTTTACCAACTTCATCTTAGAATAGCACTTGCGCCATACATCCTCAATTACTTATTGGATGTACTCCAGTTTCTGTCTTCTCCTACAGCTCCCTCTAGTACCAGTGACTTCATTCACTAGATTCTTAACGCACGTTCTGCCTTCTAGTCCCTTTTCTTGGCAGTCTTCTCTAAAGGTTGTTTTGTTCGTCGATTCTATCGAGAAGCTACACAGCTTATCTAATTTTCAACATTCTTCTATAACAATACGTCTCTAAAGCGCCGATTCAGTACTTTTCTGGTTTTCCCACAGTACACAATTAACTGCCGTACAGTTCTCTGTTCCACAGTACATCCTAAGAACTTGCTACCCTAAATTAATGGCTGCGTTTGATAGTAGAATACTTCCTTTGCTCAGGAATCAACTCTTTGCCTGAGACAGTCTTCTTTTGTATCCTCTTTGCTTCACCCGTCCTGAGTTATATTGCTTCCAAGATAGTAGAATTCCTTTAGTTCGTCTACTTCTTGGTCATCAATTTTAAGTTTATTGTCGATCTGAATGATACTGCTTCTTACAATTTCCTTCCGTTTATGCTCAATCATTATTCTGTACTCATTAGACTTTTCATTCTGTTCAAGAGAGCCAGTAATTATTCTTCATCAGGTTACCTTCAATTTGGAACGCGGGTGCACTCAACGGCTGTGATATGACTTTCAAATTATAGAGCACAACAGCCAATGGTCCTCTTATTGCAGGTTTTGTTCAGAAAATATGGATTTCGGCTAGTTCCTAGCCATTATCAAAGCACCATTTCATAGTATCAATGCATGTTCTAGTACGCCAGTCCCCCTGAGGCGCGCCTGACGACACCCTTGTCTCTGATGAACACTCGTCGTTGAGGACCATATACTTGGTCCCATTACTTAAAAATTTTCGAGCCACTCACATATCTAGGTACAGAAATCATTCTCTCAGACTCGCATCAACGATCTGGAGTGGGGCCCCATAAAAAATGTATTCCGGGAACGTAGGGACACGGGACCGGCCTGTTGCCCTCAGTCCATGGTTTGTAGGATATCATGTGAGAATAAGGTAAACTGGGCTTCGAACGGGTGATAGTTTCTAAACCTGTGTAGATTTGTGGGCAGAAGCTTTTCTGTTTGAATTAAAGTTATTACCGGGTGATCAAAAAGTCAGTATAAATTTTAAAACTGAATAAATCACGGAATAATGTAGATAGAGAGGTACAAATTGACACACATGCTTGGAATGACATGGGGTTTTATTAGAACCAAAAAAATACAAAAGTTCAAAAAATGTCCGACAGATGGTGCTTCATCTGATCAGACTAGCAATAATTAGCAGAACAAAGTAAGACAAAGCAAAAATGATGTTCTTTACAGGAAATGCTCAATATGTCCACCACCATTCCTCAACAACAGCTGTAGTCGAGGAATAATGTGGTGAACAGCACTATAATGCATGTCCGGAGTCATGGTGAGGCATTGGCGTCGGATGTTGTCTTTCAGCATCCCTAGAGATGTCGGTCGATCACGATACACTTGCGACTTCAGGTAACCCCAAAGCCATTAATCGCACAGACTGAGGTCTGGGGACCTGGGAGGCCAAGCATGACGAAAGTGGCGGCTGAGCACACGATCATCACCAAACGACGCGCGCAAGAGGTCTTTCACGCGTCTAGCAATGTTTTTTGGTTCTGATAAAACTCCATGTCATTCCAAGCATGTGTGTCAATTTTTACCTCTCTATCTACATTATTCCGTGGTTTATTAAGTTTTCCAATTTATACTGACTTTTTGATCACCCGGTATATTCGAACTCAGGATATGCTCAACAATTCTTCCGCAAACCGATGTTGAGGTTATTGATCTGTAATTATGCGAGTCTGTCCTTTTACCTATCTTATGTACAAGAGTCACCTGCACTTTTTTCCAGGCTCTTGAGACTTTGAGATGAGCGACAGATTCGCAATACATGCGAGCTAATAATGTTCTATTGCCGCAGAGTACTCTGTCTGAAGCCGATGTGGGATTCCAACTTTAACTGTCGACTTATTTGTTTTCAGCTCTTTCAGTTGCTTCTCTAGCGAGTAACGCCTATATCTACGCCCTCTATGCGGGAGTCTATGCGATGATCTAACGACGGTATGTTTGTACGATCCCCTTGCGTGAAAGGTATCTTAAACGTGATATTTAAGACGTCAGCTTTCCTCTCGCTGTCTGTTGTTGCCATCCCAAACTAACTCGACAGAAGCCATCGACATCCTTTTGGTTTTACATATGACCAGAAATTTCTCGGGTTTTGGCCTAGATCTTTCGCTAAGGTATGAAGGTGATAGTTGTTGTATGCATCGCGCATTGATGTCCTTACGGGCCCACAAATTTGTGCTAGGTTTCGCCCTTCGACACTTGCGGGTACCTATCCTGCACCCTTTTGAATCCCAGAATATAGTTCTTGATCTTCCGTTCTTATTGTTCTCCTTGATTCCGGTACACATTTTATGTTACCTGTCTTTTCCAGCGGAATAGTACTATGTCCCTCAGTATTTCGAACAACTTACACCATTTTAAATTATTGAATGCTTTGCTAGGTCGAAAATCCTATGACGGTGTTGATCCTGCTTCCATTATCATGTGCAACATGAGAATATCCTCCCTGTCGCCTTAACCTTTTTGAAAGCCAAACTTGTCATTTAACAGATCCTCAATTTTCTTTTACACTCGTCATTATATTATAATTGTCAGCAACTTTGATGCTATTAAGGAAAATTGTTCGATAATTAAAAAAAAAATGTGGCTCTCAGCACTATGGGACTTAACATCTTAGGTCATCAGTTCCCTAGAACGTAGAACTACTTAAACCTAACTAACCTAAGGACATCACACACATCCATGCCCGAGGCAGGATTCAAACCTGCAAACGTAGCAGTCCCGCGGTTCCGGACTGTAGCGCCTAGAACCGCACGGCCACCGCGACCGGCTTCGATAATTGTCTCAGTTATTTACCCTTACTGTGTTGGGTATTGTATGGCTGACGTTTTTGTGAAAGTGTTCGTCCAGTCTAATAAATTCTAACCATCATCTTGAATAATCCTTTGAATACCATTCCCCCAATTACTTTGCAAATACCGAAAGAATGCTACCTATTCCTTCTCTCTTGTTTGGAAGTATTCCACAGCTCTGATAAGCTCTAATGCGGAATCCTCTATGTCTTCCATACTGACTCCTATTTCTTTCTATACGTATATCGAGCCAAGCCCTCGCCCTTGTATGAGCCTTACATGTACTCTTTTCTCCCATTTGCTCTTTCTCCCCTGCGTTTAACAGTGGAATACCTTTGTACTCTCCTTGTTGCCACCCTTGCTTTTCATGCTACAGGATTTTCTTTTGAATCTCTTATATTATGAATCCCTCCTTTCAATTTCTTGACATTTTTACCGCTGTCTCACCTTGTTTTCCGGGAACTACTTACTAATTTTATTCCTAAGTGACTGATTGTACTTCATTCCTGTCTTTCCCTGAACATTTCTTTAGTTCCTTATTACATCGATCATTTAAAGTATTTTATCTATTATCCGCGTTTTCTTCACTGTTACCTTCCTTGGACGTATGTCTGTCAAGCTTCCGTGATTACAGTTTTTGGAGATGTCCATCCCTCATCACATGATCTACTTATTGTGGTATTCAATATCGCTGTATGTACAATCCTCTAAGTACTTCAAACTCATCTCATAATTCCTCTGTTCTTTTCATATTAAGACTTATGTACGATTTTCTTAAACTGAACTCTCTATTTCAACATAAGTAAATAGTAATCCGAGTCAACATGTGTTCCTGGGTAAGTTTGACAATCAGCATATGATTTCAGAATCTTCCGATATGGATAGTTAACGTCTGTTCCGAAACAGAGCTTCCAGATCAGTCTCCCACAATGTTAGTCAACTAAAGAGGACCGTGGGCATCCCTTAGTTAGTGTTTTACTAGCACTCTCCTCGAATTAATCAGTTCTGCTTCAGTTTCTCAGTAATCTCGAGTACAGATTGCTTTGACACCCTATTTGTGTCATTCTAGAGGGCAAGGCAGATCAACATAAGTTATCCACATCTCCGGATATATCATAAAGCCAATTACGTAGTTTCCTTTGATTTGGTGGTCACTTTCACTGCTTGATTCAGAGCATTTTTGATAGCATTCACTTTTCTGAATCTAAACTGAGATTCATTCACACCGACAAAGATTCTCTGTTCTTTCGACATGCTGGGTCAAGGTTGTATCGTGAAAACATCGATTTCGGTTAAATTGTCACCTTTTTTTCCCTTTAAACATGTTTCGGTGTTGTCATATTGTACCAAAGAGAGCGCAACTGTTCACTACCACAGGCCTATGTATAATTAATGATAATTTTGTTTGTTTGTTTTGTTCGCTGCTGATGATTTTATCCCTGACTGACTCTCACCTGTGTAATATCCTCACTGCAGTTTTATTTGCGGAAACTGTAAATACGTGTATAGAAGCAAACCAAATGATTTGAGAAACGTTTTCAGAGTACTGTGTGCTCAGTTGGTTGGATTTAAGAATGTGATACAACCATCAATTTTTACGATATAATATTATTAAACTGAGATCTGCGTAATCGACTTTATATTTATCAAAATGAGGAAAGAAAATAAATGACTAAACTGTTGCTGATTGGTACACGACTCAAGAGCGAACATTAGTGTAGCTGGAGTATAAAAGTGAGGTGAATCGGCAGTGATATTTATTGATGTGCGGTAGCCAAGGAAAGCATAAATCAGCCTTTTTCGGGAAGAATAACGTTTGTGGGTATGACTTTAGCCTTATTACCAATCATTCCATTTCTGTTTTGGACTTTACGTCTGGTTGCTTTGTACGCATAAAAAATTCAAGCCATTCTCAAAAGTTCGTCTGTACCAAAATTTCTCAAGCACGTGCACGTGCACGAGTGAAAAGTTGTTATACACTAAGTTAGAAAAACATGTACAAATTGAGTGCCCAGATCTCTTTCATTCATTTCCATATGACCCGTTTAATACAGTTTAAATATTTTAAAAGAAATTTGTAAAACAATTATTAAATTTTATAATTAAAATTATTTTTATGAATTCTAACTGGAGCAAAATTTGCAGCCTTCGAAAGTAGACCCCCATATAATACATAAAAGCTGCTCCTAAGTGTAGCAAATGAGACATCCATGAGGACAGTATTATTATTAAAAATTTTAAAGGAGCATTAAACCATTCCAAAAATATCTTCTGCTTCTTCCGTTTGGCGACAGAGAGTTCTCTTTATGGACTGTAACAACTCATACATAAAAATGGTTTTCAGCATAAAGTATAAAGAATCAGGTCTTAAATATCGGTACACTTTAAAAAAGACATAGAAAATTCCTATTTTCTCATCATTTCCTCTTACTTGGTGGTCGTAGAGCAATTACTTCTCCAGTCTCAACACGGCTCCACGCTGAAGTTTCTTAGGCCGCGTTCAGCTCGCCGCCGCCAATGTGCTGAGAGCTGCCGCTGCTGGTGTTTGGTAGAGCGTCCCACATCATCCCAAAGCAATTTGAACACTTACTACACATGAAGTCACCCTGCTCATTAAGTAGTTTGGTCCCTGTCTTTCAGTTGGTGGGCGCAAATTTCTAGTCCTTCTAGCACATTCAAGTAAAAACGTTTCGGAGCTCTTTGTAGCCCTTCCATCTATTCGCATATTCCGCTGACCTCATGTTAGCTATCTTCAACATACACTCCAAATGCTGTCCCTTCACGGTGACTGCAATGTTCCTTGTATAGGACCTCAAAATTTCACTGCGTCTGTCCTACGTAATACCTATCACGTCCGCGCATTTGAGTTGTGCCTTGCATAGTTGCAGTATTTATTTTTCTTCGTGGCAGTTGGTTCACGCTTCAATCTATGCATTTGACCATCACTTCTAAATGCAACGGCAATGTTTTTTGGAAAGAATTCAGCAGTTCTTTCCGAAATTCGCCCTTGTTTGTCAAAGTGACGAATTTCTTCTTAGCTTCAGTCTTGCAATTTTCCTCAGCTGCACTGGAAAACTTGTTTTTAATTTTATTAAACATACATCTGACATCTCTGGTCCTTCAGCAACTTACCTAATAGTATCCATTTCACTTTCTAATTTATCTTCCTTGAGCGACAGTTTCAGGGCTCTTTGGCATGTTGCATAAAAGTACACTCTTTTATGTTGTATTGTGCGACGTGAGGCCACTGCTGGGATACCATGTGCATGTATCCTCTCTAGAGGCGCCGAAAGCGTGCCTTCCTCCCTCCCTTCATATAATCATTACTCCTTATTCTTCATTGCTAATGTAAAGAGCATTTTTGGATGTTGTTCAAAATCCACTTCCCAGTACAAGTGAGGAGAAATGAAAGAGACTAAGAGACAGCTTACATTACACTCGTTCGTCCTCTGTTAGAATATTGCTGCGCGGTGTGGGATCCTTACCAGGTGGGATTGACGGAGGACATCGAAAGGGTGCAAAAAAGGGCAGCTCGTTTTGTATTACCACGTAATAGGGTAGAGAGTGTGGCAGATATGATACGCGAGTTGGGGTGGAAGTCATTAAAGCAAAGACGTTTTTCGTCGCGGCGAGATCTATTTACGAAATTTCGGTCACCAACTTTCTCTTCCGAATGCGAAAATATTTTTTGAGCCCAACCTAAATAGGTAGGAATGATCATCAAAATGAAATAAGAGAAATCAGAGCTCGAACAGAAAGGTTTAGGTGTTCGTTTTTCCCTCTCTCTGTTCGGGAGTGGAATGGTAGAGAGATAGTATGATTGTGGTTCGATGAACCCTCTGCCAACCACTTAAATGTGAATTGCATAGTAATCATGTAGATGTAGATGTATAACAATGAACTTCCAGTTCCACATTCGAAAGGCTATTCCGTAACTGTAACAAATGATATGTTGTACAAATTTGTATTATTATTAATGTCGTGAGCATTTTGAAACTTTCTAAACTTAAATTTAGAATATCTGTAATAGCTATTATAAAATAGCTTTTTGTAACAGATTTGATATTGGGCAGCTAGCCCGAAACGGGTCATATAGAAATAAAGGAAAGCAATTTTCATACTGAATTGGGACGGTTGTTTAGAAGTAACGGTCGTGCTATCTCCATGAAGACGAATACGTTTTTTTTTTTACTTTTTTTTTAATAAACAAACTTGATTAGCTCTTAGTTAAGTGAGACTGACATCAATTGCTTTTCCCAAGAAAGAGCACTTTAGACGATATCAAGTACGGTAGTGTATGTAACTGATGCCACCGACGCCGCTGTATGCCGCTACAAAGCAACACTTTTCTCCTTAACAGCTAGTCTGTAGCACGTGACTTTGTGCCGGCTTTTATCGTCGCTGTCATCGCAGCAGTGGAGCTCTACCCAGCCCCCACTTATCTCTCGCCATTCACTTTTCCGCCGTACCACCTCTAAGCGAGCCCTACTCCTGAGTTCGCGTGCCGCTGGTGGTGGAGGCGGAGGTGTGGGTGGAGGTGGAGGTGGAGGTGATGTGCGCACAGGGCCGCAGCCGCCTACTGCCTCGCGTTCCAGAGGCGTGGCTTGTGGCCTGTGGGCTACTCCCGCTGCCGCACCAGTCTTCCGCATTCTTGAGATGGCGCAGCGACAGGCCTTCTCTATGAGGCTCTGGAGGAATTCTTCACCAAAGCACCCAAAACAGTTCTTATTGTGCAGCACTTGTCGCGAACTAACCAATTTATTTTCTGAACTGGGGATAGATACCTATGATTGCTGTACAAGAGGTGTTCAATAAGTAATGCAACACATTATTTTCTGAAAGTACTTTGGTTTTGTTCAGGATCCTTATACCCAATACTACTCCACATTCTTTTAGCTACAAAACCATGTTGTTCAACATAATCTCCGTTCAGCACAACGGCCTTCCGCCACTTTACTGGGGGGCCTGTATGCCATCATTGTACCACTTTCCTGATCGACGTCAGAGCCAGTGGCGGCTCGCGAGTATACGCTCTGGGTTTTCGCAATTTTTTAGATTCAGATAAATTTTAGAGTATGTAATTAATAGCATCTGCTTATAACAGCTACGCTTATAAACAAGTTTATACAACTACAGCCACTGCCTACAATAAAAGTAACGGTAATAATAATAATAAAATATACATATACATATATAAATACATCGGCTGCACCATTGCAATTTCATATCAAGTTCTACAACCCTTTAGATCACATAACGTCAACAAATGCGAAGAAAGTACATTGGAAAAAGAAAACACTACATGGCAAGCACCCGATTCATCTAACACAGCCACACATCGATCAAGAGGCATCCAACACATGGCTAAGAAACGGCAATATATACAGTGATACGGAAGGATTCATGATTGCAATACAGGATCAAACAATAAATACCAGATATTACAGCAAGCATATTATTAAATATCCCAATACCACACAGATAAATGCAGACTTTGCAAACAACAAACAGAAACAGTAGATCACATCACAAGCGGATGTACAATACTAGCAAATACAGAATACACCAGAAGACATGACAATGTAGCAAAAATAATACATCCACAACTTCCCATACAACATAAACCAATAAAACAACACGTTCCCACATACAAGTATGCACCGGAAAATGTAGTGGAGAACGATGAATAAAAATTATATTGGAACAGAACCATTATAACAGATAAAACAACACCACATAACAAACCTGACATCATACTCACCAATAAAAAGAAGAAATTAACACAACTAATCGAAATATCCATACCCAATACAACAAATATACAGAAGAAAACAGGAGAAAAAATTGAAAAATACACTCCTGGAAATGGAAAAAAGAACACATTGACACCGGTGTGTCAGACCCACCATACTTGCTCCGGACACTGCGAGAGGGCTGTACAAGCAATGATCACACGCACGGCACAGCGGACACACCAGGAACCGCGGTGTTGGCCGTCGAATGGCGCTAGCTGCGCAGCATTTGTGCACCGCCGCCGTCAGTGTCAGCCAGTTTGCCGTGGCATACGGAGCTCCATCGCAGTCTTTAACACTGGTAGCATGCCGCGACAGCGTGGACGTGAACCGTATGTGCAGTTGACGGACTTTGAGCGAGGGCGTATAGTGGGCATGCGGGAGGCCGGGTGGACGTACCGCCGAATTGCTCAACACGTGTGGCGTGAGGTCTCCACAGTACATCGATGTTGTCGCCAGTGGTCGGCGGAAGGTGCACGTGCCTGTCGACCTGGGACCGGACCGCAGCGACGCACGGATGCACGCCAAGACCGTAGGATCCTACGCAGTGCCGTAGGGGACCGCACCGCCACTTCCCAGCAAATTAGGGACACTGTTGCTCCTGGGGTATCGGCGAGGACCATTCGCAACCGTCTCCATGAAGCTGGGCTACGGTCCCGCACACCGTTAGGCCGTCTTCCGCTCACGCCCCAACATCGTGCAGCCCGCCTCCAGTGGTGTCGCGACAGGCGTGAATGGAGGGACGAATGGAGACGTGTCGTTTTCAGCGATGAGAGTCGCTTCTGCCTTGGTGCCAATGATGGTCGTATGCGTGTTTGGCGCCGTGCAGGTGAGCGCCACAATCAGGACTGCATACGACCGAGACACACAGGGCCAACACCCGGCATCATGGTGTGGGGAGCGATCTCCTACACTGGCCGTACACCACTGGTGATCGTCGAGGGGACACTGAATAGTGCACGGTACATCCAAACCGTCATCGAACCCATCGTTCTACCATTCCTAGACCGGCAAGGGAACTTGCTGTTCCAACAGGACAATGCACGTCCGCATGTATCCCGTGCCACCCAACGTGCTCTAGAAGGTGTACGTCAACTACCCTGGCCAGCAAGATCTCCGGATCTGTCCCCCATTGAGCATGTTTGGGACTGGATGAAGCGTCGTCTCACGCGGTCTGCACGTCCAGCACGAACGCTGGTCCAACTGAGGCGCCAGGTGGAAATGGCATGGCAAGCCGTTCCACAGGACTACATCCAGCATCTCTACGATCGTCTCCATGGGAGAATAGCAGCCTGCATTGCTGCGAAAGGTGGATATACACTGTACTAGTGCCGACATTGTGCATGCTCTGTTGCCTGTGTCTATGTGCCTGTGGTTCTGTCAGTGTGATCATGTGATGTATCTGACCCCAGGAATGTGTCAATAAAGTTTCCCCTTCCTAGGACAATGAATTCACGGTGTTCTTATTTCAATTTCCAGGAGTGTATATTTGCAGTTGCTAATATGGGCGATCTTCAGCTGTATAATGGAATGACGATATGGAAAATTTGTGCTAAACAGGGACTCGAAGCCGGATTTCCAGCTTCTTGCGAACGGCATTGAATATTTGTGCTGTAGACCAGCACTGAATGTACGAGTCTAGGTTGTAGGCACATGGACGACGACATATGGAAGTTTCTGTCCGACACAGAAGTATGCTCGGATACACGAATTTGTTGAGGCAACCGCTTGCGACAGGTTCCATCCCGGTCCGGCACAAATTTCCAATGTTGTCCTTCCATTGAACAGCTGAAGGGTGTCCATATTGCAAAGTGTGGCAGCATTTCATGTTTTCTGCACATAGTCGCACTATGGGACTCAACATCTTAGGTCATAAGTCCCCTAGAACTTAGAACTACTTAAACCTAACTAACCTAAGGACATCAACACACTCATGCCCGAGGCAGGATTCGAACCTGCGACCGTAGCAGTCCCGCGGTTCCGGACTGCAGCGCCAGAACCGCACGGCCACCGCGGCCGGCAACTACCAACAAAAGAAAGAACTGTTTCCGTCGAATTTTGTTGTTTGGTACATAATTAACTTCATTTTAGGCCGAGAATGAAATAAAGTGTAAGCTTTCGCTACTCTCCGTTTCTAATTTTTGTGTAAGTGGCAGTTTTCATGCTTTTTTTATTTTTTAGGACAAATTTACAAGATCCATAACACATGTATTAGCACACGATTTAACTTCCGGGTTGGAATTCATACATTCTTACCTTGCAACAACATAACAACTTAAGCTACTGTTCACTTCTTTGTTAAATGTTCTCTTGTACTGAAGCTTCTTTGATTTCGTCACTTTGTCCACCAATGGACCTCGTCTGGGAGGCCCTAGCTCTTTTGCGGCTAACTTTAGCTGGTAATTTTCTCTCCTGTTGGCACTTGAAAACAAATTCTACAAAGTTCATGTAGACACTGCATACGAAAAGCCGTTCCTGCACAGTAAACAACTAACTTCGAACACAAACTGCCGTTAGTGTGAATTATTACGCTCAAGTAGTAGTGTCTATCAACATGGTCACTTGACTGGAATACAGGTGAAGCGCTGAGAACAATAAGGCAGCATCGTCGATCCCATATTCAACTGAATATAAGAGCAACCAGTGAGACAGCTGGTCGTGAATCTTCATATATACGATGTGGGCCTACAGCATAGATAAACCTGACTCACCATAAGAGCAACTGATATGAGAAGCATGAATAAATTTTGCTCAAACGAGTGGCTACACGGTGGGACCAAAGAGTACCATGCTCCAATTACTGGATTCATGGCAGAAGCAATATAGTCTTTATTCAGCTCGTTTGATCTATACGATGGGTGCTCAATAAGTAATGCAGCACTTTTTTTCTAGGAAAATTCCGGTTGAAAAATGCAGAATTTTCTGTGCGGCATCGTAGAATATTCTCACTTCAGCCCCTGACGTTTCATGTAGTTCCGATGGGTGGCGGTGCCAGAAAGCTGTCATTGAGTTTCTTTTGACGGAAATCAGAGCGTCGCAGTTATTCATAGACTCTTCCAGAATGTCTACGGAGAATTGGCAATGGTCAAAAGCACGGAGAGTCGTTGGGCGAGGCGACTCTCATAATCCCACTCACCTCGCGCAAAACTTTCCAGTGTCCCACGTGACTGCCGCACACAGCTGTGACTGCTGCACTGTAGCAACGTGCAGACACACTCGTACGAGGTGAATGACGGATCACAGCTAGGATATTCATGGAATATTTAGTTTCACGAGCATTATAATGTGTGATTAAACTAATGCGAAGAAGGAAGGTAGATTAGGGTTCAACGTCTCATCGCAACGAAGTGACTAGAAAAGAAGCACAAATTGAGATAATTTTTGTAATGGCAGAGAAGGAAAACGGCAGTGCCCTTTCAAAGCAACCATATCGGCAGTTGCCAACAGCTACGTAGAGAAATCGGGAAAAATCTAAATTTGGGTAGTCAGGAGCAAATTTGAACCATAGTTCACCCGAATGCGAGTGCAGTGTGCTAAGCACTGCTCCAACTTCGCTTGCTTATTGTTGGAACCACGTCTCGCTTAAAACATCGATTATGTCCAAATTTGTGGTACATGCAGGATTTTACCAGAAATGAAAGGGAAGTGGGAACTCTATGTGGCCAAGCTTTTAGGAGGAAATACCATTCTTAACGCGGGCCGGGACATACATGAACCATTTGTATCGGTGTACTTTCCCAGGCAGCGGTTGCCGCAGCGGAAAGAGTACTGAACGGCAATCTTGGGGTTGAACTTCCTTGCCGAACTCTTTTTTTCTTTGCGACGTTTATGTTACTTGCTTTGGAAAGAAATCCATGTATTATTGATATTTTCATAAAAGGCATGAAGGAAAGAAAAAAGACAAGTTTTACAAAATGTATACACATACATACATACACATACAGAATATCTGTCTTGTCTTTTACGCGAGATGTCCGTTGTCTCCAGTAGACGTGTTCTGCAGTCATCTTCAGATCTCGGATATCTCAATTTTCTCAGTAGTGTTTGAAGAAAAGAATGGCGTCTCTCTTCAAGGATATTCATTTGAGTTCACGAAGCAGCTCTGTAACACTGAACAGTTTCGACTTTAGCCGTTAGTCCGACCTGGGGGATCCCAGACACTCACGAATACTCAAGAACGGATCACAACAGTGTTCTATACGCGATCTCCTTTGCGGATAAATCACACTTTCCTAAAATTCTCCTAATAATCCGAGGTCGAACATTCGTTTTCGCTACTACTGCCCTTACTTGAGTGTTCCACTTCATATCGCTTTGCAACACTATTAATGCTGTATTCCTCCTAATCCCCATTAACTTACATTTTTATACATTTAGAGCGAACTACTATTCACCACAAGAACAAGAAATTCTGTGTAAGTCATCTAGTTGGCTCATACAGTCACTCAATGACGAGATCTTCCCTTACACCATTGCATAATCGGCAAACAGCTACCGTTTACTGCTCATCTTTTGTATGAGATCATTTATGTATATAAGATAATGCATACAACAAACAAAAAGAACGTGATAGTACCCAGTTAGGAAATTAGTTATGAAGATCTTGAGCGTGTAAGAACCTTAACAATGAAAAGCGATATGAACTGGGCCGAACACGTAAAACACCTGTCAAGGTAGGCGAATGGGAACCTTACTTCTTTCGAAAGTGTTCCGGGAAAATTCTGTACGTTTGTCAATGAAGTATACCTACTCTAGAAGATAGTTCCAGAGGTAGGGTACTTATGAAGCAGGCACAGCGCTTGCCGTCGAACAAATACGGAGACGCGCTGTTAGTATCATGCATGTTTATTCCATACGAAGTCATATAAAAATAGACGCGCCTTAGCCGCGAGGTCTCAGGCGTCTTGTCACGGTCCGTGCGGCTGCCCCCGCCGGAGGTTCGAGTCCTCTATCGGGTATGGGTGTGTGTGTTGTCCTTAGCGTAAGTTAAAGTAAAATTAAGTAGTATGTAAGCTTAGGGACCGATGGCTTCAGCAGTTTGGTCCCATAAGACCTTACCACAAATTTCCAAAATGTCTTATAAAAATACTTGGGGAATTTGTATGAGAATCAGTAGAACAAGCACGATGTAGGTACAATGAAACCCTGTTGGCTAAATTTAGAGAAACTAAAATAAGGAAGATTGCCACCATTGTGCATCTGCATAACTACTGTGCAGTGCACACTTAAGTCACTGTCAGAGGGTTCTTCGAACCACTTTCGGGCTATTTCTCTACCGTTCCACTCTTTAATAGCGTTTGGAAAGAATGAGTACTTAAATATTTCTGTACAAGCTCTGACATGTCTTATTTTATTTCGATGATCGCTTGTCCCTTTGTAGGTTGACGACAATAAAATATTCAGAAGAGAAAGTTAGTGACTGAAATTTCGTGAAAATATCTCGGCGTAGAGCAAAACACCTTTCTTTTAATTATTACTACCCCGACTCTCTTATTATACCCTTGAGGCTTTCTCACTCACTTCGCGATAATACAAAGCGAACTGCCATTTTTTAGGCTTTTCCGATGTCCTTCGTCAATCCTATCTGGTAAGGATCACATACAGTACAACATACTCTAGCAGAGGACAAGCAAGTGTAATGTAGGCAGTCTCTTTAGTAGACCTGTAACATCTTCTAAGTGTTTGCCAATAAAAGGTAGTTTTTGGTTTGCCTTCCCTACTACATTAACTATGTGATCGTTCCAATTTAAGTTGCTTTTAATTGTTATACGTAGGTATTTACTCCAATTGGCAGGCCTTTAAATTTATGTAATTTATCGTCGAATCAAAATGTAATGGATTTCCTTCGTAATCATGTGGGTTACCTCACACTTTTCCTTACCCAGAGAATTTACACTTTTAGCACCTTTCGAATATCGTGACTAAGATATTTTGATATTGGTTTTGATCTTCTGATGAATAATGAACAGCAGTGGGCCTGTAACACTTCCAGTTTTATTCGATGATTTTCCGTCGATTACTACGTACTGGGGCCTTTCTAACTGGATATCATGAATCTAGTAGCACAGCTGAAGCGATACTACATAGGCACTCAATTTGATTATAAGTCTCTTACGAGGAACGGTTTCAAAAGCCTTTTAGAAATTTACAAATATGCATCCTACCAAGTTGTTTTGAAGAACAAACACCTTCCATCATTAACTGAAAAAAGCGCGGAAAAAGCTGCACACGTGCTCTTTCATCACGGCAATCCACCAGCGACGCGACGCGATGCTGCTGTTTCTTCGCGACAACTACTTTGAAGTGATTTCTCACGCTCCCTAGTCATCTTACCTAGCCCTTAGTGACCTTTTGATATTTTGAACGACAAAAGACACTCCCCTTGGTATTATATTCACTACCAGTGCCGCTATTGCATCAGCAATTTTCCAGTGGTAAAACCTGACTCTTAAAGAAGTGTTCGCATCGGCCATAGAATCATACAATCAACACTGTCAAAAAAGTATACTGGTTGAGAGAGACTGCATCGAGGAATGACACAAGTTTCACAGTTGTTGTGTTATTAGCTATTGAGAAAAATAATCGGAGGTGTTATAACTTGAAAGTTGTATCACCTCGGTTCAGTTTACAGTGATAAAAGCTCTAGAAAGAATAATTTAAAATTAAGAATAGAATTTTTAGAGGGGAAAATAGTGTAGAATCAGAGTTCGGTAATTGCAGATCAAAATTATAGTATATCAGCAAGTAGTTTAACGTCTGAGTAGAGCAAAGCCACGGAAGCTCCGTCATGGAGAAGTCAGTGACGTTAAACTCTTCTTATGAAACACCTATAAAAAGGCCTGATCGTCATTATTGCAGCCTTCTTTTCCTTGATTGTTTCGTTAAAGGGCGGGGAACCCGTGTCAGTCAGCGAGACAATAATTAGATTGGACTTTATCGTGTTAAGATTCACGATAAACTGTTAGAATATTACGGAGATTAAAAGTGATGTAGTGTACGATCTCTGACTGTTGGTAGCTGTGGTGTCACCGCCAGACACCACACTTGCTAGGTGGTAGCTTAAATCGGCCGCGGTCCATTAGTACATGTCGGACCCGCGTGTCGCCACTGTCAGGATCGCAGACCGAGCACCACCACAAGGCAGGTCACGAGAGACTTACTAGCACTCGCCCCAGTTGTACGACGACTTTGCTAGCGACTACACTGACGAAGCCTTTCTCTCATTTGCCGAGAGACAGTTAGAATAGCCTTCAGCTAAGTCCATGTCTACGACCTAGCAAGGCGCCATTAGCCTTAGATAGCTTGTTTCTAAAGAGTCTCACTTGTATCGCCACAATCTCCAGATGTCTCATCAAGAACGATGTATACAAGGATGTATTAAAAGTTAAGTATTCAAGGAGCTACGTACTTTTCTTTTTAGCATTCATTACTTATCGTGTTTCAGACCTCCCTCCATCCTTCGTGAGTTAGCGCGTGCATCTTGGCCGCCTCTTTCAATTAGTGTGCGTAGTGTTGGCAAGTCTGCCGACACTAAAGTAGCAACGGAGTGTTAAGGAGATTTTATGAATTTTAGTGCTAGATTGGAACTTTACGGACATATAGACGACAGAAACTCAAATTATCTGCTGATACGAGTGAATTCAAAGGTACCGGTATTCAGATATTAACGTGTGGACTTTTGAAAGTGTCGTGTGCTGTCAGTTGCGAATCTGGACATAGAGCGCGTGCATATCGGCATTTGCGGACTAGATTCCTCCAGGCTAGGAACCTTTTAAATAGACCATCATCCATCACCATCTTAATCCTTGAATATAGAGTGAAAGTGAAATACAAGAGTGTTGTACTTATTTCATTTACCTAGTACTGATCAGTGAAGGTTTTACGGAACCAAAGCTATTCAGCAGTGAGTCAGCAGCATCTAGCGGAAAGCGTAGGCATTAACTTACACGCTAACTGAAGTGAACGTTTACGTGCTTTCGGACTGCTTAATATGAACTTTTGTGACTCTTTGACGTCCCCACTCCCTCCGAAAGGTGGCGCAGGCTGTCTTAATCATAAAAGAGGAGAGTTTTAGCCGGGCAAAATACTAAATAAAAGTGGTATTTACAAGACTCGCTGTATTAGCAAAACACAAGGCCCGCACCTCACCGGAGAGTCGTCGCTGTCACGTCGGGAAGTAAAGCCGGAAAACCTACCGATGATACGTATCTACCAGCAGACGTCGACGTGGAGTACCTAAAAAGGGAACCACAAGAGAGTTGGGGATGCTTCAAAGTCCCTCACAACATTCCCAAATGCAGATTAATATGCTGACCCCGTGAGGATACGGGATAAGGCCAGAAAAAAGAAATAAAAATAAGAATCCTCGAATGATCAACGGGATCCTAATCACCCTTTCCTTTTTGGTGATTAGTGGGAAGCAGAGCGGATTGACGGGGTGGGTAAGACACCAGCTAATAAGTCCCTTTGCGGGCCATTTTTCTTTCCTCAACAATGACCCATGAAGAGCCGGAAAATAAGCTACAGCCTGTCAAACCAACTGTCCTGCCTTGGCGATCCTCCATAAGGTGACAGAGACGGACTGAAGTGGTACAGACCCATCTCCGTCTGGGACATAATCCTGTGACCCTGGGCTTCTTGTCCCAGCGAGAGGACCCACCAGTTTGTGGAGCTTAGAAAGTGTATTTCAACACATCACATATTAACATAATGTGTTTTACATTCTCATAAGAGGGCAACACTATATTTAAGTGAAGACCTAGCGTCTACTTTAGCCAATCACAAAACGAGTACGGTATGCATTATAAAATTTTGGGATGCTTTTTTCGAAACCGTCATGGAATGTATGTAAATTCAAAATGAAAGATCCATTTGATCGGAACATTTAATCGACATCGAGGAATATGGCAAACCGCTGCACTAGTAATTGTCAGAAAATGACTAATGTAACCTTAGTCTTCAATAACTCTTGAGTCACATTTTCAAGCCTCATTTAAATGAGAGGACGTTGAAAGCTTTGGCACAGAAGTAAGAGCGATGCCAGGGAGAAAAGGTAGTCAAACTTGCCCAAGCCGTTTCACAGAAGGAGACCTGCGGGTGACGCTGGTCAATAGCCAAAACACTGGACAGCTCTCTGTATTTGCCACACTGGTGCTTAGAAACGTCATGGAGGATCACAGATAGGCTCTACTGTCATGCAGGAGCCACGCTACTGTACAACAATTTACAGCCCCAGAGAGTAGACGGAGAGGAAATATTTTAGCATCAGGTAGTATTGTGCACAAAAGGAGAAACAATTTTTTTTTTTGTAAACGTACCGGACGCCACATACAGACATCTACATCTACATCTACATTTATACTCCGCAAGCCACCCAAATGGAATGGGGACAACCAGTTTTAGGCTTTTGAAAGTGTGAGACGTTGCTGCACGTGTTGACGCAACAAAAAACTAAATCTTTACTTGATATAAGAAACTAAATGTTAACTTGATATAGAAATTACAGGGAATGGCTCACGTAAATAAGAGGATAGACGGAGAAGTTTAGCTGTGCTGATGAGGGCCGCCTCAGATTGGCTCACGTAAATAGAGAAGAGGATAGACAGAGAAGTTCAGCTGTGCTAATGAGGACCGCCTCAGAGGTCAAACAGACGTATGGAGAGACAGTGAGGCGATTTTTTCGATGTAAAACGTTAGAATGCATGTTACTGGTTAATGGAAGACGTGAGAGCACAAGGAAGCGGACTAGCATGTCCAAAGGAGCAATTTCATTGGTCGGCATTGAGAAGATCCAAAGCCCAGCCAATCTGAATACTCCTAAGAGAAGCGAAATGTGGCAATGCGCGGTTTCCCGGTAGAAACCATTTGCTCATCAATCAAGATTGGAGACTTCACCTTCTTCATCAAGGTCTTCTCCAGCAACTCCATCTGCCAAAAGGTGACGCTGGCCAGCCGCTGCCCGAGCTAATGCAGGCACTCGGAGAAAATTTAGACTTGCATTTTAAATTTAATGTACAGCCTGCTTTTTACTAAGAGCTAACAGGACTAACTTACAAATTTTCGCCTAACAATTAATAACCACATCTGGATGACCTCTAGCAGTGAGTAGTCTAGACTCCAACCTAAACTGTTAGGTTTTGGTTTCAGGGGAACACCGACACCTCATTTTGTTTCCGCTTCAGCCCTCCAGGGCCTCGCTGGAGTATTTGCTACTACCACCAAGATCTGATCGGACGGCGGCTCCAGGCAGGCTCACGCCCAGAGCCTTCTGCGCCCACCGCCGCGACCCTCCTACTCGTCAGGGCTTCGCGGCCGGCCGCAAGGACCGGCCATGACTGCCAGACTGACGGCCGAGTATAGGCACGACGCTTCAGCACCATCCATTTTCAGGGCAAGTTGCTTCGGCAGGTGAGTTGTTACACACTCCTTAGCGGATTCCGACTTCCATGGCCACCGTCCTGCTGTCTTAAGCGACGAACGCCTTTCATGGTTTCTCATGAGAGTCGATTCGGGCGCCTTAAATCTGCGTTTGGTTCGTCACACAGCGCCAGTTCTGCTTACCAAAAGTGTCCCACTTGGCCTTCCGATTCGAGTCGTTTGCTCGAGGCTTCGGCATATCAAGCAAGCCGGAGATCTCACCCATTTAAAGTTTGAGAATAGGTTGAAGTCGTTTCGGCCTCAAGGCCTCTAATCATTCGCTTTACCGGATGAGACTCGTACGAGCACCAACTGTCCTGAGGGAAACTTTGGAGGGACCAGCTACTAGATGGTTCGATTAGTCTTTCGCCTCCTTACCCAGCTCCGACGTTCGATTTGCACGTCAGAATCACTACGGACCTCCATCAGGGTTTCCCCTGACTTCGTCCTGGCCAGGCATAGTTCACCATCTGTCACGGACAAATCGATGCACCTTGTAAGACCCAGGGATATTAGAGGTATATCTTTACAGGAAAATCTAAAAATGTTGAGTAAATTTGGAGCTATATACATATTTTCTCAAGTATGCAAGCTGGCGGTATTTCCCCAAGTATCTAAGTAATATCGACACCCTTACAGACATGAAATGTGGAAACAATAAAATTTGTTCTAAGAAAGTAACACGTTTTATTTTCTTAATATGTATAAATAAATAAAGAGGGTATATTTTCGAAAATGATGTTAGAGTTGGGACAAAATGAATAAATTTCAGCTTCACTCAAAACTAAAACTCTGTTGATAAATGTTGCTGGTGTTTCTATTAAGCTCATTTCAGGCTTTCTCTTTTTAAAATCTGCAATCAAGTCTTCTTTGATAGTTTTGGTAATTTTATTGAAACTGTACTTAAGGCCTAGTTTTTCAGTGAGATCATAGTTAATTCACCGTTACTCAACCTGGGAAATGCCATAGAATAATCGCGGCAATGTTTCCACGTAGTTGACTAATTCTTGTTGTTCTTCAGGAATGAAGAGAGATCTTCTCCACAAAGAAGGTTTCTGGTTAGGATTTGATTTTACTAGATCATAAATCGTAATTTTTAGTATGTTAAGTTGACTGATACACTGTTGAATACTCTCCCTGAGTTCACTAAATGTAATGAGCTCTTTAGGATTTCTGCAGTCTATATAGTCCTCTCTCATTTTCTTCTTCGCGTCCTCGCCTTTTTAAATTAGATGCAGGTCTTTACTTATGTGTAAACAACTTTCTTTTCTGAATTTTTGAGTGTGGGAAATGTCAACAAATTTTCGACATTGCCTCATATTCGTCTGTCGAGATCATCCCACTCAGAAATCATAGCAGAAACTAAATTTTAAAGGATTTGTTAATGCAGAGAAAAGTTACAATAGACAGACTTGCAACATAATATTTAAATAAATTACAGATATTACGATTAAGAAGTATTGAAACACTTGCCTTAATTTGATTGATTGATTGATTGATTTGTGGAGAGAGACCAAACAACGAGGTCATCGGTCTCATCGGATTAGGGAAGGATGGGAAAGGAAGTCGGCCGTGCCCTGTCAAAGGAACCATCCCGGTATTTGCCTGAAACGTTAAGGGAAATGACGAAAAGCCTGAATCAGGATGGCCGGACGCGGGATTGAACCGTCGTCCTCCCGAATGCGAGTCCAGTGTGCTAACCACTGCGCCATCTCACTCGGTGCCTTAATTTAAGCGTAAACCAAGAGTAACATCAAAATTCATTAAATATTAATTCTTAGCGCCATAAAAATACTATTGTTCATAACACCTCGTCACCTCTGCACGTCTTTCTAGCATCATCCGCTGTTCTGCAGCACTATCTCCCACTACAGCGTTACTCAACTGGGAAAACAGTGGCGTCAATATTTCCTGATATGTCGGTATTCCCCCCAGTCTGCCCTATCAGCCACATTAATTGTTATAGTCTATTAGTACCTTTTTCTTGAGTGCTACCTGTCGTTTTCCCTTCTTCCCCTTTTATTCTGTGATTATGTATTGCGATCTGTTCGGTCCTCGTCATCTGTTCCTCTGCTTTTCCACACTTCTTCTTCCATTAGGATTGAAGTCCTTCACCTGTCGGGAGATTCTCTGTTGTGACATACGGGGTACATGCTCTTCCCAATCCTGCTTTCGTTGAATTGTTTTTTGGTTAGCGGCTGCTCCACCAGCTATTTCCTTATTCATTCACTTCTTATTTTATCTTCTCTTGTGCAGTCTTTCACATATCTAATGAACTTCTTTTTTGATGTTTTGTCTTACGTATTTTGATCTTGATGTCCAATTTTCTAGCTCATATAGCAGGCTACTGTAGGTAGTACCATGATTTTATGACATATCATGTTGGACTCTCTTCTCGACTTACTGTTTCCTCTTCTTCTTATTGTCCCACGTAGGTCGTGATAGGTGTTAATTTAGTTATTCATGTCTCTCTCTGTCTCAAAAGGTATGTCACGTTTTAGATATTTCAAATGGGACACCTCAAAGATTGTTTTAAGAACGAATACATGTCTGGCTTTTAATATATGGATGTGTGTGTGTTCCTTTATTCTACAATTTGTTTTAACACTTTTACTCATTTCATCCTGTTACAAAAAAAGTGTAATGGAATATAAACGATTTAAAACAGGCACTTCTGAGGTAACAAGATTAAGATACGATACACTAAGAGTAATAGATGTTTCTCTATTTGGGCAGTAAAATAACTGACAATGGCAGGAACAAAGAAATGGTTCAAATGGCTCTGAGCACTATGGGACTTACCATCTGAGGTCATCAGTCCCCTAGAACTTAGAACTACTTAAACCTAACTAACTTAAGGACATCACACACATCCATGCCCGAGGCAGGATTCGAACCTGCGACCGTAGCGGTCGCGCGATTCCGGACTGAAGCGTCTAGAACCGCTCGGCCACACCGGCCGGCTGGCAGAAACACAGAGGCTACAAAATGTAGAGTGGAAATGGCGAAAGCAGTATTTCTGAACAACTGAAGATTATTGACATCGAACTTATATTTGTTCGCAAACCTTTTCGTAAACTATTGGCCTGAAGCGTAGTCCTCTACTTAAGTGAAGCGTGGACAATAAGTAGTTCACACAAGAAGAGAATAGAAGCGTTTGAAATGTGCTGCTACAGAAGAATGCTGAATATTAGATGCTTAGATCATGTAACTAATGTGAAGGTACTGAAAAGAACACAAATTTGTCGCACAACTTGACTAAAGGCAGGGACCAGTTGACAGGGCACGTTTCGGGACATCAAGCAGTCATCTATTTAGTATTGGAGGGAAGCGAAGGAGGGATAAAATTGTAGATGGAGGCCAAGAGATGAATACAGTAAGCAAGTTCAAATGTCTGTGGTTTGCAGTAGCGTTTCGGAGATGAAAAGGATTACACAGGATAGAGTAGCATGTAGAACTGCATCAAACCAGTCTTCATACTGAAGAAGAAGAACAACAACAGCAAAAACAACCATACGTCTCCCCATACTTTAGTAACACCACTAAAGACCCGGAAATCGTGTGCCAAACGAATTTAACTCTCTATCGCTTTGGACCGTGTGCATACGCAGACAGCGCAAGCTGCTGGAGTGTGCCGTCACGGTCCTCCCACATTGGCAGTCAGATCGATGCTGGCTGCACACCGCCCACCCTCCAGCCTCTACCACTGTCCGCCCACTGCTTCCGCCTACACTTCCCGCAGCTTCGTATCCCTTGGTCCGGATTCCATCGACTGGAGTCACCTCCTCTTTGATCTGCAACGGCGCGTAATTCCGGCACCGGCATCACAACCGCCAGGGTTGCTGTGTCGCCGGAGCGTCGTGACAGCCGCTGCGGCGTTCATACCTCTGAGCGACAGTTTCTCGGCTGTAGCATGGCGACGTCAACTAGAGAAATCAGTCGAACTAGTAAACATACTATAACAGGTCACCTAATGGACGGAAAGTTAGAGTTTCATTGGAACAGTACTGCGCAAATGCTGCATAGGTCACTCGGTTAAACGTCACCATCAGGCGAATGAATGACTTAAATATTAAGCGTTTCAGGATAAACCATCATCAGACACCTGCGATATTTGCCAGATGCTTGGCTCTGTATGCCACTCTTATTTCACTCCTTATCCACATGGGTTCACACTTATTTTTAATTCGTTGTGCAGCATTTGACATGTTTTTCAGATTAAGCCTGAAGTACTTCCGAATCATTTCCCTGATAAGACACATTTCATTAATGTGCTTTTCCCTTTAGCTAGATAGAAGAGCTTATCTTGTGAGAGAGCCCAGCCTAGCACGAGTAATTCGAGATGCAATGAGAGGTCTTACAGCAGGAATGCGACCATATTACGTAACTCGAATAACATTGCACAAATGCACAAATCATGATTTGATGAATGAACGACTTTAATATTACCCGTTTCGGGATGACCCATCAACAGATGTCTATCCAGGAAACTAAGCTCAGCTGCTTTGTTGAAAGGAAAATCGTGATTAAGCAACTGAAGATCTCTTCCAGTAAAAAGTGTCTTATTAACGAAGTGATTCGCAAGTACGCCAGGCTTAAGTCGAAAAACATGAAAACAGGACATAACGAATTAAAAATAAGTGTGAACATAAGTGGATAAAGAGTGAAATAAGAGCGGCATACAGAGCAAAGCATCTCAGATATCTGAAAACCTATCCCGAAACGCTTGATATTAAAGCCATTCACTCAACAGCTGACAACGTTTCACTAAGTAACCTACTCAGCATTTGTGCGCTACTCTTCCATTTATATAATACGGTGCTACCTCGTGTCGCATCAACAGGGTTTAGTATACTGTCAACGACAGGGTAATTAATGGCAAAAGATAAGGTCCGAGTGGGGAAAAAACCAAAAGTGTCCCATTCAAGGGAACCATCCTGGAACTTATATTGGACGAGTTAGGCAAAACGTGGGAAACATTAACAATTAATGTGATGAGCGCCATTTTCATGATTCAGTTACGAAGTAACTAGTTTCAGTCTAGGTTTTATAATGAAATCAAATGTCTCAATACAGGAGTTAAGTTTAAGAATGGACACTTTGAAGAAATGGTACCAAACGAATTAAGTTACATCACATATTGCGCTGGTTGAGCACTCGTTACAGCCACTTGATTATTCATGAGCGACTGAATTAGAGATAGCTACTGTGTTTGTGAGAGCATCATCGTGAGCACCCGAAGGAAGGCACAGTTTGTAACTAAGGTCGTGCAGGCACTGCAAATCCCACACTGTACCTTATCAAGTGCTTTCTGCGAATACGAGGGCTATTCGGAAAGTAAGGAATGATAGGTCGCGAAAGGGAAACCATAGTGAAAATCAAAACTGCTTTATTTGCAACAGTTAGCTGCAACTTACAGCTACTTATCTCCATACTCACCGATCCGACTTAGACCTTTGTCGTAGCGTTGTAACAACTTTCCAATACCCACGTTATAGAAGGCAGCCGCCAGCCCTTTCCGCCAATTCTCTACGCTGGCCTACAGCTCGTTGTCTCTGCCAAAATGTTGTCTTCGTAGCCAGCGGTTCATGCGAGCAGAGATGGAAGTCAGAGGGAGAAAATTACTGACTCATTGTGGGTAATCAAACATTTCCAATTGAAAACGATGCAGGAGAATCTTCATTGCCCCTGCAGAAAACGGCTGAGAATCGTTTTGAAGAAGAAAACGCATGACAGTTATGTAATGTTGGCTGCATACCTTCAGGCGAAATTTCTCACCAGGCCCTCGTACTTGGAGGTAGACACTGTTGTTCTAGTATCTTTATGTGCTCCATCTGTGCTCAGAACTAAAAAGAACGTCGGAACGCGATCGTCGGACGTACTAGAGACACTGCCCAACACACGTGTGCAAAACGTCATCGGATTTTCACTGTTGTTTCCATTTCGCGACCGATCGTTCCTTACTTTCTGAATAACCCTCGTACTTAGATTCGGGGAATACAGTCAAATGGTTCAAATGGCTCTGAGCACTATGGGACTTAACAGCTGTGGTCATCAGTCCCCTAGAACTTATAACTACTTAAACATGACTAACTTAAGGACATCACACACATCCATGCCCGAGGCAGGATTCGAACCTGCGACCGTAGCAGTCGCGCGGTTCCGGACTGGGCGCCTAGAACCGCTAGACCACCGCGGCCGGCTGGAATACTGTCACCGCCAGAATGAGTTGTCTTGCTACGACTAGAGACACACGACACTCCAGTCACGGAACACGCATGAAGAACTACCGAACAAGTTGGTACACACTGATACTAGAGTACGGGAAAATCGAAAGCTACATGAGTCTATGACAACATGCCACCATCTAGGTAGGTCGTTTTCCATAGTAACAACACATGAAACTACAGTCTCATTTTGTCCATTTTGGGTCATTGTTTAAATGTCTCGTCTCACAGGTTGCTACTCTTAACACCTGCACAAACAGCAAGCAGAATATAGCGACAAACAGTTTATATTTTGTTATGAGATTTTGGCTCTCTGTGTGTCAAAACACTACAAGTGATACTTACAATATGTCCACCTGATCTGCAAATACGGAAGGAAGCAGTTACATACTTTGAAAGGTTCATACTAGGTTTTACAGACGACTTGCCTATGAAAGTACGTGCATGCAGAAATGTCCTATTACTTACAATTTTTACACCCATTACTAGTGTGATACGACTGCAAAGAATTGGTAGAAAACTACCTAGACAATGAGTCCTTATTTTTTTTCGCAACAATGTACACTGGGGATAGCAGAAGGAAATTTAGATTAAGTCAAAGTTAACAGTCGCACCAAATGTCTCACCAAGCATAGTGTAAAGTAACGTGGCTTAGAGTTTCGTGTAGTGTAGTGTGAATATGGACACAATGAACTATAACAACTCACAGATCCGAGGCTTCAAATATGCACATTTTGTCTGGAATAGAGCACTGTGTCTCCGCCAACTGCCTCAACACCTACATTTCTATTGAACCTACTTTTCTGTTGAACAGTACTTAAAAAATGAGAAATATAATATTAGTAGTGATAAGTACTTGATTTTGAATGCAGAAAGAAATCCATAAAAACTATCAGGTGCGGAAAGCATCAAGATAACGCAGTCGAAATGCCGAGTGCAAGTCGACATAATTCGTCCAAACAGAGAAGTGAGTGCCAAGGAAAACTGATTCGAAAGAATATTTGAATGTAAATCCATGAAACTACCTGAAAATGATTCGTCCACATTAGTACGTGTAAGAAAAGCGCTCAGAAAACACGTACCATAATACAATGTTCGAACGCGTACAAAAATCAAAGTATAGTTGTTACAAGTCGCAAGGCAGTGACAAAGTTTCATTGATAGGGCGCATCATAAAGGTAGCTGTATTGATACATGGATCAATTAAAGGCATATTCCCTACCGAGCATCAGAACTCTTCTCACCAAGACAAAAAAAAAAAAAGGTTCAAATGGCTCTGAGCACTATGGGACTTAACTTCTCAAGTCATCAGTGCCCTAGAACTTAGAACTACTTAAACCTAACTAACCTAAGGACATCACACACATCTATGCCCAAGGCAGGATTCGAACCTGTGACCGGAGTGGTCGCGCGGTTCCAGACTGTAGCGCCTAGAACCGCTCGGCCACATCCGACCGGCTCACCAAGACATAAAGACCCGATCTCAAGATGCGAGACAGGTTTGAAAGCCGTAAAACTTACAGTAACTTGACGATACGAATCGAACAAATACTTACGGATGGTACATGCGATCACTGTGAATGATTAGCAAAATCGTATTGCAAGTGTGCTCAGCTCGCACACAGCCAAGCTACAGAGCCCCATCTCACCATACAACACAACGGCAACCAACGGTATCAACACCTATTTTAAAACTTATGCTTCAGCATTTTCAGTGCGGAGAGATCTGCGACGACTGGCTGGCACAGAACTCAAACAATATTTCCTGAATACTTCACACATTGAACCGAATGTAACTAAATTGTTCGGAATCGTTACAACGTACAGAAATGCATCTTTGTAGTTGGCCTAAGGTAATTAGTGCACGAAATAACTGAATTCTAACAATAGGAAATTAGTACTGAAAGCTGCGACGCATCAGGCAACTGTTGAAGTGCAATGACTACCGCCAGGTTCCGACCGAAAACAAGTAAACAGAGATCTGTCTTCTCTAACAGGAAGGCTGGTATGCTGCCGAAGAAGGACAAGTATTGGTATTGGAATGTATTATGATAGCAAATTCTTTCATAAAGTCCTCTGAAATTTACACGGAGCAGGCTGTGTAACTATGGCCCACCGTGGCACAGAGTAGCTGTGAGGGAGCTGAGTCGCAAAATGTGCTGAATAGCAAGAGAGTTCGTTGTTCTTGTACATCATAATAAAGTTGCCAATATATTGCTTGACAGTTAGTTGCGCTTATACATCATAGTAAAGTTAGAAGCACACTGCCTGGCAGAATGAAGCACGCGGAAGAAGATAAAGAAACGAAGTGCAACGTCACTTATTGCAAGAATATGTGATGTTATTTCGGTGATTACAGCCGGCCGCTGTGGCCGAGTGGTTCTAGGCGCTTCAGTCCGGAACCGCGCAGCTGCTACGGTCGCAGGTTCTAAGCCTGCCTCGGGCATGGATGTGTGTGATGTCCTTAGGTTAATCAGGTTTGAGTAGTTCTAAGCCTAGGGGACTCATGACCTCAGATGTTAAGTCCCATAGTGCTTAAAACCATTTGAACCATTTTCGGTGATTACAAATCCAGCTAATTTGACAAGGAACGAGGCCGTATGAACATAATCAGCAGAGTGATGTTGCATGCCACTGCTCTTGTTACTCGTACATGCACTGATTCGATTGGGAAGTGTCTCAGAAAGGCCGTTGTCTTCTCTCGTGAGCGATGTCGGGCCGCAACTGTTGTACTCGTAGCTGGTATCTGATATCCGGCGATTGGCACTGGCACCGAATTGACGTCCCAAGTAGCTTCACACGTGTTCTCTAGGGGTCTGATCTTGGAGTCTTGCTGCCTCACCACTTCATAGAGACACGTGTCATGTGAGGAAGAGCGTTGCCATATTGAAAAATGGCTTCATAGGAAACATGTGAGGGTGCAGTGTGTCCGTGAAGTACCGTTGTGCCGTCAGTATACGAACAACTTTCTGGGGAGGGCAATTACAGCTCAGAGACATTATGAATAACAATAAAAATCGGTCAACAATCGGTAAGCACTCAAATTATTATAAAAATTATAAGTTAAAAGAACTGTATGATGAGGTGTATGAAAGTGCTTTACAAGCAACTACCGCTTTTACGTCAGTATTGATGCTTATACAGGTTTATAATGGTTGTATTTTCATAATGTGGATGCACAATTCCGGAGTCTCAACATTCGGAAAGTTAACCAGGTTAAGAGTCAAACTACGTTGGGTGTCACAAGAATTTGACACGCATCTTTTCGATGTACTCAATTTTAGGGTGACAATCCACCAATTTGGTTTGATTCTTAATGTGGACAGTTGTAGTTGGGATAGTAGTAGTTGCGAATAAAGCACTTTCGTACAGCTATGTGGCTTTTGGAAGTATCACATCGTTCTTGACTTTTTAAGTGTTATAATTTTTATCATAATGTGAATGAGTGTTGAGTGTTTTTTATTGTTATCCACAAAAGCATATCACATGACTTCTCGCACCATGACGCCACGAGCAACACCGCTGTGAATCTGCAAAGAACAGGAAAAATGGGACGAATCCCCATGTTGCAGCTACACACGTCGATGATAGTCACATGGGTTACTGCAGAACCTACACTCCTTGCTAAACAGAATGCGACCCGGTTTTCACCAACAGTCGATGCTTCCCGGTCACGGCGCGACTCCAAACGCAGCAATTTGTTTTGTGGTGTTAACGGCAGCCCACGCCTGGGACAGTAAATCACTAGTCCTGCTGCTGCTAGTCCACCACCAATGGTGCGGGATGCCGCACATTGTTGCGGGGAGTCCATTACTTGTTCTCCGATGGCAGCGAAATGTGAAGGGACTACGGTGTGCTTCGTGCACAACACGGCAGTACTCCCTTCTGGTGGTCAGACGTGGTTTATCGGAACCTTGGCGACGAGTAGAGGTGAGTGTTGCACCTTGCAACACTTCAGACTTCCCCTCTAGCCAAGCCTGTAATGGAAGTTTACTACATTTGTTACTCCAGTTTCAAATGATAGCATACTGTTTATGAATACTGTAGCCCTTTTCTGGAATTACAAAAATTGCTCTGGAAAAGTAAGGCTTTTCCAAATGTGCAAAACTATTCCACGGTACAACATTGTCCTGTACCTAAGAATAATTAATATGTTCAAATTTAAAAGTTTTGTCGTCAAGAACATCTCGTCAGTATTGTATGTAATACTCTGTAAACCCATCAAGAAGCCTAAGGAGGCTTTCATACTAGAACGAGCAGGCAATCAATCATGTTAACGCCGTATTTGGACAGCAAATTGGCAAAATTTTGTTCGAAAATGGTGAACGAAGTCTACTTACGGGCAAAGATTAAACTGATTGTAACTCCCGTTCTGGTGAAGTATGTGCTGAATAAGTGGATGAAGAAACGGAAAGATACGCGTGATTTAATAAAAATATTCGGACAATCCTGAGAGAAATGGAGATTTGACACTCCTGTTAGAAAAAGAGTGCAAATGACGACAGACAGATGTTAGTACAGATTGTTGAACTCTCAGTTTGAATAATAACGTGGAAATGACGATGTGAAAAAGTTTGTGTGTATATAAATCAATTCGCTTAGCATACGGTGTCCACCGCCTTACATTAGTGAAAGGTCTTGCCCAGAATCCTAGAAAATTATGGTCCTACTTGAAATCTGTAAACCGGTCGAAGACTTCTATTCCGTTTCCGTTCTAGCGTGGCAATACAAGACAGTAAATGGAAACCTGGACTTTTAAATTTTGTTTTCAAAAAGTCATTTATGCATTCTATCATTCGTTGCACAAACTCCCTTACTGAGGCCATATAGCTATCTCTGATATTCAAAAGTAACAGAAAAAGTCGAAAACAATTAGGTCGCCACGTGCACATCGGATCCCAATTCAGTTTTACAGGGAGACTTTCTTCGGAATTGACACGTTATTCAGCTGGTATCTCTCGCAATTACACTGGAGTCGCATTCGGGAGAGCGACGGTTAAAACCCACATCCGGTCATCCTGATTTAGGTTTTCTGTGATTTCCCTAAATCGCCTGAGGCAAACGCCAAACTGGTTCCATTGAAAGAGCACGGCCGATTCCATTTTCCATCCTCCCCTAATCCCAGCTTATGCTCCGTCTCTAATGTCATTGTTGTCGACGGGACGCTAAACATTAATCCAGACTCTATAGCGAATCTCTCGTTCAGGTGACGTCCCAATTGACCGGTAAAAAGAGCAGGCGAAGGATAAAAGAACTGATCCCGAAAATTACAAACCAAAACCCTTAACGTTGGTTTTCGGCATATTCTAAATTCGAATATATCAAGATCCTTTATAGACAAACGTTTCTATCTTAAAGTCAACATGGATTTAGAAAGCAACGTCCGTGCGCATCTCGGCATTCCCTTTCCGTACATGATGTCCTGCGAACCACCAACGAAGGGGAACATGTAGATTACATACTCCTAGATTTGTGGAAAGCGCTTGACACAACGCCCCACCGCAGACTGTCATTGAAGCTCCAAGCATGTGGATTAAGCTCACAGATACGTTAGTGCCTCGAAGACTGCCTTTTTTTTTTTTTGCTTTTTTTTTTGCAACCTTCGATCGGTCGCGAAATGGAAACCGCTTTGAAAATTGCAGCTGCTTGTCTACATATGATATAGCAGAGCATGCATGTCCGAAAGAATAAGCAATGCGGTAACTACAGCTGTTACGAAATAAATGATATATATTTGCAGTTGCTAATATGGGCGATCTTCAGCTGTATAATGGAATGACGATATGGAAAATTTGTGCTAAACAGGGACTCGAAGCCGGATTTCCAGCTTCTTGCGAACGGCACTGAATATTTGTGCTGTTGACCAGCACTGAATGTACGAGTCTAGGTTGTATGCACATGGACGACGACATATGGAAGTTTCTGTCTGACACAGAAGTATGCTCGGATACACGAATTTGTTGAGCCAACCGCTTGCGACAGGTTCCATCCCGGTCCGGCACAAATTTCCAATGTTGTCCTTCCATTGAACAGCTGAAGGGTGTCCATATTGCAAAGTGTGGCAGCATTTCATGTATTTCTGCACATAGTCGCCGCTCCGAGTTAGACATTTGTCGTAGCTTGGTACCAACTTTGCGATACCATTGTCATAGACGGCCGTGCTTCCTACCAGTTCCTGATACTGGTATGCAGCTCGCTATCTGTGACAAAATGCTGTCCTCATAGCGAGCAGTTCACGTGAGCGAAGAGATAAAAATCATAAGGGTGCCGACTCTGCGCTGTAGGGTGTGCAATCGAACATTTCCCTTCAAAAATGCTGCAGGGGCGTCGTTGTTGCTCCTGAGTTGTGTGGCCGAGCTTTGTCATGAAGAAGGAAACGAAAGCCAGTTGCACTGTGTGGGCTGTATGAACTCAGGCGGAAGCCCACAACAGGCACATCACACTTGGAGGACTCTTTTCTTCTAAACGACTTCATTTGCTCACTGCGCATTCCGAACTAAAAACTGCGCCGTGATACGATCGATGGGCATACTAGAGACACAGCACAACACATCTTCGAAAAGGTTTTCAGGATTTACACTCACTTTTTAATTTCGCGAACGACTGGTATTTGAAAGAAAAATGTGAACAAACGAAAGTCAGTTCACTACGAAGGTGTACTCGTAATGTCGATTCGGCGCTGCAAGGGCCGACAGTGTGTAGAGTTCTGTAAGTTTAGCGTAGACAGAATTATATTCGAAGATCTACTTTAATTTTCAAGTGAAACTGAAGCGTTGAAATAAGGTAATTGGGTTCTGTATTTCTGCCTTTTATCCGTCGTCAAATGGAAGAATTACAATGTATCGACTTCTCAAAGCAGAGCGTAACTTAATTATTCAGCATCAGAGAGAGTAGCTGGAATTATTGAGAAGTGAATAAGGAAACAGAACTTACGAAAAATGAAGTGGGGACGCCAGTTCATTTATATTTCAGCGTTAGTTCGATTATGAAGAGTTAAATTTCGTTTGAATTTTTGTGACGTGGAAATGTCTGCTTATAATAATATTGCACCCCAGCAAGAACAGTGACAGAACTCCAAAATGCAACACTTCAGAAAAAAACGACGTAAATCATTACATAAAACGTATATTGAAATAGTGTAAGCGTCCTTTAAATTTCAAGTACGTATTTTTGGCAGTGATTTCGGCGATAACTGCAACGGTCGAACGTGAGGTGTTATCAGGTAATTATTAATTAGTTCTTTTTATGTATGTGATACGACATGGGAATTTCTGTCATTTAAAATTAGAATTTGAGTTAGAATAAAAAAGAAGCTTAAACAGTTTTACTAGAAAAACACTAACTGCAAAATTGTAATTATGAAATCAGTATAATTTAATAAAGAACATTAATTTAGAACAATTTAAGAAACCGTAGAATCATAAATTACCTTATAAAGCGTTGGAATCCTTTTCGCTGTGAAAAGTTATTCAGTATGAATTTTCTCTATAGAAGAAATTTCCATTTTTTTCTTTTCTGCACTGCAAAGCATGCAATTTCTTAATATTTACAGCAGCTGTAATTGTCAAAGCAATGCCTGTGTCTTCATACATGCATGCATGTCTGAAGGACATTGTAAATAAGATACAGACACTGTATAAACACAATAATATTAAAAGTTTGATTTACCGTACCTTACACACAAAAAGTGTCACTACTCTGTATGTTCCGCTGTTATTGAATGACACATGCACACCTGCCAGTAGCAGTGTTAAAGTGAATCATGAAACAACCGATAATGAAACAATCACAACTGCCCGGAAGTGCACAAACTGCGAGGTAGAGACGGTTTTAGTGCTCTTTGGATCACTTCGTACGCTGTTTTCAGTAACGTAAAACAGAAATTGCCGTTTTTCTTCCTCATATAATTCTTTTGTCCTGGTGCGATGTCATACCGCATGCAGAACCGTGACTTAAAATAATTAGCTGAAATTATGAAAATGCAAGCCAGCTCGAGTATAAGTGCTTAGTTATTGCACTAATATAAAAGATAGGCGTATTAGTACGTTACTCACTGATGTATTTTCCAAATTTCAGATGGAAAATTCGTCTTCCATGCTTTTTACAAAGTTCATTGACTTAATTACACCGTCTTCAAGTGTTAAAATTTGAAACACTCTGTATGACCGCAATATGATCCACTACTTACAGTACTATCTGGAGATGGTCAAATAAAATGAATGGCACTAGAATTCGGGATATGTATAGCCTGTAGTAATTCCTCAGCGATTGGCTAGCAATTGAAATTTACCTCTAAGGTATATCTTCACACTACTGCCACATTTATGATTCGTTCTATTCTCACCTAATCACGCCCTCCAGCTGTTCCCTTATATAGGTGCACTATCAATACACCGAGAGTGAGGACTGGCAATAGTTGGCCAGACGAATTAGTGGTGAATGAGGGTCTGCAGCAGGGATGTGGGCTGTCGCCGACCCTCGTTAAGCTGCATGTAGTAGCACTGATGCAAACTCGGCACAGAAAAAGCCAGGTTATGGGACCACAGAAAGATATTAAACCTGTATTTTGCAGATGACCAAACTGCACTAGGAGAATTGAAGATCATCTGAGCTACGCGATAAGGAAGCGTAAAGAAGGATACAGGGCTGTTCGAACGGAAAAAGTAAATAATTTGTAGGTAGGTGGGAAAGGAATTGTAGGTGTGGAGTGAAGCGCCTAGAACCACTCGACCACAGCAGCCGGCAAAGAATTATTTAATAAACAGGGCACAAGCAACGATGAGATCATTAACAGGATCAATCAAGGACGAGCGGCAACAAGGGCAGCGAACTGTCTTGTGTGGAACAAAAAGATAAGAAGTAAAACGAAGAAGAGTGTGGGTAATACTACAATCCAGGATGTAGTTTTGTACGGGACAGAAGCATGCGCCGTTAGCAAAATAGGTAAGAATAAACTGCTTGCTTCTGAAATGTATTGCTTAAAATGAAGTTCAATATATACTACACTGAAGCGTCAAAGAAACTCGTGTGGGCTTGGGTATTCAAATACAGAGATATGTAAACAGGTAGAACACGGCAATGCGGACGGCAACGCCTGCATAGGACAGTGTCTGGCGCAGTTGTTAGATCGGTTACTGCTGCTACAATGGTAGGATATCAAGATTTAAGTGAGTTTGAACATGTTGTTATGGTCGGTGCATGAGCGATGGGATGCAGTATCTCCGAGGTAGCGATGAAGTGGGGATTTTCGCGTACGACCATTTCACGAATGTACCGTGAATATCAAGAATGCGGTAAAACACCAAATCTCCGACATCGCTGCGGCCGGAGAAAGATCCTGCAAGATCAGGACCAACCAACACTGAAGAGAATCGATCAACGTGATAGAAGTGCAACCCTTCTGCAAATTGGCTACCAACAAGTGTCAGCGTGCAAACCATTCAACGAAACATCATCGATATGGGCTTTCGGAGCCGAAGACCCACTCCTAATCAAATGATGATTGAACGACACAAAGCTTTACGCCTCGCCTGTGCCCGCCAACACCGACATTGGACTTTTAATGACTGGAAACGTGTCGCCTAGTCGGTCGAGTCTCGTTTCAAATTGTACGGAGCGGATGGACGTGTACGGGTATGGAGACAACCTCGTGAATCCATGGATCCTGCATGTCAGCAGGGGACACTTCAAGTTAGTGGAGGCTCTAAAACGATGTGGGGCGTGTGCAGTTGGTGTGATATGGGAGCCCTGATATGTCTAGAAACGACTCTGACAGCTGACATGTACGTAAGCATCCTGTCTGATCACCTACATCCAGTCATGTCCATTGTGCATTCCGACGGACTTTGGCAGTTCCAGCAGGACAATGCGCCGCATCCAGAATTGATACACAGTGGCTCCAGGAACACTCTGCTGAGTTTGAATATTTCCACTGGCCATCAGACTCCCCAGATATTAACATTATTGAGCATATCAGGGATGCCTTGCAACGTTCTGTTCAGAAGAGACCTTCAACCCCTCGTTGTTGTTGTTGTTGTGGTCTTCAGTCCTGAACTGGTTTGATGCAGCTCTCCATGCTACTCTATCCTGTGCAAGCTTCTTCATCTCCCAGTACCTACTGAAACCTACATCCTTCTGAATCTGCTTAGTGTATGCATCTCTTGGTCTCCCCCTACGATTTTTACCCTCCACGCTGCCCTCCAATACTAAATTGGTGATCCCTTGATGCCTCAGAACATGTCCTACCAACCGATCCCTTCTTCTGGTCAAGTTGTGCCACAAACTCCTCTTCTCCCCAATCCTATTCAGTACCTCCTCATTAGTTATGTGATCTACCCATCTAATCTTCAGCATTCTTCTATAGCATCACATTTCGAAAGCTTCTATTCTCTTCTTGTCCAAACTATTTATCGTCCATGTTTCACTTCCATACATGGCTACACTCCATACAAATATTTTCAGAAATGACTTCCTGACACTTAAATCTATACTCGATGTAAACAAATTTCTCTTCTTCAGAAACGCTTTCCTTGCCATTGCCAATCTACATTTTATATCCTCTCTACTTCGACCATCATCAGTTATTTTGCTCCCTAAATAGCGAAACTCCTTTACTACTTTAAGTGTCTCATTTCCTAATCTAATACCCTCAACATCACCCGACTTAATTCGACTACATTTCATTATCCTCGTTTTGCTTTTGTTGATGTTCATCTTATATCCTCCCTTCAAGACACCATCCATTCCGTTCAACTGCTCTTCCAAGTCCTTTGCTGTCTCTGACAGAATTACAATGTCATCAGCGAACCTCAAAGTTTTTATTTCTTCTCCATGGATTTTAATACCTACTCCGAATTTTTCTTTTGTTTCCTTTACTGCTTGCTCAATATACAGATTGAATAACATCTGGGAGAGGCTACAACCCTGTCTTACTCCCTTCCCAACCACTGCTTCCCTTTCATGTCCCTCGACTCTTATAACTGCCATCTGGTTTCTGTACAAATTGTAAATAGCCTTTCGCTCCCTGTATTTTACCCCTGCCACCTTTAGAATTTGAAAGAGAGTATTCCAGTCAACATTGTCAAAAGCTTTCTCTAAGTCTACAAATGCTAGAAACGTAGGTTTGCCTTTCCTTAATCTTTCTTCTAAGATAAGTCGTAAGGTCAGTATTGCCTCACGTGTTCCAGTATTTCTACGGAATCCAAACTGACCTTCCCTGAGGTCGGCTTCTACCAGTTTTTCCATTCGTCTGTAGGGAATTCGTGTTAGTATTTTGCAGCTGTGGCTTATTAAACTGATTGTTCGGTAATTCTCACATCTGTCAACACCTGCTTTCTTTGGGATTGGAATTATTATATTCTTCTTGAAGTCTGAGAGTATTTCGCCTGTTTCATACATCTTGCTCACCAGATGGTAGAGTTTTGTCAGGACTGGCTCTCCCAAGGCCGTCAGTAGTTCCAATGGAATGTTGTCTACTCCGGGGGCCTTGTTTCGACTCAGGTCTTTCAGTGCTCTGTCAAACTCTTCACGCAGTATCGTATCTCCCATTTCATATTCATCTACATCCTCTTCCATTTCCATAATATTGTCCTCAAGTACATCGCCCTTGTATAGACCCTCTATAAACTCCTTCCACCTTTCTGCTTTCCCATCTTTGCTTACAACTGGGTTTCCATCTGAGCTCTTGATGTTCATACAAGTGGTTATCTTATCACCAAAAGTCTCTTTAATTTTCCTGTAGGCAGTATCTATCTTACGCCTAGTGAGATAAGCCTCTACATCCTTACATTTGTCCTCTAGCCATCCCTGCTTAGCCATTTTGCACTTCTTGTCGATCTCATTTTTGAGACGTTTATATTCCTTTTTGCCTGCTTCATTTACTGAATTTTTATATTTTCTCCTTTCATCAATTAAATTCAATATTTCTTCTGTTACCCAAGGATTTCTACTAGCCCTCGTCTTTTTACCTACTTGATCCTCTGCTGCCTTCACTACTTCATCCCTCAAAGCTACCCATTCTTCTTCTACTGTATTTCTTTCCCCCATTCCTGTCAATTGTTCCCTTATGATCTCCCTGAAACTCTCTACAACCTCTGGTTCTTTCAGTTTATCCAGGTCCCACTTCCTTAAATTCCCACCTTTTTGCAGTTTCTTCAGTTTTAATCTACAGGTCATAACCAATAGATTGTGGTTAGAGTCCACATCTGCCCCTGGAAATGTCTTACAATTTAAAATCTGGTTCCTAAATCTCTGTCTTACCATTATATAATCTATCTGATACCTTTTAGTATCTCCAGGGTTCTTCCATGTATACAACCTTCTATCATGATTCTTAAACCAAGTGTTAGCTATGATTAAGTTGTGCTCTGTGGAAAATTCTACCAGGCGGCTTCCTCTTTCATTTCTTAGCCCCAATCCATATTCACCTACTACGTTTCCTTCTCTCCCTTTTCCTACACTCGAATTCCAGTCACCCATGACTATTAAATTTTCGTCTCCCTTCACTATCTGAATAATTTCTTTTATTTCATCATACATTTCTTCGATTTCTTCGTCATCTGCAGAGCTAGTTGGCATATAAACTTGTACTACTGTAGTAGGTGTGGGCTTCGTATCTATCTTGGCCACAATAATGCGTTCACTAAGCTGTTTGTAGTAGCTTACCCGCGTTCCTGTTTTCCTATTCATTATTAAACCTACTCCTGCATTACCCGTATTTGACTTTGTGTTTATAACCCTGTAGTCACCCGACCAGAAGTCTTGTTCCTCCTACCACCGAACTTCACTAATTCCCACTATATCTAACTTTAACCTATCCATTTCCCTTTTCAAATTTTCTAACCTACCTGCCCGATTAAGGGACCTGACATTCCACGCTCCGATCCGTAGAACGTCAGTTTTCTTTCTCCTGATAACGACAGCCTCTTGAGTAGTCCCCGCCCGGAGATCCGAATGGGGGACTATTTTACCTCCGGAATATTTTACCCAAGAGGACGCCATCATCATTTAATCATACAGTAAAGCTGCATGCCCTCGGGAAAAATTACGGCCGTAGTTTCCCCTTGCTTTCAGCCGTTCGCAGTACCAGCACAGCAAGGCCGTTTTGGTTATTGTTACAAGGCCAGATCAGTCAATCATCCAGACTGTTGCCCTTGCAACTACTGAAAAGGCTGCTGCCCCTCTTCAGGAACCACACGTTTGTCTGGCCTCTCAACATATACCCCTCCGTTGTGGTTGTACCTACGGTACGGCTATCTGTACCGCTGAGGCACGCAAGCCTCCCCACCAACGGCAAGGTCCATGGTTCATGGGGGGGGGGGGGGGGGGGGGGGCAGCCCTGCAGGATTCATGGTGTCTGTTCCCTCCAGCACTACTTCAGACATTAGTCCCTGCACGTCGTGTTGCGGCACTTCAGCATGCTCCGGGTGGCCTTAAACGATATTAGACAGGTTCCTTTGGCTCTTCAGTGTGGAATGGATAGGATAAGAAATTACGTAGTCCGACAAAGCATGAACATAGATAGGGATATCTGTGGCAATACGCAGCACAAACAGCTGATGTGGTGTGGCAGTGTGAATAGGATGTGTGAAGACAGGATACCAAATTCGATATTACGATGTATACCATCCCAGTGGAACAAGAGGCGTCACCCACGACGCAACTGACAAAAATGATGTGATGGAGGCAATGGAAGCAAGGAATACGAACGTCGGGGAAGATGAAGATGGGGGCTGCGGGCAGAGAAGCGGCGCCAGCCGCAGATAATCCGCAAGAAAGCGATCATGACATAAAATGTCACTCACCAAGAGCGATGTTTCATTCCCGTTTGGCTGGGTCACAAGTCCCTCCAGACGTCGGGGAGGTATAGTTATACCTCGTGCAAGATGTGTTACCTATTGATTTCGGAGATAGCTGCAACGAATAGTGATTCCTTCGATAATAGCAATGGTAAACCATAGAAGTCAACTGTTTGAAGTTATTCAAATATAGGAGAAACAGCACACAACTGATACTACAACACAGCTCAGGAAAAAGAAATTACAAATAGCAGAAAGTCACTTGAAATCTCTTATTCCAACGGTAATGTAAACTCTCCAATCATTAAGGGTTCTGGGTGACAGATAGGAAGAAAACTATTCGCAAGGCTTTCACAGGAATAACAGATAAAGTAGTTGCGAGTTAAGGTATCTTCGAGAAACAAACACAGATTGATATACAGCAGCTGTTACCCGTGGCTGTGCTCACATATCCGTAGTCTCCTTACGAGTGATGATAAGTAAGAAGGTGCACTTACATAAGCTGTCCTCACGTGTCTACCTGTTCAGTTAAGCATACTCGTGAGGTGCGCCCTGGTGTTCGCCCATCCCAGTCTGTCCCAACACATGAAGCGTCGGCATGCGCAGCGTCGCTGCCGGCCAGCACATACATAAGGCCGCGGGCTGGAGCCAGCATCTGTGCAACATGATGTTGAAGTAGATACACGTACATTATGCACCAAATGGAGTGGAAGTATTGAGTAAACACACTGAAGTTTGTAAATGGATTATACTCATTACTCTGAAACGGGTAGCCGGCCGATGTGATCGAGCGGTTCTAGGCGCTTCCGTCTGGAACCGCGCGAACGCTACGGCCGCAGGTTCGAAACCTGCCTCGGGCATGGATGTGTGTGATGTCCTTAGGTTAGTTAGGTTTAAGTAGTTCTAAGTTCTAGGGGACTGACGACCTCAGATGTTAAGTCCCATAGTGCTCAGAGACATTTGAACCATTTTGAAACGGGTAATTTCCAAGAATGATTGCCTATCGAAGTCCCGTGGTCCAAACGATACATACTGAACGTGCGATCGTAAATCGATCATGATCTCCGGTGCCGGGTGTTATGATCAATTATTTGTGATCGTCACTTTTATCTGTTTTCCGTCGTTCCTTAGTTGCTCTGAATTAATACCTCCGCCAATTATTTGTGAGTTTCCAGAATGAGATTTTCACTCTGCAGCGGAGTGTGCGCTGATATGAAACTTCCTGGCAGATTAAAACTGTGTGCCCGACCGAGACTCGAACTCGTGACCTTTGCCTTTCGCGGGCAAGTGCTCTACCATCTGAGCTACCGAATTACGACTCACGCCCGGTACTCACAGCTTTACTTCTGCCAGTATCTCGTCTCCTACCTTCCAAACTTTACAGAAGCTCTCCTGCGGTAGAGCACTTGCCCGCGAAAGGCAAAGGTCACGAGTTCGAGTCTCGGTCGGGCACACAGTTTTAATCTGCCAGGAAGTTTCATATCAGCGCACACTCCGCTGCAGAGTGAAAATCTCATTCTGGAAACATCCCCCAGGCTGTGGCTAAGCCATGTCTCCGCAGTATCCTTTCTTTCAGGAGTGCTAGTTCTGCAAGGCTCGCAGGAGAGCTTCTGTAAAGTTTGGAAGGTAGGAGACGAGATACTGGCAGAAGTAAAGCTGTGAGTACCGGGCGTGAGTCGTGCTTCGGTAGCTCAGATGGTAGAGCACTTGCCCGCGAAAGGCAAAGGTCACGTTCGAGTCTCGGTCGGGCACACAGTTTTAATCTGCCAGGAAGTTTCATTTGTGAGTTGCTAGGGAAACCGAGACGATTTATATCGGTAGTGAGTGGGATGTCTGGTGTTCTTGACGTTTCTTCGGCGGATTCTCTCATATGGGAAAATCTAATTCCATGTTCATCCAGCGAAGATAGTTCAAAAAATGGTTCAAATGGCTCTGAGCACTATGGGATTTAACTGCTGAGGTCATCAGTCCCCTAGGACTTAGAACTACTTAAACCTAACTAACGTAAGGACATCATACACATCCATGCCCGAGGCAGCATTCGAACCTGCGACCGTAGCGGTCTCGCGGTTCCAAACTGTAGCGCCTAGAACCGCTTGGCCACAAAGGCCGGCCGAAGATAGTAGTTGGACTTTTGGTCGCGAATATGGAGTACTACCGGACGAGGAAAGCAGGGACTGTGTAGACTGTGGTGGTGCGAAGAACAGTTTCGATGCTGGAATACCGTTCCAATTTCATTGCGGACAGTGCGGAAAGCGAACGAGTATCACGAAGAATACATGATCCGACTCTTCCAAATTATGGATCCAGATCACCGTAACGGACTTTCACGTGACGACAACACCGACAACAAGTAAGGTAAGTCGTTATCCTTTGTAATTACATGTATTTTAGTAACGCTCTTCTTTTGTCGTTGCTGTAATGACCACCGTAAACATACTCATAACGCCCGCCAACAGAGTCACATGATCGATTTACGATCGTACCTTCGATATGAATCGTTTGGACACCGCGACTTCGATAGGCAATCATTCTTGTAAATTACCTTGAATCATGTCACGGAGCTCATATCAACCAAGAAAAGCATTTTCACAAATATGATGAAGATGAAATGTCAAAGAGGAAATAGCTTTTGCAAATGGTAAACAGTATTCCCTAATTCGCTAAAAATGGTTCAAATGTCGCTGAGCACTATGGGACTTAACATCTGAGGTCATCAGTCCCCTAGAACTTAGAACTACTTAAACCTAACTAACCCAAGGACATCACACATCCATGCCCGAGGCAGGATTCGAACCTGCGACCGTAACAGTCGCGCGGTTCCGGACTGAGCGCCTAGAACCGCTTGGCCACCGCGGCCGGCTAGTTCACTAACATTTGTAAACGAATAAGTATCTTGAACAACATTTTTTTTTTTTTTAAGTAGCCTAAGTTCTCCCTCGGCTTTCAGTATATCTGCATACCAAATTGTTTTGATGTCGGTTCACTCGGTTGGTAGTGAAAACGTAACAGACAGACTAATGTTCGCTCATATAGTATTGGTATGGATAAAATTTCAATCACGGTGTAGGAAGCTATACACGAGTTACCGGTGAAAATCACATGAAAGAAATTAGTGTGTTCATACAGACAAACGAATAGATACAACGATTTTAGGTAAAACATTTCTTCGTGCTCTGAGTCTGAAGAAATAAAGCCTAGACAGTGCCTCAAACTATGCACAAGCTACCTACGAAAACGTCATGGCCGGCCGGAGTGGCCGTGCGGTTCTAGGCGCTACAGTCAGGAGGCGAGCGACCGCTAAGGTCTCAGTTTCGAATCCTGCATCGGGCAATGGATGTGTGTCATGTCCTTAGGTAAGTTAGGTGTAATTAGTTCTATGTTCTAGGTGACTGATGACCTCAGAAGTTAAGTCACATAGTGCTCAGAGTCATTTGAACCATTTGAACCAAAATCTCATGAAAAATCGTCTAGAAGTTTCAGAGAAGCGTTTTCAAACAGACAAACACGATATTTTTACATATTGGTTACTAATATAGAAGATGTCTTGAGAAATGACGGCTGTATGGGATTTTAACATATAACTTTTGTGTCTTGACCTCACTGATCTCAAATTTGCCAGAGTTTCGTTGCAAGATAGGAATGAACAAACATTTGTGCTGACACTGTTCATGAGTGAAATGCTAGCAAAATCGAATTGAATGAAAAACACATTCCATGTTATTCATGAACGATCAACGCAACACTGTGACGCAGATCATTTTGAAAGGAAGGCGCTGTTTCCCAGCAGTGTAATTGTGAGAATCGCTCTCCTAGGCAGTCTGTATTAAACCTCGTGTCACTGCATAAGTCTTTAGAAGAAGTGAAAGACGAAAGCGCTCCATCTACTCTTATCACATGGGAGTGACAACATACGCCGAACGAAATCAGAGACATTCTGCTAGGGTCGTAACAAGCGTTTTTTAAAAATTTTTTTCCTTCACTCATCTGACTTGTTTCATGTGGGCCACCACGACGTCCTATCCTGCGCCAATCTCTTCATTTCAGAGTAGCACATGCACACAGCATCTCAACTCTTTGTTGGATATACTGCAATCTCTGCGTTCCCCTGCAACACTATGCAGCTGCCTCAGGTACCACAGAAATTATTCCCTGATGTCTTACTATACACCTGTCGTCCGCCGTTCTGCTCGTCGATGTTTTTCACATTCTCCTCTCCTCGCTGATTCTGTGGAGAACCTCCTCATTTCTCATCATTTCATCCAACTGTCAGTTTGTGTAGCACTATATTTTAAACGCTTGGTTTCTCTTTGTTTCCTAATACCCCAAAGTCTACGATACCCTTCCGTATTATGTCGTGCTCCAGAAGTACTCAAACCTTTCTTCCTCTGAACAGTAGTAGGAAATGGGTTGTTAGGAAATGGAGAGTGCTGATGTATTTGCCCCACGGTAGGCTGCTAGAGAGAGCTGTAGAATGTACAAGATAATAAAATAAAAAGAAAGAAACGTTCCTGTCACAGTTCCTTACTGGACTCCTAAATTACTTTACAGACGTCGATTTTGTTCTTTTAAGACAGAAGTGTGGAGTTGTATCTGCAAGTAAGTTTACCTGTACACTGTTACCTTTCCCTCAACCCATTGTGGTTGTACATAATGGGTATGTTGACTAAGTGAATTTGCGGTCTGCAAACTTGAACAGCTGTGGAAAGCACAATAGACAGTAACACAATACTAGTACATTGCTATTCATTAAGACTGCAACGCCATGATGGCTACGTGTAACAAAGATCATCGTGCATGGATATACAAATGACTGGCATTCGGTGCAACGGCCTTCTAAATTCTGCATATACAGAAAGATTATACAGAGGATTCATTATTCAGAAACTGCATCTTAATGTCGTTTCTTTGTCAGATGACAGCGTTACGCCTCGTTTATGTAGGAGAAATATCAGCAATTGTCGGAATACCGGAGCAGCAGAATCGTGGCGGTTCGAAATTATGACACATTGTTCTTCAAGATTGCTGTTCGCATTGGTCTGGTTTCCACGACCCTTTTGGGAATTGATCGCTTCAGCAGTGACAAACACGACATACAGGACGTCAATGACTGCACGAGCATCGTGCCCGAGACAGAGATATTGTTCCATCGGCCTTGCAGGGTCAGACGGAGTGAGTGGGGATACCGGCTTATTTGCAGTAAGAAAATTATCCATGCGAACAATAAATGTCGTCCGGAACCCGATGGTATACGGGTACCGCTTCACTTGACGTACCACCAGAGTGGGACGATGACAGTGGTGGCCCCAAAAACAATACTCGACACGGGAGGCACTAACTCGTCTTTCCAGTTCATCTCCGGCTCTGCGTACAGGATTACAAAGCTGTTATCCGTAAGTGGAGGCTCCGAGATTAAAGGATCTACATCTACATATACATCTACATGAATACTCTGCAATTCACATGTAAGTGCTTGGCAGAGGGTTCATCGAACCACAATCATACTATCTCTCTACCATTCCACTCCCGAAGAGCGCGCGGGAAAAATGAAAACCTAAACCTTTCTGTTCGAGCTCTGATTTCTCTTATTTTATTTTGATGATCATTCCTACCTATGTAGGTTGGGCTCAACAAAATATTTTCGCATTCGGAAGAGAAAGTTGGTGACCGAAATTTCGTAAATAGATCTCGCCGCGACGAAGAACGTCTTTGCTTTAATGACTTCCACCCCAACTCGCGTATCATATCTGCCACACTCTCTCCCCTATTACGTGATAATACAAAACGAGCTGCCCTTTTTTGCACCCTTTCGATGTCCTCCGTCAATCCCACCTGGTAAGGATCCCACACCGCGCAGCAATATTCTAACAGAGGACGAACGAGTGTAGTGTAAGCTGTCTCTTTAGTGGACTTGTTGCATCTTCTAAGTGTCCTGCCAATGAAACGCAACCTTTGGCTCGCCTTTCCCACAATATTATCTATGTGATCTTTCCAACTGAAGTTGTTCGTAATTTTAACACACAGGTACTTAATTGAATTGACAGCCTTGAGAATTGTACTGTTTATCGAGTAATCGAATTCCAACGGTTTTCTTTTGGCACTCATGTGGATTGCCTCACACTTTTCGTAATTTAGAGTCAACTGCCACCTGCCACACCATACAGCAATCTTTTCTAAATCGCTTTGCAACTGATACTGGTCTTCGGATGACCTTACTAGACGTTAAATTACAGAATCATCTGCGAACAACCTAAGAGAACTGCTCAGATTGTCAACCAGGTCATTTATATAGATCAAGAACAGCAGAGGTCCCAGGACGCTTCCCTGGGGAACACCTCATATCACTTGAGTTTTACTCGATGATTTACCATCTATTACTACGAACTGCGACCTTCTTGACAGGAAATCACGAATCCAGTCGCACAACTGAGACGATACCCCATAGGCCTGCAGCTTGATTAGAAGTCGCTTGTGAGGAACGGTGTCAAAAGCTTTCCGGAAATGATTGATATTTTATGTTATAGATGCTATTTAAAATATGTTACCCACTCAATTTTTATGGCCAGAGAAGTCAGACTTAGTGTCTATCAGTGACTGCGATCGCAATGAAAAAAATGCTATCTCTGAATTTTTGTAAGTTACTCATGAATTGTTTTATCTCTGCCTTGCTTGTTCTTCAGAGACACAGTTCTCTCTCTCCTGCCTTGGCGATTGCCTATGTAAGCGTTTGTAATTTTAATTAATAATAAGTATGTAAACACGATATTGTGTAAGTGTCTTTATTCCAGAGAATAATAATCGCCATTTTCACAGCTTACAGACCAAGTATCGAGCTTTTGAACGTACTTATAACGCTTTCCGGAATAACGGCTTGCAGGCAAAAAATTTTTTTTAAATCTCTTGCAGATCGCTACTAACGGTAGCAAACGTTTTGAGAGCCTGCAGTTATCAAATATCTACGCTATCTGAAGCATTAGCACGAGCAAATTTACGTGGCTGTAGTAATAATAATTCACGCGGTCGCGAATTAGAAGTCGCGAGCCTATTATTCTGGCAGCGGACAATGATTCTACGTATTTCAGTCTCAGAATCATAACAATTAACAATATCTATTATATTGCCCCTTCCTCTCGGTCTGGAAGTGAGAGTTATAGAGAGGACAGAACGTTGCCAGCTAGTATTTTTTATCCTCATACATCATTTTCCTAGCATGGTGGTACAATGTGCCATTGGGTACACAATACGATTCCTCTGGTTCCATATGCACAGCAGCTGCTGTATTTCCCACGAGATTTAATTCGGTGGCTATGCCCTATCATCGAAGTATCTATGACCTTACGTTCCAACAATACAACACAAGACCGCACGTTGTCTCTCCTGACGGGATACAGGAGTTGTACGACTGTTGACCTGGCCAGAACGTTCTCCAGATGTCTCACGAACTGGAAACATTTGGTCATGGGTTTCCGAACGACTGGCAAGCCGCCGCTCATCAGCGCCTACGACTGATGGAACTCGGCACACAGTTTAATCAGCTTGGAATGACATATCCACCATCCAAGCTCTATCCGACTCGTTTCCCATCCGAGTTGAATCTATCGTTGCCAGAGGGGTTAGCTCTTTGTACTAAATTGCTCACGCTGTTGTGTTGTCATTGTGATCTTCATTCTGATTTGATTCACCAATTCACGCTAGGCTGTCCTGAGGAGGTCTCCTTGGTCCCTGAATAGCTACTGCAACCTACGCCAAACTGGTTACTCTATTTATGCCAAGGTCTGTCTCTACAATTTCTATTCCCCGCCCTCTCCTCTTACCTACGCTTTCCCATCTACTAAACTGACAATGACTTCACGTATTTTCAAGAAGTCATGCCCCACAGAAGTCACATATTTTTCAGAAATGCCTCATTACCGCCTTGAGATGCTGGTAAAATACTTTATTTACACAGTCAGTTTCAGTCGTCTGACCACAAAGCTGATGATCGTCAGACGACTTAAGCTGGTTGTGTAAATAAAGTATTTTACCAGCATCTCAAGGCGATAGTTTGATATTTTTAGCTTTCTTGATGCCTAAGGATTGCTCCTGTCAACCGATCCCGTCTTTCAGTCTGTGCCATAAATCTGTTTCGTCCGAAATTTCTCCTCATAGTCATTCAGTCGACTCATATAACCTTTATCATTATTCTGTAGCTCCACATTTGAAGAGCTTTTTTGTTTATGTCTCAACTGATTATCGTCCACGTTTCACTTCGTACAAGGTTACATTCCAGATTATTGTTATTATTATTATTATTATCGTATGCATCAATTACAGTAATACACATTTAGCAAAACAAAGAAATATATATATAAATGAACATGTGCAATTGTATACAGTACACAAGTTTTAAAACGGCTCAGACTACACTCGGATGTTTATGGACTGGATCCAATGGAGTGCCTCGTGGGATGCTTGATGGAGCTTCTCAATGCCACCAGGGAAGCGTCTGACTGGACAGTCATTCACAATGTGGCTCATTGTTTGGGTGTCACCACAGTCACATTCACTGTCACTTGGAAAGCTCCACTTGTGCATGTTGTATTTGCACCTACCCTCTTCAGTCCGATATCTGTTTAACTGCACCCACACCTCGCTTGGTTGGTGGAAGCCTGGAACTGGAACTGTTGGATTGTCTACAAGATAGTGGTTTCGGGTTCTTGTAGCTTGCCACTCACGTTTCCACTCTGCGTCCTGGTCGAATCCTGTGGATAGCATTTGGACTGCCATTTCTTATGCTGGTGTTCTAGATTTGAGGCGTTTCCTGGGCAGTGATAGCAAATTGTCATGAAGAGGGATCGAGTTGTTTTCAGAAACTTGCTGACGGAGGTTGTAAAGAGCATCCTTTCGACGGAGGTCTGGTGTACAGATGTTTGAAAGCACTGGTAGCCAGCAAGTAGGTGTAGACCGGACCGGTCTACATTCCAGATAAATGCCTCCAGAAAAGGCTTCCAGATTCTTAAATCTATATGAAAAATTAATAAATTCATCTTATCCAGAAACCATTTTCTTGTTGTTACCAATGTGCAATCTTCATCCTTTCTACCCTGGTCTGCATTAATTAGTTTGCTGCCCAAAGCGTGAAACACATCTTGTACTATTAATGATCTGCAATAAAGCAGTGTGACACGTATCGCCCATATCGGAATCAACATGTTTATTAATTGTCTTAGCCACACTTTTTATTGATTGCAACTGCTTTACGAGTTTCGGTTATGGATCACTTTCAAAGGCTAAATAGAATATATATACTCAATATCATTAGTAAAAGAAATGATTACATTGAAACCACAACAGAAATTAAAAGTACCATATGTAAAAACCTTCATATTTGAAAATACTCCATATGTTAAACATATGGGTACCTCGCACCAAGCCATCTGCTGTGAGCAACAGACAAATGCAAACTGATTCCCAGTACTGGGTGCGGTCTTGAGTGACGTCGGCTACAACAGGATGCTTGGGTAGCAATATGTCTACAATTTACAAGAAGTAATTTTACAGACGTGTGTAGTAAATTGGTTAAAGAACAAAATGAAACAGGTAAGAGTAAAATTAGTACATTAGCAGTGCATTTGTTCAGAATTTTGGTACTCTTGGATTCTAATTTCCAAGTCTAGTTCCCCAAAGTACTTACAAATTAAATCATGTATTCTTCCTACTACACTGTATTCACATTGAAACGCAACTACATCCGACAGTACTCTTCCAGACATTGGAATACTCACAAATATTTGTGTATCCTACCAACTGTAGCTTTTCCCATCTCTTTCCATTCCACATCAGGACTCTCTCCACTCTGCCCCATTTCAGGCCCTTCCTTCCTCTCCTGACACTATGGCTCCGCCAACCCATCAGACTCTTCCTTCCTTTGCATCTTTCCTAATGCCCATCTTACCGCCTAACCTATTTCTAGAGATATCAACCAAACGATCATAAATTTATATCCACGACCATCGTAAGGTTTGATCTCCCCACATCTTCTTCACCCGGCACAGATACTTCAGCTTTTTAATGAAAGTGCAGTGTTTACTTTCAATGAACGTCATTACGCAGGCGGCTACTTGAGTTTCTTCTTGTCAATTGTCGGAATTCATGTTTACATGTTTTGGCAGTAGCACTCGAGTTTTAATTTGTAGCCTTGACAGATGTGTCATAGTTGTAGTATTGAGATGCATTTAGAGACAAGTTTGGACGAATGACAGGACACAGGTCAGACAATGAGACACGTCATGGGGGCATTGCAAGAAGGATTTAATGAGACTCCACCGCGAAAGGCGACACTTCTGGATTGAGAAAGACGTACTTTTGATATTAACGGTGTTAATGGCAGGCCGTGCAGTTTAATGAAGTAGACACAAGACGAAACAAGCGCGGAGTCCCTGCTTCGGTTGAACAATCTTCTATGAAGGCGACACGCAAACGATCTTCGGAACTCGGTTTAACGAGGACAACAATGCGAGATCAGATGAAAAAAGACCTCAATGTCAAACCCTTCCGACTTTCTTAAATTAGTTATCGGGACAGACCGGAATGAGTGTTTTGTTAACTCAGTTTCCGGCTGCAGTGCACCGCTGCGAAAGTTATGTTTCCAAATGAATGTGGCGTTTGTCGCACCTCGCGTTCTAGAAATACTGTCCTTTGGGTCAAAGAGATTCCTCATTATATATTCGAGTTAGAAAGAAAGCCGCCTCACGTAAGGATAATGGCAGTGATGACGTCAAACGTGCTTCGACCGTACCTTTCTGAATGGACTGTGGGTGGCGCAAATTATTCACACATCTTACAGACATGAATACCTTAGCTTGAGGGAAGGGGCCTTACGAAACGGAAATAGCTACAGGAGAAAGGAGTGCCTCCTCACTAAGCTCCTAAATGGGTTCCTAGATGAACACTTTCCAGGACGGTGGATACGTCACCGTTTACAAGCAATACCAGCTTCCTTGAAATGGCCACCAAGAAAACCTGACCTCATCACACCTGAAAACACTTTATGGGCTTCTATTAATGCCCATGTATCTGCACGTCATTATGCTACAAAACAAAATCTGAGCAGTGCTGCTGAGGGTACATATCGCACTATAACATCGGACCTGCTCAAAAACGGAGGCGTATGGAAGTGTGTTTACAGCCTGATGGGGAACATACCTATGCGTTGGAAATTAATACATAAAGGACTACTTGTGCTAAAACACATCAAATCAATTAGCTTTCCATATTAGAAGGCACGGGCATTTACCGCACGTCCTGTATATTTGTAATCGTCTCCACGTTACATTTTAAAAACCCTTTTAAATTTTTACATGCATAAATATGTTGTGTCAATTTCTGTAAACCTCTGGGCTGAAGAGCGGAATATTGTACGCCTGGCAGCCCCCCCCCCCCCTGCCCATAGTAATCGCACAAGTAAAATTCCATATGTAAACCTTGAAAACTAGTCGTGTGTTTGCTGTCGTGGAACCCTTAACTAGTATGCAAGTTAGGCGCCAGAATCACGATGTTACGCAAATCATACCCAAGTGGGTTTATATTTGATCTACACGAAGTGTGTAACCGCAGTCTTATAATGGCTCTGACATAAATCCTACGTAGGGTGGCTAGCCTCACAAATAATTCATTAAATCAGTTTATCAAAATACCGTTCCAAAAGTGATGATGGGAAAGGAATCTGACAAGGGTGAATGTTTAACAGATAAATGCCGTTCTGTTGTTGTTGTTGTGGTCTTCAGTCCTGGGATAAGTTTGATGCAGCTCTCCATGCTACTCTATCCTGTGCAAGCTTCTTCATCTCCCAGTACCTACTGCAACCTACATCCTTTTGAATCTGCTTAGTGTATTCATCTCGTGGTCTCACTCTACGATTTTTACCCTCCACGCTGCCCTCCAATACTAAATTGGTGATCCCTTGATGCCTGAGAACATGTCCTACCAACCGATCCCTTCTTCTAGTCAAGTTGTGTCACATTCTCCTCTTCTCCCCAATTGTATTCAGTACCTCCTCATTAGTTATGTGATCTACCCATCTAATCTTCGGCATTCTTCTGTAGCACCACATTTCGAAAGCTTCTATTCTCCTCTTGTCCAAACTATTTATCGTCCATGTTTCACTTCCATACATGGCTACACTCCATACAAATACTTTCAGAAATGACTTCCTGACACTTACATCTATACTCGATGTTAACAAATTTCTCTTCTTCAGAAACGCTTTCCTTGCCATTGCCAGTCTACATTTTATATTCTCTCTACTTCGACCATCATCAATTATTCTGCTCTCCAAATAGCAAAACTCCTTTACTACTTTAAGTGTCTCATTTCCTAAACTAATTCCCTCAGCATCACCCGACTTAATTCGACTGCATTCAATCGTCCTCGTTTTGCTTTTGTTCGTGTTCATCTTATATCCTCATTTCAACACACTGTCCATTTCGTTCAACTGCTCTTCCAAAATTCAAAATTACATTTATTTTCTTTAAATTGAACACAAAGTTGATCATGAATTTGTCCAAGGAACAGTGTGTATATTAATGTAAATGAAACATGTAAATGTCCGCAGCTCGTGGTTTAGTAGTTAGCGTTGCAGCCTCTGGATCACGGGCCCCGGGTTCGGTTCCCTGCCGGGTTGGGGATTTTCTTTACCTGGGACTGGGTGTTTGTGTTGTCCCATCATTTCTTTATCATCATTTGTAACTGTGGCTAGATTGGACTGTGTAAAAATTGGAACTTTGTACGGGCGCTGATGACCACGCAGTTGGGTGCCCCACAAACCAAACATGATCATCAAACATGTAAATAGTCGTCACTTGATAGACATATTGGCAAGGATCTGGTAAACACGATACTGCATGGAATCTAGTGTGATTCTCTACTGCTAGAGAGGGGTGCAAGGAGAACAGGTAACATGTATAGCATGAATAAACAAGTGGGTAATCGGATGCAGTATCAAGATGGCAGCTAAGGAGGCAAAATAGTTCTACAGGTGCAACCACTGAGATACCCCGTTCGAATTTTGGCCGGCTGATAAATCAGCTGAACCTTACAGGCCGGAGCTGGCTGCATTACCAACAACAAGGTCCAAGGCGGCGTACTGATGACGGCTGCAACTCATGGTCGACCGCTGCATGGAGATGGGCTCCGCCTTGGAGAACGAACGAAGTGCGAGCACGAAATAAACTAAGTGCTTGTCCGGGTGGCTGGACAAGTGAAATTACGAATCAAATTACTCTGGAGCAAGGGCGGTAAAGTACGCGGCTACTCGTGCCGCGGCCAGCACTCAACTTTTGAAATTCTCTTCCACGCCGCGCCCAGACAGCTACATCTCAATTGTATCAGAACTCGGCCAATCTTCACCGCCGATTACGGCCTTACAGTAAATTCGTCTAGACCCCACTACCAAAGTCTGTCAGCTTGGCGCCAATGCCTTTCCTTCCCGCCATATCCCGACGGTGACATCAAACATGTGCTGCCCTTGAGCAGCCCATCACAGCCTTTGCAGGACTTCGCACGAAAAGCTTTTCGCTGACAGATGCCAGTGGAATATGATAATTGGAGTGCTTCACGTGGTGCCGTTCTGTCAGCTGTCGCTTGGAGATCGGCAACCACTTCTCCAAAATGTCCCAGACAATAGCACAGCCGCGGCGCCGAGCAGGTGCATTCCTGCCAAAAACAAGAAATTTCGCGAGAAAACTGACCCCAGACACTGTGGAAATAGCGAACGTCCATCGCCCTGGCCACTGAGACCCGATATCAAAATAGAAAGCTGCCACCCTTGGGTCTGGATTCCGCCTGCAACTCCCGGTGACCACATGTCCCCCCTCATCCTGCTATTGTGAACGGTTGGCTTCCTCACAGCCCGAAAGTTCCCGCTCGTTTCCTATGTGACATGAACGGAACTACGCAATGCATGCATACTACACCAGATCATTTACATGCTAGTACGTAGCACCGATTATCTACTTCACACGATTGTGTAATACACTGGTCGTGTGACTAGGGCCTCCCGTCGGGTAGACCGTTCGTCGGGTGCAAGTCTTTCGATTCGACGACACTTCGGCGACTTGCGCGTCGATGGGGATGAAATGATGATTAGGACGACACAACACCCAGTTCCTGAGTGGAGAAAATCTCCGACCCAGGCGGGAATCGCACCCGGGCCCTTAAGATTGACATTCTGTCGCGCTGACGACTCAACTACCGGGGCGGACAATACGCTGGTCAAATACCATTAATTTTCATGTATGCAAATTCAGATCTTAGAAATGCAAGATAGCCTGGTTTGATGGCCCTTAAAAAATGCATGAAGAGGCCAGAAGGCCTCCTGTCTTGTGGCCTTCTTGGCGTTGCAACATTAATAGAATTTGAAGCCATTTTGACTATTTTTCGACCGTGACTGTCTCAAGAAATATGCTTTTTTTTTTAATTACCGCCGCCAGTCACAAAATTTGTCAATTGTTGTATTACTTATTTATTTAGCGACATGTTTCGAGGGTTAAACCACATCTCCAGGGTAAATGGCATTACAAAAACAACTTAACAATAAGGCCATACTGATATTACATAGTCTTTTCCTAAATGCTGTATTCATCCTATGGAAGAAGAGAAAACTTAGTAAGAGGCAATGTCACTTTGGAAGCGGGACTGATGTTTTCACGAAAATGTTGTGTAACGGTCACTCACTTTGTTGTTCTGGCGTGGTAGTCTCCTTCTAATTCATATTTCTTTTCCTATTTCACTACAGTACTCCTAGAATAAAAGATACATGACAGTCGTTTGACTCTAGCCCCAGCAATAGCTTAGAAATATGGTAAATAAATAGTTCATATCAAAATGTGTTCAATAATATTGTAACAGGTGCTCAATTTGTAACGTATTTCGTCAGCGTACATCTGTAATACGACAACAAAACGTGCAGAAGACATGTAAACATCTGACACCACATAGATCGACAGATCGATAGACAAATCGTAACCAGCTGTATTTCGACTGCCATCTTGTCGACTGCACTACAGAATTGTTTGTGATCGTGTTTCCAAGTTACTGGTATGTTAGTGACAATTTGTGAACAGTGACCAAGAGAGCCACGGAAACGGAAATACCGCAATGCATCACAGCGAAACCGCCACGCCAGAAGAACAAAGTGAGTGACCGTTACACAAAATTCTCGTGCAAAGATCAGTCCAGCTTCCAAAGTGACATCACCTCTTACTAAGTTTTCTCCTCTTCCACAGGATGACCACAGCATTTACGAAAAGTGCGGTGTGACCGCCAGACACCACACTTGCTAGGTGGTAGCCTTTAAATCGGCCGCGGTCCGTTAGTATATGTCGGACCCGCGTGTCGCCACTATCAGTGATTGCAGACCGAGCGCCGCCATACGGCAGGTCTAGAGAGACTCCCTAGCACTCGCCCCAGTTGTACAGCCGACTTTGCTAGCGATGGTTCACTGTCTACATACGCTCTCATTTGCAGAGACGACAGTTAAGCATAGCCTTCAACTACGTCATTTGTTACGACCTAGCAAGGCGCCGTATTCAGTTACTATGAATGTATTCTGAACAGATAATATTGTGAATCATGTACCGTCAAGAGCGACGTTCACCATTAATGGATTAAAGTTATCAAACTAATTACGTCCGCTTTCTGAATTCTAATTCCTTGTCATGTTCCTGACCTCACGTCAGTATAGTCCTTCCCTCCTCACGCCAGCCTGCGTGAGCTAAACCGCATGCATTTCGGCCTCCTCTCGTAACACGGTGTTTCCTCTTCAGCCAACACAACAAAGAGACTATGTAATATCAGTATGACCTTATTGTAAAGTAGTTTTTGTAATGCCTATTAGCCTGAAGATGAGGTTTAAGTCTCGAAACATGTCGCTAAACAAAAAAGTAATACAATATTTGACAAATTTTGTGACTGGTAGCTTTAATTTAAAAAACCTTTACATATTAATAGACAGCATTGCACACAATCGAGGGCACGGTTCACGATGTAGTGTAGTTGTGAAGCGACTCTGTTAGCAGCTACTAGCCTGGGAAATAATTTCTACTCTGATAGTCATAAAAACATGATGGACTTTTCTTATTCGGGGGAATGCAAAGGCAGTCAGCTCCACTAATTGTGTAATAAAATACTCGCCTAGGTCTGGGCAGCTACTTCTGGGTCGCCTGTGGCGGGCAGTAACGCGCTGCTGGCAACGACGACGTCGGCAGCTGCGCCACGCCAGTCGGCAGCCCGCTGGCTTTCGGTGCGATGCATAATGAAGCAGCCGCGGCGCGCCCCACTAGCAGCGGCGCGGAATGAATCTTTGACCGTCAGCCCGTGCCGGGTGTTCCTGTGTGCGGGCTACGCTGCCGTGTTTTCCCGCTGCTCCGCCGGAAATGTAGCTGCGTGGTTTGGCTGCCCTGCCCTCAGACATAACTCGTGCTGCATCAGTGTCTGACGCATAGTATTTGAAACTCCAACCACGGTAAAGTCAACTTTTGGGTGCCAAAGAAATATTTATTTTTTTCATTATTTACTTTAGACTTGTCCGCCACAAGGTGGTATTGAAAAGTTCCGGAAATTCTGTTTTTGTGGTTTTCCAGTCTAGAGACTGCAGCTCTCCAAGTACTCTTTCCCGTGCAAGTCTCTCCACCAGCGAAAAGATACAGCGATTTGACCCTGCCTCCTGCATTCAGCTATTGGTCTCCCTTTACAATTTCTATCCCCACATTTCCTCCAATTCTAAAGTGATGTCTCAGACTGTGTCCCACTAACCTATCGCTTCTTTTGGTTGAGTTGTGCCAGGCCTTTCTTTTATAACCAATTCTGTTCTGTACTTCATCATTAGCTGCCCGCTCTACCCGTATGGCCGGTCGGTGTGGCCGTGCCGTTCTAGGCGCTTCAGTCTCGAACCGCGTGACCACTACGGTCGCAGATTCGAATCCTGCCTCGGGTATGGATGTGTGTGATGTCTTTAGATTAGTTAGGTTTAAGTAGTTCTAAGTCTTAGGGGACTGATGACCACAGATGTTAAGTCCCATAGTGCTCAGAGCCATTTGAACCATTTTTTTCTACCCGTATGATCTTCATAATTAATCTGTCGCAACACATTTTAAAAGCTTCTGTTCTCTATTTGTATTAATACTTTCTGCTTCTCACATTGTCACTTATTTTACTGTCCACATAGCAAAACTCTTCGAATACTTTTAGTGTCGCACTCACTAATCTAATTACCTCATCATCACTTGATTTTATTCGACTACATTCCATTACCCTTGCTGATGTGCATCGAATACCCACCTTTCAAGGCACTGTCCATTCTGTTCTTCAACTGCACCTACAAATCCTGTGTTGTCTCTGACAGAATCGCAGGGTGTTTGGCAAACCTCAAGGTTTTTATTTCTTACCCCTGAAATTTAATTCATACTCCAAATTTTTGTTTGGTTTCCTTTACTGCTTGCTCATTGCCGATAGGCTACAGCCCTGTCGTACTCCCTTCTCAACTACTGCAACCCTTTCACACCTGTCGACTCTTATAACTGCCATCTGATTTCTGTACAAGTTGTAAACAGCCTTTCGCTCCCTGTATTGCATCCCCGATAGCTTCAGAATATCAAAGCCGACACTTTCAAAAACTTTCTCCAAATTTACAAAATCTCTAGACGTATGTTTGCCTTTCCTTAAGATATTTTCTAAGATAAGCCGTAGGGTCAGTATTGCTTTGTGTGTGCCCCTATTTCTATTGAATCCAAACTGATCTTCCCCAAGGTGGGCTTCTACCTGTTTTTCCATTCTTCTGTGAAGAATTCTTGTTAGTATTTTCAGTCACTACTTATTAAACTGATAGGTCGATAATACCTACATCTGTTAACACCTGATTTCCTTGGAAGTGGAATTATTACATTCTTTTTTTGTCAGAGGGTATTTCGCCTGTCTCATACGTGTTGCATACCAGATGGAACATTTTTGTCCTGGCTAGGTCTCCAAAAAATATCAGTAGTTCTGACAGTATGTCGTCTATTCCAGGAGTCTTGTTCAACTGAGATCTTTCAGTGCCGTATCATATTCTTCTATCAGTATCATAGCTCCTGCCTAATATTCATCTACGACCTCCTCTCTTTCTATAGTATTGCTTCATTTGCCTTGTATAGCGCTTATATGTACTACTTCCAACTTCCCGCTTTCCCTTCTTTGCTTATTACTAATTTTCCATCTGAGCTGTTGATATTCATACAGCTGCTGTTCATTTCTATAAACGTTATTTTGCCGCGCGGGATTAGCCGAGCGGTCTACGGCGCTGCAAGTCATGGACTGTGCGGCTGGTCCCGGCGGAGGTTCGAGTCCTCCCTTGGGCATGGGTGTGTGTGTGTAGTCCTTCGGATGATTTAGGTTAAGTAGTGTGTAAGCTTAGGGACTGATGACCTTAGCACTTAAGTCACATAAGATTTCACAGACATTTGAACATTTTTTTGAACAAACGTTACTTTAATTCTCCCACAGGCAGTATCTGTCTTTTTCCATAGTTATATTTGGTTTTATATCCTCACATTTGTCCACTAGCCATTCCTACTTAGCCATTCCACATTTCCCGTCAAGTTCCTTTTCGCCTGCTTCATTTGCAGCATTTTTGCATTTTCTCTTTCCGTCAATTAAATCCATTGCCTACCATTTCCAATTATGTCTACTAGGCCTTGTCTTTTTTACTTGTCTGACGCTATGCTGCCTTCAATGCTCCATCTCTCATAACTACCCATTCGTCTTCTGCTCTCCCCTGTTTCTCTCAGTCGTTGTTTAATACTCCTCGCCTAATAATCTCAGCAGCTTTCGAGTCTTTCAAATTATCCATGTAGTTTCTCCTTAATTTTCTACCTTTTTGCAATTTTTCTGCTGTAATCTGTAGTACATACCCAATAAATTGTAGTCAGAGTCAACATCTGTTCATTGTAACGTCTTACAAATGTTCAAATGTGTGTGAAATCTTATGTGACTTAACTGCTAAGGTCATCAGTCCCTAAGCTTATACACTACTTAACCTAAATTATCCGATGGACAAACACACACACCCATGCCCGAGGGAGGACTCGAACCTCCGCCGGGACCAGCCGCACAGTCCATGACTGCAGCGCCCTAGACCTCTCGGCTAATTCCGCGCTAACGTCTTACAGTTGAAAATTAAGTTCCGAAATCTCCGTCTGACCTATGTATAACCAATATGAAACATTCCATTGTCTCCAGGTCTCTTCCACGTATACAACCTTCAATCACGTTTCTTAGCGATGATTAAATTATGCGCCGGGCAAGATTCTACTAGACGGCTTCCTCCTTCATTCCTTTCCCTCAGTCCATATTCACCGACTATTTTTCATTCTCTTCCCTTTCGTAATGTGGAACTGCAGTCCTCCATCATAATTCAACTAACCTGTCCCTTAACTATATGCATGATTTTCTTTATCTCATCATAAATTTTAATCGCTTAATAATCTCTGGAGCTAGACATATGAAATGGTATTCCAGTGGTGGGTGTTACTTTCGTCTCTGTGTTGGATATGATAATGCATTCACTGTACTGTTCGTAGTAGCTTATCCTCATTCCTACTTTCTTATTCATTATTGGACCTACTCCTGCATTATCCGTATTTGATCTTGAACTTATAACCCTGCACTCACCTCGTCAGAAGTCCTGCTCATCCTGCCACCAATCTTCACTAATTCCCACTATATCTAATTTCAATCTGTCCGTCAACCTTTTTAAGTTTCCTATCCTGCCTACCCGATTAAGGCATCCAGTATTTCCCGTTCTGACCTATAAAGAGCCAGTTTTGTTTTTCTCGATAACGACATCTTAATAAGTAGCCATCGCCAGGAGATCCGAATGAGCGACTATTTTAACACCCGAATATTTTACCCAAGAACATGCCATCATTTAATCATTCAGTGAAGCTACATTCCCTGGGTAAGAATAGCGGCTGTAGTTTCTCCATGATACCAGCCATTCGCAGTACCAGCACAGCAAGTAATGCTGGTTAATGTTACTAGGCAGATCAGACAATTATCCAGACTGTTGCCCCTGCAATCATAGAAAAGGCTGCTGCTCATCTTCAGGAACCACACGATTGTCTGTGGTGTACATTCGGTATGGCTGTGCACACAGTAAGGGGGGGGGGGAGGTAAGTGGGTACTTTAAAACAGCAGTAACACTGACATAATTGAGTAGATTTATGTGGCCAGAGAACATAAAGATTTCTTGGCATGGTGCCATCTCACTTTGTTTTGTTGTCCAGTGTCAATTATATTTCATCATTACTGCTAGGCATGACATTAAATCATAGTGTTAACCACAGAACACTAAATAGTGGGATGGGGGGGGGGGGAGGAATGTTACACAGGCACTAAACTACTGTATAGTTATCATATACTTCACATTTTGTTAAACGGAAATCATAATCTGTAGGCTACGTATTAGTTAATTTTCATTATTAGATCTCCTGTGGAATGTTGCATACCAAATGAAGTAAATTTCACGAGCGCTGAATAATCTACCGTCATAGCCGTTGATATTACTGACCTGTTGTGGAATGGATGGGAAGCTTTGCAGTAATTGATTTCCTTTGGTGGAGGGAGTGGCAAATGGGGTGTGCCTTCATCCGGGACATGGATCGCGCAGCAACTGTTACTCACCTTCAAAGTTTGAGACAACTGTTTCTTAACTCACGGAAACGCGCGACGTATGAGGTCTCCTTTGTTTTCACTTTCGACTGTTGTCCGTTCTCGAGCTGGCCGCGGAATAAGAAGAGGACTGCAGGTTATGTAACGACTTTGCTTTCTGTGTTCAGAAATGTAGAAGTGTGCGTGGGCTTGTTATTGCCACAAAAATCTGTCTGATCTGATACATGTTCTCTGGTAATTCCTCTACTATCTGCATTCTCTCTATACTCTTTCGTTGTCAGAGCTGACGTGATACATATGAGAGATAATGTGTCATATATTTCTTCAGTGACTTCATTCCTACTGAAATTTATAATAAAGTAAAAGAATTCAAGTTCTGTGGGGTAATTGCGAGTTCCATAGTCGTGATGTTTCCCATAGGCAAAAAAAATTTTTTTTAATAAAAACGATCATGTCGAAGAAATTCGTCTTCTTCTACTAGAGCAAACAGAAGATGACCCTGATTCAGTTTTTAGTGATGAAGACGAAGATGGAGGGGAAGGATGTTCATAAACAGACCAAACCGAGGATTCATACGGTCAAGAGGATTCCATGCTGAATCACATGACGGACGTAGCTATTATTGCTTTTGCGAAAAAGAAGTATAAAATTATCGACAGCTGACACTGGCAGAAAACCCCATTGTGCCGGAAAAGAGGAAAATGAAATATGTCGAACGGTACAATTGAGGCTGTCACAGGTTCTGTTCTTGAAGTAAGAACTCCTTTACTAGCTTGGGAGCAAGTTTCTTATGTTCGAATGCTGCAGGTTATTCTGAAATACACAAATCAGTTCACTGAACAGTATCAGCGTGCAAAATACCAGAGAGAAAGAGACGCCCGTTTTACAAATGAGGCAGATCGGTTTGTTATATCTAGACTTACGACTCTGACCACACCGCTGATACGCCCGTATCGATTTTGTTGCGAATGTATCATAGGTCCAAAGATTATGCGCTCGGCGCAGAGGAGGTATGCAAGAGGCGGGCTTGTAAGCAGCGCGAATCAGTGAGTTGTGGTCTTGTTTGGAGGTCTCAGAATGAAGGAGAGAGTGCGCTGATGGCGAACAGTACGGACGGCCAGCACCAAGGCAGCTGTAAACGAGACGTCTGTACAGCGCGAGAGGAGCGGAGCACACTCGGCTACGGGTCAACCGGTAGAAATGTTGCTGTCCGGCGCACATACAACGCGAGCTGCTGTGACTGAGGTGGTATTTTAAATTCCTTTCCTGGTGAGCGGACGTGTCATTTAAACTGTGACGGGTTTTGACTCTTAAACCGTTGGACTATTTTATAGACTCTTGTGGTGTCCATGAGCGTTTGCTGAGGAGGTGAATCTTGTTCTTTAAGTTTTGATGGTTTACTTTAGACCGTTGGCTTAATATGTGTCACGTTCCCAGCTTAAGATTTTCTGTCAACAAAAGACGTTGTCGACATTACATTCATAATTGACGTTGTGCAGGGTTTCGCTAACCTTGAAACGCTACTGAAGGCACTAAATACTGATATGCATAGTTAGCAAATGAAAGATTTTGATATAGAACAAACAATGTATTTACCTTAATAGTGTTCAAAAGTCATAATATACACTCCTGGAAATTGAAATAAGAACACCGTGAATTCATTGTCCCAGGAAGGGGAAACTTTATTGACACATTCCTGGGGTCAGATACATCACATGATCACACTGACAGAACCACAGGCACATAGACACAGGCAACAGAGCATGCACAATGTCGGCACCAGTACAGTGTATATCCACCTTTCGCAGCAATGCAGGCTGCTATTCTCCCATGGAGACGATCGTAGAGATGCTGGATGTAGTCCTGTGGAACGGCTTGCCATGCCATTTCCACCTGGCGCCTCAGTTGGACCAGCGTTCGTGCTGGACGTGCAGACCGCGTGAGACGACGCTTCATCCAGTCCCAAACATGCTCAATGGGGGACAGATCCGGAGATCTTGCTGGCCAGGGTAGTTGACTTACACCTTCTAGAGCACGTTGGGTGGCACGGGATACATGCGGACGTGCATTGTCCTGTTGGAACAGCAAGTTCCCTTGCCGGTCTAGGAATGGTAGAACGATGGGTTCGATGACGGTTTGGATGTACCGTGCACTATTCACTGTCCCCTCGACGATCACCAGTGGTGTACGGCCACTGTAGGGGATCGCTCCCCACACCATGATGCCGGGTGTTGGCCCTGTGTGCCTCGGTCGTATGCAGTCCTGATTGTGGCGCTCACCTGCACGGCGCCAAACACGCATACGACCATCATTGGCACCAAGGCAGAAGCGACTCTCATCGCTGAAGACGACACGTCTCCATTCGTCCCTCCATTCACGCCTGTCGCGACACCACTGGAGGCGGGCTGCACGATGTTGGGGCGTGAGCGGAAGACGGCCTAACGGTGTGCGGGACCGTAGCCCAGCTTCATGGAAACGGTTGCGAATGGTCCTCGCCGATACCGCAGGAGCAACAGTGTCCCTAATTTGCTGGGAAGTGGCGGTGCGGTCCCCTACGGCACTGCGTAGGATCCTACGGTCTTGGTGTGCATCCGTGCGTCGCTGCGGTCCGGTCCCAGGTCGACGGGCACTTGCACCTTCCGCCGACCACTGGCGACAACATCGATGTACTGTGGAGACCTCACGCCCCACGTGTTGAGCAATTCGGCGGTACGTCCACCCGGCCTCCCGCATGCCCACTATACGCCCTCGCTCAAAGTCCGTCAACTGCACATACGGTTCACGTCCACGCTGTCGCGGCATGCTACCAGTGTTAAAGACTGCGATGGAGCTCCGTATGCCACGGCAAACTGGCTGACACTGACGGCGGCGGTGCACAAATGCTGCGCATCTAGCGCCATTCGACGGCCAACACCGCGGTTCCTGGTGTTTCCGCTGTGCCGTGCGTGTGATCATTGCTTGTACAGCCCTCTCGCAGTGTCCGGAGCAAGTATGGTGGGTCTGACACACCGGTGTCAATGTGTTGTTTTTTCCATTTCCAGGAGTGTACATAGCAGTTCATTACTTCCATTCTTACAAATGTACTGTTTCTGATGGACACACGTCCAGATCATCCGCTCTCAAAACTCCGCCATTTCTCTCCCCACATCCACAACTGCTGGCGGCTCACCTCAAACTGCGCAGCGCTACGCGCTGTTAACAACCAACTGCCCAACACTACAATAGCCAACAACAATGCAAACCAGCCACAGACTGCACACATCACAGCCAGTGATTTTCATACAGAGCGCTACGTGAAGTTACCAATATAAAAACCTAAATAGCCTACTCACAACCTTAGCAAGTTTGCATGCTTCGAAGCTGGCCCCATAGCAGCCTGGGGATCCTTTATTGGTGCATCATTAATTGGGCGTTTTTCTATTGTGGAAGTTTATACATCAGTGTTTATGTATCACTGGTCTCAGCGGGAGACTATGAAGGAATGCGCTGGGTTAGGATCCTTTGGTGATGTGAAACGTAGCGGCCGTGAAGCAGTGGCCGTGAAGGTTCAGCTCCAGGCCAGATCCAGAACAGCACTGTACAACTGGTATGTCCAGGAGACACAGCAGTTGAGTCCCATAGTGCTCAGAGCCATTTGTCCAGGAGAGTGGAGAAATTGGTTCTCTTTGGTAATATCATGTTGTTCTAGTTTAAGACTTTCATGATGTCATGTGACTGTTTTCCACACGCAGTTCACAGAATAGTTTGATGTATGAATAAGTTCAGTTCATGGGTTTTGAAATGTATCATGCTTGCAACTAGGAAGTAACTGAAGTTATTGGGCATAAAGATATTTCTGGATAGCGTGGGTGTGCTTGTAAATGCTGCACACGAAGCCATGGTGCCTGAGGTGCTATCCTTCAACGACAAACTTACCTGTTAAAGTGGCTGGGCTTGCTAAACTACTTTCAAGAAAATTTTAGAAGAGATATTTCAGGGTACGAAGATACCTCCCAAGTGTAAACTAAATTAAGGGAATGGGTTAATGATATATATGTTTATTATGATGTTCGTTATTAGTACTTAAAATTCTCCTCCTATTGTCAATCAATAAAAATACATTATCACCAGAGCTCATTTTAATTCCTCGAATTGGTGATTATCTTACCACTGTTTTGCTAGATTGTAAAGATTTATTTTGCGAAATGATTATTAATCAGCATTGGCAGCCGAAGTTTTCTGGCATAAGAAGTCACTCTCATTCTGCCAACGGCCTTGTCAAAGAGGACGGACGAGCAAACAGGGGTTCAGGGCACTCTCTTGACCTAGGGGTGGGAAACTGCCCCTAAAGGCGGAAGAAACAACAATGATCAACGGCATGAGAACTCAGAAGGCGATGGAAACCACTGCATTAATGACACGTAACGTGTATCCACAGGACATGTGGCCTGTGATTAAGGAAGTGTCATGATGACCTCTCCATTGGCAAAAGATTGCGGAATAGTCCCCCATTCAGACATCCGCGGAGGGACTGTCAAGAGGGAGGTTACCATGAGAGAAAGACTGAATAATCAACGAAAGGATACCGTTCTACGAGTCGGGACGTGAAATGTCAGAAGCTTGAACGTGGTAGGGAACAAGAAAATCTGAAAAGGGAAATGCAAAGGCTCAATCTAGGTATAGTAGGGGTCAGTGAAGTGGAAAGAAGACAAGGATTTCTGGTCAGATGAGTATAGGCTAATATCAATAGCAGCAGAAAATGGTATAAGGGGAGTAGGATTTGTTATGAATAGGAAGCTAGGGCAGAGTATGTGTAACCGTGAACAACCGAGTGGCAGGGTTGTTCTGATCAGAATCGACAGCAAACCAAAACCGACAACGATAGTTCAGATATACATACTGACGTCGCAACCTTAAGATGGAAAGATAGAGAAAGTGTATGATATTGAAAGGGTAATACAGTATGTTAAGGGGGATGAAAATCTAATAGTCATGTGGGACTGGAATGCAGTTGTAGGGGAAGGAGTAGAAGAAAAGGGCTTGGAACAAGAAATAAGAGAGGAAAAAGACTAACAGAGTTCTGTAACAAGTTCGAGCAAGTAATAGCGAATGCTCTGTTCAAAAATCAGAAGAGGAGGAGGTATACTTGGAAAAGGCCAGGTGATACAGGAAGATTTCAGTTACGTTACATCAAGGTCAGATAGAGATTCCGAAATCAGATACTGGATTGTAAGATGTACCCAGGAGCAGGTATGGACTCAGATCAAAATATAGTAGTGATGAAAAGTAGGCTGAAGTTTAAGACATTAGTCAAGAAGAATCAATACGCAAAGAACTGGGATACAGAAGTACTAAGGAATGACGAGGTACAGTTGAAGTTCTCTAAGGCTATAGATACGGCAATAAGGAATAGCTCAGTAGGCGGAACAGTTGAAGAGGAATGGACATCTCTAGAAAGGGCCATCAAAGAAGTTGGGAAGGAAAACATAGGTACAAAGAAGGTAACTGCGAAGAAACCATGGGCAACAGAAGAAATACTTCAATTGATCGATGAATGGAGGAAATACAAAAATGTCCCAGGAGACTCAGGAATACATAAATACAGGTCATTGATGAATGAAATAAATAGGAAGTGCAGAGAAGCTAAGACGAAATGGTTGCAGGAAAAATGTGAAGACTTCGGAAAAGGAATGATTGTCGGAAATACTGACTCAAGATACAGGGAAGTCAAAACAACCTCCGGTGACAATAAAAGGAAGGGTGATAACATTAAGAGTGCAACGAGAATTCCACTGCTAAATGCAGACGAGAGAGTGGGTAGGTGGAACGAATACATTGAAAGCATCAATGAGGAGAAAGATTTATCTGATGTGATTGAAGAAGAAACAGGAGTCGATTTAGAAGAGATAGGTGATCCAGTATTAGAATCAGAATTTAAAAAAAAAGCTTTCGAGGACTTAAGATCAAATAAGGCAGAAGGGATAGATAATATTCCATCGGAATTTCTAAATTCATTGGGGGAAGTGGCAACGTAATGAATATTCACGTTGGTGTGTAGAATGTATGAATCTGTTAACACACCATCTGACTTTCAGAAAAGCATCATTCATACAAATCCAAAGATGGCAAGAGCTGACAAGTGCGAGCATTAACGCACAGCCAGCTTAACAGCTCATGCATCCAAGTTGATTACGAGAATGGAAAAGAAAATTGAGGATGCTCTAGATGTCGACCAATTTGGGTTTAGGAAAGGTAAAGGCACGGGAGAGGCAATTATGTCGTAGCGGTTAATACTGGAAGCAAGACTAAAGAAATATGAAGGCACGTTCATATGACTTGTCGCCATGGAAAAAGCGTTCAACAATGTAAACTGGTGCAAGATGTTCGAAATTCTGAAAAAATTACGGGTAAACTATAGGGACAGACGGGTCATATACAATACGTACAACAGCAAAGAGGGAATAACAAGAGTGGACGACCAAGAACGAAGTGCTCGTATTAAAAAGGGTGTAAGACAAGGATGTAGCCTTTCGCAGCTACTGTTCAATCTGTACATCGAGGAAGCAATGATGGAAATAAAAGAAAGGCTCAGGAGTGTAATTAAAATTCAAGGTGAAAGGATATCAGTGATACGATTCGATGATGACATTGCTAACCTGAGTGAAAGTCAAGGAAAATTACATGATCTGCAGAACGGAATGAACAGTCTAATGAGTACAGAGTATGGATCCAGAGTAAATCGAGGAAAGACGAAAGTAATGAGAAGTAGTAGAAATGAGAGCAGCGAGAAACTTAACATCAGGACTGATGTCACGAAGTAGATGAGGTTAATGAATTCTGCTACCTAGGCAGTAAAATAACCAATGATGGACAGAGAAAGGAGGACATGAAAATCAGACTATTACTGGCAAAAAGGGCATTCCTGGCCAAGAGAAGTCTACTAATATAAAAACTAATATCAAATATAGGTCTTAATTTGAGAAATAAATTACTGTGGAGGTACGTTTGGAGCACAGTATTGAATGGTAGCGAAAAACCAAAACAGAAGGGAATCGAAGCATTTGAGATGTCGTGCTACAGACAAATATTGAGAATTAGGTGGGCTGATAAGGTAAGAAATGAGGAGATTCTGGGCAGAATCATAAAGGAATTTGTGGAAAACACTGACAAGGTGAAGGGACAGGATGATAGGACATCTGTTAAGTCTGATGCCATCAAAGAGTCACCATCCTATATCCCGTTCTTGCCACAGTGGGTTATCGACCCCTAAGCACAATACATTTATGGATTACCAATGGCCATGGTGTTGAAATTTTCAGGATGGTGATTGGCAGGAGGAGCTTCCTGTTTCTATTGTCATTTTTACGTTTGATGACAAATTGACAAAACATGAGTGACGGAAACACGATATTCTTTGCCACATTTGTGAACTTCTCCAAAATATAATCCGAAATTACCAGCAATGTTACTATCCAGGAGCTGATGAGAATCTAGAAGGTTTCTGGGTAAGATATCCCTTTGTACGAAATATACCGTCGAAACCTCGTAAGTATAGAACAAACATTTTTTGTATTTCTTGATAGTGTCGTTTTCTATGCGTGTCATTTGGAAATATATGCTAATAAACAATCAGAAAGATTGATATTTGACTTCAGCAACTCACCTGTTGATTTGGTTAGAAGATTTTCTGCACCTTTGCACAACACAGGTTGCAATGGAACGATGGATAATTGGTTCTCTGATGTGACACTGGTAAAAGAAATGGTGGACAAAAAACTCAGTATTGTTGCAACACTGAAAAAAGTACAAGTTCCTGAAGCTTTCAAAACTGTTACAGACTACGATATTAAATCAAGCACATTTAGTTATTGCCCAAAAACCACTTTCCTTTCGTATGTCCCAAAACCGAAAACAGTGATACAGTGGAAACTCGATTAACCATCATCTTCGGGACCGTGGTCGTGACGGTTGAGCGAATAGACGGATAACAGAAACACTGTATTCCTACAAAACATAACCTCAATCAATTATTTTATGTATAGACACATATCATTCTCACAGTAATATAATAATATTTCGGAGCGAAAACAAATTAAACACGATTGTAATAGCAAATAAAACTATTTATTACATGATAAAAACATCCGTACAGTAGCTACAAAAGTTGCAAAATACGTAATGTACAGTACTCTACTGTACTATAAACTTACAGGTGAAATAGTTTATCTAGCTTGGAAATAGTCAGTCAATTTCTTCTGTCTTTTTGATGTTCGAGCTTTCACCACGGCAGTATTTCGTATTTTTCGGAGCAGTAGTGCCTGAGTTTCATTAGCCTCTTCTTCACTTTCAAACCATTCTATACACTTGGACAGCATTGTTTCGGCCTCTGAATGACTAATAATTTGTTTTTCTTCATGGTTTGAACACTCGTCTTCATCAGCTCCTTCTTCTTCTTCTTCTTCTTCTTTGGTGACACTTACGCTGGGACCAGTTTCGTCATCACTCAAAATTTGAAAACCCCCGTCCACTTTGTCACACTCTAACCACTTTGATACTTCTTCTGACGTCAAATTTGTGCTGATTTGTAAATTATTGCACAAATTGACCATCTCGTAAACTGTCACACACTCACGTTCCTCCGATTCTTCACCTCTAAGTTGAGGCCAAAGTTTATTCCAGCCGTTCTTGAGATTTGACACTGACAAATCACTCCATGCACTGGCAACATTGAAAATGGCATCTTACTGTAAGACCGCCAAAACTGTTGTACAGATGTTGATTCATCAGATGAGAGCAAACTTTCGATAAATACACTCCTGGAAATGGAAAAAAGAACACATTGACACCGGCGTGTCAGACCCACCATACTTGCTCCGGACACTGCGAGAGTGCTGTACAAGCAATGATCACACGCACGGCACAGCGGACACACCAGGAACCGCGGTGTTGGCCGTCGAATGGCGCTAGCTGCGCAGCATTTGTGCACCGCCGCCGTCAGTGTCAGCCAGTTTGCCGTGGCATACGGAGCTCCATCGCAGTCTTTAACACTGGTAGCATGCCGCGACAGCGTGGACGTGAACCGTATGTGCAGTTGACGGACTTTGAGCGAGGGCGTATAGTGGGCATGCGGGAGGCCGGGTGGACGTACCGCCGAATTGCTCAACACGTGGGGCGTGAGGTCTCCACAGTACATCGATGTTGTCGCCAGTGGTCGGCGGAAGGTGCACGTGCCCGTCGACCTGGGACCGCACCGCAGCGACGCACGGATGCACGCCAAGACCGTAGGATCCTGCGCAGTGCCGTAGGGGACCGCACCGCCACTTCCCAGCAAATTAGGGACACTGTTGCTCCTGGGGTATCGGCGAGGACCATTCGCAACCGTCTCCATGAAGCTGGGCTACGGTCCCGCACACCGTTAGGCCGTCTTCCGCTCACGCCCCAACATCGTGCAGCCCGCCTCCAGTGGTGTCGCGACAGGCGTGAATGGAGGGACGAATGGAGACGTGTCGTCTTCAGCGATGAGAGTCGCTTCTGCCTTGGTGCCAATGATGGTCGTATGCGTGTTTGGCGCCGTGCAGGTGAGCGCCACAATCAGGACTGCATACGACCGAGGCACACAGGGCCAACACCCGGCATCATGGTGTGGGGAGCGATCTCCTACAGTGGCCGTACACCACTGGTGATCGTCGAGGGGACACTGAACAGTGCACGGTACATCCAAACCGTCATCGAACCCATCGTTCTACCATTCCTAGACCGGCAAGGGAACTTGCTGTTCCAACAGGACAATGCACGTCCGCATGTATCCCGTGCCACCCAACGTGCTCTAGAAGATGTAAGTCAACTACCCTGGCCAGCAAGATCTCCGGATCTGTCCCCCATTGAGCATGTTTGGGACTGGATGAAGCGTCGTCTCACGCGGTCTGCACGTCCAGCATGAACGCTGGTCCAACTGAGGCGCCAGGTGGAAATGGCATGGCAAGCCGTTCCACAGGACTACATCCAGCATCTCTACGATCGTCTCCATGGGAGAATAGCAGCCTGCATTGCTGCGAAAGGTGGATATACACTGTACTGGTGCCGACATTGTGCATGTTCTGTTGCCTGTGTCTATGTGCCTGTGGTTCTGTCAGTGTGATCATGTGATGTATCTGACCCCAGGAATGTGTCAGTAAAGTTTCCCCTTCCTGGGACAATGAATTCACGGTGTTCTTATTTCAATTTCCAGGAGTGTATTTTTCTATAACGAAGTTTCATCTTTTCGATGATTCCCTGATCCATGGGCTGTGTAAGTGATGTTGTGTTTGCTGGAAGGAAGAGACGTGTTATGTTGCCGTCATCACTTTTCATTTCACAAGTAGGGTGCGTTGGAGCATTGTCTAATAGCAATAGCGCTTTCTGTGGCAACTTTTTTTCAGCCAAATGTGCTCTAACTTGAGGTACAAATTGTTTGTGAAACCAGTCAGAAAAAATTGATTGATCCATCCAAGCACTCTTCTGGGCGTAGTATTGTGCAGGGAGAGCATTCAAATTCAAATTCTTGAATGCACGAGGTTTTCTTGATTTCCCAATCACAAGTAGGGGTAGCCTATGATTGCCGGTCGGATTTGCGCAAACCATAGCAGTGATGTGATCTTTTTGTGCTTTGAAACCTGGAGCAGGTTTTTCAGAGAGTGATGCTAATGTCTTTTGTGGTAAAGCCTTCCAATGAAGCCCAGTTTCATCACAATTGTAAACTTGCTCCCTAACAAGATTCAATTCAGCCATTTTTTCTTTAAATAGTTCCCGGAACTCAGCAATTACAGAGCTATCCACGCTGAGTTTTCTGCACTAATATCAAGTTGGCGAATGCCATGACGAAATTTAAACTTGTCAAGCCATCCCATACTTGCTTTAAAAGACGAGTCACCAACAAGTTTGTTGTTCATTTCAACAGCCTTGGTCATTATTATAGGCCCTGAAAGTGGAATCCCGAGACTCCTTGCTTGTATAAACCATCGGTACATTGAAGTGTCCAATTCATCATATTTTGCAGGGTTCGTTGTCTTTCTTGTTCGCACATCTCCATCCATGCTCTGCATTGTTGACACATGTTGTTCTATTTTATCAGCATCACGTTTTATATCGTTAACTGTTGTTCTTCCAATACCATAAATCAACGCTACACTTGTCACAGTTTCGTCCTTTCTTAAGCGTTTTATAATTTCAAGTTTTTGATTAAGTCCTAAAACAACACGTTTACGTTTATCAGACATTTTATCAAGTCACTGTATCACACACACCTGCACTAAATACGGTAGTGTAAAATATTAGTCAATAAAGCTTATTCAAGTGGAAAACACGTAACATGGAGAGCCCGCTAGATACACTGCGGCAATTACAGTCTTCTCGCCACAACTGGAAACCGATGCAGTGGCGATTGTTGACTCACAAGTGACATAAAGAGAAGAAAAGAGGGAGATGTGTTAGTGTGTCAACTGAAGGTCATATTTTATGTACCATTCTAAGGCGGGCGGGTACATTCACTTCCCACTAAAATAGAGTAAACAAACAAAGCGAACGCGTCACTGCACCTTAGAGCATTCTATTATTACAGTATTATTATGCTGTTACAGCAGTGATGGTTAACAGAAACTGACGGTTTAAGGAGTGACGATTAATCGAGTTTTTACTGTACTCATTTCTATCATGCATAACGATGATACGATTGGTATATGTACGGGTGAAAAAAAAAAACCGAAATTAGTACATACTGCACCAAACTTAAAGTGGAGTTGACACTAATGACCAGATGTGCGAAACGTATAGTGTTAACAAGAATACTAGAAGGTGGCGAATGGTTAAATATGCCTGGAATCAATACAGAGATCGTTCTGACTAGAAATAACATAACGCTTGGGAGTAGCGATATTTTTTGAAGTGTCTTGGTGACGAGTTTGTGAAACACCCGCTACATAGATGTGCGGCGACTTTCGAGGGGTATTTCTTTCTCCTTCAGCAAAAAATAAGATGTGTGGAGACCGACATCGCCTTTTAGCCGCGAATAGTTACAGCTGAATCTGCTCCCAGTAGCTGAAAAACCATTTAAAAAAAACGAAGAACTTCCAGAAACATTTGATAGTAATCAAGCCTTAGAAGACCATGAGGCTATAACAGGGAAACTATAGACGACCTGGAAATAAATCCAAGTCATGAAGAAGCTTCAACAGGATCTAGTCGCCAACAACAATATGTGCAGCCAACAATTGGGAAAAGAGCTGACTCTTCAAATTCTGTAATTTCCCCAATAAAAAGGAAGAAATGAGTGCCACAAAAGCTAATAAAAAAGAATAATAACTCAGCTAGATTTAGTTGCAAATTTTGTGACACCTAATTATGCATTGAACATTCGACTGTCGTTTGTGAAACATGCACTGAAACTAATGTACGAGAGTGATTTGTTGCCATATGTTTTCTTGTTTCTCTTCCGTAGCTCTTGGTGTACATTTTCAGTGAGTGAACTGTCCTTACCAGACTTTAAATGTATAGTTTGCAATATAAGCTACTACAACAGGAAACAGTTATATTTTGTTATATGGTAACTTTAACTTTGCAGAAAACTTTGTAACAAAGGCCAAACTTCTGCTTATATCTTTGAAAATATGCAGTTTTTATAGTTATGAATAATAAAGATATATTTTTACTCATAGCAACAAGTTGTATGTTACGTAACCCCAAATATCAACAAAATATACTCTGACGTGGCAAACTGCACGAAAAACCTGTCAGGTCTTTCTTTGCCCGTCCCAAAATAATTTTCACGTTGCGAGTTCCGGAGGGTTAAATGAACCAGTCTACAAAGAACATCGTTTCGTTCAGCGATAGTGCTGCATTGATTACAGTGATGGTATTCGAAAAACATCTACCGTACGCAGATTCAAATCGTACTGACGGCTTAGAGAACCTATAACCAGAAGAATAAGGCAAAATTCGATTTAATGAATGCAAGAACTATAGAAGAGTATGATGGAAGAATAGTTAAGTTGTCATTCAGAATATCCAACAAATATGAGAGGAAAGTGTAAAATATACACGGTGATTCAGCTTTCCTTAGTGATGGGTTTTACGCAACCTACAACGCCTTCAAATACCAGGTGCAAGATTTTAATAGTCTCTCGTTCACTACCGCCGAACCATTAGCCCTACAGGAAAAATGAACGGGACCTATTTGCAGGAAACTTAATGCAGTTAAATTTTGCTCTGGGATACGTTTTTGTTAAAGGCCGAAGCTTTCGAATTATACTAGAAAAACTTACAAAAGTTAGAAGCTTTTATTTAACCTTGCATTATGTAATTTGTATTTTTTTCCTTTGTTTGAAAAGGGATTTTGAGTTTTAAGCGTTGTAAATTGATTCTGAGAGCTGTTCATTGATCTGTTAAAATAATACTTCAGGAACTTTCATTTAACTATATTCAGGATCTTGTTGTTCATGATAACGAACGTTCACTTAGTATTTTGAAATCAAGTTACTAAAGCTGTAAAAAAATGCTTTTATTAGAGAAACGGTGCTTGCCCGTACTCCCCACAACTTCCACGCATTCAAAGTATTGGCCTTCGGGCGTTGACTGATGGTTTCCCCGGTATCTATCCCAGCTAAAGCCTGCGGGGCCATGTCACAGGGTACCCTCCGCCACTCACCGTCCGGTGGCTTGATGTGGAGTGAGAGAGAGAATTTCACTTGTGGTTTTTGAAGGTGTTGGGGGCTGCATAAAACCCATCCATAGTGTCAGCTGCATCGCCCGACATAATCAGAGGAACTATACATTAGTGAACATTTTCATGGCATTACATTTTTTTCAGATAGCAGAGTGGGAGATTGTAGATTGGCACACACGTTGATTTTCTTTATGTTATAACCGTTTGCGTGTGTGTCTGTTGATGTAACATGTCATTAACATAAAAATGTTCCATTTTATGCACATAACTGTCAGAAACAATATAAAAACTCTGAATAGTATTGTGACTTACTTTTGCTGAGCATCTCTGCAATAATTTAACACTACCCTATCATTCATTCTGTAAAACGTATCTTGTTAAATGGCAAATGAGTATCAGACTTGGTATCAGTTCAGGATAATCATGATGTAAAAACCTTAAACATGGCTGCGAAACAGCAACTGTGTAAACCTTAAGAGGTTGAAAAATCTGTCAACTAGTTGTGAATGGTTTATTAGCCCTAATCGCAATGTACTTGAACGCCATACCTCTGAACACGAAGCTAATACCGTACACACTATGGCAGGCCTGTCGGTGCGAACAAGTAGACCAGAGGCAACTAGCAGCAGGTCCGCGAAAGCAGCTGGCCGCTGGAGAGCTCTCGGGGTAAGAGGCGGAGTGCTTGTCCAGGTGTTTATCCAGTGTAGTGGCCGCGGGAACAAGTGAGTGCGCTCTCCGCGCCTGTGTAGCGCGCCGCGGAACAGGGCAAACAGAGGGCGCGGGGGTTCCCCTGCGGCGCCCAGCAGCCCCCCCTCCCCCTCGCAGCCACCCCTCTGACGCTCACTGCGCAGGCGTTGGTGTGATAAATACTCCACATGATAGGAAGGCATTTCTTTAAATCCGGCAGGCGTGTTTGCTCCTCGCACTCAATATTGCTCTTACACAACACCATGAGGTCAAAGCGAAACTCGCCGGTCAAAATGGGCATTCTTGACACATACGTTGAAAATACGAGTTTTCAGTTGATATTTGTATGCGCTGAACTAAGACATGCTGTTGATTACTTCAAGTTTACTCGCTTCTATAACTCTGCAATCTATATTACCACTCGATTATAATGGTCACACCAAACGATTCTAATGCAGGTTGCCTATTAACGGTTACCACGGGCAACAAAAATCGAGAAACTATAATTGCTTGAATACTGTAACAAGAAATTAGACTAAAATTATTAAGACGCAATATACGCATATGTGTCTGGTCCAAACATATGACAAACTGAGGGTCTTTATGAGACGAAAATATATTACCACGCATTATAAACTGATTAAAAGTATATACTACAGGTGGTGAAACGATTCTGATTAAATTTTTGCTGAGAAAATTTATATCTAGTGAAGTTCTGCGAACAAACATCAACGCTGCAGTGATAGTCTTCAATATCAAGCTCCGCATTATCGGTGGCTTTTAGGACAACGGCGATAAACAGTTGACATCGCGACGATTACTTAAACTTTTATTGATGAGTTTCTTCCTTTCTACAACTTTACTTACAAACTTACGCACACTGGAATGAGCCAATCTTGTATAATTACAAAACATTATGAAAATACAATCAGAGACATTGAGAGCAATATAATTACTTCGTCTAATACAAGAAATCATGCGACATCTAGGATGCTGCGGCACTAAATTGAATCATCGATGGCATACGTAATTAGTGGCTCTCCGTACAAGACGCAAATTATATGTCACATGTCTTCAATCAGGAAAGTTACCGGAAGACACGCAGCTATAAATATTATAAATTAATGTAACATTGAGACCGAGTACCTTAAAGGTGGTCCATTCCAGATACTGTACAAGACATATTTGTAAAAGTGAAGAGGCAGGCGGCTGTTGAGGGTATTTATTATATTTCTTAGTAGCTGGAGGGTATTCAAATCAACTGAACACATAAAGTCTGTAAATGCGTCCGTGATCATCTGTATGTATAATTTAAACAAAGGTGAATACCAAATGATGTTCTACTCTCACCATAAAGTTAAGCAAAAAAAGTGTGTAGTTCCTCACACGTCTAAATTACATGATATGATAATTTTTACTGGTTTGAAGAAATGTTTCATTGTTGATCCGGTTTTAAATTCGTATTCAAAGAAGGCAGAACTCATGCGAACTAGCTCTACTTCATCTGACAAAATACTTCTTTAGTGTTTGTTAATACATCATAAGCGGACAAGCTTGCAAGATGTACATAACAAAATGAATTTTTGTTTGAAAATGGAACGCCACAATCACAAAAAAATTACCTTACGGCTTTCTATGTAATTCTGGTGATGTTATGTGGTGTACTCATGCATCACTCGTCGGATCATGAATATTAATAGCGTGCAATTCATTATGAGGACGTCAAGTGAACACTGGCGTCATTCGGGAAACGCCACAGAGCTGCCTCATCGGCTGAATGACTAGTACAAACATAATTATATTTGATGGTACGTATGTCTATACAGGCACAGATATGAGGACAGACTAGTTTCACCATTGGCGCTAGTGAAGGAATCTTCCTGATACATAAATGTATATCCTGTTGGCGTAAGACAAAGCAGAAACGTTCTCAGAACGCACAATAGTGTAATTGAGCTTTATGAGCAAAGGGTAGAAGTAAGTGAACTCAGAGGCTGTTTGTGCCACGTAGCGAAGGTAATGACCAGTGAACAGCAGCGAAACAAAAAGTAATACGAAAGTAAACTTAATGTCTGCAAAACAGATGAACTTACGCCATATCCATTCTAAGACAAGGAAAGAAATTCTGCTAACGACAGCAAGGTGATATAATGAACATTGAAATCTATGTATGGGGTGTGTGAACTTTCATCTGTCAAAGTCACATGCACTTAACACAATTCGCTGGCTACCGTAGAAGCGACATGTCAACACCGACTTTCTGTCGAGGTAACGACTCACAGCACACGTTTCACATGGCGTGCCTGCGAGTAGTTCACAATTGCTCTAATGTTACTGAAACAACTCCAATAGACAGAAATCAATCGTATTGACAATTTACGGCAGACTATGGACAAAAGAATGACATGAAGTTCGATTTCTCGAATAGGAAGGATAAAACGGATGACGAATGAAGGCTGTTACAGTAGTGAGATATGCGAGTAATTCATCATAAACGTCACGAAAAACATGCTGGAATGAGTCAAATAAGGAGTAAAAAGAAGAGGACGTTGATTTAGTTCTTAGAAAACGTTGGGAATGCTATAATGATATGTATCCCCTACTAGTAACAACGCGGAATAATGCCAAAGCGACTCTGAATTGCGTTCTTTGAGTTGTGTTGTATTTTTTTTGTAACACTATTTTAGATAGTTATTATTGTAGACGAAGTTAAGCAGTACGCGAAGTTACAATCGTTTAATTGGGTATGTCAAATATGTACAAAAACACTAAACAATAGATGTCGTCGAATATTAATGAAAGATCCTAACCAGAAGATAAGCCTCAGCCCGAACAGCAGCATCTGTTTTTAAAGATACGTAGTGTGGAAATGATGAAATCTGTTCGCTAGTTAGCCCGCATCTCGTGGTCGTGCGGTAGCGTTCTCGCTTCCCACGCCCGGGTTCCCGGTTTCGATTCCCGGCGGGGTCAGTGATTTTCTCTGCCTCGTGATGGCTGGATGTTGTGTGCTGTCCTTAGATTAGTTAGGTTTAAGTAGTTCTAAGTTCTAGGGGACTGATGACCGTAGATGTTAAGTCCCATAGTGCTCAGAGCCATTTTTGATCTCTCCATTGGTAGAATATTACGGATCGACAGTAAACTGGCATCGAAACGATAGTTCAGGTACATATCCAGACTTCGCAAGCTGAAGACGAAAAGACAGAGATAATATGTGAGGATATTGAATGCGTAATTCAGTACGAAACAGGAAATGCAAATTTAACATTCGAATGGGGTTGGAATGCAGTTGTAGAGGAATGAGTAGAAGAAAGTGTTGCGGAGAAATATGGGCATGGTATTAGGAATGAGAGTAGAGAAGCACTGAGTTCTGCAATAAATTTCAGCTAGTAACAGTGAATATGTTGTTCAGGAATCATAAGAGGAGGAAGTATACTTGGAAAAGGCCGGGTGATACGGGAAGATTTCACTTAGGTTACATCATGTTCAGGCAGAGAGAGATTCCGAAATCTGCCACAGGATTGTAAGGCGTACCCAGGCGCAGATACAGAGTCAAAGCACAATGGTAGTGGTGAAGAGTAGGCTGCAAGATACTAGACAGGAAGAACCAGTGAGCAAATGAGTGGCCTATGGAAGTAATAAGCAATGAAGAGATACGCTTCAATTTTTCTAAGGCTACAGATATTGCGATAATGTATACATCAGGAGGCAGTTCACTTTAAATGAAGTGGACATATTTGAAAACGACAATCACAGTTGATAAGGAAATCATAGGAACAAAGAAAGTACCTGCGAAGCAACCGCGAGTATCAGATGAAATACTTCAGTTGATCGATGAATGAAGAAAGTACAAAAATGGTTATGGAAATTCAGGGGGCCGACCGAGGTGGCCGAGTGGTTCTAGGCGCTACAGTCTGGAACCGTACGACCACTACGGTCGCAGGTTCGAATCCTGCCTCGGGCATGGATGTGTGTGGTGTCCTTAGGTTAATTAGGTTTAAGTAGTTCTAAGTTCTAGGAGGCTGATGACCTCAGAAGTCCCATAGTGCTAAGAGCCATTTGAACCATTTGAAATTAAGGATTACAGAAATACAAGTCACTTAGAAAGGAAATAAATCAAAAGTGCAGGGAAGCTAAGGCGAAATGGCTGCTTGAAGAATACGAAAAAGAAATAATTATTGGATGGACCGACTAAGGAAGAGAAAAGTCAAAACAATCTTCGGTGAAATTAAAAGTAAGGATGGTTACGTTACGAGTGTTCTGGTAATTCCACTGTTAAATCCAGAGGAGGGAGCAGACAGGTGGAAAGGGTACACTGCACGTTTCTATGAGTTGGAAGACTTATCTGATGACGTGATAGAAGTTGAAACAAGAGGCGATATCGAAGAGATAGGTGTCCATTAAAAAGAGCTTTGGGAGACTTAAGACCAAGTAAGGCAGAAGTGATAGACAACACTCCATCAGCATTTCGTAAGTCATTGCGGGAAGTGGCAACGAACCGACTATTCACGTTGGCATGTAGAATGTAATAGTATGGTAATATAGATCTGACTTTCGGGAAACACCATCTACACTATTCCGAAGTTGCAAAAGCTCACAAGTGCGAGAATTATCGCAGAAATAGCTTAACAACTCACACATACAAGTTGCTGACAAAAAGAATATATAGAAGAATGGAAAAGAAGTTGGGGATCTGTTAGATGACGATCCGTTTGGCTTTAGGAGAGATAAGCCGGCCGGAGTGGCCGAGCGGTTAAAGGCGCTACAGTCTGGAACCGCACGACCGCTACGGTCGCAGGTTCGAATCCTGCCTCGGGCATGGATGTGTGTGATGTCCTTAGGTTAGTTAGGTTTAAGTAGTTCTAAGTTCTAGGGGACTTATGACCACAGCAGTTGAGTCCCATAGTGCTCAGAGCCATTTGAACCATTTGAAAGGTAAAGGCACCAGAGATGTAGTTCTGATGTTGCGGCTGATAATGGGAGCAAGACCCGCTCTTATCATTTCTCGACCTGCTAAAAGCGTTGGACAATGTAAAAAGGTGCTAGATGTTCAAAATTCTGAAAAATATAGGGTTAAGGTTTAGTGAAAGGCGAGTAATGAACAATACGTACAAGAACAAAAAGGGAACAATAAGAGTGGAGACAAAGAAGGAAGTGCTCGAGTTAAAAAGAGTGTACGACAGGAATGTAGTCTTTCGCCCCTACTTTTCAATCTATACATCGAACATGCAATGATGGACATAAAAGAAAGGCTCAGTAGCGGAATTAGAATTCAAGGTGGAAAGATATCAATGATACGATTCGATGATTACATTGCCGTTCTTAGTGAAAGTGGAAATGAATTACATGGTCTAATGAATGGAATGAACAGTCTAATGAGTACAGAATATGGATTGAGAATACATCGCAAAAAGACGAATGCAGTGACAAGTAGCAGAAATCAGAACAGCGACGTACTTAAGATCAGGCTTGGTGATCACGGATTAAATGATGTTAAGCAATTGCGCTGGTTAGGCAGCAGAATAACCCATGACGGACGGAGCAAGGAGGACGTCAAAAGCAGACTAGGACTAGCAAAAAGAGTATTCCTGGCCAAGAGGAATCTCGTACCATCAAGCATAGGCCTTAATTTGAAAAAGAAATGTCTGAGAATATGTGTTTAGAGGACAGCATTGTATCGTAGTGAAACATGGACTGTGGGAAATCCGTAACAGAAGAAAATCTAAACATTTCAGACTTGATGTTAGAGAAGAATATTGAAAGTTAGGTGGACTGATCAGGTATTGCATGAGGAGGTTTTCCGCACAATCAGCGAGGAAAGGAAAATACGGAGAACACTGATAGGAAGAAGGGACAGGATGTTAGGACATCTGTTATGACGTCGTGTAACAACTTCCATGGCACCAGATAGAGATGTAGAGCGTAAAAGCTGTTGAGGAACACAGAGATCGGAATGTATCCGGCAAAACATTGAGGACCTAGGTTACAAGGACTAATGTGAGATGACGACGTTGGTGCGTTAGAGTAATTTTGGCTGGTCGCATCAAACCACTCAGAGGACTGATGACTCAAAGAAAGACAGTAATAAGTTTCTGTCCTGTAGCTAGATACTTCTGGGGAGGGGAAATAATGAGAACAGTCACCTATTCACTCTGGTCTGCTGGCGTCTGGGCAGCCCAGCATGATCGTTGCCTGCAGGGAGACCTTTCTCGCATTGCGAGAGCAACTAGTCCGTTATACTTCGATTCTCCAGAGAGGAATGTCTAAGGCAGCCCAACGTTCTCGAGATTGGGTGAGAATAGGCGTGGCGCCACGGCTGCGATTTATATCGAAAGACAAATTACTTCTCTTTTGCGGAAGCGACTTTTCGGTTGTTTCTCAAATTTTCTGAATAAACAAAGTAATGACAGGCTGACGCCACGTCGGTCGGCTATCAGAACTTTTCCCTTCGTGCGAGGGAACACCCAGTCGGTTACATCCCTTAGGAAGGTAACTCGAGGAGCCGATCGCCTCTCGTTAGGTAAGGAATGGTTATGCGTCTTTATGGGCTGATGCAAGTTTTGTGATTTTCCTTTTCTTTTCTTTTTTAAGGGGAGCTATGGAGAGTAGAAAAGCGAAGTTTTACGACGCTCCACCAGAAGATTTCGACGGGCGCACACTCTGTCACCCCGGATTTCGGTGGACACGACCTCTGACTTCAGAGGCTGATGGCGACTCTTTATCTGACAAGCGCTGTTTTTCTCCAGTGGTCTACATCTGTACGTAATTCTATACTCCACACTCCGCCTTACAGTGTGAGTTAGATAGTTATTTCGTTAGTTACAAGTTCCATAAAGCATTTGAACGTTTTTTTTAAATCTAAATGATATGGTGGTAGGACCTTTGTGTACCAATGTCACTTCTCCCTTTTTCTGTCTCAGTCGCGTATGGTTTACGGCAAAAGCTATTGCTAGTAAGCTTCTGCATCTGCTCTGTTTTCTTTGATTTTATCTTCGTGATCTTCTCGGAGATATAGCATTACACTTTGGAATGTCCATTCTCGGAACTACAAAAGAACACCATAAGGTGAGGCAGAACGCCTCTCTGTCAATGTCTGCTGCTGGAGTTGGAGCGGCATGTACTTGAGACCGCCTCCTTACCAAACGAACTTGTAACGAAACGCGCTGTTCTTAATTGGATCTTCTCTATTTCCTCTATTAGTTCTATCTGTTACAGATCCAGACTGATGAGAAATATTCAGGGATTTCTCGAAAGGGTGTTTTGTAAGATACTTTCTTTGTTGATGGGCTTCAGATCCAAAGGATCTGCCAATGACTCTTGATCTGGCATCTGCCTTATGTGCGATTAATTTTATATGGTCGTTCCAGTTCAAATCGCTCCGTACTAGACATTTTTTGGAAGTAGCTTCTTCCAGTGATTGTTCTGTAATTTTATAATCACTCAGTCTTTCTGTCTATTTATTCGCAACACGTTACATTTATTTATGTTGGGGGTCAACTGACACTTCCTGTAGTAAGCATCGAAATCTCTGCACTTTTTACTGAATTTCACTACAGTTTTCCATCGTCGGTCCCATGTGTAAAAGCTTCATCCGCGAAAAGCCTCATGGAACTTCCGACGTCATCGACTGCGACATTATAATGTATTGTGAAAAGGAATGGTCTTATAACTTTATCCTGATGCACGCTCAAAGTTACTTCTCTCCGTTCAGAATGACAGACTGCGTTCTGCTTCCTAGAAACTTTTCAATCCAATCATACAGTCTGATTTTCCATATGCTCGTATTTTGCTTCATTAAGCGACCGTGCGGAAATGTATCTACTGCCTTTCGGCAGTCAAGAAACACGGTATGTATCTGGGCGCCTGTATATACTGCTTTCTGTGCCACGTGGACGAAGAGGGTGAACTGAATTTCACACGACTGTTGACTTTGGAACCCATGTTAGTCCTCAGAGAGGAGAATTTCTGTCTCCAGAAAGTCTTCGCGCTGGAGGAAGGCCATAGAACAGGGTGGAGAATACGTGGGAAAATAGGGTGTGTAGATAAAACACCATTCTTTCGTGTGTGTAATTGTCATTATGTTCAATAAATAATTATTGAAGAAAAAGATGCAGTGCATTACTTTCTGAGCAACCCTCGTACTTCATGCTTTACACGATACTCTAACGAACATGCAGACAGACAGTATAATAATACAGTAAATACATATATAACGTGTAGAGAGGAAATACTGTTATCAAAACTAAGTGGTTGGTTGTTTTGGGGGAGGAGACCAGACATCGAGGTCATCGGTCTCATCGGATTAGGGAAGCGCGGGGAAGGAAGTCGGCCGTGCCCTTTGGAAGGAACCATCCCGGCATTTGCCTGGAGCGATTTAGGGAAATCACTCAAAAATAAATGTTTGGTTATATCTATATACAGGATGTTACAAAAAGGTACGGCCAAAGTTTCAGGAAACATTCCTCACACACAAAGAAAGAAAATTTGTTATGTGGACATGTGTCCGGAAACGCTTACTTTCCACTATGGAGCTCATTTTATTACTTCTCTTCAAATCACATTAATCTTGGAATGGAAACACACAGCAACAGAACGTACCAGCGTGACTTCAAACACTTTGTTACAAGAAATGTTCAAAATGTCCTCCGTTAGCGAGGATACATGCATCCACCCTCCGTCGCATGGAATCCCTGGTGCGCTGATGCAGCCCTGGAGAATGGCATATTGTATCACAGCCGTCCACAATACGAGCACGGAGAGTCTCTACACTTGGTACCGGGGATGCGTAGACAAGAGCTTTCAAATGCCCCCATAAATGACAGTCAAGAGGGTTGAGGTCAGGAGAGCGTGGAGGGCATGGAATTTGTCCGCCTCTACCAATCCATCGGTCACCGAATCTGTTGTTGAGAAGCGTAGGAACACTTCGACTGAAATGTGCAGGAGCTCCATCGTGCATGAACCACATGTTGTGTCGTACATTTAAAGGCACATGTTCTAGCAGCACAGGTAGAGTATCCCGTATGAAATCATGATAACGTGCTCCATTGAGCGTAGGTGGAAGAAACTAAAATGAGCTCTAACACGGAAATTAAGCATTTCCGGACACATGTCCACATAACATCTTTTTTTTATTTGTGTGTGAGGAATGTTTCCTGAAAGTGTGGCCGTAACTTTTTGTAACACCCTGTATGTGTGTGTGTGTGTGTGTGTGTGTGTGTGTGTGTGTGTGTCTATGGACGGTGCGCAACGGCAACAAATCGTCCCGCATTCACGTTACAACAAATGTTTAAAGTGGCCTCCATGGGGCCGCAGGTGACAGGAATAGTATTAGCTGTCATGCAGGACACACACTATTATACTTTGGCTTACATCACGTTAGGGGGGGGGGGGGGGGCACTTTCTTGGAGCTTGTACTAAGGTTCGTCTCAGCATCCCGTCGAACCAGACCGTCCAGATCCTTTCTATTCATAGTCCGCTGCCTCCCTGCACGTTTGGCTGTCTGAAAGGACCCGTGATCACACAAACGCCCAAAAAGGGCTTGAAATTTCGTTGGTGTTGTGTGAGTACTGTTTTAGTATAGCTATGCTGTCTCTCGACCGTTTCCATATGCGTGGCCGTACACGGACACCATCTCGGTTTGTTCGCGACATGAATACCGGACCATTCTCCTGTTCACAGCACGCTACATCAATCATACAGCCTGCAACACTCAAGGAACATACACAACATGGTGAGAGGAACAGTCATTCGTCAGCGCCATCTAACGTGGGGAACGGTGCCTTTCCGGACACATGTTCACTGGAACTTTTTTTCTCTACTTTGATTCTGGAATCTGTCATTACTGTTTGTCTGTACCGGGTAGTTATAATTAAACTTTCCCTATTTAACCCATTATATCACAGAAACTAATTACCGAACGTGTACCAAACTTGGTAGCATTAATATCCGGAGTATGGGGTGTATGATTTCCATGCGTCATAGCGCCACCGTCCAGTTCCAGCTATGGCCACCACGTGCCGTGATCAGTCATCGTGATTCTTAGTCTCGCTCACCTCCCCAGTCGCAGTGCAGTTGACGACGTGTCAGCATGAGCTTAGATAAAAGGAGCGGTCCATTATTGATGAAGCTCTGTTAACAAAAACAACAGTAACTCTGCAGCTGCACTTCGAGAATATCGGCGGCTGAAAGGATTAAGGAAGTGTCCTCTTCCTCCACCTGCTGTCTGGAGCATGATGAAGAAGTTCCAATCAACTGGAGAATTGAGCATCGCACCGGGATGAATCCGACGACCTGTTGCATCACAGGTGGTTTATGAAATCGCTGTTGCTATCGCAGAAAACGCTGCGAGCAATTCCCGATCGTCAGGCAGTGGGCGTGCTGTGTCAAGACAGTTGAATATCCCGTGGTCTATTTTACGGAAGATGCTTCGAACCATTCTCAAACGGTATCCGTACAAGATCCATATCGTAGAGCAGCTTGCACCACAGGACGCACACCGACGTGTTGGCTTCGCTCTCCACTCTCTCGCAAGGATTGAAGTAGACGAGGGCTGGTCCTCGACCATCCCATCGACAGGCGAAACTTATGTTTCGCTAATGGACGAGGCGGACACACAGAATTTCCGAGTGTGAGAATCTTCACCTCCAATCACTGTGCATGAAGTCCCTCTGTATGGTGATCGTGTCACCGTAAGGTGTGGCTTCACAGCGACGTTCATCATTGGCCCATTCTTTTACGAACAGGTTGGTGCTTGAGAATCAAAGACGAGCAAGGTGACTGACCAGCGTTACTGCGATATGCTTCGCCAGCATCTCATATTCGTCCTACAGGAGAGAGACTCATTGTACTCAACAATTTTCATGCAAGATTGGGTCCCACCGCACTGAATTTCACTACAGTTTTCCATCGTCGGTCTCATGTGTAAAAGCTTCATCCGCGACATCCGCCACATCGGTGGTGAAGTTCACGTGCTTCTTCGAAACACATTTGGAAATCCAAATGCTTGGCTGGTACATCACCTTATCTCACACCCTGTGATTTTTTGCTACCTGAAGGACAGGCTCTACCAGGGGAACATTTACATATGTGCTGATCTGAAGCGCAGCATATCAAGAGTGGTAGCCATCATTCCTACCTACGGACATGCTGCGTTCTACTGTGCAGAATGCACTCTTGCGCTTTCAGACTCTTCTGGACAGTGATTGGCACAATACTGAGCACCTTTTGTAGCAGTAATGGTAGCGGTATGTAATGGTATGATGCACCGTAGCAGCACATAAAGAGTGTTACTACTGAATTTGTTCTACATTACTTCCCTTCCCCATATCCTTGACATTAATTATACCAAGTTTGGAGGTCGTACGGTGGTTAGTTTCCATTTTATAACGTGTTAAACAGGGAAAGTTTAATTATAACCATCTGGTATATCTACAAGAGTGGTTACTGTCCTTTCGTATAGATGTATATGTGCACCACGTTAATGTTTTCGCCATTTATTTTCTTTGATTAATGAGTGGATTTTTCCTTGGTCAATCGTTGTCCACAAATTTGTGCGAGATTGTTCGTAGAGTGAATTACATTTTGTCTTTTCTAGTTTCCTTTGCCCACACAGAAGTATTTAATGTATAATCAAAGTAATTGTTCCCCAAGTGTATTAATGTTTTTCATTTTTCATTTGTAAATAGCCTACATATTTATTTTCTCATTTATGTGCTCATGAAAGCCAGTAAACAGGGCAAATATGGATTTGTGTCTATTCCGTAACCACACAGTCCCTGCCCCCAAAATTTAATAATTTGTGCAAGAACAGGGAGATTATTTCCGTGTTATCCGTTGTGTGACATTTTTGCATTACTTATGTGGGGAGAGAAAGTCCACACGAAATCGGGCATTACACTAGCAAGTTAAGTAGATGCCCATGACCGGCCACTTACAATACAATGGTTCATTCATACATCTGTTGGTGTGATATTGATACACATGTGCACTGAATTTCCATTCTTTTGAAATTTTGGTAGGTATTATGCAGTCACAGCGCATAATCCTGGTAACTTTTCACACGTTTTATTTAACCCCTGCTACGTTCAAGATGTAAAACAGTGTATTCAGAATTTTAACGGAAACATTGACGTACAGTAAGGTCTGTGCAAGATGGGTGCCATGCATGGTGACTGAGGAACACATGCGGCAACGAGTTGATGGTTCCGGCGCATTTCTTCACCGCCTTGCAGCCGAACAGGTCAACTTTCTGGACTCAATTGTCACGGGTGACGAAACCTGGGCGTACCACTTTACACCTGAGACCAAGCAACAATCACGCCAGTGGCGGCATCCTTCTTCACCAAAGCCGCGGAAATTCAAACAAACACAGTCTGCCGTTAAAGTCATTACAACCGTTTTTTGGGATCTTACACAAGAGGTATAGTTGGTCGACTTTATGCTCACTGGGACCACAATTAACGCTGACAGGTACTGTGAGACTCTGAAAAAACTCAAACGAGCAATTCAGAACCGGAGAAGAGGAATGTTGAGCCAAGGCGTACACATTTTGCATGACAACGCTCGCCCACACATCACTCGGCAAACCGTTGCTCTCCTGCAGCAGTTTCAGTGGAACATAATCACCTACCCACCCTATGGTCCTGACCTGGCGCTCAGTGACTATCACCTGTTCCCTAGGTTAAAAGAACATTTGGCCCGAAAGTGATTCAGCTCCGACGACGAGGTCAAAAAAAGAGGTTCATAACTTTCTGAACAGTATGGCGGCGAGCTGGTATGACATGGGGATACAAAATCTGCCACAGCATCCACAAAAATGCATCGACAGAAATGGTGATTATGTCGACAAATAGCTACTGTTCAAGCTGTAAACTCTGATGTAAACCATTGTAGAAATAAACAGGTCTATGTCCTTATAAAAGACAGGTCTTACTTTTGGGATTGCCCTCGTAAATCGCCAGATCCTTGTATCTGGAAATATTAAAGCTCACAAGATGCAAAAGTAACTGTCACTCGAGATCTATCACAGGATGTAATTGGTGACATTTAATAGCAACGTGATACATTTGAAGTATGTCAGGAGACAAAGATGACTTTATATTTAGATTAAAGTTCAGTCTTGATCACGTTATGTCTGTTTTAATGAGTAACCGGTTTCGGTTTTTTCTATAAAACCATCTTCAGACCTGTGAATAAATTTTAAGAAATACTAGATACCAACTAGAAATACTAGACCTGATTGGTATCTAGTATTTCTTAAAATTTATTCACAGGTCTGAAGATGGTTTTATAGAAAAAACCGAAACCGGTTACTCATTAAAACAGACATAACGTGATCAAGACTGAACTTTAATCTAAATATAACAATTAATTGATCACTGTATTCCAGAAATGTTTACCAAAATTGTGCAAAGATGACTTTAGTGGAGGTAGCCAGAGGAAACGTTTCCATTCTGTAGTCGAGCACTGCTGACAACGAGCTGTGGCGTTACTGCCAGCTGGGATCATGAGTCCGGGTGAGTTCAACAGAGCGGAGACTCAGTGCGGTGAGCAGACGGTAGAGTACCATGGCTGACAGTGACCGACTCGAGGTAGCTGCTGCAAGAGAGCTGGCCGGTTATATCGCAATCTCGAAAATTCCCTACAGCAGTCACAGTGGCACCGACATCAGCTGAAGGCTAGCCATCTTTTCAAATCAGCGAACCAGTACGGGGGCGGATTCTGGGCAGACTCGTGCAGTCTTCGAAAGACGGTTGGTGAAATTGTAATCAGTATTTTTTCTGTGGTCCAGTTGGTATACGTTTCCAAACCCAAAAAATGGTTTGTGAGAAAAGTCCATATTTAATTTTAGAAAAAAGGACATTGTCGCACCCTGAAGCTGAGAAATATAGAAAAAGAATTTTTTATTTTACTTGATTTTAATTTAATTTTTTTTATTTAAGTCATCAGTCTTCTGACTGGTTTGATGCGGCAGAGCCAAAGTCAGGAATGCCTCTTTGGTGCCTTTCCAAAAGACAGACTGGTACTTATCTATCAGATTGTCAGTTTCCTAATCCCTTATTTTGTATATTATTGTTTTCAGCAGCTTGAACGCTTGAGCTGTTAACAAGAATGTACGGTAGTATTCACACTTACTTGTCCGTGCTGTCTTCGTAATTGCGTGCATGATATCTCTCCAAAAAGCATATGTCTCTGAGTCAATGGTTTGAAATCACTACTTTGTTGGATGTCGTAAGTTTCTAACAAGGTAAGTTTCATATTAATTAAATGGACATTACCTAATAATTCATTATGCACATTTTGTGGCTATTTAGCCATTTCAGCATCGTGGCTGTACTTTATGCAGCATGTCACCTGTACTACAGGTAAAATCTTTTTCGGACGTTTTAGGCCTATATTATCACCTCAAATGTTATATCTTAAAGTGAGAATGAGTCGTATGCCAATTTCTATGTTTACAGGTATTACACAGTATCTGTTTTGGAATGTGGAAGATACACATTAGTTTTCTACGAATTATTATTACTCACTAACGTTTTTATGCCAGTGTGGTGGTGATTCTGTTATGTTAATGATGTGCATTAAATATGACAGCCACCAGCTGTAGAATGGAATGACGGAAGCGAACATTTGTGCCGAACCGGGACTCAGAGCCGGATTTCCCGCTTAGTGCGAGCGGTCACCTCACCATTTTCCTGTCCATGCACAATTTACGTCCACACCCAGATTTCCACATGTCATCAGCCACGCGTCTGCGACATGGACTCGTACATCCATTATGCAGATTCCTGTACAGGTCAGACGTTGTATTTTAAAGTCGCTTGCCTGGTATTGGCAGAGAAATACGGTATTGCAGTGCCTGAGTTGCAGTGATTACAATGCAAAGTTCCTCTGGATATGCTTGCAAGTCCAAAGTAACAGGCACTGCGGCGACTACAGCCGTTATTAAATACATAAATGTATTCGCATTGTGAATAATGATAACCATCAGCTGTAGAATGGAATGACGACCGTGAAAATTTGTACCGAACCGGGACTCGAACCCCGATTTCCTGCTTATCGTGAGTGGTGGTTTTACCATTTGATTATTCGTGCACGACTCACAATTAGACCCAAAAATCCATATGTCGTCAACCATGCGTCTACGACCTAGACCCAAACGTCCATTGTTCAAGGGAAAGTTTCTTTAAGACTGCTACAGTCGTATCACCACGTCTATGTATTGTATTGTATGTTAACCGGGGACCTAGAAACGACGGAGAAGCTCCGTCCCCGCCCCAGCCTCAGTGGTCCACAACCCACAAACCCACGACGACTACCGCAGTCCACTTCCCCCCTCCGCCGCCCCACACCGAACCCAGTGTTACTGTGCGGTTCGGCCCCCTGTGGACCACCCAGGGACCGTCTCACACCAGACGAGTATAGCCCCTATGTTTCCGTGGTAGAGTAATGGTGGTGTACACGTACTTGGAGAACTTGTTTGTGCAGCAATCGCCGACATAGTGTAGCTGAGGCAGAATAAGGGGAACCAGCCCGCATTCGCCGGGGCTAATGGAAAACCGCCTAAAAACCATCCACAGACTGGCCGGCTCGCCGGTCCTCGACACAACTCCGCCGGGCGGATTCGTGCCGGGGACCAGGCGCTCTTTCCCATTCCGGGAAGCCGCGCCCTAGACCGATCGGCTAACCGGACGGGCCTCGTATTACCCCTTAATGACGCATGTGGCGGAGTCGTTACATCTACTTTGTCCATGATCTCTTCGACCATTGATGGCAAAAATATTACAACACGCCACTACATCACGTGTCGTGGCCAGTAATGCAGTTCTCATCCACAACGTCACGATAGGTAAACAAGTCGAGGAACCGGAGTCTCATACAGCAGCCATTCATCAGCGACAATTACGGCGACGGGCAGAGTGAGAGGCGTGTCGTCAGGGACACGCCAACCGGTAATTCGCGGTATTGCGGCACTCTCGGCCGTAAGAGCAGCCGGGAATCGGCCATCGCTCATCCTGTCGGGTGAAAATACCGCGCGTGGCGACGTGGCGGCCGGTCTGGCTGGGCACTACATTAGGCTCACGCGAAGGCCCACCGCCACCGGCCTGTAATTCGCCCGCAATCTCGCCGGCGGCCCTGACGGCGCGGTCACGGAAAGCGGCCGTAATTCTGCCGTCATCTGGGGGCGCGCTCGCGCGATAAAAGGATGATAAACAAGTTGTTGGGTGTGTCTGCGCTTTTGGCGATGCACATTAACCGCGCATCGCTTCTCGGCATCAACTCACTGGACATTTTACTTGGAGCAGCTGCTGTTTTTAGACTCCGATGACTGAATTAGATCCACCTGTGAAAGAGCGCGTTAATGAGTTATCTACTGATTGCCGTTGCAGTTAAGGTCTGAGGAACAGAAATCACTTGTAGCTTCTCTGTAGAGCTGTTGCCTATCAAATATATTCGCTATCGAGTGACGAATATTACGGGGAACCAAGTACAATTTCGTTACGGCTCCAAAAGTTTTCTTCCCTGCACACAGTTCCTGTCAGATCAGAGCCGAGCCAGCCGATGTGGCAGAGCGGTTCTAGGCGCTTCAGTACGGAACAGCGCGACTGCTACGGTCGCAGGTTCGAATCCTGCGTCGGGCATGGATGTGTGTGATGACTTTAGGTTAGTTAGGTTCAAGTAGTTCTAGGGGCTGATGACCTCAGGTGTTAATCCCATAGTGCTCAGAGCCATTTGAACCAGAGCCGAGTCGGTAGTTTCTATATGTCTCCGATTCGTTACGCTACACTCACACGGGACGAGGCAATTAACGTTGACTTGGACACGTGGACCGGACGGAGCGCACGAAAAATACGGGCCCTGCAACGAAGTTGTGACGGCACAGTAGTTGGCTTCTCAGCCACACTTGGCGAACGCTCAGCTCCGTGCAGAACCAGAGTTGTGAAACTACCGTAGAGTATCGTAAGTAATCATGACCGCAGTAGGTTTCCTGCCAGCTTTTATCAATTAAGGACGCATACCTATCGGGCATTATCGCATCTCTATCGCCTTCTATGCGTATGCGATTAGTGTCTTACTAGACTGACCTTGAAACCAAAAGTTGTGAATCATCTAGAAACTGAATGAAGATGCATAAAGGACCGCGTAACCTAAGGAAAATTTTTATTCCATGTAGTTGTCCTCCTGTCTGTTACTACAGTCAATGTTGAAGTCCGGTGTTTTATTCGGAAATTGTGACATGTAACAGAGGGATATTGTAACAAACAAAAAAAAGAAAAAGAAAACAATACAGACTTATCATGTAAAAAAAGACGATAAACACATCGTACGTCACTTCCAATGCTTTGTCGAGTTTGTATAAAAGATGTTTCTGCTATTCACAAACAACTTACGCACATATCAATAATAACAGAATTCTCTGCCTTTGATCATGAAGAACGTCCCATTCAGTACAAAATAACAGCAACAATTACATAAATTTTTTATGTTTGTCCATGCAAACTTACGTTCGCTTCATAAAAGCGCGGAAATTACACGAGCAACTTATTATTATTACTCATAAAATGTAAATTATATTTTTTTAAGTCTATAATATACAATGGACTAACACTGAGCAATGTGTGGTTCTCATTGTGTGTAAAAGAAACAGAAAACATAAAGAAGCTGCCGGCTCCCAATTTCTCTCTCATACATCCATTTCTGTTTCTTTCTCTACTAATGCTATCAATACTACCGGTAATGCTATCATTTACTGCGTCATATATATGCCGTAGAAAAACTATCGCACCTTAGTTTTGCTTGAAAAGTGCTCTTCCTATTACGTAGTTCGTGTCAGACCCGAGCCTAATTGGTAGTCTTTGTCCAGCCGTCCTCTCAAGGGACGATAGATTCACGGACGGGACGTCCGACCTTACGAGGGACAGCGCCGTCGGCACACAACGAGGCGAGTTGGTTAACGAGATTTACGCTCTCAGCGTTCAACAACGGCCATTGTGGGCTTTATTCGGGGTACAAATCGCACAGTTTCTTTACGAAAATAGACGAACTTAAGATAGCTGAGTTAGCGGAAAAATCGCGCGGAAGATTCATGAGGCGTTGACTGCTTAAACAGCGAACTGCTGTAGAGGTATACTAAATAATGTCGCACAAGGATCTCAGATACATAGTACTAGAAGTTATCCGTTACCTCAAATGAATTTTCATCCAATTTTCTGTTTTAAATTGTGTATAGCTGAAGTATAGTGTCTAATGTCGGTTTGGGAATGCGTAATATCCATATTTTCGATGTTGCATTGAATACCAACACTCTGAAACAACATACTTCAACATACATATTTCAAGATCGAGATTTGTTTCGTAATCACGTTCAAATGGAAGAAGATTCTTTCTAACCTCTTCATCACTGCTGAAAAAGGCATTTATTGGCAAGACAAAAACATGAGCCAGCCCATAAATTCGGAGATAGGTGTCTATATTTTACAGGAAGTTTCATAATAACAAAAACTTCCAGTATGTGACTTGGGTTTACCTTCAGACATAGACTGACAGTCACCTTAAGATTTCTGGTCTCTGAGCAAACAATCCTGTCGTTGTGTTCCCAACAAGTATTGCAGCAAATACATTATGTATAATAAATAACGCGTCTTTTGGGATAATAAATCTGTTTAATGAGTCAGAAAGACGCAGAATCTCTTATAAAACAGAAGGTGGAAAAATTTGGAAGGAGATAGATGCGGACCTGTTACTTTTTCTTTCACACCTTAAGAGCTAACGACGCTGACAACTGTGTGATAAATTCGACGGACCAACCGACCCTCCAAGATGGACTTTTGGTAGCTTATCATTGTGTCGTTGCTTTGAAACGACATACTTTCGTAGTAAACGACTTCAAACGGTAAAAACGTCGACTATAGGAAGCCTTTATGTAACGCCATTTACTTTCCTGTCATTTTACTAAAAAAATCGTCGCTAAAACGATTAGTTTCGAAGAGATCCTCAGTTTTATAATGCTTTGAAGCAACGTATAATCGGTAGCACGTACTCTAGAAGAAAGAAAGCCACCAAATACTATTTTTAACGTCTGTTCTGCTTCTGAAGTAAAATAATATCGCATCTCACTGGGCACGTTTCTCTCCACGAGGCAAAAGTCTGAACTGCCAAATCCTTTATTTCACGCTCCGCAGTGCAGCGGAACGTGGAATTCCACGCTGTGACGTCACCAGCTCCCCATCCACTTGCGTTTTCACGTCCCGTGAGAGGACGGCTTTAGCCTCTACAGACCCGGAGTGGCGGAGACGTTTCGTTACTCTTTCCCACATGCAGTTCATCGTAGTGACTCGGTAGTTTCCGAACTCCACCCATTTGTTATTCTCTGCGGATCTAGTCGGTAGTGACACGGAAAAGCGAATTCACTTTGTCACTCGTCATGATTTATTTCCTGCATGCAGTTCTTGTCTGGCTGGGGCTGAGTCGGCAGTATTCGTTTTGTTTCCAATTTCTTACTCCCAGACACGTTTCGTTAGTGCTGTGAATTCTTAGGCCGCGAAAATTTTGCAACTGAATACCGTTGAATATGAATTAATGAAATTCTCTCGGTGAGGTGAATTTGTTATATTTGCCTACCAAAATGGACAATCACATTCATACACTCACAGCATGCATCGCATGGTTCTTCCACAAAATTTCGGATGAACTGCCGGATGTTTGTAGCTACCTGCCACAATATTTCGGCGCAGAGTCTTCTGGCCATCTTCAGGCAGTTCGCCCGACATTTTGTGAAACAATATGTACGCCCGGAAAGTTTTAAATCTCACGTCACATGGTTAATTGTCACGTAAAGCTCGTTTGCAGACTAATGAGATGGTGGAAGTGTTGGAAACTGCGGTGGTTTCAGAAGGTCTCTCACATCCATATTTGATCCTCCACAGAATAAAAAAAAATAATGAAAAATCAACGAAAGGTACACGAAAACATGCGCAATACGACTTTTGTACCCTTAGAATCAGGTATCAGGAAGGAAATGTTAGGGCAAAACTGTGGACAGATTAACCTCGGAGTTCGATTCATCAGCGTCTAGCGGAGTAACACATGGAAGGTAACCTTACAACAATCAGAGCAAAAGTTGCTCACATTCGCGTTTGAGAAAATGAATATTGCTCATCATGAATTACAAACTTTTGGGAAGCCCTGAGGTATCTAATATATTCCTATTGAACAGGCAAAATTTCGCCCTCATCGAGCTGCATGTTTCACGTTCTCAGCGTTCGTACAAACAGGCTACCAGTACAGTTGAAAACTACAGCCGTACTTATCAATGTTACAGCAGAACATGACGCAGTTCTGGAGACAGAGCGTGATAGCAAAATTCATAAAAGTGAACCAATGCAAATCTCTATCAACTTTGCCAGTGCCATGCCTTATAATAGACCCTATGCTTCATTTGAGTCTCCAGTCTATTACCCATAAAGGCGAACAATGGTCTTCTGCCACAGTCTGTCCTGTCTTCCCTAATATTCAACATTTACACAGGTGTATCAGCGGGATTGCTAAATATGAGAGATATGACAGGGACGGTCATTCAAAGCAAAAAACTCTAGTGAACATAGTCTCTAACACACATTACTCTGTTCAGTAGAAGAGTTGTGTTTCACGATAGCGAAGACGAACCATTGCTCATAGCTTTTAAAGTGTGCACTTTAGAGCCCATGTTTACTGGATAGTTTATCCTATTTGCATCCACACTGCCACAACTCAAAATATGGAAAGAAAGAATTTTCAGTAGAAGAGATTTGTTTCACAAACTCGAAGATGAAGAAGTGTTCGTAGCTCTTGAGGTATACATTTTAGAGTCAACGTTTACTACATATTTTTGTTTCAAATGATCGTTCCTATCTTGTCGTTGAGTACAGATTATTTCCTCCTGGACACCATGTGATACGTGGTACTTACTGGAATTAAGGAAAACGTGGAAGCGAGGAACCACCAAAATAACTTTCTTTTCACACAACCTGTTTATTTAACAATATATAACCATAACATTTTCTTTAAAAAAATGAACAAATTTTCAAATTTCTTTTGACCTTAAACCTTAAGTTGAATAAGCTTTTGCAAAGAAATCTGAAGTGCTGTACTGAAAAACAGCCCGCCCGTTATTGGGTGAAACAGCGGTGTTTACTACCACGCTGGACACAGCCTCTCTTATTAAATGCCCTTCTGCAACACATCAAAACTATATAAGCACCATTGCTGACAAGAGTGATTCAATTACTCAAAACAGACGACGTAACTTTTAATTTGAAAGCTGTAAGTCGAAATTTTCGGGTTAGATGCGCACCTGTGCTTAAAGGTTGAATAGATTAGGAAACATTATGTCAATGATAAGGCTTACTTCAAAGCAACCAACCTCTTAATTTCAGTCGGCAGCCAAGGTGGACTCGATCGCAACCTGTCCCTTCTGACAATTTATTACTTGTGGACACTTATTACAAGAGAGTTCACCCGGCTGAACCACAAGATCCAGCTAAAATACACCAATAATGGCTCGGTCTTTCAAACACAGCAACGAACAATTTAGTACAAGAGGTTGTTCAGATTATAACTAGTGACAGAGAAATGAAATTACAATCCAAGAATTGAACTGGTTAACACCTAAAATGGTTCAAATGGTTCTGAGCACCATGGGACTTAACTTCTGAGGTCATCAGTCCCCTAGAACTTAGAACTACTTAAACCTAACTAAACTAAGGTCATCACACACTCACGTCCGAGGCAGGATTCGAACCTGCGACCATAGCGCTCGCGCGGATCCAAACTGTAGCGCCTAGAACCGCTCGGCCACCCCGGCCGGCCGTTAACACCTAAATCTAACCACAAGGCCCCTCTTTTGGTTAACACAACCTGTGCCTTAGTACAATTGTTCCTGCTGTATTTACGACCAAGAGCTGATTCATTAGAAGAGAGGATTACAGAATGTTACTTCCCTTTATCAGCAAGCATTTCCATGGATTCACGGTGCGTCTCAGCGGTTACTGAGTAGTGCCGATGAAAGCCTGGTAAAGAGGGCAGCCAGGCCACGAGTGGTCGTCAGACACGAATGTTGCCAACCAACCGACGGGATGTCGGCCTGCTGCTTGTAGTCGACGCTGACCCCGGTGAAGTACTCCGGTATCTTCGTTCTGCGCAGGTCCTCCATGCGCAGCTCGTGGCTTCGGCCGCTCGGACCTTGTGATTACCTCTTGTCGTGACGCTAGAGCCAATCCCCAAACTTCGTGCCAGCGAACCCGTATATATATAAAGCATAGAATTTCTGAGGACACAACCCACAGATACCAACTCTTCTTCATAGATATTGGCAATAGGGCCGCAAGAGGGATAGTCGATACCACACCTGAGCCAGTGGCGCCAGACAGAAAAGACTGCTAACTCACTGGCGCCACGGCTCACCATCTATAGGTGATAAGCCCGGAACTACCGCACAGAAATTTATATACGCCAGCGATTGCCGCTGCCGGTATTGTATAAAGATATGAGATCTTGACAGAGGACTCTAAAGCTATTGGGAAATCGCCATTTGAGATTGCATGCCAGTACCAAAAGACACGAGTGTCTCTACTCTACCTCAACGAGAAGCTAAACCACAGAAAATTCAGTATTTGAGAACAAACTACTGTCTCACTGAGTTTTAAGAATCATCTGCCAAATACAGCAGCCAAACTCCCAACATCTGATATGAACTAGGCAGCACTACACCAAGGTCTTCAGATGCCAAGCTACGTACTTCAGCTTTTGGTCTGGTCCATTCAGTAGTGGAATATTGTGCACTGATTTGGGTCAAAAGTACGAGGCCTGTTCAGAAAGTAAGCTCCGATTGATTGCCAAATTGAAACCACAGTGAACATCAGAAATGTTTTACTTGTAACAATTAGCTACACCTTTCAGCTACTTCTCTACATAGTCGCCGTTCTGACTTAGACTTTTGTCATAGCGTTGTACCAACTTTTCAATAGCCTCATCATAGAAGGCAGCCGCCAGTGCTTTCCGCCAATTCTCCACGCTGGCCTACACCTCGTTGTCTGTGTCAAAATGTTGTCTTCAAAGACAGCGGTTCATGTGACCAGAGATGAAACTCAGGGGGAGACAATTGCGGACTGTATTGTGGGTAATCTCACATTTCCATTTGAAAACGATGCAGGGGCATCTTCATTGCCCCTGCAGAATGCGGCTGAGAATTGTCTTGAAGAAGAAACAGCACGACAGTTATGTAATGTTAGCTGCATAGCTTCAGGCGAAATTTCTCACCAGGCCCTCGTACTTGGCGGCAGACACTATTTTCTAGACATTTTTACGCACTCACTGCGAGCTCAGAAATGAGAAGAGCGACGTGATGCTAACTGGGGTTATACTAGAGACACTACCCAACACATCTGTGCACAGCTTTATCGGATTTTCATAGTCGTTTCCATTTCGCGACCGATCGGAGCTTACTTTCTGAACGCCCCTCGTATATACACTAATCTCATCGACCACCGGCTAAATCTAACTATGAGCCTTATAATAGGCACAATAAAGTAGACCGCGACCTGTTCGCTTTCCGCATTTAGCAATGTGGCTTCTCCCCGTCTGCGACGAGAGAAATCACTCGTTGAGAACACAAAATCGATATTTATCTTCTTTTACAAATTCACTGTGACATCCTCACAGTGACAGAAGAAGACTGTGTTCTGGACACCTACCCCGAAGGAGTGCAAAATTTTGGATTAAAAATGGATTCAGCCTAATTGATCACTTGAGAAAGGATCAATACTGTTTGTTTCATCATCACGGCACCCGGATTCACGAGCCTCACAAAATCTGGTCTATCATAAATGGAATTCGAACAAACTGTGGTAGATGTAGGGGCTTGTTGAATAGATATAAGAATATAGCTCATCTCAAGTGCGACTGACGAGCTGCTATCCAAAACGTTAAACATGTCGAAGAATACTGGCTGTCATATGATTTTCTTTGCACAGAGGTACTAAGAATCCCTAAATTATTTTTACAGTTGCTAAAGCCCGTGGCTTTCCTTTTTAAATTCACTTCATTAGTCTTGAGTTCACGTTGCGGTTTAAATTCTATTTGCTTCTTTGCTACCACACCAATTACTGTATTTCACATTTAAACACACACACACACACACATACATACATACATACATACATATACACATTTTGATTACTTTTTTAGCTCCGATCAGTCACGGAATGCACAATGAGCATGAAAAGAGGCGTAGAAAATAGTCTATCCCGCCAAGTGTGTATGTATGCTGAGGGGATTCGCCTGATTTCATGCAGCCCATGTAACGGAGCTGTCATTCCTTCCTTTCTTCGTGGTAATTCTCGAGCCACATTCTGCTAGTTCAACAACAACGCTCTTGCAGTGTTTTCGATGGGAAGTGTTTAGTCACTCTCCATACAGCCCGGACTTGGTTGCCTCTGATTTTAATCTCGTCGCTCACATTAACTGCAGGCTATGAGGACAGCATTTTGACACAGACAACGAGCAGCAGATCAGCGCAGGAAAATGACAGAAATTATATACGGCTGTCTTCTATGACGATGGTATTGAAAAGTTGGAAACCACGCTACGACAAATGTCTCAGTTGGAATTGTGACTATATAAAAGTATCTGGAAGGTATAGCTATGTATTGCAAATAAAACATTTTTGATTTTCACTCTGATTATACACTCCTGGAAATGGAAAAAAGAAAACATTGACACCGGTGTGTCAGACCCACCATACTTGCTCAGGACACTGCGAGAGGGCTGTACAAGCAATGATCACACGCACGGCACAGCGGACACACCAGGAACCGCGGTGTTGGCCGTCGAATGGCGCTAGCTGCGCAGCATTTGTGCACCGCCGCCGTCAGTGTCAGCCAGTTTGCCGTGGCATACGGAGCTCCATCGCAGTCTTTAACACTGGCAGCATGCCGCGACAGCGTGGACGTGAACCGTATGTGCAGTTGACGGACTTTGAGCGAGGGCGTATAGTGGGCATGCGGGAGGCCGGGTGGACGTACCGCCGAATTGCTCAACACGTGGGGCGTGAGGTCTCCACAGTACATCGATGTTGTCGCCAGTGGTCGGCGGAAGGTGCACGTGCCCGTCGACCTGGGACCGGACCGCAGCGACGAACGGATGCACGCCAAGACCGTAGGATCCTACGCAGTGCCGTAGGGGACCGCACCGCCACTTCCCAGCAAATTAGGGACACTGTTGCTCCTGGGGTATCGGCGAGGACCATTCGCAACCGTCTCCATGAAGCTGGGCTACGGTCCCGCACACCGTTAGGCCGTCTTCCGCTCACGCCCCAACATCGTGCAGCCCGCCTCCAGTGGTGTCGCGACAGGCGTGAATGGAGGGACGAATGGAGACGTGTCGTCTTCAGCGATGAGAGTCGCTTCTGCCTTGGTGCCAATGATGGTCGTATGCGTGTTTGGCGCCGTGCAGGTGAGCGCCACAATCAGGACTGCATACGACCGAGGCACACAGGGCCAACACCCGGCATCATGGTGTGGGGAGCGATCTCCTACACTGGCCGTACACCACTGGTGATCGTCGAGGGGACACTGAATAGTGCACGGTACATCCAAACCGTCATCGAACCCATCGTTCTACCATTCCTAGACCGGCAAGGGAACTTGCTGTTCCAACAGGACAATGCACGTCCGCATGTATCCCGTGCCACCCAACGTGCTCTAGAAGGTGTAAGTCAACTACCCTGGCCAGCAAGATCTCCGGATCTGTCCCCCATTGAGCATGTTTGGGACTGGATGAAGCGTCGTCTCACGCGGTCTGCACGTCCAGCACGAACGCTGGTCCAACTGAGGCGCCAGGTGGAAATGGCATGGCAAGCCGTTCCACAGGACTACATCCAGCATCTCTACGATCGTCTCCATGGGAGAATAGCAGCCTGCATTGCTGCGAAAGGTGGATATACACTGTACTAGTGCCAACATTGTGCATGCTCTGTTGCCTGTGTCTATGTGCCTGTGGTTCTGTCAGTGTGATCATGTGATGTATCTGACCCCAGGAATGTGTCAATAAAATTTCCCCTTCCTGGGACAATGAATTCACGGTGTTCTTATTTCAATTTCCAGGAGTGTATCTCATCGTCATCTAGCAGATATAAAATTTTCTTTTGCAAATTCTTCTGTATATTATTCTTGTAAACAGCTGCTAAGCTGATTGTGTGATAATTTTGGAAGTTATCTGCCCTTGTTGTCTTTGGGATTGTACGAATGAAGGATTTCCTAAAGTCTGATGGTATATCACCAGGATATCAGTGCAGGCCAATAATTCTCTCTCATAATTTATTAGCTCTCTCGTCTATATCTCTTAAATATCTGTGGTCTCAAGTTCCGTATAACATTAACTTCGCTGGGTGTTGCTTAATTCAGTAGATGCCTCGTTTGCATATATAACACTTTCCGCTCTCCATTGTATCTCCACAGCCATTATCCCGCTAATTGCTGTGAACTTCAGCAAACTAAGTAGTGTTGCGTGCATTTCCATGTAATCACCATGCTGCGCCACACTTCCGCATGTTATGCCTGATTTATGTGACGGACAGGGATTAGATCTTCATTTCTGGTACACGCATTTCTATTAATAAATAAACCACCTCAGAAAAATTGGACCTCCTTCTTCCGGATATGGTATTCGAACTGATTCCGTATTATGTGCACTTAAAGCAACGTTCGCTGTCTTTTTGTTATTTATTTATTTAGTAATTTGCGTTAACTGGAACCATCGAAGCAGTACCGTTATCGTTGACGGATCAACATACTAGAAACAAAAGTCACAAAATATTCAACAGTACTGAAACTAAGAATTTAACGGATTTTAGTTGGTCTATATTTTACAGTTTCTTTGAAAGCTAATGGAAATAGAACTAGCAAAGTAATGTAAACTTTTCTTCACAATAATTAGCCTGATGTAAACGCATTTCGTTTACTGTTCAGAAAATAAACCCCACAGCTCGTTTGGATGATAACGTGTTTAGTGGCTTGTGTTACCAGCTCTTAAATGCTACGAAAAGATGTTTTCAGTCGCGAATTAAAGCTCCTATTCATCTTTTAGGTGGTCAGTTTTGGAATTAACTCATTTTCAGCAACCGCGTACGCTGTATGTACTTCTATAATCACACTTCGTGTTGATATAAGATAGTGATCACCCAGTATAATGTCTGACTGCGACGTTCTTATAGACACTGAGCTGACGTAAGTCATGAGATACTTCTTAATATAGTGCCGGACATTTCCGCAGCTCGTGGTCTCGCGGTCGCGTTCTCGCTTCCCGAGCACGAGGTCCCGGGTTCGATTCTCGGCGGGGTCAGGGATTTTCACCTGCCTCGAGATGACTGGGTGTTTGTGTTGTCCTCATCATTTCATCATAATTCCTGAAAGTGACGAGACTGGGCTGAGCAATGGTTGGGAATTTGTACGGGCGCTGATAACCGCGCAGTTGAGCGCCCCACAAAACAAACATCATCATCATCTTAATATAGTGCCGGACATCCTTTGGCCCAGCGTAATGCAACACCTCGACATTGCAAGGTCGCAACAAGCCGTTCAAGTACCCTGCCGAAATACTGAGCCATGCTGGCTACATAGTGTAATAATTGCGAAAGTGTTGCTGGTGCAGGATGTTGTGCACGAACTGACCTTTCGATCAAGGCGCACAAATGTTCATTTGGATTCACGTCGGGCGATCTGGGTGGCCAAATCATTCACTCAAATTCTTCAAAATATTCTTCAAACCAATCGCAAACAATTTTGGTCCGGTGACATAGCGCACTATCATGCATAAAAATTCCGTCGTTATTTGAGGAAATGATTTCCATGAATGAAAGCAAACGGTCTCCAGGTAGACGATCATCCAGAGGACCAAATCAATTCGATGGCAACACAGCACACACCATTATCGAGACAAAACCAGCTTGGACAGTGCCTTGTTGACAACTTGGGACCATGGCTTCGTGTGGTCTGCGCCGGAGTCGAACCTTACCATCACTTTTACCAACCGAAATCTGGACTCATTTGATCATGCCACGTCATTCCAGTAGTCTAGGGTTCCACCGATATGGACACGAGCCATGGAGAGGCGCTGCAGGCGATGCCGTGTAGTTAACAAAGGCACTCGCATCGGATGTCTGCTGTCATAGCCCATTAATGCCAAATTTCGCCGCAATATCCTAACGGATACGTTCGTCGTACATCCCACATTGATTCCTGCGGTTATTTCACGCAGTGTTGCTTATCTCTCTACCGTAATGCCAGTGCTCTTGGTCGGTAAATGAGGGCCGTGGCCACGGCGTTGTCCATGCTGAGAGACAATGGCTAAATTGTGGTATTCTTGGTACTCTGTCGAAACGATGAATGGCGGAATATTTGAATTTCCTAACGATTTCCGGAATGAAATGTCCCATTGGTCTATCTCCAACTACCATTCTGCTTGAAAAGTATGTTAATTCACGTCGTGCGGTGATAATCACACGGGAAACCTCTGGGTTTCAATCACGTGAGAGCAAATGACAGCTCCACCAATGCACTGTCCTTTTATACATTGTGCACGGGACACTGCTGTCGCATGAGTTTTTTACCTCAGTGCAAGTAGGGACTGCAGAAGTAAGTTAATATGTCGTCGCACCTTAAGACCATTGTAGAACAAGAATAGCGCATTGTCAGAAGAGAGTACATGTTCCGGGTTTCCTGCAGTTTTGCCCCAGTTGGGATAAAAGCAGCATCAAAGTGAGGAAGAGAAAGAATGCGGAAACTGAAACGTACAACTTTCAAGTACGCAGGACAGTACGATTTTTTTAGCTAAGCGCCTAAATTGCACAAAGATTCACCGTGAAGTTCTACGGGTATATGGACCAAAGGCAATGTGGCGTCCAGCCGTAATTAAATAGTGCAAATAATTTGACCAAGGCTGCGCAGACATGGGCAATGCTGGTCGAAAAGTCTAGATCCTGCACCAAGCAGTTGACATCTTTTCGGCAAGCAGAAAGAACGTCTGTGAGGCAAGATATTTTACGACGATGAGGAATTTCACAAAGCTGTTGACGAATTGCTCTGTGAAGAGGGAGGGGATTTCTGCTGCAGATGAGTTAAGCGACTGTCAGAACGAACTGACCGTTGTTTACGGACTTCGTGACTGTGTTGCAAAATAGTTGATGAACTGCAGTGCAGTATTCAATAAAAGCTACCTGTCCTCCCCTCACTAAATGAATACCGAAGCAGGAAAAGAAATGTCTTGGGAGCAGCTCAATTAAAGAGGTGGACCGATGAAATTTTTGAAAACCAAATTGCATATTACGATGTGATAAGCACTCTATGCTGTGTGATTAGTTAAAATTCGTTGACTGCTTCTTCGAGTAACTGCAGGTTCAGGATTTACGATAAAAGGAAAAAAATATTGAAAATTGGTAACAAAGGAACGCCAATGACGGATCGGTACCATGTCCAAATGTCGCGTCTCTTACACACACACACAAAAAAAAAAAAAAAAAAAAACTAAGAAAAGAAACTAGCAGCACAATGATTATTAACAAAAATATGCAGGATGGTATTGCAATGAAGTGTTGAAATAAATCTTGAATAAAAGATAGCTAAATATATTAGAAATTATTCAGAGGTACAGACAACGATGCTTACATGAGAAGATCAGGATGGTAAGAGACAAAAGCGAACAGCCAGGCATCTCCAAGCTATGCTCGAAGAAAAAACTGAAAGTTACGCCCTCATTTATTTGTGCAGATCGTATAAGTGGTGCCATTTGGACTCTCTTGTCCTTTATCAATATATTAATTATATGTTCATTTACATAAGCATACACAAAATATTATACCAAAAGAAATATTTTTAAAAAGGCTGTCTTACACCTGCGTTAGTAATGCGTCACTTATTCTTATGGTGCAGTACATCGCTGGAGAGGTCAATATCATGTGCTTTTCGAAACTGGTTGAATATGATTACTGTTTAAACTTTATTCTTGTCAATTAATAAAACAGTGAACACTTGTAGTTAATAATGACAGTGACTACCAGGAATAAGCTGTCTACTTCTATATTAATTCATCCTCTTTCTGGCCGGCCGGCGTGGCCGGGCGGTTCTATGCGCTTCAGTACGGAACTGCGCGACCGCTACGGTCGCAAGTTCGAATCCTGCTTCGGGCATGGATGTGGTTGATGTCCTAAGGTTAGTTAGGTTTAAATCGTTCTAGGGGACTGATGACCATAGATGTTAAGTCTCATAGTGCTCAGAGCCATTTCAACCATTTTTTGTCGCAGGAAAGCAATGGTATACCACTTGTAATACCACCACATCTAGTCAAGCGCTGTGGTTGCTGTTTTGCATAATTTCCCATATAGCTCAGTTGGATAAATGATTAGCCGGTGAGGAGGCAATAGTAGGCCAATAACTACATGTTTGGAGCGACACAAATAGGAATTGTGGCGAATCTTTCCGCTGAACAGCTGTAGGCGAGGTGACCACTAAGAACAGGTACCTATCAGCGAGCTGGCCGTTATTCCGGCTGGCGCTGGCGAATGGCCTTCCTGCAGTTTTTGCGTTATGAGTTCTGCACGATATGGGTGTCATGGCTGCAATCTTACAAATAGTTAACGTAGCGTGACGAACACTTGCTCTGACGTAGAGTCTCAGTTTTTACAAGCAGGGCTACACGGCCAAAACTTACTTCAGAGGAACTTTGTTTTAAGCTGAATTGACGCCTTCCAGGAATGCTATGTGAGGGGTGATCAGTTGGAACCATCCGAGCTGCTTTGTGAACAGGAATTCTTTTCTCTTTAAAGCTACAGGAGTTACTTTTAGCCTGGGAAGTTGTTAGAGGGGTCCTTACTGGCTAATAAAAACGAACACCATAACAGGATTAGTCAAGACGACAGTTCCAAGAAGTGTGGACTCGGAGGAGGACGCATTAGCGAAAACAGCAAATATGGCTGAATGGTTTTTAGTAACTGTGTAAGGTGTCAGGCAAATCCAACACCTGCCATGAAAACCCTGACATGATAGCAAATCCGGCAGTAAGTCACATAGCTCCCAATAAATCCTGACATTAAATTAACCAAAGTAATACGATCAACGAGTGAGCAAATGAAATACCACAGACTAACACAAGAACGCCTAAATGCATGTCATACCTTCCCACCGTGAAACAGACGCAGTTCCGAGGGGAGAAATGAGAACAGAAGCCGAGAGCAGAACCGTGTTAAGCTAGAAGGCCCTACGATAAGGGACGGACACCCACATCTGCGGCCGACCGCCAAGACCCCCCCAGCCCATGTTAAAAGATAGAGCCCTCCAGAAGAACAGTATAGATCTTACAATAACACTAAAAGGGCCACACCAGCTGAAAGTTTTAGCGTGAGAATATTCGCGTCTCTCCTACGTTGCAAACATTAAAAACATTGCCCCACTACGAAAAGTATAAGGTTTCCCATTGGATAGACAGAATTTTTGAAGCGGAGCTGAAAGTTAACACTGAGACGCTGATTGGTCAGTTGAAAACACAGCTAGATAGCTTTTCTTTAACCAACTTCGGTAAACTGTAGTAAGGAGAAATTAGAAAGAGTTGCTTCCGAGACGGCGAGGTGTGTGGAGCTGCGCCCCCCGCTGCCCCCTGACGCTGCCTAAACACCGTCAAGGTAATGAACGCACGCGATGTGGCATAAGGCTTTACTCAGAACTGCAAAAGTCTCATCTGTTACATCCCCTTTTTGCGTAATACTATAGTCGATTGTCAATTAAACTTCGTGGTATTCAGATTTGCTATGAGAAGTTAAAATCTGAAACGCGATGATTTTTCTGTTATATAATTATTGAGAAGCCACATCAGCCACTGTAATTTACGACAAGTTAAATAAGTAATTAAAGATAATAGGGAGTCTCTGTAGACCATTTTTGATAGTTTCTCTTTTATGAAACTTAATTTGATCCTAGATTATAGATGTGATATGGCATAGGTCATCCTTCAATCCATTGTAGAACTTGGAAACCCAGTCAGGGAATATTCGTTCACATTCTTGTTGAACGCAGTTGGTTTTTATCATCCTGTATTAAAATATTTCCTTTTATCAATAGCGCAATTTATAAACAATGTTTTTTGAGTAGAATAAAAATTCCAATGGTAAACTTAACTGTTTTTTCGACGTTATTTTACCAGGTAACTTAAAATAGGAAAGCCTTGAACCCCTTCCACTAAATTTAGTTGGAATTAAGATTCTTTTACAGGGAGTGCAGTGGAGGTGACGCTGAAATCATTAAGTATTTGATTATATCATCGCTAGTCTCACTGAACTCTTCTGAACTCTACATGTCATGTGTGGTCTGGCGTCTCCTTACCAGCAACAGGTCCCAGGTTCAAACTAGTCAATTCCCTAAAAAACACGCTCAGAGCGTCGTTGCGCGAAAGTGGCAGGTAGACACGCCTGAGAACTAACAGACACCACGCAGAATGTTAGAACTGCATACCAGGGACTGCAATGATTAGTTAACGTTGTAAGGCTTTTACAAGGAGTGGAGATTGTTAGCAAAAAGTGACTTTGGCCAGCACTCTGCAGTCATTTTCATTGGCGAACTACAATTGTGGAGACGTATAAAGAGCAGAAGGAACTGTTCGTCGAAAGCGAAAGCACTAAGGCTTGGGTGACGTTAGAGAACACTTGCGGACGAGGTACAGTGGAGGACACTACTTCTTGGGCTGGGGGGGGGGGGGGGGGGGGAGAGCGGGATAGGTTGCTGAAGTGAACACGACTCAAACTGGAGATCTGATGGAGAGTTATCATTCTGTAGTCAGCGGCATATCGTGACACCTGATGCGCTCCACGCATACGAATGATGTATATGACGAGAAATAGCAGCCTTTGATAGCAGGATACGAGAACTAACGCGTGTTTGTAGGTACGCTGTCAGGATTACCCACGTTTCGGGATGCAATGCTTTTAGCTACTGATTAAAAGCTCATATTTTCATGTGTTGTTTTTCAGTCTTCTGGGTTCTCATTGGATGTCCAGTGCGGAGGGTCTTTTCTTATTCCCCTGAACAATTGAATCTTAGCCGAGATTCTTACTCATTAGGTTAGTGTTGACGAATGTGAACAATTTTTGTTAGAAAGTTTTTCACGGTAGAGTCCTTGCGTATAAATTTCTGGTTTTACTTGCCGCGTCAAATTCGATGATCTCCACTTTTATCTTCGTTAGGGACTATAACTGACTGTCGTGAGCTCGGACTCGGTCTCGCTTCGAGACGGACTTAACCTCAGTCTGAAGTGGCGGAGTTTAAACAAAAGTCTGCTGTTCCTCCATATTTTCGACCTGTAGATGGAGTGGTACCTCTCGTTTTTGATGAACTTGACAATTGAATCTGGACAGGTAAATATAACGGCTGGGTATCCAGCGACATAATGAGTAAAAAGATCGCCTCAGCCCCAGGGGACTGGCGGGTTCGGTGGCGGGTCTGTCAGCGAAAGCCGCTGCCTACCAGATCGGGACTCCTCTTCCAACATCCACGTAACCAAGACAGTAATAATGTGCCACTAGTCAGAGGGCGTGAAGACAAGATTATTGATGAGCCCGAGTTTCTTCCTCAAGATGACCGAGGGCAAGACCCCATGATGCCTGACGAGATGGTACGGCGTGTGAGGAAGGAAGGGCTTGGGCTTGTCCAGAGGGGTGAAGGGGTAAGGATTATCAGGGTGGCCGGGGACTGATGACCTCAAAAGTTAAGTCCCATAGTGCTCAGAGCCATTTGAATCATTTTTTATCAGGGTGCAGCTAAGTTTCCTCCTTGAGCGACCCGGCAACCTTCTTCAGCACGGTCTGTATGCTGCGTGCCTTCGGGACCGGCTGGGAGCTGCCCTATTCCACCACCGACGCGGCCGCGGCATGTGAGGCGACGACAACGTACAGCGTCTCTTAAGCGTATGTGCTGCGAATTCTTCCGGTCGGAAGGTAGAGCAGACAGTTCGTAGTCTATGGGTGCCCCCTCCAATCCAGGGTGTCCGCGGAAGCTGGTGGAGAGTCGGTCTGCACAGCTGCGTCCGCCGTGGAGGGAGTGGACGTACCTGCCTTTGCCCCGTCAGCTCGCCCTAGAGCAGCTGAATCTGACAGTTGACAGCCACCCTGCGCGGAGGGCCTGCGTTTCCGCAGCGACATCAGCACAAAGGGCAGACACCGCCACGTCGGTCGCTGTGTGCAAAGTAGCAGCGAATTCACTCAGTGCCGTATGGGGCTTCTTCGACTTCATGTTGCCGTGGTTGTTCCCAGCCAGCGTGAGCAGAGAATCCACCACTGCAGCAAGTTCACCTCCCTTTCTGCGCGAGTTGCGGAAACGTTGAGCGAGACGAGCGCCAGCGACGATGTGACATGTAGCGAGCGGGGTGTGCCACGTCATGCATGTGCATGGGTACTGCTGTGAGCTGCTTTTTTATCTTCAATGTTAGTTCATACCCCTGCCAAATGTGAGCAAGAGCGGACTGACAGTGGCACAATTTGCCGCTCTTTCGCCAAGAGCCGACATAAAATATCACAAGAGAACGATACATACATAAAAGACGGGGATAAAGAATGAAGCTTACACATGAGAAGGGAAAAATAATTCTAGTTAAAATATACAAAAACGGGAGTAGTTTGACGAGGCACGGTTACATAAAATCCACATGTAATGCAAATGAAACTCGACGAAGACGTATCACATAAACACAGGTGGCACAAAGAACACAATTAAAAACGGCGTTCACAGTATGGAACGACGACACTGAGTACACACTGCAGTTATGTTACATATATGTCTCCCACCAAAACACAACAAAGTAATTGGATTAAAATTGGTAGGACCCGTCAAGGGAGGGGAGATCAGAGAGGAGGGACAGAGGAAAGAGAGGAGGCAGTGGGGAGCAGGAGACAGGAAGGGTTGGAAGGAAACATCCCAGGAAGGAGGGAAAGGACTGGGTAAGGAGAAGTTAGACGGACAGGGGGTAGGTGGGAGGAAACAACAGAGGGGGAGGGGAAGGAGATGGAGCCGTAGGGTGCAAGGGAGTGGGAGGGTCAGAGATGGAAGGACAGAGGAATATCAGGACAAAGCACATCATCTGGGACAGAGAGATGCTGAAAGTTTCTTTGGGAAGGAGTTGGAAGGTGTGGAGATGGAGAGAGGTTGGGAGACAACAGTACAGGCACGGCATGAATTGGAGAGTGGAGAGGAAAGAAGACACCAGGCGGTGGGGGGACTTAGGTGGCAGTTGGTGTAGAGGATGCAGATGTGTTCGACGAAAAGGAGGTGTGGGAAAGGGATGAGGTCATAGATGATCCTCATGGGGAACAAGAGACAGATATGGAAAGCAAGTTGGAGTTCTTTTCATTCAAGGATTTAGAGAACTTTACGGAACTTAGGAAGGACAAAGGCCTGGTGACACTGTTGTAACAAGGCATAAGATGGATCAAGGATTTGTAGGTATGAAGGATGCAATCTGCATGTCCAGCTGGACATGTTACAGCATGCAGTGTCTGTTGTGATGGATGGTAAGAAGGTGAGGAGTCCAGGTGAGGTGACAGTTAAGAGTGAGGCCAAGGTTATTTCAAGGTAAAGTTAAGTTGGATACGAATGCCATAGATGGTGAGATAGAAATCATGGAACTGGAAAGCAGTGGTGGTACATCTTATAATGATTGCTTGGGTTTTGAAAGTATTGATTCCAAGGAGCCACTGGTTGCACCAAGTGTTAAACTGGTTTAGGTGGGGGAGCACTGGGACCATTGAGGGGCAGGATATAAGACAAGGAAGGCAGTGTTCAAAAATGGTTCAAATGGCTCTGAGCACTATGGGACTCAACTGCTGTGGTCATAAGTCCCCTAGAACTTAGAACTACTTAAACCTAACTAACCTAAGGACATCACACACATCCATGCCCGAGGCAGGATTCGAACCTGCGACTGTAGCGGTCGTGTGGTTCCAGACTGTAGCGCCTTTAACCGCTCGGCCACTCCGGCCGGCGAAGGCAGTGTCTTTAGCATATTGAAGGAGATGCACAGCTGGGGACGGATTAGGCATATCAGCACTGTACAGGAGATATAGGAGAGGAGAAAGGATGGAGGCCTGGCGCAGACCTACATTAGAGAAGAAGGTATGGGAATTGTTATTATGAATGGTGACATAGGAAGGACAGTGGGAGAGGAAGAAGGCCATGAGACAGATGGAATTAGGAATGGTACAGATCTGCATCTTTAAAAGGAGTCCAGAATGCCACACAGTCATAGGCATTCTGGAGATCATAGTAAACAAAAATAGCAGAGTGACAGGAGATAAGCTGGATGGTAGGATGTGGGTAAGGTTAAGGAGCTGGCCCTTGGCGGCGAAGTAAGTGGTGTTGACTTAGGCAGTGAAGGATACAGTGGGAGAAGATGGATCTTACTGAACAAGGAGGTGAGGCATATGTGTGATGTCGCCAGTCATAAGACTACACCGCCGCCTGAGAGATCGATCCGCTTGATGGGATTCTCTCGATAAACGGAACAGAAGTACGGCTGTGCTAGCCGAAGAGTGCACAGCCAGTCACAGTACTTATGCTCACCGCGAGGTGGCGCTAGGCCACTTCATGTTTAGCAGGAGTGTAGTGCAGTTGTGCCAATCTACCAGTCTACCGTTCGTAGCCACGATCAGTGGTCAGCCAGTGCCGATGTTAGTCAGTCATCGTTTGCAGCTGAGTCATTGCTACCATCAAGTCTTTGTAAATCAGTTCCAAGTTAGTCTACAAATTCACTAGATTCGACATTAAATATTACGAGAGATTAATTCGTCACTGTAACTTATAAAATATGTCATTCTACAGATGCTTAGTCTAGTCGCGTCTTCTATAATCGTCAACCAACAGTTCATGGACAACAACAAATTTAAGTAATAAATACTATCTTATTTTGTACTCCTGCTAATTCATTGTGCTTTCCTGTTGTAGCTACCAAGCAGTCTTGGCACAGTAGAACCCACGTTTCCACCTCCTTAGCTACCTCATATTTGCTACCTCATGTTGATGGACTCGGGTATGGTGGAAGATCGAGAGCCATCAATATGGGGCAATAGGAGAAGGTGTCAGAATTGGGTTTGTTGGGTTCAGGAACAACAGGATGTGGAAGATGTTCCACAGGTTGGGGTAAAACTCAGTGGGGAGGATTGTGTTGTACAGGGTGGCAATGGAGGCGAGGAAGGAGAGCCTTTGGGTGATGCAGTTGTGTCCAGGGGCAGTGTTGCAATTGGGATGGAGGATGAGTTTAACATCTTGTGTTGTGATAGGAGTTTCAATTCTGAGGGCAGTAGCTTGTCCAAGAACCAAAAGGTGGGAGCAAGTGGTGCTACAGTGATATTGGTTTGGTCAAGGCCATCTGAGAAGATAGGGTAACCAAAGTGATGGAAGGTATCAGCAATGTCATCAGGATAGTGGAAAGGGATGGGGTGGCTCCTACCTGAGTGTCTATGAATTCCCAGTAGGCATTCTGTTGGAGTGGTATAATCATAAATAACCTTGGGAGGGGCGACAAGGCAGGGAGCCTTGGGAGTGAGAGAGGCAAACGAGAATTAGTGGGAGGTGGTCACTGCCAATGCGATCTAGGACTTCTATAGTGATATGCTCAATGAGGTTGGGCAAGCGAGGACAACATTGGGGATGGTGTTAGTTTCAGGACATGTATGCTGAGGGAGAGAGACAAGATCGCCTTGGAGTGTGAAAGGGAACTGATACCACTGGTGGAAGGTGGTAGGGTCATGGCTATTGGTGTTAAGGCCTGCTGCAAAGATGTAGGTGGAGAATGTGCAGACGGTCTGGGAGGGAAAGTCGGAAGGGGATAGGAACAGATGGACATATATATATATGGTGGCACAGGTGATGGTGACGTTGCAGGCAAGGACACTGGGAATAAAGTGTTCGGTAGGGTCATTGAGCAAGGATTGTGGCCAGACAGGGATATGCTTAAGGTAGCCAACAGCGATCCCACCTTGCACTAAGGGGTGAGGATTGTCAGTAAAGTGAAGGACACAGTGAGAGGTGTGGACAATGTGGTGAGGTTGGAGGAAGGTTTCATTAAGGATGACGGTGTCAGCCTGTTGCTGGGACAGGGTACACATGAAGAGGCTTGCTGGCGGGGAAGAAGCAGGTATTTCGATAAAGGAGGAAGGGGAAGGAGAGGTGTGAGAGAGGCTTAGATGAGGGTGTTGAGAGAGGTAAAGATGAAGTGGGCTCGGTTGTGGGACTATATGGTGTAGATCAGAGGAAAAATTGACCGGTCAGCTAGGTTCAAATGGTTCAAATGGCTCTGAGCACTATGGGAATTAACATCTGAGGTCATCAGTCCCCTAGAACTTAAACTACTTAAACCTAACTAACCTAAGGACACCACACACAATCATGCCCGAGGCAGGATTTGAACTTGCGACCGTAGCAGTCATGCAGCTCTGGACTGTAGCGCCTAGAACCGCTCGGCCACTGCGGCCGGCGGTCAGCAAGGAAGATCACCAGAGGGTGTGTGGGCGTTTTAAGAGGTGGATGTTCTGAAGGACGATTGTGTGGAAGTGGATGATGTCTTCAGCTGTGGGGGTGACCAGAGGGCATTGTTTTAGTGGAGGGGTCGATCAGTGGGATGAACAGGGACAGTGAGGTCTGGTTTGCTGGGAGGGGTTTTGCCTTATATGTAGAGGAATTGGTGGGGTGGGCTTCATTACTTGTGATGCAGGAGGGAGGGGAGGCGAGTTCGGAACACTGTTTGATGAAGTGAGAGGCTTAGCAGTGGCCGGCCGAAGTGGCCGTGCGGTTAAAGGCGCTGCAGTCTGGAACCGCAAGACCGCTACGGTCGCAGGTTCGAATCCTGCCTCGGGCATGGATGTTTGTGATGTCCTTAGGTTAGGTAGGTTTAACTAGTTCTAAGTTCTAGGGGACTAATGACCTCAGCAGTTGAGTCCCATAGTGCTCAGAGCCATTTGAACCATTTGAGCTTAGCAGTGGATGCAAGTGGGAGGATTTTTACAGGTGGAGGTAAGGTGATTGTTACAGACCAGGCAGTTTTGGCACAGGTATATCTGAGGAGGGGAGTGGGAAGGGTCAACAAGATGGCAACAGTTATAAACAATGGCTCCCTGGGTGAGTAGATGGTGGATGGAGGAGGAGGATTCTGTGAAAACATGCAAAAGGGAGGTTGGTCTGTAGTCATTGTAGACGTGGCAGGCAGACAGATTTCGAGGTCATTATGGGTGTTCAGTTCCACCCACATCTTCGCAACCACGAGGCTAAGCTTTGTGATAATTGTGGTGATGGTTGGAGGACAGCGAGGGGTTGGGGCCAATGGGGAGAGAAGGGGATAAGGAAGAGCGTGGTGGCGTAAGGTGACATGGAAGATCTTTTCGAGGAGGTCAGTGTGGAGTGAGGGACTGGGGGATTTGCTAACGATGGAATAAGTTGGGAAATGGGGGCATCAGGGAAGTATTTTCGGATTTCTAAGGTGAGCGTGTATGCACCAAGGAACTTGAGTTCAGGGTGGGAGAGGTTGAAGGTGAGCATGGCAAGGAGTTGGGATGTAGGAATACATGTGATATGCATCGGGGATCAGGAGGGGTGGTGGTAGGTGGCAGTTTTTTGGTGGAGGGGTCAGCAGTCGGGTCAACACTAGGCAGTATAGGGTTATTTTAGTGAGAATGGTCTGGGAAGAAGGGTGAGGGATAGGTTGGAGCAGGAGGTGATGCGAGGCATGCCCTGCTTGGAGTGTGTAGGTGCCAAGATAAGGTGGTGTCATTGAACTGTCTCACATGACTCTGTGGCCCAGCAGGCTATGGCGAAGGAGGCACTGGAGATGTATGGCGACTAGATAGACGGTAACTCATGAGGACAGGTGGAAGGGGTGGGAATGGGTGGAGCAGCAGGAGTGGGAGTGGGAGCAGGAGCATAAATGGACTGATGAATGTGGGGATACAATATGGGGGAGGAGATGGAGGGGAAGAAACAGAAATAAGATGATCCTGGGCATAGGGAGGGGGGCTGGAGGAGGTACTCCATGGAGTGATGTTGGGGGCAGGTCAAGGGGAAGTGTAAACGATGGTGGTGGTTGGTATGTCCATGTTTAAATGGAGATGAGCCTACCGGCGATGGGAGTCGCTGAGGTAGATAACGATAACAATGAGTGAGGAGACGTAAAAGCAGACGTAGACGAAAGCTAAGACAAAGACGAAGAAACAGTGTGATGACTGGGCGGCAACGGCGGCGGACAGCGGTGGTGGGCTGCGGCTGTGGGCAGCTGATAGCAGACCCCGATGAGCGGGCATCGGGAGGCCGGCAGCAAACCCCAAAGCGGCGGGCGACGACGATGGCGGCGACGTCGATGGCGACAGACCGACGGCAGCGCCGGTGGCGGCGGGCAGCGAGACAACGCAGTGCAGGGTCACGGAAAGCTTCCAATGGGAGAATAGGTACTGAGAGTAGCTCAGTCGACAAATTCCAAACCTCCGGATGTGTTGTGAGCTGGCAAGGTTCCCTCTTTTACACCCCTAGAAATGCATCCGATGGACTGGATTGCGTGATCGTCATGATGGCGCGTACAGAGGTGGCGCTCTCTACGCCCATAGATTTTGCTTGCGATCTCTACTAGCGTTGCTTGCAGTGCCATCCACACCAGTGAACTGCGAGAACAACGGCACTATCGCTCTTTGTTTTTTTCCTGTCAAGTGGATGCTTCCATGCATTGCTAAGCACGTATGGGGTGTTTGCTCAAGTTGTTTTCGCATAGTGTGATTTCCACAGCTTCTCTGATCACAGAGTCCCAAAAGTTCGAAGAGTGAGCCAATATTCAAACAAGATCTTATGCTAATTTAACAGGCTGTGCTCTACCGTTGCTGATTAATCCAAGTTTCTGTATTTAACGCGACGTCGATGTTAGATGGGACGACGGGCAACTGTCTGTAACTCTAGCCACACTTGCAAGGAATGTTATAAGTCCCCATAACTATTAAAAAATGATTCAAATGGCTATAAGCACTATGGGACTTAACATCTGAGGTCATCAGTTCCCTAGACATAGAACTACTTAAACCTAACTAACCTAAGGACATCACACACATCGATGCCCGAGACAGGATTCGAACCTGTGACCATAGCAGACGCGCGGTTCCGGACTGAAGCGCCTAGAAACGCTCGGCCACGATGGCTGGCCCCTGCACTATTAGGCCGACGTTATCTGCAATAGGTCGCAACATTCCTTCATGTTTCCTGGGTGGCCGGAAGACTGGTGTGATTCCTAGCTTATTTCCTCACGACAGCCAGGATTAGTCCTTGACGAAGAACGTCGGGGATATCATCGAAAGTGTGGAATTTTATCCGAATTTACCGCGGAAAATGAACCGAGAAATTTCCAAGCAATGTAAACAGTTGATGATTATCTTGTTCTCTTCGTTTCTTGTGATGGAAAGGACTATGTAATAATTTATTATTCATGTATGCTAGTAGGAAATATTGTAATAAACAGGGTATAACGTGGACTACTGTTTCATTTCACAGTTAGACGTAGATGAATACCCTGTCCATTATCTATTGTGTGCTACAGCACCCATGTCTCATGTTTCCAAGGGCCACCCTTGTCGTATTATTTATCAGTTCCACGACACCTTTGTCGTTAAATTCATATGAGTCCTTGGGGAGCGACCTGATCACCGGCCAGTTCAACCGCTGGCAGCCTTTCTAACATCCACAGGGGAATCTCGAATGCTCAGCTGTGCTCTCAGATTACATTTTCAAGTCCCCTTCCAAAAAATAATCCGATGTGTCACACTATGTGGAATATAACAATCACATTTTAATAGAGATGTCTGTCAAGTGGCTCAAATAATGTAGTACTGGAAAAAGAAGGTCTACACCCATTTACAAGCTACGGCTGGTGTATGACAGTCAACAAAGTGCGCAATGGAACCTCGTTTATGGAGACTAGGCAGTCATCCCGATAATCGAAAATCCTGTTTATTCGGAAGTTCAGGAAAAAATTAGAATGAAATGGGTTAAATGACCTAACCACGCACGTTATATATATTTTGCGTAAACACAAAGGCACATAAATTTTGAGCAGAAATAGAGTAAAAAACATAGTGAGTTTTGTACACTGAAGTTTCTTTTGAGCCAAATTCATGAATCGTTTATGTAACCTGTAGTCACGTTAGTGGATCACTTGCTTTAGTTCGGCCAAAGCTATTTTCGTCGTACGTTCTAAATGAACCACTAAACCGTGAAGCTGTGTCGTTGCTCCTGAATGTATCATAACATGTTCAGAATGAACGTCATCCTCGTCAGATAAATCAGAAAAACAAATATTAAAAAAAGTTGGTGAACAGCTTCGCATTAAAAACATTGTAAGGCAAATGAAACGTGCTGATTCAAAATATTGAAACCATTTGTTCTTATCACTCACCGTATTTTAGATATACTTTGTCATCCATCTATATTTCCCAAGAATAATTATTGCTAGATGTAGTACTAAGGAACATGGCGTTGGCTAAGAAAATAGTGAGTCAGAGATTCATGTCACGTAGTATACAGCATATAAAATTTATATACACTCAAAATAGTTCGTTAGTGTAAGACGGTTTGGGTTTGATTTTCTTGGCTGTACACTTACGTTTGTGCTGAGCATTTGGCGTATCATGCTGCCGTGTCCAGCAGTAGTCAGCCACTTAACTGCACTCTATCGACCCTGATACCAGCACTCCGTCACCGAGACTTCCTGGTGAAATCGTGCACCGTTCGTCACTGATTGATCCTAGGTTTTTGGGGGGATTTATCAAGATGTGATTCGAGAAGATGAATTTTGAGGGGCATGTTGACACCCAGCTGTTACAGGTTACCTACCATTCAGAAAGCTGTTGCACTCAGCGACTGTTATATTGACTTGTTAATTATAAAGTGCAGCGACCAGTCGTCCTTTTTTCAATTTTATTGCTAGAAGCTAGCAATTCTCAATGCACTATTATTTTCCCTCAACACATGTAATTCCCTGTTGGTCTGGCTTCATCCACAGTTTATTGAATACTACTGTTTTGAACAGTACATCGTATTACAGGTATTGAGCGAAAATAATAGTGCATTGAGAACGCCTATCTTCTAGCCGAAATCTGGATCTGCACAACAATATTTAAAAAGGACGACTGATCTCTCCAATCTATAATTTACAACCCAGCTGTTTGTCAGCACTTACGCATTTCTCCACAACATTTACATATCATATCTGTAATTTCTAAGGAAATTGGATACAAGTGACCTGAATGCCCTGGATTTCTTTCAGTATCATACAAGTTTTGGGAGTGGGTGTCAGCATTTACCTTCTTCATTTGTGGACCTATGAACACACCTTTTTTCGCTTGTTGCGCAGGACGTTATCTAGTGCCTTCACGAAATTATTTGTGAGTGTCAGCTTGATGTGGAGCGGTGGCAAAACAACTTTCTCAGTCAATAAACGGCCCACGAAGGACATTTTTATTTCCTGACTGCATTCTGTTTCTGAGAGGCCAATTTTTCTTTATATAATGGTACTTTTTATCTCTACTGCACTACTTGCATATGAAACAGCATGGCTTTGTGCACCTTGTCTGCATTCCCATTAGAATAGTGACAACTTTTAATTCACCACAGCCGGCCGGATTGGCCCTGCGGTTCTGGGCGCTACAGTCTGGAGCCGAGCTACGGTCGCAGGTTCGAATCCTGCATCGGGCATGGATGTGTGTGATATCCTTAAGTTAGTTAGCTTTAATTAGTTCTAAGTTCTGGGCGACTGATGACCTCAGAAGTTAAGTCGCATAGTGCTCAGAGCCATTTGAACCAATTCACCACGGATAAATCATTTATATCCTTAGCAGAGCATTTTTCTTTTCAATAGCGACACAGTTCGATATATGTGTTTCAAATGGGTTGAATATCCAACTGATGCAGTTGCATAGTCTATTTGTTTCCACTGTGTTATAAAACTGCTTCTCGCTTCCCGCGCCCGGGTTACCGGGTTCGATTACCGGCGGGGTCAGGGATTTTCTCTGCCTCGTGATGACTCGGTGTTGTGTGATGTCCTTAGGTTACTTAGGTTTAAGTAGTTCTAAGTTCTAGGGGACTGATGACCATAGATGTTAAGTCCCATAGTGCTCAGAGCAATTTGAACCATATAAAACTGCTTTCAAACATGTTTCAGGTGACTCGATGAACGATCGCCATCCTTCAAAAATTTATTGATAATGAAGAATTTGATGTCAGCTGCATCTGGGTCATGTACGAACCTCGCTTACTCCTCAGTGGAATCGTAAATAAACAAAACCGACGATTTTTGGGTTTCTAAAATATCGTATTCTTCCTAAGTTACCGTTTGGCCTGAGGTATGCAGCAGAGGTGTTATTTTTTCATGAAAGAAACGATCACTAGTGATCGTTATGTTGCGCTCTGGGAACGATTTGTTGGGGAATCGACCGGCATCTAGTGGTTCATGCGAGAATGGGCAGATCGCGTAGCACTGAACAGGTGTTTCGCTTCCTTGATGAATAGTTCGGGAACACAGTTACCGCGTTGGATTATTACAAATTTAGTGGCACAGGAATGCATTGGCGTTCATATTCGACCAATCTGACTTGGCATTACTTTCTGTGGGGCACATAGAAAGACGCTGTCTACGGAACCATCCCCACCACGCTGGACGAGTTTGGATAGGCGATCTGTGCGGCATCCGATACCATCTGCTTGAGACGCTACAGGATGGGACCGCAAATTTCATTGTTCATTTGCGTGACCTCTGTACTGCGAGTTCCGAACATTTTGGAAAGACTGTGATGTGATTGCAAAGACTGCTTGCAGGGCATGGGTTTAAGCTTACACGCTGATGCCTAACGAGCCGCTTAACATACAATGCCATCTTTTGGCAGCTTTTCGAACTATCTCGAAACTTCAGTGTAGCTTCTGCTTAATATTTTTACAGTTTTTGTAATAAGCATACAGTTTGTTTCATTCGTCTATCAATCTGAGTTTTAGAGATATTTAATTTTGAAATCAGGACTTTTCGCTGAGTACCCTGCACTTTCCTCAGCAAGTGAAGTATCCGTAGTGCCACCATGCATTAAAACTCGCGATGGGCAATGATCACATTGATTTGGCTCGTCATTTCGTCGTTGATTGTACAATAATCTCGTGCTTCCTAAGTTTAAAGACAGTAACTATGTGAAGTATGTCCTTTTAAGATTTCAATTCGTAGATCATCACGGGGGCTTGATGAAACATAGAAAACCGAAATTAAGGCTTTCTTCTTGTCCTTGTTGTGTCAATGATAGTTTCTAACAAAATGAAGAAAATGAAGAGGAAAGTATGGCATCAAAATTTCGTAGGTAATTGGGAAAGGGGCTATAAGAAAAGTTGGAGAAAACAGAGGAAATGGCCCGTTTCCTGTTCGAAGGAAGCATCCTGGCAGTTGTACATTACTTTTTTAGGACTTTTACGGTGATATTTTAATACGGATCTCCAAACTAAGATTCGAACACTATTCCTCCAGAAAACGAATCCAGTCTCTTATCGACTGCAACTATATATTCCGTATTCGGTCGTCCCTATTGACGCATGTTTCATATTTTTATTTTCTTACTTAGCTTTCCGTACCACAACCGGTAAAAATGGAACTATTACAGCACCACTTTGTTGTGTCTGTCTCTCTGTCTGTCTGGTAGTTAAAAACTATTTTTCTTAGGAACAAATAAGCGTATGAAGTTTAAATTTATGTCACGTACAAAAGGTATACGGTGTTGGTGTAAAAACGTTAAGCTTCTTAAGTAAGTGCAATCAAAAGATACGGCCGTTTGTGTCATATGTATTGACACGCGTAAATCACTCATCAAAACCAATTGCGTACTTCTCGTTGAAACAGAGCCATGCGATTATGGCAAGAAGCAAATTTCCATAGTACCAGTAAATGAAAAATTTGAAATTTGTTAATTTCTAACCATGTCACACAATTTTGCTTTATTTGTCATCCGACCTCAAACTTAAGATTAAAGCATTCTCTAAAGTCTGGGAATTCCCGGGACTGATATTTTGCTAGTCTCAAAGTCGATAACAGGCTAAAATCATCGAGATTCTCAATTCCCAGAATGGATGAAGTGTGTATGTACATGTACATAATTAAATTTTTACAGAGCCCTCCTATTCGCATCTGTGTGGGTAATGGATTTTTTTTGTATTACTCTTTTGTTCCAACATTTTCATCTCAGGGTAGTTCTTGCACCCTACGTAACTGATTATTTGTTGCATGTTCTTTCCAATTTCCGTCTTCTGCAGTTTTTATCCTCTACAAGTCTCATACCATCGAAATTATTTCCTGATTTCTTAACTCATGTCTCATCACGCAATCCTTTCCTCTTGACTGTAATTTCCATGTGTTCCTCTCTTCTGCTGAGTACCTCATCATTCCTTATCAGTCCACCTAGTTTTGAACATCCTGCTCAAACGCTTCCTCCTCGTTCGTTTTCGCGGTCCATAATTCACTACCATACAATACTGTGCTCCAGAAGTACAGTCTCAGAAATTTTGTCCTGAAACTAACGCCAATGCTTGATATTGGAGACTTCTCTTTTCCAGGAGTGCCCTCTTTGCATTTGCCAGTCTGCTTTTTATGTACCCCCTGCTTCGTCCGACATGTGTTACTCTAATTCAAAGGTAACAGAAATCCTCTACTTCGTCAACATTGATATTATGTTATCGAGACTAAATCGGGATGGTCGAAAGGGCAGTTTGAAACACTCTCCTTCCGGTCACATGTCCATAGTTTCAGCCACAGTCCTTCTCCGCTGACTGTGTGGGGCACCGCCGGAGCTTCGGTGCCCGTAACGAAAGCTTAAATGTGACCCTGGAGGTTGTTAAGCTGGTTAACGCCCCTCGTAACGAGCAGTAAAGGATTGCTTCGCCTCGTGTGTATCCACTTTACGACCCGTGAAACGTTCGCTATCATAGTTGCTGTGGCCCGCAATAGGAGCAGAGGCAGCGAAAAATAAAACTAGTGAACATACAAGGACAAAAACGAAAGCACATGCTTCGCGCATATTTTGAGGCTAGTCTCAAGTATCTGTACAATACATGTCTCAATTATGAATTTGCAGTTAGAACGTGAACATCTGCGCTAAGTGAATTCGAACGGGGCACATTGATGGTGCCCATATGGTACGTCATTCCGTAACCATGGTAAGCGTTTGGTTTTTCAAGAAGATTATACCGCGTACAGGAAAATCAGCATCCGCTAAGTCACAACACGGATGAAAGTGTGCGTCGAATGATGCTGATAGCCGCTCACTGAAGAAGATTGTGACGAAAAGTAATGGGACAAAAGCTGCAAGATTCACTTCAGAACTGCATAACGTACTCGAGAACCCTCTCAGAATAATAACAACGCGAAGGGAGCTCCATAAACTGGGAAATGCCACGCGGGCTGGATTCCCAAAACCTCTCATCAATGACACAAATGCCCGTAATAGGAAATGTGGTATCGAAGTCATATAACCTGGACTGCTGAGCGTTGGAAGACGAATGAGTTTTGTTGCTCACTGTTTCCAAGTTCTGGCCACGTTTACGTCCCAAGAGTGAAACATGGCGGCACTTCGGTGGTGATTTGGGCAGATTTGTCGTAGTATTCAAATGGTTCAAATGGCTCTGAGTACTATGGGACTTAACATATGAAGTCATCAGTCCCCTAGAACTTAGAACTACTTAAACCTAACTAACTTAAGGACATCACACACATCCATGCCCGAGGCAGGATTCGAACCTGCTACCGTAGCGGTCGCGCGGTTCCAGACCGAAGCGCCTAGAACCGCTCGGCCACAGCGGCCGGCAGTCGTAGTATTACATGCCCCACGTAGTGTTCATAACAAGACTGAGGAACTGCTACCAATCATCGTGACACGATCTCACGACTACGAGAGGTGAATTCACGGTCCGGAAACGGCGAGACTCTATAATAACATATAAACTGCAGGGCTCTGTGCAGCCCACATATTTACCACCTAATAACAGATTACTGTACAGTCTAGAGTGTATAGTTTTTGAATACAAAGATTATTGAGAAATAATCCGAGTTATGTCTTACAAGTGAATGAAATATATGCTCATCTCTTCATTCAATTTTTATTCAAACTGACATCGGTGTCAGAGAATTTTTCATAAAATCTACATAGCTTGCTACAAGAATATGACGCATTTAAATCTTGAAAAATTCTTGACTGATTTACCTCACTACCAGAGCGGCGCATGTAACCATTGACAAATTGTTTCTCCCATATACATTATTGCTCCCAAGAAATCAATTTTTAAAAGGTATACGCAACTATATTCTATTTTGTTTCCTTCCTCACAGTTAGTTTTAACAGAAAACGGGGAACTTGTATTTATGGCTTATCAGATTACGACAGAGTACTACTATGTGACCTTAACCAACGAAACTTTGTAATCCAACCCATTTGTAGATAAAAACTAGATAAAATAATGTCTTTCAAACTACTTTCCTCACAGATCCAGCGACAGGAGAGGTCTCTCATATCCCATATATCAATGACTCCCACCGAGTTACCCATTCATTTTAAGCGACTTCGATTCCTTATCAAGGTTTCGTTGCCAGTAACAGTAAACATGAGAGGCTGTACAGGAGATGGACATGGAAAGAAAAAGGCAGACAGAAGGAGGGCGGAGAAGGAGGTGGAGAAAGATGGGTGGAGGAGCAGACGTGTAGAGAAGGTAGAGAAGTATATTACGTAATACACTCGATTCTCACACATAGTTAGCAATCGTGAAGCATTGCCGAGTTCGTTAGGGCGGAGAAGGAGCTGGAGAAAGATAGGGTGGAGGAGCAGACGTGTAGAGAAGGTAGAGAAGGATATTACGTAATACACTCGATTCTCACACATAGTTAGCAATCGTGAAGCATTGCCGAGTTCGTTAGTATGTTAGATTTATGCAGCAGGCTGTGTGGATTTTATGAAAAATTCTATGTTGTTGATTCGTAGAGACAGATGTCAGTTCGAATAAAAATAAAATGAAGAGATGACCGTAAATAAAATGAGCTCTTAAATCATAACTTGTATTGTTCCTCAAAAATCTTTGCATTTAAAAAATTTACTCGGTCCCACATTCTACAGTACACAGTAACCTGTGTATCAGGTGATATATATGTGGGCTGCACAGAGCGCTGCAGTTTATATCAACTACAGAGTCTCATCGCTTTCAAGACGGGAATTCCTCTCTCGTAGACGTGAGCTCGTGTCATAACGAAAGGTAACAATTGTTGTCTTGTGTCTTGTTTTGATCTGGCTTATGGCAGTCCGAAGGTTTATTGGAGCGTCATATACATAAATAACTGAAGAAAATTGGTCAAGGAATTCTCCACAATATTGGTATTCACGTTTCCTTGTTATATATACACTACTGGGCATTAAAATTGCTACACCAAGAAGAAAAGCAGAAATGCCGTAATAACGGCCTTGATACGCCAGGGCATTGGGTCAAACAGAGCTTGGATAGCGTGTACAGGTACAGCTGCCCATGCAGCTTCAACACGATACCACAGTTCATCAAGAGTAGTGACTGGCATATTGTGACGAGCCAGTTGCTTTGCCACCATTGACCAGACGTTTTCAATTGGTGAGAGATCTAGAGAATGTGATGGCCATGGAAGCAGTCGAACATTTTCTGTATTCAGAAAGCCCCGTACAGGATCTGCAACATGCGGTCGTGGATTATCCTGCTGAAATGTAGGGTTTCGTAGGGATCAAATGAAGGGTAGAGGGGGTGGCTGAGCGGTTCTAGGCGCTACAGTCTAGAGGCGCGCGACCGCTACAGTCGCAGGTTCGAATCCTGCCTCGGGCATGGATGTGTGTGATGTCCTTAGGTTAGTTAGGTTTAAGTAGTTATAAGTTCTAGGGGACTGATGACCTCAGAAGTTAAGTCCCATAGTGCTCAGAGCCATTTGAACCATTTGAAGGGTAGAGCCACGGGTCGTAACACATCTGAAATGTAACGTCCACTGTTCGAAGTGCCGTCAATGTGAACAGGAGGTGACCGAGACGTGTAACCAATGACACCCCATACCTTCACGCCGGGTGATACGCCAGTATGGCGATGACGAATACACGCTTCCAATGTGCGTTCACCGCGATGACGCCAAACACGGATGCGACTATCATGATGCTGTAAACAGGACCTGGATTCATCCGAGAAAATGACGTTTTGCCATTCGCGCACCCAGGTTCGTCGTTGAGTACACCATAGCAGGCGCTCCTGTCTATGATGCAACGTCAAGGGCAACCGCAGCCATGGTCTCGGAGCTGACAGTCCATGCTGCTGTAAACGTCGTCGAACTGTTCGTGCAGATGGTTGTTGTCTTGCAAGCGTCCCCAGCTGTTGACTCAGGGATCGAGACGTGGCTGCACAATCCGTTAGAGCCATGCGGATAAGATGCCTGTCATCTCGACTGCTAGTGATACGAGGCCGTTGGGATCCAGGACGGCGTTCCGTATTACCCTCCTGAACCCACCGATTCCATATTCTGCTAACAGTCATTGGATCTCGACCAACGCGAGCAGCAATGTCGCGATACGATAAACCGCAATCGCGATAGGTCACAATCCGGCCTTTATCAAAGTCGGAAACGTCATGGTACGAATTTCTCCTCCTCACACGAGGCATCACAACAACGTTTCACCAGGCACCGCCGGTCAACCGCTGTTTGTGTATGAGAAATCGGTTCGAAACTTTCCTCATGGCAGCACGTTGTAGGTTCGCCACCGGCGCCAACCTTGTGTGAATGCTCTGCAAAGCTAATGATTTGCATTTCACAGCATCTTCTTCCTGTTGGTTACATTTCGCTTCTCTAGCACGTGATCTACGTTTTGTAGCAGTTTTAATGGCCAGTAGTGCAGTGTAGTAGTAATGCCTCGAGTAGCGATAGTTTAATTGCGTGCGTGTGTGTGTGTGTGTGTGTGTATATATATATATATATATATATATATATATATATATATATATATATATATATGTGTGTGTGTGTGTGTGTGTGTGTGTGTGTGTGTGTGTGTGTGTGTCCAAATGTTTTTACAGTATAGTGTGAAAATTCGAAGTAAATTTGTCAATAAGTTTTCGAGATTTTCGCTAGTAATTTTTTCTTTTTAGATATTATTTCTTAAACTTTTAGTACCATATCTATTTAAAATAAGGAATCTACATTCATCCAGTCGGTATCGTAATAAAAGTTGAAGTAAGTCGGACGAGAACTTTTCTATATTTTTGATAACATCATTTCCTCTTAAAACACGAAATATGTTAAATAAATATGTAGCCTGTGTCCGTCCGAATCTTTATTAGAGTAATATGCAAAAATTTGACGTAAATTGGTGGAGAATGTTTCGAGATTTGTGGTAACGAAGTTAAACATCGACATTTCCTCGTATAGAAGAATAGTTTGGATTGAAGTAAACACTCAGGTTAATGATTAGAATTGAATTCACTTCGTTTTATGTGTTCTGAAAGACGAAGAAAGGGTACGGTATCTGCCGCGTTGTGATGGTGAGAACTATCCTAGCACGCACCTGGAATGATTTGAGAAAACTATTGAAATCCAAGCAGGATAGTCGGATCAGGTAAACAGGACTGAACGCTCTTATACACGAAATCCTTCCGTAATTCAAGTAAGTATTCACGATTTACAAACAGAATCTCACATATTTACAGCTTACATGCACTGACGCAAATGAAAAGTATCACAAACTGATAACCTTGCCCGAACTCTACTAAACTGCTACATGCAGGTGATCACCTTCTCAGACTTCTGAGAAAGTTCGTATCATTGGCATCAGGAACACGAGAGCTTCATGTAAACAAATGCCACAGACCGTTGGCTGTATTGCAATGACTGCAGAGCAATGGTGGCCAGATGAATTTAGTGCACCAATGAGGTGAAAAAGATAGGTGCGGGTAGTTGCAGAAGCACTCTACGTCGATGCCACTGTTCGTCTAGCTCAGACGGTTTATAACAGCTGAAATCTGGGAGTAGGTTACAGGCAAGGTGTCACCGCGAATGAGAATAGATTACCTGAAGCTGAGTGAAGATCTCGAATTACCAAGAGTCATTTTCCGATCATACTGTACCACAGACAACCATCACCTGTTTGCACGCTTTAGACCCACAGTCAGCTGGAACACTGAGTGTGAGCCATTACCTTTTTATTCGACATATGAACAACTCTGTCTATATCAAAACGATATTGAATTCCGAAAAGTATCTATATGATTTTTATGGAGTGACATTAGCAAATAATCAAACAAATTATTTTTTTCTTTTTCTTCAGTTGCATAAAGTAAAGTATATTAAGAGAGAAGCCTTTGGAACGCCATAGAGCTTGTACGTTATATCGTTGATAACAAATGGCTCCGAGCACTACGGGACTTAACATCTGATGTCATCAGTCCCCTAGAACTTAGAATTACTTAAACCTAACTAACCTAAGGACATCACAGCACATCCATGCCCGAGGCAGGATTCGAACCTGCGATCGCAGCGGTCACGCGGGTCCAGACTGAAGCGCTTAGAACCGATCGGCCACACCGGCCGGCTTGATAACAAATGAATTTGATCATTAGTTAGTTACTTTATCATTATATTTGTATCTTTCCTCTGCGTTGGCTCCGAGAGAACCCATGCACACACATCAAAAAACGTTTTTTATCACCTCGGTTCCGAGTTTAGGAACCTGTAAGGAAATTGGAATAGACATTAATATAAACATCAATTCAGCCCTTTTTACTGCTCATGACAGCCACACTTTGCATATTTTACCACCACACAGCGGGGCCTTCAGAGGTGTTGGTGCAGACTGCTGTACACACCGGTACCCCTAATACCCCCAGTAGCACGTCCTCTTACATTGATGCATGCCTGTATTCGTCGTGGCATACTATACACAAGTTCATCAAGCACTGTTGGTCCAGATTGTCCCACTCCTCAAAGGCGAATCGGCTTAGATCCCTCAGACAGGTTGGTGGAGGAGGTCGTCCATAAACAGCCCTTTTCAGTCTATCCCAGGCATGTCCGTTAGGGTTCATGTCTGGAGAATATGCTAATGTCGTTATCCTGAAGGAAGTCATTCACAAGATGTGCATCATGGGGGCGCGAATCGTCGTCCATGAAGACGAATGCGTCGCCGATATTCTGCAGGTATTGTTGCATTATCGGTTGGAAGATGGCATTCACGTATCGTACAGCCGTTACGGCACCTTCCATGACCACCGGCGGCGTACGTCGGCGCCACAAAGTGCCACACCAAAACAACAAGAAACCTCCATCTAGCTGCACAGTGTGTCTAAGGCGTTTAGCCTGGCCGGGTTGCTTCCAAACAGGCCCCAACGATTGTCTGGTTGAAGGCACATGCCGCACTCATAGGTAAAGAGAACGTGACGCCGATCCTGAGCAGTCCATTCGGCATGTTGTTGGGCCTATCTGTACCTTGCTGCATGATGTCGTGGTTGCAAAGATGGATCGCGTTGTTGGCCGTCTAAGCATGGTTGAAATACAGACAACACGAGCCGTGTACCTCATTTCTGGTGGAATGACTGGAACTGATCGACTGTTGGACCCTCTCCGTCTAATATGCGCTGCACAGGCATGGTTATTTACAGCTTTGGGCTTTTTTAGTGACATCTCTGAACAGTCAAAGGGACTGTGTCTATGATACACTACCCAAAGTCAACGTCTGTCTTAAGGAGTTCTGGGATCCGGGATGATGGAAATCTTTTTTTGATGTGTGTAAATTGCAATGTTTGTTTGCTGTTAATAACAAAATGTTCATTACACTTAATAGTGAATAATTATTTCAAAATCAGGTATTTACATTTCTCCTTGTAACGATATAAATTTTTGTAGTATTTTGATATTTTATAGCAAACGTATGAGTTAAATTGGAATCCGATTTATCGGTGATGAAAGAACCAAATATTATTCGTGTTCTTTCATTAATTCTACTTAAACGGAAGACAGAACCCTCCTGAAATTATTTGGACGATCGTTTTCTTTATGTTACGTTTCTGCGTGCGTAAGAATTGATCTCGATTGATCAGTCAGTCATCAAACAACAACGTCATCCAACATTCTTACTAGCCTCATACAGTACCACTTTATTAATCTCATTAATGGTGCCACAGCTAAAATATAATGAATTTTAATTTTCACGTTATTAGTATAGTTGCATCACACGGTGCGTCAGCAGAGAGATTTATGGCACTGTCATTTGAATGGGAGCCTTGTTGCAACGATTAATTCACTTTAAGTCTCGTAACATTCCCAATATATCTAAAATATCTCACTGAGAAACCTTTCTTTGAAATATCTTAGCATGAAAGAAAGGCAGATTTTAAGTGACAGTCTGTGGTGTTCAGCACTGACTACCAATTGAGTTGGTGGCTTTCAGATAAACGCCAACTTCTCTGTATACGAGCCACTGAAAGTCCACAGGAAACAGCGATTATCGAGACCCATACCACGCCAACTATACGAATTATGGTGTGGGGAGGAACTGGACATGACAAAAGGATTTATCTAAAACTACATGAACATGGCTGCCCTGCGATTCACAAGTGCGGAGCGAGTGAAAAGCGAACACTGATTTCCCCTATTTTATTACGATGATTATTTCTCCCTATGCAACTGGGAGTCAACAAACTATTTTATTGTAGAAGGGGCAGTCAGATAATGAAATTTTGTGAAAAGATACAGCCGCAACGAAATATACCCATTTCGGATATCGAGCTACACTCCATTGCTCTTTTTGGATTTTGAGAAATTGCCTTTTGGCTTCTGTCTCGGGATTTTCCCCCGATGTTTGTTTAACGACTTTTCTTACGTTTCACTAGCACGAGTGGCTGGCATTGTCAAAAACTCATCCGCCATTACTGGTAGAGGGCGAAGCTTTACAATGGCACCCAATCGTGCCCATTAAACAAATCTCAGCCGAAGAATCCGAGACAGAAGTCAACAGACAATTTGTCAACACGTGGCCACGAAAACCACGACTGCTTTGAAGATGTTCTCTGTCAGTTCTGTCTCGTAAGGATACCATACCGTGCAACAGTATTCCAGAAGAAGACGGACAAGCGTAGTGTAAGCACTCTCTTTAGTACATCTGTTGCATCTTCTAAGAGTCCTGCCAGTGAAAAGCAATCATTGGTTCAGCTTCGCCGAAATATTTTCTATGTGATCGTTCCTCTGTAACTTGTACGTAACTATAATGCATAAGTTTGTAGCTGAATTGAGAGCTTTTAGATTTCTGTGATTTATCGGTAACCGAAATTTAACAGATTCCTTTTAGTACTCATAGGTTTAATCTTTTAGTCAAATGACACTTTCACACGATACAAATACATTGCTTAAATCATTTTGCAATTGATATTGATCTTCTTATGACTCAACTATAGGGTGAACGACAGCATCACCTGTAAATAATGTAAAAGGGCTAGTCAGATTATTTCCTAAATCATTTATATTGATTAGGAACAGCAGAGGCCCTATGATATATCTTCGAGGAACGCCAGATATCCTGTATCACTTCATGAGTTTCCGTGAATTACTACGAACTGCGACTATTCCGACAGGTAATCACGAATACAGTCGCACAAATGAGACGATACTTCATAGACAACCAATTTGATTATAAAGACGCTTGTGAGGAACGGCGTGAAAAGCCTTCTGGAACCTATTTGAGATCCTTTTCCAGTAGGGCTCATTGCTTCGTTTGAATAAAGGGCTGGTCGTCATTTACAAGAACAATATTTTCTAAATCAGGAGACATTATATCAGCAAGCTGTGAAACGAACCAAACTGATATACAATCATTAGCAGAAGACTTGCCTTTATTGATTTATCTTTCTTCGCTACAACGAGAATATGTAACTGCAACTTACTCATATTGACAACTGCTCTTGATTCGAATCCTGGAATACTTTCTTAGCCCTTTTTTTTTGAAGTAATTTCAGAAAACGCTGTTTAGTTACTCCCTTTAATGGCACCGTCATCGGTAACATTACCGTTGATGCCGCGAAGCGAAGGTATTGACTGTTTCTTGCCGCCGATGATCTTACCATAAGACCCGAATCTCTTTGGATTTCCTGTTCGATTTCGAGATAATGTTTAGTGTGGAAACAACTAAAAACATCTTGCACTGAAGTCCCGCTAAATTTCAAAAATTCTGTACAACAACGCCGGGTTTGGAGGTTTTTTTCGTTCCTTCTGCAACAGTTTAGTGACCTGTTTTGCGTACCATAAGGGATCGGTTCCTTGTCCTTTTAATTTAATTGGCATAAATCTCTCAATTTTCGTCGCTATTATTTCTTTGAATTTTTCCACGGCTGCAGAGTTAATCTGGGTGAAATGGAGACTGTTTTAGGAAGAAGTCAAGCAGATTTGTATTTGCTTTAGTAAGTGGGCATATCCTTGCGTATATTTTTGGTGAAATTGCGTGTTTTGGTATTCAGACTCGATATCACGGCCATTCAGGCACTAATCCTTGTATCTGTCATGATGTTTCCTGTTTACTCAGGATTATTCATTGTTATGTGTTTAATTATGCTTTCGTAACCATTTACACTTAGAGAGGACACCTGAGGTAATGGTCAAAATATTTTTCGGAGAAAACATTCAGTAGAATTTCGGTCGATATTTTATGCCCACCGCCGATTTTAAACATGCATTGGGTTCAAATGGTCCAAATGGCTCTGAGCACTATGGGACTTAACATCTGTGGTCATCAGTCCCCTAGAACTTAGAACTACTTAAACCTAACTAACCTAAGGACATCACACACATCCATGCCCGAGGCAGGATTCGAACCTGCGACCGTAGCGGTCGCGCGGTTCCAGACTGTAGCACCTAGAACCGCACGGCCACACCGGCCGGCCATGTATTGGGCCAACACGTGGAGGGTAGATAGAAGTCACCACCAACTATCAATGTATGAGTGAGGTATCCATTTATAATGAGACTTAAGTTTTCTCTGAACCTGTCAGCAACTGTGTTATTTGATTCGCTGCCGAGAGGCCTCCTCTGAATCAGGGAAAAGTATTTGTATGGAGTAAAACAATATATGGAAGTAAAATAGGGACGGTAAACAGTTTAGACAAGAAGAGGCTTTTGAAACGTGTAGCTACAAAAGAATACTGAAGATTAGATTTGGTGGATCATGTAACTAACGAGGAAGTACTCAATAGTATATGGGAGAAAAGAAATTTGTGGCGCATCCTAATTAGAAAAAGGGGCCGGTTGGTAAAACACATTCCGAGACATCAAGGGATCTCCAATTTACTATTGTGGGATGGGGGGGGGGAGGGAGGGAAGTGTGGGTGGTAAATATCGTAGAGAGAGACCAAAAGATGAATACATAACGATGTAGGTTGTAGTAGTTATTCGGAGATGAAGGTGCTTGCACAGGACAGAGTAGCATGGAGAACTGTATCGAATCAGTCTTCGAACTGAAGACAATAACAATAACAACAACACTGAAAGAAACACCTCACGACTTCAGGAAATTTTTGTGTGTCGTTAGTGTTCTGAATGGATTGATGAGGTATACCACGAATTCCTCTCTTGTACCAACCTCTTCATCTCACAGTAGCACATGCACCCTACGTCATCAGTTACTAGTAGAATTTATTCCAGTCTCTGTATTCCCCTCTTCCCCTACTGCTGTTATGCTATTTCTTCTCCTCTTCCCCTACTGTTATTAGCCCATGCAGCTCTTCGACATATGAAATCCCATAATGGCTTAGAATATGTCCTATCATCGTGAGAGAGGGCACCCCAATAGAGCCGTCAAATACATTTTTAAAAACTCTCAGTAATGGAAAATTCATTGAACACACTGAAGGACCTGCAGTAAAATAAAAAGAAGTTAATCGTTCAAGAAATATTCAACTTCCTTCCATAGCACCACATCTTAAACGTTTTGATTCTCGCCTTTTCCGGTTTTCGGAATATATGACATGCAGTAGTATCACAATAGCATCAAAGACATTACGCGACGTTGATCGTGTTTCTGCAGCCAACGTCGGATATTCGCTTTGAAAAGATTAAATGAAGTTCATCAGTTGTTGCTTTATGCAGCAAAGCTCCAATATTGAGTTTACATCCGCTATGAAGCCAGCAGCTCACAACAGCTCGCTTCTATAAACGCTTCTGCTCCGATACGTAAATTTTGAAGATGACAGTTTGAAAGTAACATACAAGAGCACAGAAAATCAATTTATCCATGACGACACGAAAGCTATTGCATGTAACGAGCTCTACTTAGCTGTACTTCGGAGAGATTAGCATTTTAAATGAGACCAGGGAATTTTTTACGACCTAATTTTCTGGCGGTAGCTTTTGCTTAAAATGTTTGACCGTCACTATGAGATAAATAACCCGTCTGAAGCTGCCTATGCTTATCTGAAGCTGCCTATGCTTATTAAAGGGAATATTTATGTGGAGATTCCGGATAAACAGGAGTTACGGAAATTAAAAATATAATGAAGTGAATACTCTGAGAAACCAAAATATGAAAGAATGTGAGAGAATGATTCATACGGCAATGTTGAAAGCAGAACATAAAAAACAGAACACTGTGGAAAGGGATAGAGGATGTAGCTAGTAAGATGAAGTGTGGTTCAGGTGCACACAGATGTAATTGGGCGCAAAGAAAAGGAAAATGTGGGAGGACACCGCAACTGAACTGTCAAACAGATTTATAAAAACTCTCAGCATTGGAAAATTCATTGAATGTGTAGAGAAGTCTACATTAAAATAAAAAATAAAAAAAAAAAAAACAATTGAAAAGAGAGGGCCTTCGTAAACCACCAATTTACGAGGAACACACTAATAAGATTCACAAATAGGATTTACAAACATGTGAACCTTTCATATGACGGAGTCTTGCGCAACGTCGTATGTGTGATTATTACGACTGGAATAAGCTATTATCTCATGATCATGAAAACTGTGGAATAAAATGCATATATAATTCCACTTCTTCTAACAACTAGAACTTTATTTGCACTTCTTGAATCCTCTGTACAACGTGTTTCAGTATAGGCTACCACTATAATTATGAAGATTTCGACATTTTTACCGACCTAGTTTGGTGAACCAAGAAACTACAAACATTAACTGAAAATAAGAAACGTTCCTGAAGAGAAACTCATTTATTTGAATCAGCACTTAACGATGATCTGTCACTGTACATTTGTAAGGAAACATACGCTGCCAAACTACTTTCCTTTATTTAAAAAAAACGTTTACTGGAGTCATTATTTAAACCATATCAGCCAAGAGCAAGACTTCAATATTTTCATGAAGTGCCCTAATTAAATCTGTGCGACCACCGTCGTTAGATTTTCTCGCAACAATGTGTTCATCTGGTACGACAAGGGCAAAAAACAAATATTATTTGTTTTCTGGTAGCTCGTTAAGCAGGAACGAAAAAAAAAATGATACAAGCAAGAAGTTTTATGTGAGTAAAATTACTGCAATTTAAGGACAGTGAAGTTAATTCCATATCGCTGTTGCGTATTTGGTAGAAATTTTTTTTCTATAATTCGCCATAAGCTTCATTGAACAAAGAGAATATAAATTATCTCTCCCAGTGCTCCTAGAACATAAGGTATAAGTAAGAAATGACCATAGCATCGGTGGGAGAAGAGTGTAGTCTCACGTTGAAGGAAAATCACTATTGACAGTGTCCATCGCGTGTTAGTGAGTACGTTTAGGCGTTTTAGACGAAGGAGAAATTTTATCAGATAGGTAAAGAGATTGACAAGAAAATATTTTGTCACGTTAGCAAACTATGTGCAGTGACATAAGGCAAGTGTCTCCGGAAAGAGTTTTGTATGTACCTCTTTATAAAAGGTTCGTGGTGTGTTCGTTTCGTTCAACTTATTATATGTGCGGAGGATATCTGTTCAAGGAAAATAAGGTCTGCAAAAAATTGCTCCTTAATTTCCAAAAATTATAACTCAAGCAATTAACAATAATTTGGGAACAATTCACTTGGTGATGATACACATGAAAAAGCTTGAAAATTACAATACAGGTTAAGTTTCCAGGAAATACAAGATGCTGTGTCCGACGATCTGCTTTTAGAACCGTATAGACCAGCTGCTGCCATACGTATATTGAAACGGAGTGCATAATTGCACGCGAAGAATGAACTAAAAGAAAAGTTGGTTGAAGACGAGTATCCTATTTATTGAATGTTGACCAAAAGCAAAGGCGACGTCGGACTTCTTATTAATATGTGGAAAGATCTGAAGGAAATTGCTTCTGCGTTCTGAGCTGCTAATGACGATGATCCTTTTGGCAAAAATGGTTCAAATGGCTCTGAGCACTATGGGACTCAACTGCTGTGGTTATCAGTCCCCTAGAACTTAGAACTACTAAAACCTAACTAACCTAAGGACATCACACACATCCATGCCCGAGGCAGGATTCGAACCTGCGACCGTAGCAGTCCCACGGTTCCGGACTGCGCGCCTAGAACCGCGAGACCACCGCGATGATCCTTTTCTTTACATCATCTCACATCAGAAACGGAAGAGCAAAGATTCCGGGGTGGGAGCCGTCGATCTTATGTCAAAAGCGCTAAAATTGATTTCACGTTTGAACACTGTATAGCAGTGAAGCGTAACGTGGACAGCAGAAAAATTGGTACAGAAGAGACTGATAAGGTACGGAATGGGGAGGTCCTCCGAAGAACCGACAAAGAAAGGAACATACGGAAAACACTGAAAAGAAGTGACAGGATAACTCGACATGAATTAAGACATCAGGCAATAGCCTGCATCGTATGAGAGGGAGGTGCTGAGGGTCAAAACTGTAGGGGAAGACAGAGATTGGAATACTCCCAGCAAATACATGGGGAAGATCTGTGCAAAGGCTATTCTGAGATGGAGAGTGATGACTCAAAAGAAATAATACTAATCAATTTTGTTTTCAATTGATGTTTGATCACATGTGATTCCAGATAATGAATCGGTAGTCCCGATTTCTGGCTTCATATTCATTTTTCTGTTTGTTTGTAATCAAAAACACAGAATTGATCTCAATTAATGAGTCAAATTTCGGCACCTCCCATTGTTTTGATTTCCATTCAGCGCTCCTGTTTTCCGTCATCCCTATGATAAGCTTTAATTGAGCGGTGTATAAAAATACTGCTTGTTTCACGGCTATGTGTAATATCGATAGAGATGCTTCCGAGGCCACATGGTACGGCGTCACATACTTTGCGTACCACTTGTTAGAGAAAGTGGGGGAACCGATGAGACTGTCTTGTGATGCCCTTCAGGGAAGGAGTATATTCAGTGTGGGTTGACCAAAACAGGTATTACGAGGACTTGAAAAGTTGTCTTTCTCTTTGCTATCGGACTGATTTGTAGTGTGGTCTTACAGCTTTCTTCACCAGCATCAGCCTTCTATTTACTACTATTTAGATATTACCCATGTCAGCCGACCACTGTAGCCGAGCGGTTCTAGGCGCTTCAGTCCGGAACCGCGCCGCTGCTACGGTCGCAGGTTAGAATTCTGACTTGGGCATCGATGTGTGTGACGCCCTTAGGTTAGTTTGGTTTAAGTAGTTCAAATGGTTCAAATGGCTCTGAGCACTATCGGACTTAACATCTGAGGTCATGAGTCCCCTAGAACTTAAGAGTTACTTAAACTTAACTAACCCAAGGACATCACACACATCCATGCCCGAGGCAGGATTCGAACCTGCTACCGTAGCGGTCGCGCGATTCCACACTGAAGCACCTAGAACTGCTCGGCCACTCCGGCCGGTCGTTTAAGTAGTTATATGTTCTAGGGGGCTGATGACCTCAGATGTTAAGTCCCGTAGTGCTTAGAGCATTTAGAACCATTTTGAACCTGTGTCAGGCACAACAAACCGTGCTCCCTCCTCAATAGCAGAATTAGTAAAATTGACGGGTACCATAGTTTTCAGTTCTCATATTCAGATGACTTTTCCTCGCTCCTGTTTCTCATCCATACTGTCAGCTACGTTTTTGTTTGTCTCTGCTTGTCTGTTCCCTGAGGTAACCAGCTAACGAGAAAATTTACGTTATCAAATCGAAGAAATTCATTATGTCAGTAAGTTTCATGGTCATTTCGTTGTGTGTCCAGATATTTCACTTTGTTATCAATTAGAGAAATATAATTGCTGTACCCACTTTGGAGTTGTGTTAATCATCATGAATAAAGAAGGTCATGCTGTCGCTTCTCATCGTCATCGAGGTCGCCAAAAACAGTTCGTTAGTTCGGCAAGATGTGATCGTGGCCTGCTTGTCTCGGCTTGTCACGTTGTGTCGAGACGCGCAGAACCCTGGTCATTGTAAGGGGTTCAGCAATTGGTCAGTCTCTCATACACGCTTGCCACTTCGCAGCTGAGCCTAGTCAACCACACAAAAATTGACGTATACATTTTGTATACCATGAGGACGGGCCGTTTTCGTGTATATTGTTGGCACAGTGTCATTGTTGCTTACTTTTTCCACCAGAAACCAAAATAATCTAAAACTGTAGTAAGGCATTCATACTACTATACTTCTAACATTCCGCGTGGTGTCTGTTTCTTCTAAGTCGTGTCTCCCTACCACTTTCGCGCAACGACGCTCTGAGCGTGTTTTTTAGGGAATTGACTAGTTTTAACTTGGGACCTGTTGCTGGTAAGGAGACGCCAGACCACACATGACATGTAGAGTTCAGAAGAGTTCAGTGACACTAGCGATGATATAATCAAATACTTAATGGTTTCAGCGTCACCTCCACTGCACTCCCTGTAAAAGAATCTTAATTCCAACTAAATTTAGTGGAAGGGGTTCAAGGCTTTCCTATTTTAAGTTAGCTGGTAAAATAACGTCGAAAAAACAGTTAAGTTTACCATTGGAATTTTTATTCTACTCACAAAACATTGTTTATAAATTGCGCTATTGATAAAAGGAAATATTTTAATACAGGATGATAAAAACCAACTGCGTTCAACAAGAATGTGAACGAATATTCCCTGACTGGGTTTCCAAGTTCTACAATGGATTGAAGGATGACCTATGCCATATCACATCTATAATCTAGGACCAAATTAAGTTTCATAAAAGAGAAAACTATCAAAAATGGTCTACAGAGACTCTCTATTATCTTTAATTACTTATTTAACTTGTAATAAATTACAGTGGCTGATGTGGCTTCTCAATAATTATATAACAGAAAAATCATCATGTTTCAGATTTTAACTTCCAGTAGCAAATGTGAATACCATGAGCTTTAATTGTCGATCGACATTAGTATTATGCAAAAAGGGGGTGTAACAGATGAGACTTCTGCAGCTCTGAGTGAAGCCTTATGCGGCATCGCATGCATTCATTACCTTGTCGTTGGTTAGGCAGCGTCAGGGGGCGGTGGGCGGCCCAGCTCCACACACCTCGCCGCCTCGGAAGCAACACTCTGCAAACCTCTCATTACTACAATTTACCGAAGCTGGTTTAAGGAAAAGGTATCTGGATGTATTTTCAACTGACCAATCAGGGTCTCGATGTTAACCTTAAGCTCCACCTACAAAACTTCTGTCCATCCAATGGGAAACATTATACTTTTCGTGGTGGGGCAATGTTTTTAATGTTTGCAATGTAACAGACACGCGTACAGTCTCACGCTAAAACTTGCAGCTGGTGTGGCCCTTTTGGTGTTATTGTAAGATCTATGCTGTTCTTCTGGAGGGTTCTATCTATAACATGGGCTGGGGGTGGTAATAATCAGCATTGGCGGCCGAAGACTTCCGACATAAGAAGTCAGCCTCATTCTGCCAACGGCCTAGTCAAGGAGGGCGGAGGAGCGGATAGAGGTTCAGGGCACTCTCTTGTCCTAGGGGTGGGAAATAGCCCCTAAAGGCGGAAGAATCAGCAATGATCAACGACATGTGGATGCAGACGGCAATGGAAACCACTGCATTAAAGACACGTAACGTGTATCCACAGGACATGTGGCCTGTAATTGAAGAAGTGTCATGATGATCTCTCCATTGGCAAAAGATTCCGGAATAGTCCCCCATTCGGATCTCTGGGAGGGGACTGCCAAGGGGGAGGTTACCATGAGAAAAAGGTTGAATAATCAACGAAAGGATAACATTCTACGAGTCGGGGCGTGGAATGTCAGAAGCTTGAGCGTCGTAGGGAAACTAGAAAATCTGAAAATGGAAATGCAAAGGCTCAATCTAGATATGGTAGGGGTCAGTGAAGTGGAAGGAAGAAAAGGATTTCTGGTCAGATGAGTATCTGGTAATATCAACAGCAGCAGAAAATGGTATAACAGGTGTAGGATTCGTTATGAATAGGAGGGTAGGGCAGAGGGTGTGTTACTGTGAACAGTTCAGTGACCGGGTTGTTCTAATCAGAATCGACAGCAGACCAACACCGACAACAATAGTTCAGGTATACATGCCGACATCGTAAGCTGAAGATGAACAGATAGACAAAGTGTATGAGGATATTGAAAGGGTAATGCAGTATGTAAAGGGGGACGAAAATCTAATAGTCATGGGCGACTGGAATGCAGTCATAGGGGAAGGAGTAGAAGAAATGGTTACAGGAGAATATGGGCTTGGGACAAGGAATGAAAGAGGAGAAAGACTATTTGAGGTCTGTAACAAGTTTCAGCTAGTAATAGCGAATACCCTGTTCAAGAATCACAAGAGGAGGAGGTATACTTGGAAAAGGCCGGGAGATACGGGAAGATTTCAATTAAATTACATCATGGTCAGATAGAGATTCCGAAATCAGATACTGGACTGTAAGCCGTACCCAGGAGCAGATATAGACTCAGATCACAATATAGTAGTGATGAAGAGTAGGTTGAAGTTCAAGACATTAGTCAGGAAGAATCAATACGCAAAGAAGTGGGATACGGAAGTACTAAGGAATGACAAGATAAAAAAAATGGCTCAGAGCACTATGAGACTCAACAGCTGAGGTCATAAGTCCCCTAGAACTTAGAACTACTTAAACCTAACTAACCTAAGGACAACACACACATCCATGCCCGAGGCAGGATTCGAACCTGCGACCGAAGCGGTAGCGCGGTTCCAGACTGTAGCGCCAGAACCCCTCGGCCACCAGCGGCCGGCCAATGACGAGATACGTTTGAAGTTCTCTAACGCTATAGATACAGCAATAAGGAATAGCGCAGTAGGCAGTACAATTGAAGAGGAATGGACATCTCTAAAAAGGGTCATCACAGGAGTTGGGAAGGAATACATTGGTACAAAGAAGGTAGCTGCGAAGAAACCATGGGTAACAGAAGAAATACTTCAGTTGGTTGATGAAAGGAGGAAGTACAAACATGTTCCGGGAAAATCAGGAATGCAGAAATACAAGTCGCTGAGGAATGAAATAAATAGGAAGTGCACGGAAGCTAAGACGAAATGGCTGCAGGAAAAATGTGAAGACATCGAAAAAGGTATGATTGTCGGAAGGACAGACTCAGCATACAGGAAAGTCACAACAACCTTTGGTGACATTAAAAGCAACGGTGGTAACATTAAGAGTGCAACGGGAATTCCACTGTTAAATGCAGAGGAGAGAGCAGATAGGTGGAAAGAATACATTGAAAGCCTCTATGAGGGTGAAGATTTGTCTGATGTGATATAATAAGAAACAGGAGTAGATTTAGAAGATATAGGGGATCCAGTATTAGAATCGGAATTTAAAAGAGCTTTGGAGGACTTACGGTCAAATTAGGCAGAAGGGATAGATAACATTCCATCAGAATTTCTAAAATCATTGGGGGAAGTGGCAACAAAACGACTATTCACGTTGGTGTGTAGAATACATGAGTCTGGCGACATACCATCTGACTTTCGGAAAAGCATCACCCACACAATTCCGAAGACGGCTAGAGCTGACTAGTGCGAGAATTATCGCACAATCAGCTTAACAGCTCATGCATCGAAGCTGCTTACAAGCATAATATACAGAAGAATGGAAAAGAAAATTGAAAATGTGCTAGGTGACGATCAGTTTGGCTTTAGGAAAAGTAAAGGGGCGAGAGAGACAATTCTGACGTTACGGCTAATAATGGAAGCAAGGCTAAAGAAAAATTAAGACACTTTCATAGGATTTGTCGACCTGGAAAAAGCGTTCGACAATATAAAATGGTGCAAGTTGTTCGAGATTCTGAAAAAAGTAGGGTAAGCTATAGGGAGAGACAAGTCATATACAATATGTACAACAACAAGAGTGAATAATAAGAGTGGAAGATCAAGAACGAAGTGCTCGTATTAAGAAGGGTGTAAGACAAGGCTGTAGCCTTTCGCCCCTACTCTTCAATCTGTACATCGAGGAAGCAATGATGGAAATAAAAGAAAGGTCCAGGAGTGGAATTAAAATACAAGGTGAAAGGATATCAATGATACGATTCGCTGATGACATTGCTATCCTGAGTGAAAGTCAAGAAGAATTAAATGATCTGCTGAACGGAATGAACAGTCTAATGAGTACACAGTATGGTTTGAGAGTAAATTGGAGAAAGACGAAGGTAATGAGAAGTAGTAGAAATGAGAACAGCGAGAAACTTAACATCAGGATTGATGGTCACGAAGTCAAAGAAGTTAAGGAATTCTGCTACCTAGGCAGTAAAATAACCAATGACGGACGGAGCAAGGAGGACATCAAAAGCAGACTCGCTATGGCAAAAAAGTCATTTCTGGCCAAGAGAAGTCTACTAATATCAAATACCGGCCTTAATTTGAGGAAGAAATTTCTGTGGATGTACGTCTGGAGTACAGCATTGTATGGTAGTGAAACATGGACTGTGGGAAAACCGGAACAGAACAGAATCGAAGCATTTGAGATGTGGTGCTATAGATGAATGTTGAAAATTAGGTGGACTGATAAGGTAAGGAATGAGGAGGTTCTACGCAGAATCGGAGAGGAAAGGAATATGTGGAAAACACTGATAAGGAGAAGGGACAGGATGATAGGATATCTGCTAAGAGATGAGGGAATGACTTCCATGCTACTAGAGGGAGGTGTAGAGGACAAAAACTGTAGAGGAAGACTGAGATTCGAATACGTCAAGCAAATAATTGAGGACGTAGGTTGCAAGTGCTACTCTGAGATGAAGAGGTTAGCACACGAAAGGAATTCGTGGAGGGCCACATCAAACCAGTCAGTAGACTGATGACCAAAAAAGAGGGGGTGGTCTTGGCGATCGGCTGGCGACGTGGGTGTCCGCCCATTTTCGTAGGGCCTCCTAGCCTACACTGCTCTGCTCTCAGCTTCTGTTCTCGTTTCTCGCCTCGGAACTGCGTCTGTTTCACAGTGGGAAGGTACGACATGCATTTAGGCGTTCTTGTGTTAGTCTGTGGTATTCCATTTGCTCACTTGTTGATCGTTTTACGAGGGCAGTTCAATAAGTAATGCAACACATTTTTTTTCTCGGTCAATTTTGGTTGAAAAAACCGGAAATTTCTTGTGGAATATTTTCAAACACTCCCGCTTCGTCTCGTATAGTTTCATTGACTTCCGACAGGTGGCAGCGCTGTATGGAGCTGTTAAAATGGCGTCTGTAACGGATGTGCGTTGCAAACAACGGGCAGTAATCGAGTTTCTTTTGGCGGAAAACCAGGGCATCTCAGATATTCATAGGCGCTTGCAGAATGTCTACGATGATCTGGCAGTGGACAAAAGCACGGTGAGTCGTTGGGCAAAGCGTGTGTCATCATCGCCGCAAGGTGAAGCAAGACTGTCTGATCTCCCGCGTGCGGGCCGGCCGTGCACAGCTGTGACTCCTGCAATGGCGGAGCGTGCGAACACACTCGTTCGAGATGATCGACGGATCACCATCAAACAACTCAGTGCTCAACTTGACATCTCTGTTGGTAGTGCTGTCACAATTGTTCACCAGTTGGGATATTCAAAGGTTTGTTCCCGCTGGGTCCCTCGTTGTCTAACCGAACACCATAAAGAGCAAAGGAGAACCATCTGTGCGGAATTGCTTGCTCGTCATGTGGCTGATGGTGACAATTTCTTGTCAAAGATTGTTACAAGCGATGAAACATGGGTTCATCACTTCGAACCTGAAACAAAACGGCAATCAATGGAGTGGCGCCACACCCACTCCCCTACCGAGAAAAAGTTTAAAGCCATACCCTCAGCCGGTAAAGTCATGGTTACAGTCTTCTGGGACGCTGAAGGGGTTATTCTGTTCGATGTCCTTCCCCATGGTCAAACGATCAACTCTGAAGTGTATTTTGCTACTCTTCAGAAATTGAAGAAACGACTTCAGCGTGTTCGTAGGCACAAAAATCTGAACGAACTTCTCCTTCTTCATGACAACGCAAGACCTCACACAAGTCTTCGCACCCGAGAGGAGCTCACAAAACTTCAGTGGACTGTTCTTCCTCATGCACCCTACAACCCCGATCTCGCACCGTCGGATTTCCATATGTTTGGCCCAATGAAGGACGCAATCCGTGGGAGGCACTACGCGGATGATGAAGAAGTTATTGATGCAGTACGACGTTGGCTCCGACATCGACCAGTGGAATGGTACCGTGCAGGCATACAGGCCCTCATTTCAAGGTGGCGTAAGGCCGTAGCATTGAATGGAGATTACGTTGAAAAATAGTGTTGTGTAGCTAAAAGATTGGGGAATAACCTGGTGTATTTCAATGCTGAATAAAACAACGCCTGTTTCAGAAAAAGTATTGCATTACTTATTGAACTGCCCTCGTACTTTGGTTAATTTAATGTCAGGATTTATTGGGAGCTGTGTGAGATACTGCTGGACTTGCTATCATGTCAGGGTTTTCATGGAAGGTGTTGGATCTGCCTGACACCTTACATACTCTTCTTTGTTTGTTTGCTTTCCTAGTGTCGCAATTTTAATAGCCAGCGGCGTAGCGAATGGGAGGCAGATGGCGGAGGTTAACAAATCAGTCCTTTGGTTCGTCTACCATGTCTTCAAGAAAAGAACAGCAGAAAAGAAGAAAAATATTTGCAATGTGGCTTAAATATCTGTCTATCTGTCATCCACCGCCTCACTTTTCTTGTAGGTATCCCGAAGTACATTGTCATTGTTTTTCTTCAAGATGAAAACATATTCCCCTGTTTTCTTTAAAGATGAGGACGTCGGTACACTTTTATGGTAATTACCACTATTTTTTCTCGTATTAATTAATTGTGTCCTCCACGGGACTCAGTTTTTAACTGCCGCTCTCATATTTTAAGAGGTTGGCGTTGTCTTTAGATTTTCACGTATAGCTTTCCTTGGTTATTATGTCCAGTATTCCGGCTACAGTGAATCAGCTCTTATGTGCGTGGTCACTTACAAAGAAATTGTTCGGGAGTAATTAGGTAACTTCATATAATACTAAAAACTTCTTCTTTTTGCCACATTTTCAAGGCGTCGCATGCTAGCCAGTATTTTGCTATTTTTGTGGCATCTGTCATCTGTGCTTCCCACCAAGAATGGAATTTGTGCACCCCATCTGTCTGTCGAGAGTGAAACTGCGAGATCTTCTCCAAAATGACTGCGAATTGTGCAACTGAGGTGGGTACCAGCCTGGTATTCACCTTATCGAATGGGGGAAAACCACTTCCAGGCTAGCCAGCACACCGGCCGTCGTCGTTAATCCGCTGGGAAGAACAATTCTGGGGCTGAGCACTTCCCCCAATACCGGAAGCGTAGAGCTGCTGCTAGGCTATCCGGGCAGTTATGTGACATTGACATGTCCCATAAAAGAAAATGTTCAATAAAAGCAATATACAACTCATTACGGAAAAGATAGTTCTTCTGCACTTCCATTAAATCTCGATAGCAGAAATGGTTTAGTAATAAATAAGATATTTCAGGCTTTTAAATGCAGCTCTAGCTCAGTTGGTTGCTTATCTGACCATCTGTCTTCCTAAATTGTAGTTCTTGCTGCTATTTCGTTTATTAGTTACGTAATACAGGGGACTATGTTTCGGTCGTGTGGTTATACTCTTGTAAGAGCTGCCTCACTTGACAACATTTGTGCACGCTCCCATGTACCGTAACATAGTCATTATATGTTTGCTTAGTAACTAGCCCCTACAGTTTAAACTTCGTGGAACGTCCATTTTCAAAGCTAGTTGTGGAGCGACGGTAGGGCACAGAGAGGACTCTGATACCGTTCTACCAGCTGGACACTATTAATTAATGAATCAACACTTGTGGGTACATTGCACGTCGACAAATGGTGACAGGTGAATTGCAGTGTGGCTCTCGGCAACAATTGAATAAATATAATTTCTCTATAAAGGAGTTGCACGTTTGAAGAATACGCTGAAAACAAAGTTACGTATGTTTTAACAGTTAATGCTTAGAGTGAGATAATCCTTGCACCGACGTAAAGTAGCTCGTGCACTCCGCTTACAATAGTCAAGCAGTGTATCCCCATAATTCATACATGGTTTTACAGACACTATCTTTCGTAGATAAACTATAGTTACTCAGTATTACACCAGTGCATCAGGAGCATGGTACTTTCATTGCCTACCATAACGTATTTCGTTTCATGACATGAATGTATCGATATGTGAATCATCAATCATTCAGTAATGCGTTTAATGTAGCGCTCAGATACTCCAGACATTTTATCGTAACGAATCATCTCTTAGGTACGGGTGGGTGAGTGAGTGGTTCTCTACTCGAGGTTGGCGGTGGAGAGAGGGAAGAAGGCAGCCAATCGAACACGACGACGGCAGGCGATTTTCAGACTCCAGCACACCTGACATGCGTGCTGACCCAGGCGATTCCAGTGGACGGTAGCGGCTTGCCGACTGCCATAGTATGCTGGTGGATGGCAGCTGACGACTGCGGTGTTTGGGTGTGGTAATAAGGTCGCGACCCTATGCCCCGTTTGGACACTCAGACAGCGATCGTCGGTTCGCGTCCCGGTGGAGGCATAGTCACAGATCCGGCGACGACTGACACAGCTCGCGTTTCCACGTTCTGACAATAGCGGAAGGCCCTGTGTATAGCAGCAGGGGAAGGATCGATGGCCCGGTGTCGCGTAATGAGTAGTTCTGTCGCTCAAGTGACGGAAGTCCGTGTGACGCCCATTGCGGAAGCTGTGTCTGCTGATACTGTTTGGTTTCAGTTGCTGGGCTGCGATCCCAGCTGTCAGTATTCGAGACGTTACAGTATGTATATTAATCGATAAAAATGAAATGAAAAAATCGTAAGGCATTGTGGGCCGGGAGGTCCCATTTGGGTTCGGCCGCGAAGTGCAAGTCTTATTCTAATCGCCGCCACATTGGGCGAATTGCAGCCGATGATGAAGATGCAATGTTGATGAGGACAACACAACACCCAGTCTACGAGCGGAGAAAATCTCCAACCCGGCCGGGAACCGAACCCAGGCCTAGTGCATGGGAGGCAAGCACGTTACCAACCAGCTGAGCTGGCGGACACATTAATCGGTGCACTCACAGAGTTAGTAACAGAAACTACAATCAATATCTTAACATTATAATTATGAAGCACAGAAAATGCTAATACACTGGCTGATAACTGCGTTACGAGTGTCTAGTCAACGTGATTGTGTGACCACACAATGACCGCAACTAATCATCGAAAAACCTGTAACTTCCGTCGTTGGACATCGAGCAACAACGTAGAGTATTACGTGCGAAATATTCAGTCATTAGGCCATGGGCGTACATGTTTAATGAGGAAATGAAATAATTTGGCCGGCCGGTGTGGCCGTGCGATTCTAGGCGCTTCAGTCTGGAACCGTGTGACCGCTACGATCACAGGTTCGAATCCTGCCTCGGGCATAGATGTGTGTGATGTCCTTAGGTTGGTTAGGTTTAAGTAACTCTAAGTTCTAGGGGACTGATGACCACAGATGTTAAGTCCCACAGTGCTCAGAGCCATTTGAACCATTTTAAAATAATTTGTCAGCACTTCGTAAAGGAACGTCCACGTGAACCCCTAAGATCTAGACACTGCATTATGCTCTGGAAATCCCTTCAGTCCTCCATAACTGTTGCAAGCAACATCGATTCGAACTCATTGCAACAGCGTTTACCACAAGATAGCATTGGGCGAGTGATTCTCTGTAGGAGGGCGGCGATGGAACGGCTGAAAAAGGCAGTCCGACAGTTGATAGAAACAGTTGATAGAACACTTTATCGATGAAAACGAACAGGCACGCTTCAGCACATCTGAAACAGATAGACTGCAGACGACGGGAAGTGATACTGATACCCCAGGATCCCTGTATAGGCGTGGGGTGGCGTTCCTGTGCCCGGGTTGGACACTCAAACAGCGATTGTTGGTTCGCGGCCCGGCAGAATCAGTGTCATAAATGCGACGACGACTGAACAGGCTCTGCGTCATCGGAATGCCTAGCTGTGACGACTTGTTGACTGACTGCTCTCCTCGTTCAGAAACCGTTTCCACAGGCTTACAGTCGCGGAAGCCCCCGCGTATCGAGGCCGAATACTAACATCTGGTGTGGGGTTGATGATCTGGTGTGGCGTTACCAGTAGACGGCTGGTCGTGCGGCTCTCTCCCGTCAAGATGTAGAAGGGTCGGTTGTGGAACAGGTGTCTCGCTAACGCTGGTGAGCTCCTCATAAGCCACAAATTCCTCTAGCGAAAAGCGACGCTCGAGGTGGTACAGAGTGTGACGCAGCTGGAAAGTGGATGATTGGAAACGAGTGATTTCCTGTGATAAATCACGCTTTACCCTGTGGCAACCCGTTGGAAGAGCTGCTTCCTTTGGAGAATACCTGGAGAACGCTACCTGCCCTCATTTATAATGTCAGAAGTGAAGTACGGAGGAGGTGATGTTATGGTATGGGAGCTGTAACCACACTTTTACTTCGCTGAGTGATGTGATGCTCTGACTCTTTTCGATTACAAAACATAAGGAAAGAATATTTTAAAAATACATATTTAAATTATATTGAGATCTAAATGGTCAAAATTACTGTAAATAAAGTAGTATAAGGAACATGAAACTATCTGTTGTGTATTGTTTTTCGGTGCATCCAAAATTTTCGGGACTTGTGCTGCCATCTGTTGAAAACCTTACCTTTGGACTAATGGTCACCATCACCCTCGAAGTAGTTCCCATCCGCAAGCACACACCGGTCCCGGCGCTTCTGCCACTGGTCACACGTTGTCTGGAAGTGTTTATCACCACTAGCGATGCTTCTTGAATCCTCTCTAGAGTGTCGAGCCGATGGCATTTCAAACTGAGTTTCAGTTTTGCGAATAGCGCGAAGTCGCATGCTGCCAAATGTGGTGAGTACGGTGAGTGGGGTACAACCGCCATGTTGTTTTTTGCCAAAAAGGTGTTGGTGAGCGAGGACGTGTGACAGGGTGCGTTGTGATGCAGCAGCCAGTTCCCTTGACGCCAAAGTTCTGGACGTCGTCGCCGTACATTTTCACGAAGCCATCGCAAAACGTCACAGTAGTAAACGGAATTCACTATTTGGTTGGATGGGACGAATTCTTTGTGCACAATTCCCTTGCTATCAAAGAAAACGACGATCATGCTCTTCACTTGGCTGTTCACCTGTCTCGCTTTTTTGTGTCTTGGAGAGTCCAGGCTCCCCTGGGACGATTGTTGCTTTGTCTCTGGGTCATAACTGTAGTTCCAGCACTCATCGCTGGTGATAACCCTTGACAAGAAGGTTGGATCATCAGATGTGGTCTGACGAACGTCTGTGCACACTTCAACACGCTGTGCCTTCTGATTGGCAGTGAAGATCCTTGGCACAAATTTTGCGACGACACGAAGCATGCCCAATTCATCAGTCAACATTCGTTGACATGTCCCATAACCAATACCCACTTCATCCGCAAGGTCTTGAATGGTTCGACGTCGATCCGTACGAACCAACTATTGAAGTTTGGCAACAATGTCTGGCGTTGAGCGGCTAATGGGCCTTCCAGTGTGAGTATCATCTTTGACTTCTGTACAGCCGGCCCTGAACCGAGCATGACACTCAAACACACAAGTACAGCTCATGCTGTGTCCCCCAAACACTTGCTGAATCATTGCAAGGGTCTTCATAACACTTTTCCCAAGATTCGGACAGAATCTGATAACCACGCGCTGTTGTGTTCATGGATCCATCGTAAAATCGCCACACACCAATCACAGAATATTGCAGAAATCACCGTGGATATGCAACACGTCCGCCCAGCTGAATGCCACTCCGCACACTGAATCATCAGATATGTAGCTCTCGCCACCTAGCGGTGCAAATATCTGCTACTCCTACTTTCCAGATGGCAGCAAAAGTCCCGAAAATTTTGGAATACTACTGTTCAGGTCTTTGACTTCTAAGCTTCGGCTCTTTCTTTGTTATGTTCGTGTATTGTGGTAAGAAAATAATGTAACTGTTTTAAAGGAAAAGTTAATTTTCATCCTGATTTATCATAAATTAAAGAATCAGAAAAGTAGTTACAGAAAAAAGAGTTTTGTATATGACCAAATTAACTGCTTCTGCGAGCGACAATTAATATCTCTAGTTGCGTTTACGAGCTAGTAGGAAATTTTTGTTATAAATACGGAGTTTTACGGGGTTTCCGTTTAACCTGTGGGAAACAAATGTGTTCACACTTATGAAAATGACTCAAAATATTAACATAATATTTTGAAAACTAATTTTGATATCGGTATGGCTAATTCCATACAACTGTTTACGTGTTTCATATGAAACACGCCGGCTACGGAACTCTACCTTACAGAGACAAATTCATTTAAAGAGCTAAATAATAGAAGACTGTATCATTCTTGTGCTGTTCTCCTGATCGTCTAAGAAGTTTTTCATGGTTAGTGTATAAGCCCCTTATTGCGCTTAAGAAAACTGTATACGTGGAAAGATCTGAATGCATTTTACAGAACTGTGAACTGTGTAGAAGATGGTAATTATTTTATCACTATGAAAATGCTCCTTGCCATAAAGCATGGTTTTGAAATGTCAATGCCTTCAGAACTACAAAGCAAAATCAGTAATAGTGAAGCATATGGTACAAATTAAACACATTATCAACAGGACGGAAAGCAATTGGAAGTACTACACAATGAGTCAACTATAAGACCCTAGATCTGTTAGAACAACAGGAAATATACTTTTATAAAACAACAAAGCCTGAGTCCAAGTGAAATAAGCAGACAGAAATCGTTAGCCATTGTTATTTTAGTAATTTCAAAGACTTATTTGAAACTTATTTCCTTCAATATGTCAGTTTATTTAAAGTGTTATATTTGAATATGCATAATCAACTTAATATTTGGTCATCCCATATGACACGTCATCTGTAAAGTGTTTAGAAATGCACATACAAGTATGCGTTTTGAGCGATATGATGTACAATTACAGAATTGGTAAGTCAACGTCTGTTCACGTCAAAAATGTTCTTCGTGGAGTTTTCGGTAAGTTTTTCAATGTTTCTCATCACAATTTCAGTTATTTGGTACGCAAAATTTCGAAACTTTATATCTAACGATTTCACAACACGGACATACACTATCGAATCACATTAATGTGACCACCTATCAAAAGTCGCTTAACGACATTTTGCAGCGCAGGCCGTCGCGAGACGTGCAGTGAGAGAGTCGATGAGTTTGTGGAGGGCACTGACGGGGATGTGGAGCCATACCGACTCTGGTGCTGTGGAGATTACCCCGCAGATGAGCTGTCCACAAACCGATCATCATCTGATACTGTGGCGAGCTGCGCTAGGTTTCTCGGTTGGCCATTTATGACAAGAACAGCCCGATCGAGGGGCTCCATCAGATTCTCGATTTGATTTAAATCTGGAGTGTCTGATGACCGTAGGAACACGGTAAACCATGCAGGTACGCTACGAGCTTTGTGCCACGTTGAATTGTCCTGCTGGTAGATGCGATCGTGCTGAGGAAAAACAACCTGCATTTAGGAGTTGACATGTTCCTCAATGGTAGATGTATTCTTGTGTTGGGCCATTGTGCCTTCCAGAATGATGAGATCGCCCAGCGAATGCCCTCCGTCCTGGATCCTTCCGAAGACTATTGCAGTGTATTTGTTTTAGACGTGAACTCCGTACGGCTCCTCGCCCCCCCCCCCCCCCTCACGTGTCAGAGGTTCGCGTTCTCCTTCGGGTATGGGTACGGTTTACTGACTGATACAGCATAAACGTGAGCTCTCTGAAGAAGGCCACCCTTCCTTCGCCACTAATTGGACGTTCAGCAGCAGTACTGGCGTGGAAATTCCAGCCTCCGTCGCCGATGAACATTAGCCAAATGAGCCTTTGCATCTGTGTTCTTGCTGTGAAGGCTCACACCCAGCAACGTTCGCTGAAGTGTACGTACTGCGTACGTGCATTCTCTTCACCTGTTTAAGCTAAGTATTACGCAAATTTATGCGATCGAGAATGCTCAGTATGCTCAGTAGCAACCAGGCCACACGTACATTTGACAATCATGGGTCAGCAAGGAGCATTAGTGATGAAATCATAGGAGGCAATGTTTTGGAACCTGATTAGGGACAAGATCCGACTATTCGGGAGTAGGATCTTACAAAAGTTTCCGTATTAGCTGAGGGAGAAAGGTGGGATTCTCTTGTCCGTCGGGAAGAGAGGGCGAATTAGTAGTGAGGCGCCACTCAAAAAGCACAGTCGAGTAACCGTGTGCGGTGCTAAAAGAACGGTCGCAGGTAAATATTCCAGCTATGAAACATGACATAAAGTGGAGGTTGGTTATCAGTGAACGTCATGTGTCGTGGGCAGTGTGTATCGCGATTACGGAAAGTCAGAAAGGTGTTAATGTGCTTTAAAGGGTTGAACAACGGCGTAGCCAAGTGCTGCCATATTGGTAATTCAGTAAAAGTGTGTGTCAAATTATTTTCTTTATTAAAACGAGTATAGTACAAATCTTTGTTGACATTTAACAACTGGCATCCCGAAACACTCCACTTTAGCAGGATCACCTACATTGAACCTGGTGCCTGAGCGCTACTACTGTGCGACGAGGGACGGACTACCGAAGCAGCAAGACACCAGGTTAGTGATAGAGAAATCAGAGAAGTAAGGCAGAGTCGCTTCCTTCTCGCTACAATGCCAATGAGGGCGTTGTAAGTAGGTGCAACTGGGTGGTCATTTGCTCACCAGTTGCACATCTATTTTCCCATACACATCTCTGTAGCCGTCGTTCGCCCTTGTCATCTAGGATTTGTGGCGCACTGCAATTGTCACGTCGCTGGTTTCGGGTAGCGCCATTTTCCCACGCGCGGTTTAGAAACTCTGCCGCTCCGGAAATCCTTCCACCCTTGGCCCAAAAGCGAATGACAATACCCTTTTGAGAGTCAGACACATCGCTCTGCTTCCGCATGAGAACAACAGAACATCTGCACTCTTTTCCGCGTCCCTCCCCCCTTCCCCAACCGACAAGCTATGTATATATCTTATACTGCTAGTGCTGTTACCTGTTGTCTGTGAGTGGTTGTTGCACGTTTGTTGTCGAACAGAGACGGTGGTCACGTTAATGTGACTGGATTATATACATTTCGCAGCACCTCACTCAATAGCAGAAGTAAGCCGGCCGCGGTGGTCTCGCGGTTCTAGGCGCGCAGTCCGGAACCGTGCGACTGCTACGGTCGCAGGTTCGAATCCTGCCTCGGGCATGGATGTGTGTGATGTCCTTAGGTTAGTTAGGTTTAAGTAGTTCTAAGTTCTAGGGGACTGATAACCACAGCAGTTGAGTCCCATAGTGCTCAGAGCCATTTGAACCAATAGCAGAAGTAAATAATACCACATCAAATAACTTGTACCTGATTCAGTAAAACAGGAAGAAATTGTGGCTTTATTAGTTATCATTCATGCTTCCTGCGTGCTGAATAGAGTCTCGTCCACAACTGCTAAGTACGCAGGAATCCTGACTATCACACTTACTTGTCTAGTCACTGTGTGTATTGTACTACAACGTCGTATTAGTACTGAATTAGTACTGAAACCAGTCACTGTATCTTTGTCACGTTTTAGACGCCCTCTAACCTTCTATGGAATCTTTCTACACTTCTTAAATTGTAAAGAATTGTGATTTAAAGATGAGTTTGTACAGGATTGGCAAAATAAAGTTGCCCCTGAAAATATTTATAAGACTGATGCGGACTTGACCCTTGTTAAGGAACAACAGAATTGACCATCACAGAAAATGTAGGAAACGGTTGCTGTCACATGTCTGTTCATGCTCATCTCCGCGTACTCTATCCCAAGTAATTTTGTATGTCATTACATTCTAGTAAGAGGGGCAGACGTGTTTAGTGACCAGATCAATGCAACGCAAAATGGTGCACACGATAAAAGAGCATATGTTAACTGTCGAGTGTTACGAGAAACACAGTTCGCTGAAAATGTGACGGGCATGGATGTGTGTCATGTCCTTAGGTTAGTTAGGTTTGAGTAGTTCTACGTTCTAGGGGACTGATGACCACAGCAGTTAAGTCCCATAGTGCTCAGAGCCATTTGAACCATTTTTTTGAAAATGTGAGCGTAATTGTTTACGCAAGAGTGTAAGACTGGAAGTATTAGGTTGGTGCGTTGTTGCATTTGTGTTTTGTATGTTGTTGTAACGGTTGCTGTGGGTTTACTTATCGATTGCTATTTTTTATTTGTAGCTCACTGTTATTTAATTTTACATATTGTCATTTTGTCATTTGGAGATAGTGAATGGAGCTGTGGAGGTGAGGAAATGGGGTGCCAATTGGTAAAATTGGAACATTGCCGACATGTTCTTCTCTTTGATTTCAATAGATGGGTGACAACAGTGGACGCAGGTAAAAGAATTTGCATCGTGTTTGGGGATAATACCCTTGGACCGAGCACAACAAGAAAATGGTTTCCTCGTTTTAGGGGGCATCGTTGTGACAGTGACTCTCCACGCTGAGAACGGCCTTCGGGGTTTCATGCAATGATCGAAATCATTGTACTCAAGAACTGGCAAATGTTATGAACTGTGATCATTTCATGATCGTGCAACATCTGCAAGCAATGGGGAAAGTTAAAACACCGGGTGTACGTGTACGGCATGTTTACACTAACTTCAGGAAAAGAGAGAATTGGTTGAGCCAAAACAAAGCAGCAGTTTCCCGTATAAAGACCTGCGCGCATCCACAAAAGATAATGTTAATGCATCTGCTGGAACCGCGTCGGTGTGGTGTACTTCGAGTTGTTATCGCAACATTTAACCATCACTGCTCACGTTGTCAGCAACTGAGATGAGCGGATGAGGTAGCGCAGTGATCAGCACAGTGGACGCCCATTCGGGAGGACGACGGTTCAAACCCGCTTCTGGTCGACCTGATTCAGGTTTTCCGTGATTTCTCTAAATCGCTTCAGTCAAACGCTGGGATGGTTCCCTTGAAAGGGCACGGCCGACTTCCTCCCACATCCTTTCCAAATCCTATGGGACCGATGACCTCGCTGTTTGGCCCCCTCCCTCAAATCACCCAACAGCCAACAACTCAGACGTGTTGCAGCGCAGTCCAACAACAACGACCAGGAAGACTGTGTGAAGTGATGTTACTCCTCGATAACGCCCGCTCGCATACTGTTAAGCTGAGGAAAAACACAACACTGGAGTTGAGTTGGGAAGTCATTTCATACTCACCTTATTTACCTGAGATTGAGCCCTTAGATGTTCGACTTCCCCGCTCTCTGTCGAACAACGTCAGATGAAAACGCGCTCCGAACATGGCTCGACATGGTCTTCGCCTCAAAACCACATGACATCTACAGTCACGGGATCTAAAAGTTGACCCAGCGTTGACAGTATGTTGTAAACAGCGAAGAGAATATATTATGAAAAAATTTTCCGTGTGTCTGTTGTTTTTATTAAACCTATGGAAAATCGATACGAACTTATGCACCAACTTAATATTTTGGCAAAATTGTCCAGCAAACTTTGCAGTGCAGAGCGTAGGGGCAAAATGGTGTGAAACGAGCTCTGTAGCGAATAAAAAATCGTAACTACCCAAAGGAGTTCGAACACCAGCTAACAACGCTCTGGGCGTTTTATTTTGCCAACCATGTATTAGAGAATAGACGTAGGGCTGACGTCAAGACATTTCCACGGAAACTGCGCTTGGAATTGTCGAGCAGCTATAAAAGAAAGGGCATACTGCAGAATTCCCCTGACTACCACGTAACACTTTCGGAGCGACACAGTCTTCAGTTGGCGGCGTGCTGAGTAAGGTGAGCGTAGTCCCTGCTGATTCCAAAGATGTCGTAGCCGAACGAAAAGTCGAGAATGTTGCGGCGGTCACCCACAAGATGGCAGCGGAAGAGCGGCAACTGCGGTACGGCTGCCCTGCCCCCTACGTGAACTGCGGGCAAGCCAGCGTCCTTCGGGATTTTCGGCGGTGTTGCGTGACTGAACTTTCAGGAGCATGCGTCGCCGAAGCTTTCAAAAACTTTGCTGTTGCTGCAGAAGTTTGTACCGCTGCTGCCAGATTTTATTCTGTATATGTCTACTTATACACAAAATTATGTCTCTGCGCCTCTGTCTTTTTATTCAAATGCCTCGTACTTATAGAATACTGATTGTTGCTATATATGTGTTTGTATTTCGTTCATGTTTGTGTTCGTTTGCTGTTTATGTACGAAAATATAGGATTTGTATCTGTCTTTCTATTTAGGTCTGTTTTGGCCCTATCATTGGGATTTTTATCTGTTTTTTGAATCTTCGTATTTTTGCACTTTAATGTGAACTTGTGTATACAGGGTTGTCCATTGATCGTGACCCGGCAAATATCTCATGAAATAAGCGTCAAGAAAGAAACTTGTCTAGCTTGAAGGGGAAACCAGATGGCGCTATGGTTGGCCCGCTAGTTGGTGCTGCCATAGGTCAAACGGATATCAACTGCGTTTTTTTTTAAATAGTAACCCCTATTTTTATTACATATTCGTGTATTACGTAAAGAAATATAAATGTGTTAGTTGGACCACTTTTTTCGCTTTGTGATAGATGGAGCTGTAATAGTCACAAACATACGGCTCACAATTTTAGAAGAACAGTTGGTAAAAGGTAAGTTATTTAAATTAAAATACAGAACGTAGGTACATGTACCTTTGTGAACTTATCATTTCTGAGAACGCATGAAGTTACAGCGTAATTACCTGTAAATACCACATTAATGCAATAAATGCTCAAAAAGATGTCCGCCAACCTCAATGCATTTGGCAACACGTGTAACGACATTCCTCTCAACAACGAGTAGTTCGCCTTCCGTAATGTTCGCACATGCATTGACGATGCGCTGACGCATGTTGCCAGGCGTTGTCGGTGGATCACGATGGCAAATATCCTTCGACTTTCCCCACAGAAAGCAATCTGGGGACGTCAGATGACTCTGAGCACTATGCGACTTAACTTCTGAGGTCATCAGTCGCCTAGAACTTAGAACTAATTAAAACTAACTAACTTAAGGACATCACACACATCCATGCCCGAGGCAGGATTCGAACCTGCGAACGTAGCGGTCGCTCGGTTCCAGACTGTAGCGCCTAGAACCGCACGGCCACACCGACCGGCGGACGTCAGATACGGTGAAAGTACGGGCCATGGTATGGTGCTTCGACGACCAATCCACCTATCATGAAATATGTTGTTCAATACCGCTACAACCGCACGCGAGCTACGTGCCGGACATCCATCATGTTGGAAGTACATCGCCATTCTGTCATGCAGTGCAACATCGGTAGAACATTACGTTGGAAATCAGAATACAGTGCACCATTTAGATTGACATTGATAAAATTGGGGCCAATATCCTTCCTCCGATAATGCCGCACCATACATTAGCCCGCCAAGGTCGCTGATGTTCCACTTGTCGCAGCCATAGTGGATTTTCTGTGGTGTCACCGCCAGACACCACACTTGCTAGGTGGTAGCCTTTAAATCGGCCGCGGTCCGTTAGTATACGTCGGATCCGCGTGTCACCACTATCAGTGATTGAAGACCGAGCGCCGCCACACGGCAGGTCTAGTCTAGAGAGACTCCCTAGCACTCACCTTAGTTGTACAGCCGACTTTGCTAGCGATGGTTCACTGTCTACATACGCTCTCATTTGCAGAGATGACAGTTTAGCGTAGCCTTCAGCTACGTCATTTGTTACGACCTAGCAAGGCGCCATATTCAGTTACTATAAGTTCTATCTTCAAGAATGTATTCTGAACAGATAATATTGTGAATCATGTACCGTCAAGAGCGACGTTCATCAATAATGGATTAAAGTTAAGTATCAAACTAATTACATCCGCTTTCTGAATTCTCATTCCTTGTCATGTTCCAGACCTCACGTCAATATACTTCTTCCCTCCTCACGCCAGCCTGCGTGAGCTAAAAGGCGTGCATTTCGGCCTCCACTCGTAACACGGTGTTGACTCTTCTGCTAACACAAAATTTTCCGTTGCCAAGTAGTGCATATTAAGCCGGTTTACGTTACCGCTGTTGGTGAATGACGTTTCGTCGCTAAATAGAACGCGTGCAAAAAATTGTTATCGTCCCGTAATTGCTCTTGTGCCCAGTGGCAGAACTGTACACGACGTTCAAATTCGTCGCCATGCAATTTCTGGTGCATAGAATATGGTACAGGTGCAATCGATGTTGATGTACCATTCTCAACACCGAAGTTTTTGAGATTCCCGATTCTCGCGCAGTTTGTCTGCTACTGATGTGCGGATTAGCCGCGACAGCAGCTAAAACACCTAGTTAGGCATCATCATTTGTTGAAGGTCGTGGCTGACGTTTCACATGTGGCTGAACACTTCCTTTTTCCTTAAATAACGTAACTATCCGGTGAACGGTTCGGACACTTGGATGATGTGATCCAGGATACCGAGCAGCATACATAGCACATGCCCGTTGGGCATTTTGATCACAATAGCCATACATCAACACGATATCGACCTTTTCCGCAATTGGGAAACGGTCCATTTTAACACGGGTAATGTATCACGAAGCAAATACCGTCCGTACTGGCGGAATGTCACGTGATACCACGTACTTATACGTTTGTGATTATTATAGCGCCATCTATCACAAAGCGAAAAAAGTGGTCCAAATACATTCATATTTCTTTACGTTCTATATGAATATGTAATAAAAATTGGGTTTCCCATTTTAAAAAACGCAGTTGATATCCGTTTGACTTACGGCAGCGGCATCTAGCGGGCCAACCATAGAGCCATCTGGCTTCTCCCTTCAAGCTAGATGAGTTTCGTTCATTGTAGTTTTTTCGTTTGATGCTTGTTTCGTGAGATATTTGGCCCGGTCACTGTCAGTGGACCACCCTGTATGTTTTGTATTTGTATTTGTATATGTTATAAGTTCTTTGATATATCTGTGTGCGCATTTTGTATTTATGTTTGCATCTGAATCTGTGTTTCTGGTTTCTATTCCGTACCTCGATTTGTTGTTTTTATTTAATAAAGTTACTCGTGTGTAGTTTGCTAGTCTCCCATGGGGCGTCTCCCCAGGTGGCGGACAGGGGCCTGCCAGATATGGTGGGTGCCAGGCAAACAAAAGTCCTGGGGCGGACCAAAACTAGCGCTAGAGGGAAGATGGACTCATCAGCTGTGGGGGAAGCAAATTCTTTGGTAAAGCAACATACACAATTCAGAATCCTGCTCGTGGACCGTCATCCCATCACTGGCAAACAAACTAGAAGGAAACATTGGAAGTTGGTATTGATGATGACGAAGACTATAATGCTGTATATGATGATAATAAACCTACCACGTGTGAATTTCTTTCTTTCTTTCTGTTATCACTGTAGCTGCAGGCAATATAATTTTCTGAATTCTCGGAATATTCATCACAAACGTTTCTCGACTGAGGCGTGCCGTCGCAAATGCTAAAGATGTCGTATTGGGATGTCTTTTTAACAACATAAGTACGTTTCTTTCAAATGGCCGCTCTCCCCTGCATAATATGCATATCGGCTCCCAGTAAAAGGGACAACTGCCACTCTTTACGCAATCAAAAAATTTCGCTGCCCTGACAACTGAACTGTCCAAGGACGGTAGCATTTATTCAGTGATTATATCGGCTACGTGCTTGAGATAAAATAACCGTGCATTCTTTCATCATTACTACGCAAAGCATATAACTAGGCAAAACAAAACTATTATACCCTTGTCACATTCTTATTTACTTCAAAGCTCCGCGAACCTTCAGCATGTCCAGAAGAGTACATTGCTTTCACCCACTCCTACAGGAAATGTTATTATACAGTTAAATAGAAAACAAGTCGAGTAGTGCCCTAATTAACCTACGGGTACCATATATGCGCGAAAGTCGTGGGAACCCGATCAAAGCAAACGTAAGTATGGCGCAACGATTAACCGCCGTCTCCATAGAGCATGACCTATGCACTATTGAATCCCTACACATATCTGGTAGACATTTCTCCTTCCTACGTGGTGGAGGAACACGATTTCCTCATAAATGACCAACATTCAAGTGTTATTTCTGAGTGGAAAGGCACTGCCTAATCTTTCCTTAATCGGACGTACATGCCGTTACTCCCAGCTACCATATGCAGTTACACTGAAATGCTAACTATTTGCATATTTAATCATGTGGTGCATTTGATGCCGGACTGACATTTATGGTATACCGCCATCATGGTGTTGCAGTTTGAATAGCCAGAATTGAATTTACATCGCTCTAATCTCTTCAAGTTAGTTGTGGAACTGCATTCCTTAAAACATTTCTAGAATAGTGTTTACTATTCCGTCTAGAGTACGTAATAATGCACAACCTGTCATGTATTCTTTTCAACTTTGGACAGCAGTGGAAGGCTGAGTATTACTGGACAATGGTGTGTATCGGACAAGGGTTGTTTCTAAGCTCAGTGCTACTGACAGCACCTGTTGCACTAGTGTATTGTGAACTATGGGCGAACAAATGTTCTCACGCAATTTTGGGCCAAAACAGAAATGCCCTTTCGAGTGGCAACTACTTATATTCGTAGTTACATTTAGAGTGTTATGTTTTGTTTGTAAGTATGTAACCTCACATTTTTGTTGTATACTTAGATGCAACTAATATTATTCACTATTTTATGCTGTGGCAATGCCAGGCCCCAGTAATAACATCAGGAATGTTGAACTGCCACAGCGACATGTTCCGACTGCAACAGGTAAAGAAATTGCGGATTGTACCGGACAACAGATATCACAAAAACTTTAATTTTTACAGTTTCTTCTTCTTTAATAGGCAAATGTGGAGAATGCAGTTTACAAATGAGACAAAACTATCTTGAAGGAAGCCATAGAGAAAGGTAGACATTTTGAAATATTAGTCAGGAAAGCGAGTGAGAAGTATTTAAAAATGGCTATAAGCACTATGGGACTTAACGTCTGAGGTCATCGGTCCTCTAGACTTAGAACTACTTAAACCCAACTAACCTGAGGACATCACACACATCCACGACCGAGACGTGATTCGAACCTTCGACCGTAGCAGCAGCACGGTTCCGGATTGAAGCGCCTATAACCGCTTTTTTTTTCATTTTGTTCGATGTTTTTCGTTGCATTTGACCGGTGCGGATGTTCCATGAGAGCTGTTCCAGTTCAGTGTTGAGCCGTTGACTCAGTTTTTTATTACCGAGGACAGTTAACCCTCTGACCGAACACGCTGGGCTACCGTGCCGGTACCGCTCGGCCACAGCGGTCGGCGTGAAGCATTTAGTTTCAAGAAATATATTACAGCAGTATTGTACATTTTATTACTCACGGTACATCCAGATGGGCCTAGACCGAACAAGGCACACAAAAATGCCTGATTCCTTAAAATCGTGTGACTCTTCATATAATTACGAATTATTAAGTCGTTATGTAATCAGTTACTGTCATTATTGTCATAAGACAAAAATAGGATCATGATTTATTAACAACTTATTAACTTTACATGAGGTGACGGAATTCATGGGGTACCTACGAATATCGTGTTGGATCTCCTTTTGTCGGGAGTAGTGCAGCAGCTCAGCGTAACATGGACTCAAAAGTCGTTGGAAGCGAAATTTTTACCGGTGCACAAACTGACCTCTCGTTTATGACCCATAAAAGTGTGACCTTGAAGAAGGTCATTTGCAACAGTGACCGAAACGTTTGTAGTTTTGCATATTGACAATGCGGTCACTAACCGAGAAACATTTTATTGACTGTGACAATGGCAGTGGAATCCTACGTTTATACTCATTAATAAATCATTACCCATACTAGTCAGAATATTTTCGTTCCTGCTTTGCATGTTTCTATTTAGTTCATTTAAATGAACAAAAATATCGGGAAGACACCCCGATTTAGGTACCCATTCATCACCTGCAAATGAATCCTCATACTTATTCCCCTCAGTACTAAAAATTACAAGTAGGGGAAAGAAGGATAAAGTGGCCACTGCTTATTTGACGTCTTCAACAGTGCTGCCTCCTAACGAGAAGTGGCCAGACTAGCTGTAATCGACATTAATATTGTTCTCAGTAATGTCGAAAAAGGAAGTTTTCACATTTATGTTTATGTGAAATCATTCATGTTTTCCGATCGTTTGATGCAAGGTAAGTCACTCATATTACCTTAGTTGCATCACTTTTATGTAGAGCAATAGGTTTTTGCTATATCACGGTTGCCGCAGTGCCTTTTGGATTACTTTCGTTTCTTTCGATTGTATTGTTTCGCTTGTGAGCCACTGATACAGACATGGCGTTCAGTCGGGAAACTGCCCAATCTACACGTCCAGATAAGTGGCCAAGGTGACCACTTTTCCCAACAGATGGCCACTATTTCCAACAATTCATTTTCAATCTGTTTGTCCCAATCATAATTAGCTAATTCCACGTTTTATGCGTAGTATAAAAACTGAAATTAAAAAATTAGAAATAGTTTTGTGCGCAAAACTAATATCCGTTATGGTGCTTTCTGCAAGGGTTTGCAAGAGCTTCAAGATGCCAAGAAAACACATCCGGAAAACAGAGCAACAAACATAGGACCCTATTGCGATGCAAAATGTAATTCAAGCAGTGAAGAATGATAACATTTCTTTTTCAGCAGCAGCGAAACAATTCAGTAATCCAGGAAGACACTAAAACTAAGAGTTTTAGGGAAGAACAGTAAGAAGGTTATGGCCAGCTTATAGACAGTGTGCAGTGAAGAACAAGAGCAGAAAAATCTTTAATTACAATTTTGAAGTAGAAAAGCAGTATTATGGAACTACAGCGAATGATCTTGGCGACTAGCTTTCCAGCTGGCAGAACATAAGAAAAGTACCACATCGTTTCTATAAAGAGTCTGAAATGGCAGGCAAAGACTGGGTGGTTAAGATGTCGGAGCCCTAACGCTGCTCTCATAAAATCGGCGCTGGATGTGATGAGGACGATGACAGCTTCAAGCACGAATTTTGTACATGACTTAATATTGTTTCTGAGTAGATAAATTTTGAACGAATTAGACTGAAATTTCTCTACTTATGACATCAGGAATTGTCAACTTTTTGTGCCGGCAATGTATTGCAACACGTTTCTTTGTCATTTGTATTATTGTTCTCCTAATAATAATGATCGGTTGAATTAAATTGATAAACCTACCCATTTTTTTAATAATTAAACAATCTAGTTGGGAATGGCGCAAAGGTCTGGCCCCTTTACCCCATTAGGTAGGGAAAAGTGGCCGCGAAGTAAACATTCACAAAAACGTTTGTATGTCCTATAAATATAGTCTTACCTTAGCTATAAATATTAGGTGTGACACCTTACAGTATGTAGATTCGAGATGTATATGCCACAAGCTTAAGTTCATAGCCATGGTTTCATGAAAATTCAATTTCACTTTAAAATCAAACATTCATGTTAACTCTTTACCTCGAGATAACCGTCGTGCTTCCGTATGTAGCAGAATTGTAGTGCACTCTGATCCCAGTTCTTCACACACTTCGTTTAACGCAAAACATTATAAAGCCGCGTAAATTAGGTGCCCGGATTTCATGAAGTCCATGGCTTTTACTACTTCGTCAATCACAATTTCAGAGGAGATGGCAAAGACTTAGTAACAACGACTTCGCGGCGAATGGAGCAATGGTCGGTTCGTAAGTTAGGATGTTGGTTGGGTTTGATTCGAGGAAGGGGACCAAACAGCGGGGTCATTTGTCCCATAGGATTATGGAAGGATGGAGAAGGAAATCTGCCGTGCCCTTTCAAAGGAACCATCCCGGCATTTGCATGAAGCGATTTATGGAAATCACGGAAAACCTAAATATGGACGGCCGGAGCAGGTCTGAAACGTCATCCTCCCGAATGAGAGTCCAGTGTGCTAATACTGCACCATCTCGCTCGGTAGTTACGATGTACTTTGGTACTTACCCACGAATCATTTCACTCGACCTGTTACAGAAGTGACTCCTTCTGTACAAACACAAACGTGACCGTCCCACGTTAATTCATGAAAGAGAAATAATATATATTAGTCACATGAAATATTTCTTCACCTAAAAAAAAAAAAAAAAAAAAAAAACCTGTTTACAATGAGATTCCCTCAACACAACTCTGCTGTTTATCTTGTGTCTCAATATGTCCTTTACGTCACACGACATTCAATAATTCGGCTCCTGATCGTGTCAGCACAGAGAAGAATTTTTGGAATTTCAGTAGCAGCACCTGAACCAAAGACTATTTTAACCATTTCCTTACATGCTGTCATTTAAATGTTTCTGCTAGTGTCTGTGGTTTTGTGGATTTTACGGTAAGTTCGACGACTTCTTTTTGCAAACACGTACCGACGTAGTCAGGAGTTTTATTTTTTTCTATTTTGTTCCAACAATAGACAATATAATTCACTCTTTCACTTAACAGAGAGGAATTTTTGTAGACAAATGTCGTTTCAAATTACTGGGAACTACTGCAGCATTATTGAATTTTTCACTCCAAGCGACATACTCTGGAACTGGTATATTTTGTCACGACTCCAAAATAACCCTTAAGATAAGTAATTATCACTGTACGGCCTTTGAAGTACTTCTTGTTTCTTTTTTCCGGGCTCTATAATTTCATTGCTTGCAGTCGACGACAGACCGCACTATACAATGAACTTTACATTATCGAAAAAAAAAATAGTTTAGTAACACCGTAATAGAAAACACTGGTGTAGCAATCACATTATTCGCCCTACCGCAGAACACAGCTGTGATGAAACTGAATCGAAATACCCAAACAATGGAAAGTCCAGGACGGAATAATAACAGTACTGTTCAGATGAAATACAGTATTGCTGTTCGGAAATATGTGGATCATTTTCTTGGCGAACCAAAAGAACAACAAATGTTAAGAAGCGACTACAAACAGGAACAAATATCAAAACACTGCAATGAAATTCATCTGAAAGGGACATTTTTACTAATCTCCGGAATTTTAGGGAAAAGGACGTATAGCCGGCAGTACACAAAAGATGTGGTGTTACAAGGTACTGTTGCCCCAGTGGCATAGCCGGTGTAGTGGTACAAGCGAGAATAGGCTTAATTAAAGATATGCCTAGCATAACAACAATAATGAGTAAATAAATTACATTTTAATTTATATGAAAACACGTTATCAGCATGTATTACATAATTAAAGAACAAACAAGTCCCTTCTTATTTAAAGTAGAAAGAAATAAGTTACATTTAATTTCTTTAAAAACGTAAAAATTCGAGATGTGTCTAAAACCGAAATACTTTAATTTCCTACAATAATATGTAAATATTCACAACACACCCTTCACTTTGTGGCAGCAGTTTGCAATAGCACACAGTTTGCGGAGCACTGCGTTGGCTGATGGAATTAAACGTTTATGCGGAAAATATAGGGTCGCCATGAAATGTGTTTTGTGAAATTATAAGGCTGCTTTTTTTGTAAACTTTCAGTAATGAACAGGGAAAAGTAACATTCAATCACGTTAAAAATTAGATAGCCAGGTAACGCCTTTGAGCAAAGATGAGTTCTTAAAGCTAGTGCTTAAAGCTAGAGCAGTTGAAAAGAAATCATCGGTTCAGTAAGACAAAAACCAAAGCAGATAAAGCCTTTCATTTTAATTTTATGAAGAGACATGGAGACCTATGGTTTAAGGACAGCATGCAAGGGATATCAGCAAGAAACAAGTTAAAAGCGTCTTTGACGTACTAGGTGATCTGATGAACAAGTTCAAATTTATGGCCACTTACAATCAAATTGAAAGTATTGAGGAAAAAAAAATAGTTTTTTACGTATTACAATTTCACCTCCGAAACAAATTACAAGAATTAAATGACCAAAATGCGAACGTTGGAAAAAATACACAAAAATCAACGAATGTGTATTATTATTACTACAAGTTTTGTACTTCTATTACGTAACGACTCATAGTATTATTTAGTGTAACAAATGCTCCACTACAACATTCAGAAAACATTACAATTTCGAAATATTATTTTCATGCTTCATTCTATGTGCGCATAGTCGTCTCGTTATTTCAGCTACTTGTTGTGTGCAAAGCAGCCTCTGCAGGAGCCGTCAGCTCATATTGACGAGGACGTCAAAGCCGTCGAGGTAATGACCCCGCTATGACGCCCATACGGGCCAGCGACGTGTCCGTAATTAACGATGCCAAGAGCTGGCCACTGGGGTGGGCTTTGGTGGCACGACTGCGGTAGTGGTGGGGCGGAAGTGCAGAGGGAGTGGTGGGGAGCGGGAGGGAGGGAATTCCCCTACTGGCACAGCACAGGCAGGGGCTATTAGGTGTGCTCTGGCGAGCGACCGCAATATCGGCTGTCCCGCGCCAAATTGCTACGTTGGAAGCCGCAGCAGTGATAGTTGTTACTTCAGCACAGCCTTTCGCAAGTACAGGCCATCGGCAATCCGCGGTTTTTTCTTTTCTCCCGCAACAACAACAAGAACGGTAACAGCCCGGTGGAGAATCGGCAATGAACGAAAGCGTTAAACGCGTTGCTGTAGAAATAGGGAGCTATTATCTGGGAGAGGTTGCAATCGCCTGCAACGTACACCTTCCGCTGTGGATTTCACCCTTTCCCTGATAGCGTCGGTAATATCCACAAAGGGGTGTCTCTAGAGAGGATTCGAGGCACACACATACTCAAAAAGCACCTCAGTAGCTATAGATATAAATTAAAGCTCCTGATGCGTTTTTGTATCTGAACGTTTTGGATACACTCAGAAACTACTGCAGGTTTTGATATGGTTTTCAGTAACTGATAGACTGAGTCACAAGGAAGGTTTGTCATTATAATTTATTGCAGCTATGCCAGGCAAGTTGGCTGGACACCTGGGACAGGTCACCAGTTGTTAAATGCTGGATAGTAGTACTTTCTGAGCCACTACGTGCTGTTGTTTCCCATCGCGTTTCATCATTCGCGTTTCGCCGGAGCTACTGGGAATTCGAGAATTCCCGGTGATCCTCGCAACTGCAAATATTTGACGAAACAGGTAGTTGTCCAATGAAATCCATTTGCAAAATAGCAGCAAAAATACTGGAAAAAAATGGTTCAAATGGCTCTAAGCACTATGGGACTTCATTCCCCAAGACTTAGAACTAATTAAACCTAACAAATCTAAGCACATCACACACATCCATGCCCGAGGCAGGATTCGAACCTGCGACCCCAGCAGCAGCGCGGTTCCGGACTAAAGCGCCTAGAACCGATCGGCCACAGCGGCCGGCCCAGGCGAGACGTAAACCTTTGCCTCGTGCAGTCATCATGGTTACTCGAGTGGGCCTTCGAATCCGAAAGCCTTTATCGATGATGTTTTGTTGAATCGTTCATACGCTGACACTTGTTGATGGCCTAGTACTGAAATCTGCAGCAATTTGGGGAAGGGTTGGGCTTCTGCCTCGTTGACCGATTCTCTTCTTGCATTTGAACTAATTTAGACTGATGTTTGTTACTGGATTATTTAACAATGGCAGCAGTGACTAACAACCTGCTGCACTTTGTTGGGAGCGTTTCCTGTGATGTCCAAAAAATGAGGTCTCATGTCAAAGTCACCACAATGGAACCAAAAGCTAAGATAATCACTGCCTGGTGCAGCAACGAATACATACATCAGAGCATGACACTGCTCAAACTCACTCTCTAAGCATCGCCTACAACGGCATCATTGTCTTAGTCTGATCTGGCTGCTAAACTGTATATCGACCTTATAGCCCATTGTATACTGAGAAGAGAGTATCGTTCTGTATTGTGTCATGTGATAAGTTATAGTGTTCAGCGACATTAACAAGTACATTTTGTGTATGATGAAGTATTCGCTCGACCTCACTAGAAGTAAATCTAGGCTTTCTAGGACCCACTACAGTCTTGACACAAATGTCTAAAGTGTCTTTTGTCCAGCATTACATTTCCAAATGCTCAAACTCACTCTCTAAGCATCACCTACAACGGCATCATTGTCTTAGTCTGATCTGGCTGCTGAACTGTATATCGACCTTATAGCCCATTGTATACTGAGAAGAGAGTATCGTTCTGTATTGTGTCATGTGATAAGTTATAGTGTTCAGCGACATTAACAAGTACAGTAATTGATAGACTCGAAAGTGATAGTTTCTAATCCAAGTGTGATTTATCACAGATCACACATGAGGAATTTGGTTTTCTTGTCCAATGAAGGTCCCCATTATGTGCAAGATTTGGAAAGAAACTCGCATCATCATATGGGACAAGATGTCATTATGGTATCTGATTGTGGACATAAACATTTTGGAGTTACATGAATGGAAAGTCGTATCTGGATCGGACCTGGAACTGATCAATGTATACCATGGTCCAAATCACGGTATAAGTAGTGGGGAAAAGCCGATTGTGGTGCATTTTGTTTGTATAGGTTGCATACATTCAGGGGCAAATTATCCAATTCCCCTACCCTTAACCTATTGGTATGATACTGGTTTATGAGCCCCTGCAGTTTCATTTATGACCCCCTGGGATGTATCCAACTTTCACACTTGTGAACTGGCAGGAAAAGATGTAGCCTGTGCTGAGCTGCTGGAGAGGAAGGATGTAATATATTTTTACTTCATTTATTTTTAAGGTTGTTATACCACTTAAGTATCTTACAACTGCCTCTATACTCCACCAAAACCCCACCACAACTTTCTACTATCCCCCCCCTCCCAACAACGCACTTCACCACCCCTCCAGCACCTGACTTTTGATGATTGGGCATGTAGGTATACGTTCACCTAGCTGTGTGCCCTACTCCACTCGAAATTGGTGGCACACTGTCCTACAGCCGTCCCTACTTTTTCCAGTGACCAAGCCTAGAGCTGTGGTGGTTCTCAGATGGGTCTGTGCTTGCAGGACAAAGGCAAAAAATGTGGGTAGTACACTGCTGCCTCGTTGTTAACGACAATGATCTGTTGGAGACTCACAATACCTGCTGGTCCTTCCACTGTTTGCCCCAGAGGCCTCACATTGGTGTATGGGGCTCAACTGAGCAGGTTCACATAGGGTGTTAGAAATTGACGGGAATGCAGCATTCCGCCCTCCACCACCTGTACCGGTCTGTGGGTGCATGAGATGGTGTCTTTATTTATTTTTGTGGATATTATCCTAAAGCAAGTGCCTCCAGCAACTGATGTACATTCGCCCTGCAATTTTCTCTCTGAAACACAATGGTGATAAACTTTAAGGTGATAAAACAACTACCTCGTACACCCAAGAGAACATTGATTCTTTGTAACAAGGCCAGGAATGCGACACTGCTGTATAGTGTGCGCCACAGTACCTCTTGACAAACACCATACTTTTGAGGCTGTTATCGTATAGCTGCTTCCACACTCCACCCCCTTCAGCCACTCCTGCAACTGCCCTGAGCATACGTGTATTAAACTATCACAAATTTCTTGCACCTGTCAACTGCATATAAAATCAATAACACGTTCTAAATGAATTGAAAAGTTCCACTAATTTGGTGTGAAAAATACAGATCGCTGTAGAATACCCTTGATCATTCGAAACATCCATATGAATAAAGGCGAGAATTGCTTCAGGTCAAACTTTTGAACTCTGGAACATCTATGTTATAAGCTGTTGTGTGATAGAAACTTTCATATCTGACATCAGCCTACCTCTTATAAGCAACCAGCTATTAAAAAACACAATTGTGAGGGTAATAAAATAGTTACAGTTCCACGAGAACAGATACAACCAACTTCATTCAGCTTGATGGCCAAATCGGTATAGTTTGGGAGCAAGCCTCACATTTAAAATTATTGTCTGTGGAAGTCTCGTACATATGCTGTCATACACATGGGTATTACATACATTTCAGACATGTGAAATATCAACATAGAACAGTTTTAATGCATGTCATTAAAAAACTCAATCATTTTTACATTCAACAAAAAAGTACAAAGCACATCCCCCCCCCCCTCTCACTCTCTCTCTTGCTCCTCATCCATCAGAGAAAAACTATGAACTGTATTAGCTGCACATTGCCTTCTATTTCAGAACGAGCTGTCCCTTTTCGTGAACCTATATAGGCTATGGTTCCTGAGCAGAATTCTACAAGGTCTCTGTCTCTATGCACTTGTAACAGTTCTTCCATCTTTTACCAACCCTCCTTGCAACAATGCCTCCGATTTAATTTGAACTGACCAGAAGCAGGATGGCATTATATTATGCACTACATTCGACATCTTGTGATGGAACAGAGCGAGCTGAGTTATATATAATTAACACACTCCGATATGTTCTTTTGGGAAAGAGCATAACATGTGTTCCATGCTTGCCCAGTCGACCGACGCCAGAGATATAGACTGGTATTCTTATTCCAGTACAGTAACTGCCTTTCTGCAAAGTCTGTTTTGTACCATTGTACGGAAATAAAACGCATACAGCCGTCCTTATGATCTTATTTATTGTGCAGCTACCATTTTTGGCGCTTCAGTGAGCTACCTTCAGGCCTTAATTGGTGCTGTGGGGGTTGTCACGATCCATATATACACTGGATCAGTGGTCAACATAAATGGTTTATGCAGACTGTGCCGGCCGAAGTGGCCGTGCGGTTAAAGGCGCTGCAGTCTGGAACCGCAAGACCGCTACGGTCGCAGGTTCGAATCCTGCCTCGGGCATGGATGTTTGTGATGTCCTTAGGTTAGTTAGGTTTAACTAGTTCTAAGTTCTAGGGGACTAATGACCTCAGCAGTTGAGTCCCATAGTGCTCAGAGCCATTTATGCAGACTGTCTGTAACTGTGATGTCAGCGCCTGAATCATCCATGGATGTGTGGAGTGCTGACACTTCCGTTAAAGATAAATTTAAAAAAATTGATGTGATAGAGTAGTACAAATGGACTAATTCTTGCCAAGAATAAGTGCTTGTATGGATAGTTCGAAGTTTTGTTTTTTCTTTCTTTGTTTACCGTTTGCAGTTACGATCAGACTATTTACAAAGCTTTTTCTATGTGTAGGCGAATTTATGGTTTTCTTTAATTATCGTTTTTAAAACTATGTGATTAATACAATTTTCACCGATGTTTTCTTCCGATATTGTTTGTTCTGTATGACCGTTTAATCGCTGTTTTTTGTGGATAGGCTCCCCATTTCAAAAACCACGAATAATTCCATCACAGGCAATAAACTCTGAGTTTTAAATGCATCATCAACTCATAGCACTACATTAACATTATTTGCTGAAAAGTCATCACCCTACATTCCTCCATTACCACCTCCTTCCACACAATTCAGGAGATATCACGAAATAAAAACTGAGATGCGTAAAAGCTGCCGCATCATGCATGACATTTTGATTTATTGCTTCTTTGGCACTAACTCAATTTGCGACATTTCGCAGACAGTATCCACATATGCCTCTGAATGTATCTACAATGATATAACCTTTGTGTGACACATAGTTTAGGAGACATGACATTACAAACATTGAGATGCGTGAACAACTGTCGCATCATGCGTGACGTTTTAATTTTTTACTTCTTTACTGCTAGTTCTGATCGTAACATATTTTGCAGACAGTGTCCACATGTATCACTGGATATACTTGCAAAATTATGTCACTGTATGACCCATAGTTCAGGAAACATGACGTCATAAACATTGATCAGTTTGAAAACGAAACCGCAGTGTGAAATTCGGTGGAGGTACAGCTGAAATATGTCAACAAATACGCGTGAAATATGTGAAATATATGCGAAATATATGTGACATGAGTGTACACAGGTAAAGCCACACGTTAAAAGCTCCTCCTAAACACCTGGATCTATTTCAATCAATTTTGCTACATATATTACTTATTATCAGTAAGAAAATAGTGCGGATGAGACGCAGCAACCTTCTATTGAGTTGGGGATGATAATATGTTGAAAATTGTGGATGAGGAGAGATGGATATATAGAGGAGGGAGGCGGACACAGATAGGATGACGATGATGAGGAGGGGGAGGAGGAGGAGGAGATGGACAAAGAGAGGGGGGAGAAAGAGGTATACAAGGAAAGGGAAGAAGAGGTGGAAAGAGAGATGGGGCAGAGGACTAGACCAGGAAAAGCGTTGAGGTGGAGATGGGCTGAGGGAGGACCAGTGAAACAGCAGATGAGGAGATGTACAGATAGAGGGGAGAGAAGGAGGTAGACAGCAAAAAAGGAGACTGGCAGAGGGTGAAGGGAGGAGGGCATGAACAATGAGAGGTGGAGGAGGAGATTAACAGGGAGAACGGAGAGAGGAGATCAACAGGGTGAGAGGAAGTACGAAATGGACAAAGAGAAAACGAATGAGGAGATGGACAGGCAGAGGGGTTGTGGAGGTGATGGACAGGAGGGGGGGGAGAAGCAAACTTGTGGAAAGACAGAGGAGGAGCACACAGACAGTGACATGGGCCAGGAGGAAATGGACTTGTAGAAGATTGGGATAGATACATATGCTGGCAATGCTGGATACCCAGCTATATGAGAATAAAGCGAAGGGAGACGAAAGTAATGCGAAGTATCAGAAATGAGGTAATGTCGACCATCATGTAGACTTGGAAACAAAATAATACGTGATGGACGAAGCAAGAAGAATATAAAAGACAGACTAGCAGAGACAAAGAAAATATAGAGTTATTGTTATTTAAGGTATCTGAAGTACATAAAACTTGATCAAGCTAAATAATAAAGAATATAAGAGAAGTGTTATATGGACTTACAGAGCGATATAAACTGATGCTTCTCCTATCGGAAAATCGGCATACCTCTGGCTAAAATGAACAAATTTGTTTCCTGTGGATTTGGCCGCTTGAATGTCACGTATTCTCGCGCATTCTTCACCATATATTGACAGTGCTTGAACAACTTTACCAGTATGACAACACCTGCAATAATGCAAAGCCTTTATTTATTTTCTCTGATAACTGTGTAATTATCGTAGCAGTCATGTAAAATAGTGTTCGGAAATTACCGTTACAGACTTACAGAGGGGAGTGAGTACATAGTTGCCCGCATCTCGTGGTCGTGCGGTAGCGTTCTCGCTTCCCACGCCCGGGTTCCCGGGTTCGATTCCCGGCGGGGTCAGGGATTTTCTCTGCCTCGTGACGGCTGGGTGTTGTGTGCTGTCCTTAGGTTAGTTAGGTTTAAGTAGTTCTAAGTTCTAGGGGACTTATGACCACAGAAGTTGAGTCCCATAGTGCTCAGAGCCATTTGAACCATTTGAGTACATAGTATTTTGAAACCCATGTCCGGAATCGTACCGTTTCCGTTATACAACGGTTTCGGTTCAGATGTGTAACGCGTCCACGTCTGATGAGGAAAAGAGAAAGTCTCAGATTTGCTTGTTCTAGTGGCCGGCCGTTGTGGCCGTGCGGTTCTAGGCGCTTCAGTCTGGTACCGCGTGACCGCTACGGTCGCAGGTTCGAATCCTGCCTCGGGCATGCATGTATGTGATGTCCTTAGGTTAGTTAGGTTTAAGTAGTTCTAAGTCTAGGGGACTGATGACCACAGCAGTTGAGTCCCATAGTGCTCAGAGCCATTTGAACCATTTTTTTTTGCTTGTTCTAGTATGCAATAGGATGACATGTACTACGTCAGACGGTCACCTGACGTTGCTTGATGGTAAAGTTTCATTTACGAGACTCCTGTAGAGACAGAGGAAGATCTGCTGGCACAAGTTCTCGCCGCTGCACTAGAAAATGAACAGATATCAGGTGGGATGGAGAGTGTGTACCGACGCTTTTGTAATGCATCAGTACTGTTCTGTAAGTACGGTTTGCTGGGTTCTGTTTTGTTTTAGAATAGTGGAAACACGTAACGTTTAAGTGTAAATAAAAACAAATGTACTTGAGTGATGAATGGATGTTTCGTTATGTTTCCTTCCGAGTTTTTGCCTAACAACTGCAGTGCTTCAGGCCTAATTCTATTCCTCCAACAGAAGTGGACGAGTTAAACATCTGAATTGAAACTGTCATAGAATCCAAATGGTGCGTTTCGGGACATGGGTTCCTATTCAAAATATTATGTACTCACTCACCTTTACAAACCCGAGAAGTTTGTAACAGGAATGTCCGAACACTCTGTACGTTTTATTGATGTATCAACTCCCCTCAGAAATTACGTTTGCCCTTTGAAACTTCCTCGCAGATTAAAACTGTGTCCCGGACCGAGACTCGAACTCGGGACCTTTGCCTTTCGCGGGCAAGTGCTCTACCATCTGATCTACCCAAGCACGACTCACGCCCCGTCCTCACAGCTTTACTTCTGCCAGTATCTCGTCTCCTACCTTCCAGACTTTACAGAAGCTCTCCTGCGACATTGCAGAACTAGCACTCCTGAAAGAAAGGACATTGCGGAGACATGGCTTAGCCACAGTCTGGGGGATGTTTCCAGAATGAGATTTTCACTCTGCAGCGGAGTGTGCGCTGATATGAAACTTCCTGGCAGTCGCCAAACAAGGATGCGACGATCATAATGCTGTAAACAGAACCTGGATTCATCCGAAAAAATGACGTTTTGCGATTCGTGCACCCATGTTCGTCGTTGAGTACACCACCGCAGACGCTCCTGTCTGTGTTGGAGCGTCAAGGGTAAACTCAACCATGGTATCAGAGTTGATAGTCCATGCTGCTGCAAACGTCGTAGAACTGTTCGTGCGGATGGTTGTTGTCTTGTAAACGTCCCCATCTGTTGACTCAGAGATCGACACGTGGCTGCACGATCCGTTACAGCCATGCGGATAAGATGCCTGTCGTCTCGACTGCTAGTGATACGAGGCCGTTGGGATCCAGCACGTCGTTCCGTATTACCCTCCTGAACCCACCGATTCCATATTCTGCTAACAGTCATTGGATCTCCACCAACGCGAGCAGCAATGTCGCGATACGATAAACTGCAATCGCGATAGGTTACAATCCGACCTTTATCAAAGTCGGAAACGTGATAGTACGCATTTCTCCTCCTTACACGAGGCAGTACATCAACGTTTCACCAGGCAACGCCGGTCAACTTCTGTTTGTGTATGAGAAATCGGTTGGAAACTTTCCTCATGTCAGCACGTTGTAGGTGTTGCAACCGGCGCCAAACTTGTGTGAATGCTCTGAAAAGCTAATCATTTGCGTATCACAGCCTCGTCTTCCTGTCGGTTAAATTTCGAGTCTTTAGCACGTCATTTTCCTGTGTAGCATTTTTAATAGCCAGTAGTGTAGTATTCGCTCTACACTGGCTCGAGTACCGATAGTTTAATAATAGCCATTCTGTACATTGGCAAATCCGTCAGCCTAGTAGCTACATTGGCAGTTGGCGACATGGGCAGAAAAACAAATCTGCGGTGTCAGAACAGCAGAAAGATTATGGCAAGAAAGTAAACTACAACGTAATATTCGGAAGCGGCTAGTGGCAGCGAAACGCACGTTGAGAGTGGTCATACAATACCAACAATATGAGCAGAGAGGATAGCGCTGAGGTTGCATCATCCTGGATAGCCAGCCATTAAAACCAACAATCGCACAAATAGCTAGAGTCGCTAGCGTTACCGGCGAGCACCTCGCTGCGCTATCCATGTCACTCTTGACAAAAACGGCAGTCCACATTCCATTCGCCCATGACTGTTAATGACAGCACACACTGTAAGGTGAAACAGACAACTCTACATCCCCGGCCGGCCGAGGTGGCCGAGTGGTTCTAGGCGCTAGAGTCTGGAACCGCGCGACCGCTACGGTCGCAGATTCAAATTCTGCCTCGGGCATGGATGTGTGTGATGTACTTAGGTTAGTTAGGTATAAGTAGTTCTAAATTCTAGGGGACTGACGACCTCAGAAGTTAAGACCCATAGTGCTCAGAGCCATCCACATCCCCAAACCCTTCCACAACAGGAAACCAATTACAGTAAACTGTGGTGTCACCGCAAGACACCACACTTGCTAGGTGGTAGCTTAAATCGGCCGCGGTCCATTAGTACATGTCGGACCCGCGTGTCGCCACTGTCAGGATCGCCGACCGAGCGCCACCACAAGGCAGGTCTCGAGATACGTACTAGCACTCGCCCCAGTTGTACGGACGACATTGCTAGCGACTACACGTACGAAGCTTTCTCTCATTTGCCGAGAGACCGTTAGAATAGCCTTCAGCTAAGTCCATGGCTACGACCTAGCAAGGCGCCATTTGTACCATTGCATGTATCTCAAGATAGTCTCACTTGTATCATCCAGAATGCTGTATACCAAAGGACAATATAAAAGTTAAGTGTTCTAGTAGCTACGTTCTTTTCTTTATCACATTCATTACGAATCCTGTTCCAGACTTAACGCCAGACGGCGTGAGTTGACGCGTGCCCTTTCGGCTACTTCACTGTGGACTGGCTGCCTTGTCAGTCCACTACATTGGCGACGAGTCTCAAAAGGGACTTTAGCGTTCGTATTGTATTAATTTGCTTGTGTCATGGCTTTGCCACATTCTCCAGATGTACTGTCCGAATTTTATCGCTTGCAGAATCAGCAGACGCAGGCGTTACTGGATGCCCTTGGACAGCTAGTCCAGGGTCAACGTGCGCTGCAAAACGATGCGGCCGCCGCCGCTTCATCGCTACCGCAGCCACACCATGCTGTTGCACCTCAATTTAGGCCCTACGAGGCGGCTAACGAGACATGGCCGGAATGGTCCCGACAATTTGGATTTCATCTCGCCGACTACAGAATTCAAGGTAATGAGCGGCAGCCGTTTTTGCTTTCGTGTATAGGTGTGTCCACCTACCGTGTGATAGTGAAATTGCTTCCCCGGCGCGACGAAGCGACTCTGTCATACGAAGAAATTTTGTCTGCTTTAGATGCCTATTTCAAGGAAACAGTAAATGTCGTTGCAAAAAGGTATACGTTCTTTCGTACAAAACGTACGGCCGGTCAGACTAATAGGGAGTGGGTTGCAACATTGCAAGGACTTACTAGGGATTGTGCATTTGAATGTGACTGTGGACTCCCTTATTCAGATACTATGGTGCGTGATGCAATAGCACAGAACGTTTCTGATGTTCGCATACGGGAACAGATTTTGAAACTCGTTAATTCCTCCCTTCAACAAGTTATAGACATATTGGATAGGCAAGACACACTTGACTTTGCTCAGGAATCATTTGCAGCTTCGCCAGCCGTGTGTCACATTAACCGGCCCGCCGGGCCCGCTGCACGGAACGCTAACCTGCCCTCGCGCACGTCCCCGCAGCCACGTGTCCCGCGCAAGCAAGCAAATGCAGTGAAATCATGCCCGCGGTGTGCAACTAGACATTCGCGTGAGAATTGCCCGTCACGCCAGGCTATTTGCTTTTACTGTAATAAGAAAGGACATGTTCAAAGTGTTTGCCAGAAAAAGCTCAGATCAGACACTCACAACCATTCCAGGCCCTTTGCTTCGCGCCGGAATCGAACCAAGGACAATCAGGCTCGTGGACCTTCGCCCATGGACATTCATGTAGTTAATTCCACTCCGCCCAGTGTTCCTCTAGCTAACAGTGACTGTGTTCGTCCCACAAAAAGTGTGCGTCAACGTCGACGGAAATCCCGTCACGTCGCACGTGATTCTGTTCCAGTGTCTGTTCAAGTTGCACAAAACAGTCGCTCTTGTCGTCAGCAGGACAATAAACTTTTTGTAGATTTGGACTTTGCCGGACAAGTGATACCGTTCCAGCTCGATACCGGAGCTGCGGTTTCATTGGTCAATCACGAAACGTACAAACAACTGGGCAAACCGCCATTGCGTGCCGCCCATGTTCAGCTCAGTAGTTATTCGGGACAACAGATCCCTGTATTAGGACAGTGCACTCTTCTTGCAACGTACACGGGACAAACAAAACTTGTGTCTTTTTACGTCCTTCGTTCTTCTTCTGCAGTGAACTTGTTTGGTTTAGATTTATTTCAATTGTTTAACATGTCTATAGTCAATCAGGTCCTATCAGTGAACGAGACTGTGCCTTCAGACAGTGTTTCTCGTCTATGTGAAGAATTTGCAGACATTTTTGCACCGGGCCTTGGTTGCGCTGAGAACTATGAAGCACAATTGGAACTGACAGTGAACGCGCAACCGCAATTTTTCCGAGCGCGCGATGTTCCCCACGCATTGCGTGAGGCGGTAGCGAGAACATTCAATGAATTAGAATCGCAAGGTGTGATTGAACGTGTGCAGACTATTGTTTCCGACACTGGCCCACAATTCCTGTCTGCAGAATTTCAGTCATTCTGCACGGCCAATGGTATTCAACATCTGACATCCGCGCCGTTTTCGCCTCAGTCAAACGGTGCCGCGGGACGATTGGTCCGGACTTTCAAGTCACAGATGTTGAATTTGAAAGAGTCGCATTCTTGGGAGGATGCATTGTTGCTCTTTTTGTCTTCGTATCGCTCTCAGCCCCGCAATGGTCGCTCGCCGGCTGAGTTGCTCCACGGTCGTCCTCATCGAACCTTGGTGTCTTTGCTGCATCCGCCGCATCAGGTTCCTGTGCAGCAGCAGACTCCTGCTTTTGCTCCTGGCGACGTTGTCTTCTATCGCAACTATCGAGGTTCACGGCGTTGGCTCGCAGTGCGCATTCTTCGCTGCCTCGGCCGCGCGATGTATTTGGTTTTGGGGGCCTCTGGTGAGGTGCGTCGGCATCTCAATCAGCTGCGCCTCTGTCGTCGCCTGGGTTCTGCTGCTCCCCGTCTGCTTTCAGCGACGGTGCCGTCCGGTCAGCGCCCTGGGGACCCATCTACTGGCTCGCCTCATCCCCAGGTGTTACCGACGCTGCCTTCCATATTGCCTCATGGCGCCATGCCGCCGCCGCCGCCGCCTGTTCTCCCGCCGGCGCCGCCCGCAGTGGACGCTTCGCTGCAGCCGCCCAGCGCCTCCCTGGGTCACGCGCCGCCGATCGCTTCCCGTGACCAGCTGTCCTCCGCCATGGAACTCTTGCCCGCTCCGACCACATGGAGGTCGACCCTTCGGCCCCTCCTGTCTCATTACGGGCGCATACATCGCATGTTGACGTGCACCCTGGACTAGGTTTTCAGGCGTTTCCTAGCTCCCCTCGGACCGAATGGCAGGGTGCGGGTGGCACAGCCTCGCCTGTTGTTAGGCTCCCCACCTCATCGCATACGTCAACATGGGGTCCTCCCCACGGCGGGCGGAAGCCTTATCACACGACCGTTCGCCGATTTGCGGGGGAGGAATGTGGTGTCACCGCAAGACACCACACTTGCTAGGTGGTAACTTAAATCGGCCGCGGTCCATTAGTACATGTCGGACCCGCGTGTCGCCACTGTCAGGATCGCAGACCGAGCGCCACCACAAGGCAGGTCTCGAGATACGTACTAGCACTCGCCCCAGTTGTACGGACTACATTGCTAGCGACTACACGTACGAAGCTTTCTCTCATTTGCCGAGAGACCGTTAGAATAGCCTTCAGCTAAGTCCATGGCTACGACCTAGCAAGGCGCCATTTGTACCATTGCATGTATCTCAAGATAGTCTCACTTGTATCATCCAGAATGCTGTATACCAAAGGACAATATAAAAGTTAAGTGTTCTAGTAGCTACGTTCTTTTCTTTATCACATTCATTACGAATCCTGTTCCAGACTTAACGCCAGACAGCGTGAGTTGACGCGTGCCCTTTCGGCTACTTCACTGTGGACTGGCTGCCTTGTCAGTCCACTACATAAACATTCCCACAACTTCCGTCACAGGAGAGCAATAATATAAATAGTTTTAGTATTGCCACATAATGTCTTGCTCAGGAGTCACGACAAAATACAGTGGACCCTAGAGAAGAACATAAACTAGCACGCCCAGAAGATGGCTGCTGTAGACGTGACCAATAAGTCGATTTTATCCAAAGATAACTATTTTATGAGAGGAAGTCAAATGAAAATCAAACCCAAACATCAGCCACAGCGTGACCGTGGAATGATTATATTCAAAAACAATCATCACATGCCTTAAGGCAACCATCTCACCTGGAGACGAGATGATCATTTCGTGTTTCGTAGAACGCGGCCGGTTGCTGACGGATCCACAACCGCATCCACTTCCTCGTCCAACTGGAACCGGGCTGTACGTAGGATGTTTTAGTGTTTCCCTTCTAAATCGCCAAAGCACAGCCTTTGTACGATTGGCACTGTGGGGGATGGCGTTATCGTGCAACAGGATGATTGCGTCCGACAGCATTAATGGGCACTTTGAATTTATGTCTGATGAAAAACGGCAAAGTCAGCAGTAGAAACATCCTACAACTGCCCCAGCAAAGAAATCCGAAGCTGTTCAAGAAGTTCTGCTAAGATCATGATGAAGTTCTTATTCGACTGCAGGGGCCCTCGTCGAGTTTCTCGGGCATGGAATCACGATCAATGCGTAGCCCTATGAAGACCCCTTGCAACGTGCCATAATGCCAAAACGATCTGAAATGCTGCCGGAATGAACCATCTTGTTGCACGATAACGCCCGCGCCTACGCTGCCAATCGGACGAAGGCTACGCACGAGAGATTTAGTTCGAAAACGCTGCAACATCCTCCGTACAGTCCGGATCTTTCGCCTTGCGATTTTCACATTTTTGTCGCCTGAAGAAAGACGTGCGTTGACCGCGGTTTCAGTCGGACGATGAAGTGTAGGAGTAGGTGTGGTTGTGGATCCGCCAATGGCCAACAGCGTTCCAGGAAAGAATTGTTGTCTCGTCTCCCAGTGGGGTAAATATCTTAACGCGTGTGGTGATTACTTTTGAATAGGGCCATGGTCATGTTATCTGATGCACGGTTTTCATCTGACTGCGTCTCATGTACGGGGTGTTCAAAAAGTCTCTCCGCAATGCTGTATGATTGTTAGCCCCGCATGCCGCATGCCTCATGCCGCAGTGAATATACCGAAATGAATCTCAGTGAAATACAATTTATTAATTTATTGAATATTCATTTTTACTTACAAATTTTAACATTAAATGTTGAAAGTGTCCGCCCTGTTTTTGAATACACAATTCAATTCGTCTAATCATGTTTTCAAACACAAGCTGTAACATTTCTTCTGTAACAGAAGCAGTGAAAGTGGATATTGCAGTTTTCGATGGACGGTTTTTATAGACAGTTGCTTTCGCTGCACCCCAGAAGAAAACGTCAGGTGGTGTTAGGTAAGGCGATCGTGGAGGCCAAAGTCCCTGTGAAATATGCGATCACCAAAAACATCAGCCAGCAGTGACATTGAAACGCGAGCTGTATGCAGGGTTGCACCATCTTGTTGAAAATAACCGTTCACTATTTCACTTACCACAAGTTCTCTTACGAATGGGTACAGAATATCACTGCAGTATCGTTGTGCATATATTGTTTCTCTGAAAATTATGGGACACACAATCCGACATCTAGAAATTGCAATCCAAACTCCTATTTTCACAGAATGAAGTGGTTCCTCATCAATACACAATGGATTTGCAGTGCTGCACATACGAGCATTTTGCTAGTTCATGTATCCGGATAAATGACACCACGCCACATCGTTGAAAAACGTTTCATTAAGAACATCCCTTCTGTTTTGTTGAACGAAATTTTTGAACCATTGACAATCATTCAGTCTCTTTCCATAATCAATATTTTTCAGTTCTTGCACGACTGTCACTTTGTATTGGAAAGGTTCTGATTTTTTCCTTACAGCTGTGTGGGCAGTTCCGACAGTTACATCGATTTCCTGGGCGAGTTTTCTTACTTACTTGTTCGGACTCATGGAAATTCTATCGGAAATACCGAGTAGTTTATCTTCAGACAATACGCTAGGACGACCACTTCTCGGTTCATCTGTCACTGAACCCGTACTTCGAAATTTGTTAGTCAAATCTCGCACAGAATCGCGATGTGGTAGTGTTGTCTCCGGGAAAACTGAATTAAATGTTTGACGAACTGCAACTGGGTAATTACCGTCAACTTTGAACACTTGTTCGACTAAAAACACACGTTCTTCAATGTTTAGCATTTTAACAGTGACAAAACGAAACCAACCAACAAAGTAACTAAACTTAAACGTTCACGTCAACACGAAACGACGCTCACTAACGATATAAGTGACGCTGGCTGAGATAAACGAAACACTGGAATGTTCGGAGAGTCTACTTGGGAAGTAACCCAGCCAGGCGAACAATCATACGGCACAGCGGAGAGACCTTTTGAACACACCTTAGTGTGACACTGATATACTACCGGAATATGTTATCTGACTCTGGCCACAGAAGTTTACACACATGTACACAAGTGTAGTCCAAATATACCTGGTGATTCTGAGCGAAGCAGTTTAACAAATGAGACACTGAAAGTAATAGAAGAGCATTACTGCTTAGGCAACAAAATAAGACGATGACAGAAGTATACTCGGCACGAAATGCAGAATGGCACAAGTAAAAAAGAAATTTTCTGACAAAGAGAAGTGTTAATATCAGTGATCAATTCAAGTCAAAACGATCTGAAATACTGCCGAAATGAATGTCTTGTTGCACAATAACGCCGGCGCCTACACTGAAAATAATTGTTGACGGCATAGTCTTACGCAGAGGCGAAACGTTGACAGTAAACAGTAGAGAAGAGGAGACCACAGGAACTTTTTAAATGTGCAACTACAGAAGAATTCTGAAGATAAGATGAACAGATGGAATAACTAATGAAGAACTATGAATCGAATCGAGGAGGGAAAAAGTACGTGACGCCAGTTTCACTAAAATAAAGGATAGGCCGACAGGGCACATCCTGAGGCATCATTGTAGCTTCAGTTTGATAACTGAGGTAAATGTACGCTGATGGGGGGTAAAAATTATAGAGGAAACAGTTTCAAGTGGATACAAAGATGAAGTATTTGCACATGACCAACTAGAATGGAGAGCAGTCACAAAACGATCTTCCGCCTGAAGACTTCCGTAACAACAATCACTAAAATGGTAAACTTTGTAATGTTCGGAAGTTAGTGACTTTCTAGTGTCAGTTATAATTTAGTTAACAGGGAGTGAGAGTGCGAATAATCTGTTCAAAAAATGTTCAAATATGTGTGAAATCTCATGGGACTTAACTGCTGATGTCATCAGTCCCTAAGCTTACATACAACTTAACCTAAATTATCCTAAGGACAAACACACACACCCATGCCCGAGAGAGGACTCGAACCTCCGCCGGGACCAGCCGCACAGTCCATGACTACAGCGCCTGAGACCGCTCGGCTAATCCCGCGCGGCCGAATAATCTGTACTAGCTAAAGTTCTTACGTAATGTAATTGAAAGATCTAGTCGATTTAATCAAATTAACGTAAATCTTAGATGTCTTCCATGCGGCTGTAGTACCGATTTGGAAACATGCAATGAATCCTGGAATAGACCATTACCGTGAAAATAGTGCCTCGCGGAGAGGCCGTGCAGTTAAATGCGCCATGTGACGGATTTCGCGGCCCCTCGGGCATGGGTGTGTGTGTTATTAGCATGGTTGGTTGGTTGGTTTGGGGAAGGAGACCAGACAGCGAGGTCATCGGTCTCATCGGATTAGGGAAGGAAGTCGGCCGCGCCCTTTGAAAGGAACCATCCCGGCATTTGCCTGGAGCGATTTAGGGAAATCACGGAAAACCTAAATCAGGATGGCCGGACCCGGGATTGAACCGTCGTCCTCCCGAATGCGAGTCCAGTGTCTAACCACTGCGCCACCTCGCTCGGTCTATTAGCATGAGTCAGTTTAAGTTAGTTTAAGTAGTATGTAAGACTAGGGACCGATGACCTCAGCAGTTTGACACACAGTTGATCATTTTTTTGAAAATAGTAAAATAGCAAGGAAGAACTGTGACTCTGCAGCTGTCTGCCAAAGTTCGTCGGGATATGATGCGAAATTCCCCAAGTTAAACTGTCGCCTGTGACAGTGAAAATTTTGTGACCTAATGACTTAAACGCCTATCTCCGTGTACCGAGCGTATTAGTTCTGGGTGCCAAAGGTTAACGAAGCGTGACGCTAATTACTGGAGGCTTACGGGGCGGACTGCGCTAGTGTGCAGGCAAATTTCATTGGGCGCGCTCGCACGGTCGCCACCTGGCGGTGACGTCACGCGGCCGGTGCAGTTTATATATTTACGACGCGGCCCTGGGCGGCGCTGTTGGCCAGAGGGATCAATGGCTGGAGGCACGCCACGTCGCGCGGGAGCGCGTGCTCGCGGCGACCTCTCCAGAGCACGCACTAATCTGGCGCCACTTCCTGCCGTTTGGATTAGAAAATGTGGCCCACGATTCAGTAAACGAAAAAACATCGGCTCCTCTGTGATACGAATGACGGACGCCAAATTCTCTGCATCAAAAGTGTCTTCTTATTTAGTCGAGTGCCTGATTACTCGAGTGCTTGAGCAAATGAAAAGTTAGTAACTGCCGTATTACAATCATACCTCAACATGTAATGCAAATTTATGCCGTTTAAAATCGCAATACTTGAAGAACTCACCCGACAAAATATTAGTCAGAGGACACTGGTTGCTTTAGGATGCTGCAGATCAAGGCTCAACAACTCGCTGACATTGAGCGTGAGCACTCATGCCCTCTCAAGATCTGGTCCAAGAGGTGTGGTGCGGGGTAAGAGAAGGGAATTGAGCGCGCGTTACGTCGTCGTGATCATACTGGAGACGCACCGACTATGAAGGGGCCACTTTTGACAGCTATCCAATTTAATGGCAGGAATGGGGAGTCGGTATTGTGTCAAAATTAAGGTTTTCGAAGTACCGTAGGCTACCATAGATTATCATAAGTAGGCTAGACTAAGATAGTTTTCCCTGTAGTCTTGATCATTTAAGACCATAACCGCATTAACTGTACGTTATGTGTGTTCCACACCTATTAGGTGTTACCTCATTTCGATCGCTTTGTTTGCATATGTGATCTGTGTTACTTGATTGCCCTAGGAACCGGAAGCGGTAGCTGCCTAGAAACTGAGAAAAGATATACAAAGGACTGCATAACCTGTCGAACATTTCTCTTCTACATGGTTGTAATCTTACCCATTATTTAAAAATAAACGTTACTGTAGCAATATGGAAATTGTCAGTAGCTATGTAATTCAGATTTTTCCAAAAATTGTTGATTTGTAATGTGAAAGATTGGTATATTGTAGTAAAACTAAAAAAAACATGGAAACAAAGATTTGTGTTGTACAGCTAGAAAACGCAATTTTCTCAAAGGTAAAAACTATAAAAAAATGAAAAAACTCAAAACTAAAACATATCAAACACGCTCCAATACTTCGTCGAACGTAATATGATCATGATAATGATGTTTGGCTTGTGGGGCGCTCAACTGCGCGGTCATCAGCGCCCTTACAAAGTCCCAATTTTTACAAAGTCCAGTTTTTACACAATCCAACCTAGCCACTATCACGAATGATAATAATGATGATGATGATGATTATGATGGAGTGATGAGGACAACACAAACATCCAATCCCCGGGCAGAGAAAATCCCCAACTTGGCCGAAAATTGATCCCAGGACCCCATGATCCAGAGGCAACTCTTGAACGTAATATAAAATGTTTTTTTCTGTCATGTATAAACAACTTTAACAATAATAGCAGGAAACTCTTGCCTTTGATCATACGGAAGAACACTCTTCTGAGTACAAGGTAACAAAATAATTATAGACTACAGACTTTCTGTGTTAGTGCACGTAAACTGTAGGCGCATCAAAAGTAATTGCTTTGGTTACATAAAATAACAGAAGTTACCGAGTAACTAATTTTTATTACTTATAAAATGCAATTTATATTTTGTAAGGACATAAAATTCACAATGCTCTAACACTGAACGATGTGCAGTTCTAATTATGTACAAAAGAAAAAAACAAAAAACTAAGAGAAGATCCAGCACCCAGTCTCTTTCTCAGACATTCATTTATGTTCCTTCCCCTACAAATGCGACCAATATTACCGATAATCCTATCATTTCCTACATTTATATACTGTACCAAACCTACGGAACCATAGAGCGCAACTTTAGTTAACAGCGATATTGTTTTCTCATTGCAGTCTACAGGGAGAGAAATATCATCTTTCACATAAAAAGATGGGTTCGTAAAATGGGATTGTATCATATAGCAGAGATTACTTTCAAGAAATTAAATTTACGACGTCACTAAATGTCACACCACGTCAAAGAATAAGTAAACAGAAATGATAAAGGGCATGAGGGTGTACAAGAGGTTCTGAAACGTAGAAGAGAGCTCTCCGAAGAGGAACAAGAAGAGGACGAAAATAAAGTGAGTGTACCGTTCATGTGCGCTACGAGACTACTACTTTTAGTACGTTCCTTGCGCCCTTTCACGGATGGTGATTTATTAAAAGAATGCTTGTGAAACATCCCCTTAGAAAAATTATAAATGACTGTGCTGGTAAATTTCTACGTTATTTGATACTAAGACAGCTGAGTAAAACTTAACCTACTCAGACAGTTCTCTCTTTACTTATTCTGATCATCAATAAACTGACACACAATATTTTTTTAGCGCAACGCAGTCTGACTTTCACTAATCCCTACAAAAGAATGGCCCTGACTGACAATAACCTATACCTTTCATTAATCACTTACCTCACAAAAATCTTCGTTACTCGAACTACGGCAATACAGCGAGCGCCCATACTGCCAGCTAAATAAAAGATTCTAGCTACTGAAGGCACTAACTGCTGTTAAGCATAGTTAGCAAATGAAAGATTTTGATAGAGAACAAACAATGTATTTACCTTAATAGTGTTAAAAATCATCATATATATATATATATATATATATATATCAATTCATGACGTCCATCTTAACAAATTTCCTTTTTCTGGCGGACACACGTGTAGGTCGTCCGCTTAGAGTAACCTCTCAAAACTCTGCCATCTCTCTTTCCACATGTACCACTCCTGGTGGCTCACCTCCAACTGCCCAACGCTACGCGCTGCTCACATCCAACTGCCCAGCCGGCCGCGGTGGCCGAGCGCTTCTAAGTGCTTCAGTCCGGATCCGCGCGACTGCTACGGTCGCAGGTTCGAATCCTGCCTCGGACATGGATGTGTGTGATGTCCTTAGGTCAGTTAGGCTTAAGTCGTTCGAAGTTCTAGGGGACTGATGACCTCAGATGTTAAGTCCCATAATGCTCAAAGGCATTCGAACGAACTGCCCACAAGCGAATATACCACCAATGAGTCCAGCCAGCCACAGACTGCACACAGCACAGTCAGTGATTTCCATACAGAGCGCTACGTGGTGTTACCAACATAAAAACCTAAACAGCCTACTTACACTTGATAGTCGCACCTGAACATTTGTTTCCACTTTGGGTAGAGGAGATTCACGTGCTCCCGTTATAAAATCTAACAATGATGTCTGCCACGCAGGTTATGGCACACGACGTTCTGAGTAAACTTGCAAAATCTTTGCAAAGAGTTTGTTGGACATTCTTTAGCTTTATATGAAAGAGTAGACGTCACAAGCATTCAAACGGATGTAAAATTTATTAGCAGTGAACAAGAAAGTGTAGCAAATGTACGTTTGTCATGGCCTTTATTAGTTTATGTGTCTACAGACGGAGCGCCAGTCATGTTCTGAAACAAATCAAGGAACGTACAGCAACTGCAAGGGAAAATGTAAAAGCTTACGGTACCCGATTCGCAGCTCGAAGTAACTGACCTACAATAAAAAGGAAATTTTAAAGACATTCTAGATTTTTCCAAGCATTTCCCTTAGGACTGATCTCCTCGTTTACGTAACTCTCCACACACTGTTCCCTGTGACAGTGCAAGGGAGGTGGTGCAGATCTGGTGCCAGGCGGTCGTGTGACCATTTACAGCTCGTGTAAATGGTGGCAGTGAAGTGGTACGTATATGCTTGGCATTCGTGTGCAATCAGCGCTACAAGATGAGTCAACGTTTGTGAAATTCCTGGCTTACGTACTCATCATAACTTTCTCCAAGATTCTTTCCTCAGAACAGTAAAGTGTGCAGCATTACGCATATGATGTAATCAGTGGTATGAGATACCAGTAGCAGTTGATGCCTTTCTCGACGGAGAAGATCGCCAGAGTAGTAGTCTACCATTGTGATTGGCTGAAACTTGTAATAACAGCGCACCAAATTTGTTGAACATTCTGGTATAGACATCTCTAAACAGCGAGATATTGTCTACTAGTTTAGAGAGTCAGAATTACAATTAAAACTGACAACATATGCTAAATGAAAAGGACAGACGAAGCTCTCCGGGTGTCTGCGGAGTTCCGCCTAGATGGGGCTCGTGATCGACGTTGCAGCGCCGCCAAACCAGTCGGGAAGGGCAGTCGTGGATGACAGAAGTGTTGTCTGGTATGGTCGCTCAAATCTTAATTCTGTGCAGGACTAGTGATCTAGAGCGTTCTAAGAACGTGCAAAATGTATAAATGTGTTAGTAAGATGTGACTTGTTCAAAAGAAAATGGATTAAGTTTCTAACTTCTCATGTTCTGCTTCAATAAATACGAGTGACATATCTAACTGTGAATGAAGTAGTAATTTATGTAACATCAGCTCCTCGCAAGCAGTTCATTACATCCTCATGCAACGGATATACGACCTAAATGCTGCTGTATCTTTAGAAAGCATCTTTAGAAGACTACAGGTTGGTTAAAATTAACAGAACTCTATGCATCTCTCAGAACTTCTTACAATCCATGGTGGTATGGCACAAAAAAATGACAAGGACAACTACCAGCTGGGGCTTTCATGTCCTTTAGGCGCGGTTTCCCGCGTATTCAACATCCTCAACTGCAGTAAGTTGCTTTTTTAATACATTTTAAAGTTCTGTTTGAGTGTGTTTTGGATTTTTAGCGATTAGACTGTTTACTTACCTCCGAACATTTCGTCGACAGTATTCCGATAAATTTTATTTTTATCTTATATGAGACCGCAATTTTTTTTTTTTTTTATTCTGACCACGGCGTTTTCGTGCTGACGGATTTGTATGCATGAAGTCCCACGTGCTTTAACACCATACTTTACTAGGAATTTGTTTTATTTTTTTCTTGCTAGTCCAGTTTTGCTAAGTCGCAGTCAGCCATTTATATGAAAGATTGTATTTTTTTCTCGTAGGCCAATCTGAAGATCTCTTGTATGAGGCGAAACGTATCATTGAAGGACATATAAAATAAAACATCTAGATCAGCAACCATCTCTCTCATCAACGCATTTCACTCAGGGTGGTGAAACCAACTAGGCACCTCGCATGTAATGCATTCACAGAACAAACAGGATTATTAACACATACCCTGTGATAACTCATAAGTGGATGACATAATTCATTTTTAAACTAATCATATTATCTAACGCCATACATGGAGACTTGCCAGAATGGCAGAAAGGAGCCATCGTGTGTAGACGTATTAATGACAAACCCGTGAGTGAATTTCATCGAACCGCCGGTCGCTGTGGCCGAGCGGTTCTAGGCGCTTCAGTCCGGAACCGTGCTGCTGCTGCGGTCGCAGGTTCGGATCCTGCCTTGGGTATAGATGTGTGTGATGTCCTAAGGTTAGTTAGGTTTAAGTAGTTCTAAGGCTAGGGGACTGATGACCTCAGATGTAAAGTCCCATAGTGCTTGGAGCCATTTGAACCACTTTTTTTTAATTTCATCGATATGTTTGTGCAGAACGCAGTCTGTGTTCATCTTGTCTACAAGGAATGGTGTAACACTCTTGGACGTATACAATGGCGTGATAACGGTGGTTGGTAAAAGAGCACAACCTACGGGAAGTTGTGTCGCGCCTTATGGACGACAATCGTTTTTAAACCCGACAGTAATTGCCACTGTCCAGAATGCAGGTAGTTTCCGAGTGAGCTTAACAAAGGGAACTGCGGGCAGTAGACGTCGGGTAATACGCAAAACGTCGTTGTTCACAGTGACATATACAGCTGCACGTCAACAATGTCTCAAGTAATATACAAAGTCCTGTCACATTAATGTGACTACCGTCTATGTCGACGTCAACGTGCAGTAACTACGCACAGACGGCGTGTGCCAGCATTAGCAGTGGAGGGTATATGAAGCGTTTTGGAGGGATGCAGAGAACAATGGAGTCGTTTTCGTAATGCGAAAACAGAGTGATTTATCTGCCGTGCAAAAGAGAATGATCAGTGGTTCAAATGGTTCAAATGGCTCTGAGCACTATAGGACTTCACATCTGAGGTCATCAGTGCCCTAGAACGTAGAACTACTTAAACCTAAATAACCTAAGGACATCACAAACATCCATGCCCGAGGCAGGATTCGAACCTGCGACGCTAGCAGTCACGCGGTTCTAGACTGAAACACGTAGAACCGCTCGGCCACAGCGGCCGGCAAACGATCACTGGCTTTCGGGCGACGGGTGGAAGCATTTCCAAAATAACTGAGTTTGTCAGCTGTTCAATACCGCCTTCATTAAAGTATATAGTGCATGCCAAAATGGCGCTGTCCAAAACCGGCACCGAAGCAATGGTGGCGCACCACGAGCCATATATAACTGGGGTGAAAGACGGGTTGCGGAAATATTTAGGAGGAATAGACGTGCAACTGTTGAGCAGTTGACTGCCCAGAAGAACCAAGAGGATACCAACACTGTCTGATAAACGATCGTTCAGCGAACATTGCTCTGTATGGACCTGCGCTGCAGCAGGGACCTGGTTCATGTACCCATAATGACGTCTATTCATCGTCGGCGAAAGCTGGAATTTAGACGCTAGTACGACAACTGAAGGACCACTGAGTGGCGACAGGTGCTCTTTACATATGAGTCACCTTTTATGCGTCATCGGACAGGTGGCTGTTGGCGTTTATGGTGTGAAATGTCTGAAAGCAAATACCCTGCAACAAACATCGGGATGGTCCCGGCCGGAGCACAGAGCGTTACGGTACGCCGAATGACTCTGTGGTATTCCAGGGCGATCACGTCATTCTAGAAAGCCCGTAATATCTCTGACTTGGAGTATTTTATCTGTGGCGATCAAGCTCTTTGGCCAAGATAACAGAGCGCCCGCAGGCGGCGGCCATGTTGTCGTGGGTCTTAGTTATACTAGGCCCATGACGCTGGAAAATTCGTCAACACAACTATGCTACTATCCTTGAGGAGCACATTCACCACAAGGTGCACTTCGTTTTTTCTCCTTTTTTTTTTGGTCTACAGTCTACTGACTGGTTTGATGTGGCCCACCACGAATTCCTTTCCTGTGCTAACCTCCTCTTCATCTCAGAGTAGCACTTGCAACCTAAGTCCTCGATTATTTGCTTCACGTATTCCAATCTCTGTCTTCCTCTACAATTTTTGCCCTCTACAGCTCCCTCTAGTACCATGGAAGTCATTCCCTCATGTCTTAGCAGATGTCCTATCATTCTGTCCCTTCTCCTTATCAGTGTTTTCCACATATTCCTTTCCTCTCCGATTCTGCATAGAACCTCCTCATTCCTTACCTTATCAGTCCACCTAATTTTCAACATTCGTCTATAGCACCACATCTCAAATGCTTCGATTCTGTTCTGTTCCGGTTCTCCCACAGTCCATGTTTCACTACCATACAATGCTGTACTCCAGACGTACATCCTCAGAAATTTCTTCCTCAAATTAAGGCCGGTATTTGATATTAGTAGACTTCTCTTGGCCAGAAATGCCTTTTTTGCCATAGCGAGTATGCTTTTGATGTCCTCCTTGCTCCATCCGTCATTGGCTATTTTACGGCCTAGGTAGCAGAATTCCTTAACTTCATTGACTTCGTGACCATCAATCCTGATGTTAAGTTTCTCGCTGTTCTCATTTCTACTACTTCTCATTACCTTCGTCGTTCTCCGATTTACTCTCAAACCATACTGTGTAGTCATTAGACTGTTCATTCCGTTTAGCAGATCATTTAATTCTTCTTCACTTTCACTCAGGATAGCAATGTCATCAGCGAATCATATCATTGATATCCTTTCACCTTGTATTTCAATTCCTCTCCTGAACCTTTCTTTTATTTCCATCATTGCTTCCTCGATGTACAGATTGAAGAGTAGGGGCGAAAGGCTACAGCCTTGTCTTACACCCTTCTTAATACGAGCACTTCGTTCTTGATCGTCCACTCTTATTATTCCCTCTTCATTGTTGTACATATTGTATATGACCCGTCTCTCCCTATAACTTACCCCTACTTTTTTCAGAATCTCGAACAGCTTGCACCTTTTTATATTGTCGAACGCTTTTTCCAGGTCGAAAAATCCTATGAAAGTGTCTTGATTTTTCTTTAGCCTTGCTTCCATTATTAGCCGTAACGTCAGAATTGCCTCTCTCGTCCCTTTACTTTTCCTAAAGCCAAACTGATCGTCATCTAGCGCATTCTCAATTTTCTTTTCCATTCCTCTGTATATTATTCTTGTAAGCAGCATCGATGCATGAGCTGTTAAGCTGATTGTGCGATAATTCTCGCACTTGTCAGCTCTTGCCGTCTTCGGAATTGTGTGGATGATGCTTTTCCGAAAGTCAGATGGTATGTCGCCAGACTCATATATTCTACACAACATCGTGAATAGTCGTTTTGTTGCCACTTCCCCCAATGATTTTAGAAATTCTGATGGAATGTTTATCCCTTCTGCCTAATTTGACCGTAAGTCCTCCAAAGCTCTTTTAAATTCCGATTCTAATACTGGATCCCCTATCTCTTCTAAATGGACTCCTGTTTCTTCTTCTATCACATCAGACAAATCTTTACCCTCATAGAGGCTTTCAATGTATTCTTTCCACCTATCTGCTCTCTCCTCTGCATTTAACAGTGGAATTCCAGTTGCACTCTTAATGTTACCACCGTTGCTTTTAATGTCACCAAAGGTTGTTTTGACTTTCCTGTATGCTGAGTCTGTCCTTCCGACAATCATATCTTTTTCGATGTCTTCACATTTTTCCTGCAGCCATTTAGTCTTAGCTTCCCTGCACTTCCAATTTATTTCATTCCTCAGCGACTTGTATTTCTGTATTCCTGATTTTCCCGGATCATGTTTGTACTTCCTCCTTTCATCAATCAACTGAAGTATTTCGTCTGTTACCCATGGTTTCTTCGCAGCTTCCTTCTTTGTACCTATGTTTTCCTTCCCAACTTCTGTGATGGCCCTTTTTAGAGACGTCCATTCCTCTTCAACTGTACTGTCTACTGCGCTATATCTTATTGCTGTATCTATAGCGTTAGAGAACTTCAAACGTATCTTGTCATTCCTTAGTTCTTCTGTATCCCACTTCTTTGCGTATTGATTCTTCCTGACTAATGTCTTGAACTTCAGCCTACTCTTCATCACTACTATATTGTGATCTGAGTCTATATCTGCTCCCGGCCTTTTCCAAGTATACCTCCTCCTCTTGTGATTCCTGAACAGGGTTTTCGCTATTACTAGCTGAAACTTGTTACAGAACTCAATTAGTCTTTCTCCTCTTTCATTCCTGTAACCTTTTCTTCTACTCCTTCCCCTACAACTGCATTCCAGTCGCCCATGACTGTTAGATTTTCGTCCCTCTTTACATACTGCATTACTCTTTCAATATCCTCATACACTTTCTCTATCTGTTCATCTTCAGCTTGCGACGTCGGCATGTATACCTGAACTATCGTTGTCGGTGTTGGTCTGCTGTCGATTCTGATTAGAAGAACCCGGTCACTGAACTGTTCACAGTAACACACCCTCTGCCCTACCTTCCTATTCATAACGAATCCTACACCTGTTATACCATTTTCTGCTGCTGTTGATATTACCCGATACTCATCTGACCAGAAATCCTTGTCTTCCTTCCACTTCACTTCACTGACCCCTACTATATCTAGATTGAGCCTTTGCATTTCCCTTTTCAGATTTTCTAGTTTCCCTACGACGCTCAAGCTTCTGACATTCCACGCCCCGACTCGTAGAACGTTATCCTTTCGTTGATTATTGAATCTTTTTCTCATGGTAACCTCCCCCTTGGCAGTCCCCTCCCGGAGATCCGAATGGGGGACTATTCCGGAATCTTTTGCCAATGTAGAGATCATCACGATACTTCTTCAATTACGCGCCACATGTCCTGTGGATACACGTTACGTGTCTTTAATGCAGTGGTTTCCATTGCCTTCTGCATCCTCATGCCGTTGATCATTGCTGATTCTTCCGCCTTTAGGGGCAATTTCCCACCCATAGGACAAGAGAGTGCCCTGAAGCTCTATCCGCTCCTCCGCCCTCTTTGACAAGGCCGTTGGCAGAATGAGGCTGACTTCTTATGCCGGAAGTCTTCGGCCGCCAATGCTGATTATTTATCAAAATTTAGGCAGCGGCGGGGATCGAACCCTGGACCGAAGACGTTTTGATTATGAAACAAAGACGCTACCACTAGACCACGGGTCAGAACTCCATACGACGGCATATATGAGCAGGACAATTAAGGTACAGCTCAAAGTATGCTTTCGTGATTCCAAGAGCACCAGGATGAGTTTAACGTACTCCATTGGTCACCAAACTCCCTGAATCTAAACCCAATTGAGAATTGGTGGGATCACCTCGCTCGGGCTGTTCGCATGATGGATCCCCAACTGAGAAACCTAGATAATTTGGCCATACCACTAAGGTCTACATGGCTCCACATTCCTGTCGGTACCTTCTAGAACGTCAATGACTCTTGTCCTCCGGTCTCGCAGCGGTCCACGCAGTGAAAGATGGTTATTCAGGCTTTTGGAAGGAGATCATACTAATACGACTGGAGTAGAAAGAAGGCAAAAGTTGACTTAAGGTGTGTGGTCCGATATGCGTCGATCGTACCTCTTCTCAGTGACGTATGGCGTCGTGTGCATCTACGGAAGGCTGAGGCACTTACCCCACCGCGTGTTGGGTGTATGATGATGAAGCAGGACGTTTATTTGAGTATTACTGGTTATCAAGAACTGCCCTACGTTACACACCGATCATCCTGAACTTTATGACTACCTAGCTAATAGTCGGTATGTCCACATTGTCACGGATAATAGCGGCGACGTGTCATGGCATGGAAGCAACGAGGCCTTGGTAGGTCGCTGGGTGGAGCGGGCAGCACATCTGCGCACGCAAGTCACTTAATTCCGATAAATTCCGGGGAGGGGGGCGATGAACTCTGAAGTCACGATCAATCACATCCCACATGTGTTGAGTGGGGTTCAAATTGTTGCTAGTTATAGGACCACCACATCAATTGAAACTTGCCACTGTAGGCCTCGAACACAACATCAGGTTCCTGACCTGTGTATTTGGAGCGTTATCTTACTGAAAAATACCATTACCATTGGAAAACGTGGTCGTCATAAAGGGGCATACGTGGTCAGCAACCACCTTGGCCTTCATGGTGCCTTGCACGAGCTCCACTGGACCCATGGATTCCGACGCGTATGTTCTCTAGAGCATAAAGGAGCCGCACCAGCTTGTCTCCATCCCGCAGTACATGTGTCAAGAAGCTGTTCCCCTGGAAGACGTCAGATTAGCGCCCTCCTATTGCCATGATTGAAAAGGTATCGGGATTCATGAGACAATGCAACGCTCTTTCACTGCGTCAACGTCCAGTGACAATGGTCATACCCCCATTTCAGCCATAGTTGCCAATGTCGTGATGCCCGCATCTCGTGGTCGTGCGGTAGCGTTCTCGCTTCCCACGCCCGGGTTCCCGGGTTCGATTCCCGGCGGGGTCAGGGATTTTCTCTGCCTCGTGATGGCTGGGTGTTGTGTGCTGTCCTTAGGTTAGTTAGGTTTAAGTAGTTATAAGTTCTAGGGGACTTATGACCACAGCAGTTGAGTCCCATAGTGCTCAGAGCCATTTGAACCAATGTCGTGATGTTAACAATGGCTCATGCATAGGTAATCGGCTGCAGGGGCTCATCATTAGAAGTGTTCGGTGCAATATTTCTTCAGACACACTTTTAATCTGCCCACCACTAAAGTCTGATGTTAGTTCTACCACAGTTCGCCGCCTGTCCTGTTTTACTACTCTGACCAGCCTACGATGTCTTCGATCTGTGAGGAGGGACGGCGGCCAACCCCGCAGCGTCTGGACGTAGTTTCACCTTGTTGTCACACGTTGAAGACACTCACAACACTCCTCAAATACCCGACAAGTTGTGCAGTTTGCGAAATGCTCGTGTCGAGCATCCAGGCCATCACAGTCTGCCCTTGGTCAAACTCGGACCGATTGGGCGTCTTCCTCATTCTACACACGGACGGCACACTCACTCCTACTACATACACAGTGTGTGTCTGATTGACAGTCATTTCTCGCCAGGTGACGCTTCAATCGCTGCTCGACGGGTGACGGTGCTATCTTCTACATCTGCATGTTCAGTTTGTTATGGACGTTCCCCTTTTCCTAGCTGACAACAGCAGGGTTCACAGAACTGCACGCTTTCGTTCCTGTTTTGACAAGCACATAATCACACTTCGACTGATCTTATACATCGCCCGATATTAATCTCCTGAAAAAATGTAGGACAATGTGGAAAAGCGAGTGAAACGTAATATACAACATCACAGCAATCTTGTAGAGGGAAAGGACAGGTTTCACGTATCTGCTCTTCCAGGGGGCCACATTACCTCCCCTCCTTTAAGAAGTTCCTTTGGCCGAAGGAAATATCTCTGTCGCAGTTTTGTCCACTTCTTGTTGTTGGAAACAACAGTGTGCTGCATTTGAATATATGGAAAGCCCTTTAACAAGAAACAGTGCATTTCTGGAGAAGGAATCACATATTGGGTCTAACAAGAAGAACTTTACAAATATCAAAGCACATATTGATTTATTAGTTTAACTTACAGACATGCTCTTCGTGTCATTTCCTAACAAACTATGTCAAGTTTTTAACTTTGTACCCAAAAAGATCCAACGTCACTTCTGTTCGTTAGGCACCACACATCCCGTCTACAGTCGATTTCTTACCCTACTCACTGCAGCTTCTCAGCTATGACTTGTTCAGGTGGGAGACAGATTCTGTTTCGGAGCTCTGTCAGAGAAGCCGGCAAGGGTGGAACAAACACGGTATCCTTGATGTATACCCAAAAGAAAAATTCAAGAGTCCAGGTGAAATAAGGCCGTGCAATTGGCAAATCTCGGCCCATTCAATTATCTGGAAAGTAGGCACTCTCAGACGTCGGAGAGGTAATGTGGCAGTGCGCTATCTTACATGAACTGTACGCTGCATTCTTGGTCATCAACGTCAGTATGAAGGATTAAAACATTTTCCAGCATACCTAAGTACATTGTTTTACTGATACTTTTCTTTTGGAAAAAGAAAGATCGGTGAACTTTGCTCTTGCTCACTGCACAAAACACATTTAGTCTGGGATGTCAAGTTTAGGTTCCAGTGTTTTTCGAGGATTTTCACTGCCTCAAATCATACAGCTCTGTTTGCTAACTTTACCACCTTAAATTTAATATTTCCAATGAAATCTTCATCTTCATGCAAGCGATGTACAATTTCTACTCGCAAAGGTCCTTACGAACGATAATATCAATGTCCTTTAGTTCTTGCTCCACTGTAAACCTGTATGGTTTGAGATGCAACAGTTGTCTTAGGACACGCGAAGCAAACAGTTATACCTGGACGCCCAGGTCTCGAGAAGAAAGATGGGCGATTTTGTATGTCTGTTCATAAAGCTTTGTCTCAATTGCTCTACGACGTCGTCATAAGCACGGGGCGACCTGAAGATTTGTTATGTTTTACCGTACAGCCCGTTCCAAAAAATCACTTATGTCACATGTTATAGGTCTACTGGAAGGATCTTTATCACACTCTCTACGAAAATTGCGTTGCACAGTTGTTTTCAATTTAGATTCTTGAAACTAAAGCACACAACAAGCCAAGTAGGGATTGGAAAACGCAACCATCCATGCAGTAAGTGACACTAACGCATGCGATGGTGTAATTCTGTGCCAGAGTACCATGTCAGTCAAAACTTGATCTATTTTACTTCAAGACGACACAGAGACTAAGCCAGTATCTCATGTAAATAAGTTTGAACGAATTTTCAAAGTATAGAGACTTTTTTGATACATCTGTAATATAGGCATGTCCTGAAATTCATGCATATCCTGAAGTAAGTTGACCTGGACTTATTGGTTCCTTATTCTCTCAGACGTTGCCTCTCACAGTTTGTACCCATTGTGAGACATGGCGCCTTATATCGCTCCTGTCTAGATCCTGTGTGTCGGAAGAATGACTCTTGCGTGCACAGTGACATATGGTCTGCAGCGAGTTCAATCGAGTACGTAGTTCTGATTTTCATCTGCTAGACGACAGTAGCGGACAGGACTAAACAGAAAGAATTACAATGTAGTTAAGAATTTTGACCGCCAGAGTCCACTAGTACACAGAGATATTCAAGAAACAGGTCAAGAGAATGTTTTTGTGAATTGTTCTGTTAATTTCTTGTACGTCTTTTCATTTATGTTTGAACAGTTTAGTATATGCTTTTAATAGAGTGAATGATTCGTGAATGTGGTCTAAAAGAAATACGTAGATCATTGTTCTACTGATGAACGCTGTACGAACTAGTGTGAGAAAGTTTTAAGGCAGCGTGATTCCAGACGATGGGGAGTTTGGTATCATAGTATGTTAAGTAAGTTTACGGTAAAAGGAAAGCAAATCAGAGTGAAAGTGAAAATAGTTAATAATGTAAATTATAAACAAAATATCATAATGTTAAATATGTATTTTCTGGAAAAAGTAAAGCTCGCAAGTGTGTTATTTGTTGATTGGTTATTCAAGAAAAGCGCGGACTAAAGCGGGAGAATAATGTTTTTCTATTGGCCTTAAAGAAAACTGACCAATCCGATCGGAGTATTCTTCGCGCGTCTTTTCTCATGGAGAGAGAGATTGCTTACAACAGTCTAAAGGAGTCGGAGCCCAGTCTTTCAATGGCACGGTCGTGTGTAGTATGAGTTCCGAAGGAAGTTATAATTTGCCGGTTTTAGTTGTGCTACATGTTTCAAAAGCGTTTTAAATTGAAAGCATATTTATTTCGGTGTGTTTCTTAGAAAGTACGAATTTTTTAACTAATTTTTTATATGAGGAAAGACAGTAATTCCGCGTGGCATATTGAGCAGACTGGTGACTCCAAACATGAGTGCATTAGACACCGATAAACTTAGTAGTATGGCAAGCATTTCCATTTAAGAACAATCCATGCTTAGTGCTGTTCAGATTTCGGGAAATACGTTACTATAAACTTTGCTAACGTGAACGAAAGGGTTTGTGCATGACTGTATTAAGATTAGCACGGGTTTGGCAATGAACCTATACATTATGAAGATTCGGAATATACCGAAGTTTTGCCCAAGTGTTTCCCCCTTTCATTCAAAATTAAAACCTTTTCCCGATTCTTGGAATAGTTGCGTTGTATGCAGCCTGGTGTGAGTTGCAGTACGGTAGGTTTCTGCTCGGCTTTCCTATTGGCGACCTGCTGCAACGAGATGAAAATAACCGCGCCGCCGCAATTGTTCTCTCTTTACTTCTGTGACAACTGGGAACTGTTAACGATCAGATGGACTGATCGAGTACGTGTCTAACAAAGTATCAAAGTCACTAAATGATTAGAAACATACTGCAGTGTAATGTTACTCTTTCTTAGATCTATAGTTGAAGGAAATGGAGAAAAAGTACCACAGATGCAAGTGAAATTATGAGTGCGTAGGCAAAGAAGTAAAAGACGAAGCCAGCGAGGGGTTGGGGAGGGTAGCTCCCCCACTCGCCCACCACCTCCATCCCTGCTGCCCCTGCAAATCGAAGTGGAGACTGTCCCACTGTACAGTTAGACGAACAGACGAATCAGTGTAGTGCCATTTCCTTCTGGGTGAGCACTACAGACTTAATAAATCTGAAGAAGTGCATTGTTCCATAAGTCTTCAGTCTATACTCCGAATTACTTCATTGTGCACCACCGGTTCCGGGGAACGGGAATTCTCAAGCGCATCTAAGGCAACAATGTGAATGCATCGTCCTCGGCTCGTCAAAAATTGTACAGGGCACGGCTGTCAACGTTCATCATCTCGAAATCCTTAGCTATAAATCGCGCTATTTGATGCTTTTTCATAGAACTGACCCATTCGTATGACATTAACAATATGCCCATGTGGAACAATATCCTCTTTCAAATTCAGTACCAATTTGAGTATATATAGTAACTTGTAATATAAGCTGACTTGTGGCCAGATTAGCAGAACACATTTATCTTGAAATCTCAAAATTATTTTCTCATTCCTTGCGAAACAAATATGAGATCCCAACCCTCCTCGCACTCAGTTCCTGGCATGCTCTTGAACGTTATGGCACGTCATGAACAGTGAGAACTTGCGGGAGCTATACTGAAACGAAGAGTGCAGCTGGCAAGACAGGGGAATGAAGAACTCCATCAAACCAACTTTCGCACTGTGTGAACTGCAGTTGGCTCAAGAGCAGAGAGAAACTGATACACAAAACAGAGTGGCCACCTGCATGGACATTCTTGCAATGATTAATCCAGAACCACTGTTTCTCAAATTGCTGATGTAGTTGACTGGAACTGTTAATAAGCAAAATATCCGGGATTGTCGTAAGCAATATTCACCATCTTTGCAGAAAAGCCCCATGAGAATCCAAAAGGTGTGGTGTGGTTTTGTGTGCAAAATGTAGCAGAATTTCTTCAATCCATAATAGCCGGCAATAGGGGAGTTGGATAATAACTGGTTTCATCATGGTAGGGCAATGGCTCATGCAGCACACCAAAGTATGTCTATACTCCAACAAACGTTTCCAAAAATGTGCGATATCCCACTCTGAAGATGTGACGTGGTCATTGTTGTGTCTAGGAATCCTGCATGCTCGTTTCACTAGACAAACAACCAAAAAACTCGTATTAATGAGTTTTATTACAAACATGACAATTACAATACTCAACTTTGGTAGATGCATCGCAAACAAAAGGCGCCATACGAAACTATCAGCCTTCTTCAGAATAGACAAACACAAGTCTGTGCTATGTAGAGATTGCTAATGATACAGTATGATGTGTCGGCTAAAGAAGTGGCTAACATTGAAGCTGCTATCAAAGTGGGCTGCCACCAATCGCTTATGTCCTCTTCACCTAGGCGCCGCTACTGTTGCGTTGTCATCCTGGAGGGAGGTCGGTCAGTGTGCCATTGGCTGTCCTCTTCTCACTGCCTTCTCTTCTCTATCGTTCCCGGCCGCGTGGGATCATCCGAGCGGTCTATGGTGCTTCAGTCATGGACTGTGCGGCTGGTCCCGGCGGAGGTTCGAGTCCTCCCTTGGGCATGGGTGCGTGTGTTTTTCCTTAGGATAATTTTGGTTTAGTATTGTGTAAGGTTTTTTTATTTTATTTTATTTTTTTTTTTTTCGTTCCAAGCTGGCGTGCCGGCGCTGACTTTAAGCGATAACAGACATACTGACTGCCAAATTTCACATATCTGGATTACATCCTCTGCGCTTATGTACATCTACATCTACTTTTACACCATACTCAGCAAGCCAGCTACCAGTGTGGGGCGAAGAATACTTCTGGCCCAACCAACTGACACCCCTTCCCTGTTCCATCCTCAAGAATGGCGCGTGGGACAATGATTTCCATTAGACTCTGTATTAGCTCTTATTTCTCGGATTTTCTCGCTGTGGTCATTTCAGACGAAGTAATGTGTTGTCTGACTGTTACCGGACACTGCAAATTAGAAATTATAAATGTAAATCTCTCCATGATGCACAACGCCTCTTTTGTAACATCTGCTAATGGAATATGTTGCGTATTTCAATAACGCTCTCTCGCTGACTAACGATCCCGTGACGAAAAGCGCCGCTCTTCATTGGATTTTCTCTATCCCTTCTATCAGTCCTATGTGACAAGGATCCCAGATTGACGAACAACACTCAAGAAGTGCCTGTACAAGCGCCTTGCAAGCCACTTCCTTAATGGGCGAGCCAATTTCCCTTAAGATTCTCGCTATGCCTCTCGGACTGTGATCTACATTTCCTTTGTTTTATGTGGTCAGTCGCTCTGGATAGTTACTCCTATATTTCTATATTTTTAACGATATATACTGTTTTCAGCAATACGTCATCAATGATGTAGTTGAACAGTAATGGATTTCTTTTCCTATGTGTGCGCGACGTGAAGGACAGGGTCTTTGGAAGTCGTCGGCAAACAGTTAACGAATTTTCCATTCGTCGTTCCTCAGGATCTGTTATGGCAAGTTACGAAAGTCTTCTTCGCAATGCCCTCAGCTGTGCATTCAAACAAACGAGAACGCACTGGGGGAAGTTATTTTGAAGATCAGCCCATATGTCTTACGTATTGTACTAATCGCCAATTTACGGACTTGTCTCTCGGTTGTTTTTGTTATCTTTTTACGTTGGTAGTTACAGTATACGCCACCTATTATTTAGTCTGGAGGCTGACAAAGGTCGCAGTTCTCAGAAACTGCTGCGACGGCTACTTCCTCTCTTTTCGCAACCAGTTCCTTACGCCCCACTGAGCATGCGCGAGCCGGCGCCCTCGTTATCCCGCGCAGCAGAGCGCGCCGTCTTTCCCCAGACTCCGGGGCTTCCCGCCCCGGCTGCAGCGCATGCACCGGATCTGCTGCAAACTCCTCCCGGAAGCACGTGGCTCCGCGGCGCGCCTGCCGGTATCGATTTCCCGGCGCCAGAACAGATGAGGCGCGGCTGCAAACACCTGCCGCGCCAACAATGGCAACAGCTGGCTGCCGCCCGCCATAATAAGCCGACTGCTTTCAGTGCCGTCAACAATGGGCCGCGCGGCGCCGCAGGCGGCGGCTTCGCCTGAGTCTGCGCGCACGCAGCCGACTCGAGCCGAGTCGACTCCGCGATCGATGGCTCGCTCTTCGAGTCTCGTCGCGACTTTGGTCCGTTCCACGTTTCTTCGCGAGAGCCTCTTTCCTGTAGCTATAGGAGCCACCTTCACACTTTCTCAAAAGACTAGGTCCACTAGGGTACGCTCTTCAGTGCTGCTAAACGAGCTGTTTTACAACTAACTCTGGCTTCTTTTTAATACCATTTCTCTGGCAAGTGGGTAATTGAGTTGGGGTCCGGAATTATGGCTTTTTTTCGCAATCATTTGGATTCCTTTCTAGCTTTGTTCCTTGACAGGAGTAAAGCATTAAAATCTATTTTCATTAAATGAAAACTATTTCCATTGATTTTAAAACTCGCTTTATTTTATTAGGTCGGACTAAAGTTATATTGGAGTGTGTTCTGCGCTCAACAGGATAGGTGTACACAAGACGAAACACAATTACGAAAAATAAATGACTGATGGCCTCCTTGAAGACGCTGTTGCAGCATAGCATAATACCGTAACTTCACAATAATGAAGGAAGCTGTTCTAAGCAACGTAGAATTTGATTTATACAGGGTGAATCAGAAGTCGTACGCTTCGTAACTGCAGAATCTATTCAGTGCAGGAGTTTGCAAAGTATAAGGAATAATGTGATATTACAGTGCAGATATTGTGAAGTTCCTCTTGTTAGCACGTAACAGAGGAATTGTTTCTAGCCGGCCTGGGTGGCCGAGCGGTTCACGGCGCTACAGTCTGGAACCGCTACGGTCGCAGGTTCGAATCCAGCCTCGGGCATGGATGTGTGTGATGTCCTTAGGTTAGTTAGGTTTAAGTAGTTCGAAGTTCTAGGGGACTGATGACAGCTGTTAAGTCCCATAGTGCTCAGAGCCATTTGAACTAAGCCAATTGTTTCTATTGTTATTGTGCGAAAATGTAGATGTGTATTTGTTGCGTCAGAATATAGAGGTTTTAAAAACGGACTACGCACATCATAGAAACAAAATCGCAAATTGCCATAGCCGCGTTCCAAGTACCAGTGCATCCAGAAAAGATTACTCTGATAAGATGCACAAAGTACAGTACGTCTCAAAATTTTTATTCTAATCTGCTTATCTCACTGGATATTAAAGTAATTAAAATGAAAGGTCGTGCGGGTATTAAGGTATGATGGGAAATACTGTGTTTATTTCCTAAAGTTGTTTTAAATTGAATTACGTATAAATCTGAGTAAATTATTGTTCAAGGGGAAAGAATACACAAAAAACAACAAAATACCATGTTTTGGCTTGTCTCTGTAAAAGATTTGATCAAATTGTTCCCCATTTAGTTGGTGTTACTGCATTTTCGTATACTTCCCTCCTCCCCCCCCTCCCCCCCAACTTACGTATCTTATTACACAGTGTAATTATTGCAAAAATCCAACTACACAATAATACACCTTGTTTCATTTCAGCCTTTCTCTGGCTTTTTTTTTCAGAGACACGTTTAGCTTAATTCGTTTCGGAGACTTGCCGACCCTCCTCAGGAACGGCTTCTACCTGGGGCTATCGCAGCCGCCTTTATGCCTCTCGGAAGACTACGTCCACTAAGGTGTGGTACAGCGCAGTATGCAGACAATATGTTAGCAGTTTGATATATAGTAGTAGGAAGGTATTATGAAATGCATCAGTACAGTCATCCTGAGGATTAGCATAATCCCCAGTAACATGAATGTTTCAGATAAGAGCTTTTCTGTGTAACTTACAAAGTAATAAGTGAAACGAATTATTTATTTATTTGTGTGAATGTAGAAAATATTACGTTTATGCGGGGCTATAAACGTAGTTTTTTTCAGTTATTTTCCAGAGAGTTACAACAATGAGTTATAAATTTTTAATAGCACATTAATTTTTAATACCTTTTCATTATGGCGCTTTCTTGTTTGTTTGATATAAATTATGCAATTGATTTTGAACTAATTTCCCGAAGGGCTAGGGACTTGGAACCTTCAACCTAGCTCAGAACTGGATGAGAATGCAATATTAACCCGCTACCTTGTTTGGTGCCTGGCGGAGGGCACTTTGTTTACAACTATGAGTGAGGAACTTGAAACCTTCAACGTTGCATGGAAGTCAGTAACAACGCAATATTATTCCGCATTTATGTGTGGTGTATGGTGTATGACGAAGAGTAGTTTGTGTACCATTATTATTACCCTTCTTCCTGTTCCACCTGCGAATGTGTCGTATTAAGAACGATTGCTAATAAGTCGCTATATGAGCTCGATTCTCTCTCATTTTTGCCTCCGTGGTATATTCGTGAATTAATCGTAAGAGGAAGCTATGTATTGCAGACACAGGTGAAGAGAAATTGATGTACTCTCAAATTTACCACCTTTCTCCGTTGCAAACTCACCAGAATGTTTGAAATCGATTTAAATATTTGAAACACACTAGACTAAAAAGCAGAAAATAATTATTTAAATAACAAATTCTTTATTATATCACGTTTTTGAAAAGGACTAAGAAGTGTAAAGTTGTTTCCATACAATTTCCTAATCCCATACAGACAGTCCTGAAAAGCCGGCCGGACTGGCCGAGCGGTTCTAGGCGCTACATTGAGGAGCCGCGCCACCGCTACGGTCGCAGGTTCGAATCCTGCACCGGGCATGGATGCGTGTGATGTCCTTAGGTTACTTAGGTTTAAGTAGTTCTAAGTTCTAGGGGACTGATGACCTCAGAAGTTAAGTCCTCAGAGCCATTTGAAGTCCTGAAAATTGGTGCTTGTGAATTTTTAATTGGTATGAAAATACTAATTGAATCTAAAACGAAGGAAGTGGGGCAAGTGCAATACGTAATTGATCATGAAAAACAGTTCGCACCCTTGCTATTACGTAGTGCATACACCCCACATTTTACGTGTTAAATTCAACAAGTATTTTCATAGCTGTTAGAAATTCATAACCACGAATTTTCAGGACTACGCATATGGGGTTATGTATCTATATTGGGCTGTGAGAATTTATTTTAAGCTTCTTAGTCCGTTTTAAAAACCTGTTATGTTTTCTCCCGTGTAGCCGATATATTTAAACCAATGTTTGCAAATCAATCTAAATCAAATTCTTATCAATTTAGGTAGGGAGATAGAAATGTTGAAATTCGATCCCACATAATTTACATAACTTACAGTGTTCAGCTGCAGGTTCGGACGGTCGGCTGTTAATTCGAGGGACGTGCTCAAACGAATGCCCATTTTCCTGAATCCACACCTCAACGCGCTTTGTAAACGATCGCGGATGAGGTATAAAACTGCTGGTGTCACGGAGCGACGTGACATCTCGTTTAGAAGGCGGACTGTGCTGTGCATGCGAGAATACATACAGGTTTTTCAACATGAGTAACATGACGAGCAGAGCACGGTAGAAACTATTAACTGCGTACGCTTCCGTGGCCAGAGTTAGTTGACAAGATAGCCTTCTGGGTATGGTATTGCGTTATAATGTAAAAACTATATTGCAGAAACCAACGTTTTGGCCACGGTTACAGTGTTCTTCTTCTGGATCTAGTAGTCCGTCTAGTGTTTCGCATTATGATGCAGCACGATACTCAGAAAACTTTTATGTCAACGCTGGAAAAAAGCTTAGCAGTGACTTCAGAAAATAACATTTGTATAAATACGCAGCTGATGTTCCCTCTTTTTTATTCCCACGTATACATCATTATTAATACCTTCAGTGAGTGTTGTAAAGGCACTCCGAAGATAATAATACGGCACAGATGATGAGCGTTTATCAGTCTGGGAAAAGATATACCAAATATAGCTTTAAGTATTTGTAAATTTCAAAGCTTTGTAAGAGAAGCCAGTTTTTTTCGTTAAGCCCTCATGTTAATTTGATGTTGGAAAAATTATTCCACTTTGATAGGAGTAAAACTGTACGGTACTCAGTTTACACATGTTCCCAAAATGTTTCTCTTTACTAATTTATGAAAAGAGAGATTGCAATACAATATAAATTTCTAATTTAATCTGACGGAATGGGAAGTGTCTTTAAAGGAGCATATAAGATGAACATCAACAAAAGCAAAACAAGGATGTGGAAGTAGTCGAATTAAATCAGGTGATGCTGAGGGAATTAGATTAGGAAAAATGGTTCAAATGGCTCTGAGCACTATGGGACTTAACATCTATGGTCATCAGTCCCCTAGAACTTAGAACTACTTAAACCTAACTAACCTAAGGACAGCACACAACACCCAGTCATCACGAGGCAGAGAAAATCTCTGACCCCGCCGGGAATCGAAACCCGGGAACCCGATCGTGGGAAGCGAGAACGCTACCGCACAACCACGAGCTGCGGACAATTAGATTAGGAAACGAGATGTTTAACGTAGTAGATGAGTTTTGCTATCTGGGGAGAAAATAACTGATGATGGTCGAAGTAGAGAGGATATAAAATGTAGACTGGAAATTGCAAGGAAAGCGTTTCTGAAGAAGAGAAATTTGTAACATCGAGTTTAGATTTAAGTGTCAGGAAGTCTTTTGTGAAAGTATTTGTACGGAGTGTAGCCGTGAATGGAAGTGAACATGGACTATAAATAGTTTAGACAAAAAGAGAATAGAAGCTTTCGAAATGTGGTGCTACACACGAATGCTAAAAATTAGATGGATAGATCACGTAACTAGTGAGGAGGTACTGAATAGAATTGTGGCGAAGAGTAATTTGTGGCACAACTTGACTAGAAGAAGGGAACGGTTGGCAGGAAACGTTCTGAGGCATCAAGGGAATATCAATTTAGTACTGGAGGGAAGCACGAAAGGTTAAAATCGTAGCTACGGTTGCAAGTTCGAATCCTTCCTCGGTCATGGATGTGTGTGATGTCTTTAGGTTATTTAGGTTTAAGTAGTTCTACGTCTAGGGGACTGATAACCTCAGATGTTAAGTCTCATAGTGCTTAGAGCCATTTGAACCATTTTGTTAAAATCGTAGAGGGAGACCAAGGCATGAATACACTAAACCAATTCAAAAGGGTGTAGGTAGCAGTAGTTACTCGGAGGATGGAATAGCATGGAAGGCTGTATGAATCCAGTGTCTGGACTGAAGACAACAACAACAACAATTTAATTTGCATATTATGATCTAACGTTTACCTCAAAATTGTTCACAAAGGCGCTCTTCTGGTTGTCTGGTACTCCGGTATGGCACCCCTTAAAATCAGTAGCGTTTCTACTGTATCTAAAATTACTCGGAACGGTCTACTAGTACTTAAAATGAGAAGCTTAGCTCTTTTTAAAAGTTTTGTATAGAATATAATAGCATTGCTGCATTTTAGTAGACTACATGAGAATACCAACGTTGGCTTTTGAGATTTATGATTAAATTTATGGGTAACTAGTTACATGCCCGCCCGGTTGGCCGTGCTGTCTAACGCACGGCTTTCCGGGCGGGAAGGAGCGCCTGGTCCCCGACACAAATCCGCCCGGCGGATTTATGGCTAGGTCCGGTGAGCTGGCAAGTCTGTGGATGGTTTTTAGGCGATCTTCCATCTGCCTAGGCGAATGCGGCCTGGTTCCCTTATTCCTCCTCAGTTACAATATGTCCGCGATTGCTGCGCAAACAAGTTCTTCACGTACACGTACACCACCATTACTCTACCACGCAAGCGTAGGGGTTACACTCGTCTGTGTGCGATGTTCCCTGGGGGTCCACCGGAGGCCGAACCGCACAATAACCCTGGGTTCGGTGTGGGGCGGCGGAGGGGTGAAGTGGACTGCGGTAGTCGTCGTGGGGTTGTGGACCACTGCGGCTGCGGCGGGGACGGAGCCTCTCCGTCGTTTCTAGGTCCCCAGTTAACATACAATACAATACAACTAGTTATACAACTAGTTACATACCTTTTAGAGAAAATTTTTCATTTGTATCGCGCAGTAGCAGCAAATCGAACGTCCTAACTTGTGTAAAAAACTGTAGAAATCCTGGTTGTTACATAGTTCCTGTTTGTCAACCTAACAACAATTGTGGAGGGTATTGTGTTTTAGGGGCATTCCTCGTGAAGACGTGAGGATAGGAAAGTGGGGGACACGGGCGCTGTGGTCTGGTACTGGCGCTCCAGTTCACCTGTATAATGGAGGCCATCCCGCCTACTTTCACATTTGGATTCGTCGCAGTCCGCGAAATAGAGCGGGAACCAATCTTCCATGAAGTCTCCGCTGATCGCATCAAAAGCTTACTTCCTAAAATATGGCGCACTGGAGAATCATCATTGTAGAAGCGTCAGCATGAGAAGTTTGAGGGAAAGAAAAGTTGACTACAATTTCATAGAAGTGGACTACTAAATTTCTAAATTTGATTCACCACACAGCTGCAAAATTGTTTACAAATTACCTCTAGTTGTAAGAATCAGAGAAGCTGAAGGGACTGAAAGACGATGCAAATGGGTGCATGAAGATGGGCATAGAAAATCATTTCGCGACGTGTCGTGTAGTGTTGAACGCGCGTACCTTAACAACTTTGTCCATTCGAACATACTGAATACATTACAGTAAATACGAAGACCCGTGTCATTTACATAATCACATCGCATAAGAACCACGTGCTCCGTGAAGAAACCACGATTATAAATTGGTTTGCTTCTGGTTCGTACTATCGCGGGCGAAAGGCGAAAAAGTTGATCATGGGTGACGTTCTAGTGAGCAGACTTTTAGATCTGTTAAGGCCATATATTGCAAATCTTATCTTAAGTGGGATATTTGGAAATCTGGTCCTTGTTAATGTCATATGTATTGATTTATGAGCGGAAACGATATTTATTGAAACAATATTATTGTCAATGGTATCTTAGACGATATCCATATTCTCCACGAATTTTCTTCGTAGGAGGTGGAATCCGGCACTGTCAAATAGATGTAGAGCATTACACTCTCGGTCTGTTTCACTACTCGGTAAACATTCAAAGTCACCAAACATCAGTGATTTCAGCAATTTCACATTGATTCTTAGCTAACAGTTACTAGTAACTTTAAAAATATTGCAGTAAGTCTATTATCGCCAATAACGGTTACAATGAAGGAGAATAAAGGTATTTTGCTTTTGTCTTTCGGTTTCTTTCTTCTGCGTACACGTGCGCCATATAAGTGAATATTATTACGGAGAATAACAACTCCTTGTTTCGTCGAATGGAGTTTGCAACTCTCCTACTTCATCCGATGTATACTGCAATCGACCGTCATTATATGTACCTAATTTGTCGGAAAGACACCGATTCCGGGGTAAATTTACCGCAACGATGCAGAAATGCGTACAATCGATCACCAAAATGGTAAGTGATCACACTGCCTTAATAAAGACTTAGCGCAATGATATATAATCTCAAAAACCGGTTTCGTATGGTGGTCAAATCTACCACTAATTGAAATTCGTTTTTGATAAAATTCAAATCATGGAATGAAGTAATGGAGACACAGTCCGTAATGGGACAGTCTATTTCGGAAACCAACTATTCATGATACGACTTAAGTTCACGAAACACTCTGCTACCGTGCGGAAGGTTGCTTATTTCGATCGTCGTAGGAACGTCGAAGTGGCAGATGTTGAGATAGCGGAATTGAAAAGCAACTACAGTAGCTTAGCAGTGGAAAGGCATCAAGAGCATATAACATATACGATTCTACCAAGTTTAGACGAAAGAACTTGCTCCCCTTCTAACAGTAGTTAATAGTAAATCGATTGAGCAGCGATGGGTACCTAGGGTCTGGAAAAAAGCGCAGGTAATTTCCGTTTTCAAGAAGGGTCGCGGGACACATGCAACTGTTGATCAACTGACCGCCCAGATGAACTGAAGAGCTATCAACATTTACCAACTCTGTCTTCTGAGCGACCGTTCAGCGAATGTTGCTGTGTACAAGTCTCTGAAGTGAGCGCCTGGTTCATTCACCCATATTGACTGCTGTTTATCGGTTACGAAGGCTGGAATATGCAGAGTAGTACCGCAACTGGACGTCCAGTGAGATGAATCAAGTTCGTTGACATGTACGAAATGAAACGTCTGAAAGAAAACACAGGAGTGAGCGTTATGGTCTTGGTAATGTTTTAGAGTATTCCCTGGGTGATGTCGTCATTCTGAAAGGTATATCGTTGAGCTCTAACTGTTGTAGGATTATTGAACAAGTTTTATGCTCAAGAATTACGTATTTGGAGAATGAAAATCTGTTCTGTAGAAATCAACAGGGAATCCGTAAACAGAGGTCTTGCGAAACTCAGCTCGCTCTCTTCCCCCACGAGATCCACAGCAGTGTGGACAACGGCGCTCAAGTTGAAACCGTGTTCCTTGAACTCAGGAAGACATTTTATACTCCCCGCACTGTCATTTAGTGAAATATATACAAACTTAGCGAGTATCAAACTGAATTTGCGACAGGATTCAAGACTTCCTTCCAGGCAGAGATCAATACGTCACTCGTAACGAAACAATATCGACAGCCGTAAAGCTAATTTCCAGAGTACCCGAGAAAGTGCGGTAGGACTGTTACCGTCTACAACAGTGGTTCCCAACCTGAGGGTAACTACCTCCGGTGGTGAAAAATGAAATTTTCTGAGGTGTAAAAACTAAACCACTCGATATTGTTGCAGTCACGAAACTAAAACACTTTCAAAGCATCACAATTTTGTAAGACTCTAATACTGATTATATAAGTTGTCAATAATTACTTTTTTTCAGTTAGTAACATTAATGCGGTGGAGGTTACAGGTTCCTCACATAGTCCATTCATTACACACATATGTTGCGCTTTGTTCCGTACACCGATGATGATAAAAGTGAGACATATACATTACAAATGCTCAATATCTCAAGAAAATGTCATCTCCAAGTTGTAGGTATTACCTGCAGTACTTCAGAAATTCCTTCATTACTCGCTTCGAAACAGGTAAATAAAGTAATTGACAGAACGATACAGCAGTAGTTGCAGAAGGGCTACTATAGTGATGTGCACAGTATTATTATCACTATTGCTATTACTGTTAGTGGCTGTGGTCAGACAAAAAGCTGACACATTATCTGCGTATCCAGTAATACTGGCAACTGATCGGTTAAGCACGGGGATCGTATCAACCTGTATCGTGTCAAAACAGCCTGAAGATGACGCAATGAAGCGTTGAAACTGGTAGCGACAAAATAAAACAAAATCATAAGGACGGCTGCAGGTATTTTTATTTTTTGTCACGATAGTAAACGGCCGTCGTCCAGAGACCTCCTGCTAAAAGGATGGACATACAAAAAAGCATTAAAAGCCTGAAGTCTTTCAATTTCTGTCAGTTCAGAAAAAAGGAGTGTAGCAATCAAGTGATTTTCGAACAATAAGTACAGTGCATATATGTTAACTTCGTTGATTTTAAATGAGGTTACAGCGTGCATGTCAAACAAGTGCCGCAATGGAGCTGAGTACTGTAGGGGAACATATTTTGTAGCAAGGGTCCACCCTCACTATGAGTAGTTAGCTTTCTTATCTGAGATGGAAATGGGGGTAGCACATGCGATGCACCACAAATTCTTTTGTCATTCATTCCAATACACACACACATACACACACATACACACACACACACAAACTAAACAATATTCCTATTTCATTATTTTAAAAATAAAAGTGTTCCAAGAAAAGTCTTTCAGCTACAGTTTAGTTAGGTTCTAAAGTTGGTGATACTGTGCGGGTGGGGGGAGGAGGGAGGGGGGAGGGGGAGGATAGGGATAATAGCTAATGTTTGATTGCAGTCAGGGGTAACGGTCTAAAAAAGGTTGCGGACCACAACATATAAATGATGTGGTGTAAAGCGTCGGAAGCTCTTTGATATTCTTCGCAGACGACGCTCTTGCCTTTGAGAAAGTAGAACACCAGAAGACAGTATCGGTCTGCAGAACGACCTACACAGGTGCAAGTTCTGGCCATTAATTCTGAACTATAAAATGTAGCATACTGCTCATACAAAGGAAAAGAAATACACTATTGTACAACTACACCGTTGATGAAAAACAACTGGAAACAGTCTCTTATGTAAAATACCTAGGGTCAACTATCCACAGCGACAAGAAGTGAGATGGCCATATAAAACAAATAGTACGAAAAGCAGATGGCAGACTAAGATTCACAAGACGCATCTTATGGAAATGTAACTTACTCAGAAGAAAGGCGCTTACAAGGCGCTTGTTCGAGCAGTTCTTGAGTATTGTTCATGAATCTTGGATGGTTACCAAGTAGAACTGACACAGGAGATAGAGAATAGCGCATCAAGAGTAGCGAGTTTCGACACGGGACCGTTTAGTCGGTGCGAGAGCGTTACAGAGGTGCTCAACAATCTCCAGTGAAAGATGTTGCAAGAGAGGCGTTTTTCTCCACGGAGAGGTTTATCCTTGAAATTTCAAGCGAACACATTCCGGGGAGAGACAAAGACATATTACTGACTCCCACATACATCTTACGAAACGACCACGATGAAAATTTTCGAGAAAGTAGAGCTGTTACGGAGGCTTATCGGCGACCACCCTTCCAACATGCTTTGTGCGAATGGAACAAGGAAAGGGGAACAGCTGAAGTACCCTTCACCACTCTCGGTTAGGTGACTTGCACAGTATGGTACAGACATAGGTGAAAATCTGTTGATGACGTCAGTCCTTAGTTGAGTGTGAGTAACTTCTTGGGATAAAAAAAAAAATGGTTACGAGGGTCGTTCAATAAGCAATACAACAAAACCACTACTGGCCATTAAAACTGCAACACCACGACGATGACGTGCTACAGACGCGAAATTTAGCCGACGGGTAGGAGATGCTGTGATATGAAAATGATTAGCTTTTCAGAGCGTTCACACAAGGTTGGCCCCCCTGACGACGCCTACAACGTGCTCACATAAGGAAAGTTTCCAACCGATTTCTCATACACAAACAGCAGTTGACTGGCGTTGCCTGGTGAAACGTTGTTGTGATGCGTCGTGTAAGGAGGAGAAATGCGTACCATCACGGTTCAGACTTTGATAATGGTCGGATTCTAGCATATGCCGATTGCGGTTTATCGTATCGCGACATTGCTGCTCGCGTTGGTCGAGATCCAAAGACTGTTAGCAGAATATGGAATCGGTGGGTTCAGGAGTGCAATACGGAACGCCGTGCTGGATCCCAACGGCCTCATGTGACTAGCAGTCGAGATGACAGGCATCTTATCCGTATGGCTGTAACGGATCGTGCAGCCACGTCTCGATCCCTCAGTCAACAGATGGGGACGTTTGCAAGACGACAACCATCTGCACGAACAGTTCGACGACGTTTGCAGCAGTATGTACTATCAGCTCGGAGACCATGGCTGCGGCAACCCTTGGCGCTGCATCACAGACAGGAGCGCCTGAGATGGTGTACTCAACGACGAACCGGGGTGCACGAATGGCAAAACGTCATTTTTTCGGATGAATCTAGGTTCTGTTTACAGCATCATGATAGTCGCATCCGTGTCTGGCGACATCGCGGTGAACGCACATTTGAAGCGTGTATTTGTCATCGCCATACTGCCTTATCACCGGGCGTGATGTTATGGGGTGCCATTGGTTACACGTCTCGGTCACCTCTTGTTCGCACTGACGGCACTTTGAACTACATTTCAGCAGGATAATGCACGAGCGCATGTTGCAGGTCCTTTACGGGCCTTTCTGGATACAGAAAATGTCCGACTGCTGCCCTGGCCAGCACATTCTCCAAATCTCTCACTAATTGAAAACGTGTGGTCAATGGTGGCCGAGCAACTGGCTCGTCACAAGACGCCAGTCACTACTGTTGATGAACTGTGGTATCGTGTTGCAGCTGCATGGTCAGTTGTACCTGAACACGCCATCCAAGCTCTGTTTGACTCAATGCCCAGGCGTATCAAGGCCGTTATTACGGCCAGAGGTCGTTGTTCTGGGTACTGATTTCACAGGATCTATGAACCAAATTGCGTGAAAATGTAATCACATGTCAGTTCTAGTATAGTATATTTGTCCAATGAATACTCGTTTATCATCTGCATTTTTTCTTGGTGTAGCAATTTTAATGGCCAGTTGTGTATTTTCTGGGTCAATTTAGATAGAAAAAAATGCGGCATTTGCTTTGGAAAAATTGCGGAGTATTCCATCTTCGGTCATTGCAGTTTAATGGAGTTCCCATATTTGGCGCCGCTATGGGTGGCCTGCAAAATGGCGTCTGTAATGGGGATGCATTCCAAGCAGAGAGCTGTCATTAAGTTTCTTTTGTTGGAAAATCAGAGCATCTCAGATATTAATAGCCGCTTGAAGATTGTCTATGGAGACGCGGCAGTGAACAAGAGCACGGTGAATCGTTGGGCAAGACGACTTTCATCATCGAACCATGGTCGCGCAAACATGTCTGATACCCGGCGTGCCGCCGGGACGCATAGAGATGCAGTGTTGAAACGTGCAGACACTCTCATTCGAGGAAACCGACAGATCACGATGAAACACCTTGCTACACAACCGGACATCTCCGTTGGTAGTATCTACCACTGTTGGGGTACTCAAAAATATGTGTACGCTGGGTCCCAGCCGCTTAACAGAAGACATAAAGAGCAACGAGTTTGGCACCATGCTTGCACAGGAAGCAATGAGTGGATGATGGGGAGGTTATTAATGCTGCAAGACATTGGCTCCGACGTGGACCAGGCAAGTGATACTATGCGGACACATAGACCCTCCTTGTAAGGTAGCCTTAGGCGGTCGCATTGAAGGTAGATTATGTTGAACAATAAGCTTTTGTTGCCGAAAGTGTGAGAAATAATTTGGTGGTTTGGAAACTACAATAAATCCAACCAGCTTTCAGCCAAAAAAAAAAAATTGTGTTGCATTACTTACTGTACGCTCTTTGTACAAGGCATCTTCAGTGAGTGGCAGATCAGCATCTATTTCATTAATTGTAAGCCAGTTTTTTCTTATGTGACAAGCTGGTTGAAAGCCTGCAGTTTTCCTTGTTCTCATTGTTTTCGAAATATAGCACTGTAATTGCCATTTTCTGTGGCTAGCACTGAAGATGCCTTGTAAGCAATGGAAAACGCGTCTGAGTGCACGAGTTCTTCATTTAAACTGTTCAAATTTACATACAGCTACTGCGAAAATGGCCACCACAAGAAAATTTTTATACCAACAACATAATTGCTTAACATAATCACAAGGAAAATGAAAAGTGAATTGATTACAGTAGAACAATACACATTAATAATGGTGTAAAGTGTCCACACTACGATCCTTAAAGTTGCGAATTTTTATAGACAAAGTTTTCCAAATATTTGAAATGACTCTCAATATTACTTCAGTCAAACGATAAGTAATCACCATGACGACGTTCGAATAAGATAGGCAAGAAATCGATACAGAAAAAATCGAAAAATACGGAAAATTACTAAACATAATTAAACAAGAAGTTGATCCGTCGGTAACCCAACAAAGAGACAGTCACGGACCGACCGACCAAACGACTTGCTAGCCACCAATCGGTACACGCCGGCCGGAGTGGCCGTGCGGTTCTAGGCGCTACAGTCTGGAGCCGCGTCACCGCTACGGTCGCAGGTTCGAATCCTGCCTCGGGCATGGATGTGTGTGATGTCCTTAGGTTAGCTAGGTTTAATTAGTTTAATTAGGGGACTGATGACCACAGCAGTTAAGTCCCATAGTGCTCAGAGCCATTTGAACCATTTTTGAACCAATCGGTACATAAAAACTCAAGAACAGACGTGATTATCCACAATGAAATATGTATTAAGCTGTCGAAACCACACACCAAGTTGGACAGTGACAACAGTTGAGGAAAGGACGCTGCCTGTAATTGCGTTAGTTCCACCGCACTGCGACTTGACTTCATCACTACAAACACTTCGTGTTGCTCTCAGGAAAAGCTCCCCAACAGCGAACCACCAAAACGAACGACACAGCGTGAACGGACGTGGCTTCGGTACTTAACACACCACTCAACTTAGACGTCCTGGGTCGTTGACCCACGAAGCTCGTAGCGATCGGACAGCTCCACACACGCTCAGACACTGCGCACGGACCACCAGCGGACCCAGCTGACTGCACCGTACGGAGATATCCCACCTGGTCCACACCAACCGACCGACTGCCCACAGACCTCCTAGCCGCAAAATATATGCACAAGACCAAACATGTTACACGGTATAAATATCGATACACATCGCTGCTGCCACATGTAGAAGGAGGAAGAACCACGGCATAAACGCAACAACGGCGGGAAACCAAACACAGATAGACAGCCAAGTTCAAGAAAACGTATAGTTCGGAGTGAGCGAGACGGCTCACGCTGCTGTTGTTAAAACTGCTAACGTTATGTAAACTTTGTTTTAACCAAGTAAAGAATTTCAGGGAGTGGATACAGTAATTATTTATTTATTTAGCGTATGGCGCTACACAAATGGTTTACACTTATTATATTATGGGATTATATGATAAAGAACACTATAAAATACATAAGTGAAGGATACATATTCTGATGAAATATAATACATAAACACAATAAAAAGTAACATCACAGCAGATATTTTGCGTTACACAAGTCTTCAGATTCTGACGTACAAATTGGCGATCCATTCGAGGCAGGGCGGTGTGGCGTTGAAGAAGTCAGCCCGACCACCCTGGTAGGCTCTTAATTCACAGTCCTGGGCGATGTGCTGTATTGTTTGATTAGGTGCCCCACAGTCACAGCTAGGGATGGGAAGCTTTCCCCACTTGTGTAGATTGTGTGCACATAGTCCATGTCCTGTTCGGAATCTGTTTAGGCTTCTCCATAGCTGTCGTGGAAGTTCAAAGCCCTTAGGTTTCTCTGATGGACAGATAAGTTCACGATTGTCAGGGGAGGCACTATCACTCCTGCTCTCATGCCATTTAGTATCCATACTGAAGTTGGCAGCTGACAGTTGTTGGGCCAGTCTTAAAGGGGGATTTCTGGAGCGAAGTCGTGTTCTTTCCAAAGTTGGGACATCTTCATGGATAGGAAGTAGAGGATTATTCCTTATTTTTGTGTATTCCTTCATCAGAGCTACCTGTCTTCGCAGGGAGGGTGGAGCTATATGGCTAAGTGTTGGAAGCCAATATAGTGGGGTAGTCTTTATGCATCCAGTTATGGTTCTCATAGCAGTGTTGAGCTGGGTGTCCACCTTGTTTACATGCTTGCTGGTTAACGACGCTGGTGCACAGTACTCGGCTGCAGAGTACACTAAGGCGAGTGCAGAGGTTCGTAGTGTGTCTGCTGCTGCTCCCCAGTTAGTGCTGCAGAGCATCTGAATGAGGCTGTTCCGTGGGCTTATTTTATTGGACACATTTTCCAAGTGTCTTTTGAAGGATAATGTCCTACACAGTATTAAGTCCTTAACAGTGGCAGATTGTGTAGAGATCTTGCAAAACTTTAACCGTTGCAGGTAATATTTCATTAATAACAAATGTATTTCTCAATTTTAATCTATAGTGTTTATACAAGAGTGACACAGATATGACGTAATAAATAAATATGAAAGTATCACATTTGCAAAAAAGAATAAAATTAAATATTCTGATAGTGATGCTGTTCTATTCTGTTACATACTGGGTTGCAGTGTCACAAATTGTCTTCAGGCCTGACTGCTGCCAACCCTCGGCGAATACTTGTGCAGCTCCGTAGAGAAGTTCGCCTTTAACCAACTTAAGCTCTAGTAGAATGACAGAATGGCGCACTTAAGCGCAGTTGAAAATTACTGTTGAATACCACATGCTGACGCTTGCGATGCAAATGAAATTCTCCTTCGTGAGACGTTTCTCGCGACGCAGCCTTGTTGCCGAGGCTCAGCTCTGACGCGTCGTGTGTGACGCAGTCACTCACTTATGCAGCGCATTTGCATGCTGGAGTAACTAAGCAGCTGAGTGTGTAGTTAAAGAAAGGACAGTCCGACGGCGTGAAGCTGTGTCCCTACGGGATGTGGACAGACTGAACGTGACGCTTTCGCACTTGCTTTCGTGCGTTCGCTGGCGTGACCCCAACTGACGCGTGAGTAGTTTGCGGACTGAATTGCCTACGAAAAACTAACTCTGTTGATTGAGGAAAGCCGACTGTCAACGAATAAATTCACCGAAAGTAGTAGTGTAGAGACATAAGTTTTAACGCAGATAATAAAGCGGGTGGTGTAACTGAAAGGAAAAAGAAAGCAATGGTAATGGTGGATTAAAAAGAGCATTCTAAATAGGATATTAATACTTAATACCACATCAGTCGACAGACATGGAACTCAAACATAATTAGCCAGAATATTTCAACAATTTTTTACGAGTGTCTAAGAGCAGTTTGATTATTTTGTGTTACCTGGTACACCACTAATTTCCAAATCAGATACTAATATTAAAAATCAGCTGCACACGCCCACGCAATGGTGTGTCTCAGATTGGTTAAATGTAAACTCTAGAAAATAGATGACACCCAGCTCTAATATGTATGGATACTGCATGTAAGTCCCTGTATCCTTCTCCCCACTGTCTCTGCTCATTTCCTCCTCTTCCTCTTTTGTCCATGTCACCCTCCTTCCTCCCATCTTTGGTTCAAATGGCTCTGAGCACTATGGGACTCAACTGCTGTGGTCATTAGTCCCCTAGAACTTAGAACTACTTAAACCTAACTAACCTAAGGACATCACAAATATCCATGCCCGAGGCAGGATTCGAACCTGCGACCGTAGCATCCTCCCATCTTTGTCCATCAGCTTCTACCCCCTAAAAGAAAATATACATAATGAGAAAGAACATAAAAGTGAGAAACATTTGGCCTAATGGTTTGAATGCACATTATCCTAGCTAGACTAAAGGGAACAAAACCGCAGATTTTTGCAGCAGAACATTTTCCTTCTCGCAATCGTTTTATAACAGGAAACCTGTACGTCACGGGCGGATAATCCGGCCCGCGGAAGGAAGTCGTGGGAGAGAGAGAAATAGGTACTTACATTGAATTTTCCTAGTATGCTTTTCCGGATATTCGCCGTTAAGTTGTTCGCTTTAGGCTATTCTAGTTTGGCTTCTGTGTAATACAGGCGATGTATACCAACGATGTTTTTGAGGTGACTTATTTTTAAAAACTTTTTAAAATGAACAAATAAATGGTGACTAAATTTATTTAGTGTTACGGAAACAATCCATGGCTATGCGGTCTGTAATGAAAAGTATTTTTAGACAAGTATTTAAAAAGTGCTTACTCATTGTGTTTGTGAGTATCAACACACTCAATTTTAAATGCTCCAATGACCTGTCTATGGCCGAAAATCCCAAAGTATCTCCTGACTGCTTGTCTACTCGAAGTGCCTGTCATCGTATTATGATATTCAAAAATGGTTCAAATGGCTATGAGCACTATGGGACTTAACATCTGTGGTCATCAGTCCCCTAGAACTTAGAACTACTTAAACCTAACTAACCTAAGCACATCACACACATCCATGCCCGAGGCAGGATTCGAACCTGCGACCGTAGCGGTCACGCGGTTCCAAACTGAAGCGCCTAGAAACGCATGGCCACACCGGCCGGCTATGATTTTCAGTTCTTTCTAGTATTAACATGAGAGAGAAAATTCTCGTCCATTACGGATGTATTAGAACACTGCAGCTGTTGACACTGAAGATAATTTATAACGAATTAGCTGCAACCAATTGCTTTTATAGGGGTTTATTTTTCGATGATGCGTTTCAAGATGCTTGTCATTCCATCGTCAGATGTTTACATTTAATCACGTGTCGTGAACATTGTTTCTCTACTAAAGGCACTCTATGATTATGCTAGAACAATTTTTTGAACAGCTATTGTAAAACTTTGTAAGTAAAGAAATAACGTAAACATCTGAACATGGGAAGAAACATGAAATTAATTTGTTTGTGGCCCAATTAGTTGGCGTAGCGTGTTGGGAAATGAGGCCATTCGTATCGGTACGTTACCCCATAAAAGTTAACGTCACGGGCTACAGTTTTAACTTGAAGTGATCTGCTGTCACGTCGCGGTACGAGGCGGCCCACAAGCTCAAGTATGTATGTGGATCAGGTCTGTGGGCCACGAAAGGATGCCCTGTCTGCTGTACATTATTGTTCAAGGAATTACAGTGACTTTTTCCATCCGAATGTTTAATGGGTTATAGTCGTAATTTGAAGTAAATCGGTCAAGAAATTTTCCAGATTTTTAGTAACAACATTTTCCCTTTAGATACTATATTTCCATATACATGGATTTAAAAATAGGTATATAAAAACACGCACCTATTAATATGCAACGTTATGCTAAAATTAAGCAATCGATCAGCTACTTTTCTGCTTTCGTGAACACGAACATACGCAGACTGGATTTCTATATACAGCATAAAGATGGGAGTGCAAACAGAAAACTTAAAGCGAGTGAACGTTAGGAACAAATTCATGTCCACTATCCGCCAAGCGGTACACAGTGACAGGTGCAAGAATCTCTATTACTATAACAATGAAGAAGCTGTGTTCTAGCAGTCAGTACTATTCAGTACTGTCCCAAATGGTGCTCTGTGGAGCACAAATCTGTCGAAAACTGATATTCATTTAAAGTAATACCCACTCAATAGATTTATTTATTACCTTTTTAGGACGTCTTCTGACTGCATTCATGCGGCCCGCCACGCCTTTCTCTTCTGTGCCAAACTCTTCTCCTCGCAGCAGCACTTAAACACAACAATCTTCATTATTTGTTCGTTATATGTACTTAGTTTCTATTCCAATCTCTGTCTTCCCTTACTATTTTTACACTCTGCGGCTTCTATGATACCGTGGGAGCTCTTCGTTGATGTCTTAGCGCACATCCTGTCATCCTGTCACCCTGTCCCTTCGTCTCGTCAGTGTTTCCTCATAAGCTTTTTTGTCGACCATACTGAGAAGAACCTCCACATTTCTTTCAAGTCCAATCAATATTCAACACCCTTCTTTAACAGCATTTTCAAACGCATCAGTGCTCTCCTTTTCTGGTTTTCTTACAGACCATGATTCAATTTCATACAATCTGTGCTCCAAACATACATTCCCATCGACTTCTTCCTCAAATTGCGGCCTACATTTGACGCTAGCAGACTTAATTCAGTGAGCAATGCGCTCTTTGCCGGTGTTGGTATGCTTCTTGCTTCGTCCGACATCCGTTATTTTTCTTCGTCTGCTTAATGGTCTCAAATTTTGATGTGAAGTTTATCGCCAATCTCATTTCTGCTACACCTTATAATTTAATCTTTCTTTAGTTTACTCTCAATTATTCTATGGTCATTTATTCTATGGTCCTAATATTGGTCATTTCATTGAACAGGTCCTGTAACTCTTCGTCACTTCCACTATGAAGAATAATGTCATCACAGAAATATACTATTGATTTTCATTCACATTATATTCTGATCCCATTCCTGAAGCTTTCTTTGAATTCCTTCATTGCTTATCCGATGCACGGGTTGAACAGAAGGGGAGAAAGACAGCATCTCTGCTTTAGGCCTTTTTAATCCTAGTACTTCTCCTTGGCCTTTCTTTCTCAGTCTTAGCTATTGCTTCTTGTACATATTGTATAGCACCCATTATCAGATTAAATCTTACTCTACGTTGTTTTTGTTAATTACATTTTAAATGCTGCCGAAATTAATAATCCTTTCTAAGGATACTGTCAAAAGGAAAATCATTTATTGCATGAAACTCTGTCTTACTATGATATGCCACGTTTGTCCTTTTTTCAAAACCAATACACTTAATAACATACACTATATATCATAAACTACTAGTTGCAAAAATGTAACCGAAGTTCTTTCACTCATCAGATTCTATTGTATTTGTCCTTGCTGAAAAAAAGGGACGAACGGAAGAATTCAATGAGTCCAAAGGTCGTTTGGTATGTAAACGTCATGATAGTCATTGTTTACCACTAACCAGAGGTATCGTGTTTACCCGCTGACAACAATTATCCTTTAAGTTTTTAAACTTTGTAGTTGACCTTTTAAGTCCAAAGCCAACTGCTGCAAGCACAACCTAGGTTCACTATGCTTCTCTCATTTCGACGTCTTTGTAATGTTTCATGATTGCATCGTACAGCACTGGTTCAGCTGCTTGCAATACCAGACGCCCTAGACGTGCAATTTGACCCGACCCATTATCGATATGGCTGAAGATAACCCACAGCTTAAAGTCTAACAAGTTTCATATGAGTTGCGAACCTACAAGTTCGCTTGTGACGCCACAGTATTTTCCACAATGCTTCGTTCACCTGAGTCAAAGCCCACCAAAAGTATCTCACGCTAAGTGGGTGTATAGGACTGTCCATAGTTGACAAGGTTGCTTCAACTAGGGTGCAGAAGTTACGCTGGAAGTCTTTACACATCCTCCATGCAATCCTGATCTCTCATCATGAGATTCCACATTTCTGGGGCGTCGAGGGAAGACTTTCGTAGCTGTCGATTTGCTTCCGACGGACAGGTGCACGCCTGGATACAGTCAGGGATCCGTACACGACAAAACATTTTCTCCACAGAGGTTTTGATCATCACATATCGAAGCAGGATAAATGTATTAACAGTTACGGTGATTACTTTTGAAATTGATTTTGAAATGATGAACAGTTTACTTACCTTTTCCCACTAGTCTCGTTTCTGTTTCACTGTCTCTTATATAAACAAGCATCTGTCTCCTTCATTGCACTGTGATGTTCACGCAGACTGGAGTTTTGCTAAAAATGCAGATGACTGTGAAGTTTCTCTGGTGTACGTAAAGCAAGAAAGAAAATACGCATCGGTAAAATTTATGTACCATATGGTTTACCACTAGCGACGTTCCCAAATCAAATTTCTTCGACCTGTGTTTCCTTGTATCACAGCACTAGCGACGTTCCCAAATCAAATTTCTACGACCTGTGTTTCCTTGTATCAAAGAACTGAGAATGGGGGCTACTATTTGGTTTTGCCTGAATAAGCTAATCACCGCCAGGAAAGGGTACCAAATCTTAGAGAAAAGCTAATGTGTTCGTAAACTGACAAAAAAAAAATGAGAACACTAGTCCACGACTACACTCTGCGGCAAAAGGCTATACGGGATGTTCCAAAATGATTGTATTGGTTTTAAGGCCTTATATTATTTATTACACTAAATTTATAATTATAAATAATATATCAAACGAAGGAGCTACTCAAACAGTTTTGCTTACAAGTGTTCAATGTGAGAAACATTCGTCACATATCGAATCGATAGGCGACCTCTTCCCAAAGCTTGATCAGAATGGTTGGAAAAATTGCTGCAGCAATGACGCTTCGGAAGCTGGGTAGATCAGCTGGTAGAGGAGGCACACGAGACCGCAGAAGGTAAAAGCCGCATGGCGTCAGATTGTGTGTGAACGAGGAGGTCACGCTACACCAGGTCTGTCATCCGGACCATTGCGGCCAGTCCAGCGGTCCGATACGACGTCGTTTATCAGAACGCATACTGATTTATTCCACTGATTGAATTTTCTCATTCTGCGAGAGCTGAAGAGCAATCCGTTTAATTGTTAAAAACCATTCAACAGCCAAGATCGTATAAAATATTTTTTTTATGTAGGACATCTGGTTTCAAAACACTTAACTGTCATTTTCAGGTCTTAAAGTATTTTGCTGTAAAACGTGTTAATTTTACACTGATCTCATGCACGAGATGTCAAGCTGATAAAAATAGCGCATTATAAACGGTCTGTCATCGCTAAAATATTTAAAAACATGAAGCACCACGTGCAACAGTCTATGTCCATATACATATTGCTCACAATTGCTTTTTGCATCATACAAACACGGTACATAATAGCACAAATGTTTACATATGCTGGACATATTCTGAATAGTTTAGAGAGTGTTTAGAATATTTTCAGCATACGTAAATAGTTGTGCTATTGTGTATCGTTTTCCACCGTTATTAGTAAGAGAACTGAAAAAAAAGATTGAACGCAAAAGGCAGTAGAAAATACAAGCCGTTCGAGTTGTGTCTACATAGTTTAGGGCACAGGTTTACAGAAGTGTTCATGAAAATCTGTTAGAAGAAGACCTTGTTCACCACACAACCGTGACTGCTCTTTAAGTCTGGAGAGCTCACTGCACTTCAAACTATAATATCTCTGTACGGAACGCTGGAGTAAAAACACGTAGACAGCAGATTTTAAAAATCGTAAGCGTGGATTGCTACTGGCACTAGGGAATTTCCTTTATAAATGTAACGTGTCTTGTAGGACATTAATTAGGGTATTATTGAAGTCCATTAATGACTGGGAAATTGGCTGCTTCTGAGAGTATAGGAGAGACTAGCTTTTTTGGGGGAAACAAAAACGCAGTGCGTAAAAACGTTATCAGTGTAGAAAGTACTTCATCTTCAACAATTAACGCGTCTGCAAATTATAACTACTATTTTATACACTATGTGATTGCATAGTACACCTGTTATTACCGTGTAAATGGAAGTGTTCGTCATACCACAGTATTTCAGAGACGGAATTACTGTTCTCTTAAGCAGAAGAAAAAAAAGACACTGAGAATATAAATTGCTTAAACCTGACGTAGTATAACTTTGCTTGAAAGTTTCAATGCTATCTACGTGTTAAGTAAGTTAGCCTATTACGTATTCAGTAGTCGTAGTAGTAGTTCCAGTAATTGAGCTGCTCTACAGTTAGTGAAGGCGAATAGAAGGAATTGAGAAATTTCTAACAAAATTGATCCGTGAAAAAGAACTCTTTATACACGAATAGAGAAGGTGCTAATCGCTATTAATTAAATCTGACAGTCTCTGTAATCCTCTGCAGTTCAGTGCCACGATTCAGTTGTAATTACGAAACTACCTGCGATGCGTGTAATCTGTGCTGGGTTTAAATACAAAGTAGCGCATGAAATTAAGTCAGGCAAAACGTAACAGCAGGATGAAAAACAGTGAAGCACCAAGACAAACGTAATTGTTGCACAAATGTAGCTCTAAAAATGAAGGATTGTCTTCATAATTGTTTTTTAGGGAACAGAAGTTTCACAGCTAAATTTTGTTTTTATTATGCTTTTTTATGTTGCATTTTTTTCCTTACCAGTTTTGGGTCACAGCCCTATTCTCCAGTGTTGACTCATTCCATTTTCTGAACAATGCCACCACTACGAATACCTACTTTTCGTAGAGATGATGGACTATGAAAACAATTCCACAAACGAGAAATTATTACGACTGGCTGTTATAATTAAGAAGTCATGACAGTCTGATACAAAGCTCGTAAGTTTGGACCGAATACTAAGCCTATTAAACTGAAACAGAAGTAACATTAGTTGCAAAAGCAATGATCACAGTGCGTCTGAAACAGACATACTAAAAATGAAAGAAAAATAGAGTTGCAAGTAATGTTGCCTCCATTTACAAAACCTAAACCCTTATATAACCCTCCTAGTACCAGTAAGGTCACATGATTCCATAATCACATTTGAAGTACATATCTGCCTTGTTTTCAATGCTATTTTTTTCAATATATGTGACGTTATACCTGTGACTCAGTTGTATCCAGTGACGTTTCGTTCATTTTTGAATTTTCAACACATTAAAATTTTTTCAAGGGTTTTGGCACTGAATACCACGAGCGTCAATACGACTGCAACTTAAACTGTTTGTTAGTTTCTTGAATGTGACGTTTAAAAGAATAGAATGTTGAATGTTGCATTGAACAACCATAATATGACACATCTGCAACCATGAAAATATTATTCCCCGCTTACTTACGGACCCATCGTTAGGGTTTCTTCTATCAGCTATTGTTGCATTTTTCCTAGTAGCACTGGGGTCGATGCGACCGCATAGGCACTCTAGTGAATCATACCTCGCTTTTTTTAAGGCTATATTTTTCGAAATATAGAAGTCTGTCTCTCTGAGTCAATTGCATTCAATGATGTCTTCCTGAGTTTTGTATTTGCAACACATTACTTTTTTTTTTACTGAGTACCCGTGGGTCATTACTAAACCAGTCCTTTCGCTTCTTGAACGCAATATTTGTGAAAAAGATTCTTACTGTTAGATTAAACAACTGTAATCTATATTTCGGGATATATATGACCACAGTGATACTCAGTAGGACATAAAATTCTTGCTAATAGAGGCGATGGGGGATGGGGGGCGGGAATAGCTATACTAGAAAACCAGTTACGATGTTTAATAATATGAATAGATATAAATAGTAAAATTAGTTAAAGTTTCAGGAAGAGTTAAAAACAGATTAATGACAAAATCTAACCACGTCAGAGCAGAAACAAGTTTGATACTTACAGGCTGACATATAATCGTTTCAATTAATTGTATGTAGGTCAGAGAAGTAGATATTTTGAATCTCTTTCCCATGAGCACATTTCTGTTTCAGAGATATTTAACCCAAGAAATCTGTTATAACAAGGCTCCTTAGAGAAACAGACTACAGTGAAAGAAGATTACAAACAGCATTATAGCAGCCTGGAAAAGAGGCAAGTTAAATATTTATCATCCTTTGCCATAGAGAGAAGATGTGATGTGAAATGGATGTCTTGACGGCTCCCAGCCGGCCATAAAACGCTGGCCTGACCATTGGGAATATAGGCAGAAAGTTTCGTCTGGCGGTGGATGAACAGTAGCATCGCCGCTCCCAGTGTTGCTGAGGAGGCGCCATACAGCAGAGGTAGATCTACGTTACGCAGGGGAACTGACAGATTCATCTGATCTGCAGGCCAGTGCTTGGGCTACTGTGGAAGCAGCTGACCAACTCGCCGCGCGTCGTCCAGGGCCAAGCACCGGCGCTATGGCCAAGATTGTACCGGTAGGCCGATACCAGGAGAACAGTCTGAAGCGCCTGCCAAAGAGGCGACACCGATATGCGCAAGTGCCAGCGGACGCTGTGATTGTTTCGTATTTGCTTGCCTGACTAAATAGTCACTGTAGGACACCGGTAGCAGCTATGAGTGGGAGAAGTCATGTGATCTTGTGCCGGTACTGGAAGCAGCTGTTGGGGTGGCGGGAAAGTTAGGGGCGTGTTCGTCTTGTTAGCGCATTGCCCAGACATGTCCTTTGTCGGCGTGGGTGGGCAAAGGACTTTCCGCAGTTATCAATGGAAGGCACCGAGGGCACAGTGGAGTTGGTTGATGGTTAGCAAATCAGAGATACTGGAATGTAGAACACTATGGATCTGGGCAGCACGGTCTGCCGAGTCGCAAAGCTCGACACAACGTGTGGCCAGCTGTACGTATGGATAGCTGTGCATGGGCGTCATCTGCTGGGAGAATAGACGGCGTATTCTGCTGGTGTCCAGAAGAAAATGGGCAGCTCACACCCAGAGATATGGACTAGAGGGGAGTTTAGTTACTGCAAAATTTATCAAAGGACAAAGTTTTGTGGTTTCATGGGCCACATTCGTTAGCGTGAAGCTGACAGTCATTGTCAAAGTAAATTAGAGACGAGTGGTGTGTGCTGACAGAGATCAAATAGGCTGTTGTCGTGGCTGAAGCATGGCAAAGACGATATGCAACTGTGTCATGTGAATCACTGTAGCGACAACAGGGTCACAGTGGGTGTAGGGGGTGCTGGGTTGAGACAGAAATACACAGGCCCATACAAACAAATTTATTTATTTTTGCTGGAAATCACCAACGTTTCGTGCCAAGAAGATACGAACGCACACGTTGCCAAATTCATATTAAACAAGTCAGGTAAATAACTACAATGATTTCTTTCCTGTGTACAGTCCACGTCAAGATTGCAATATCGTTTAGCAGTCTGTTTAAAATACAGTCACAGAGAGACAAGACGACGAAATACAACCAAGAAATCAGTCAACGGGTATCAAACGGCCAAATCAGACCTCAGATACTTACCACGTATTTACCACATAACAGAAAATTTGCTGAGTTCTTGATCAAGAAGCCCTTTGAATAACTACAGTTATTCCTTCACCATAGGCGATTATGCTCGAATACATCTAACGTCGAGATTGCAATTGATTTGACTGATTACAATACGGCCATAGGTCGGCGAGATGACAACATATTACCAAGAAGTCGATTAACAGGCGTTAATCGACCAAATCACGACGTAGATCTCGTATTTACCACATACAAAAATGGTTCAAATGGCTCTGAGCACTATGGGAATCAAATTCTGAGGTCATCAGTCCCCTAGAACTTAGAACTACTTACACCTAACCAACCTAAGGACATCACACACATCCATGCCCGAGGCAGGATTCGAACCTGCGACCGTAGCGGTCTCGCGGTTCCAGACTGTAGCGCCTAGAACCACGCGGCCACTCCGACCGGTTTACCACATACCCTACCCAGGTCTAACGTCAAGATTGCAATATAAACTCATTGCCTCATTACAGTCCGACTACAAATCTACCAAGCGACCATACACCATCAGAAAAACAATCAACAGGCGCTGGAAGGTGCAAACACAAGCCCACCAACAAAGCTAAATTCATAGCAAGCAAGAAAAAAGATTTAATAATACGAAAATATACAAAGGCTCCTTTAAATGCAGCGTACGCCGAGACTTACCACTTTACAAGAAACCGTCGACAGTACGTAGAGTGCCCTATACTGATTAATAAAACCTAATTATGAGAAAACCATTATTGGACCTTATGCTGGCTGCACACTCCGCTACTTTGATTTGCTGTCCCTGCCAAAGCTAAGGTTACATCGGTTACATCGGTTACTGCTGCTACAATGGCAAGCTGTCAAGATGTAAGTGGGTGTGAACGTGATGTTACAGTCGGCGCACGGGCGATGGGACACAGTATCTCTGAGGTAGCGATGAAGTGGGGATTTTGCTGTACGACCATTTCACGAACGTCAGGAACACTCTAAAACATCAAATCTCCGACATAGCTGCGGCCGGAGAAAGATCTTGCAAGAACGGGACCAACCACGGCTTAAGAGAATCGTTCAACGTGACAGAAGGGCAATCCTTACGCAAATTGCTGCAGATTTCAATGCTGTGCCATCAACAAGTGTCAGTGTGCGAACCATTCAACGAAACACCATCTATATAGGCTTTCACACCGAAGTCCGACTCGTGTACACTTGATGACTCCACGACAGAAAGCTTTATCTCTCGCCTGGGCCCGTCAACACCAACATTGGGCAGTTGATGACTGGAAACATGTTGCCTAGTCGGACGAGTGGATGGACGTGTATGGCTATGGAGACAACCTCATGAGTTACTGGATCCCGGCTGTCGGCAGGGGACGCTCAAGCTGGTAGAGGCTCTGTGGTGTGCGGTATATGCAGCTGGAGTTATATGGGCCCCGTGATACGTCTAGACACGAGTCTGACATGTGACACATACGTAAGCATTCTGTCTGATCATCTGCATCCATTCATGTCCAATGTGCGTTCCGACCGGCTTGACTAATTCCAGCAGGACAATACGACACCCCACACCTCAAGCATTGCTATTCATTGCCTCCAGGAATACTCTTCTGATTAGGCTAGCTGCCAAAATTCCCAGACATGAACATTATTGAGCTTATCTGGAATGCCTTCCAACGTGCTGTTCAGAAGAGATCTCCACCCCTCGTACTCTTATTGATTTATGGACCGCCCTGCAGAATTCCTGGTGTCAGTTCCCTCCAGCACTACTTCAGACATTAGTCGAGTCCATGCCACGCTACCGCGAGACTGCTACGGTCGCAGGTTCGAATCCTGCCTCGGGCATGGATGTGTGTGATGTCCTTAGGTTAGTTAGATTTAAGTAGTTCTAAGCTCTAGGGGACTGATGACCACAGATGTTAAGTCCCATAGTGCTCAGAGCCATTTGAACCATTTTTTACTAATTTCCTTTCCTGTTCCACACGCAAACAGAGCCAGGGAGGAACGACTCTCTAAAGCCCCGTTACGAGCCCTAATTTCTCTTATCTTAACTTCGTGACCCTTAGGCAAACCTTATGCTGACGGCAATAGACACGTTCTGCAGTAGGCCTCAAACTCGGGTTCTCTAAATTTCCGGAAGGGTTTCTCGCGAAAAGAGCGTCTGCTTCCCTCCAGGGTTTCCCAACTGAGTTCACGAAGCATCTCCACAGTACTTGCGAGCTGATGGAACAGACCATAACAAATCTAGCAGCACGCCATTGATCTGCTCAGATTGCAAACCCTCGAGCACTAGTAGAGAGTGAGTCGCACTAGGATTCTACACGCGGCCTCCCTTACAGTTGAACTACACCTCCTGAAAATTCTCCCATTAAACGAAGTCGACCATTCTATTTCATGTCGCACTGCAATGTTATGCCTAGAAATTTAATCGATGTGACTGGGCCCAGCAGCACATAACTAATGCTGTTTTTGAACATTATAGGATTGTTTTGTCTACTTATGCACATTACCTTACATTATTCTACATTTTTATACTTTCATCGCATCAAATAGAAATCCTACCTAAGTCATCTCTTATCCTCTTACAGTCACTCAAGGACAACGCCTTCCCACACACCACAGCATCGTCAACAAGCAGCCTTAACCTGCTGTCGGATCGTTTCTGTTTAAATAGAACAACATCGGTCCTATCATACTTCGCTGGGGCACTCCTGACGACAGCCTTGTATCTAATGAACACTCGCCGTCGACGACACCGTACTGTATTCTATCACTTAAGAAGTCTTCAAGCGACTCACATATTTGGGAACCTAATCCATATGCTTCGACCCTCATAACCAGCGCCGGCCGAAGTGGCCAAGCGGTTCTAGGCGCTACAGTCTGGAACCGCGCGACCGCTACGGTCGCAGGTTCGAATCCTACCTCGGGTGTGGATGTGTGTGATGTCCATAGGTTAGTTAGGTTTAAATAGTTCTAAGTTCTAGGTGACTGATGACCTCAGAAGTTAAGTCCCATAGTGCTCAGAGCCATTTGAACCTCATAAGCAGCGTGCAGTGAGGTACCATGTCAAACGCTTTGGGAAATCTAGGAATCTGTCTGTTGCCCTCCATTCACGGTTTCTGGGATATCACGTGTGAAAAGAGCAAGCTCACTGTGCTTTTTCCAGTCCCATGCGACTTTGCGCTTGGCGAGACATTCGCGACAAATGCGAGCTAAGTAAGGGTTCAATGCAGCAATGTTTTTTTTTTTTTTTTTTTTTGGTCATCAGTCTACTGACTGGTTTGATGTGGCCCGCCACGAATTCCTTTCCTGTGCTAACCTCTTCATCTCAAAGTAGCACTTGCAACGTACGTCCTCGATTATTTGCTTCACGTATTCCAATCTCTGTCTTCCTCTACAGTTTTTGCCCTCTACAGCTCCCTCTAGTAGCATGGAAGTCATTCCATCATGTCTTAGCAGATGTCCTATCATCCTGTCCCTTCTCCTTATCAGTGTTTTCCACATATTCCTTTCCTCTCCGATTCTGCGTAGAACCTCCTCATTCTTTACCTTATCAGTCCACCTAATTTTCAACATTCGTCTATAGCACCACATCTCAAATGCTTCGATTCTCTTCTGTTCCGGTTTTCCCACAGTCCATGTTTCACTACCATACTATGCTGTACTCCAGACGTACATCCTCAGAAATTTCTCCTCAAATTAAGGCCGGTATTTGATATTAGTAGACTTCTCTTGGCCAGAAATGACTTTTTTGCCATAGCGAGTCTGCTTTTGATGTCCTCCTTGCTCCGTCCGTCATTGGTTATTTTACTGCCTACGTAGCAGAATTCCTTAACTTCATAGACTTCGTGACTATCACTCCTGATGTTAAATTTCCCGCTGTTCTCATTTCTACTACTTCTCATTACCTTCGTCTTTCTCCGATTTACTCTCAAACCATACTGTGTACTCATTAGACTGTTCATTCCGTTCAGCAGATCATTTAATTCTTCTTCACTTTCACTTAGGATAGCAATGTCATCAGTGAATCGTATCATTGATGTCCTTTCACCTTGTATTTTAATTCCACTCCTGAACCTTTCTTTTATTTCCATCATTGCTTCCTCGATGTACAGATTGAAGAGTAGGGGCGAAAGGATACAGCCTTGTCTTACACCCTTCTTAATACGAGCACTTCGTTCTTGATCGTCCACTCTTATTATTCCCTCTTGGTTGTTGTACATATTGTGTATGACCCGTCCCTCCCTATAGCTTACCCCTACTTTTTTCAGAATCTCGAACGGTTTGCACCATTTTATATTGTCGAACGCTTTTTCCAGGTCAACAAATCCTATGAAAGTGTCTTGATTTTTCTTTAGCCTTGCTTCCATTATTAGCCGTGACATCAGAATTGCCTCTCTCGTCCCTTTACTTTTCCTAAAGCCAAACTGATCGTCACCTAGCGCATTCTCAATTTTCTTTTCCATTCTTCTGTATATTATTCTTGTAAGCAGCTTCGATGCATGAGCTGTTAAGCTGATTGTGCAATAATTCTCGCACTTTTCAGCTCTTGCCGTCTTCGGAATTGTGTGGATGATGCTTTTCCGAAAGTCAGATGGTATGTCGCCAGACTCATATATTCTACACACCAACGTGAATAGTCGTTTTGTTGCCACTTCCCCCAATGATTTTAGAAATTCTGATGGAATGTTATCTATCCCTTCTGCCTTATTTGACCGTAAGTCCTCCAAAGCTCTTTTAAATTCCGATTCTAATACTGGATCCCCTATCTCTTCTAAATCGACTCCTGTTTCTTCTTCTATCACATCAGACAAATCTTCACCCTCATAGAGGCTTTCAATGTATTCTTTCCACCTATACGATCTCTCCTCTGCATTTAACAGTGGAATTCCCGTTGCACTCTTAATGTTACCACCGTTGCTTTCAATGTCACCAAAGGTTGTTTTGACTTTCCTATATGCTGAGTCTGTCCTTCCGACAATCATATCTTTTTCGATGTCTTCACATTTTCCTGCAGCCATTTGGTCTTAGCTTCCCTGCACTTCCTATTTATTTCATTCCTCAGCGACTTGTATTTCTGTGTTCCTGATTTTCCCGGAACATGTTTGTACTTCCTCCTTTCATCAATCAACTGAAGTATTTCTTCTGTTACCCATGGTTTCTTCGCAGCTACCTTCTTTGTACCTATGTTTTCCTTCCCAAATTTTGTGACGGCCCTTTTTAGAGATGTCCATTCCTCTTCACTTGTACTGCCTACTGCGCTATTCCTTATTGCTGTATCTATAGCGTTAGAGAACTTCAAACGAATCTCGTCATTCCTTAGCACTTCCGTATCCCACTTCTTTGCGTATTGATTCTTCCTGACTAATGTCTTGAACTTCAGCCTACTCTTCATCACTACTATATTGTGATCGGAGTCTATATCTGCTCCTGGGTATGCTTTTCAATCCAGTATCTGATTTCGGAATCTCTGTCTGGCCATGATGTAATCTAATTGAAATCTTCCCGTATCTCCCGGCCTTTTCCAAGTATACCTTCTCCTCTTGTGATTCCTGAACAGGGTGTTCGATATTACTAGCTGAAACTTGTTACAAAACTCAATTAGTCTTTCTCCTCTTTCATTCCTTGTACCAAGCCCATATTCTCCTGTAACCTTTTCTCCTACTCCTTCCCCTACAACTGCATTCCAGTCGCCCATGAATATTAGATTTTCGTCCCCCTTTACATACTGCATTACCCTTTCAATATCCTCATACACTTTCTCTATCTGTTCATCTTCAGCTTACGACGTCGGCATGTATACCTGCACTATCGTTGTCGGTGTTGGTCTGCTGTCGATTCTGATTAGAACAACCCGGTCACTGAACTGTTCACAGTAACACACCCTCTGTCCTACCTTCCTATTCATAACGAATCCTACACCAGTTATACCATTTTCTGCTACTGTTGATATTACCCGATACTCATCTGACCTGAAATGCTTGTCTTCCTTCCACATCACTTCACTGACCCCTACTGTATCTAGATTGAGCCTTTGCATTTCCCTTTTCAGATTTTCTAGTTTCCCTATCACGTTCAAGCTTCTGACATTCCACGCCCCGACTCGTAGAACGTTATCCTTTCGTAGATTATTTAATCTTTTTCTCATGGTAACCTCCTTCTTGGCAGTCCCCTCCCGGAGATCCGAATGGGGGACTGTTCCGGAATCTTTTGCCAATGGAGAGATCATCATGACACTTCTTCAATTACAGGCCACATGTCCTGTGGATACACGTTACGTGTCTTTAATGCAGTGGTTTCCATTGCCTTCTGCATCCTCATGTCGTTGATTATTGCTGATTCTTCCGCCTTTAGGGGCAATTTCCCACCCCTAGGACAAGAGAGTGCCCTGAACCTCTATCCGCTCCTCCGCCCTCTTTGACAAGGCGGTTGGTAAAATGAGGCTGACCTCTTATGCCGGAAGTCTTCGGCCGCCAATGCTGATTATTTATCAAAATTAGGCAGTGGCGGGGATCGAACCCGGGACCCAAGACGTTTTTGATTATGAATCAAAGACGCTACCCCCCCCCCTTTTTTTTGTTGTTGTTGTGATTGGTCGTTGCGGACGTCGTAAGACATCCGTTGAAGTTCGTTGTTGATCGATTGGCTCAGTTTTTTTATTACAGAGGGCTGCTAACCCTCTGACCGAACACGCTGAGCTACCGTGCCGGCTACCCCTAGACCACGGGTATCCTTTGCAGCAATGTACTCTCTGTAAAACTGTAATGGCATTCCATCTGGACTTGTCGACGTATTTCATTTCAGCTCTTTCAATTGCTTCTATACGCCAGTGATACCTATTTCTACGTCCTCCATGTGGAAGCCCTTGCGACAGTAAACCAACGGTATGTTTGTACTACCCACGTGGATGAATGATTTCTGAAACGTGAAATTTAGAACCTCACTTTCCTTTTGTTATTCCCCCTCCTCCCCCCACTTTCACCAGAATAGTCGACGGGAGACTGAATAGAAGCCTTCGATCGCTTAGTGATTTCACGTACGACCAAAATTTTATTTTGTATTGTGCTATATTCCTTGTCTACGTGGTAGCCAGCTGCATGCAGTTTTGTTTTCCGTAAGTATAAGTTTGGTAGACGGTGGATATTAAGGGTAGTATAGGGTCGATATTTCAGTAGGAGTGCTTAAGTGTGGTACTGTGCATTCGATTGTCAAGTTATTAGGGGCTGATGCTGATTGTATTTTATTGATGCTCACTTGTAAAATCACTTGGGCTGAGTTAGTTATTGTCTAAGAAAGATCAGAATTTGCTTAGAATCCTTTTTTATTGTTATATTACTGTGCCTATTTTAATTAAAAATTTTGACTACGTCTCGATCTGGGTGGATAATTTGTTTACTTATGGAATCATTATTTTGAAAATATTTTTGTACTCATGCGCAAGTATCGTAATTCGATGTGCATCAGTGTTATGATTCTTAATGAACAGATCATCATCGTCTTCAAGGGCTAGGTGTTTTGCTCTATTTCTGCTTTCACGACATCTTATTAAGGAATGTCCAATGTTTCTTCTTGGATTATACTGAGCCGTGGCGCCATTGAGTTAGTTGACTTTTCTGTCTGACGCCACTGGCTCAGGTGTGGTATCGACTATCCCTCTTGGGGCCCCATTGCCAATATCTATGAAGAAGAGTTGGGATCTGTGGGTTGTCACCTTAGAAGGTCTTTACTTGCCGATATATTTACGTGGTTCGCTGGCGCGTGAGTGAGGCATGAAGTTATCTGATTGGCGGTATCGTAGCGACAAGAGGTGGTCACTAGGTCCTAGCGGCCGAAGCCACGAGCTGCGCAAAGAGGTCCTGCGCAGAGAGAGGATACCGGAGTACTTCACCGGGGTCAGCGTCGACTACAAACAGCAGGCCGACATCGCAGTTGGTTGGCTATTATTTGGCCTTTACTTTCTGGTTTGTACCCGATTCATCACAGACTGAACAGTTGTACGAAGGCACAGGCTGCCGTTAAACAAAGAGGGATCTTGTGTTTAGATTTTGCTGTTAACCGGTTCAGTTTTTTGATTGCGTTTCTGAGTCATTAGTTATAATCTGAACAACCTGTTGTACTAAGCCGTTCGCTGCTGTGTTTGAAAGACCGGGTCATTATTGGTGTATTTTAGCTGGATCTTGTGGTACCGCCGAGTGAGTTCTCTTGTGATAACTGTTCAAAATTAATGGCTCTGAGGACTATGGGACTTAACATCTATGGTCATCAGTCCCCTAGAACTTAGAACTACTTAAACCTAACTAACCTAGGGACAGCACACAACACCCAGTCATCACGAGGCAGAGAAAATCCCTGACCCCGCCGGGAATGGAACCCGGGAACCCGGGCGCGGGAAGCAGTAACGCTACCGCACGACCACGAGCTGCGGACTTAAAAGTAATGCTTTAAGACGTTTGTTCAGAGCGGTCTTAATAACTGACGATCAGTTTAAGTTTGAAAATATTAACAGCCAACTGTTACTAGAGCTCTAGTCAAAAGAAAATTGTCAGAAGGGACGGGTTGGGACCCAGTCGCACCTTCGTTGCCGATTGAAATTAAGAGGTTGGTTGCTTTGAAGTAAACCTTATCATTGTCATATTGTTTGCTAATCTGTTTGACCTTTAAGCACAGGTGTGCATCTTAACCCCGAACCTTACGACATAGAGCTTTCAAATTAAAAGTTACGTCGTCTGTTTTGAGTAACTCAATCACTCTTGTCATAAATGGTGCTTATATAGTTTTCATATGTAGCAGAAGGGTATTTAATAAGATAGACTGTGTCCAACACAGTAGTAAACATCGCTGTTTCTTCCGATAACGGGCGGGCTGCAGATGGGGTCGTCTTGTAATTATTGTCATATTGTTTGATGTTTTGCAATACAACACTTGAGATTTCTTTTGCAAAGGTTAAAAACTTATTCAACTTAGGGTTTAAGGTCAAAAGAATTTTGCAAATTTGTTCATTTTGTTAAAAAAATGCTTCGATTATCTGTGTAACACAGGTTATATATTGTTAAATAAGCAGTTTGTGTGAAAAGAAAGTTATATTGTCGGTCCCTCCCTTCCACATTTTCCTTATTCCACTAAGTACCACGTATCATATACAGTATGTTATTACCATTAGTATTAGTATTATCAGATATTTAAAATAAATCTATGACCGCATAACTCCCGGCCCAAACAGCACTCCAGCCAAATCCTGACCTAGAAAGAACACATATTATTTATTGATTTCAAGTCACCGCTATTACTACAAAATCATCATACGATGTATATATATATATATATATATATATATATATATATATATATATATAAACTATAATTAACTAACTTCACAATAATTTCCAGCCTATGTGCAGCTGATAGAATAAGCCACAACTTTTTTAAAGTCACACTTTAGTGCTTGCGAAGTTCCATCAGCCGAATCTACAAGTAACTGTACACATAATATTTATGGCTGGTATACGAATGTCGCAGAGATCTTGCACATGCTTTGAATTGTTTCATTATCTGTTATTTACTGTGAAAACATTTTGACACTTGCAGAAAAGAAGGCACCGTGTTGCATGGCGTAGCAACAGTTAGTCAACATATCGACTACAAAAGTGGTCCAAGAACATTGCAACAAAGGGAAAGGTCCAAAACGGTTTAAACTGATAGCGGCTTCATAAGGAAGAAGTATGCGCAACGTATTGTTCTTCCACACGTAATCCGACCAAAAGCATGTGCGTATCGTTATGTAATGCGGAATTGATCACCAGATGCCCCGAGAGGCGGTCCCGCCAGTATATAAGGATGCAGGAAGTATTTTGCTGTCAGTAGAGGAGAAGTAACAGCAGAATTCAGTTGTCAGGTGAACTAAGTGACTTCGGACGCACACTTGTCACTGGATGGCACTTGCGTAATAAATCCATGGGAAACGTTTCAACCTTTCAGAAACTAACTACATCTACTGTCGGTGATGTGATTGTGAAGTGGAAACGCGAAGGAACAGCCACAGAAAAATCGAGACCAGGCGGACGTGACACAATGACGGATAGGGAAATGAAGCATTACGGAGGTTGGTTGCATAAGGTCACATGAAATCAGCGGAAGGAATCGCTCGTGAGTTCCAGTCCAGCAAGCACCAGGTGCGTAGGAAGTTAATGTACATGTGCTGAAATGGTTGAGCAGCTCCCCATTAGCCCAAATTTCTGTACTCAGCGTTCAGCGACGCTTGAGGTGGTGTAAAGGTAAAGAGCAACGCCATTGGGACATGCCCAGACAACGTTACCTGATATCATGTGTAGGATCAACAGTAAAGTGAAGTACGGAGGAGGAGATGTTATCATTATTTATATTTTTGTTTCTAAGGTGCTGTCACGTTATTGTGTTTAAGAAAACGCTAAATGGACAAAGACACGGACACATTCTACCGCATTGTGTGCTGTTTACGGTAGAGGCACAGTTCGGAGACGGTAACAGATTATATCAGCGGGACGTAGCGAAGTCCACGAGCGTGGCTACGCCGGTCTCCCTCATTCGTCGATACGGCATACGGGGACTGTCTTTTCTTGTGGCTGCGTTGCTTTGTTTTGTCATCTCGCTCTTCGATCGACGGCTCAGCAATTTTAAATATTCACAAATGTTAAATTAAGCACATCAGAGAACGAAGAAACATTGTGTCCCGTTTACTGAATCGATTATTACCAAAACTGTCACAACTGCAGTTCGTAAGTTGACCACTAGTTTCGAACCAACTGGTTTATTCTAAAGCCTGACCTAATGAGGCTGCACTAAAAGTTCCTCATCTTAACAACAAACGTCAAAATTGCTATACATGCTATACAAAATGACCGCAGATGTCACAGTGAATGTGTGCCTACTTATCAAGCCTGACTTACCAAGAAGGCACGTGTTGTATCTGACAGTCATCTGGGATTACTTTGTATAGCATGTATTGCCATTTTGAGTTTGTTGTTAAGATCATGCACTTTCTGCGCAGCGTCATTAGGTCAGGCTTTCTAATAAACCAGCTGGTTCGAAACTAGTCGTCAAACTTACGTACTGCAGTTGTGACAGATTTGTTAATCAACGGGTCATGAAATATCAGAAAAAGTTGCTGGTCCTGCATCAATAAAGTGTTGAAACGGAAAAAAAGTAGTGTCCACAGTATCAACGAGTTCCATCCGTAGTCAGTTAACTCAAATAAAAGCCTGGGAATAACAATTTGAGGAGATATGGAATGGAATGATCACATAGACTGAGTCTTGGTAAAGCAGGAGTCATCCGGCGCAGTTCCTTTTATCTTTGGGCATATATGTGCAATTTTGTTTCTTAGTGTATAGCCGAAACAGTCATGTTTTTTCATGCGATCCCAAATGTCGACGGAAGCATCCGTTTGTTTCTCGTTACAAAAAATATTTTAAAAGCATTCGTAAGGGCAGTACCAGATTAACCTAGGGCGATATTTAGTTTATCGATATGTGGAATACGAAGAATGACAATTCCTCCAGCAGCCACAGGGCAGTGCTGGCGAGGGCAGTGCAGTGTGGCTTGCCTTCAAATGGGTACCACTAAGGAACTATGGTCGGACGACTTGTCTAGTGTAGCGGTACTTCGCCACTTACTGGCCACCCGTCAGCAGTGCCAGTACGGTGCAGTACACCCGACCTTTGAGTTCTATACAAGCTATCGCCACTTGCTGGCTGCCTTACTTCAGCGCCATTCTTCAAAGAACCACATTTTTTCTGTGAGATTTTCCTGCATTTCCCAATACAACATCATTATGAAGCACCTTCTCCGACGCAACATCACTACAAACCACCGTATGCCACATAAAGTTGGTAAGAAACAGTCTCCAACTCAAAGCATTCGTACAATGGACCCTCCGCCATTCAGCATTAATACATAGTACACTTTGCCATGAAGAATCGGGAGATGAAACTTCCGTCATGCAACAATGGTATGATGTACCTGCCGGTCGCTGGGGCCGAGTGGTTCTAGGCGCTGCAGTCCGGAATCGCGCTGCTGCTACAGTCGAAGATTTGAATCCTTCCTCGGGCATGGATGTGTGTGATGTCCTTAAGTTAGTTAAGTTTATGCAATTTTAAGTCTATGGGACTGATGACCTCAGATGTTAAGTTCCATAGTGCTTAGAGCCATCTGAACCATTTTCTGAAGTATCTGCTGTCACAAAGAATCGGTCCGCAGCATCGTCTGACATACAGCGTTGGTACAGAGCACGCTCGGCCGTGCACAATCAGTACAGAGCGCCATTCAGCAGGTGAGGTGGCACGAAGCACCCTCTGCATGTATAACTGGTGAGACACGGCTTCCGTCATGAAACATTTGAATGAGGCACTCTACCAAAATGCATCAGTAAGATGCGCATTCCGCCACGCAATCTTGGTACGAATCTGCCTGTGCCACATAACATCTGCATGAAGGACCCTCTGCAACATAAAACTGGTTAGAAATATCGTGTGAAAATTAACACTTGCGCGAAGTACTGTCTGCCATGCAAAATTAGTAGCATGCACCCTCCACCATGCAACGTTGATACGAAACGTAGTTACCACACAACATTGGTCTGCAGCTCTTTCGACCACAGAACGTTTCTCTCTGTCACATACAACTGGTACTGAGTACTACCTGCCTTGCAACCTCGTTGCAACATTCCCTCTGCCACTTAACATGGGGTAAGGAAGATCCTCCGCCGTGCAATACTGGTACAAAGCACCCTCCGCTATGCAACATCGGTAGGATGCACAGCCTGCCACGTAAGAGTGGTGCGGAGAAACCTCTTTCACACAAACCTGGTATGACGCAGTCTCTGCCATATGATCGTTGTATGGTTCACCCTCTGCCACAGAAAACGTTACGAAATACCTTCTGACACATAGCATTGCTAAGAAACACCTTCTGCCATGCAACATTGGTAGAAAGCACCTTCTGCTATGCAAGATCACTAGCATGAGCGCTCTCCCATATGAAAGTAACAGAAAACACTCTGCCACACAACAGCGGTTCGTAGAACCTCTGTCACAGAACAATGCTACGTAGCACCCTCTGCCATGTACAACAACTGCGGAGCACCCTTTGGCAAGCAACACTCAATGAAGTAGCCTCTGCCAGACAGCATCGGTCTGAGGCACCCTCTGCCATGCAACGATTCTATGAAGTGCTCTCTGCCACTCAACGTTGGTGTGGAGCACGCTCTTACAAAAAACATCGTCATGCAACACCCTCTGTCAAATAACACCAATAAGAAGCATTCTGCCATGCAGTATAGGTACAAACCACCCTGTGTCATCCATAACCAGTTTGAAGCAGTCTTCGCCATCTAACATGGCATGAAGTATCCTGTGCCACACTACATCGGCAAGATGCACCTCTGCCACACAGCACGAAAAACCCCCTCGCAAGCAAATTTTGTACGATATCCTTTATGCCACTCAACACCGGTATAAAAAATGGTTCAAATGGCTCTGACCACTATGGGACTCAACATCTTAGGTCATAAGTCCCCCAGAACTTAGAACTACTTAAACCTAACTAACCTAAGAACATCACACACACCCATGCCCGAGGCAGGATTCGAACCTGCGACCGTAGCAGTCCCGCGGTTCCGGACTGCAGCGCCAGAACCGCACGAACACCGGTATAGAGTACACTCTCTCACGAAATATCATTATGAGGAACCCTCTACCACATAACAACTGTGGTGTCACCGCCAGACACCACACTTGCTAGGTGGTAGCCTTTAAATCGGCCGCGATCCGGTAGTATACGTCGGACCCGCGTGTCGCCACTGTCAGTGATTGCAGACCGAGCGCCGCCACACGGCAGGTCTAGAGAGACTTCCTAGCACTCGCCCCAGATGTACAGCCGACTTTGCTAGCGAAGCTACACTGACCAATACGCTCTCATTTGCCGAGACGATAGTTAGCTTAGCCTTCAGCTGCGCCACTACAACAACCCTACAAAGCACAACCCACCACTTAATATGGATATGAAAAACCTAGGTAGGCTGCTCCATTTGCCACGCTACGTTGGTATGAAGCTCCCTCTGCCATAAAACACCAGTAGCATGCTGTTGTACTGAATTTCTATGGAGCTCTGCCACACATCTGTAGTATGTATCCTCTGGAACTCAACACTGCCACCCAACATTGGTATGAAACACCCTCTGCCAGCAATATCGATATGAAACACCCTCTGACACGTAACAATGGAACGAATGACGCTCAGTCACTTAACATCAGTACGCCTTCTGTCAGGGACACACGTGGCACAGAAGAGAGACTGCTTAATCTGCGCCAGACTGTGCTAGCTACTGCGACTCGAAGTAGTTCTGTTCTTCATCACTGAATGATAATGGCATTGTTTTCACAGCGTTAGGCAACTTTAATTCATCACAGTTAAGGCATCTGCCACAAAATACTTATAAATATTATACATGAACCTTCCTCGTAAGTGAGTCTGTTAGTGACAACGACAATAAAACCCCTGTAGCAGTGAATAAACCTTGTAAAATATGTATATAGAACTGTAAACGGATCCTTACGTATCAAGAGTAATGGAGATGTAACCCTTATGCGAAATTTCTGGTTAAGCCACCTCACAGAGACAATTATAAGTTTAAAAATTACAGGGTCGCCACCAGTCCAATACCTTCCTAACAATTAAGAAAAGAACGAACTGGAAATTATCCGTTTAATTAAATTAAGAATTTTGTGGTGGACTGTTAAGGCAGCCAGTCCACAGTGAAGTAGCCGAAAGGGCACGCGTCAACTCACGCCGTCTGGCGTTAAGTCTGGAACAGGATTCGTAATGAATGTGATAAAGAAAAGAACGTAGCTACTAGAACACTTAACTTTTATATTGTCCTTTAGTATACAGCATTCTGGATGATACAAGTGAGACTCTATCTTGAGGTACATGCAATGGTGCAAATGGCGCCTTGCTAGTTCGTAGCCATTAACTTAGCTGAAGGCTATTCTGTCTCTCGGCAATGAGAGAAAGGCTTCGTCAGGGTAGTCGCTAGCAACGTCGTCGTACAACTGGGGCGAGTGCTAGTCCGTCTCTCGAGACCTGCCTTGTGGAGGCGCTCGGTCTGCGATCCTGACAGTGGCGACACGCGGGTCCGACATGTACTAATGGACCGCGGCCGATTTAAAGCTACCACCTAGCAAGTGTGGTGTCTAGCGGTGACACCACAAATTTAATTATAAGAATAAAAATTTTTCAAAGAAACTAACAAGATGAATAGCATTGTATGTCGTACATCAATGAGCTTGTTTAATTAAATGTGAATCTCTCAATTTTGAGACAGTACACAGTTCATTTTGATTTTTTCCCCATTTTTGTTCATCACATGCAAGCAGATTAACTTTTTCTTTAAAAAAAATCAGGGAATAAAATATTAATTAGAAAAGTGGCGTCAATGAGAAAGTTAAAGGACGCCGAATTTATCTTTAACGTAGCACATTTATTTCATGACGAATTTGATGCACATCCTAAGAATAAAAATTTTAACTAAATAATTCACCAAAAATGGTAGAATACCGCAATTAAAGAGGAAAAAACCACACAAAAAGGAAGTGGAACGCAATAATTGAATCATTCCATCTCTATACCCACGACAGAAATAGTTCAGAGATATACCTCTCACCATTATGCTCATGCACTGGCTTGGAAAGAGGTTTATCCGATTCGCAAAGTTTTTAGAGTAGATATACGACATGGTAACCAAGCCTGCCGCTTATGAACGGCCGAACTTCAGCACGTGGTAAACTTGATTACGAGTTATCTGTTTTGAAATTAGACATTAAACCAAGCACAAATGTAAGAAATTTTAATGGTGCAATACCAGAATGATTTTGCCACCACGAAATAAAATTAACTCGGCAAGGCAGAAACCTCCCCAATCGTTGCAAATATTTCCTCTATGCCTACGAAAAACTGATATTTTACTGAAATTGTAACGCACGGAACAATTAAACTGGTAATATGAAAACCTATTGCAGTACAGTAGTAGACCAGAAGGATCATAGGTTACCAAACACGAGGTACAGGACGAACACAAAGAGACAATAGCATCTTCCACGAAAACATAGAAAATAAGAACAATAACAATCACACTCGTTCGAAAACAGTATTATTCTCACGTTCACCCGAAGTTGTACTGACTAGATTTCCCTAAACATATTCACTGCTAGAAATTCCACAGCACGATGTCCGAAAGGAACAAATCAACTTCCGCACTTTCAATTTCAACCACTATCATCGCCTTTTTTTAAACAAAATAATGATGCCACATTCCGAAAATACATAACTACACACTTTTCAGTTAAGTTGAAGTACTTAAATATTCCATGATCTTGACATACGGAAGTTGTAATTCGACCCACTTCCTTTCAGCAGAAACCTTCTATAGGAGGTACGAACTGTACTCACCAACCGTTAGCTGTAGTGTCCTTCCTCCACCTAGCTTCGCCTAACTACCGGTGCAACGGAAGCTACCAGAGGGGTAGGCTTCCGCCACCAACCAGACAGGCAAACCAACCTCAGACTAAAAGGGATAAACCTCTCTGTCCAGGTACTGGGATCCTAAGTTGGTCATCCTGTGCTACCCTCCAAACGAGAAGGTAACATCACCTGCTCCTAGCAGACGACAACCTGCTCAGCGTCCCCCGCAAAAGAAACCCGAAACCACACCTGAAAACACTCATTCAGTCACAGTCACGCACACATAAGGTAGGGTGAAGGGAAAACGTAATGAATACAGGCCATGATTTCCTATGGAAGACAAAAAAATCAAAGATAACATCATTTAATGAGCTTTAGCTTAATTGCTCAGTCTTTCTGGGAGAGTTAATTTACTAAACCGCAATCAGGTGTTGGACAGAATAGGATGTACAGAATCCAGTGAGACAAGCGTCTTGTGAAATGACTCCACAGAGACGTTTCAACCTAAGCGAGGATTTACCTCAGAATAATATCTCGTAAGATATCAGTAAATGAAAATAAACAGAATATTTTAATTTACCGCTTCTATACCTCCGTAGCAGACAACTCGTTATGCAAATACAGCTGAACCTAAAACTTTTGGCTGTTCTACTATAAAGGGCGAATCTTATTAATGTTCGAAAACCTCCGAAGCGACCTGCGAGTGCGACTATAGCACGTGGGGCTCAGGTTTCGAGTGTTGCGTCTGCCAGGCAATATTTTTTTCACTGGCTTAGACAATTATGCATTTAAATTGAGGTAAAATTTATTATTTCGTATAATAGTCTTTCGGTCTCCGCTGGTTTATTGCAAAATACAGTTCAGCAAAACCCTACCGTATTGCGTCACAAGTAAATAAGTTTCCTAACTGCATCGTTACCAGTAAATGTAATATGTTTTCTTTACTAAATAACGACTCACAGCAAAAATTGAAGGGATAAAAGGAAAGAAACACAAATTAAGAATATAGTTTTTACTTAGTGAAAGCGAGGAAAATTATTTTGTAGCCTCTACGTTTACAACAGGTGACTTTTACAAAGGTGTTCCAAATTTGCACCGTTGGCTGGAATGCAAGCGTTGCATTGCTCGATCATCCCTTCACGACCAAGCGCAACGATTGCACGTGCGGCGAGATATGTCATCTGGTGACGTTACATGTTAAACACCTCTCATCCAATTTTGGCGTATTTCCCGACATTTGCGACCCCATGTGTCAAATTACTTGTTGCAGTGTTTTCTATGTCGCTTCAGGATTTTTACCCCTATACGAGGGACGTTCAGTAAGTAACGCTACACATTTATTTCTCGTCCAGTTTCGGTTGAAAAAAATTGCGGAATTTGTTGCGTGCCCTCTTGTAATATTTCCGCTTCAACCCTCTAGAGTTTCATAAGTACTGACAGGTGGCAGCACTATGCGTAACCTTCAAAATGGTGTCTGTAACGGAGGTGCGTTCTAAGCATGGAGCTGTCATTGAGTTCCTTTTGGCGGAAAACCAGAGCATCGCAAATACTCATAGGTGCTTGCAGAATGTCTACGCAGACCTGCTGTTGCTCAGAGGAAGGAGTGGTCTACTGGTGCGCCCCCAATACGTCGCTGCGGATTGCAGTTAGCCCTCGATAATGCCTGTGCTATCGATTCGCTTTGACCACTTTGATGTGGAGCCGCTATCACTGGATGATACATCTGCTGGTAGTGCCGACACATTAGGCCGTCAGCTGGGGTACTCAAAGGTGTGTGTCCATTGGTTTCCTTGCCGCCTAACGTGAGACTGCAACGAGCAACGAAGAACTGTGCGTAACTGCTTCCGCGTTATGAAGCTAACGGTGACGATTTTTGTCAAGCGTCGTCACAGGCGATGAAATGTGGGTTCATCACTTCAAACAGGAATCAAAACGGCAGTCCATCGAGTGGCGCCACACTACCTCTCCTCTGAACACAATGTCGCACTCTCAGCTGGTAAAGTCTTGGCGACACTCTTCTGGCGACCTCTTGAGGTTTTCTGCTTGATGTATTCCTTCAGGGTGCAAAGATTAACTGTGAAGTGAACTGTACTACCCGCAGGGAACTGGATGAACGCCTGCAGTGTTTTCGTCGCCACGAAAATAGAACCGAAATTTTCCTTCTCCATGACAACGCAAGGCCTCAAACGAATCTGCGCACGCGAAACAGCTCACAAAATTTCATTGGACTGTTCTTCATCCACTCTATATCCCGGATCTCGCACCCGCCGATTTCAATCCGTTTGGCGCTATGAAGGGTGCACTCTGCGGGAACCAGTACGGCGATGAGGGGGAGGTTACTGATGCAGCAAGACTTTGGCTCCGAGGTCGAAGGGTAGAGTGGTGCCGTGCGGGCATGCAGACCCTCCGAGTAAGGCACTGAACGCAGATTACGTTAAAAAATAGGATTTTGTTATCAAAAGAGTGTTCACCCCTGGTAGCTGAGTGGTCAGCGCGACGGGACGTCATACCTAACGGCCCGGGTACGATTTCCGGCTGTGTCAGAGATTTTCTCCGCTCAGGCACTTTGTGCTGTGTTGTCCTTACCATCATCATTTCATCCCCCTCGAAACGCAACTTGCGGTAGTGGCGTCAACTCGAAAGACTTGCATAAGGCGAACGGTCTACCCGAAGGGAGGCTTTAGACACATGGTATTTCCATCAAAAGAGTATTGTATTGGAATCCTGAATAAACTAAACTGCTTTCAGAAATAGAAATGTGTTTCATTACTTACTGAACACCCCTCGTATTATTCCTATTTTAGTTTTGGTCAATATGCAAACCTAAGAACTTATAATTTACTACCCTCTTTAATATTTCTTGTCTCTGCAGTAGGTCAGTATGGGGAAGGATATTTTTGACCTCAAAAATTGAACGAACCGTGTTATTTTCCTTGTTTGTGCAACACCAGTCAGTAATTTTCACGAAAACGTCATTAAATATGCGCTATGTTGATGCTTCTTTGCTCGGCTTCACGACAGTGTTCATATCCTGTGCCAACAGGACTTATTCTACAGCCGGCCGAAGTGGCCGTGCGGTTCTAGGCGCTGCAGTCTGGAACCGCGAGACCGCTACGGTCGCAGGTTCGAATCCTGCCTCGGGCATGGATGTGTGTGATGTCCTTAGGTTAGTTAGGTTTAACTAGTTCTAAGTTCTAGGTGACTAATGACCTCAGAAGTTGAGTCCCATAGTGCTCAGAGCCATTTGAACCATTTTTGAACTTATTCTACATCTTTGTTCAAATAAGATCACGTGACATTAACATAAAGCAAGAACAGCAGTGGGCCAATGATCGAACCCTGCGGGATCCCCATTGTAATTTCTTTATATGCAGATGATGTGGCGTACCTCCTTGTATTCTCGAACAGCCTAGGATAACTTGTTGCATTCTCTTTATTAAATAAGAACTAAACCAAGCTTGTGATGAACTGCAGTTTCCATTAAAAACAGATATAGAATTTGAATCAGTCAGATAGCAAGCAGTCATAATTACAGACGTACGCAGAGAACGCCCTTATCAGCAGTTTGCCTAAACACTGTGTCCTAGAAAACCATTCAATCATCAGTAAGGTTCATAGCTAACGTCGAATATGTGTGTCTTAAGACACTGCTCTCAGTCCCAGTCAATAAAACTTCTTCATCTGCTGCGTTTTTCAAGAAGAGAATTTATTATTTTGCTACAGTTGCTTCGCAGATGGCGCTTAACCGAAGTAGACCTCCGTCGACCCTGTATTTGCCGAGGAAAGGGCACTCCGCAACGAGTAGGCCATTAGTTATTCATAAACGCAGTCCTGAAACGCCAGAGATCAATAGTGACCTCGCCTTTCTGGAATGGGCGAACTCACTTTGCAGAAACTGTGGCGAACTGTAGTAAATGGTTGTTACAGGAGAAGGCAGTGTTGGTTTTTTAGCGTCATATAGTACGTCACGCATGCATATATCGGTTCGTTGTTGGCGAACAAACGTCGAGATTTAACTGACAACCGAATTTATGTTAATATTTCCTATAACAGTTCCTCTGGTTTACGATTAAGGGGAATGACGAAAGGATTCCACCAGTTATTGTAGGTTTTTATCTCCATTTTGCATTGGTCACTCAGCAAAAATTAGTTTAGTGGCTTTTCAGCGTCTTAGAGTATTTTGTGCTTCCTCATTCCAGTGAGGTATTTTCACACATTTATTTTCAATAATTAAAATATAGGATGTGCCATGTAAGTAGACGAGTGCTTTTAGTGCGTTAAATATTGTGTTACGTGATTCTTCTGGCGCTTCTTGCTGGAAGCTACTTCATAACTATAAAAAAAAAGAACCAATTTTTTGACATTGTTTGGTTTTAATGTATTTCGTTATCCGGTTTTCGGCTTGCAATGCCATCGTCAGGCTTTTGCTGACTACTGGCATCAAAGAGGATACTATAATGTTGCAGATCGTTATTGTGTACACTATTATGTTGTCTTATCAAATGCTCATCGCCTCTTCCGACCAATATAGTTCTATGCTAATGTTTCTTACTTTTTAACTGTAACATTAATAATTACGTTACCAATGCACTGTCACAGATGAAATTAGCTATTATTAATTATGTTACTACTGCAATGTCAAAGATGAAATCTGCTATGTGTTTGCAGTTCAATTTACATGTGTAATGTATTTTGCGTTGTATCCTCTTGCACAACGAAAGATAAAGTCTGATGATGGCATTATAAGCAGAAGACCGATTGTGAAATAAACTGACAGTCCAGAATATTCACAACTGAGATGGTGTAATTTATCAAAATAAAACATTATTTCATTTTTTATAGACATCAATGTATATATGCCTGCACGTCATTTGCAAAAACGAACTGACAAAGCCTGCGGAAAAGTAAAAGACGTAGATGTACATGTTGTTCATCAGTTCACAAATGTCTACAAAATCTTATGTACGTGCCATCTGGAGACAAAATACCACGCTACAGATATAGAGGTTGTCACCTGTGAGAAGATAATGGCCGGCCTTGGTGGCCGAGCGGTTCTAGGCGCTACAGTCTGGAACCGCGCTACTGCTACGGTCGCAGGTTCGAATCCTGCCTCAGGCATGGATGTGTGTGATGTCCTTAGTTAGTTAGGTTTAAGTAGTTCTAAGTTCTAGGGGACTGATGACCTTAGAAGTAAAGTCCCATAGTGCTCAGAGCCATTTGAACCATTTTTTTGAAGTAGATAATGGATGACTGGCATCAACCATACTGACAGAAATACACCAGGACTCGTGGTGCTGGTACAGTGGCTACTGGAAGCCAATGTAGCTTTAGATCAATACTGCCAAACCTCCCAGCAGGAAACAATGTTTTATTGGCCTACAAGTTCATGTGGTCACCTTCTGGGTCCAGACCTGGTCCATTAAAGCCAGGTAATATTTTGATTGTAACAGAATCCGCTACCACCATAAAGTATCTGAATAATAACATTATTTCCACGCCGGTCAGTAAATTGATGAACTCCTTTCTTGTGAATGATAACTGCAACATTAATCCAAAGCACAAAGATTACGAAGAGTTGTGCCAAAGAATGTCATTCATGAAGAACCTGAAGAAAGACATATAAAATGAGCCTGAGAAGTCCAACTAAATGACGATATCACTGAAACCACACAAAACTGTGATGCAGTAAATCATGGGAAACTGTTTTAAAGGTATTTTTTTTCACTGGCTAGAGAATGTGGCTTAGTAAAACACTTTGAGGTTTTTGAAGGTCTTTCTTAACTGTGTGTGTGTGTGTGTGTGTGTGTGTGTGTGTGTGTGTGTGTGTGTGTGGACCTTGCATGCGCCCTTACACATGTTAAAAGAAACGAGTGTGGATAAAATGACTAAAATTGTTGTCACACAGTGAGCAAGAAACTTATAAAATGACACTCACTCACTCACTCTCATCTTAATCGCGTTGACCCACACCATCTCTCTATCTCACGGGCGTTAATACAACGGACAAGGGTGGAAGGTGCTAGACATGGGATTAAAACAGAAGTAAAACCACAGAAGAGCTAAAAGAGAGACAGTCGATCTGTTGTAGAATTTTAGAACATGTTTTTTGCTCGAGTATCATGTCGTTTTTGGAAACCCAGAATCTACTATGTAGGAATCAACATGGATTCCGGAAACAGCGATCGTGTGAGACCCAACTCGCGTTATTTGTTCATGAGACCCAGAAAATATTAGATACTGGCTCCCAGGTAGATGCTATTTCCCTTGACTTCCGGAAGGCGTTCGATACAGTTCCGCACTGTCGCCTGATAAACAAAGTAAGAGCCTACGGAATATCAGACCAGCTGTGTGGCTGGATTGAAGAGTTTTTAGCAAACAGAACACAGCATGTTGTTATCAATGGAGAGACGTCTACAGACGTTAAGGTAACCTCTGGCGTGCCACAGGGGAGTGTTATGGGACCATTGCTTTTCACAATATATATAAATGACCTAGTAGACAGTGTCGGAAGTTCCATGCGGCTTTTCGCGGATGATGCTGTAGTATACAGAGAAGTTGCAGCATTAGAAAATTGTAGCGAAATGCAGGAAGATCTGCAGCGGATAGGCACTTGGTGCAGGGAGTGGCAACTGTCCCTTAACATAGACAAATGTAATGTATTGCGAATACATAGAAAGAAGGATCCTTTATTGTATGATTATATGATAGCGGAACAAACACTGGTAGCAGTTACTTCTGTAAAATATCTGGGAGTATGCGTGCGGAACGATTTGAAGTGGAATGATCATATAAAATTAATTGTTGGTAAGGCGGGTACCAGGTTGAGATTCATTGGGAGAGTGCTTAGAAAATGTAGTCCAGCAACAAAGGAGGTGGTTTACAAAACACTCGTTCGACCTATACTTGAGTATTGCTCATCAATGTGGGATCCGTACCAGATCGGGTTGACGGAGGAGATAGAGAAGATCCAAAGAAGAGCGGCGCGTTTCGTCACTGGGTTATTTGGTAACCGTGATAGCGTTACGGAGATGTTTAATAAACTCAAGTGGCAGACTCTGCAAGAGAGGCGCTCTGCATCGCGGTGTAGCTTGCTCGCCAGATTTCGAGAGGGTGCGTTTCTGGATGAGGTATCGAGTATATTGCTTCCCCCTACTTATACCTCCCGAGGAGATCACGAATGTAAAATTAGAGAGATTAGAGCGCGCACGGAGGCTTTCAGACAGTCGTTCTTCCCGCGAACCATACGCGACTGGAACAGGAAAGGGAGGTAATGACAGTGGCACGTAAGGTGCCCTCCGCCACACACCGTTGGGTGGCTTGCGGAGTATGAATGTAGATGTAGATGTAGGGAAATGTGACTGGCTGAACAGCTACAAAAAAAATGGGGGGGGGGGGGGTGAGCAAGTTACCCTTTTAACACATCAAGTACACAGCCCTACAATCTGGAGAAACAGATCTGACGGATCACACAACGTTAAAACCGTAACCACATTTATTTCAGTGTCACTTAGAATGAAGGCCATTCCTGCTGGCATATCTTCCGCTGCCCTCTGTTCCGAAAATGAAACACAGTCTACTAAAATGTGCTGCACCATGATCTATGCGCCACAAGCACTACACATTGGAGGGTCGTCGCGCCAGAACAAGAAGCCATGCATGAGAGGGCTTAGGCCTATGAGAAGAGCGTAAGGCGGGCCTCATCCTGTCTTCGTGACTGGAAGAACGTACGCCGCCGCGACCGCGTAATGGGCTTTACTAGGCGGAGCTTACTGTCTGTCACTTCCAACCACTCATCTTCCCAGCGACACGTGACTCTCTACCCCAACAGCGAGGAGATAGCATGCAGGAGGATGGCACACTAAAATAACTGAGGATCACGGCACACCTCCTTGGCTCCCACATCTGCCCTTCCGTTCCCTACAATATACATGTGCCCTGGTACCCAGCAGAAAGACACCTCCTTCTCCTGCCGTTGTAGATGGAGGAGGGTGTCCAAGATATTCTGGACTACTATATCTGCTGGGTACAAGCGTTGTAGAGAGTGAAGGCTTATTAACTAAGTTTGAGTGGTGATGTCATAAAACTGGTAGTAAATTTGAATAAACATCAGAACCACAAGCTATGTTTTGATATTTGCTTTCATATAACATGGACGTGGAATTGAAAAGGGTGGTTAGTATACAGTAGCAACCGTAAGGATGAACTGACTGGCAGGATGGCCTTTCCAAACAGACAGTTGGAAATAAATATAAGCGTAGGCTTTCGCGACCATTGTCAGAATCAATAAAACTTTTCTGGGTTTATGACCGCATTGGCAATAAGTAAAACTTCCGAAGTTTCGGTCACTGTTGAAAGTGACCTTCTTCAGGGTGTTCTTTGTTTACAAAAAGCGCCCTGACGAAAGTCAGTTGCACCACTGACCGAAACGTTGGTAGTTTTACTTATTGCCAATGCGGTCACAAACCAGAAAAAGTTTACTGAAAGTTGGAAATAAAATAGTCTAGGATTTTTTGATTGTAGAATGGAGAGACGAAGCGTCATTTACTTGAAATAATTCGACATTTAAGTCAGTTCAACATATTGTTACTTATAATCCGTCTTGATTGCAAATTTTTTTATTCATATGACCAGTTTCGGTTCATTCAGAACCATCTTCAGATCTGATATTTCAATTACAGGAGTAACCCGTCCAAATCCAGCAACTTTCACATGCTGCGTCATATGTGAAAGTTGCTGGATTTGGACGGGTTACTCCTGTAATTGAAATATTAGATCTGAAGATGGTTGTGAATGAACCGAAACTGGTCATATGAATAAAAAAAATTTTGCAATCAAGACGGATTATAAGTAACATTATACAATCACTGATTGCTGCTATCCGATCAGACATTATGTCTGTTTTTTCAAAGTTCAATATATGTAAGTTAATGTCAGGGGTGCTTTTAAATCTCACATGGTTTAAGAGTTTCTACGTTTAGTTATATTTTTGTAGAAAACGTTTCATGTATTTGTTTCCCGAGACGTTAGGCAACTTGATTCGCTCGGCGAAAAAGAAAATTTTCCTGAAAAAAGGAAGTTGATCACAAAAGGTACAATGTTAACTAGGAAACAATTCCGAATGTTCTGAAAAATCATCTTGTATTTCGTTACGAATCGACTTTCGGCTCGTTAGGCAGTCTTAAGGTGGCAACTGAATATCGCATACACGCATAACATTATTTACGACTTACACAGATATTACTCCTAGAGACGGTAGTCATACATAAATAGTTGCATTAAATGAAATAGGAAACAAGATTTACGTCGAGGTTAATGAAAAATGAAGTTCACTTTACATTTTCAATCTACGAGTGGATTTCTATAAGAAATGTTACTCAATTTTTTCTGAGAGCAGGTTGGCTTTGTTCGGGACTGTAATACGTCATGTTAATTCGCCCTCTTTAGGCTACAAAACCCTATTTTTCGCCTTAATCTCTATTCAGTACGACGTCCTTATGCCATATTATTGGGAGGGACTGTGTGCCAGCATGGCAGCACTCTACTCGTCTATGTCAGAGTCACGGTCTCGTTGCAGCGAAGTGTTTCATTGTGATCCGTACATCACCTCGAATGAAGTGTCAGCACGTTGCAACACTGCAGGAGTCAGAGCTGCGTGCAACTGGCCGGTACGAGGGACACCGGCCATGTTTGCGCGACCTTGTTGCGATGATGACAAGACGCCTCACCCAACGAATCACTACGCTTTTGTTTACTGTCAAGTCTCCGTAGACATTCTGCAAGCGCCTTTGAGTATCTGCAATGATTTTGCTCTCCGCCAAAAGAAATTCAACTTCATGACGCTATAGGGTCTGCATTGGAAATATTTCACGACGCTCTAAAACAAATTCCGAATGTTTTAGCGAAATTTGCGGAGGATAAATATTTGTTGCTCTAGTTATAGATTACCTCTCGTAGTATTTGTAACTAAAGTTGAGTTAAACAGTGGGATTATAATTCGTGTTTCCTCAACACAATGTAAAACTTCACATACTAAATCATGTGAGTTGTTTACTGTTAAAAGATTATCGTCAAAGTTTGAAAACAAAGAAACAGTTCATACAATTTGACAGAAAATCTAGGAGACTCTCCCAAAGGCGACATCAGTGTGGTATTTTAATCTTAATTTTTCCTACGGTCGACCACAAACTGATTCATTCTGGATCTGAACAACAGGAAATGAAATTTATTGTGAATATATTTACAATTGTTTCTGTATCGATAAATACTATTAAATAACTTCTGTTTTAGCGAATGACATGTAGTACTCTCACGTAAGCATAGTTCCACTCGCTTCATACACAGAATTCATTTGTATTCTGGTAAAGGGGATAAGCCGAAGCTAAGGCCTTGCTGCAGTGGTAACGCCGGTTTCTGTCAGAAGCGCTGTCGGGCTTCTACATCTACATCTACATCCATACTCCGCAAGCCACCTGACGGTGTGTGGTGGAGGGTACGTTGGCTTGCATTTGGATGTGTGACCGTCCGGGTCTACAGTGCCCTGTTGGAAACAGGGCTTACTCGGTCCCTGAGTGACCAGTATAGGAACTACTTGAGTCAAAAGTATCGGCTCCTGTCACAAAAATGACAACGGCCGGGAGAGCGGTATGCTGACCACATGTCCCTCTATATCTGCATCCAGTGACGTCGTCTGAGGATGACACGGCGGATGATCGGTACCGTTGGACCTTCTGGGGCCTGTTCAGACGGAGGTTAGTTTAGTATATGTGCGGAACGATGATTTCGTACGTACATATTAGGCAGAATTGTTAGTCATCAGAATTTTTCCTACATTACGTAGCGTCATTGTGAAAGGTGGCTACACTGAGCCACAGCGACAGAGATCGCTAGAGAGCATTGTTCCGCCGCCTCCACGGGAAGTCATTATTGAGATGTGCTAGAGGGCAGTGCTTGTCGAGGACTCGTGGTAGTCAGTTCGTGTTCAGATGTGCTAGTAGGGAGTGCTTGCTGAGATGTGATGCTGAAAGGTTCTTGTTGAGATGTGGTAATAGCGAGTCGGTGTGGAGATATATTGTAATTATGAGAGTGATTTTGGTCAATATATGAAGGTAACGAAACTTGATTTATTTTTCATTATTTCCATGTTTTAAATAATGTGTCATTACAGGTTCAGTCAACAAAGCATCTGGCTTGTGTTCTTGGATTAGAGTGTAATTGTGGTTCTCTTGAGTAATTATGGTATTTGTATTTTCTTTAATTAATTCAGTATAAATGGTATTTGAAATTCTTGTCTTTTGAAGAAGAACCGTGCCAGATGTGTACGTTGAGTCACACTCCCACACACAGAACAGTGATACTTGTGCTTTGGTTTCGTAGGTTTTATAGTTGCTGGGGACTTAATTAATTAATTAATTAATTGTGTTAATGAAAATTTCCATTTCATTCCTTGTTGTTGTTCTATGCAGTCAGATAGCGTAATAATACTAGTCAGGGCCAACCGTTACGAGACTTCGTAAACGGACAGACAGCTACTAAAGCAAAAATTAAAATTATTTGCATTTCATTAGAATTAAGCCCCCATGCACGTGGCGACCCTGCCAGGTTCGTATCCTGTTCATTGAACCAATTGGTTTTCTTGCTGAGCTATATTTATTGACGTTGTTGAACTTCTTTTGATTGTAAAGCTGCACAACGTAATGATGATTCTCCACATGGTTGTATGAATTATTGTCAGAAGTAAGCTACTGTGTTCAGGCTTTTAACGTTAGGCGAAGATCAACACCCGAAGATTTTAAAATAATGAAAGAAGCACAAGTAGAAGCAGTAGCATGAAACATTTGTTGTGTGAATCTTTGGGAACTTGCTATGTCTAACACTGACGCCCTAATGAAATTGAATGTAGCGTTGTGTGTAACATTACTATCCCGTATCGCTAATAATTACAGTTTAATCAATTTAATCCAATCGCTCCAGTTGCCAGAAACAGATCTACCCATAGCAGCATAGGCGCTTGGCGGGGTACATAGACATCGGAATACTTTTATAGTTATCCTTGAAGCTTGACTTTCACTGTAAATATTTGAATAAGGAAGTATGAAATACCTGTACATTAGGCAAGCAGCAGAGGAAACCAAGAAGAAATATGAAAAGAGAATTAAACTTCAGGGAGAAGAAATAAAAAAATGTGGATTGCCGATGACATTTAATGCTATCAGAAACGGCAAAGGGCGTGGAAGACCAGTTGAACAGAATCAGTAATGCCTTGAAAAGTCATTAAAAGATGAACATAAACAAAGCTAAAACTAGTGTAATGGGATGTAGTCGAATTAAGCCAAGAAATTTGATAATGAGAGTAGTCGACGATTTAGCGTACTTGGACAGCAAAATGACTGCGTATGAAGTAGAGGGAATATAAAATCTAGACTGCCGATAGAAAGAATAGCATTTCTGAAAAGGAGATATTTAAATGTTGGGAAATATGATCTGAGACACAAAGGGAATAGAAAATTTCAAAATGTGGTGCTTCAGAAGTATGTTGAAAACATGTCGGGTAGACCGATTAACTAACAACTGGTGAGGAGGTACTAAATCGAAATGGGGATAAAATAAATTTCTGGCGCAAGTTTACCAACAGAAGGGAGTAGTTCATACAACTCAACGTGAAGCTTTAGCGTCAATATCGTAATACAAAGAAGTGCGCTCGGTAAAAGTTGCTGAGGTACACAAAGGCGTGAATACACTAACCAGGTTCGAATCATTATGAGCTGCAGTGTTTACGTAGAGACGAAGAGACATACAAAGGAATAGAATAGCGTAGTGGGCTGCATCAAACCAGTCTTTGGACCGGCGACCACAATAACAAGTACGCAGCACAATTAAATATGCCGAAGCAGACTGCGGTACACTGAAATATAGACGTGTTTGGTCCTTCATTTGGTTTCGACGTAAAGCCAGTGGTTTCGGAGGTTGTGCCCTCTGGCGGAACAGAATCCTGATGGATTTTACGACAAGGCCATAAACATGACGGGACGACCGCTATATCTGCGGCAGCGAGGGCGATTTTACTATCTGTAAAGGCGTTTTACTGTCTGCGTGCGACGTGGGATAATATCGAGCAGCTATCGTTATCGCGTTAGCAAATGTTTTCGCCGTTAATTTTCAATAAAAACGTGGTTCAAGATTAACATGAATTTCCTTTTAATCGTGAAGTCGGATATCTCGGTTATTAAATATTCTCCCCCTACTAAAATGCACGCTTCTGCCGTTTGCAGCGATGAGTTACAAAGATCACGTTATAGTTATCTCGAATGTAGAAATGTGTCATTAGCAATGGAGCATCGGCGTTTAGGTAAGGTCCCTTCGACGCTCAGCTATGATCGATCAATTTGTCACTTTATGCTAACTGATGGTGAAAATACCAGCAATAATGAATGAAGTAGATATGGCAAAGTTATTCACTATTTGGGCAACTAAGAGCACTGGCCGCTAGAAATCCGTAAGAGACTGTGGTCCTACATTAAATTCCTTAAGGGAATTAAGTTATTACTTAAAATAAAAATATTAAAACCTTGTCTCCAGATTTTCTGTGAATCCCCGAGATTCAGACGGGTATTGCATATCACCATTCCCTCCGTCCAGCAGTAATTTTGCGTGAAGTTAATTTTAATAGTATTAACTAAAGTAAACAGTAATTTTATCATTGTAACTGATTTAACTGCGGATTCTTGGTGTAAAATTATATATTGTATTAATTAAAGTAAACACTTTTTATCTGGTTTCACAATCTTTATTAGTACCGGTACTGTATGAAGTAGGTTTCTGGTTATAAACGCATTTTCTGCGAGACAAACTGATCCCATAGATGAGAACCACTTAAACATGTACATTTTTTAAACTATCGATTCTTGGCTTAAGCTGTAAAAGGTATCTCAGTTGACGGTTTTGACAATTACGTATGAATTTCAAAAATTCATTACATCAGCATTTACAGTAACTACGACCAAAAATATTTACAGAATTCATTACGACAGCATTTCGAATAAATATGACTAAAGAGACATTGAAGTACAGCTATCCACTGGAATAGAATTTGGTTATGTGAATGAAGGCTATGCGTAGTGGTTTCAGTATTAAGCAAAAGAGGTGAATAGCTGAGTTTGTTCATTCAGCAATGAATGTGGAGATGCTCACATCTGTTTCCTAATCTCTTAAATTGAGTGAGCTTAGCACCCTTTCCCTCTACATGGAAGACTTCCGTATCTATGATACAGTTCTGATTTTCATTTATGCAATGTTTGGCAAAGAATGAAACTTGCTCCTATAATCTCGAATTTTTAAGATGTTCTCTGAACCTAGTGCAGACTGCCTCTCGGCAGATGATGATACAGATATCATTTTTCACGATCTATGATTGTTTATCATTCGAACTGAAGAGGCGTGTACCAAGTGTTAGCGGGAGGTAGGAAAGCGGTGAGAAGCCGTTTCCGTTTAATTTCATTTGAACTTCTTTCAAACTGTAATTATCAGAGGTCATGGAGATGGCGGTGTCCATTAGGCTCCTTGGTTTGAAGAAGGGTGTCAGAAGCGCAGCAGTACTTTCCTGGGAGGTAGTAGGCTGTTAGGACCAGACAGGTAATGAATGGTATTCCAACAGATGTGGATAGTTCTCTCAGAATTTGTAAAGACGGACGTAGCTTTAGGAGCAAGGGCCGTTTAGAGTGGCAACAGAAAATAGTTGCTATCTTCTTGCTAGAACCGAGTTTCCAACAGAACCCAGGAGGCTCACCAGCCTCCTGTAGCAGCCGTAACGAAGCGCTAGCGTAGTCGAAGGCCATTACAGATGACCTCGTGGTAGACGCTGTGTTGGCGACCGTACTGGTATACTGGCTCCAGAACCTTACACACTTTCACCTGTTTTGAGAGCCTTTGAAAATCGAGTACGACTACTGTAGGTAGGCCTTGCGCCTACCCAGCCAGAACGCAACATTACACCGGAGGGAAGCAGTTAACAGTCTTCTCCCAGACAGACGTAACTGGGCCAGAAACCGCCCGGCTACTAGACGGCAGCACAGGTGCCGAAAGAGGTCTCTGGCCTCGCGGACTTATTCTCTTCCGCGGGCCACATGACTCATGGTAGTGCCTACCCTATCCTGGTACCAGGGCACTTAGGCGTTTGAACGACGACGAGCAGTACAATGCGAGTGGGCTTCCTGGACGAGGCACCGAATGCAGTCGCATTCCATCAGTCAGGAACTCACTTCGGAAGACCGCCGCAAGGGCGACGCCATTTTTCACGTCACTGATCAGCTAGTGCACTTGTAAGATTTAATTTGTTTCTACCCCTGACATGCTTGTGTTTCATCATACTAAAACTTCCCAAAAAAATAAGTTTAGGGTTTAACGTCCCGTCGACATCCATTTCAGCAGAGGTGGAACAGCCGCTCGGAACGCCGTAAGGCTTGGGAGGGAAATAGCCCTGGAATTTGCGTGCAGATTTTTAGGGAAATCAAAGAAAAATGAATCCTGTATTGCCGGATGCTAATTTCAACCGTCGTCCTTCCGAATCCGAGTCCATTGTGCTAACCGCTGCACAACCTCACTCGGTCTAGATCACTGAAACTGAACTACCCATCTGGCACTTTCACTCGTACTGTGTCTAAGTGTACAAAATGATAACTATGACTGTGGCTAACGTAGTGCATTGTGAATTTACTAGTTTGTGATATTTTATAGTAGGATTTCTTTCTTCCTAAAGGCCTTCACCTTCAGAGAATATTGCTCTTCCAAGGAATGACTGACTTCATTTAAGCCTTTGCCCTCCCTATTAATAATGTTGTTATTTAAGATAAGACTTCCTTTTTCGTACTATTAATTCCTTATCCAAGAAACAATTGTTTTTGTGAAGTGATTAATTCTTACTTTTATACTAAAACTCTAGTCAGAGAAGACATATGCTCTCTTTTTAAATTAACTTCGTTCCATCAAATATACGTGAACATGTCAAGTCGGTCAAAGCATATGGACACAACAATGACGTTTTCTATTCGCGAAAGGTAAATAATCTACGTGAACCGCCATCGTGCTACTCTGTTGGGTCTTTCTGGTGGTATTTTCCGTATCTCGCTGTTCTCAACCACATGGTGGGCTCCTTGGTATGACGTTGGAACTTTTATTTTTAACTGGTACTTTATCACATGTGAAACCTGATACTGCATACTAGTGCACTCTTTCCTCCAAACTTTTGTTCAAAATGTTTCAAATGGCTCTGAGCACTATGGGACTTAACTTCTGAGGTCATCAGTCCCCTACAACTTCGAACTACTTACATCTAACTAACCTAAGGACATCACACACATCCATGCCCGAGGCAGGATTCGAACCTGCGACCGTAGCGGTCGCGCGGTCCAGACTGCAGCACCTAGAACCACTCGGTCACCCCGGTCGGCTCAAACTTTTGTGATTAGTATTACTTTTCCTGTATGTTTGTAAATCTGAAGTTCAGAAGTAATTATTCAAACAGGAGTCCACTCATTCCTGTGACTGTCCTACGGACCTTTCTGTCCTCCTGCATCCCTATGATAAAGTCTGATTAATCGATATTCATGTTAACTGCTTGATTCACTGCTGTAGCTAGGATTTTTCAAAGGCCAGAGGGTACGACCTCGCCTTTTTTTGTTTCCATTTATTAGCAGAAGCGGGGTGGGAAGGAGGGAGGGAATGGAGAGTGATACTGTTAGTGACAAGCTTACTGTTGTGGATCGGCAGGAGAGCCAACCCACGAATTTTAGAGGAAGCCGAAAGGCACGCGTTTAAGCTCACGCAGGCTGGCATGAGGTCTGGAACAGGACAAGGAATTTAGACTTCAGAAAAAAGGAGGTAACTGTTGGAATACTTAACTTTAATCCATTAATGTTGAACGTAGCTCTTGTCTGTACATTATTTACAATATCAATAGTAACTGAATATGGCGCCTTGCTAGGTCGTAGCAAATGACGTAGCTGAAGGCTATGCTAACTATCGTCTCGGCAAATGAGAGCGTATTTTGTCAGTGAACCATCGCTAGCAAAGTCGGTTGTACAACTGGGGCGAGTGCTAGGAAGTCTCTCTAGACCTGCCGTGTGGCGGCGCTCGGTCTGCAATCTCTGATAGTGGCAACACGCGGGTCCGACGTATACTACCGGACCGCGGCCGATTTAAAGGCTACCACCTAGGAAGTGTGGTGTCTGGCGGTGACACCACACTTACAAGTATGCCATCAGAGGCTTATGACTGTTGTTGCATTTGAAGTGAAGTAATATAGCGATATAAGTGTGTAAACGGACTGATTCATCCGAATTACTGAAAGGGACGGGAATGGACTTTATAATCAAGGCCCAGTGAAACAGCGATATTTGTCAAGTGTCTTTGCGGTGAAAGTGCATCGAAAGTGGGGTAAGGAATTAGTACGAGTTGCTGTCGTGGAACACGATGAACTCCACTTGACCTTGGTGTACGGGATGAACAGTGACGCCTTTGTCTGAAACCCAGCCTACGTACTCTAATGAAACCGCTCACCATTCAAACGGGAGGGGAACTCCAGTTTCTTTATGTACGGGTCAAAGCGTGAATGTATTTGTAAGTGACGGAACCATTTTAACCACCGCATGCTGCCAGTTTTATTCCTTTAATGTACCATGCCTATAAATTACATTATTGTCCAGTTTCACCCTTAGGCCGTTATCAAATGTCTGCGTTATAATACCAAAAGTATAGTAAACAGGTAAAAAATATTACTGGATAGTATTACAATTGATGTTTAAATTACGTACATGAAATTGGTAATGTGTGTGAGACATTTAAGAAATATTTATTGCATGTTTTTTGAGGACAGACAGGTCACCATACATACACATGTCGAATTTACAGGTATAGTCTTACACGTAGCAATCAGCTTACAAGAACAACTTTCAAAACACGTCATGTACGCAAAAACCTTACTGACAGGCTGCTTACTGGCCCTTGAACATTCGTTTAGCATGCATACATGTAACCGTCACAAACCGTGGGGAACATACATCAATCAAAGAGCGTTCTAAGACCTGTCATTTTGCACAGCGGCAGTCATTGACCACAATCATCTGCTCTTGTCGCTAATTCTTATTAAACTTCTTACATGATGGACTTTCACAATACTTGTAGTCATTATAGGCATAATCAAATGTCCGTTATTGCTGTATTGATGTTACGTGGTCTTATTACGTCTTTTTAAAACTTCCCTCAGTTTTATATACCGTTGCTAAAATAGCCTCCATACTTGTCAGTAGACAAATCATAAAGTGGCACAACATTACTGTCCCTCGCTACTGTAGTAAAACAGTCCTTACATTTGATCATAATCCCATGTCTGCCTTCTCACCTAACATTTCTACTGGCTTATTTATAAGGTGCTCGTGTATCTCAGTCTCTGAGTAAATTTTTTAATGTTTTGTTTATGGCTAGTGAGGAATGGCGCATGTAAGTAATTTAAATAACAACTGCAATTTGCAAGCATAATATTATCCAATAATATTTCTTACCTATTTATTGTACTTCTGGTATTATATTACAGACATTTGATAATGGCCAAAGGTTAAAACTGGGCAGTAATGTAATTTAAATGCATGGTGCTTTGAAGGAAGAAGCTGACAGCCTACGGTGGTTAAAATTTCCATCATTTAGACGAGAGGAAAACAGTACTACTGTCTGCAACTTCACCTCACTATAACTTTCATAGCATAGTGCCCTGATGCATGTAGACGGTATTATCTCACACTGAGAAGGAACTTCACCTGGCATGTTATATATGTTTGTGGAGAAGAATGATGAAAATAAAGTAGACTGATAAGAGGAGGAGGGGTAAGAAAGGAACATAAGGAAAACACTGACAAGAAAGAAGGACAGGATGGAAGAACATGTCAGGCATCAGGGAATAACTTCGACGGTACGACGGCACTGGATGGTGATAGGAGGTAAAAACTGTAGGGGAAAATATAGACTGGAGTGTATCCAGCTGATAACGGAGAACGCTGGGTGCTACTCTGAAAGCCCGCTGCGAATTCCTCTCCTGTGTCAACCTCTTCCTTTCAGAGTAGCACCCAGCGTTCTCAGTTATCTCCTGCATACACTCCAATCTATATTTTCCCCTAGAGTTTTTAACTTCCATCACCCTCTAGTACCGTCGAAGTTATTGGCTGATGCCTAACATGTTTTATTATCCTGTCCCTCTTTCTTGTCAGTGTTTTCCATCTGCTCCTTTGCTACTCCTCCTCCTCCTATCAGCCCGTTTTATTTTCATCATTCTTCTCCACAACCACATTTCAAACGCTTCGATTCTTTTTATTTCTGTTTTCTCGCTGTCCATGTTTCACTACTATGCAATGCTGTACTCCGGTTGTTCGTTCTCAGAAATTTCATCTTTAAAATAAGGCCTACTACCAGAGGACATCGCTTGGCCCGGAATGTCCTCTTCACTTGCGCTAGTCCCCTATTTGTCGTCTTTGCTTCGTCCGTCATGGGTTGTTTCCTTCAAATGCAGCGGAATACCTCAAATTCGTCTAGGTAGTGATAAATAATTTCTGTGTTACATGTCTCTTTATTCTCATTACTTCTGCTACTCATTATTGTCTTTCTCCTGTTTGCTCTCAGTCCATATTCTGTACTCTTTACAGGGTTCATTTTGTTCAAAAGATCCGGTAATCCTTCCTCACTTTCAGTGATGGTAGCAATGTCACCATTGAATCTAAACGTTGATATCCTGCTATCATGAATTTTAATTCCACTCCTGAAACTTTCATTCATTTCCGTCATTGCTTCTTACATTACAGATTGATCAGTAAGGGCGAAAGGCTACATCCCTTTCTTAACACCCAGTTTATTCCGAGCTTTTCGTTCGTGGTCTTCCAGTCTTTATTTTTTCCTCTTGATGATTGTATGTATTACATATTACCCGTCTTTCCCCACAGCTTACTCCTAATCTTTCCATAATGTCTAACATATTGCTCCGTTTCACATTGTAGAATGCTTTTTCTATACCGACAAATCCCATGAGGGTGTCTCGATTTTTCTTCAGTCTTGGTTCCATCATAAAGCACAATGTGATAGTTGCCTGTCTGGTGCTTTTACCTTTCCTTAAGCCAAACTGGTGTCTTATAACACATCTTCTGTTATCTGTTCCATTCTTTTGTATATTATTCTTGTCAGCATCTTGAGTGCCTGAGCCGTTAAGCTGATTGTGCGCTAGTTTTCACACTTACGTGCCCTTGCTATCTTAGGAACTGTGTGGTTGATATTTTTTCGAGAGTCTGATGGTATGACGCCAGTCTCATGTAAATAGATTCAACATACCAACTTGAATAGTCGTTGGATTGTCGTCTGGATCATAGAGCGCTTCGATGTATTCTTTTCACATATCTGCTCACTTTCCTGCGTTTGGCAGTGGTATTCCCATTGTACTCTTATTGTTACCACCCCTGCTTTTAACTTCATCGAGGGTTTCCGTATACGGAGTCAGTTCTCCCAACGGTCATTTCTTTTTCGATTTCTTAACGTATTTCCTACAGCCATTTCGCCTTGCCTGTCATGCACTTCGAACTGACTGCATTTCTAAGAGATTTCTGCGATCCTGTCTTTCCCTGAACATTTTTGTACTTCCTTATTTCCTTGATCATCTGCAGTGTTTCATCCTTTTCCCAAGGTTTGTTAGCAGTTAATTCCCTGTACCCATGTGTATCCATCCAGCACCTATGAGTGCCCTTTTGAGAGATGTCCACTCCTCTTCAACTGAACTCCCTACTTTTGTGTTCCAAACCACCGTCGTTATTCCTCACTTTTTTCCGCATTTTTGCCGGCCATTGTGGCCGAGCGGCTCTAGGCGCTTGGGTCTGGAACCGCGCGACCGCTACGGTCACAGGTTCGAATCCTGCCTCGGGCATGGATGTGTGTGATGTCCTTAGGTTAGTCAGGTTTAAGTATTCTAAGATCTAGGTGACTGATGTCCTCAGATGTTAAGTCCCATAGTGTTCAGAGCCATTTGAACCATTTTTTCCGCATTTTCGGACGATTCCCTTAAATTTCACTCTACTCTCCACCATTAGTAAACTATAATGTGGGTGCTCTTTACTGACTTCGGAATGTCTGTCTAACCATGATGAAATACAGCTGGAATCTTCCTATCTCTCCGTGTCTTTTCTAAGTACACCTCTTCCTATTGTGATTTTTGAACAGATTATTCATTTTCACTGTATCCATCTGAAATTTATTGCAGAAATCATTTAGTCTATTTAATTCCTACTGCGAAGCCTAAAGTCTCCCATAAGCCCTACTTGCATTCGTTCCCGCACAACTGCTTCCCAGCCACTTGCATTCGTTCCCGCACAACTGCTTCCCAGCCGTCCGTGACTAAGACATTTTCATCTTCTTTCTCAAACCGAATTGCCCACTGAGTATCCTCATATACCATATCTTCATTTCCTGCATCACCTGTACTATCGTTGTCATTGGTAGTTAGCTGTCGATTGTGATGAGAACAATCCTATCTCGTAACTGTTCATAGTAGCTGACCGTCTGCCCTGCTTTCCTATTCATAACGAATCGCATTTCATTTGTGTCATTTTGTGCTGCTGTTTGTAATACCCTATGCTCGTCTGACCAGAAATCCTTTTCTTCCTTCCATTCCATTTCACTGAACCCTGCTACATCTAGACTGAGCCTTTGCATTCGCTCTTCAGGGTTTCTAGCTTTCTTACTACGATCAAACTTCTGACAGTCCATGCTTTGACTCGTAGATTTCGTCGTTGGTTATTCCATCTGTTTCCCGTGGTCACCACTCCCTTGGCGGTCCCCTCTCGACGATCCAGATGGGGGACTATTACTGAATCTTTTGCCAATGGAGACAATGCAGAGATCGCCATGACACATTTTCAATTACAGGTCAGATTTCCTGTGGCTACACATTATATGTCTTCACTGCAATGACATTTACTGCCTTCTGCATAAATGAATAAAATCATTTCATTATCCATTCTTCAGCCTTTTTTCGGCCCAGTTTCCCATCACAAGGACAAGAGAGTGCCCTGAAACTCTGTCCACTTCTTCGCCCTCATTGACGAGGCCTTTGGTTGAATAAGGGTAAGTTCTTATGTCAGAATTTTTGGGCTGCCATTACTATTTTTATCCCAAATTTGAGGAATGGTCTAGGTAGAACTTGTGACCCAGTATTTTTTCATAAGTAGTCACACCGCTCCTAGATTACAGGCTAACCTGAACCAGGATTTTGGTACATATTTATGCCTGGCTGTCCAGCATCTCTTCCTAAACCTCTTGATCGATTTCACCCTAATTTCTTACACATTGTGCTTGTTATATGAGAATCAGCAATATGGTGGTTCGAATTTCCTAGCTTCTATAGGACCAGAGGTATGGGCAGAAAAGTGTTTTCAAACTCTGACATATAGGACGACTGCACAGTATCGGCATATATTGCAGCGGATACACTTCCGGATGGGCAATGCAGAGCGGAAAGGGGAAGAGGAGATTGATAGAGAGGTGAGAGATGGACAAATGAGGTGGGCAAAAAAAGGGGACGGAGGAGATGGACAGACAGAGAGGAGGAAGGAGATGATGCAGAGAGAGAGAGAGAGAGAGAGAGAGAGAGAGGGAGAGAGAGAGGGAGAGAGAGAGAGAGGGAGGGGGGGCGGTAAAAGCAGGAGATGCACAGAGAGAAAGACGAAAATGAGAATGTGGATGAGGATATGGACAAGGTCAGGGGAATGGAAGAGGAAGAAGATACGGACAGTAGAATGTCATAATTAAAACATGAAAGCGTTGGGGAGATGGAGGGTAAATTTTTTTGACAGGTAGATGTAATGCTTCAGGTTTATTAAATATTTTTGCAAACTAAGCTAAATTCAGTAGTTTTGTTTTACTGTGGCCTAGAAAATCTCAAATTTCGGGCTTGTGTCTCTCTGAAAGTAAGCCTTCACCGCCCCCTCCCCTTTCTCGTTTTCCACAAGCTTTTGTTAACCAGACGTGTTCCACAGTAAGTCTTTCTGGTAAGAAAATCTTTTGTTAACCTCACATGTTTCCAAGTAAGTATTTTTTAATTTAGTTTTTACTGAAAGTTTTACCGTGCCAATCGGGAAGTCTGTTTCATCGGTGGGCATAGTAAAATTTGATGGCTTGTCGCAGGAGCGGGCCGAGATCAGGCTACCCATGCACCTGGGTGCACGTGGGTGCAGTTGGGAATAGATGTGTAGAGAAGCAGTCCCTGAGTGGACAACTACTAACACGAAGCCTTCTCCAGAGCTGGTGCGCCGAGGAGCCAAGTTTGGGACGCTCAAAGCACCTCAGGGCCGCTGAAGGTGGATAGAAATAAGACACGGGGTCGACTGGTGTCTTTTCCTGGGCGGGAGGATGGTCACTCCAGAGGAGACGCAGACAGGGGCTTTCAGATAATAATAAGATTACAAGGGTGGCAAAAACGGCGTGCTTTAGAGACCAACAGTGGTATATTGGTCGGTTGAGTGATGCAAGTTAGTGTGAAGTGCATAGTGCCTCACGAATTGTGAGTCATATGCCACACGGAATAACCACATGTACAGAGCCTTGCGGTGACTGTGTTTGCTGGGACACAGCGAGCGCGGCTGCTCTCGCAGAGCGAAAATCTTATTGATATTATTATTACTATTACTCTGTGAGCATAGACAAAATTGGATATGCCATTGTCGAGAGTATTAAAATTGCTTAGTTAGCGTATGTTGCATTTTAGAGGATTGATGGTATTGTTGCTTTAGTGAGTATCGGTGATGGGAGCGGTTACTAGACCAAGATTTACTTTGAATGTAAATGGAAGAAGCCCGACTAAATCCGAGGTCTGTTTCTGTGATTCATTTTTTGTAATAACAAGGGAAGCTCCCTATCGCACCCCCTCATTTTTCGTGGGAAAATGGCCCGATGAATAGCCTATCAAAAACACAAATCAAGCATGAAAACAGGAAGAAGGTACACTGAAATGTGAAAAGAGAAGCAAAATAGAAACAGTGAACGGTCCAAGCTCAAAATGTGCACCATCGAGTAAATTCAAGAATCATAGCGCCGTAGTTATGTGGTCACAGCGTTGGAGTGCAAAGTGGGAGACCCATGTTCAGATCTGCCTCATACCCTTTTTCTCACACAACTGTGAACTTTTGTCGCTCATGACGTGTCTGAAGTCTTGGCAGTTGTCACACTATGCATTGGTTACAGAATATCAGTTATGTGGTAAGAATATATTACCGACGCAAGTAAATGCGATGAATAATGAGAGCAGGTGAGATGCCACATAGACGTCTCACAGAAATGAAAGCAACAAATAAAAGGGTGTCAACAAGATAATTAAAGAGCCAAACTTTCCAAAACCGAATTCAAGGGTCATTAAAAATTTCAATACAGCGAACAGAAAAATCAATGACTGGACAGGCATCTCATAATTTTGCGTAAAAGAAATGGCATGATGGAGATACGAACATGGATCATTTTAAGTTTCGTCCTTTGTAAAAAATGGCCCTTTGTTTTTGTCGTAGCAGTAGCAACATGCCAGTCTGAGTTCGTAGTTAACCATCTTGAGCAAGGTCATGCTCGTCAGCTGTGAAGATCTTGGGAGACTATCCCGATGTCCTCACTAACCGTTTAGGTGTAACAGAGAAAATTAAGTACAAAATTCGTTTGTCGGATGATGTCCCTGTGTGGTAAGTAAGCTGCATATCGTTTCTCACCACAAAATGAAGATATTGCAGCAGAAAGTGAACGAAATGTTGAAGAATGGGGTTATCAGGCCATTCTCGCCGAATTGTGCGTCACCCATTTTTCTCGTTCCCAAGGGACAAGAAGAGGATTTCAGGCCGGTGGTCGGTCATAGGCCCCTTAACCAAAAGGTCATCCTTGAATCGGTGCCGATGGCCGATTTACACAATTCTTGCACTTGGTTATCTGGGGCTAGCTATTTGACTGTGCTTGATCTTAACCGAACCTATTATCAGATACCGCTTACTGAGGATTTCAGGCAGGTGACAGCAATTTTTACGACTGGAACCTCCTTTCGGCTTATCTACCGGGGCAGCGGTCTTGTCTCCTCTGTTGGATCACGTGTTGGGCGATCTTAAGTTTGGCTGCGTGTGTAACTACCACGACGTCGTTCTCATACTAGTTCTTTTGATCAGCATCTGTCATATTCAAGGGGTGTTGAGCTTTGGGTATTTGGGTTAACTGCTCGTTTCTCCCTTGTCCAATTTGTGAAACATTAAAGATCTTTTGCCACAAAAGTTCATCTCGGAGGTTATTCAGCTGAACTGGGGCAGGGCTGGGCGAAATATCCAACTGACTCACCGCCGACAAGCCAAGCGTTATAATCAAGGGAGGCAGCCTGCTAGCGACAAAATTGGGGATCGAATTTTTTTTCGTAATTTCTGGGGGCGGTAGCGATGGCCGTATTTCTAGGAAGCTGGGGCCGCGCTTTCTAGGACCTTCTCCGGTCTTTCGGTTGCTTGGTTCTATTAACCTTTTAGTCTGTAGGACTAGTGGTAGGACACAGAAGTCAGATTAAACATTCTTCTGCTCCCCTGTTAGGAATAAGCCTGGGGAGGGGACGGGGTTTATTGTTCCAGTAGGGGAGGCTGAGCCATGTCGGCTCGTATCTGGACGACTTGGTTTCTCTTCTGGTCGTCCGGTGGCGCTGCTGCCATGCCGCGGCTGGAGGGATGAATTTTCGCGAATTTTGTGTCTCGCTTGGACAGCGCTGGGAGGAAGTTGGGGCTTCGAGCTGGAGTGGTTGGGACGAAGGTTGGTAGACTGTGCGGGGGCGTGACCAAAGGCTCTGTTCAAAAATGGTTCAAATGGCTCTGAGCACTATGGGACTTAACTGCTGTGGTCATCAGTCCCCTAGTACTTAGAACTACTTAAACCTAACTAACCTAAGGACATCACACACATCCATTCCCGAGGCAGGATTCGAACTTGCGACCGTAATGGTCGCGCGGTTCCAGACTGTAGCGCCTAGAACTGCTCGGTCACCACGGCCGGCAAAGGCTCCGTTCCACGAGAGACTGATTGTCATTGGTTTTCCATCGAAAGTGCGTGTGCCATCCGTCGAAGTAATCGCCAGTTGGCGATTGACTTGTAAACTTTTCTCTTGCCTGTGACTTCATCGGCAATGACCGGTTGGCTGGTCGGTCGGTCGTCTCAGCCGACGACGTGTATAGGATCTGTTGGCCGATTCTGGGTTGTGTGTGCCTCTGATTACTTGAAATTCGTCCGTGTTGCTGCTCAGTGACTGGTTTTAGTATTGTTTGAGCTGCTTGTAGTATTGTTTTTTGCTGGATCTGTGAAGCAGTCCAACTAATAGGAGTCCTCGGATAGACAGAGCTATTACTGCGCTAAACTCGTTTTTTCAATTGTATTTTAGAATTACATTGGCCATCCAATGTCGTGTCCGTTAGCCCTAGCCGCACAGAGAGAGGGCTGTCACGTAGTGTACATTGTGGATTGTTGATGAATACCGTATATGTATTCTGAGTTTTGCAAGCTGGGCTACTTACCCATATTGTATGGTGACCCAGCTCCTGTTTGTCCGACCGCCCAACAAATTGTTCAGGTTTGCCTCACCGGACGGCCGACTTGACGACGGGAGAGGAAGCAGGCTTGGGACAGCTATTCCACGCCGAGGTTAGGTTGAGGGTCGTCGGTCACTTAAGTTCTTATGCCTTTTGCGGTGCCCTGTCCCGGGGATCTTCTTAATCTTCCGTTCTGCGTTAAATTTGCCCTTGCCTGCTTTCCGCTCTAGGAATCAAGAACCGACCGTTGAGGCCGAGCGGTTCTAGGCGCTTCAGTCCGGAACCACGCTCCTGCTGCTACTGTCGCAGGTTCGAATCCTGCCTCAGGTTAGTTAGGTTTAAGTAGTTCTAAGTCTAGGGTACTGATGACCTCAGATGTTAAGTCCCATAGTGCTTAGAGCCATTTGAACCGTTTTGGGAATCAAGCCATAAATCTGCGAGTAGGAGGGTTTCAAGCCATCTTACAGCAGACAGTTCCTAAATCTCACCACGTTCAACTCTAGGCCCGCTTGATTTTACGTTTGTTGTATTCCTGGTAGCCACCACCGCGGCCTAGTTGTTTTGAAGCAGAGTATTTACAGTCTGAAATAGTTTTGGAAGAATTATAAAATATCTTGGTGTATCTCTGTGAAAGTGCTTTTTAATGTTTTTAAAGGAAATATTCCTAAGCCCTCTGGGGCTTTGTATTGATCGTGACCTTGTTGTAATACTCAAAAATTTCAAGCCAGTTTCAAAGCCCTCTGGTGCTTGGTGGTTATTGATTTTGATCTTAGTGTAAATTTTCTTAAGAGAGAATTTTAAATTTAAGCCTTCTGGCGCTCTGTGATTATTGATCTTGTTGTAATTTTTTTTCAAAAGTGATAAATTTGAAAGCAAATTTGTAAGCCCTTCTGACGCTCTGCGATTATTGGTTGTTGTTAACTAGCTTTTCGCTTCAATCCATTGTAAACGAAAATTTTTAATATTTTCACAAAATAAAACTAGATGTTATCAACCACAAGTGATGTTGAACCTGGGGCTTGGCCCTTGCATGAATTCCTTCCGCCACTAATGAAATAACATTTCAGCCTTGATAAGCATATCTTAGCAATACCGCACTTTGATAAATTCCTCATCGTACAGACTACAGACTAACGCCTCTATGGCTGGTGTAACGGCTGTGTTGTTTCAGATAAGCTATGGCCAGCGTCGCATTCCCTAAGGGGTTAACACCATTCAAGAGCAATGTTTGTAAACTTGGGACACTGACGGTTATGTCCTCCCTTGTATGAGTCAGATTCTCCATAGACTTCCTTTATTAGGTACAGAGAACCAGGCACTGAGTTGGGGGCTGGTGTGGCCGAGGTACACGGGCTGTACTGTCAGGTGAACTATGCCAATTTTGGCTGTTTAGTTTGATATCATATACGTAAGTGGGACTGATCGTGGTGTAGCAATGGGCTGAGTCACATGTTTAAAGGGTTTCTGGAGAAAATGAGGCCAGTGGTCTGGATCAGGATAATAAGTCACAGGTGGCCAACCGTATTTTAGAGGTTTTTCCAACTTTGGCCGCGGCTATTGAAAAGACTCAGGAAGGCGATAAGTCCTCGGGGTATGAAAGGGAGAAGAGAAAGAGGGGTGGTGATTAAGCCGCTTTCCACGAGGAATGATACGTTATATTGTGGTACTATGAGTGGTAACTGGCTCAGGATAACGATGCCCACAGGAGTTGTTATCACCAACCTCTAGGAGGACATTTGTTTCTTTATAAAGCACGTGCCAAGATACGAGAGGAATTCATATGGAAAAGTGTGAACTTAAGACATTAGGACAATGGTGCAAACGTTCTTCGTTAGCAGGCCCGACGGGATACTAAAAGCAATATGCTAACTTCAAAAGAAAATCCCATGGAGAAATCCTGTGTCAATTTTGGGGGCTGTCCATAAGGTTGCGGGCGGTAAACAAGTGGCTTTTAAAAGTGAAGGATTTTTCAAGGTTTTCTTGATTGGTTTTACTAGACTGGCGTCCATACAATCTCTGATACACTGGTTGAAGTGTGTTTTCGTAATTGGTTCCTTGTCAGGTGTTAATTTCTGATAATGTCCTGACATTCACATTCAGTGTGTGGAAGGAGTTAGTTTTTGGTCTGGGAATCAGGATTCTACCACCATTCCATGTTACCCAAACCCATGATTCATGGAGACAGTGAACCATAATCTGAAGGGTGCCTTGGTTACTAATCATCATTCCGACCATACATTGGAATGAAACTCTTTATTGATTAATGAATGTCCATTTCGAACCAACGTCTCATTGGCTAATTTGTGGTCAGTCAATAATTTGCTGCACTGTATGATATCCCCTAAAGAGATCAGGTGAAAATGGTGTGACGGCCAGAAGAATAAATTGGCAGTCGATGAGCAAGGAGCTCAGGATTACAGCCGGAGAAGGCGCCCTAATCAATTTAGACTGCGGGATATAGTGTACATAAACAATTTTGGGAAGTTGGGTAAGCCGCGCGGGATTAGCCGAGCGGTCAGGGGCGCTGCAGTCATAGACTGTGCGTCTGGTCCCGGCGGAGGTTCGAGTCCTCCCTCGGGCATGGGTCTGTGTTTGTCCTTAGGCTAATTTAGGTTAAGAAGTGTGTACGCTTAGGGACTGATGTCCTTAGCAGTTAAGTTCCATAAGAATTCATACACATGTTGAACATTTTTGAAGTTGGGTAGATTGTAGATAAAGATAATGGGAAAGTTCTAGTCAAACTATAAGGGACCTTTGGAAATTATTCGGTTCGTAATCCTGGTCAGCACTGCAATTAACGACGTTACTACAAGGGGATGCAGGGCGCATATAACACAACTTATCAAAGCATATGACCCTTAGGTTAGGACGTTTGACGTGTCGCCTCGTGATATAACCACATGTTATTTATTTTGTTTATTACATTATTGTTTGGGTCCCTGCTTTGGTCAGCAAGGGATTGAGGTAGGAGGTAACAGTTTTGAGTGGGGGGATATTGTGCTTTGTCAAATGGAATGTGCGTTTCACCCACGCCAGAGTATAGATTTAGCAGCTTATCATGTGATGTGCCACCGGAGGGAGAGATGACCGTGAGCACCACTACGACCGAGACAGGCGGGGATGCGAAAAGGAACAGTAAGTAATAACACGAAGGTTTTCCCAGAGCTGGTGTGCCGAGGGGCTGCGGTTGGGACTTCACCAATGGTCGACGCGGGGCGTGGTCACTGAGCGTGGACGCCAACAAGCCAGGTTAGTTGCTATCTTTTCCCGGACGAGACGATAGTGATCCCGAAGAAGACGCAGACAGCGGCTTTTAGATTATAAGAGAGCTCTAATAGTGTGCTTTAGAGATCAACAGCTGTATATTGGTCAGCTGAATGATGCAGACTATAGTGCAGCATAGGACACAAGTTGTGCTTTGAATCTAATGAATTCTCAGTCCGAAGCCACCAGAAGGTGGCACAGTTGCTGTCATTGCTGACATACTGGGCGTGCCGCTGCTTTCTCAAAGCGAGCATAATATTGATCTTGTTATTATTGCATTATGAGCACATCCAAAACTCTATACGAAATTCTTCAGAGAACTGCAATTGCTTAATTTTCATAGGTAGTGTTTTAGTGGCATGATGGTAACGTTACTTTAGGGAGTAATTGGTTGCGGTAGTGGTTAGAAGACTTGGCGTTATAATTTTAAGAAATACAGCAGCCAGCCACTTTTTTATGTACTTTTATTTAAGCTAATACGCATTTTGGGCTTTGTAAACGTAATACATATTTGAAGTTCAGTTCATACATCATTGAAACAGTTTAAATTTAGTTTGATTGTAATTGTAAGAAATCCGAACGAAATCGGAATACCGTTTCTCTGATTTATTTCTTGTACTAAGTGGTTATGTATGGAAGATATTTTTATTTGTGTTTGTGGTTATTTAGGCCAACTGCCGGTATACTGCGAACTTTTTTGCTGTATTTCATTGGTCCTAATTTTAGCACTAAATAGCAATATTTAATTGAAATTTTGTTAGCAGTATCCTGAACGAATTATATTCTTTTATTGAGTTGATCTTATGACCTGGCTTCAGTAATTATAATTGGGACACATATTAAGTTTTATTACCATTTTTTAATAGTCATCTAAAATATAATTGTACTTAATAAAATTGTTTGTCAGACTAACCGAACCCCACTCCACCCACAATCTATGCTAAAAATATTAATCGACTTTCTGCGATCTGATTGCACTGCCGTTTTATCTGAATGAATGACATTGATTGCTATCCGATATTACACATCCATATCACAGAAATTTAAGCCAGATGTCCCAATATAGTGGATCAAATATAAATCTGTCTTTAATTTAGAGCCAACTTCCGAGTCCTTACAGCGCCACTGATCACGAATTTCTGAGAATTTGTTTTTCTTTATATATTTTTGTTTCTGATTTTCACGTTAAAATCAATGGTTCCCAGTTTGCTCTATTTATTTGGATTGTAATAATGTGGAATCAGGTTTATTATTCAGCGAACAATTACAAACTATATCTAAACCTTTATTAAGACCTCAATAAATAGAGGTAACATGGTTATATACTAGACAATGTGATGCTCAATCATTTAAATACGTACATGTTACTGTGATATCACATTTACGCTGTAATGAGATGACTGCTCGTATTTTTGATAGGTTAGGAAAACGTGGTCTGGCATTTGAAATAACATAGTTCGTTCATTGTATTCAAAATTGTATGACATTTTTATCTGATAGGCGCCAAAGAAGGAAAATCTGCGTACCAAAAATATGTGTTTGTAAAATGTTGCAACTTTCAATATCGGTTGTGGGATCAAGAGCGGAAAGTCTCTACCAAACCACGATTGCTACTTACAATCAGCAGGTCAGGTCTTCCACTCATCTGTTTGGAAGGAGCATAACTTGAAGCCATAGCAAGACTCACACAAGCGTAAATTTCTCCTTAGCGATTCATAAAACACAGTTAAACACGAAGTACAAAGTTCCTATTACCACAAGTAGCATCCAGTCAGAGCGCTACAACGGCCTTGTAATCCCTAGTAGACAAATTCATGTAATTACCAACTGTTTGTTTTCGTCATACATAATATTTTAAAGTTCACTGTTCATTTCATAGCATATGTAGTTAACCACGTCTGAAACAATGAATGGCAACAAATTCGATGTATACAGTAAAGTTTCATTACGAAAAGCACACTGGGTGACAGACAGGCTGTTATGATTTCGGTGCCAAGTACATTCACACTAAATTATTAAAGCTTGTTCCTGACAGAATAATTAAGTACATGGAACATTTTTATTTTCATCTGGTTTTAAGGCTTTAAAACGTGAAATTTAATCAATAAATTTGTATTGGGGAACAATGTTACTTTTTAGGAGAGCTTTACGTAAGCAGGAAAAGAATCGTTGCTGTCCAAACTCTGTTCACAGGCTGGGTTACCATAAGAAGTTCAACGAAATGTTTATTTAAAATAGTTCGTTGTTGTTACAGTAGATACAAGAATGTACGAGTATTAGAATCTTCAACATGGCACATTTAATTTCTCAGTACAGGGTGTCTATCCACATTTCGTGTAACAGGAATCCCAAATTGCTCCAGCAAACTTCTCAATCGGTCACATATTAATATTCTACTATTGATGTTCTGAATCAGGTTTCTTTTTTTCGGTTATGGAAAGATAATTTGCTTTCCTAAAATGCAGTCATTTCAGAAACTATGTTTTGCGGCAACTCATGTACAGGTTACTAAATTAACATCCCTTATGTTGATGCAGAAACAACATTTCTTCAGGAGTTTACGAATACAATTTTCAGAGATTCGTTTTGTTATCTTTGAAATACGAACATAAGACAAAGACTCCATAAGAAACGCCGTAAGACTGGAAGTGAAGTTTTTGAAGAATTTCGTAAAATCTTTTCTACTCGGTAAATATACCACAACCGCGTCAGGGATGCTTGCAAGAACTAAAGAAAAGCTTTAACGTCATAATATTGCGATGAATGTCTAGGCCAATTTAACATATCCATAACGATATCGCCACTGGAGACCTGCACTTCCCTACCGAACGAGGTGCTGCAATGGAAAGCGGTTCAGAATCCCACCTGGCGTCTAGATTTACGTTTTCCATGGATCCTTCCGCATCCTTGCCCCTTTCGAGCTTGGGCTCCGCCTCTAATGACGTCGTCGTCCACTGTAAGCTGACTCCTAATTTTTCTATTCTTCTTTCTTTTTCTAGAACACGCTGTTAGCTCAATTATTGAAGTAAAAAATACTGACATTCTCGCAAATTTTAAGTTATATCTTAAAACAGTCCTGGAGCGTCAATTGGACATAATTTCTTGTCCATCTGCAACGGAGTCCACGCGGTTATGGTGTACGTCGCGGTGCTCGCCATTGCCATCGGGAATGGAGATTCGCATCATTAAATTGGCTATTAACAGTATGATGCAATATGCGACGTCCTGTAGCCTCTTTGAGTACCGAGTTTTGAAGATGTGGCGCACAGATGGAAAAATTTCAACAGTTTCGTTCAAAATGCCTTAATCAAACATGTTCCGAGCAAGGAATGTGGAAGGCCTGCCGTGGTTCACTAGCCGTAAACTACCACGTAAACCAAGTGAATATATATGTATTGATATTGGGCCGGCCGAAGTGGCCGTGCGGTTAAAGGCGCTGCAGTCTGGAACCGCAAGATCGCTACGGTCGCAGGTTCGAATCCTGCCTCGGGCATGGATGTTTGTGATGTCCTTAGGTTAGTTAGGTTTAACTAGTTCTAAGTTCTAGGGGACTAATGACCTCAGCAGTTGAGTCCCATAGTGCTCAGAGCCATTTGAGCCATTTGTATTGATATTGGTATCTGTTCTTTCGGACATGTCCGAAAGAACAGATACCATTCGTGACCTTGCAGCTTGTTAGAATGGAATTACAATGAAATGAATACCCTTAGCTGCATACAGGCGTTGATGTAAGTGGACGGGGACAGTTGAAAATGTGTGCCCCGACAGGGACTCGAACCCGGGATTTCCTGCTTACATGACAAACGCTCTATCCATCTGAGCCACCGAGGACACAGAGGACAGTGCGACTGCGGGGACTTATCTCTGGTACGACTTCCGTGAGATCAACATTCGTAAGTTATTGTCCCGCACTATATTCATAGTGCCCCTGCCCATTACACTCATTACTCGCAGCTTTAATGCCGATTCCGGTAAGAGTTCGGACACTGTTTGTGCGTCTGCACAGAAGAAGATGGTCAAATGGCGGGTGAGCCTTAACTATATATATATGATGATGGTATCTGTTCTTTCAGACGCATCCGTTCGACCATTGTGGCACCGAAATGGAAGATAACAGAAGACGAAATACTGAATTCGGTGTTCTGGAAATGTTTCGCCAGGGAAGATTATAATACAGTACCTCCTTTCAAAAATCCCACGAACGTCGAAATGGCAGATATCGAGATAGTCAATCACGGAACAGAAAAGCAATATCAGTGCCTTAATAGTGGAAAGCTATCAGAATGCATGTAAGATTCTATAAATATTTTGCTGATGAACGTGCTCCTCTTCTAGCAGTAGTCTACCGTAGTTCACTCGAACGACAACGATTACCTAGCGACTGGAAAAATCGCTGGTCGTCCGCGCTTCCAAGAAAGGTAGTGAAACTGATGCACATAATTAGATGCCTGTATCTATTGTTGTATTACTGAACATCTTTCATGCCAAAAAAATACTTCCTTTTTGGAAAAGAAACATCTCTTCTATAAAAAATCAACATAGATTCCTCAACACAGAGATCTTGCGAAAGTCAACTCGCTCAGTTCCTCCATGAGATCCGTAGCGCTGTAGACAAAGGGGCTCAGGTTGATGCCTTATTCTTTGACTACAGGGAGGCATTTGACACCGTCCAGCTCTGCCGTTTAGGGAAAAAATTACTAGTTTACTGAGTGTCGGACCAGATTTGTGGCTGGATTCAAGGCCTCCTTGCAGACGTCGTTCTGACTGATGAAAACGTAATTTCCAGAGAACCCCAAGGAAGTGTAAAGACAGTTCGCAGATGATGCGTTTGTCTATTAGAAAGCAGAAACTTCATAAAACTGTGTCGATTTGCAGAATTACCTACGGAGGATTGATGGATGTATGGTGTGAGAATGGCAGTTGATCCTGAGCGTACATAAATGTAACATATTGCGCATACGTACAAAAAGAAATCCACTGCTCTACAACTACACTGATGATAAATTTATGGAAAACAGTATCTAGCGTAAAATATGTGGCAGTAACTATCTGGAGAGACCTTGAGTGGAATTACCACTTAAAGCAAATAGTAGGAAAAGCAGATGCCAGAATGAAATTCATTGGGAGAATCATGGGAAAGTGTGGCTCGTCCACGAAAGAACTGGCTTACAAAAAGCTTGATCGAGTGATTCTTGAGTGTTGTTTATCATTCTCGGAACTTGCCAAGTGGGGCTGATACAAGAGATAGAGAAGATCCAACGAAGAGCAGCTTGTTTTAACGGGATCACTTGTTCGGCGCGAAAGCGTTACAGAGAAGTTTCGCAAAGTCCATTGACAGAGTACTTTTCGCGATGAGTAGGATAACATATTACTTCCTTCCACATACATCTCGCGAAACGAACGAGAGGAGAAAATTCGAAATTTCGGTGTAATTTACCACCCGCAGGGACTAGAGATTTCCCTGAACCTCTATCCGCTTCTGTGCCCTATTTGATATGGCCGCTAGCAGACCGAATGTGACTTCTTACGCCGGCAGTCTTCAACCATCATTGCTAGTGATTTTCATTAAAAAACTAAGCAATGGATTGGTTTGATTGCACGGCCCAGGATGTTTTACTTACTAGGGAAATACGCTATCCTTAGAGCACGTGTTCATGGATAACCTACACACGTACTGCCCACATCGTTATGTCACAAAAATGGCTTCAGATCCCAATGCCCAAGTGGGGAGAGAAAAGATGCTTCGACCAAAAATAAGAGCACATAGTAAACACACAACAACTACTGATAACAGAATTAGATTAATCTCATTTGCAGCATATCATACCATGGTTGTTGGTTCCACATGTTGTTGTTGTGGTCTTCAGTCCTGAGACTGGTTTGATACAGCTCTCCATGATACCCTATCCTGTGCAAGCTACTTCATCTCCCAGTACTTACTGCATCCTACATCCTTCTGAATCTGCTTAGTGTGTTCATCTCTTTGTGTCCCTCTACGATTGTTACCCTCCACGCTGCCCTCCAATGCTAAATTTGTGATCCATTGATGCCTCAGAACATGTCCTACCAACCGGTCCTTCTTCTTGTCAAGTTGTGCCACAAACTTCTCCCCAATTCTATTCAATACATCCTCATTAGTTATGTGATCTACCAATCTAATCTTCAGCATTCTTCTGTAGCACCACATTTAGAAAGCTTCTATTCTCTTCTTGTCCAAACTATTTATCGTCCATGTTTCACTTCCATACGTGGCTACACTCCATACAAATACTTTCGGAAACGACTTCCTGACACTTAAATCTATACTCGATGTTAACAAATTTTTCTTCTTCAGAAACGCTTTCCTTGCCATTGCCAGTCTACATTTTATATCTTCTCTACTTCGACCATCATCAGTTATTTTGCTCCCCAAATAGCAAAACTCCTTTACTACTTTAAGTGTCTCACTTCCTAATCTAATTCGGTCAGCACCACCCGACTTAATTCGACTACATTCCATTATCGTCGTTTTGCTTTTGTTGATGTTCATCTCATATCCTCCTTTCAAGACACTGTCCATTCAGTTCAACTGCTCGTCCAGGTCCTTTGCTGTCTTTGACAGAATTACAATGTCATCGGCGAACCTCAGAGTTCTTATTTCTTCTCCATGGATTTTAATACCTACTGCGAATTTTTCTTTTGTTTCCTTTACTGCTTGCTCAATATACAGATTGAATAACATTGATGAGAGGCACAGCCCTGTCTCACTCCCTTCCCAACCACTGCTTCCCTATCATGCCCATCGACTCTTATAACTTGCATCTGGTTTCTGTACAAATTGTAAGTAGCCTTTCTCTCCTTTTATTTTACCCCTGCCACCTTTAGAATTTGAAAGAGAGTATTCCAGTCAACATTGTCAAAAGTTTTCTCTAAGTCTACAAATGCTACAAACATAGGTTTGCCTTTCCTTAATCTTTCTTGTAAGATAAGTCGTTAGGTCAGTATTGTCTCACGTGTTCCAATATTTCTACGGAATCCAAACTGATCTTCCCTGAGGTCGGCATCTACCAGTTTTTCCATTCGTTTGTAAAGTATTCGTGTTAGTATTTTGCAGCTGTGACTTATTAAACTGATATTTCTGTAATTTTCACATCTGTCAACACCTGCTTTCTTTGGGATTGGAATTACTATATTCTTCTTGATGTCTCAGGGTATTTCGCCTGTCTCATACATCTTGCTCACCAGATGGTAGAGTTTTGTTAGGCTCTCCCAAAGCCGTCAGTAGTTCCAATGGAATGTTGTCTACTCCTGGGGCCTTGTTTCGACTCAGGTCTTTCAGAGCCCTGTCAAATTCTTCACGCAGTAACGTATCTCCCATTTCATCTTCATCTACGTCCTCTTCCATTTCCACAATATTGTCCTCAAGTACATCGCCCCTGTATAGACACTATATAGACTCCTTCCACCTTTCTGCTTTCCCTTCTTTACTTAGAACTGGGTTTCCATCTGAGCTCTTGATATTCATACATGTGGTTCTCTTCTCTCCAAAGGTCTCTTTAATTTTCCTGTAGGCGGTATCTATCTTACCCCTAGTGAGATAAGCCTCTACATCCTTACATTTGTCCTCTAGCCATCCCTGCTTAGCCATTTTGCACTTCCTTTCGATCTCATTTTTGAGACGTTTGTATTCCTTTTCGCCTGCTTCATTTATTGCATTTTTATATTTTCTCCTTTCATCAATTAAATTCAATATCTCTTCTGTTACCCAAGGATTTCTATTTGCCCTCGTCGTTTTACCTACTTGATCTTCTGCTACCTTCACTATTTCATCTCTCAAAGCTACCCATTCTTCTTCTACTGTATTTCTTTCCCCCATTCTTGTCAATCGTTCTCTAATGCTCTCCCTGAAGCTTTCTACAACCTCTGGTTCTTTCAGTTTATCCAGGTCCCATCTCCTCAAATTCCCACCTTTTTGCAGTTTCTTCAGATTTAATCTAAGGTTCATAACCAATAGATTGTTGTTAGAGGCCACATCTGCCCTTGGAAATGTCTTACAATTTAAAACCTGGTTCCTGAATCTCTGTCTTACCACTATATAATCTATCTGAGACCTTCCAGTATCTCCAGGCTTCTTCCACGTATACACCCTTCTTTTATGATTCTTAAATCAAGTGTTAGCTATGATTAAGTTATGTGCAAAATTCAACCATGCGGCTTCCTCTTTCATTCCATACAGCCATTCCATATTCACCTACTACGTTTCCTTCTCTTCCTTTTCCTATTATCGAGTTCCAGTCACCCACGACTGTTAAATTTTCGTCTCCCTTCACGATCTGAATAATTTCTTTTATCTCGTCATACATTTCATCAATTTCTTCATCATCTGCAGAGCTAGTTGGCATATAAACTTGTACTACTGTGCTAGGCGTGGGCTTCGTATCTATCTTGGCCACAATAATGCGTTCACTATGCTGTTTGTACGAGCTTACCTGCATTCCTATTTTCCAATTCATTATTAAACCTACTCCTGCATTGCACTTATTTGATTTTGCATTTATAACCCTGGATTCACCTGACCAGAAGTTTGTTCCTCCTGCCACCGAACTTTACTTATTTCCACTGTATCTAACTTTAAACTGTCCATTTCCCTTTTTAAATTTTCTAACCTACTTGCCCAATTAAGGGATCTGACATTCCAAGCTCCGACTCGTAGAACGCCAGTTTTCAAAAGTAATAGTCATAACTGTTAATGAATTTATCGCACTGTGAGCCGAGACGGTCAGTGTCTCCACGGAGAAACGTTTGTGTCTACCAACGGAACTACGATTGCACCCAGGCGTGCACCACTGCGGCCAAAGAAGTCGCTTGAGTAGAGATCGGAACTGTGTGAAGGACGTGTAAGAGCTTCCCTGTGAAACTTCTGCAGCATACTCGAAACAACTCTGGCAAAATCTTATAGCTGACGTGCAAATGTGTCGGCAAATGAACTGTTATTAATAAATCCGTAGATATCGTCCATCATTCCTATCATTATTTTAATGTTAGTGAAGGTACCCTAAATAACACAACTATCTATGTTTATACAAATGTTAGCTACAGTGTATTCTCTGTCAAGTTAGTGTACGCATCGGCGATATTGCAAAAATAACGCTCGCCCACAAGGACTTCAATTATGAAAATTGGACCACTAACAAATCTTTCGTAATGTAAGAGACTTTACGCCCTAGGTCTCAAATAGATATTTAAAATGCAGAAATGGTAAAAGGTATTATCTAAAACCAATGAAAAGAAGAAGAAAATTCAGTGTGGCAAATCATCTACGCCAGATAATCTGACAGAGCGTATGTAACAGTTATAGAATGGCAACAATTTACATGGATGTAACAAGTAAAAAGTATTGCACTCACTGATTTTCGTAATATATTCTTTTAATGTCGGGCTTCTAAAAGTCTGCTTTCTCCCTACGACATGTTTTAGTGTAGAAACAATATTGAGAGTATATAACGTTGTTAACTGCTTTGTTATGCCACGGTAGGGGGAACAGTAGAATCTGACTAAACTCGTGAAAGACGAAAATTACAGAACTATTCTATCAAAATTTCTTCCTCATCTGATATTAGTTGCAGACACTTCAACAACTGTAACTCTATTGGTTACGACACCTTTACCGCCATGAAGTGTTTGAGTAATAGTGCTCTTACAGAGCGCAAACATCAGAAGAAAGTCTTCAGTCCACGCCGTCAAAATTTCTGACAATGTGATGTCAGACAGATCTCCTCTCAATGATTTGTCATTTTGACGACAATGGACTCCCTAGAGACGAAGTCTTAGAACAGAGGTGCCAGAATTGCAAAAAGTAGCTAACCATCGAGTCGGTGTGGAGCAAACATTCGAATATTCACGTGAAATTCCCTCAAGTAACTACTGAGAATTAATCACTGTGCCAGAACATGTAGCTCAACTTGTTGATATCTTACAGAATTTCAGTAACGGTTGCAACTGATGAGAAATTTCAAAAACATTTTGTGGACAGTAAAGTAAGAAGATTGCCCCTATGAAACTAAATGGGTTGGAATAATCGTACTCTTTTCATTTTTTTAGATGCGTACGTAATATTATTTCAGTTCTACCCTGTTTGATTTTGAGTAATTATTTGTTGGTCGCGGTCCTTTTAAAGCGTGTAGCAAGCATATTTAAACCCGTTGTAGCGAATTCCACTAAAATCCGGAAGATGATTGATGGGGTTGTAACATGTTTCTTGATCAATGTCAAGGAAAGCCTTTAAGATACGTTAATATATTTCGTGGTGTTCGTTTTCAATTTAGAATCTGAAATTGGGCACATTAATCGTAATTCCTCTTCATGTAGTGTCTGGTTTAATATTTACGCCACCATCATGCAAACATCTACGCTCTTGCTACTTCAGCTGCTAATTATCGCTAAAGAAGTCGAAATTATCTCCATCCCCTTCTTTTGAGGTGTAAAATTATGTAGTAAATTTTACCTCTGATTAAGGGCATAGGATTAGTTCTGCAAACTTCAGTTGATAAGGCGCTATTAACGCTTTTAGGAAACCGTCATTTCTTATGCCATGCTTTATGTTTACCGCCAATAAACGATTTAGTTTTCAGGAAATCCACTGCATCTACATCTACATCTACATTATTAGTCTACAGTACACAATCAAGGGTCTGGCAGGGAGTTCATCGAATCATCTTCAAGACACTTATCTACAGTTACACTAGCGAGAAAAGTGAACACTTAAATCTATCTGTGAGAGCTCTGATTTGTCTTATTTTTATTATGACGATTGTTTCTTCCCATGTAGGTAGATGCCAACAATGTATCTTCGCATTCGGAGGGTAAAGTTTGTGATAGAAATTTCAAGAGAAGATCCTGCAGCAAGGGAAATCGTCTTTATTTTAACAATTGCCATCCCAGTTTTTCCCCTTTTTCGCCGTAATACAGAACGAGCTGAGCTTCTTTGAACTTCTCCGATGTCTTCCGTCAATCCTATCTGATACGGTTCCCATGCTGTGCATGACTACTCCAAAAGAGGACTTACAAGCTAAGTGTGGGCAGTCTCTACAGTACATCTGTTGCATTTTTTGTTCTGCCAATAAATTGCTATCTTTGATCCGTTTTTTCCACAACATAATCTATGTGATCGTCCCAACTTCAGTTATTTGTAATTATAATCCCTGAGTATTTTTTGATTTCACAGTCTTTAGATTTGTGTGATTAGATAAATTAGAGCCAATACAGAGGCTTGCAGACAGTCATTCTCCCACGCGCCATTCACGAGTGAAACAGGGTAGTGTATATCAATTTGTAGTACCAGAAGTACCCTCTGCCACGCACCATTAGGTCGGTTATGGAGTATGATGTATAGATGTAAATGTAGATACATTGTGTAACTGGAATTGAGCGGATTCCTTTTAGTAGTCATGTGGATGGCTTCACATTTTTCGTCACTTCTCACATCATACAGATATCTTGTGTAAATCATTTTGTAATTGGTTTTGATCAACTGATTTGTTTTAATTTTACAGGACGGTAAAAGACAACATCATCTGCAAACAATCTAAGATGGCTACTGAGATTGCTCCTAAATAGTTTATGTAGGTCAGGAACAGCCGAGGGCCTACATCACTTCCTCGAGGAACGCGAGATATTACTTTAGTTTTACTCGATGTCGTGCCGTCAGTTACTACGAACTGTCAGCTCTCCGACAGGAAACCATGAATCTAGTCGCACAACTGAGACGATACTGCTTAGGAATGCAATTTGACTAGCAGTCGCTTGTAAGGAACGATGTCAAAAACCTTCTGGGAATCTAAAAATATATGATATATGTAGAACTTTGTATAAATTTATATCTATTCAATGCACATTTAGTCTGAAACCTAAGTATTCATAGTGGAAACAAAATTCTGCTGAGCAGAAGTATTTTGTAACATTCCCTAAGTTACAGTACTCAGATAGTAGCTTTCAGAGTTTCATTCTTGCTGGAGAAGTGTAGAGCATGAAACAGGCTTGTGCATGTATAAAGAATCGTTCTGTGGTTCGTCTTCATTGATTTATAAAAAAACATTGAAGAACTGGAAACAGAACTGCGGAGTGGGTTTTGAGTCCAGATCATGTCTTAATCACTGCGGTAAGTATTTCAAGGGCACCACGGCTGTAAGTGCTTTACGAAGATGTGTACAATAACAGATATATCCCACAGAAAATTAGATTCACACATCCTTTCAACCAGTTGAAACTGAGACTCATGGCATTTCTTCCATTCTTCGGAGCTTTCTCAAGCAGGATTCAACATATCTCACGTATAGTCTTGTCGTGGTTATATAGTAAAAGACGTGATAGACGATCACACCTGAACTAGAGTATTTAACAGTTGACGCGGACGATTAAAAATTGTATGTAAATTGAAGGGGGATGACTGCTATCAGCTGCAGTGGGACATTAAGTGGAATTAGCACCGACGAGCAAAAAATGTGTACCGGACGTGAAGTCGAACCCGGGATCTCCTGCTTAGTAGGTAGGTGTGGTAACCACTGCACCATCCGGGACACAGTGTTACGGATTATCGGGGTACGCCTCACGGCCGATCCACACTGTCACTGAGTACCAGCTCAAATGGCTCTGAGCACTATGGGACTTAACTTCTGAGGTCATCAGTCGAGTACCAGCTATTCCCAGTCTCTGTCCTTGTACTCCTGCTCGCTACTTAAGGATTTCCGCAAGAGGGCGGACGTATTAGTGCATTCGCACCTAAGAAAGAGGATCCAGGCTTATCAATTATTTGAATGCATGGTGTCTGTTCCTGCGATACATAGGTGGCGCTCGTTGGGAGTGTGGATCGGCCGTGAGGCGTACTGAGGTAGTCCGTGTGGTTGCGATAACGCCGTGTCCCGGATGGTGCAGTGGCTACTAAGCATTCGCTCGTCGCCGCTGATTCGCTTAATGTCCCGCTGCATCCGATAGCAATGATCGCCCCCCCCCCCCCCCTTCAATTTATATATAGTGCTTCGCAGTTGTGAAATCTGCGAGGGTTCTGTTCTTTCGAAGGAACACACGACGTGCCTTAAAAAAGTTAGAAGGTCATATCTAAACCGTGGTGTTAAACAGAAATAGTGAATCTTCATTTTGGGCACGGAAAGTTCACAAGGAACAAAATATTGAAAACTTAAAGAGGAACGGAGGAGCAAGAGATTACGTTTGCGAACCCCTCAACGTCATTTCACTCCATTCCAGCTGTACCATGACATTGCAGACACCGCTCCTTGTTGTTAGCCATCTCTAGAGATGAATCGTTGTTTGTGCCAAAATGTTGTCATTATATCCAGCGGTTCATGCGAGCATTGATGAACCTCGGAAATATGGTGCGTGATCAAACGCATCCTCTCGAAAACGCTGTGGCAGCACCCTCGTTGCCCCCGCAGCGTGCGCCCGAGAATCGTAGAGAAGAAGGAAATGTTACGTTGCGCGGGCTACATGAAGTCAGGCGAAATCTCTCACAGGTACTCGACTTGGCCGCAGACACTATTTTCTAGCAATTTCAACAGCTCGCTGTGCGCTCAGAACTGAAAAGAGCGATATGACGCGATCGACGGACAACTAGAGACACTGTCCAATACATCTATGCAATTCTTCTTAAGGTTTTAACTGTGGTTTCCTTTTCGTGACCGATCAGACCTTACTTTCCGAATAAATATTAACTTGTCCTGTGCTACACTAATGAAACCATACTATCATGCTACTCTGTCTGGTAGGTAATGTTGCTAGAAGTTATTCTCTACATTTACTTTAGTGCTTGAAGTTGATGGAAATGGATGCAGTATGCCGTTATTTTTGGAAGATATTTTTAAATTTGCGAAGCTGTCACGTAAAAGAAGTGTGATGTTGTTCTACTTGGAATGATAGTCCTATACGGTTGCTGCTAGAAACTATTCCTATGTTTTTGCGGCAATAATAATCAACTAGATGTAACTCGTTGGATTCTCATAGGAGAGGATTCGTTTTCATTTCACCGATGTTCATCCCCTTTTAACACCAGTTATTTTGACGCTTCGCAGAAGATAAACTGAATTCACCCCACGATGATGTTCCAATACTTTCGTTAATGTTAAGGTAGAATGAATTTTATGCGGATGCTAAAATTCTAGCAACTGTCAGCAGCCTGTGATGTAAACAGAAAGTTACAGTTTTTTCTGGTATCATTCTCCTTATTTTGTGAAACTTGGATTCAGTTCAAAATGCATATACCAAAAGTTTATCTGGTAGCGTGGGTGACGTGAGTAATAGATTTATATAAATCCAGCAGTAGGTTGAAAGCGAAATGATGGCGAATTTTGTTATGTTAGCGTGAGTGGATATACTATCAGTTTGTGTGAGCTACATTTAGCTTTCCTTCGATCACCTCACATTAGGCTTCAAGTGTGACGAGAATGTCTAGCAGTGCACGCAGCAGTAGTAACCATGCTTTCGAATTCCTGTTTCGCCACATTACGTGACCGAAAAGCTATTGACGGTGTGCTTACTGAAGAAAAACTTCAAGCATTCTAAGCCACATCAGTTCATTCTTTGATCTCGAGTTGCCAATTTTTCTTCGCTATTGTCTCTAGCGGTAAACAAACCGCCTGCCAAAATTCTGGGAATAAACCACTGTATTGACACGGCTTAGAAACCGAGATGTATTTATCCTAGTTTCACCGCCACTGCACGGCAGTGAAGTGTGTAACACAGGGAATCCACAGGAACTGAAGCCCAACTAAACATTTACACTGTATTATCAGTGAATCTTTCTTGCCACACTCAGTGATCCAGTGCCCTACAGAAGGCTTTCGCACGCTAAGAACACCATAGCTTACTTGTAAGCCGACACGGTTATCAAGCCTACCTGCGCGCATCTACTTTGCAGACAGCAAATATTACGGACGTTCTTGAGGATTATTTAAGACGGCTCTGGCAAACCAATTGCATTTAAACTTTGTATAGCCTTTTGTAATTATAATAGTTAATATCATTATGAATTCCAGCTTAAATTATCTCAAGTACTTTATGGCATAGACAAAATCATTTAAAACACAAAAGATTGTGGAGCAGCCACACGTCGCACACAGCTTCCTTTTATTTATTTTTTTACATGTTTCACCTATAAAACGCCAGTATCTCCAGAAATTTAGTGGCCGACGGCTACAAGTTAAATGTTTCTGGCTGTGTACAGTTAATGGGCGAAAGACGCCAAAATAAAGAAAAATTTTGTGCAAATTGAGGATGTTCCACCATCTCATTAAATATTTTATCGTCAAAAAATTAAAGAGTATATTGGTCAAAAAGCTGAAACTTAGCTGATTTTTCAGTTTTAGACAACCACAATTACTTTAAGACTTGGGTACTATTATTTTCGTTTGTTGTACAGTCTGAGTGAATGTGAGGATAGATGCGGCATGTATGTGAAGTGTGAATCGTCGAAACTGTCAATAACTATTCCTGAGTGGGTGTGGGAATCAGGTTGTCGATCCCTGCTGTAAATTACATGCGTGGGGAAAATGATGATTGTAAAATAGCTAGTTTTCAGTACTTCAGTATCGTAACATTTACTTCATTTTGTCAGAGAAGTTAGGGTGGGTTTCCTTTAATTTTGTTTAGTTTTTGAATTTTCTTAATCTGAGTATTGGTGTAAACTAGTTTTGGGACTGTGATTGCTCAAAAGTGGAAGATTACCAGAATGTATCCGTTTAAATAGGGACATTACTTTCTGCTTTTTTTCATCGAGTAGTCAGAGAAGAGCTCTTTCTCGCGCTGTGGTAGCGGGAAAGCTCTTGTTTTGTAACGCGGACATACATTTGTTGAGACTTTGCTACATTTGTTATGTGGAAAATCGAATTAACCAGTAAAAGACTGTGATTAGCCGAGAGCAACGTCTACAGACATTTATAGTGAGAACTGAGACTGTCTTCCGATGAATGTTAGGGTATTGCTCGTTTCACAGTAATTCATTTTGACGTCACGTTCGATACCTACGATCGCATGATCGGCTATTGACTTTTGTTAGCGTTCGATACGGGCCTCTCAATGCTGAATGCAAACGCACCGGAGATTCACAAAAAATAACGTTATTCTAGGAACGATTTAGCATAATTATTGCTACAATAAAATGTTACACAATGGTTTATCGTCGGGTAATGCTTTCATATAAGAGTGATGTCTAAGGGGTGAGTTATTATCGTGAATAATTTACAAATTTATACATAAATATACTTGTTTTACAATTTGCGGTATGCCGTTTCAAGGTTACGGAGCATTGAAAATTTATCACAGACACGTCACCATTATCATTAAATTACACTTGACACCACATCAACGATGTAAGCCTTCAAGAGAGAATACGATAACCAAAACAGGAGACAAGCATTATTTGATTAACTGCTAGCGTCGATTCGCATTCCAACATGCAAATATTTATTAAATTACTGAATGTGAAACGAGCAGAAATGACATTCATATCCTTCCTTGGCACAAATATTTCACTGTTTATTTAGGACTACATCTACATCTACATACATACTCCGCAATCCACCGTATGGTGCGTGGCGGAGGGTACCTCGTACCACAACTAGCATCTTCTCTCCCTGTTCCACTCCCAAACAGAACGACGGAAAAATGACTGCCTATATGCTTCTGTATGAGCCCTAATCTCTCTTATCTTTGTGGTCTTTCCGCGAAATATAAGTTGGCGGCAGTAAAATTGTACAGCAGTCAGCCTCAAATGCTGGTTCTCTAAATTTCCTCAGTAGCGATTCACGAAAAGAACGCACTCGTGTGATGATCAAACCTACCAGTAACAAATCTATCAGCCCGCCTCTGAATTGCTTCTATGTCCTCCATCAATCCGACCTGATAGGGATCCCAAACGCTCGAGCTGTACTCAAGAATAGATCGTCTCCTTTACAGATGAACCACATCTTCCCAAAATTCTACCAATGAACCGAAGACGACTATCCGCCTTCCCCACAACTGCCATTACATGCTTGTCCCACTTCATATCGCTCTGCAATGTTACGCCCAAATATTTAATCGACGTGACTGTGTCAATCGCTACACTACTAATGGAGTATCCAAACATTACGGGATTATTTTTCCTATTCATCCGCATCAATTTACATTTATCTATAGAGTTAGCTGCCATTCTTTACACCATTCACAAATCCTGTCCAAGTCATCTTGTATCCTCCTACAGTCACTCAACGACGACACCTTCCCGTACACCACAGTATCATAAGAAAACAGCCGCACATTGCTATCCACCCTATCCAAATGATCATTTATGTAGATAGAAAACAACAGCGGACCTACCACACTTCACTGGGGCACTCCAGATGATACCCTCACCTGCGCTTTTTCCCAGTCGCTCGGGACTTTACGTTGGGCGATTTCCGAGTGCTTACTGAGGCAGAAACCTAAACTGACAGCTTAAATTGCAGCTAGTGAATCGAGGAGCAATAACACTCACATTATTCCTTGTCACAAAGTCGATAGCTAGCCATGAGGCTGTCGATATTGAGCGTGACGTCAAAATGACGTCACGTTTTCGGGAATTGTTAAACGGGCGTTACCCTGAATATAAACTTTTCAAGGAGTACTGCGTAGTCGTACTGAAGTTTTGAACTACATAGTGTTCCAGTGAGCGTTCAAAACCATTGAACATCGTGTGTATTTACAGAGTGCTACTAACTGGTCGAAAGTTCATTTCTCTGAATAACAGGTCGCAGTTACAAATCTCAAACGGACAACTAGAGCTTTAGAGAGAGTGCTGTAAATACGAAACAGTAAATACTGATTTTTTTTTCAATCCAGGAAATTTTGCTGGGGCTGACTTTTTAGGGAAATTTGGTTACTTAGAGTGATAACACACGATAAATAATTTATTCGAAAATTTTTTTTGTTATTACTTGACCTAACAGAATCAACCTTCTTTACAGTGATAAAACAGTAAATTACATGTACACTGTTCACGCACCCTAGTTTTGTCTCAGATTACCTTAGCTGAAGAACGTTATGCGATGCTTGATGGCAGGTCGTGCTTCTGAAAAGCTCACCAAGGAAGTTCGATATTAGTAGAACGACGGACGAGGCTGTGTCATTGCAGTGTGTCTCGCTGATTACGTCTGTACCAGTAACTACCTACCAGTATACAAACTAAGGCACCAAGCTTGATGCCGTAGTTTTACACCATGAACAACGAACGTTTGCTAAGCGGTAAACAATCTTCCTTTCATTGTTTTGAGCGACTATACGCGAGAAAAAGCTTAGAAAACGTTCGAAATTATGTTTAAAGATCTTTTGCATATCGCTAACTGCTCTGTTTGTCAAACACTGGATGAGTATACTCTGGGTAACTTACCTTACGTTTTCAGAAAGTCTAGTTCATCGTGCATTTCAATGCCTATAGACATATGATCTATGACGTCATTTCTCCTAAACTATCTGTCGAACATTGATACTATTTTCACGTCGTTCTGTGGTATATGCACGTACTGTCTGCAAAATGAGTAGCGAGCAGAAGCAGCAATAAAGAACCAAGAAATTAAAACGTTTCGTCTTACGATGAAATTTTACTGCATCAATAGCGAAAATGTACTAAGTGTTAAGACTTTCTCTTTGTCGTTCTCTGTCTTCTCAGTCCACCTAATTTTCAACATTCGTCTGCAGCACCACATTTCAAATGCTTAGATTCTCTTCTATTCCGGTTTTTCCACAGTCCGTGCTCCACTACCATACAATGCTGTGCTCGAAACGTACATTATCAAAAATTTCTTCCCCAAATGATGGCCTTTGTTTTATACTAGTCGACTTCTCTAAACTAGGAATGCGCTACTTCTCTTTGCTTTCGTCTCTTTTCTATTTAATCTCAGTCCATATTCTGTTCTCATTAGTCTGTTCATTCCGTTCAACAGATCATGTAATTCATCAGCATTGTCATCAGTGATTAGTATGACTGATATCCTTTCACCTTGAATTTTAATTCCAATCCTAAACCCTTCTGTTATTTCCACCATTGCTCCTTGGGTGTATAGACTGAACAGTAGGGGTGAAAGACTACATCTCTGTCTTACACTCTTTTTAATCCGAGCACTTCGTTCTTGGTCTTCCACTCTTATTATTCTCTCATATCTCTTGTACATATTACATATTACACGTGTCCCCTATAGCTTATCCCTATTTTCCTTAGAATTTCGAACGTCTTGCACCATTTGACTCTGTCGAACGACTATTCCAAGGTAAACAGATTCTATGAACGTTTCTTGACGTTTCTTTAGTCTTGCTTCTATGATCAACCGCAACGTGAGATCTGCCTCTCTGGTGCATTTAACATTCGTAAAGCCAAACTGATCGTCATCGTACACATCTTCAATTTCCTATCTCAATCTTCTGTACGTTATTCTAGTCAGCAACTTAGGTGACTGAGCTGTTAAGCTGATTGTGGGGTAATTCTCGCACTTGTCAGTCCTTGCAGTCTTCGGAATTGTGTGGATGATATTTTTCCAAAAGTTAGACGTTCATTTGCCAGACTCATACGTTCTACACACCTCCATGAATAGTCGTTTCATTGCCACTCCCACCAGTGATTTTAGAAATTCTGATGAATGTTATCTATAGCTTCTGCCTTCCCAAGATCTTTTGAATTCTGTTTCTAATACTGGATCCCCTATTTCTTCAGAATCGACTCCTGTTGCTTCTTCTATCAAATCAGACAAATCTTCCGCTGTTTCCACCTATCCTCTCTCTTCTCTGCATTTAACAACAGAATTCCTATTGCACTCTTAATGTTACCTACTTTGTTTTTAATTTCATCGAAGGTTGTTTTGACTTTTCTATATGCTGCCTCAGTCCTTCGGACAATCATTATTATTTAGATTTCTTCTGATTCTCTATGCAGCCATTTCGCTTTAGCTTTCCAGCATTTCCTGCTTGTTTCGCTCCTGAGCGACTTGTTTTTCTGTATTGCTGAGTTTTCGTGAGCGTTTTTGTACTTCCTTCTTTCATCGATTAATTGTAGTATTTCTTCTATTACCCATGGTTTCTTGGCAGTTACCCTCTTTGCACCTATGTTTCCCTTTACAACATCTGTGATTGCCGTCTTTAGAGACGTCAATTTCTCTTCAACTGTACTGCCTACTGAGCTATTCCATATGGCAATATCTATAACGTTAGAGAACTTTAAGCTTATCTCGTCATTCCTTAGTACTTCTGTATCCCACTTCTTTGCGTATTGATCCTTCCTGTCTAATCTCTTAAACTTCAGCCTACACTTCATTACTGCTACATTGTGATCCGAGTCTATGTGTGATCCTGGGTACGCCTTACAATCCAATATCTGATTTCAGAATCTCTACCTGACCATGCTGTAATCCGACTAAAATCTTCCCATATCTCCAGGCCCTTTCCCAGTATACTTCATTCTCTTGTGATTCTTGAACAGAGTATTAGCTATTAATAGAGAAATTTATTACAGAACTCAATTAGTCTTTTTCCCCTCTCATTCGTAGTACCAAATTCTCATTCTCCCGTAACTCTTCTACTCCTGCCCCTACAAACGCATTCCAGTTCCCCACGACTATTAGATTTTCATCTCCCTTTACGTACTGCTTTAGCTGTTCAATATCCTCATATGCTTTCTCTGTCTTTACATATTCAGCTTCAGCTTGCGACATCGGCATTTATACATGAACTATCGTTGTCGGTGCTAGTTTGCAGTCGATTCTGATGAGAAAAAACCTTCCACTGAATTGGTCACAAAAACCTATCACTGAACTGGTCACAGTAACACGCTCTTTGCTTCTTTTTCCTATTCATAACGAACCCTACTCCATTTATATTGTTTTCTGCTGCTGCTGATATTACTCTATACTCATCTGACCAGAAATCCTTGTCTTTCTTCCATTTCACTTCGCTGACACCTACGTTATCTGTATTGAGCCTCTACATTTCCTTTTTCAACTTCCTAGCTTGCCTACCACGTTCAAGTTTCTTACATTCCACGCACCGACTCGTAGAACGTCATGCTTTCGCTTGTTATTCAATCTTTGCATCATGGTCCTCCCCTTGGCAGTCCCCCCTAATTATTTTGCCAATCGGAAGATTATCATCATACTTTTTTAATTACAGGCCACATGTGCTGTTGATGTACATTATGTGCCTTTAATGCAGTGCTTTCCATTGCCTTCAGTATCCTCGTGGCGTTGATCATAAACACAGGTAATCCAAAATGCACGTTTTTACCGGAAACTGCTATTTAGGAAACTTGCAACATTTGAAAGCTCACTGCATTAGTGACGCTATTTTCGCCTGAAACAACGGCTTGAAAATTGTCGGCCTTTGTCTCCAGTGACATATATAAACACAAAATAAGCCGTGAACACGTTACAAAGACCGAGTCTTCACATTACCCTGAAGATAAAACGAGAAACAACACAATTATTTTTATGTTCTTTGTCATTCCTTATCTGCTTCTGTATTGCTACAATTTGATTATTATGATTGTTATATTCTTGAAAACGTGGTCCGTCTTAAAAACTAAATAGAAGCTACTTTGTGGTATACGCGTTTCAGTTCCTTTTGTTTCAAATGGTTCAAATGGCTCTGAGCACTATGGGACTTAAGTGCTGTGGTCATCAGTCACCTATAACTTAGAACTACTTAAACCTAACTAACCTAAGGACATCACACACATCCATGTCCGAGGCAGGATTCGAACCTGCGACCGTAGTGGTCGCGCGGTTCCATACTGTAGTGCCTAGAACCGCTCGGCCACTCGGCCTTTTTGTTTCCAAAGCATCCCAAGTGGTCTGTAAAACATGTTTTTTTTCGTGTATAATAAATGCGTTACATAGATTTCTCAGATTTGTTGATATATTACAATTTTTCGTTATTACTTTATTGCTAGAAACAGTAATTTAACCTTACGAAACTTTTCCATCTACGCGTAGTCGTCTCTCACGGGCTGTTCCAGTACGTTAATAAAAGCTAAAGCTATGGAAACCTGGATTAGGCATGAGACTCACTGAAATTGTAATGGTTATTTTACAGCCACATTCAGCCTTGCCACTTGACACCATTTTGGTCGTTTATATAACAACATCGTTGCGTATCAGTCAGAGTAGCACTTCACTTAGGTCACTGAGGCGATACGGGCAATTTTCAAGACCATTTCACCTATGGAAAATCTTGTGTTATCAACAGGAGCGAAACCCACAACACCGCTATCAACACCAACTAATCCGTAGACTATAGGGGTAGCACACATGTTCTGTACCATGTCTTCTTGTCTCTTTCGTGTGGGTGTTTAGAAAAAAGTCTCTGCTGGAGAAACCATGAACGGAGAAACTCACGCAGTTCACAAAGGAAGTTTGTATGAGGATGGATGCGTTTAGATACGTCGGCTCCTGTCGGTCGATTTACGAAAAGGTCACTTAACCGACAGCCGTAGCTTCCAAGTAGATGAAACTATATTTTCATTCATCAGTTTCTACAAACCTACCGTCAGGATAAATAGCAAATTCACTTTGCACAGGGCTCAAATATTTCTTACCCACGGTTTACAGCACCATATACACATCATCAGAATACATTTCATGCTACAGGTCGTGGGGGCTGTGTTTCCGGCAACCGACGACGAAACTACGGGCGGATATAAGACATTTATACAAGCAGCTGAGATACGACGTGAATCCGCAACAGAAATCTCATCAAAAAACGAACACGTGTACGTGGAGCCACTCTAGGCACATAGGTAAGAATCATTTGCTAAGCTATTTACTCTGTGTCTGTTAGTTCATTGATTCACTGAAAACGTCGCTACAGCTGCCAGTATACAGGCTATGAGCTACGATGGTTCGTACTTATTCCCTAAATCGATATGACATGACCTCACAGGTAAGGGACAACGGAATAACGTAATCAAATTTTGTTGTTATGAACCACCGAGTAAAAAGCTCGTGAGCCAAATTTGGTACAAAGCACTCTTTGACGCGCACACTGAAACGTTGCTCGGAGGTCACAGACGCGAAGACAGATTTAGCAGAGCCCTCGAAACTTTGTCCGCCAAACACATCAGTTAGCACTGAAGTGAGCTTCAAAGACCGAGTAAAAACGTGATGAGGCAGTCCCCTCATAACAGCTTTTGGAAGCGGCAGTATGATTTTGCTCCATTCTTATTTGAGAGAACCAAAAGCGGCAGTTGTTGAGACACATTCATAACGAATGTTGTTTACTCGAAATTGAAAATCAGATATTTTTTTATGTTCGTCTGTAATATCAGATAAATGCTAGGATGGTTCCTTTCTCCGTTTCATCCAATTCTAATTTCTTTCGCCTACATTTTGACCTCGTCGTGGACGTTGCACTTCACTTTCTGTAATCACAATCATAACAGACATTCTCTCTCTCTCTCTCTCTCTCTGTGTGTGTGTTTGTGTGTGTGTGTGTGTGTGTGTGTGTGTGTGTGTGTTGTTTTAGTCTCGAAATGAAGAGCGAGATAGGGCATAAGGCATGGAAAAACAAAAGTAATTGGAAAGCCCTTTCCGGCTCAACAAAAGTATGTCTATCCGAATATGAAACAATTATAAATTTTTCTAAAAGGCAAAACTGAGCTTCTGGGTCTATTTGTAACGCAAGGTGCTTGTTACAGCTTTCACGGGCCAACAAGTTCCTATTTTCAGCCAAAAGGTAGTTTAGCCTGTGTAGCATTTCTGATGCAGAAGCATAAGGAAATGGCAGTTCACAGGAACTCGTAAACTCTTTACCATTACGTTTGCGTAAATTTCCGTTGTATGGAAGCAATTACTGCCGAGCATAGATTCATAGTGAATGTCTCACACAAATTTTTCACAATATTCAATGGTTACTGTGTTGGCATTTATGTATAAGAGGCAATAGCTATGTGTAATTGAAATTATTCAGTATACTTTGTTTCGTTAGAAAAAATCTTTATATCTTTGATTTATGCTCTCCTTAACGAAGGAAGGAAAAACGTTTAGAGTTTAAGGCTATTAGGAGAAGAGGTCAGTAGAGACGAAACACAAGCTTGGATTGGCGATGGAAATCGACAGTGAAGTATGTGAATAGCGACTGCTTCAAAAATGCTTCCATGGAATTTTTGTGAAGAAAGCACCATAACATCAGTTGTAACTGCATATTGTATTCATTGTTCAGAGCATTCTGGAATGGGGAAGACTGAAAAATGTTCTGCAGTCTGTTTTCAGATGCTGCTTATTTGCTTGGGAAGCTTGTCAAACCGCATCCGCAGTGTGAGATAGGGAAATTTTGAAATACACCAGCTCTATCCAAAACTTCTATCCAGAAATTCAGAACTTTGACATCGCAATCGTTTGAGGGAAGGGTTAAGCGTAAATAACTGGCACTTTATCCAGACTGTAAACTCACCTTATTGAGTTTTTATTATGTACAACTTTTCCACTAGCAGGCTAAGAGTAATAAGGGCCGTCAGGGAATATGGACAAGGAATAGAATAATAATGTAATGAATTCATTACACAGGAAATTCCGCAGCTGATGTGGGCTAGTAAAGGCAGTATTGGTGATGACCAATACAAAAAAAAGCACATACTGTAATGATTTCTTAGATTTGGATTATCTTTGCCATTCTTCCACCATGAGAACACTCTCATAACCTCTATGTCGATCGGACGATAAACCGTAAATATCATCTCTTATTACGGAAGTCATCAATGGCGAGCAATGCCAGGGGTATCCGGTAAGTAAGTTCCGATCGGTCACCAAATAGAAACCACTGTGAAAATACGATGAAGCTTTGCATATATGTGTTCGGCAGTGTCTCTAGTATGTCCGTCGATGGCATCACATCGCTCTTTTCAGTTCTGAGCGCACGGTGAATACATAAAGATGCCTAGAAAATAGTGCCTCTAAGTATGAGGGCCTGGTGACAGATGACGTCTGATGCCATACCGCCCACGTGACATAACTATGATACTGTTCCTTCTTGACAATTTCCGGCCGCACTCTGCGGGGCAATGAAGATGCTCCTCCAGCGTTTCCGATGGGAAGTATTTAATTACCCACAATACAGACCGTAACTGGATCCCGCTGAGTTCCAACTTTCCTCTCATGAACTGCTGGCTGTGAAGACAGCGTTTCGGCACAGACAAGGATGGACGTAGATAATTGACGGAAAGCACAGGCGGCTGCATTCTATGACGAGGGTATTGGAATGTTGATACAACGCTACGACAATGTGAGTATTGGAGAAGTGGCTGGAAGGTGTAGCTAACTGTTGCAAATAGAACGTTTTTGATTCTCATGATGGTTTCCATTTCGCGACCCATCGGAACTTATTTTCCGAATAGCCCTCGTAGTCAGACTAGCTTAAAAAGATGTATGCTCTGATGTTCAGCGTGGAATGGAGACCATGAAACGGAGGATAACGTCCTTTCGGTATGGAAGACATAAAACCCAAAAATTATGTGGTTTTGGGCAGATGGAGAAGGACTGGAAGAGTAGGGAAGATATAGGCCGTGGCGTCGCTGAAAAAAGCAAAGTTAAACGTTCTGTTTACGGAAGGGTCACTAAGAAGGAATTCACATGGTCAAGGAGGTTGTAGGATATCGGTAACGGCCTTTATATCTGACCATTCAGTCAATCGCCTGAAGAGATTTAGGGGCACCTTCTAAGACATGAATCAAGATATATTCTGTGTAGGTGGTTCCCCATAGTTCGTAAGTATTTAATCCTTCTGCCACCACTGGGATCTAAGTGTCTCAGGCTATCACAGCGCCAGTGGCAATATGCTGTACGTTACTGCTATGTACCATTGTTCTTTTCGTAAATGGAAGCCTGCTAATGAGTTATAGAAATCTTGTAATTACAGCTGTCACCTATAGATTGTGCTGTCTTCGTTTCGTTCTTCCTCTGCTCCGTATTGTCGCACTGAATTAGTTCACGCCTGCAGTTATGCAACTAAATGAACAGATTTGCAATGGGGGGCAGCTGTTGCGCCTTCCGAGATAGTTCATGTCAATGAATGCTCCCATGTATTGACGTTTGCGGCGTCTTAAACGATGCCTGTATTGAATACCTGTGATTTCAGTTGAGTACTTGGAGAGATTCTCTACCAACTAATGTGTGCCATTTTTCTGTGTGCCTTGTAGATTTTGCGCAGTCGTCCTCTACCCCACCACCCCCTCCCCCACCCCACCCCGCCACCCCGCGTTATTTCATATTGTTACTTTTGAGTACGAAATTAATTAGGATGAACGTTAATTAATGTCACTCTGGAAAAAAATCGTAGGGAAAGAGCTAAAGAAATACTTACATATTATCATGAAGCATAAAGAATGATACTAGTTAAGCTCATGTAACCGATAGCATATAAAGGTTTATAAAATACTGATTCAATGATACTCTAGAGCTTTCATAAAAGAAATCGTGATGCTACCTCCAGTACAATAAAGTTCAGCAGCTTTTTTGTAATATACGCAAAAATAGTAAAAGAAATATTTGTTTTCCGATAGGTTGTAGTGGTACATAAGTATGACATTAATTCGGTAAATCTAGATGTTGTAACGGACATTTGAATCTAGCACCTGAACACCGCTGGTCATCTGCCTGGTGCGTCGTACAGTCGGGAATTGTTTGACGTCAGTAGTCGTTGCTGGACGTCGCAGCTGTTAAGCCCGTGGACTTTCATTCGGAAGTAACTTGGTTGGAATCTTCATCTGCTAATATAAATTTAGTTTCCGATGTGCCATTTTAGGCGAAAGCAAGAAAATTCCTCACAAAATGGCAAACTCATTTGCTTCCCCATACTAGTACAAGTGAACTTAAGTTCTAAGCACTTGGACGAGGACGAGACGCTAAACTCTTATCGTCTTTCAATCTTCGGTGACGTCCGCGAAGGAAGCTCTACACGATGTTCCGATTCGAGTAGGTATCGTTGAAGCATTTCTGCCCGTGTCTCTCTCCAAACTGCCCTACAACATGGTTACTCGAGCACTTAACCTCCAAGCGTTTGTCAGAATGTGCTTCGAGATGACTGATTTGATGCAGATAAAAACCAAGTAGCATTAGTGCATGGGGAACAACGACTTAGATATTATGAAGCGTCGCCGTAGTTATTTTGTAATATCTGACATTATCAGGAAAGGAGAAAAGAGATATTACAGGTTCTCTCTAAAAGATCCAAAATTTATTACGATTTTTTAAAAAAATTGTTTGGATCACAACAAATTTATAATCTTAAAAGTTGATAATCAAGATTCTCTGTTTCGAAAATTTTAAATAGTGGTTTCCTTGGCCAATATGTGAGTAGGGTGGTAAGGCACAATAAATAAATAGAAACTAAAAAACAGATAAAATAACAGCATTAGAGATTGAGTTAACTCAATTCTCACAACCGCGATTGCATTTAAGTTGTTTATTTTTATTTTCAGAAGACCTGTTTGAATCTTGTACGAAATCGTCTCCAGATCAGGTTCCTACGGTCATCAAGGAATATAAAACCTGAAGATCTGTTAGAGGTTGGAAACCCCTCCTCTAAAAGTAAAAATGAACTGTGTATTGTAATAAGTTATAGTATTATAAAGGTCGCCCTTTTTGCCGGAATAACGTTCCAAAAAAATTTAAGAGAGTGAGTAGTGAAATATTTCATTCAATGTGGGAGTCCCATTCATCTCAGAGTCAAGTGATGCTGCACTTAAAGCGCCGGATTGTCGTTTAGGAGCACCTGGGTTCAAATATCAGTGGGACCACCTTATAAATCAAATGCGAGAATCTGTCTTTTGAAAAGGAAACAGACAGCTCTCTGCTCCACTCTTCCACAATTCGAGCTTATATCCATATGCATACTCCGCGAGCCACCATACACTGCATATTAGAGGGTACATTTTACTACCGCCAGTCATTCCTTCACCTGTTCCCCTCGGAGACTGAGTGAGGGAAAATCGACTGTCTGTAAGCTTCCATAGTAGTCCCACTTTCTCCTGTCTTCGCTATCCTTACACGGGAAGCACGATGATGACACTACAGTCTGTCGCAAAAACTGGTTCTCTAAACTTAGGCAATAGCGCTTCGTAAAAATAACGTCTTCTTTCCTCCCGAGATTCTCATAATACTCGCCTAGTGATCTGAACTTAGCTGTTACGAATGTCTCAGAATGTCTCCGAATTAGTTCTATCCCCTTCCTTAATCCTCTTTACAAGGGAGGCACGATGACGACACTACAGTCTGTCGCAAAACCCGGTTCTCTAAACTTTGTCAACAGCGTTTCGTAAAAAGAACGTCTTCTTCCCTCCAGAGTTTTCCATAATACTCTCGTACTGATCGAAACTTAACGGTGACAAATCTCGCAGCATGTCTCTGAACTAGTTCTACGCCTTTCCTTAATGCGAACTGATGGGGACCCCAAGCAATCGGACAGTGTTCAAGAATGGGTCGCATTAGCGCTCTGTACGCAGTCTCCTTTAAAAATCATCTACACTTTCCTAAAAACTCTCCCAGTAGACCTAAGTCGACCAATCGCCTCCCTTCTACCATCCTTACATGCTTGTTCCATTCCTTATCGCTTTGCAACGTCACACAGCACACTAATGCTGAATTCAAACATAAAAGGTTTGGTTTTATTACATATCTGCATTAATTTACAATAATCAGAATTTAGAGCAAGCTGCCATTGATTACGTCAACCTGAATTTTAGGCTATGTCAACTTGTATCCTCCTATAGTCAACCAATGACAGCACCTCCCCGCATACACAGAGTCTTCAGCAAACAGCCGCAAGTTGCTGTTCACCTTATCTGTCAGATCATTTATGTACACAGAAAATTCGCTCATTGCTCGCTGTTTTGTTTTCATTTAATCGAACTTTTATGGTTTTCACAAACTGTGACATCTTCTCAACTTTTCACGCTGATTTAGGCCATAGAAGCATGGCCTTTCCGAATCTACTTACGACCAAAAAGCTATTCTGGTAGCTGGATTCGGAGGTCTTTTGTAATCTTGCCCTTTGAGTTCTTACGGGAAAATTTCATCCCTTAACACATATTTCTTTTGAAGTCAAATAGCAGTTTTCATAGATTTAGCTTCAGAAATGCTTTAGTAGTTCTTTAATAACGATTTCTTTTAAAAAAAGGCAGTGACCTATTATTTCACCACCATTGTGCCTAAATTTCCAAAAATGCTGAAACACGTTATATTCTATTTCTGACCGAGAGACCAAATACAAATTTTCGTAGCTCTCTCTCTCTCTCTCTCTCTCTCTCTCTCTCTCTCTCTCTTCAGTCAGGTTCCTACGGCCATCAAGGAAGACCTGAAGATCTGTTAGAAGATCGAAAAATAAAAATGAACAAATAAAATTATATTACTACTGTGTCTATTGAAATAAATCATCGTATTATAAAGGCCGCCCTTTTTCCCGGAATAAGGTTCTAAAAAATTTAAGAGTGTGAGCAGTGAAATATTTCACTCAATGTGGGGGTCCCATTCATCTCACAGTCAAGTAACGCTGCATTTAAAGCGCTGGATTGTCGTTTAGGAGCACCTGGGTATACAAGTGAAAGGATTGCCTTTCCTATCATCAGCAACAAGTCGCAGATTGCTGCTCACACTATCTTCAGATCCTCTATTTTCCTGTAGCATATAGAAAAATGATTTAGTGCAGTGAATAACATTCAACTCACTAACACAGTGTCATTTTTCATCGACGTTAGCTGGTAGCAGTGGAAACGACGACACACAAAAAAATTGTTAGCGACGCAGAAAAGTAGCAGGTAGATTGGTGGCAGTTCACGGTCCCGGACGGACTTACCACAGATCTGCAGCAACGTGAGAGCTGCGAAGGCCCGCAGGCTGCCCACGGTCTGGCTCACTGAGGATCGGCGCAGCAGGATCATGGCTGGGGCGCACGCACGCACTAACGCACGCACTCACGACACGCGCGGCAGGTAGCAGGTAGCGTAGCTAACAGGTGAGACACACTTCGCGCCGACACCGCGTGAGACCGGCGGGCGGCGAGCGGAGCTGGGCCAGGCGCGCCAACTGGCTGTCGGCGCGACGGAGGGCCGCGGGAGCACTCTGCCGCGGCGCATGCGCACTGCGCCGCTCCTCCGTCCATTCATGCCGGCTCTCGGCGGCCCGCCGCCCACGCATCGCTGACCCGCCCGCCTTCCGCGACCACTGCTAACTACTCGGCGCTCGTAGACCTAGGCAGGGTCGAAACAGCGGAAATCGCTGCCAACGAATCTCTGGGAGGCTACACTGAAATTTTCGCTGTAGTGTGTGTGGAGATGAAACTTCTTGATAGATTAATAGTGGGTGCGGACCGACACTCGAACTCGTGTTCCAGTGCACTACCAACTGAGCTATCCAAGCACGACTCATGACATGTTGTCACAGTTTTGCTTCCGCCAGTGCCTTGTCTCCTACCTTCCAAACCTCTGCAACGTAGTTTCTTGACCGAGCGAGCTGGCGCAGTGGTTAGCACACTGGACTCGCGCTCGGGAGGACGACTGTTCAATCCCGCGTCCGGCCATCCTGATTCAGGTTTTCCGTGATTTCCCTAGAACGCTCCAGGCATATGCCGGGATGGTTCCTTTGAAAGGGCACGGCCGACTTTCTTCCACATGAAGATGGTTTTGTTCTTTCGGACATGTCCCAAAGAACAGACACCATCTTCATTTCGTCTCCCACCTTCCAAACCTCTGCAACACAGTTTCTTCCACATGATGGTGGTTCTGTTCTTTCGGACATGTCCGAAAGAACAGACACCATCTTCATTTCGTCTCCCACCTTCCAAACCTCTGCAACATAGTTTCTTCCACATGAAGATGGTTCTGTTCTTTCGGATCGAAAGAACAGACACCATCTTCATATAGTTAAGGCTAAACGGCCACTGGTCTTCTTCTATGCTGGATGCACACGTATTGCCCAAACTCTTACGGGACTCGGTAAGATTGTCTGCCGCGAGTAATGAGTGTAATGGGCAGGGGCACTACGAATGTGGTGTGTGGACATTTAGTTGGGAATATAGGTCTCACGGGGAGCGTGCAAGGGGTAAGTTCCTGGAGTCGCACTATCCTCTGTGCCTTCGGTGGCTCAGATGGATAGAACGTCTGCCATGTAAGCAGGCGATCCGGGGTTCGAGTCCCGGTGAAGGCCGGCAACGGTGGCCGAGTGGATCTATGCGCTTCAGTCCGGAACCGCGCGACTGCTACGGTCGCAGGTTCGAATCCTGCCTCTGGTATGGATGTGTGTGATGTCCTTAGGTTAGTTAGATTTAAGTAGTTCTAAGTCTAGGGGACTGATGACTTCAGATGTTAAGTCCCATAGTGCTCAGAGCCATTTGAACCATTTTTCCACTATTGAGATGGCTGAATGGCCACCTCCAGAAAAACAATAAATGAAACAAGGAAGGTAAAATTCACCTACGTATTAATGAAATTTGAACTTCTTCGTTAGTGCATTATGGCTACGTTTCTAACGCACCTCCAGAGCATTATAAAACCCTTTTCAATCACTGATCGTCCTAAAAAAGACGTTTTTAGGTGCAGCTTTGAAGCACTTTCTAATCGCAGTAAACGCAAAATGTTGTGAATTTTCTACTTAAGGAGGGGAATTTTATCTTCGTTTCCGTTTATGGTTGCGTTTTTAACGTACCTTTACTATGTTATGTAATCAGTGTCAAACATTTATCATTCTGTAGAAGACTTTTTAAAGATGTCTAAATGTAGGTCAAGCCGCTTTAATTGACCTTTTACTACTGCAATAGATTTAGCCGTTATTCATCTCTTCCTCGCGAAGCTTGCGTTATACAGTTGCTGCCTCTAGCCATGTTCAAGATTTTAGAGTTTCAGATAGCCCTTCTTAGTTGGGAGAGGGCAGCGGGATTGGGGGGATAAACGTATTAGTCTAGCCTGGTTTGATACGACCCAACACGAGGTCCTCTCTTGTGCCTACCACTTGAAACGAACGACCTCAATTATTTATTCAGTATATCCAAATCTCTAACTCCACCTACAATTTTTTTTTTTTTTTTTTTTTTGAGGAGAAGAAACGATCTTGGCTAAGGTGTTGAAACTACTGTTTATTTGAAACTTCCTGGCAGATTAAAACTGTGTGCCGGACCGAGACTCGAACTTGGGACTTTTGCCTTTCGCGGGCAAATCCTCTACCAACTGAACTACCCAAGCACGACTCACGGCCCGTCCTCACAGCTTTACTTCTGCCAGTATCTCGTCTCCTACCTTCCAAACTTTACAGAAGCTCTCCTGCGAACCTTGCAGAACTAGCACTCCTGAAAGAAAGGATATTGCGGAGACATTGCTTAGCCACAGCCTGGGGGATGTTTTCAGAATGAGATTTTCAGTCTGCAGCGGAATGTGCGCTGATATGAAACTTCCTGGAAGATTAAAACTGGTGTGCTGCACGGGGTGACCGCGAATTCCTGTTACCCCCATTAATAACCAACGTAAACCCCTAAACGTGAATAAATAACAATAGTCCCTTAGCGGAATTTTCTTCAGCTACGAATCGTGTCGAGCTGCTCGTGAAAGGCCTTGCACCATTACAGAGTGAAATGCATGAGACTGGGCACTGCGAATAGCAACTGAGATGGACATTGCTTATTCCAAGTATTGGTAGACCCGGCTAGGCAGATTAGAGAAATCGTACAGTATAGGGTGTTGCAAACAAAACGAGGTTTACTTCAAGTAAAAGCGTAGAGGAGATGCCATCAATTCGTAGCTAACGTGAAGATGAAGCTTGTTGTTATTCCGCATTTGCTGTGTCGAACGCCGATTGGTCACGTTTCGTGAAAGAACTACAAGCGCACCTCACTTTATCATTTCGAGGAGAAAAAAATAGATTAATGCTATGGCAGATTCACATACAAAAATTTACAGTGATACGTATGAGTGGATTAGTGTTTGTGAAGCTTTGTATCTGTCTTCGGGGACCTCCAGGCACATTAGTATCAAAAATTAAAAAAGGGAGTGCTTAGTGACCAAAATACTATAATCAGCCTACCAAAGTCTGGAAAAATAGATTTCATTCTAAGTGGTTTCTAACCAGCAGCAGACATTAATACATTGCTTTTGTTGGTCTCTTTGTGTGGACATAAACCAGGAAATTTTTTTCCGACTGTCGAAAGTATTTTAAGGAAATTTGCGGACAATGCAATTTCGGACAACTCTGTGTCATCTGATGTTTTTTAGAATACTGTATTCTTAATTTTCAGTAATCTGTGCATTATCAGTTCCATTAGCACATTTTACGAATTGCTATAACTATGCTCGGTATGCAGCAGATTAGGCAGAGCAGCAGCCAGTACCATTTCTTACGCCACCACAGTTCTCTCTAAATAAAATTAGTAATTAATGTGACGTGCCGGAAAGTATTAATTTTACTTTCGGCAGGTGTGCCTTTTATAAGAAAAAAAAAGTTTGTTTTCGTCATTTAAACGACATTTGCCTTTATTGTGATGCCTATAGAAAATGAACAAGGAACTGTATCATTGTTACTAAAATAAAGATTGTTCCAAAAGTATTGTAAGTACTGTACAATAGGAACTACTACAAAATGACGTATGTGTAAGAAATATTTCATTTTATTAAATCCAGTTCACGACTGATGGAGGTCGTCTGTATTGTAACATCAAACACTGCCTTGATTTATTTTCCTCTTCCAGTCACCTTTGTCAGAATTACTTAGGCAACAATTTAACTGTTGATACTAACTGCCTCTTATCCAAAACATTAATGCCACGTGAAATGTTTTGTACGGCTTAAGTCAGAGGTCGTCAAACGTTTTTACTGACGAGCCAATACTGACTTTGTGCGGCGACAACTCGTGCAGCGTATGTACCGATCTTATTGTAACCTACTTATATTGGCATGTTATGAGCTCACAACACACTATAGCTGTAGTAATGGCGCGAAATGTTGGTCGCTGAGCCTCATAGCACTGAGCCATAAAAGTCGGCACCATTTGGAACACTTCGACTGTTCCTTGTTTCGGATTGTTGCCACTCTCAGTGAACCCCAAAGTTGTTCACTATTATTGCCTGACAAAAGGTTGCGTTGTCTGTGTAAGCAGATGATTCATTAGTAACAATAACAATACTATTTAAATTTATTATGCAAAAAAGACATGGGCACAAATGTTTATTCAATGTTTTGAAAGTCATTTTCTTCTACTCATTATGTTGTATTACAAAAACCTTAATTTAATTCTATGCTCATTGCGACAAATATGTAAGCATTAGTTCACAGCCGAAATCATCAACGTCAGTTAAAATTATGCACATTTAAAATGTTATAATATATTACCGTCTCCAAATATATTTTTTTGTTTCTTTTTTCTGTTTTTTGTTACTGAGCAGGAAAACTAATTGACTTTTTGAATTCGGCTCTTAGTGCTAGATGCATATTTTTATTGTTATTGTTATAATTCTGTGAATGATCTCAGAAAATAAAGGAAACAAGAGTTAGAAATAAAGTACCTTCAGTGGCCGTCAAAGTAATCACTATTATCTAAAACACACTTTTGACACAGGCTGTTGGATATCCGTAACGTCTAAGGTCTAAGTGCTTAACTTCCTCGCTCAGCGCAAGGTGACTGATCCTTAACACCCCCTTCATTCTCCGGCTTTAGTGCCGGGAGACTTCCTTTTGTTTCCCCGCCTTAAATTAGCTGCGGAAGGGCTTGGCTTCGTAGACGTTGCGCGTACCCACGGTGCTTCCAGCGACTCCACAAGAAGCGTTTTCTGAGATTTTCCAACAGCTTTACAACCGATGTCAGGAGTGCGTTGTAGCTACTGGTGATTACTTCGAATCCAGTAAAGGTATTTAGCTTGTAACGCTTGTTTCCTTTATTTTCTGAGACCATTCATCAAAGTTTTCTTACGCATCTTTCCAAATATGGCTGAGAACCGCGGGCCACAAAAATGATTCCGTCCGCAGTTTGACAACCACTGTCTTAGATACTTCAGATTCACCTGTGTCACTCCGGATGAACGCACTATGCGGCGCTACGCTCTCCTCTCACGGCTGATCGTGGGCTAGGCAGAATGGGTTGTACAAACCGTTGTCATAAGCGACTCTTTGTGCGACAAAAACGAGAAACATCCAACAATTTTTAAAAAAATACTTAGAGTGGGTCGTAGCAGTTAAAATTTTGATACTGCACCTCTTTTGCTTATTCTTCTTGCATGAAAGATTTCAGTGTGGATTTCGAGATGGATATTGGACCGCTACCTCGTAGGTGCCGCCATTCTTCAAAACAGAATGATCAAATTCTGAGAAATTTGCGCGCCGTGAGCTACGACATATACACAGTTTTTAACTTCACTACTTGACCTATCGTGTCTAACGTAATGTAATACCACTTAAATTCGTTAAATATTTACGTGAATTATTAAAAAGTCTGATTTTTGTGGCCCCTGGAAGCCTTTACCTAAGTAATCTGCAACTGGGACTGTGCGCTCGTGTAATTCTCCATCCATCCCTAATCCTAGCTTGTGCTCCGTCTGTAGTGACATCATTGTCGACGGGACGTTAACCGTATCTTCCTTTCATCCATTCTCTTTTGTTGCGGTTTTCCCACAGTCTACCATGCGAAGCTAAGCTTATAAGGTACATTTTCAAAATTTTCTTCCCAAATTAAGGGCGAAGTTTGATACCAGCAGAATTCTTTTGTCCAGGAATGCCTCTTTGTCTGTGCTAGTCTGCTCTTTATATCGTCCTTTCTTTATCTGTCATGTGTTATTTCGTTTACAAGTTAGCAGCATTCCCTCACTTCTTCTGTTTCGAGGTTCCCAGTATTAATGGCAAGCTCATCGTTACTCCATTCCCGATCCTCCACATTACTTTTGTCTGTCTTCGGTTTACTGTCAATTCATATTGCTTGCTCGTCAGACTTTGCTGTCCATTCAACAGGTCCCGCAAGTCTTGTTTCCTTTAAAACAGGAGAGCAAGATCATCAGGGAATCTTAGCAAACGTTTACCCTGATTTTTAATTCTACTCCTGAACCTAACTTCTAAATCCGTCACTGCTTCTTCGACGTAGAGACAACAACAGGGCGAATAGACTTTTCCCTTTCTTACACTCCTTCTAATCTGAATACTTCGTTATAGGTCTCGAGCTCTTTGTTTCTTTAGTATAGTGGAGCAAGAAACATCGAGGAAAAAAAAAAAGGTCACACACGGAGCTCTGCCTGCGGCTCTCTTCCCAGAACTGTTCGACGTTGTTCAAATTTGAAAAGAAAATTGAAGATATCACTCAAGTTAACTGCTTCCAACATTTTTTCTTTATTGGTACAAGGTGGAGGCTGGAAGTGGTATATTATCTCTCTTCGTCAAGAAGATTAATAATATATACGAGTGTACTTTTTGAGTGACACCAAAATGTGTTTAATTGCTCAGCCTCCCAAGCCACAATATCAGCACGTCAGGCTGCAGGTGGGCAAATAAATTTCAATATGGAACGCTGAAAATCCGCAGTCCATAGTTCACATTTTACTTGCGTATAATACGAGAGTCGTCGAAGAGCGATACTGAATTTCTAATAACATGTTGGCAGATGTAGACCATTTAAAGAAGACATTAGGCGTCTTGAGAAATTGTGACGACAGACTGACAAGTCCATATATGTTGCCAGACGCTGTTCACTTTGTGCACTAGGAGTTACGCTATTATATGAGAGTGTTACCCTAGCAGAAAGATAACATTTGCATACATGACAGGGTACCATCGTCTTACATCTCGTACGGCAGAACCTGACACAAATGTTCAATGAGCGAGGAATTGATCAAGGATGTCTGGTACTATGGCCGTTCACTTTTGGGGGTGGACCATGGAATCACCCATTGGCAACTGTTATGCCATTCCCAGAGACAACGTATACATGTTGCAGGAGCGATTGTTCCATACATGTGGACGACTCAGGCGTCAGTCTGAGATGTTCGTACAACTACATCGTTGTGTAAGAAGGAGGGCTGAAGATGCTTAAGTATTAGTGGTAACAACATTGAGCAGCTCTGAAGAAATAAACACACTTCTTGAAACATTCTGTCACCCTGCAGAACTGGTCGAAGACTTCCAGCAGCTGTGCTACGAAATTACTGTCTCATTTGAAGGCTACTGTTAACAACACAACGCAAATGGCATTACTTGGAATAGTGCCCAGAATGGGGAGCATGGAATGCTGATGAACAGTATCGCACTGTGTTCAGTGACGAATCTGAGACCAGCACCATCTCTGATGGACATAGTTTGCGGAGGATGGCGGTGGCCTGGGGAAGAGGTCCTATTCTCCCAATGTTTAGGAGAGGCACATTGGTGTTACACTTGGCATCATGGTTCGGAAAGCCCTCGTGAATGACTTCAGGTCACATCTGATAGTGACTGAGGGATAGCACAATGGTGCGCTCGTTCATCCTGCATCTACATGTACTACCTTACATGTGTTTTGGTGCCATTTTCCAACAGAGCAATGTTCATCCATGTATAGTGCCTGTCTCTATGAACATTTTACGTGATGTAAAGATAATCAAATGGTTCAAATGGCTCTGAGCACTATGGGACTCAACTGCTGAGGTCATTAGTCCCCTAGAACTTAGAACTAGTTAAACCTAACTAACCTAAGGACATCACACACATCCATGCCCGAGGCAGGATTCGAACCTGCGACCGTAGCGGTCTCGCGGTTCCAGACTGCAGCGCCAGAACCGCGCGGCCACTTCGGCCGGCTTTAAAGATAATCCCATGGCCAGCAAGGTCCTTAGACCTGTCCCGGGTGGAGCATGTGTGTGGGACCAGGTCAGAGTCAGCTCAGTTCTAGTACTTGTACCTGTTATCCGGGATATCAAGGACTAATTAGAACAGTTGTGGGCTGTGTTGACTCACGGGGTTTGTCGGCCATTAAAATTTTTTTGATGATTGAAATTACGCGAAAAAATCTCGCAGCAACGAAAAGAGACTTTGTTTTAATTATCGCCTTCCCAGGTCGCTTATCGTATCCGTAACACTCTCTCCCCTATTTACCGATGATAGGAGGCACGCTGCTTTTCCTTGAAGTATTTCGATGCCCTCTGTCAATTCTCTCTGGTAAGTACAAAAACTAAACTACATTATTACTGTTGCCTTCGTTGCACAAAGTAAATCTACGCAAAAGCTTCTGATACACTCTGTTATCAGATGTACTGTGAATTATTCCTTCTGCACCCATCACTCGTGCTACCAGTTCTTACTACGAGTGTGTAAGGAAGCCCACATAAGTTGGAAGTGCCAAGCACACACTTTCTTTCCAGTTCAACCCTTAGGCCTTTGCTGGGATATTAATACGAGATTCTATGTGGGTAGCTGATAATTTACGGAAAGTGAACGAGAAACAGCGGTATTAACGCGAGGTCTAGAAACCTATCCGATATCGTAAATCTCATAACGTTTGAAAAGGATATTACCAATGACATTTCCTGCATTATTCTTCATCTAGCCACCCACCATCAGAAGCGAGCGACAGAAACTGTAGCATACGCAATACAGTATTAGTAATTGCTTTAAATACGATACTATAATAGCTATTTACTATTGTTTCGTGTGACCTGTGTGTACCGTGGTCGGCTCGCGCTGATGCTGTTATCTTTTTTGGCATTTTGTCACCATCGAGTGGCGTCTTACTGCTCCCTCAGTTACTACCTGAACGAGTTGCTCTCTTCCCTCTGTCAGTGGCAGCAGCAGCGTTGATCGCTACTAGTGCTGCTGTACCTACCTTGGTGTGGCCGCTATATTTCCGTGTCGTGGTTTGTGTGAGGCAGTTGGTCGGTTGCGACAGAGCAGTGAAGAAGTTTCCATAGCGTGAGGTCATGCCGGGGCTGCTGGTGGCGTGCACGTGCAGTCGGAGTAGTGGGGCACTAGCTACGAGAGCTGCAAGGTTCGCCGCCCACTGAACCTGCATACTGGAGTTGAGTAATCAGTGAACCTGTTATGAAACCTCAACTGCTGTGACATCTCTTCGTTGATTGCTGGTTGTTGCTTCCTGTGCTGTTCCTGCAAGCAGCAATGTGATGGTGTGCTGGAGTCAGCAAAATTTTAACAATCATCTTCCTGTATTGTGTAACTTTTGAAATGATTATCATTTATTAGTGAAGTGCACCAGCGGTATCTTCTGCCTTGTGGCCGCTAACGTTCCGGTTACCTGACCTGGTCATTAGCATAGTTTTCTGGCAGTGTGTTTTCTTCGCCATGTTGATGCTGTCTGGCACAGCGTGTAGTTCGACATCTTGATGTTGTTCTCCCTTTTTCTTTCAGTGGTTATTCTACCTTGACTGTGTTAGACGCTAATTATTAAGACACAGTCCTGCTGCGATCCTCGTACTCACTGATATTTTTGGTTGTCGTCCCGTTCGTCAGGTGGGAGGGAATTGATTAGGTTGTTGGTTGGTTCTTCAGCCGTGCCTAGGTCGTGCTGCCACCCTATTCTTCAGTGTTGTGCGTGGCTGCCTGTCTCACCTAAACTGTTGTTAGAGGTTCCTCCCCAGGCCGACCCTTGGAACACTTCTGCGCACCACAGATCTGTTGTTTGTGATTGTGATTTTCTTTTGTCACAAGTACTGTCCCAGACCTTTAGCCATGTATTAATTTTGTCTGTTCTATGTTCAGTATATGGCCTTCAGCCGAACCTTATGTGAAACATGTAAGCATTAGGCCTTCAGCCGTGTTTCATTTAAAATTCTTGTTTGCTCTCTATTTAAACCTTCAGACGGTTTTTATTTTTTATTTTTTTTATTTTATCTTTTTTTTAAATCTGTGGCTTTCACCCATAGTGTGTAAATTCCTGCCCCTAAGGTTTCTCTTTAATAATCTTGAATTCTTAAAATGGCAGTCAGATGTATTTGTGTAAATGCTTATCTTAAGGTTTGTCTTTAATTAATTTGAATAATTGTTTGGGCCTTCAGCCACCAAGATATTTCAAATTCTCTTAAGATGGTTTTCTGTTGTACTGTGTAAGTGCTTGTCTTTAAAGGTCGCCTTTTATTATGTTGAAATATTATAGGGCTTTCAGCCGAGGATTTAATTTAAATTTTCCTTAATATGGCTTTCAGCAGAGATTTGTAGATGCTTGCCTTTTAAAGAATTTCCTTTGATGATCTGAAATATTATTTGGGCTTTTAGCGGAGAAGATATTTTAATTTTACTTAAGTAAGGCCTTCAGCCGTGTCTCTAAATCTATGTGTTTTAAAAGGAATTATTTAAACTTTATTATTGAGAAACTACCAGATTTCACTGTGCTTTACATGAATTGCGGTGATTGGAATAATTAACTTAGAAATGCCCGTATTAACTTATGTAAAAAAACTCTGAGAGTCTGAAACTCTCTTTGCAAGGGCGAAACGTATAGTAGCAGCTGCTTACAGAAAGGAGAATCATACCAAACGCATCCGTTTGCGAGATCGACATATTTGGTGCAACTCACATAGTACTGAACTCCTGATGCGTGTAATGTGTCGAAAAGTAGGGAAAAACGTGTTAGACGGTTTATCTTCCAGCATTACGTAAACTGCTGTTATGAGTGAGACAAGTATTGTATCCGAATTCGTAGATGGATGATTATTGATTTCACCTAAAGTGGGACAGTAGTATTACGATGACTGGCTACATCATATGGAACTAAATTCAAGTTTAACCCGCCATGATTATGAGCTCTATGATTTATTTTTCTACTCACAACCGTTACATTAAGAAGTCTAGTTTGCTAATTCTGTGTGTGTGGAGTGGACTGGAATGTTTGTGTTGATGATGATGAGGATGATAATGAGAGAAGGGAGAGGGTGAAACCCGGTGCCGGCAAATAGCCTATACCTCGCGAATGGCACCAAGGGGCCCTCCAGGCTTAAAATTCCCATCCGATGAATGGATCACCATCAATACTGGCATATGCCATCTCTTCTTCACACATTGCGGAGAGGTTTGGTATATAAACCAGGAGATGGAGCGAAGTCTAGTGATCAGGAATTTTACACCACCACCTCTCCTCCCCTTGTCTACCAAATACTGGTAGCGAAAACTTTTACCACCTACAGGATTCGAACCGGCTTCCCCCCAAGATCGAGGGCCAACGCACAAGTGTTCGTTAGCGACCTCGATCACTGAGGCGGGTGGCTCTGTGATCATAGTGGATCGTGACTGGATTAATTATACTAGACGCATTCAAATCCTTGTGTACCAAAAATGTTGAATTCACCCTGCCAGGAATGGATCTTCAAGGCACTCAAACGTTTCCCGCTCCCATTCTATAAACGGTACAGTCCGGGATGTGATAGGCTATTGTGTGGTCTGGCAGATTATGGGTATTCTTCTACGACCGAAACGACGAGAGAAGCGTCCGCCAAGAATCCGACCTAGATGTCAGTTTAAATGACATGGGTGTGTGTATTTCCGAATTCCTCATGGCCATTAACCCATGTGGGTATCACTGTCCATTAATATGATACGAGCCCATAATAGAATTTCTCGTTCATCACTATCCAATGACTTTTATCACAGAGGGACATTTTACAGCTGCCTTTCTGCGTCCTAGCAAGTGGCCGAAAGTGTACGCTAGTGACAGTAAAATTGGAACACGACTTCAAATTCAATTACGGCTACAAATTGACATACTCTCTCCTCAATGAGCATCTATCGGCTCTCCGTGATCGTCATGACTGCAGTGTTGATCCTCCGCTACGCACTATTCTAAGCTGAGGAATCAATTATAGGTTGAGCTGATCCGTACAGTCGTGTTAGATCGTTGCAGTTACATTCTACTCTGATAGTTGATGAAACTTCAAATAGCTTAATCGTAAATAAGCAAGAGGTGGCCTGACCTTTCCGTTTAAAGCGTAGGAGGAGCACCGGTGCCACAGTTTGGGGGCGACCTTTGACCTTGAAAGGCAATGGAGGTTTCGAGACTAAGGTGAACCGCAGAATGAGTAAGTCAGGAAACGAGGGGTAAGCTGGCCTTGTCTTGATAAACCGCTATGCACTGAGCTCTTGTACTCATAACGCAGCGCTATTGCCCGTTAAATGCAGTACGACAAATCGTTAACTTAATTGCGGATGTAGTGTTATACACATAACCGTAACAAAAGATGGAAACACAATGTCATCACATCATTTTTATCCTGATTTGAGGGATATAATGTTCTGTGGCCTTAACAAGTAATTCATAGATACATATATCAAATTATTGAAAATGTTGAATAACTTATGAATTCTGCAACACCTAATTGCTTAATTACAATGAAGGTTAGTTGCTATCAAAGAGCATGTTTCCACAAAAACCTATAAATATTTCTTCACAGTATACTTTGGTTTTCATAAAACATTTAAAAAATATGTAAATTCAGCTATATTCAATAATAACTTCGTTACAGCTTAGTTTCTAGACGTATATTGGATGGAACTAATTCTGTGATTATAAAACTAGGATAGCAACAAAAATTAAAATGAATTATGGCTTTAACATAGGAATGAATACTACAATCGCATTGTTACTTTAATTCTTAAACTTGGTGGACGGGACAATCGTGTACGTTTGCCATGCCGGAATGAGTCACAGCATGGCTTTACTGTACAGCTCTCAAACAGGGATAAGAGAGGGATTTAAGTCCTTCAGGGTGTATTACCATATCGTGGTATAATAAACATAATATACTAAATCAACCAGTGTTTCGATTTATATTTAAGTATCTTATGTTACGACGCGACAGCCTAACAAAATGGATTGTAGTGGCATTGGTTCTGCTGCGGTAGCCTATATCTGTATCTAATAAACGCGTACCTTAGTAAGCACGATGGAATAGTTCTTAGAATTTGTAAATGTGTCCATAATTGACTGGAAAAGGCGCTTATGATCTTTGGGGGAGTAGAAAAATACTCGCGTTTAGATTTACGCATATCGTATTAATTAACGTTTTATAAAGTAAATTTCCACTTGTCAACTTTTTTATATTTGCATGCGCTACATTTTAGATAGGTATCGCAGAAGACCAACTTGAATATGGAAAACATACGACAGATCACTTAACGAACATAGTAATTGATTGAAGTCAGCCCGCATCTCGTGGTCGTGCGGTAGCGTTCTCGCTTCCCACGCCCGGGTTCCCGGGTTCGATTCCCGGCGGGGTCAGGGACTTTCTCTGCCTCGTGATGGCTGGGTGTTGTGTGCTGTCCTTAGGTTAGTTAGGTTTAAGTAGTTTTAAGTTCTAGGGGACTGATGACCATAGATGTTAAGTCCCATAGTGCTCAGAGCCATTTTTGATTGAAGTCAGGACGATGCAAGTAATTAAAAGTTACCTTTAATGAACCGTAGCACAGGTTAGTTATTAAACTTTCGCTACATGAGATGGCCCCCATAACAAACTATGGAGCGCAGGACAATGAAACTGTATGTAAACATTTGTAAGAACAAACGAAAGAGAAATAACAAATGAATCATTGAAATAAACACGTTTTAATTTCTAAGTGAAATGGTAATATTTCTTTATGATGAATCATTTTTACATTCCAGTTTACAAATGTTGCTAAAATGAGACCGCCATCTGCATCCATGACAGCCAGGAACCGCACTAGAGCATGTTCTGTTGCTCTTGAAACAACCATGGGCTGTATAATGTTCAGCTGTCGCGACACAGTTCGAAGATAGCACATTCAGTCTAGAATTCTCAGCCACGGCGACAGTAACTTCTTCAACCATTTGTGGAGCAATTGGCCGTCAGCCTCTCCGATGGGCAATTCCCATCTCAACAGTTAATTCGAACTTCCAAATCTTGTTATCATGTTCTTCAACTCCGGTGCGGAAACAGGACCTCTCTGTGTTCCTGTAATGCGCCGGTACTCACGAAGAGTAGCATCTTTATTGCTGTTGTTTTAATAAAATAGCTTTACGAGTTAAGTCCTGCTCATCTTGTCCTTCTGTGTAGATTATAAACACAACTTCATTCTTAGTAATAGTAATAAATATAATTTTTATTATTCTTTAATTATTATATATTAAGGTGAATCATACGTGATTTGGAAAGTGTATAAAATCTTGAAACCCTTATAGTAAATATGTACTTTTGAAATTGACACTGCCGGCCGGAGTGGCCGAGCGGTTCTAGGCGCTACAGTCTGAAACCGCGTGACCACTACGGTCGCAGGTTCGAATCCTGCCTCGGGCATGGATGTGTGTGATGTCTTTACGTTAGTTAGGTTTAAGTAGTTCTAAGTTCTACGGGACTGATGACCTCAGAAGTTAAGTCCCATAGTGCTCAGAGCCATTTGAACCATTTTTTGAAACTGACACTAAGGCAAATTAAAATTCGACCTGTGATAATTTGCCTATGTTCTAGAGGCACGATTTATCCCAAAAAAGTTGGCTATGTCATGCCTTAGACAACCTGATTTCCTGTGTAGCACGTGACTTCGTCGTTAACACTACTAATCCTCAAAGGCGTGTTATCCAAAGTACGCTGTGAAACGAGATCTGCTGTATATCATACGTCCTCCGTGAAGTGTTGGTCATCCGCTATACGTACAAATAATAACTAGCAATAGACAGTCCGCAAACCACGCTCGGAAACAGACATGCGGTGTCTGCTCGTGGTGAAACGACCAGAGTCAAGCTCATGGAAGGGAGTGAAGTATTACGGAGGCAAAATACATGTCCTCCGTTTGACAACCCGTTAATAGACCAGTGATGACATTAGCCCAGTCTGGCTATCTTGAAGCGGAGATCGCTCAACGAGAGACGTGGCAGGTAGCATTATGAAGCGATCCCAAAGTCTATCCCGTCACATGTTAGGCTGCTAGGTTTTCTGTTATACTTGCTGCGGAGAATAATAAAGTATTTATTTTCTTTATCATGAAATCCACTTCACTCAGCTGTATTAATATTATCGATCACTTTCAATCTCGATGTGCTATATACTTCATCGTCTTGCACTTACGATAGTGACACAAAATAAGTGTAGCTGGTCATCTGTATACCCACCAGTAACCTGCACCCCCAAATCATTAAAGAAAACATCGACGAAAAGTTTTGAAGATGATTGATTATAATGTTTCAAAGTTGTGAGAAAACACTAAGTCTTGACATTATTAATTACTTGATTAATCTATATAAATTTGGCGCTGTCAGTTATGCTGCCTCAAGACAATTTCTAACTTCAATATTTAATTTACATGGATACTCTGCAAGTCACACTTAAGTGATTTTAATAAAGTGAATTTAGTGTGTTGAACATTTAACGCAAGGTAATACCTCCCGGAAAGTAGATTATGATAGCATTTCATATTTTTAAATTCGGTCAAAAACTGTACGTTTAACATTATTGATGTCGTGTGACCCACCTGATCATCCGCCCGCGCTACGGTACCCCTGCCGTGATTCATAGAGGCGCGCCGGCCTCCGATTGAATTCGCCCGATGGGTTAACGTCGAGGGCCTGTCTCCTGGACATCTTTGATGTGGTTTTTGCGTGGTTTTTCAAAGCCGACTTCGTGAATACAGGTCTGCTAACTACGTCCCACCACTATTAGGAAATTCGCAAATGTTTCTAAAACGTTATTGCGCCTTCACATGGACAATCTTGGAAGGAAACACCTGCATCTACAATTTCCCATCCTGGGAAGGCAGTCAGGAAGAGCAGTCGGCAGCTCTGTGCCACTAAGAACACCAAATCCAGATTAACATATCAATCTTGTGACGATCCGGAATAAAGCTCAAAGAAAAAGAAGAATAATTTCGCTGTCTAACATACCACATTCATCCAACCAGGGAAAGGAGACGTAGAGTTAAACTTGAAAACCAAACCACGTATCGTTTACTGCGAATTTCTACATCATTGAGAGTTTTACGTTAGATTAAAAGCAGAATGAAAGTTTACGTGGTCCGATCGGTATTCGTTACTGTGACCTCTTGGTTTCCAAGTACGAGCTTTACAGCTACACCAGTAGGCCAACCAGTAATTGTATGAAAAACTGAAAATCAAATTTTTATTGACCCTATTATTTGTTAAATAGGCAACCAGCAACTAGATTTAGTTCAAATGGCTCTGAGCACTATGGGACTTAACATCTATGGTCATCAGTCCTCTAGAACTTAGAACTACTTAAACCTAACTAACCTAAGGACATCACACAACACCCAACCATCACGAGGCAGAGAAAATCCCTGACCCCGCCGGGAATCGAACCCGGGAACCCGGGCGTGGGAAGCGAGAACGCTACCGCACGACCACGAGATGCGGGCAACTAGATTTAGATAAATGGCTGACAGTTTTCACTGTTTTGCGATATACGCTGAAGAGACAAAGAAATTGGTACACCTGCCTAATATCCTGTATGGCCCTCATGACCACGCATAAGTCCCGCAGCGCGAAGTGGCATGGACTTGACTAATGTCTGAAGTAGTATTGGAGGGCTGTCCATAAATCCGTAAGAGTACTTGTGGGTGGAGATCTCTTCCGAACAGCACGTTGCAAGGTGTCCCAGATATGCTAAATAATGTTAATGTCTGGGGAGTATGGTGGCCACCGGAAGTGTTTCAACTCAGGAGAATGTTTCTGGAGCCACTCTGTAGCAATTATGGACGTGTGAGGTGTCGCATTCTCCTGCTAGAATTGCCCAAGTGCGTCGGACATGAATAGATGCAGGCGATCAGACAGGATGCTTACGTACATGTCGCCTGTTAGAGTCGTATCTTGACGTATCAGGGGTCGCATATTACGCCAACTGCACACGCCGCACACCATTACAGAGCTTCCACCAGCTTGAGCAGTCCTTTGCTGTCATGCAGGGTCCATGAATTAATGAGGTATTCTCCATAACCGTACATGTAAATCCGCTCGATACAATTTGAAGTGGGACTCGTCCGATCAGCAAACATGTTTCCAGTCAACAGTCCAATGTCGGTGTTGACGGGGCTAACTGAGGCGTAAACCTTTGTGTTGTGCAGTGGGGATCAAGTGCACACGAGTGGGCCTTCGACTCCAAAAGCCCATATCGATGATGTTTCGCTGAATGGTTTGCTCGCTGACACTTGTTGACGGCTGAGCATCGAAATCTGCAGCAATTTGTCGACGGGTTCCACTTCTGTCACACTGAACGATTCTCTTCGGTCGTCTTTGGTCCCGTTCTTGCAGAGTCTTTTTCCGGCTGCAGGGATGTCGGAGATTTGATGTTTTACCGGATTCCTGATACTCACGGTACACTCGTGACAAGGTCGTACGGGAAATCCACAGCTCATCGCTACGTCAAAGATGCTGTGTCCCACCGCTCGTGAGCCGACTACGATACCACGTTCGAACTCACTCACATCTTGATAACCTGCCATTGTAGCAGCAGAAACCGATCTAACAACTGCGCCAAATGCTTGTTTTATATAGGCGTTGCCAACCGGAGCACCGAATTCTGCCAGTTTAAATATGTATTTGAATACGCATGCCTATACCACTTTCTTTGGCCCTTCAGTGTAGGTTACTGTGACAAGTACAGGTTGAGAGTGACCTTTTCAAACTGACTATTATAAAGGCATCTAAATCCCAACATACTATTATAGTGGTCGTAGAATGGATACATTTAATAGGAATGTATTCACGTTCAGCTATTAATTAATACACAGGGAGGGCAAAATACGTGTTAGAAAGTGACTGTCTGCTGTGGTTTCATAGTATGCCGTAAATTGCTTTCCTTGTGATATTGTTGTATCCTAGCTCTGAAAATTCTACATCTCACTCACTGATTTCTCTGATCACTTTTCAAAATAGAAGCACCAACACTTGAACAGTGGTTCTGTGAGTCCTCATGTTCAATCTGCTGCTCCACTTCATCCACAAAAAGTTAGTGCTTGGTATGAAATCAGCGCACAATCCCTTACTGGCCCACTTGTATCGAGGAACCAGTCACAGAAGACGAATACAGAATAGCACTGGAACACGAATTGTACCGGCTGCGCGACGCTGCCAAATCCTCCAGAACTACTGGTTCATGCTGTATGGAGCACATCCACACCGTACTGCAAACATTTCCTTTAGGCGACGTTCATACACTGGATCGTCGCCCTGGACACCTTAGTACTCATTGGAGATAGTTTGGTACATGCCATAGATCATATTTGTCACGAACGTTGTAATATGGAACGTTTCTTCCAAACAAATATACCTGTAGAACGCATAAGAAAACCGGACAAATTCTGGTAGGACTTGTGTCCTGAGGGTTCCTTGCAGAGCTTAATTGTGTAAATAGATATTAATAATAATTTATTGTTGCTCCGTGGCCTGGTGCATTTCTTCCATTTGACGCCGCTTCAGCTACTTGTGTCCTTAACATGCGCCAGTTATCCAACCGCGCAAAGAGAACTTACACTTGAACATACAATCCGAACCACGTGTTGTTTCCAGCTAGTCCTCACGTCGTTGAGACGTGAAGGCTAGTTTAAAGTGAAGACTGAAGAACTCCTTGTCTGCATGAGATTCTATGGCGCGATATCTCCTTCTCCATGCAGGTGCTTCATGACTAAACCACCAGGCCTGACATGAATACTGATACTTCAGCTATAGAAGTGAGTTTTCGTGTACCAAAATATGTGACATTTATGGCTGCATCTTTTCATTGTATTGACTTAGAAGCTTAAATTTTCTACACCACGAAGGGACCTTAGGCGTTAATTTTTCTTATAAATTTCGTCTTGATATTCCTTCCCGTTCCTGAGGAAAATGGGCCTTAACAGGCGGACAGTTAGGCGGTGGACAGACGGGCAAAGATATTTTTCCACTTAATGTAGTTACAAATTAACAATTTTCACCTTTTTTGCTTTACTTGTACTTTGAAACCTAGCTTTTTTATAATTCTATGTCAATGGGAAGTATCTTACAGCTGTTGTGAGTAAGTTTGCTAGCAAAAACAAAAAAAAAAAATTGCTCTGAGCACTATGGGACTTAACATCTGAGGTCATCAGCCCCCTAGAACTTACAACTACTTAAACCTAACTAACCTAAGGACATCACACACATCCGTGCCCGAGTCAGGATTCGAACCTACGACCGTAGCGGTGGCACGGTTCCAAACTGAAGCGCCTAGAACCGCTCGGCCACCACTGCCGGCGTTTGCTAGCATCAAAATATGTGACTTTAATGGTCACATCTTTTGACTACAATTACTTACGAGCCTAAATTGTTTACACCGCCAAGGGACTGTAGACGATAGTACCTGACATAAATTGAAAGTTGATAACTAATCCAGTTTCTGAGAAAAATGGGTTCCGACAGGCAGACAACAAAGGACGAAAAACGTTTTTTATGTGATATAATTACAAATAAGCAATTTTCGTGTTGTTTCATGCACTTCTACTATGAAACCTTGCGTCTCGTCAAATTTCGTTATTATAGGTCAACAGGAAGTCTTCTATAGGTTTTGATGAGTAACAAAACGTATGACATAAATGGATGTATCTTTTGATCACTTGATTTAGGGGCTTACATTGTTTTACAGTGCGAAGGGGCCACAGACGTTAGTGCCTAACATAGATTTCAACTCGTTATCCACCCTCGTTCCTGTGAAGTATGGGTAATAACAGATAGACAGACTGACGGACAGCACGTGGCAAGAATATTACGTGATGTAATTACAAATTAAGAATTTTCGCATTTTTTTCCTTTATTTCTACCGTAAATCCGCGCTTCTTGTCGAATTTCATGATTATAGATGACGGGCAAGTACCTCGTAGATTTTCACAAGTAAGGTTGCGACTACCGATATAGCCTATGTCATTTAAATTCCCGTATCTTTTTATAGCATTGACGTAGAAGCTTAAATATTTCATCCTTCCGAGAGACTGTGGACCTTAGTATGTGACATGAAGTTCAATTTGGAGCCTTTACCTGTTTCTGAGAAAAATCGGTGTTAACCAACGGACTGACAGACAGACAGACAGACAACACAGTCATTCTGCAAGGGTTCCATTTTTACCGACTGAGGTACAGAATCCTAAAATCGAAAAATATTTATATGAATACAGCTAGCCAATTTAGTTTTTTCGCTGCCTGAATGACCAATTATTGAAATTTAAGAATTTTCCTATGATACAGAACGTGTTGTCTCGGAAAAACATTTTTATCTACATTTGAAATTTTCTATTTCCCGACATTTTATTTCCATGATTAGGTTGTCAAAGAGTTCTGCAACTGAATATTTCACCTCATTCTGTGCCAAAGGTAGATTCATAAAGGCTAAGGCAGATAATTTTTTCTTCTGGTGCTGTACTTGTTAATATATCAGTTGCTCTCGAAATCAGGTGGATTTTAGGAATGGGCCTCGGACGAGACATCGGTCGGAGAGCCTCAAGTACCACATAAAATGGCCTACTAATAAGAAATTTCATTTGTGAGTAAATGTGCTGTGGGCTTACGGTTAATATTCCAAAACACTTAAAAAGACACTTACAAGATGTGAATGTATGAACCCCATAAATAATTCTAATTACTTTCTTTTGTGCAATGAATACTTTCTACCTAAGTGAGAAGCTACCTGAGAATATTATCCCATAGGATATTAGTCAGAGAAAATATGTAAAATATGTTAACTTATTGACTTCTGCTTTCTCAAAGTTTGCCATTATTCTTATGGAAAAATTGGTCGAAACTAAATGTAATATGGTTTTTCACGTCGTAACATCGGTACTGCCAACAGTAACTGCTAAGATAGCGCTCGGATGCTTTCAGAAATCCTCACTGCATAAGAGAAGGCAATCTAAAAATGTCATTCATTTTTAGCATTCATAACAACTAGGAGCCACTGCTGCAATGGGAAAATAATTTGCAGATGGGTAGAATGTTACAGTTGGGTACAAGGGCGTACCCAGGATCTGAACCAGGGGGGGGGGGGGGGGGCAGGTCATACTAGTTTCAAGAAACAAGGACTCGAGACAACGTACAGTACAGCACTTCTTATCAAATAAAACAGTAAACCAGTGAAAAAATGCTTTTAATAAACATTTTAAATACAAGAATGCACTTGTACAATCCGACAAAACATGCAGCATTTCTTGTTAAATAAAACAGTAAACTAGTGAAAAACTGCGAATATTTTCTAGGGGGTGGGGGGGCAGCTGCCCCCCCTGCCCCTCGCTGGGTACCCCATGGCTGGGTAAAGATGTTTCACTGAAATTTAAAGATAGGTTTTAACAATAGAAAAAAACGATATACGCATAGTAATACACAAAGGAAGTTGCCCCTTACTATTCTTTCCGCCTGTTTATTCGTGATTTAACTTGTAGGTTGCTAAATGACTAGAACGTATTACTGTTAGTCACGTGATATGCTCTTTAATCGCTGTAGTAGGTTTGCTTGTCTATTTCATAGTAAAGTCGAGTGAATTTTTCCTTTTTGATAAGATAAACGAATTAAGCTGTGACAGTGTTCTAATGTTACAAAGTATGACATTAATAAGTATTATGAGTTATCGCACTAGAATAAAAATGCATCTTTTGCTGGTAGCATATGTGCAATTAAAATTCCGCATCAGCCGTGATTCGTCGATGAAAGAATGAATGTTGTTTGACAGTTGAACCCACGGGTATTTTGTTTCATTTGTTCATATTTGCCATGTTATTCGCTGAGAGCGTCCTTGGGCACATTACATTCCGCTATAAAGTTTATTTTAGTCAATAATCACTAAACAGGGACTCAACAAATACAAATAAATTAGCGATCAGTGATTTCAATAATCTTTACAGTTTGTGTCATTTGATATGGACTGCAGCACTTTGCAAGCTGTCGCTTGTTTTAATCGTAATGAATGATGCTAAATGTCCTTATTTTTACTTAAAGAAAAGTATTATTTTCTCAGTAACTTTCAAATTGTGTGCTATGCCCTTAATTTTTATACATGAATTGGTGAATTTAATCACGGCACTTTTGTTGCCTATGCCAGTGGTCACTTTTTGAACGTAAATTAACAAATTAATTAATTTGAATAGATTGAACGTTAGATTGCTGGTGTAGACATGTACCACACAATAAAATGGAAACAGTTAATATGGGCGGGAGTATGAATGAGAACAGTGTCGAATTTTTTAATTTACAAAATTATGACAAGTCTCATCAATCCTTCTGTGACTACAACTAACTGCTAAATTTTACACAAAACTGACAAACACATGTCATAAAACGAATGGTGTTTCATTGGCAAAGCATACAGTGGGGGTGAAAGCTACACAAATTCTCCGCTGAATTAATCCCTTGCATAAGGCAATATGACTTTCTTTACATGCATCCATAGTGACGCCCAACTCTATTCAAACGGTACCAACTGTGACCAAAATGCCACAAACTATGGTTCACCTGAGAACAGGGAGCTGTGAATATCATTTAACAACTCACGCTAGTGCAGCAATACTTTCCCTTTCACCTTGATTCTGGAGCCAGCAGAAAGGGCGCGCTGTGAAAGACGAGACGTGCGCTGCGGCTGCTGTAATGTCCTGATATGTCCACCAAAATTTACAAACTTTGCGGTCCCACGTTCTGATTGTTAGAAAGCGGGGAACTTTCCTATCAGAGTCCTGCAGAGATTCCAGTCTGAGGCAACTGTGGTTTCAGTTGCCTGAGACTGCAGTCGTATGTGTGAGTTGCATTAGCGTGTGTGTGTGTGTGTGCACGTGTGTGTGTGTGTGTGTGTGTGTGTGTGTGTGTGTGTGCACGCGTATGTCAGTCTATTGTTGCCGTAGGCCTCGAAGGCCGAAAACTATAATTGTGAGAGTCTTTTTGTTGTACCTATCTGCGACTTAGCATCTCCGCTATACGAGGTGCGGCTAGAAAAAAACCGGACTGATGCTGGAAAAAACATTTATTTACAATTATTTACAATTTCATGTTATCTCCTTCAATGTACTCTCCTCCTCGGTCTCTACACCGCTCCATACGAATTTTCCACTGTTCATAGCAATGCTGCAGATCATTTTCGGTAAGTCCATACATTAATTCCGTCGCTTTTTCTTTTACTGCTTCAACAGTCTCAAATCTAGTTCCTTTCAAACCTGACTTGACTTTAGGGAAAAGAAAAAAGTCACAGGGGGCCAAATCAGGTGAGTAGGGTGGATGATCTAAGATGGGAATGTTGTGTTTTGCCAAAAACGTCTTCACTGACAACGCACTGTGAGCTGGGGCATTGTCTTGGTGAAGGATCCATGACTTTTTCTCCACAAATCGTTTCGTTTTCTCCGTACTCGCTCACGTAGGGTAGCCAGGACGCTAATGTAGTAATGCTGATTCACTGTTTGTCCCTCTGGTACCCAATCAATGTGCACAATCCCTTTGATGTCAAAAAAAAAAAAATCATCATTGCCTTGAATTTCGATTTTGACATTCGTGCTTTTTTTGTCGTGGAGAACCAGGAGTTTTCCAATGCATCGATTGGCGTTTAGTTTCGGGATCGTAAGTAAAAAACCACGATTCATCGCAAGTAATAACATTTTCTAAGAAGGTGGGATCACTTTCAATGTTTTCCAGGATGTCAGAACAAATCATTCTTCGGCGTTCCTTCTGTTCAATTGTGAGACACTTTGGAACCATTTTTGAACACACTTTGTTCATGTTGAAACTTTCATGAAGAATCTGCCTAACACTTTCCTTGTCAACTCCTGTTAACTCAGACACTGCTCTGATTGTTAAACGGCGATCTTGTCGAACAAGTTTACCTATTTTTACAATGTTTGCATCAGTTTTTGCTGACAATGGTCTGCCAGTGCGAGTGTCATCACTGGTGTCTTCGCGGCCATCTTTAAATCGTTTAAACCACTCAAACACTTGTGTTCGCGATAAACAATCATCGCCGTACACTTGTTGTAACATTACAAACGTTTCACTTGCAGTTTCTCCTAGTTTGAAACAAAATTTGATGTTAACACGCTGTTCTTTCTGTACACTCAACATTTTCCGACGCACAGACAAAACAACTACTTAAAACAGACGCCACGGGCAGACTGAGTGCAGGAGGCAGATGAAACTCGAGCAGTAGGCGGAGCGAGAGTCACGTGACAGGCCACGCGACTTTCAGCCTTATTGCATTCGTTTTATTGTTTCACCAGTACTAGTCCGGTTTTTTTTCTAGCCACACCTCGTATAGTGCGTAGCGACTTTCCTTCTCATAATATTGTTACGTTCCTTCCTGGATTTTCCATATTTTGATTAAACGTAGTATTGGCACATGTTCTAGAAAAATTCACTTCTAATCAGGTCATTAGATTAGTCCATAGTTCTATAATTTTCTATCATTTAAAGCATAAAAATGGACAGAGGTTTGAAAAAAAGGTTAAAAGGTTAGTCTCGATAAAAGCAAAATTTGGCCTGTAGTCGTATTAAGTCAAGCGAAGGTGTCGCAATCAGAAATGGAAATGAGGTGCTAAAAGCAGCAGATAAATTTTTGTATCAGCAAAGCAAAGTACATGGTAAATGTAGAAGAAAAGAAGGCAGAAAATACAGAAGGGCTTTTATGAAAGAGAGAAAGACGTTATTATAAGTTTCAGTGTTGAGAAGTGTTTCCTGAAAGTATTTGTCCGTAAAGCAGCGATGCGTGGCAGCAAAAGGTAAACTTTAAAAAACGGAAAAATAGCAGAATATATACTTTTGAATTATCTGTTGCGGAAGAATAATGACGATTAAACGGTAGATTGGATAGCCAAGGAGTAGCTATTGAGGCGAGCCGGAAAATAGAGTTTTATGGCACGATATGAATAAAGAATAGAACATATTGATAAGACACATTCTCAGGCATTAGTGAGAGGGGAACTGATAACTCAGGGATGTTTGGGAAGCAAAGTTTGTAAACCGAGACCAAGGCTTGAAAACTATAAGTGGGTTCAAACGCATGTGCGGTACAGTACTTACGCAGACATGAAGAGACTTGCATAAAACAGAATAACGCGGAGAGCTGCATCGAACCAATCTTCCGACTAAGTATTACAGGAACAATAACCACAAAAATGACAATAAGAGGCTAGAACTCTAAAGGACTTGAAACTATGATAGTCCTGTAAAATAAATTAGACTTTTACTCCTTCTCATTGTAACATTAACTTTTATCTTGAAATGTTAAGACTATGAAGAGAGGAAGGAAAGATACAGATTAAATGTCCGTAGACGTAGATGAATGATGACAATACTCTTTCCGGAGTTCCCCACGCAAACAAGTCAGAGAACGTGATTCCCTTGTCAAAGCGATCCGTTTTCTGTCAGACAGCATCATTTATCACTGGTAAACAGCGGGAGAGGCCACGTTTTCGAGAGCAACAAGTACCCACCGTCGATCAACAAGTTTGGGCTCCACTTATCTTTGCGTCGCACACTTTCCCACTTAGAAACTATAATTGATACTTTCTTAGCAAGAGTGAGACTTTCTCTCTGTAGGTAAAATGTAAACTTCTCACCAATCAATGCTGTGTGTCCCACGGTAATCGTAATTCGAATTTGTTTCTGTCTTTATCAACAAGGAAGTATCTTATACACAGCAGCATGATATGGAAGCGCTGAAGGTTCAGTGCTTACAGACGACCTGTCAAGTGAACTCTGATTGTGGGATGTTTGGAAGGTGTATGCAATAGTCAGTTATCTGTTCTTCAACGCTGATTCGACATACAGTTTTGAGATGACAGAATGACTATAACCCATTGTAAGTTTAGAATTTTTAGAAGCTAAGTGCTCAAATTACGACTTCGTTTTAGAATAATAACTAAGGTACAATCTGCCATCTATTCAGTGCCTTGACTTCCTGCGACTGACGCAGTACTTATCCAAGAATTTAGATGTCCAGCATTATTTTCTAACGACCAGTGGTCCACCAGTTAGGAACAGATAACCTTGTACTCTATTGACAATTGGTCTTTTCCTTGTTATTCCTGTTTCTGTCTGCTATTATCTGAGCCAGTAAGAATAATCTTGTGACCCTCAAACGAAAATTTCCCTTATCTGAGCAGGGCATTTGAGTTGTAAATTATCTTTCCATTCTAGCCATTGTCCCTTGTTTACCAAATCACCTTACGTTCTCACAATTTACATGTACCCTAATTAGAATTCTCGTTTTGCCTGCTAGCTTCTCCCATAACTGTAAGAATTTTCAGACATTTTTTATATGATCTGCCTTGAGAGTTGTCCAGTCCATTCACCCAACCGCCGCCCCATACCGCACCCAGGGTTATAACCTCAATGTTTGCGTGGTAGGGTAATTATGGTGTACGCGTAAGTGGAGAAAGGGTGGTAGAGTAATTATGGTGTGTACGCGTACTGGAGATAGTGTTTGAGCAGCAATCGCCGATATAGTGTAACTGAGGCGGAATAAGGGGTACCAGCCCGCATTCACCGAGGCAGATGGAAAACCACCTTAAAAACCATCCACAGACTGGCCGGCACTCCGGACCTCGACACTAACCCGCCGGGTGGATTCGTGTCGGGGACCGGCACGACTTCCCGCCCGGAAAGCAGTGCGTTAGGCCGCACGGCTAACCGGGCGGACCCCTTGAGAGTTAATTCATTTAATATTTGTTGAGCTTTATTTCAAAACCTATTAATTTATTTCAAAACTTATGTATTCGAAATTTTATTTATTGTTGTTGGTTCCTCTCAAAATTGTTCAATGCTATCAGGTCCGCCCAAAGTAGCTGAGTGGAAAGACAACTTTTTCCATGTAAAAAAACAGTTGGTAGAGAAAAAACTTACAATTAAAACAAATAAAAAAGAAAAAACGAAAAAAAACTAAAAAGAGAAAAAAAGGTTTACAGCTATCGCACTGGAGGTACCGTGTTCAAGTCCTGCTCGTGTATTTTTTTCTTCAAAATCGAACAAATTTTTCAATTTTATTTGAAAGAATATCAACACACAGTGTAAGGTGTGCGAAATTGTAAAGATATATTCAGTTAATAATTAAAAAAAAAAAGGTGGTCAGCGCGACAGAACGTCAATCCTAAGGGCCTGTGTTCGATTCCCAGTTGGGTCGGAGATTTTCTCCGCACAGGGACTGGGTGTTGTGTTGTCCTAATCGTCGTCATTTCATCCCCATCTGTGCGCAAGTCGCCGAAGTGGCGTCAAGTCGAAAGACTTGCACCCGGCGAACGGTCTACCCGACGGGAGGCCTTAGTCACACGACATTGTACATTACGCTATGAGGAAGGAATTTTAGAAAAATTGTTGTAATTTCAGGAAGAGGGTTTCAAACTGTTCATGAGGGTAAATTGTGCTATTAATTGTAAACGTCTTTTCGTGGCATTGAAGTTTGGGAGAGGCCAGATTACCACTTTCAGGGACACATTGGCGGAGGACGAGATCCGGTGCCTCAAGTGGGTTCCCACTTGCCGATGAATGGACACCGCTGTCGCTGGTAGCAGAAACGTCAGCCAGGAAGGGACTGCCGCGGAGAACGGCGGACTTGGCGAAACCTGGGCGGCCGCCGGCGGCGCTGAAATATTCACGCCCTTACAGACCGAGAACAACGGAATGCGGCCGCGTCGCGTCATCAAATATTGAGAGAGTAATTTTTCATAAGCCTCTTTCCCGACCTGCGGCTCGTCGAAACGCCAGCAGCCGCCGGCGCCGCAGGGGCGCGCTGGCCCAGTCACCGATCTGATTCCCAGATACCGCCCGCCCGCCACTGCAGTAACGAGCGCAACCGAGGCTCGTGTCTGTTCAAACAGCTTCCGGAGCCCGAAGAGCAGCCAAATCAAACACTGTAAACTGCTCTGAGACAGTGGATTTTCGACAGTGCTTTTCCAATAGCTGTCTTCGTAGCTTGGTCTCTTTCCTCCACTATTATCTCTCTCTACCTCTCTCTCACTCTTTTTCTCCCTCCTTCCTTTTCCTTCTCTTGGTCTCTTTCCTCTGCTGTTCTCTCTCTCTCTCTCTCTCTTTTTCTCTTTTTCCTCCCTCCTTCCTTTTCCTTCGTTCTCTCTCTCTCTCCCTCTCCCCGTCTGCTCTCTGAACGCAATCACACACACACACACACACACACACACACACACACAGACATACACACACAATCTTCAATTTTCCAGTAACAACAGCCTTATTGTACACGTATTTATTTATTAATTCGTCTAATTATATCATATTCGTTCTATCAGGGCCTTTCTTAATCGGACCACGCTTTCACACATACCGTAACTTTATTATATCACAGTTATCTACAGATAAAAACTGACTGTCTGGAGCAACAGTGGCAGTATATTGTACTGACTATGAACTAAAAGAAGTAATAACGTTACTGCTGCTGCTGCCACTAATAATGATAATAGTAATAATATTAACGGCAATAATAACAATTATAGCCCCAGGTATAAAAAGAATATATAAAAACCAGATGTTTTCTGATAGAGCAAGTTTTGGGGGAGGAAATATAATGAGACTGCACCAGCCAAGAACCCTGGGAAATGAGGGAGACCTGATTGGAAAAAAGGGTGTACAAGGGCAGCGAGGGCGTACAGTGGTAATCACTATTGTTGCTGTAATAGATATGTCATTAACTGTCCTCTGAAGCTCGAGATGTTACTTAGTTTTCCAATAAATATAATGCAGGAGGTATTCCAGAGTCTGGCTCCTGCTAATGAGAAGGACTTAGAGCAAGTGACTGGAATCTCTGTGCTCGTCTCCATGCAGCCAGGATAACTGTGCATGTGATTGTGGAATATGATCAAAGAATCGAGCATTACAGATATTACGAACACAATGATTCACAAACAGCTCCTGGCACCGTTAGCTTCCATAAGAAATACATTGCAGATAACACCGATGTAATCTGTAACTGGAAGTGTAAGTGTTTGTACAAGTTTCTGTTTCAGGTCAAGAGTAAACAATGGACGTTTACAGATGAAATTCTTGCTTATGTTAAATTTCATAAAAACTATGCTAGTGTCCTTTTTTATCCAGTAAATGTTAGTCTGTTCGCTTTCGCTGACTGACTTCTATATGAGTGACCCAGTACCGATGCCCAGTGCTGCCAGAGATTTTTTCTCGATGGGATGACTGGAATGGGGTGCATTAAGCCTTGTGAGGTCAGTTGAGAAGCCACTTGAATGAGAAGTAGTGGTATCATGGTCAAACGGCGAGAGAGCGGTGTGCTGGTACCACACCGTCTACAACACATCCGATAGCGCCAACTCTGTACGGATCAGCATGAGTTTTGAAAAAGATCGTGTGAAACCCAGCTCGCGCTATTCCTCCCCGAGACTCAGAGGGACATAGACACGGGTTCCCAGGTAGATGCCGTGTTTCTTGATTTCCGCAAGGCGTTCGATACAGTTCCCCAGAGTCGTTTAATGAACAAAGTAAGAGCATATGGACTATCAGACCAGTTGTGTGATTGGATTGAAGGGTCCCTAGATAACAGAACGCAGCATGTCATTCCCAATGGAGAGAAGTGTTCCGAAGTAAGAGTGATTTCAGGTGTGCCGCAGGGGAGTGTCGTAGGACCGTTGCTATTCACAATATACATAAATGACCTTGTGGATAACATCGGAAGTTCACTGAGGCTTTTTGCGGATGATGCTGTAGTATATCGAGAGGTTTTAACAATGGAAAATGCAGGAGGATCTGCAGCGAATTGACGCATGGTGCAGGGAATGGCAATTGAATCTCAATGTAGACAAGTGTAATGTGCTACGAATACATAGAAAGAAAGATATCATTTAGCTACAATATAGCAGATCTGCAACTGGAAGCAGTTAATTCCATAAATTATCTGGGAGAAGGCACTAGGAGCGATTTAAAATGGAATGACCATATACAATTAATCTTCGGTAAAGTAGATGCCAGACTGAGATTCACTGGAAGAATCTTAAGGATATGCAGTCCGAAAACAAAGGAGGTAGGTTACAGTACACTTGTTCGCCCACTGCTCGAATACTGCTCATCGGTGTGGGGTCCGTACCAGATAGGGTTGAGAGAAGAGATATAGAAGATCCAATGGAGAGCAGCGCGCTTCGTTGCAGGATCATTTAGTAATCTCGAAAGCGTAATGGAGATGATAGATAAACTCCAGTGGAAGATTCTGCAAGACAGACGCTAAGTAGCTCGGTATTGGCTTTTGTTGAAGTTTCGAGAACATACCTTCACCATGGAGTCAAGCAGTATATTGCTCCCTCCTACGTATATCTCGCGAAGAGACCATGAGGATAAAATCAGAGAGATTAGAACCCACACAGAGGCATACCGACAATCTTTCTTTCCACGAACAATACGAGACTGGAATAGAAGGCAAAACTGATAGACGTACTCTAGGTACCCTTCCCCGCACACCGTCAGGAGGCTTGCGGAGTATGGATGTAGATGTAGATGTAGTAGCATAGGATGACACGGTAATCGATTGGTTCAGATTGGTCCATCGGTGAAGGAACATGGAGCTTTGCTTTTCTTTACATCCTAATCCACGTTTTCATTCTTTTCCATACTAATTATACTTTATTTTTGTTTGTTAGGATTAGTATTACTCTTTCGATGACTGCATGCATGCTGCTCTACGAGGGTAGTCGTAATGTTTTAATTACCACCTAGAAAACAGTTAGTTACGTAATAAATTTTTATTTTGTTGGCAGTTATGTTCTTTCAGTTCTACCAAACACTGAAATACGGGGTATATGCTGCGGTCTAGGGCGTATAGTCACGGTCCGCGGCGCTGCCCCCGTCGGAGGTTCGACTTCTCCCTCAGGTATTGGTGTGTGTGTCGTCTTTAGCGTAAGTTAGTTTACCGGTAAGTTAGATTAAGTAGTGTATAAGCCCAGGGACCGATGACCTCAGTAGTTTGGTCCCACAAGACCTTACCACAAATTTCCAATTCCAATTTCCTCAGTCCACAGTACTCTGGTATGTAGATGGACCCAATTAAAATTGTGAACCCCATCTCACTTAATCCACTGGAGACGGGTAACTGAAAAAAAAAAAAACAATTTAATTTTCGCTGAGGTCATAACGGAAGCATGACTAACTTTGACATGTAGTTTTTCTAAGGCATATTTTATTTTCCAGTTCTTAGACGGGTGTCCTTCTCGTGTCACAGAAAGAGAGCCACAGGCGTTTGTTACGTTGACTAATGTCGTGTTCATAAACATTATCATTATTTAAGTCGATGCTGCTATTAGTAGTAATACCTACAGTTGCGACTACAGCTATATATACCGCACCAGTAAATAACAACTACAAATATGAGTAGAACCTACTACTAGCATCACCATCTCCATAATACAGTACATTCTGAAAGTCACTGTATACTGCATTATAAAGTACGGATGTAGATTACCTTGAAAGCCCGAAACAAAGTTGACAGTACACAATTTCTCAGAACGCTTTTATATACGTAAAGAGAAACGTGAATTATTGGACCTTAATTTTTTTGAGGAAACAGTGAATGGTGAACGTTCTTGTTTATTGATCCACAAATTCATTGACAAGATAAACGAAGACTACTCATGGCTTCAACAACATGGAGCTACTGCGTACACGGCTAGTAACGCAACGCATCTTCTGGAGGATTCTTTTTGGAAAATGTGTCATCGCAAGAAACCTATGGCTCCTTGCTCGTCTGGCCTCACTATGCCAGGCTTTTTTTTTTTTTTTTTTTTTTTTTTTTTTTACAGGAGCAGTGAAATGAGTGGTTTATCTCAGTCCCCCACGCAGTATTTGTGACATAAAAACTGAAACAACTTTATGTATGAGAAGAATATTACACTCAGATCTGCAGAAAATATTTTTAGGAAAATTATGCAGATTCAGACCTGTATAGCAACCCTTGGACTACATTTCCAACACATATTGTAACTGCATAGTATTTTTCCCCAACACCCTGTACGACTACTTCTACATCTTACGCAACTAATAATAATAATAATAAACTACAGTTGACGGCTGTTCTCATTCACAATTGTGAACACATTTAATGTGTTACTGGATGAGGGTGCGGCTTTGAACTTTTTTTTTCGAAAGACAGGTGATGTGGCACCATTCCATGGGTTGCCGTGCCGTTTCCGGTTCGAAGTGATGAACCCATTTTTCACCACTTTTGACGATTCTCGACAAAAAATTGCCACGATCAGCCTCGTAACGCGCAAGCAATTCCGCACAGACAGTCCTTCGTTGCTCTTTACGGTCTTCTGTTAGACGGCGAGTACCCAGAGGGCACACACCTTTGTATGCCCCAAATGGTCACGAGTGTGTTAGCACTGCTAAGAAGGACGTCCAGTTGAGCAGACAGGTGTTTGATTGCGATACATTGATCACCTCGAATGGTGACTGCACGTTCCAAATTTGTGGGAGACGCAGCTATTTGGGGCCAGCTGGCCCGCGGGAAGTCGGCCAGGGTAGGGCGAAATTGTTGTGATGATGAAGGACGTCTCGTTCAACGAATCACAGCGCTTTTGTTCACTGTTAGATCTACGTAGACAGTCTGCAATCTCCCCTGGAGATCTGCGATGCTCTGGTTTTCCGCGATTAGAAACTCAATGACAGCGCTCTGCACCTCCGTTACACACACCTTTGTGAAAGCCATGTATAGCACTTACTGAAGGTTCATGAGATTATAGGGGCTAAAGCGGGAATATTTCATGTTGTATCACAACAAATTCCGCATTTTTTTCAACCTCAAATAGCCGAGAAAAAATGTGTTGTATTACTTACTGAATGCCCCTCGTATATGAGTGGGAGGGGACTGGAAAGCCCTTCTAGCTACTATATGAGCAGCGAATGGAGAAATAAATTTACATAAGTCTATTTGAGCAAGGACTGGTTATTCTAGAGTGCTGCCTATGATCGAGCATCTCGCAAATACTGAATCGGCTTTGGCTATTCGCATGCTGTTGTCGTGAGCATATGTCGGAACTGGGGAGAGAACATGTAGGTGAAAAGGTGTTCGCTGTCCACCACGCGTAACATAATGGTCAGAGTCTTGTCTGCTCTGTAAAGCAGGACATTCGGAGACTGTGGCAGATCTGACCATAGATACAATATACGGCAGGCACAAACATTTAGGAGCGCACCATTCAGCGTACATTGTCGAATATGGGTCTTCACAACAAACAACCTTGCCATATTCTGCACGACCCAAAGGACTGGACCGGCCGCGGTGGCCGAGCGGTTCTAGGCGCTTCACTATGGAACCGCGCGACTGCTACGGTCGCAGGTTCGAATCCTGCCTAGGGTGTGGATGTGTGTGATGTCCTTAGGTTAGGTTTAAGTAGTTCTAAGTTCTAGGAGACTGATGACCTGAGATGTTAAGTCCCATAGTGCTCAGAGCCATTTGAACCATTTTTTGAACCCAAGGACTGGGTTAATCGAGACTGCACCAAATCGATCAATAGAAACTTATCGTGTGGTCGGATTAATCATTTTTCTTTTGTATACCAGATAGATGGTCTCCTCCAGCTAAGCCATCATCCAGGCGACAGGCTACTTGATACATGCACCACGTCGTGGATGTAGGTCAGTTGGGGGGGGGGGGGGTCTATATCTAACTTTGGAGTAACTTTGGAGGATGTTGTTCAGGGCTTCCGTGGAATCTATAGTAGTAATCGAAAGCACCATGACAGGTGTGGACTACATGAACATTATTGCGGAACAGCCGCAGCCGCATCGTGCTTGATATATTCCCCGATGGCCATGGCATCTTCCAGCAGGATAACTATCCCTGTTGGAAGGCTATAATCAGGTCACAGTCGTTGGAGGATCATGGAGGAACGTGGTAGTGCACCAACGTTGATGAGTAGGCCACCAACTTCGGTCTGAAGTTTACCCGATGCAATACATGTTGGACGTTGTGGGATGTTAGGTCCACTCCATTAACAGGCTTCCCGTAGTTTATGGGAATTCCCTAACCTGTGCCTAGATATCTAACATCTCATGCCGTATATACGAAAATCTGCCACTGACTTGTCGGCTCCATGCCCTGCACGATCACTGGTATTGCATTTCAAAAGTGGACCAACAAGTTGTTAAGAATACTGTCATGACGTTTTGAAATCAATATATAAACCAGTACAATGTTCAATGATACCGAGGAGAAATTACACCAGAGTCTGTTAATGGCTGCTTGTAATTCGGTACGTCAGCCCACCTAGCTGAGTTGCCATCGCGTCTGTCATGCAGTGGGCTTTCATTCGATTCCCAGCCTGGTCGGAGATTTTCTCCGCTCGGGGACTGGGTGATGTGTTGTCCTCATCGTCGTTTCATCATCATTGAGACACAAGTCGCCCAATGTGGCGTCAACTGAAAAGACTAGGAACTCGACAGTCGAACTTCTTCAGGTGGGGACTCCCAGCCATCAGTGCCACATGACCATTTCATAAATTAGTAGGTGTATTCGGCAAGCTTCCTTACAGAATATGATGAAAGTGAAATGAACTAGTGCAGATTTGAACCGCTTCCTCGCCCTTCCAAACCAAAAGAGAGTGGTGCGTGTTAAGAAAAATTGTCAGCAGCCCTCTCAGTACGTCTAGCTGCAATATTACACCCTCATGCTCATCACGCACGATGTAAGTGGGAGCAAGAATTATGTTTATTCTTTTCTACTGTCTCTCAGAATTTAGACAGTTTAATCTTTTCTTTCTTTCAGCTTCTCCAACAGGAGCTTCATGAAGCATTACTGTGACGCCATAGTACCGATTAAACAAACTCAGAAAGTCCCAAAACCCACACTAGATCTTATTTTGGGGCTGAAACGTATCACCAAAGACACAAATTAAATTTAGTTCTAATGCCGCGGTTCCCACCAAGGTGTTTCAGAAGTTATAGTTTATTCTATGGAACATATCAAACTGAAGATCCGCTACCAAATATTCCCTATTGACACCTACTCTGCTCCTCTGCTACCATGCAATGAGCCCGATGCCAAACTCCTTCTCGGCAGATAATGAAAAGTATATCAAAAAGGCTCAGATATATAGAGTTTTGTAAGGGATCTTCGTTTGAGAGTTACACATTCTTAGGATGTTAGAAATAAACTTTTTCTGGCATTTCCTACGTTCACAACTAAACGTCTGAAGGTTTTCGTCCTTAAATAGCTCTCACTTACTCTTAAATATTTTATGGCTGTGTTATTTCAGAGACATGACATGAGACATGATGTAGTCAAGCGAATAACATCTTTTCGTTTATTAACGTGTACAAACTAAATTTACTTATCCTGTGGTCCAAGTAGTTTCTTTGCACCAAACACTTACCGACTCAAAAACTTCGCGCATTTGGTAACAGTTTCCTCACGACATGACATTCCTTTACACTAAGGCGTCGTCTGCGAGCAGTCTCAGATTTCTCATTGCACTGACAACCAATTTGTTTATAACGTGACCTTATCCGTTATATTCAATATGTCAATAATGGGCACTTGAAATGGAGAAATGTATAAATACCATCTTTAGGCACAACAACAGATACATTTCAATAACAAAAGGAGATTTTACATTGGTCGTTGAACGACAAATGGTGAACTTCCTTTTGTTATTAATACTAGTGTGCTTATCGTGGTGCGCGCAACTCTGGTGGAGTCCCCATTCAAGCTATATTTCCAATTACGCATAATTCAGTTTTAGGTCGTGTAAATCAATCTTCAGGTGCTTTAGTCCTTACATTAGCTAAATAAATTTTTGTACGGTTTAGTGGCTCTCGTGCTAACGAAAGCGATGTTACGTGTAGTAGGAGCAAATATATTGTGATTTATACTGAGTTTTTTTGTAGAAACATTCGTTACCGAAGTGACGTATCTCTAGAAACGGAGGTAATCATATAACACAGTCCGAAATGAAAGAACTTATGCTAAGAAGGCTATATGATGTAAAAAAATTATACGCCGAAATTATATATATATAGAAGTTTGCAGACAATCATGTTTACATAAAAAATCGAGCCACATCAAAAAATATTACTTTGTATGGTATATAATTCTTTCTTCTTTATTTTTATCTAAAAGTGGATAAGAGAGTAGCAAATGTGTATCAGGTGAGAATGCGGGTGCTGAATGTAGTTTTCTCATTCAACATACGTCAACGAGCCAAAATATTATGACCACCGGTTTAATAGATTGTTTGTCACTGTTTGGAACGACATACGTCGCTGATTATGCGTATTAGGGATCCGAAAGTTTGTTCTAAAGTTTAAGGAGGTACGTGGCATTAGTTTTATACGCAGATGTCATGAAATTTGCGTAAATAACGGGCTGCTGATACGCATACTCGGTGGTGACACCCAATAGTGACCCAGATGGGCTCCATAGGATTTACATCAGGCGAATTTAGTGGCCGAGACATCAGCGTCGGTCCACTATAATGCTGCTCGAACCACGGTAGCGCGGTTCTGGCTCTGAGACTCGGACAGTTACACGGCTGAAAGATTACATTGCCGACGGGGAAGACATCAAGCACGAAGGGATTCAGGTGGTTTGCAGCTGTCAGCGTGTCTTCGATTACTACCACAGGTCCGATGCAAACTCAGGAGTATGTCTCCCACAGTATAATACTGCTCCCACCAGCCTGTGTCCGTGGCACACTCTACGTTCACCTCGATAACGGCGTTTGTGCAGACGCCCGTGGACCTGGTGTAGCAGAACTGTAATTCACTCGAAGAGCCGTCTCGTTTCAATTGATATACTGTCCAATTCCGATGGTCCCGTGCCCACTGAAATCTTAATTGACGAAGTTGTTGAGTCAACATGTGAACGCGTATCGATGATTCGCTGCGGAGCTCCATGTTTAACAATGTACGATGAACGGTATGCTCCGAAACACCAGTGTGTTCTTTCCCCAGAGATGACACAGATCACCATCTGTCCTACTTTACAGAGCAGACAACCCTCCGAACCCCATGTCTGTAAAGTGTCGTGGACGTCCAACCATTTAGCGCCTAGTGGTATTTTCACTGTCCTTGTACGTCTTTCTGTAGACGCTCGAGACAGTAGCATGTGAACATTCGACCGACAGCTACGCCGTTTACGAGATACTCGTTCACATGCTCTACGTAATAATAATCTGTCCTTTGTCAAAGTCGCTTATCTCACCGTATATCGCCATTTGCAGCCTACACCTTCGCTGGGATGATCAGCCATCCGTGTGTCTACTCCGCTTACAAAATTTTGTTACAGCTTCACGTGCCCGCAACGCCACCATGCTGCTTCCACCGTCTCAGTGGCCACGATCTGGCTTATTAGTGTTTTTCCCTGGGTAAGTTACTAAGTACCGAGTTCGTTTAGTAAATCGAGCGCTGTTCTCTTAGCTGTGGTTACGTTCCATTTATTTCATGCGTTGCGTGACCGGTGGACTGCACGTAGCTATGGATGATTTTTCACAGTAGTCCTTGCCAAATGCAGCAAGATATTCTAGGCTTGGATTGAGCTAAGTTGACATTGATTTCTGTAAATATTTGATGTAAAATAATTCTGTGCAGTTTAATATGTCCAGTGAGATGGCAATGGCACACTGAACTTATTTGGTAAACGCATATCTGGTACATGCATTTTCAAAACCCTCTATCCATTAGCAACGCTCTACTATGCTGATTATTTGTCACGTACCAGGTGCTTCCATTGCGGAACAAACCTGAAAAAGAGGTAATGATGACAAGACATGTTCAGGGGCATTGTAGTGTTGGAAATTCCGTGCGGCGACATCGCGTGCAACATGGTCAGACGTGGAGGTGGACGCATGCAGTACTCACAATCATTTCTTGCTATATATTCATTCACTTCACCTACAGTGTAATTTTTAGTTGTATTTAGGGCACATGGTGGTCCCCCATAGCACCTAGATTATGGTAAGAATATTCTTATTTCAGAATCCTGAAAAACGGCTGATGGGATAATTAATATTTGTTACGGGTTTCGATCTTCTGATCATCTTAATGTATTATATAGATCAGCCTGTGGCGTCGTATAAAGCAAAACTCGTAATGTGGTTCTACGTTAATAGTAAGATGAAAATACCCTTTCACTAGTAAAATCTGTTGCAGTAATTAACTCCAGCAATGTGTTTTATTTGAAACCACAGTAAGAACTTTGGTACTTTGGCTGCAGTAAATAATTTTTTGATACCCTGTGGGATCAGATGATCGAAATCCAGAGTTAACAAAAAAATTTTTAAATTTATTTATCTGGTTTCGCATGACAAAGCGACCCAAAGTTAATGGTCGTGGAACAAGTTATTATATATACGGTCCAGTCATATTAATGTGACCACAACATAAGCCGACGTCAACGTGGAATATCCACTCAACAATGGCAGGTGTCAGCACTAGCAGTGGAGGATATGCAAAGCGTGTCAGTGGGACATGGTAAACAGTGCAGTCGTCGTCGTAATTTTGAACTCGAGCCATTTTCCTGACGTCCGGGAGGGCATGATTATTGGCTTTCGGGCCAATGATGGAAGCATTTCCGAAACGACTAAGTTTGTAAACTATATACTTATATCGATATGGTGTCTGTTCTTTCGGACATATAGTTCTGGCAATACCGGCCATGACCTTCCTCTTCTGTGAGGATGCACACATATTTCCCGAAATCTTACGGGGCTTGGTAAGAATGTCTTCCACGAGTAATGAGTGTGTTGGGTATGGACTGTAGCGTGTGGACATACATGGTGAGAATGTGGGTCTCGAGAGAGGCGTGCACGAGATAGTCCCTGCAGTCGCACTCTCTTTTGTGCCCTCGGTGGCTCAGATGGATAGAGCGTCTGCCATGTAAGCAGGAGATCCCGGGTTCGAGTCCCGTTCGGGGCACACATTTTCACCTGTCCCCGTTGATATACAGGGTGAGTCACCTAACGTTAATGCTGGATATGTTTCGTAAACCACATCAAATACTGACGAATCGATTCCACAGACCGAACGTGAGGAGAGGGGCTAGTGTAATTGGTTAATACAAACCATAAAAAAATGCACGGAAGTATGTTTTTTAACACAAACCTCCGTTTTTTTAAATGGAACCCCGTTAGTTTTGTTAGCACATCTGAACATATAAGCAAATACGTAATCAGTGCCGTTTGTTGCATTGTAAAATGTTAATTACATCCGGAGATATTGTAACCTAAAGTTGACGCTTGAGTACCACTGCTCCGCTGTTCGATCGTGTGTATCGGAGAGCACCGAATTACGTAGGGATCCAAAGGGAACGGTGATGGACCTTAGGGACAGAAGAGACTGGAACAGCACATTACGTCCACATGCTAACACCTTTTTATTGGTCTTTTTCACTGACGCACATGTACATTACCATGAGGGGTGAGGTACACGTACACACGTGGTTTCCGTTTTCAATTACGGAGTGGAATAGAGTGTGTCCCGACATGTCAGGCCAATAGATGTTCAATTTGGTGGCCATCATTTGCTGCACACAATTGCAATCTCTGGCGTAATGAATACCGTACACGCCGCAGTACATCTGGTGTAATATCGCCGCAGACTGCCACAATACGTTGTTTCATATCCTCTGGGGTTGTAGGCACATCACGGTACACATTCTCCTTTAACGTACCCCACAGAAAGAAGTCCAGAGGTGTAAGATCAGGAGAACGGGCTGGCCAATTTATGCGTCCTCCACGTCCTATGAAACGCCCGTCGAACGTGTACCTGACCCCTCATGGTAATGTACATGTGCGTCAATGAAAAAGACCAATAAGAAGGTGTTAGCATGTGGAAGTAATGTGCTGTTCCAGTCTCTTCTGTACCTAAGGTCCATCACCGTTCCCTTTGGATCCATACGTAATTCAGTGCTCTCCGATACACACGATCGAATAGCGGAGGAGTGGTACTCAAGCGTCAACTTTAGGTTACAATATCTCCGGATGTAATTAACATTTTACAATACAACAAACGGCCCAGATTACGTATTTGTTTATATGTACAGATGTGCTAACAAAACTAACGGGGTTCCATTTAAAAAAACGTAGGTTTCTGTTAAAAATCATACTTTCGTGCATTTTTTAATGGTTTGTATTAACCAATTAAACTAGCCCCTCTCCTCACATTCGGTCTGTGGAATCGATTCGTCAGTATTTGATGTGGTGTACGAAATATATTCAACGGCAATGTTAGATGACTCACCCTGTATATCAACGCCCGTCAGCAGCTGAAGGTATTAATATATAATTATAAGTTTGTAGACTGTTCGATTGCCTCTGTGGTTATAGAATACCGTGCATGCCAAGGTGGCGCTATCCAAAACCGGCGCCAAGGAAACTGTGATGCACCACGGGCCTTGGATCACAGTTTATTCAGCTTCCATCATTATCGTAGATAAAGATAAGACTTAAAAGTCTCGAGAAAAATTTAATTATGCAATCTATTAAGAAATAGTATACAAATGAACAGCCAGTGGCCTTGCAGCAGTGGTAAAACTATTTCCCTTCAGGCTATCGGGCTTGGTTAGCAATTTGATGGGTGACGGTCGGGTTCTGCAGAGCGCGTTTTGCAACTGGGGCGAACGCACCCCTTGCGAGGCTCCTTGACTTGAGGAGCTACCTCACAGAGAATTAGCGGCTCCGGTCACGAAAACGGACAACGACCACATGCCCCTCTGTATCCGCTTCCGGTGACGCCCTTGTGCTTAGTTGGACACGGAGGTCGGTCGTCTTTCCAGGTCTGTTCGGACGGAGTATTGCTTGCAGTAGTTGAGCACTTTTCTCTGTACTGCATTGTTCTTCATGAATGGTCTGTACAGGAGTTGCTTACAGTAGTTGAAAAATTTTCTCTGTAGTGCGTTGTTCATAACGAACGAACAACACAAAGAAGAGAAACGTTCTCAACTACTGCAAACAACTCATGTACAGAACAGAAAGAGTATGCCTCATGGAAAATTTTTACTTGGAATTGAATACTTCTTCTTCTTTACTTCATGTTTTAGATAAATTGCCTGTTAGGGCACTTCATCTCTCTTGTGGTCTTCCTACATTTCTTCTTCCAGTGCATTTATAACTGAGAGCCTTTACCGTGAATGTTTCTCCGCTCATACGGTCTACATGTTTCTTCCATTTCTATTTTTCTTTATGTTTTCGTTTAGGTTATATATTTCTAAATCATTCCGTATGTCGTCATCTGTTTTTAGATCTTACCTTCTACATCCTTCTACTCTTCTTGTAAATCTTGTTTCTTAAACCTGTATCAACTTTCTTAACGTCTTGTTCTCGTGATTCACTTCCAAAAGTAAGGGTTGGTACTGCTATCATTTTGTAAAATTCTGTCTTTATTCTGCATGCTTTTTACGATGGTTCTATATATGAAAGTAAATTTCCTTAATTTTTGGCCCACGTCATGTTTATATTAGTAAGTAATGTCACTTCATCGATATTCAAAATATTTTAATTCCTCCAAGATTTTATTTTTCAAAACTATTTCAGATATTACTTGCAGTCTGTGATACGCCCGCTAAACCCGCTGGGCAGAACGGGTAATTAGGATTGTGGAAAGGGCAAAATAAGGTTGGGGTCAGTTTCACCTTCTAATTGTAATTTATTGTAATTTATTAACAGTTTTACAACCAACGCGGCACGTAGCCGGATCTTTACCGAATGCAACTACACTCCTGGAAATGGAAAAAAGAACACATTGACACCGGTGTGTCAGACCCACCATACTTGCTCCGGACACTGCGAGAGGGCTGTACAAGCAATGATCACACTCACGGCACAGCGGACACACCAGGAACCGCGGTGTTGGCCGTCGAATGGCGCTAGCTGCGCAGCATTTGTGCACCGCCGCCGTCAGTGTCAGCCAGTTTGCCGTGGCATACGGAGCTCCATCGCAGTCTTTAACACTGGTAGCATGCCGCGACAGCGTGGACGTGAACCGTATGTGCAGGTGACGGACTTTGAGCGAGGGTGTATAGTGGGCATGCGGGAGGCCGGGTGGACGTACCGCCGAATTGCTCAACACGTGGGGCGTGAGGTCTCCACAGTACATCGATGTTGTCGCCAGTGGTCGGCGGAAGGTGCACGTGCCCGTCGACCTGGGACCGGACCGCAGCGACGCACGGATGCACGCCAAGACCGTAGGATCCTACGCAGTGCCGTAGGGGACCGCACCGCCACTTCCCAGCAAATTAGGGACACTGTTGCTCCTGGGGTATCGGCGAGGACCATTCGCAACCGTCTCCATGAAGCTGGGCTACGGTCCCGCACACCGTTAGGCCGTCTTCCGCTCACGCCCCAACATCGTGCAGCCCGCCTCCAGTGGTGTCGCGACAGGCGTGAATGGAGGGACGAATGGAGACGTGTCAGCGATGAGAGTCGCTTCTGCCTTGGTGCCAATGATGGTCGTATGCGTGTTTGGCGCCGTGCAGGTGAGCGCCACAATCAGGACTGCATACGACCGAGGCACACAGGGCCAACACCCGGCATCATGGTGTGGGGAGCGATCTCCTACACTGGCCGTATACCACTGGTGATCGTCGAGGGGACACTGAATAGTGCACGGTACATCCAAACCGTCATCGAACCCATCGTTCTACCATTCCTAGACCGGCAAGGGAACTTGCTGTTCCAACAGGACAATGCACGTCCGCATGTATCCCGTGCCACCCAACGTGCTCTAGAAGGTGTAAGTCAACTACCCTGGCCAGCAAGATCTCCGGATCTGTCCCCCATTGAGCATGTTTGGGACTGGATGAAGCGTCATCTCACGCGGTCTGCACGTCCAGCACGAACGCTGGTCCAACTGAGGCGCCAGGTGGAAATGGCATGGCAAGCCGTTCCACAGGACTACATCCAGCATCTCTACGATCGTCTCCATGGGAGAATAGCAGCCTGCATTGCTGCGAAAGGTGGATATACACTGTACTAGTGCCGACATTGTGCATGCTCTGTTGCCTGTGTCTATGTGCCTGTGGTTCTGTCAGTGTGATCATGTGATGTATCTGACCCCAGGAATGTGTCAATAAAGTTTCCCCTTCCTGGGACAATGAATTCACGGTGTTCTTATTTCAGTTTCCAGGAGTGTATTTCACGGTTGAAGGCCTCCAAATAAGAAATCTTAACAAATCAAGATAAAAATCCAATTAAGACAGCAATAAAATAATTAAAAAATACCACAGCAAGGTAGATAGAACAAACATATTCAAGGTGCAATACCAAAGGCTGAATCATCCATACGCGTTCACACGTTGACTCAACAACATCATTAATTAAGATTGCAGTGGGCACGGGACCATCGGAATTGGACAGTATTTCAATTGAAACGAGACGGCTCTTCGAGTGAATTACAGCTCTGCTACAAATTGTAAAATATAGTACCATAATCTTTTCAAGGCAGAATGCTGCAATGTCTAAGCTTGAAAGATAAATTAAAGAATTAATTTTGCAAAATTTTTAAGAAGAAAGGAAAAACCATAATCCCTAAATTTTAAGTAGCTAAAAACAGACAATTAAACAACGGTGAAACTCAGATGCCTCCAGGGAGGTCGGTCTGCCCTCGTTCACTTAGGTGAGACAGGTGGTGAGCCCAACTACACTTGATCCGTCGGAACCCAACCAAGGGACAGCCACAGACCAACCGACAAAACGACTTGCTTGCCACCAATCGGTACATGAGAACTCAAACACAAAATGTTACCGACTTAAATATCCACGATAAAAAAAAAAAAATAAAACAACACTCTGTGTTGCTCACAGGAAAACCTCCCCAACAGCGAACCACCGAAACGAAGCACAATATGAATGGACGAGGCACCACTCAACTTTGACGTCCTGGGTCGGTGAACCAAGAAGCTCGTAGCGATCGGACAGCTCCACACACGCTCAGACACTGCGAAGGGGCTGCCAACGGACCCAGCCGACAGCACCGCGCGGAGATAAACTTCCATCGTCCACAACAGTCTGCTCTGAAATGTGATCTCTTTTGTTTTGTCTATCGACAATGTTAGGTTTTAATCTGAGACTAGCAGCTGCAACTTATAAACTCCCATCCAAAGGTCTTCTTCATTCTCTGTAATCAGTTAGATCATCTGCATGTAAAATCACAGTCTAGTGTCACGATTTCCATTTGCTGATAACTAATATATATGTGGATTTGTGTGTTGGGGAAATTCATCCTTGTCGTAAATCTTTGTTTGTGTTCATTGGCTCTTTGTTGTTATATTTCCGTATCTATAACAATTTCGGTGTTTGTTTACAGACTCTTAAAATAAATGATGGGGTGAGATGGATAACTTGGTTCAGCCACGATATTCCATAACATTCCTCGACTCACTCCTAAGAACAGAAGCTGTCAGGTTTATTGGCAGATATCTGATATATATAGGTTGTCTGTCCTAAGAATTGTCTTGCGAATTCACTGCGATGCTTCGTTTCTACGACGAGTAGCTGGAGTCAGCCCCGATATATACTGCTCATCATGCATTTCATGCGACGCTCAGTGTCTACTGAAAGTGTCATTGGTTTGCCGTTAGAAACAAAACGATTTTTAAAGTGGAATTTTACGCACGTACGACAGAGCAGTCGCTAATTAGTCTAATGCGATATTCGTTTTATCGCTATATGTTAACGGGGACAGTAAGACGCGGAAAACAACTAGCGATAGCGGCGATTGCACTGCCCTGGCCCGCGATGGCGGCTACCGCCATGCAGCAGCGATACTCTGTCGCTCCTGGAATACTGGTGGTTCTTCATGTTTTAGATATACAAGGTGGTCAGAAATGGTCGGAAAAACTTGTAAAGGTGTTGCAGGGTAGGTTCTACTGAGAAACAACTGTTAGTAAAAAATTTGATACCTTGCGCTATTTGCGAGTTAATTAACATTGAAGTTAGCCAATAAGGTCGTTGCGGGCGCAAGTTCAAGGTCCCTTCAGTTACAATAAGTGTCAGCTGATTTCAGTGCGTAGGTGATAACGCACGGGTCTGCTCAGCCTTTTCCCTGGCTTCGGTTCGTACTACAGTCCAATGTGTCACTCTGTTGTTCAGCTTTGGGGAAAGCAAGCGAAGAATATATTTGGCGACACCGCCTCTGGCGGGCCGCTACAATTTTCGCATGCAATGGCCTGATTGACTCACTTCAAAGGTAATTAACACCGTTCAGCCTATTGATTTATATCTCTGAAAACCGTACTCTGCAATACCCTTAAAAGCTTGCCAGACTCATATCGATAAGGCTGAGACCGCTCTGTTGAATGGGCATGTAAAATTCCGCTTTAAATAGGAGTGTCGTGGTTCTCGCTTATCACATGTACCATGTAGGATTTGCGATTTGACTTACTGTTTGCTACTCATCACACTATCAGATATTTTTAGCGATGTAACACTATTTTATGGATTCCGTAACAAAAGACACTACAGTCCGATTCTTATTTTGACGTTGGCTTACCAGTAATTAGAGCCTATTTCACTTCTGAAGATGACAGTTTCAACTGCTGCAACCAATAAAGCAAACCAAATTTCTTGTGCAGCTGACAGTTGGTTTTATGTCTTTGTCGAAATACCATTTTGTTTGTAAGGGCAAATATAGTTTGAGTCGATACAGGGCGTCGTAAGGAGGATGTGATGAGCGGTACCTGTTTGGGCTTAAACAGGCTACTCATTCCAAAAACGCCAGAGAATATCCGACCTGTGACTATTAGGAGTGATACACGGTATAACAAAAAAACAATGGACCTGGAACTGAACCTTGCAGCACCAACCCTCTGTCCCCAAACTCTCCCCGAACCCCACCACACGCCCTCCACCCTCGCTTTTCGTTATTTGTTGATACTTACTAACAACCTCTTGCTTTCTACTTTCAAGATTTGAAGTGAAACATTGTGAACATTGTTGAGCTTCTTACGTAATCTCATAAAGTTACAACACTTGTAAAAGTATTGCAAGACAAACAGAAATACTTCTGTTAAATCGAATATCTAATGTCCTCAAGCTGTAGATAGTTCATTTATTTATTTAATTGTATGGCTAGCCTCCCCCCAACCCCCGTCGGGCAGACCGTTCGTCGGGTGCTGGTCTTTCAATCTGACGCCACTTCGGCGACATGCAGTCGATGAGGATGATAGGATGATGATGAGGACAGCACAACACCCAGTTCCTGGGCGGAAAAAATTCCCCGACCCAGCAGAGAATCGAACCCGGGCCCAGAGGATTGATAATCCGTCACGCTAAGCATTTTCTTTTTTTAATGTCATTTTGTTCTATATTGTTCGTTGAATTTGTTCAGGGCGGACATCCGATGACAACCATTTAGGTCCTCCGCTGACCTGTTCACTCAGTTTTTTGTTACAGAGGGTAGCTAACCCTCTGACCGAACACGCTGAGCTACCGTGCCGGCTACCATTCAGCTACCGGGGGCGGATAGCAGTAGATAGTGAAGATTTATTTCCTCAACAGCGCTTGTTGGTCCCGAAATACAGCGTTTCCTTTTTCTTTCAGATGTTTCTGTAATTTCTGGTAGGTGTTTCAGGTAAGAATAGTCAGTTTCACCATAGGTTTACAGGTGTTTCCTATACGTGTGAGCAGAGTAGGGGATGGAGAGTGCTGGTATCGTTTTGCATGTATCATCCCCTGCTCCAGTGAGTGTGGATTCAGACGGAAATGTACAGCGGCTGTCAATATCCGCAGCAAGGCGGGACGGGTGGTGCCTGTCGCCAGCGACGAGAGTGACAAGCAGCCGCCTCGCTACGCCACTGTTTCCCCTTCGCTGCTGTCAATATGCGCCCAGCGCATCACCAGCTGCCTGCCCGTGTAGCATACTCGCATACCTGCCCTCGCTGCAACACGGAGCCACGGCTGAAGCAGGCGAGCCCCGGATACTAGTGCCGTATCAACACCCTCCATGTTGACAAGCCACTGACACGCAGTGATGCTCAATCTGTAGGTACCTGTAGGTACGTCGTTCGAATCGTGGGGACGGAAAGAATGAACACTGAAAAAATTTACTGGTTGCGACTAGGATTAGCGCTCTGAGGGCTACCTACAAACTTAATTATATATATATATCGGGTGATTAAAAAGTCAGTATAAATTTGAAAACTGAATAAATCACGGAATAATGTAGATAGAGAGGCACAAATTGACACACGTGCTTGGAATGACATGGGGTTTTATTAGAACCAAAAAAATACAAAAGTTCAAAAAATGTCCCACAGATGGCGCTTCATCTGATCAGAATAGCAATAATTAGCATAACAAAGTAGGACAAAGCAAAGATGATGTTCTTTACAGGATATGCTCAATATTTCCACCATCATTCCTCAACAGTAGCTGTAGTCGAGGAATAATGTTGTGAACATCACTGAAAAAGCATGTCCGGAGTTGTGGCGAGGCATTGGCGTCGAATGTTGTCTTTCAGCATCCCTAGAGATGTCGGTCGATCACGATACACTTGCGATTTCAGGTAACTCCAAAGCCAATAATCGCACGGACTGAGGTCTGGGGTCCAGCGAGGTCAAACATGTCGAAAGCACACGATCATCACCAAACGACGCGCGCAAGAGATCTTTCACGCGTCTATCAATATGGGGTGGAGCGCCATCCTGCATAAACATCGTACGTTCCAGCAGGTGTTTATCAGTCAGGCTGGGGATGATGCGATTCTGTAACATATCGCCGTACCTCTCACCCGTCACGGTTGCAGTTACAAAACCAGAATCACGCATTTCCTCGAAGAAAAAAGGCCGGATAACGGTAGATGTGGTAAATCCAACACTTTCTCGTCGTGCAATGGAGTTTCCACGACAGTTCTAGGATTTTCGGTAGCCCAAATTCTGCAATTGTGGGCGTTGACAGACCCTCGGAGCGTGAAATGAGCTTTGTCGGTCCACAATACGTTACTCAAACAATCGTCATCTTCCGCCATCTTTTGAAACGCCCACACCGCAAATTCCCTCCGTTCTACTATATCTCCAGGTAACACTTCATGATGTCGATGGATTTTGTACGGATAGCATCGGAGGGTACGCCTAAGTGCCAACCAAACAGTAGTGTATGGAATGCCGGTGCGACGTGCTGCTGCACGAGCGCTGACTTCCCCGTGCATAGATGAACCCGCTGTAGTCTCCATTCCTTCCTGAACCGTCTCAGCAGCATTACGCCTTGTGCTCGGTCGGCCACTACACGGTCTATCGTCTAAACAACCCGTGGCTTCGAACTTCGAAATCATTCTCACCATAGGTCACCCATTCCAATCCCCTTCCTATGGGGATAGGATCGTAACGCTGAACCAGCACATTCCCCATTATGATAATACAGCTTCACTAAAAGCTCCTTTTCAGGTAATGTCATCATGCTGCGACTGCTGGCGCATCTGATTTTCTCTCTCATTACAGCTCCTTTTATACACGATTGTCATGCGCAGTCACTGACGTTTTGCTGTCCAGTGCCATCTGTCGGACATTTTGTGAACTTTTTTTTTGTTCTAATAAAACCCCATGTCATTCCAAGCACGTGTGTCAATTTTTTCCTCTCTAGCCACATTATTCGGTTTTTTATTACGTTTTCATATTTATACTGACGTTTTGATATAGTTCATCCATCCTGGGAATCTAGAATCGTGACAATTCTTGTCTGTTATCGACAGTGATACTGGAAAGATACCGTGCCCAGGAATTCCAATGTTTTTATTTTAAGTTTGAAGTCAGACAACAAATGACAAAAGAAATTTTCTTTGTGTGATACCATATGATTACGAATTAAGGATTTGGGATTATTTTTCTTTACCTGTGCTCTGAAACCTTGCCTCTCGCCAAATTTCATCATTCTACGTCAACAGGAGTTTGTGAGTATCGAACAAAATATGTAACGCAGACCGCCTCCGTAGCGTGGCGGTAGCGTTACCACCTACCATGCAGGGGGCCCAGGTTCGGTTCCCGGCAGAGGACTGGGTGTTGTGCGTCCTTCATCATCATTTTCATCACCATTGACTCGCAAGTCGCCGACGTGGCGTCACCTAAAAAGGACTTGCAAAACGGCTGCCGAACGTCCCCGAATCGGGCCTCCCGACCGACAATGCTATACGATAATTTACATTTATGTAACATAAATGACAATCTTTTTATTGCATTGACTTGGAACAGGCCTGGCCAAAATTTGCTCTCTCAGAGCGCGCTCATGCTGCACGAGCGCAGCTGTGTGTGCTCAGCGCTCCGCCTTCCCCCACTACTGCACTATTCCGAACACGTATGCTCACTATGTGCTGAATGCTGAATATGTGTAATACTTAAAAAGACATATTTTCAACACAGTACGACTGCTAAATAAATACATTAGATAGTGCTAATACGATGAGTAGATCTACAAAAAGGTTATACAACGGGCATTTAACATAAATTGGTGATATTTTATACGTTTTACTTTTTGAATACGTAATATATCTGGAACTATGATTCTTCATACAAACACATGGAGTTACACAGGCTGAAATCTGTTAAACCGAAACACTGACCAGATTTTGTCAATTTCGTAACCGAAAAAAAAAAAAACATATTCGCACATGTGTTGAACAAAGCATTGAAATAACTTTAGCAGCTTGTCTGTGTAATCGAAGAGATTGCTCACGGGGTAACATTTTCTAAAAGTCTTGTAAATTCCTGGTTTGGACAAACAAGTGGCTGAGTTGGGTACTACCATTTACATCTGTCCGCTGGAGTTGGAAGTAATGAGGTACCTTAACAGCAAAAGCAAGAGAGGTCTGACAAATAAAGCATAAATCGAAATCCGCCTTTAGTTATGTAATGCCTTGGAATCTCTCTGAGAGCTCATAATGAAACACTTCAATTAATGAGACGCAGTCAGTCATGTATGGTCTACAAATGTTAACTCACTTTCCCCTTAATAGCTACCTTCTGTTCATACAACATTCAGTGTCGTTCATCAGAAGACAAGAGCTTCTTACCCTTTGCGTGATTGTTATTGTAATAACATTCCAGTATGTGTTTCTCCAGCTCATAATAGTGCGACAGCGTAGAAAGCACTTTGTACAGCCTTCAAACAATACGAAAAGCAAGGCAATTGCCATTTGACATTAAACCATGTGCTTCACCTCTCAGCGTCTGACAAATCGAATGCTTTGCTCTAGTGGGTCCGGCGGCAGATATCATTTCCCTCTTCCTCTTCACCCCATAGTCTCACTCGCCGCTGCACTCGGAGTGACATAAATTTCAGCTTGATAGTCTACTTATTCCCGAGAAAAAGGGCTTTTAACAGTCTGACAGACAATCATGTGGACAACAAAGTGATCCCATAAGGGCACCGTTTTTACCGATTGAGGTAAAGGACCTTAAAATTAGCATAAAGACAAGGGGCGGCATAGGAGTATGCAAAAATCCTTTAGTAATCTGTTAAAAATGGGTCATCAGTCCTCCTTGATTTCAATCGCGTTGGTGTGCAAATCAGGGTGGACAGCCTCATGCTGAACACTGCACGTCAGAGCTAATAGGTAATTAGTAACAAAGAATATAGCAGAGGATGCTTTGGAATCAATTTTTCATAAAAAGGTAATGTGGTGTGACAACATCCATAGACCAGTAGGTACAATATCGCTCATATGTGGTGTAAAGGTACAGGACTTAATTGGAGGAAGAGAATTTTCTAATTTTTCATATGGAAACAGAGATGCAGAACTGTAAAGTGTCGTTTTTTTAGAGCAGAGGGGCACGAAAGCAGAAAAGGAAATCAATACAGAAATGATGAAAGAATTAAAGTTCGATCTACGAAAGATCAATAACGAATAAATGATTATTCATGTGAACTACCAGAGAATGTGTAAAGCTCTATAGGGCCTAATAAGGCAAGGTATTATCGAATAGAATAAACTTATTACCAAGAAAACAAAAACTGAACCTAAATAACAGTGAGATGGAGGACTCATAAGAACAAATGATAGCACAAAGGGGGCAAAGTATAATACGACTCGTAACAGAGAATTTGAAATGGGTGAAAGACGTTGAAGCGCATACTACGTTGTTAACATTAGTAAAATTTGCATTTAATAAACTTACGAAGAGAGTATAGCAAGTGCCATCAACCGATTTTCCAGGAACTATGCTCAGTGAAAAAATGGCCAAAATAAACGAACACCTGTCTCGGCTTATCTGTAGATACTCGACCATTTCTGAGAAAACAACGGTCACAGTTTTCTAGATAGTTCGTAATTACGTCTTTCAGCGCGTAAGAAGTTTAACCGGTGCAGTGGCACAGTGGATAGCATGGCAACTTCACGCTTTTGCGCCTAATGTTCGAAACCTGAGTACTGTTCTCATATTGCCCACCCGGTTAGCCGCGCAGTCTAACGCAATGCTTTCCCAGTCCCCGGAACGAATCCACCCAGTGGAATACTGTCGAGGTCCGGTGTGTCAACCAGTCTGTGGATGGTTTGTGAGGCGGTTTTCCACATGCCTCGGCGAATGCGGGCTGGTTCCCCTTATTCCGCCTCAGTTACACTATGTCGGCGATTGCAGCGCATTCTCCACGTACGCGTACACCATAATTACTCAACCACGCAAACATTGAGGTTACACTCTTCTGGTGTGAGACGTTCCCGGTGGAGTGGGGAGGGGGCGGAGGGGGGGGGGGTACATTGGGGGTCGAACCGCACAATAACCCTGGGTTTGGTGTGAGGCGGCGGTGGGGTGAGTAGACTGCTGTAGCCTGTTATGGGGTTGTGAACCAGTTTCATACAATACAATTTTTCTCATGTTTGTTATTGTTCATTTACCTAGCCATGTTCATAGAATACTACAGCACGAATGTTTTCCAAGTATGTTGAAAGAACGTTGTCCTTATTCGTCTACTAATTGTCCATCTGGTGTATGAGTTAAAATGCAAAACGACAAAATAATGAGAAAATTATCTACATTGTTTTCTGTGAAATTCATGTAGTATATTTGATTGATAATTAATTGCGCCGACCGGTGTGGCCGAACGGTTCTACGCGCTTCAGTCCGGAACAGCGCGACCGCTACGGTCGCAGGTTCGAATCCTGCCTCGGGAATGGATGTGCGTGATGTCCTTAGGTTCGTTAGGTTTAAGTAGTTCTAAGTCCCATGGTGCTTAGAGCCATTTGAACCATTTGAATGAACCGTCGCCACATCAGCTGTCACAGGAATCTGCATGCTGCAACTCCGCCACTCCGCAGCAAGTTCAAATACATTTTATTAGTCTTCTTGTTTAAAGGGTCTTATGTCTCAATAAATGACTGTTAGTGGAACCACCAATGTTTCACTCACACCCCCCATTTGAGCCAAGGAAAGAGCTTACTCCACCGCCCATAAAGTGTCGCTTCCTTCCCACCATCCCTGATCAAAAATGACTTTTGCTGACCTCTGTCACTGACGCTCAATATCTAGTGTTACTAAACCCCAACCCGCTACACTGTGGTTCACTTTGAAACTAAGTTTTTAATGCGGTATGGTGAGTAATTATTGGTAGCTGTCATCAGCAATCACCTAGTATATACTCCTCCTAGGAGTGAGGCATTTGAATTGTACATTCTACATTGATGTTTACATCTACATTTGTCAAGTCATTCGAGTGGCAGAGGACACATGCAGAAAATCTTTCATTTTCCTCTGGTGTCCGTTTCATTCACGAATGATAGTGTTGTAGGAACGATTGCCAGTGAACCTCCGTACGAGAGACAACTTCACTGATTTACCTCTAATGGTTATTTAACGAGAATTAGCGGGTATTTTATTTTGTCCCAGTTTCCTTGAAATTTTTAAGGTAAACCTGTCCGTGCCAAAACACCTTCCTTGTAGCGTTTGTTGTAGTTATTTGATGAGCTCTTACTACATGAATCTCTGACGAAACGGGCTACGTTTTTTCTATAGAGCTAACATCAGCAATAGATGACAATGAGGCCTACAGAACATTTTTCTTGATAAATTAAAACTTTTAACTTGCATACAGCTGTATCCAGTGATAGATTTGCTAGGTGAGTTCAATCTCATCTTTAATTCAACCAATGCCAACAGGGGAGGTTCTTCTGCTTAAAGAAATGGTTTTCTACGAGACTGTCTTAGGTCGACTATCGTTTCTGCATATCTAGGCGAGCTTCCATCTATAATACAAGAAGACGAATTAGTTCTTTTGTATATTACACTAACACTGTAATCAGTTGGTAAGTTGTGTGCTGTCCTTAGGTTAGTTAGGTTTAAGTAGGTCTAAGTTCTAGGGGACTGATGGCCATAGATGTTAAGTCCAATAGTGCTCAGAGCCATTTGAACCATTTTAACCAAGTTGGTAAGTAATATTCTTAACACTATTATTGAGTGATATTCAGCGAATAGTATTGATCTCAATATCAGAAAGACACAACATGTTTGTTTGGTATACCTAGAGGTACTACACCAATGACAACTGTAATGCACGGTAAGGAAACAATTGCTAGGGTGAAATCGTTAAAATTTTAGGGGTTCATATTAATGATAAGCTGAACTGGTAAAAATCACATTGTGGAACTTCTAAAACATCTTATTTCAGCCACATTTGTACTTATAATCAATGCAAGTCTTGGGGAGAGGCAAATCTGTAAGTTGATATAATTTGCGTATTTTCGTTCATTGATTTAATATGAAATAATACTCTGGGGTAAATCACCTTTAAGAAAGAAAATGTTCGTTGGTCCAAAACGTACTGTAAGAATAATGTATGGTCTCATCCACGATCACTTTGTAGCCATCTGTTTAAGGAGCTGGGCATTCTGACTACTGCTTCACAGAATATTTATTCTCCGAAGTAGTTTATTGTAAATAATCCATTGCATTTCAAAAGGAACAATAATGTTCACAATTACAAAACCAGAAGAAAAAAATCACATTAATTATTCTATATTAAGGTCGTCCGTAGCACAAGAATCGGAGCACAATGCTGCCATCAAAATTTTTGGTCGCTTATTCGATGATGTAAATATCCGAAAGACAGGAAAGTAAAATTTGAAAATAAGTTAGAAAACTTTTCTCCTTAATAACTAGTTCTATTTCGCAAAAGAATTTCTAATTGTGTAATGCGTAAAAGGGGTACAGTGATAATAAAAAGAATGTTGCAGATGATCAGCATGTTGCCATATTTACATACGAAAATGTAATTTGGATGTAAAATGAGTCTTTCTACATCATTACTATTAATCGTAGAAACGATCCACACGAAACTAATATACTCGGGAATTAAGAGTGTACTATCAGCTATGTAAACTTCACTTCGATATTTCGTGTGGAAACTTTGAATGACTGAGGTCAACCACTATACGCTTTATGTAAGAGTGCAGTGATCATTTGGCCCATTTCTTTCTTGAACAAACTGCAGTTCGTCGAAAGCAAATCCATGAGTGTATGTGAACCTTATATGATATGAAAAACGTATCGAACTGTCTAATTAACTGTAATTAATTTGAACTTCCTTTTCCAGTCTGATCTTCAACATTCTTTTATAGCATCACATCTCAAACGCTTCGATCCGCTTCTGTTCCGGTTTTATCGCTGTCCATGATTCACTATCATGCAATGTTTTGCTCAAAAAATATATTCTCAGACGTTTCTTCCTCAAATGAAGGCCTCACTGGATTTCTGTTGGTCGGAAATTGCTTCTTTGCCTGCCTGTGCTAGTCTTTTATGTTCTCCTTGCTTCGTTCGTTATGGGTAGTTTTGCACACAAGGTCGGATAATCCTTTACCTTCGTCTACATGGTGACTCCCTAGTTTTGATTTAACTTTCTCGGTATTCTCATTTCTGTTATATATCTCATTACCTTTGTCTTTTTCCAATTTTCTCTCAAAGCATATTCTGTTCTCATTAGACTGTTCATTCCATTCAGCACATATAGTATTTCTTCTTCACATTAACCGTGGATAGCAAAATCATCAGCGAGTCTTATAACTGGCATATATGAAGATCTAATCGAAGATGCATTGCTTAGACTATAAGAGATCAGAAACTAGATGGATGGATATTGCTAATGACAGCAATAGCCTGAAAGGTCTGAAGGATACCTATAACGAACAGTGTATGTCAAATAATCTTTATTCTGATGACTGCATTCGTTAATGGTTGTTATATTACCCTACATTATGTACTCACCTAGTTTCTTGCAAGTGCTTTGTTTTCTTAGCGTTTGGTGAACGACTTCTCAGATGCTCTTCACACCATGGCAAATGAATTTTTCATAGAATACTGAATGCCAGTGTCGTAAACTAGAAATATCAAATAACTGCCAGTCGAGTTTTTCCCCGTAGTATGAAACCGGGCGCTGAATATTTGACATAAAATTTTGCCCGCGCAGTGTTTTAATGAGGCCAGCCGCTGTGATTTGCGAGGTAATTGCATGCCGAGAGCCGTTTACATGGGCGCTTATTCAATCAGCACACAATTAAAACCACAGAGCACTGACAGCTAGAGGGAGAGAGAGAGAGAGAGAGAAAGAGAAAGAGAAAGAGAAAGAGAAAGAGAGAGAGAGAGGTTGGCGGAGGGGCGTGAGTGAGAGGGAAGTGGAGAGCGAGAGGCTGCGTTGGAAGGAGAGAGAGACAGCAGGTACCGGAAAACGTTGTAAAAATATTTACAGTCAATTTTCTCTCTTTCTGGTGTTTATTTTGAGGGTTCCTTCAAACTCTCGCAGCGACGACATAACTGTGCAAGTTTTATGAACATCATACGTGACCAATGCGAAGACTGGTCAGCAACACTTCAGAGTTATTCATAGTCCTATGTTTCCTCTGCAGTTTGGATTCATCGCAACAAATTATTGTAAAGAACGTGCTTCAGGTGTGCTGCTTGTAACAGTACGTTAATTCAGCGTTGCGAAACAGAAGGAAAAGTGCAACTTATGCACTTCCGAAAGACTGATAAACAGCGACCCTAGAGTATGTAAATTCAGTTACTTTTCACTGTGGGCAGAAGAAACCTAGCTTGGCAAATGTTTCATGAAACTTAAGATAGACAAAAAAAAAAAAAAAAACCTATGTCCCATGAGCAGATGATGTAAGTTTGGTTACCTACTTACAGTTACAGGAAACATAAGAGGCGATCAAAAAGTTTCCGTTTGGCGGCGCAGCTGCAGCGTATCTGCAACGTCGCTTCTCTGATGCGGGTTTCTAACAAGGAAACCTCCCCATCGTACCCCCTCAGATTTAGTTATAAGTTGGCATAGTGGATAGGCCTTGAAAAACTGAACATAGATCAATCGAGAAAACAGGAAAAAGTTGTGTGGAACTATGAAAAAAATAAGCAAAATATACAAACAGTAGTCCATGCGCAAGATACGCAACATCAAGGAGAGTCTGAGCTCAGGCGCGCCGTGGTCCCGTGGTTAGCGTGAGCAGCTGTTGAACAAGAGGTCCTTGCTTCATGTCTTACTTCGAGTGAAAAGTTTACTTTCTTTATTTTCGCAAAGTTATGATTTGTCCGTTCGTTCATTCTGTTCAATGTAATAAGTATAGTGTCTGTGTTTTGCGGCCGCACCGAAAAACCGTGCCATTAGTAGACGAAAAGACGTCCCTCTCCAATGGGAACCGAAAACATTTGATCGCAAGGTCATAGGTCAACCGATTCCTCCACAGGAAAACATGTCTGATATATTCTATACGACACTGGTGACGGCATGTGCGTCACATGACAGGAATATGTTGTCGACCCACCTAACTTGTACACTTGGCGAATGGGTAAAAAGATTCTTCTACCTTGCCCGATTTAGTTTTTCTTGTGAATATGATAATCACTCCCAAAAAAGTGATGAAAACATAAGAGTTTGTCACATAAACTGCAACAAATAAATGCAACAGTTTCACAGTCGCGCAATTTTCCCTGTGCTCTGTCAAAACATATGTTTTTAACGTTTTCAAATTTTTCCGTGTGTAGACCGTCAAATCAATGCAAATGTCCAAGCAAATCTGAACATGTCCTGGAATTTTGAAGAGAGAAGTTGATTATGTGTGAGTGCCTGAACTTTGATAATTGTCTGAAAATAAAAAATTGAACTTTTCACTCGAGGGAAGACTTGAACCAAGGACCTCTCGTTTCGCAGCTGCTCACGCTAACCACGGGACCACGGCGCTCCCGAGCTCACATCATCCTTGATGTTGCCTATCTTGCACATGGACTACTCAGTTTGTATATTTTGCTTATTTTTTTCATAGTTCCACACAACTTCTTCCTGTTTTCTCGATTGATCTGTGTTCAGTTTTTCAAGTCCTATCCACTGTGGCAATTTATAACTAAATGTGAGGGGAGTGCGATGGGGAGGTTCCCTTGTAAGCACAGACATGTAGGCAAGGAATTATTATGGCATTCGTGTCTTTCCGACGTACGTGCAATAACTGAGGAAAAGTGAACTGTGGTGACGTTATTACTAAATGCGTCCAAGCAGGACCAACATCTGTTATTCTTTTCTTGGCTACCGACGAAATGACACCTGTAAGCGACTATTGGAGAACGAAGAATGTGTACGGGGCACGTGCGTGTCGAAAACCGTTGTTGTGGAACAGGTGCTGCTGCTTCATAGTAGCGCATGTCCCCATATCGCTGGTGTCGAAACGCGTAAGTTGCGCCAGTTCAAGTGTATGACACGCGAGCTGCCACTCTATAGTCCTGATCTCTCCCCGTGCGATTATCACACTTTCGGATCCTTAAAAAGTGCCATGAATGGTCGAGGATTCCTCTCCAATGAGGATGTGGAGCAGGCAGTTACGGGCCTCTGTACGCAACAGGACACGGTGTTCTACCAAACGGTTATCTTCAACCCTGTGTCGGTAGCATGATTGCCTCGGTGCTCATGGCGATTTTACCCGACTGACGTACGGCTTCTGGACTGTACGGCCTTCGAATGGAAACTTTTTGATCGCCTCCTCATATTTTATCCAGTCAGTATGATGAAGAATGAACCTTGTCAGTAGAACCGGTACGCGGCAGGTAGAAACGTTGTTTAGAGTGCTTTCTCCTGAAACAAGGTCATCCTTTCCTTTTAGACAAATAGCGACCAAGTGACGAGTTCAGTTCCTTCGCAGTTGCTGTTACCTTTTCTACAGTATCTCTTTCTTCATCCTTCCAACCGAAGAAATTATATTTCAGTATCCTATTTTTTTATGTCGTTTGTAAATGGTCAACGACTCACTTCCGTAACTTTGTGACTGCCATTACTTCATAAGACTCTATTCTTGTTATTCTTTTGTATCTTCTCTCTAAAGTAGCTGTGTATTGTTCCTCATACGATTCCAAATTTCTCTACTTTCCCCTCCATACGCTGCGCAAAAAGGTACCACTTTTTCGAAACCCCGTATTGTCTCCCGAACCGATTAATAAGTTTGAAATTTGGCTCAAAGGCGACTACAACGTTCCTCTGTAATGGTGCAAAATCTTGGCCCCCTGCGACGTCACAGTCGGGCTCGGCGACGTTTCAAACGGCAAAACATGGAAAAAAACAGGCTGCTGCTCATTGATTTAAGGTACTTTAATGATATCACAGTGCCACCAAATTTCACCACAAGTCTGTCCAACGCTACAGTGGATATGGTCACACGATCGGAAAGTTGACACACCGCCTCCTACCCATATTTAACCTCCTCTTCTGACGCATCCGCGATGGAGGTCAGAACCGCAACACAGAGCATTGAAATTACCCGCTTTCTTATGGGTGCACCGACGCTCAGAATCGACACGGAAAGCCCTCAGAATGTGGCATAAAAGGCGTCTATGAAACCATCCTCATCACTTGGGGCGTTGACTCTCACACATTTCGGCGTCGAAAAAAACAGTTCGCTGTGCGATGAACAACAGTACGGCGTTCTTAACAACGTTCGGCACTGCTAACATACCCTAGACGATTCAACCCTTCTCTAAGGACTTGTGGATCTGTAACAGAACTGAATGTGATGTGAGCCCTATGCAGTGTAGTGCGACCCCAATGTGTACATTGATGTACAGAGTGTAACCACTAGGGACAGTACAAAACGATTCTGGAAAATTTGAATGGAATCCGAAGCAGGGTCCGTCAACCCTCCTGTTTCTCATCGTCCTTTGGAGTGATTATAATGTTGCAAAATAGACATGTGCGCGAATAAAACGGTATAGGCTCTCTCAAACACCCCCAGTTCGGTAACACCCTGGGTGCAGCTTCACCAATTGTGTTGAGCACGTTAAAAATGTAGCTGTACGGGACTTGCACAACGATTCAGGTGAGTGGTGCCTCATGGTTACTCTAGCACCTGTGGATAGACAAACCCTTCGACACATCTTACAAGGTATGACTACTTGTTCATCTTCCTATTGTGAAACATATCTCTGCTAATGAAAGGTGCTCGTTGCCCTTAATGCACGCTCTTTAAGACCTCTTATTTACTGGACAATTTTATCGTGTTTTGGTCCATATACCTCTCAAAATATTGAAAGCAACGAGCTTGCAGTAGAAGAGATTTGCTTACAGTATTGAAAATGAAAACACTCTTAAGGTATAAATTTTAAATCCATGTATATTAAACTTTTTTTCGTAGTTTGGTCAATTTTCTGAAAGACTGAAAGTGGAGTTCTGGTTCATCCTGTTTGTCCTGTGACACATGACTTTCAGATCACCCTATACATAAATAATCATTTGAGAAAGATCACATGTTCATTTTATACAAAAATGTATTACATACAGGTCCGTATCAACATAAAGTTAGCTGCATCTTGTCAGCATATAAATGACTCTCATTCTTTATTCCTTGCATGAGAAAACTGAATTGCTTTTTTGTATTCATTTCAGAAGTGTCACAAGTTATGGACTGGTGTACTCTTCTCTAACGAACATTAGCACGGCCATAGTGGAAGAGCCGCGACCTATCGTTTGTGAATCAACAAGAGTAGTGGAAGAAAAGTGGAAGCAATGTTACAGAAACTGAATATGTTAAAAATGCAGGACAAGTTATACCTGACAGAAAACGGGACCATCATGCACGAAACGTAACATAATCTAAAATTTGTGTATTGGTACTTTTCTCCGGTCAAACACAACTTTTTAAGATATAGCCCTACAAATTTTTCTGTAATACAGCAGTAATGATGCGTTTATTAGCACAACAATATTAGTTAATTTGAATGTAATATGTGACCAACCGCAACAAAAGACTATTGCAGTTTAGTTCAACACAGGGTGAACGCTAATAAACATTTACAAGACAAGACCAGTTGTATGTGCATTTAACACAGGGTGGTCCATTGATCATGACCTGGACAAATATCTCACGAAATAAGCGTCAAACGAAAAAACTACAAAGAACGAAACTTGTCTAGCTTGAAGTGGGAAACCTGATGGCGCTATGGTCGGCCCGCAAGATGGCGTTGGCATAGGTCAAACGGATATCAACTGCATTTTTAAAAAAATAGGAATCCCTATTTTTTATTACATATTCGTGTAGTACGTAAAGAAATATGAATGTTTTAGTTGGAGCACTTTTTCCGCTTTGTGATAGATGGCGCTGTAATAATCACAAACATAAGGCTCACAATTTTAGACGAACAGTTGGTAACAGGTAGGTTTTTTAAATTAAAATACAGAACGTAGTTATGTTGGAAAATTTTATTTCGGTTGTTCCAATGTGATACATGTACCTTTGTGAACTTATCATTTCTGAGAAAGCATGCTGTTACAGCGTGATTACCTGTAAATACCACATTAATGCAATAAATGCTCAAAATGATGTCCGTCAACCTCAATGCATTTGGCAATACGTGTAACGACATTCCTCTCAACAGCGAGTAGTTCGCCTTCCGTAATGTTCGCACATGCTTTGACAATGTTGTCAGGCGTTGTCGGTGGATCACGATAGCAAATATCCTTCAACTTTCCCCACAGAAAGAAATCCGGCAACGTAAGATACGGCGAACGTGCGGGCCATGGTATGGTGCTTCGACGACCAATCCACCTGTCATGAAATATGCTATTCAATACCACTTCAACCGCACGCGAGCTATGTGCCGGACATCCATCATGTTGGAAGTACATCTCCATTCTGTCATGCAGTGAAACATCTTGTAGTAACATCGGTAGAACATTATGTAGGAAATCAGCATGCATTGCACCATTTAGATTGCCATTAACAAAATGGGGGCCAATTATGCTTCCTTCTATAATGCCTCACCATACATTAACCCGCCAAGGTTGCTGATGTTCCACTTGTCGCAGCCATCGTGGATTTTCCGTTGCCCAACAGTGCATATTATGCCGGTTTACGTTACCGTTGTGGGTGAATGACTCTTCGTAGCTAAATAGAACGCATGCAAAAATCTGTCATCGTCCCGTAATTTCTCTTGCGCCCAGTGGCAGAACTGTAAACGACGTTCAAAGTCGTCACCATTCAATTCCTGCTGCATAGAAATATAGTACTGGTGCAATCGATGTTGATGTAGCATTCTCAACACCAACGCATTTGAGATTGCCGATTCTCTTGAAATTTGTCTGCTACCGATGTGCGGGTTAGCCGCGACAGCAACTAAAACACCTACTTGGGCATCATCCTTTGTTGCAGGTCGTGGTTGACGTTTCACATGTGGCTGAACACTTCCTGTTTCCTTAAATAACGTAACTATCCGGTGAACGGTTCGAATACTTGGATGATGTCATCCAGGATACCGAGCAGCATACGTAGCACATGCCCGTTGGGCATTTTGATCACAATAGCCATACATCAACACGAATTCGACCTTTTCCGGAATTGGCAAGCGGTCCATTTTAACACGGGTAATGCATCACGAAGCAAATACTGTCCGCACTGGCGGAATGTTACGTGATACTACCTACTTATCCGTTTGTAAGTATTACAGCACCATCAATCACAAAGCGAAAAAAGTGGTCCAAGTAAAACATTTATATTTCTTCACGTACTTCACGAATAAGTAATAAAAAATGGGGGTTCCTATTTAAAAAACGCGGGTCAACCACAGCGCCATCTGGTTTCCCCCTTCAAGTTAGACGAGTTTCGTTCTTTGTAGTTTATTCGTTTGATTCTTATTTAGTGAGAAATAGCAATAAGGATGCAAGGTTTAAACACAGCAGGTATAGTGACGAAGATAGTCTTGCAGAACACGCTTCAAAGCCTTTGTTCTTACTGAATTCACAATATTAGGTAGATCTAGGGTCCCCGATTAATTTACGACACTCCACCGTAGCACGTGTCAAACGATCGAATTTGCTTGAGCTAACACGATGCGCCTGGTGTAGGCGCCAGATCGCCGGCCAACCTAGGTCATGCGACAACGGATGTGTCACTGCAGCAGAAAGATTTCACGTCTCTGCTCTGGGCCCAAGAAGCAGGAATATGTCGTCAGCTGTCAAAACTACTCTGTTATGCCAAAACTATAACACAGAATGATCGAATACTTTCATAGAATATAGCCTGGAACGGCAAATTACTATCAGTGACACTGGTCGATGACCGTACACACAGTCACGAAGGTGCGCGTTAATATAACACGTCCAATCCGATAATAACGCTGACCACTCAGCTACCGGGGGCGGACATGGCCTTACGATGGCATCTACCAATAAAAAAACAACCCTCTACTCCACTGAGGTGTCAAGGTGTCGTGACGTCTAGAATTCTAAGCCCGCGTATTATTTCCCACAATCCGCACAGGCGGTCTTCGAGGTGCAGTAAAATTTAACCTTGCAGAATTGGCCGGTAAGTTGCCGACCAGGTTGCACGTGGCGTTCGCTGCTCTTCTCGCACCTCGCCGCTATCAATCCTTATTCCAGCCGGCAAGTCTTGCCTCCGACTGATTTAACCACTCGCGGCCTCTCTAGGCCAGTACCGGACAGCAGGAATCCCCCAAAACCAACAATTTGCCAGCCAGTGTCCTCCAGCAGTCAGTGCCAGGGCCTGCCAAATACCAACAACATACCCCTCGACCAAATACCCTACTTCCCGATGTATGATCAGGATCGATACTGGCAACACAAGTAGTTAGTGGCGCCAGCAGAGTGCCATGCCCACAAAAAAAAACAGCTATGTCTCAGTTAGTTGTAAACGAAACGCGTAATAATATATATATCAGTGACGAACCCAATAAACTATAGCGATATAGAAAATGCCTTGGAAAACTTCTGGTAAAGATAAATTATCCTAATTAAGGTAATAAGAGTAATAAATTATTGCAATAACAGTCCCAGAATTAAGGCAACCATGCATGCGGCACACGTATGCTGCAGCCAAAAAAGAAACAGCCTGTCATTATACACGTAAGGCAAGTCGCCTGGAGCAGTGGGGGATGAGAAAGTGGAGAGTGAGAGGGCAGGGGGTGGGAGTCTTGTAACCAATGTAGGGTGTCCTCGTTCACAAATGCGCTGAAAACACGACTTAATCTTTTGACAACAAAACAGTAGAAAACACCGGAAACTCCAGGTGGAAGTCTTTTTCGACATGCGGTGTCGCAAAACAATGGATAGACAGTGAGACAAGAAGTAGATTGCAGAAGAATTTGGAAAGTTTGAAGTCGGATGTGATGGATAAAAGAGTAGTGGACAGAGTGTTTAAGCAATGGTGAAATCGCCAACTAGAAAATACTTTATTTACATCTGATAACTGAAGCGTTCGAAGGAAGTTAATGACGCTACGAAATATCACCAACCCCGGATGTGCACAGTCTTTATTCAAACTGCAAGACTCGAAGCACAGGCGGCAGAAAGCCTCCTGTGCAGGGGCAGGCAATTATTTTTAACACATTTCTTTCTCTACTTCCGTGGCCTTAATTGCCCACAGAGGAGGCACTTGCCTCCTGCTTTCTGGAGCACCAAGCAGAGGCGACATCTATCTCACCGATCTCCGAGCAGGGCTCTCTGATTAGCATTTTCCTTTGGTGAGCGAAATTCTGAATTCAGGCAAGAGGGAGAAAGCAAGAGACCGTAGAATATTTCTTTTACGTCAGAAAATTTCAACTCAGGTCAGTCCTGGGCACTGAAAATGTTCTTTGTACTGCATAATAACGAAGTAATTGCGAAGAAGGTGGTTACTAGGTTGCATACTGATAATATCCATGAATTCCTCACAAAGGAAGTTGCACAGAACTGATACTGTGAGTCTATAAAGAGATAGGATAATCAACAATATGACCGTTTTGTCTGAAGACGAAAAAATAGCTTTTATCGTAACAAATTCACGAACCTTAATGTAAGGAAAGGAATCAGGACCATATCCCCTAAAACTGTTGTTCGTGATAAAATAACGTCCAAAAGGTAAACACAGTAAAGAAATGAGAACAATATTCGTGAACTGAATGGCAGAAGGGTTACAGATCGAGGAAAATTCTTATGCCGAAGACCTGAAAGAGGTAAACATGTTTCCGTAATAACAGAAACAGTCGAAGGTTGATGGTAACCATTCCTAACGTACTTGCTTCGCAGTAATGTAGCATGGCGTCTCTGAGAAAATCCATAAGCTGTATCTCCAGAGAAACAGCCTTGCAGTTGTATAAGGACCTTTCGTACAGGATAACTCGTTGCCTCAGTCCAATCAGATGTATTTATAGGATTCCGATTCGGAGACTTGGTAATCCAGCTTATGCTGTGCGTAGTTTCACTTACCAGAAATTCATCCATCATAGCACATTATTGCAGACGCACATTGCCATCGCTAAAGGGAATGTGAACCAACTACATTAATAGTTACAGCGATTGGTATCCGAGCATAGACAATATCCTCTGACTACCAGAGTAGATGTAATGTAGAGATTACCCATTGAACATGATCCTTCTTGGAACACGATCCTGTCAATGTCAAACTGATCTCTTTCGATCGATGTAACTGTGATTCTACCCAATTCCACCTATCCTTGTGACGAATGTGTGCTATTAATCATTCTGTAAACCCGAGAAAAGTTCATCTCTTAAGAGACCACTCCTCCTTCATTCACTGACCAATATTAGTGTCACTGCAGTAATCCTGTTTGTCTGTGACCTCTAGTTATTGAAGTAGATAGTACTGAATGTGTAACAAAGTAGATAACCAGCACTGAGACATTCACTACCTGATCGAGAGTATACGGACAGTTTGTGTAATACGAAACTGACCACTAAGTATCACGAGAGTCAGAATCGCCAGTATACAAAGTGGTGATGAGTATTCTTATGTCAACAGAGAAGCAGTAACAGCAGACTCGGCCATCCAGGAGATCCCAGTGACTTCAAGTGTGGGCTGTAGCAGATGATTTACTAAGTTTAAAATACTGTTGGTGTACAAGTTATGAACTTGTTATAGTGTGGTGTCACCGCCAGACACCACACTTGCTAGGTGGTAGCTTAAATCGGCCGCGGTCCATTAGTACATGTCGGACCCGCGTGTCGCCACTGTCAGGATCGCAGACCGAGCGCCACCACAAGGCAGGTCTCGAGAGACGTACTAGCACTCGCCCCAGTGGTACGACGACGTTGCTAGCGACTACACTGACGAAGCCTTTCTCTCATTTGCCGAGAGACAGTTAGAATAGCCTTCAGCTAAGTTAATGGCTACGACCTAGCAAGGCGCCATTTGTACCATTGCATGTATCTCAAGATAGTCTCACTTGTATCATCAAGAATGCTGTATACCAAAGGACGATATAAAAGTTAAGTGTTCTAGTAGCTACGTTCTCTTCTTTATCACATTCATCACGTATCCTGTTCCAGACTTCGCGCCAGTCGGCGTGTGTGTACGTGTGCCCTTTCGGCTACCCGTCTCTGTGGACTGGCTGCCTTGTTAGTCCACTACATATAGGACAATATTGCGGTTAGGCAATTTGTTTTAATACAAATAGCGAAATCAGTAAATTTGCTACTGATATAAGTTTTGTGTATAATAGGATCGTTCTGTACATAACTTCATGCGTTAATGATAGTGGTATAAGCCAAAACTTTTACCTGACGAAGAAAAGGTCAGGATTACACTGGACCTGACTTAGCTATCTTAATAACATGCCTACTTTGAAGTTTTCTGTGAAATGCTATAAGATATTGTTAATAGTAGGATAAAGTTGGACTTGGCATTTTGATATAAATTGATATGTTAATTAATTAAACTGATCAAACAAACCACTACTTCCCTTCACCCTTACCATGACCTATTGCTATGCTAAATGATTTATGGCCCTCTGGGGATAACAACCTGGGGTTTGAGGTATGAATCCATGTGGATAATCTGTCCTTCTAAGAAACACTTCATCACTCCCCCCCCCTCTCCCTCTCTTCTTCCACCACCCCTCAGGGAAAAGAGAACTTTCTTGTCATATCTCAGCAGTTCAGTTATGAGCCTCTTTTCCTCCTCCTGGGAAATACCCCAGCCGTACCCTCCCGCAGTTCTCCCGTCCCATCCTTGATAGTGACATTTCAGTCCTTCTAAAGCTGACCAAGTCGGCTGTTGGTGATATGATTCGAAGTAACAACTCCAGCTAAACCAAGATCAGACAGACCTCATGAACTGACAAAAGAGAACCATTGAGTAATGTACAGAACAGTTGCAAAATCAGCGTTAGAGATAATTCGTCAGTCCCAAATGCTATCAGTGATCCTGCTAACAGAATGATTCTATGCATTGAGAATTGGGTATATTGGTTGAGAAGTTCCTATAAGCCACATATATCCCTAGTCAATGATAACTGACTCTTGAGGGGATGTTTAGAATGACGCCACTGGCAATGGATGACTGTAAACAAATGATTTGAAGTGATGAATCTGCTGTATTCTGTGCTAGTCTGACGGCAAGGTTTGGTTTGACGAACATCTGGTGAACATTATCTCCAATCATGGTAGTGGCACAATAAAGTACTGCGGGAGTATTGTTAGGTATTGGGCTGTATTAGGTTGTTATGGCGTGGTCCCCTTGTTGCGCCTGAGAAAACGATAGATACATAAAGAAAGACATTGTATATGTACAGCGTGATGCACAGGTGCATATTTCTTCTGCTCACGCCCCTCCACATGCAACATTCAATAGTGACGCCACTTGTGCCACATTGTCATCTGGTAGGGCAGCTGGATGGGGAGAGGGGGCGAACATCATGAGTTATGATTACATGAACAGGCAGACACCTGACATTATCGCACACACAACAGCTTACTTACTCACCATCGTTTATCGTAACAAAATTATTGATGTGAGTAAGCAGCCACAAGTAACAGCTAGAACTGTATAATTAAAACCCCAAGCACGTAGAGCTATAGGATGAAGACCAGGAAAGACAAATGAATGGCACTGTTGCAGTGATGTAATACAGCTGTAAATATTACAAGGTGGAAGATTTTGCTCGGTTTATGAAACCATTACTTGTGGTGAAATGAAGTTAACCACCAATGAGACAACTTGGTCTCTGAGCCATTTTTCGCAGAAATAACAAACTGTATTATTGATTTACTGCTATGTGTTCAACTGAAACAGATGCAACACCCAAAACTGTAGTCCTTGAAATCGATGTTGCGCATGTGCAGCAAGTTACACGTAAAAGAAAAACGAGCTATTACGAATGGAGGAGGCATACGAGTAAAAATATACCAATCGCAGAAGCTACAGATATGGGCAACCCGCGATGAATTTTCTGCTAATAAATTTAAATGCCATGGAATGTATAACTGCGTCATCTTTTAGCTAATCAGAAAAATATTTACTCAAAGGCTCTGCAAAACATCTGACGGGTAATGGTAAAAGAGCCAGTTACCGAACGAAAAGTATTACTAATGTACAGAAAATACCACCACAGCTCAAGAGCCGGCCGGTGTGGCCGAGCGGTTCTAGGCGCTTCAGTCTGGAACCGCGCGACCGCCCCGGTCGCAGGTTCGAATCCTGCTTCGGGCATGGATGTGTGTGGTGTCATAAGGTTAGTTAGGTTTAAGTAGTTCTAAGTTCTAGGGGACTGATGACCTCAGATGTTAAGTCCCATAGTACTCAGAGCCATTTGAACCATTTGAACAGCTCAAGAAATATTTGATTTATAACTACGTTCTCTCATCAGATGCACCTATCTCGGAATATTGTAGGGATATCTCAAGATCAAGTCTAATAAGCGAAACTAATAAGAAGGCAAGTGATGTGCCACCTGTAGCGGTTCGTTGTTGTGGTTTTCAGTCTGAATACCGGTTTGATGTTGCTCTTGAGGTTAGTCTTTCCTCTGCGAGTCTCCTTATGCATTTATGACTACAGCAACCTACATCCATTTCACCCGGCCTATTTTATTCTAGCCATGGTCTCCATCTGCAATTTGTACCCCCCCCCCCAAACTCTTTCCTCCAGAACCCTATTAACAATTCCTTTATGCCTCAGGATCAACTGATTTCTTCCTATAGTCAAGTTGTGCTACAAATTTCTTTTTTCTCCAACTCAGTTCAGTACCTCTCCATTTGGTATTCGTTTTAATCTTTAGCATTCATCTACAGCACCACATTTCAAATGCTACTATTCTTCTATTCTCTTCTTGTCCCTGTTATATCCTAGCCAGTAATGCCAACCGAGCCCGCTGCCAAAAAGGTTGGCAGCATCAAAGTCCGGACGCCGTCCGCATAAGCAGCGCCAGCGATACAGGAAATCGCCGCAAGTCTGCGCGCGCCACCGCTGGCTTCTGGCTTCTTAAGCGCTGGAGTCGCGAGCGCTAGGACAGTTCTGTATTCGCCGCTCAGTTGTATACTCGCCACCGAATTGTGTACTTGCTAGTCAGTTGTGTGTTCATCGCAGCAGAGTTGTTGTTTGTCGTCAGCCGACGCTGACCTAGCCGCTCCGACTCGAACTAGACAGATTTCTGTAGACCATGTTCACCACTGTGTTCTGTATCGTCGTTAATAAAGATAAGTACCGACTTTCATTTAATCCGAGTGTTTGGGTTTTCATCTTTCTGTTCACTGTTCCAGCGGACCGGTCGGCCCGCTATTAAAAGTGTGGCGGTGACTTCGTAGGCCGTTTCTACAGCGAAGTGTTGTCGCTACGAAGGCCGTCACAAAACTCGTGTGCAGGGCTGGTTCAACTTGTTTCTTGAGATAGAATTTTGGGGGCTGGTTTAATTTGAGTTCACTATGTCTGCCGAATTACAACAGTTGATCTTGTTACAGAGTCAGCAAATACAAAGTCTGGTGGACGCAATCGCCAAACAAGCGGCTAATCCACCACCACACAAGGAACAAGCACAGGGAGCACCGCCTTTTCGTGCTTTTGAGGCATCACGAGAAGAATGGCAAGAATATTTCGCGCAGTTGCAGGCGCACATGTCAGTCTACAAAATCACAGGTAATGAGCGGCAGCTTTATTTAATTTCCACTGCAGGCGTGGAAGTCTATAGACTACTTTGTAAGTTGTTCCCGGAATCCAAGCCAGAAGCTTTAGACTATGACGTTGTTGTTACCAAGCTTGCTGAGTATTTCGAGTCGCGAGTTCATGTGGCAGCGGCCAGATTCAAGTTCTTCAGATTAAAGAAACTGCCACATCAATCTAATAAACAGTGGTTAACAGATTTACGGGGCCTCACCCGTCAGTGCCGATTTAATTGTGTGTGTGGAGCTTCCTACAGTGATGTCATGTTACGAGACGCTATTACTCAAAACATTGCAGACTCTCGTATTCGTGCTGCTATCTTAAAGTTGCCTGACCCGTCATTAGAGACTGTGATGAACATTATTGAAGCCCAAGATACTTTTGACTATGCTGAGTGTGAGTTAGATCAGCCATGTATTTCTCAAATTGCCTGTGCTAAGCCAGTTATGTCACGCTCGCGTCCCCACCGGCAGAGTCAGACTGTAAACACTAGCCGGCCGCGTCATGTTAAACACATTCGTCAGCCGCGTGTGCAAAATGATAGTTAAGTCTTGCCCTAAGTGTGTTCTTGCTCATCCTCGTGAACGTTGCCCGTTAAGAAACGCGGTTTGTCACTTTTGTCAAAGGAAAGGACACATCCAGACTGTTTGTTTGCGTAAACGCAAGAACAATTCTAGTGCTGCCCAGCCCATGGATATTCATGTTCTTCAAAGCCAGCCCGCCCAGAAGGTCGCGTTTAAAGACTCTTCCACGGTTCGTGTGGGTAATAAACTTGTTCGCAATAAGCCACCCACCCAGCCCTCTGCTATGCGACCCAAGCGTAATTCAAACGCTGTAAAAAGTAATGTACAGACTGCAAGTGAAGCGGGAGTTGTTGTTCCACCCGCCCAACCCACGAGTTGTCGTAAGTAGCGAACACGCGCTAAACGCGCTGATTTTGTGTCTTCCGCCTCCGCTGCACCGATCCAGAGACAGTGTAATAAACTGCGGGACTGCTACGGTCGCAGGTTCGAATCCTGCCTCGGGCATGGGTGTGTGTGATGTCCTTAGGTTAGTTAGGTTTAAGCAGTTCTAAGTTCTAGGGGACTTATGACCTAAGATGTTGAGTCCCATAGTGCTCAGAGCCATTTGAGCCATTTGTAATAAACTATTTGTGAAGCTACGCATCCAGGATAAGACCTTTATTTTTCAATTAGACACTGGTGCGTCTGTGACTCTCATAAATAGTGCTACGTATGCGGCTATCGGCCACCCTAAACTTTCAGCGGCAAAACATTCTTTGGCTACTTATAGTGGAGACCAAATTCCTGTGTTAGGTGTATGTAGCGTGCCAGCCACATTCCGGGGCAATACAAAAACAGTTTCATTCACAGTGCTCCGCGCTACAGACAGTGTAAACATTTTCGGATTAGACTGTTTTGACTTGTTTGGCCTGTCTATCCAAGACAATGTGTTGCAAATTAATTCTGTTGTTGTTCCTCAAGACAGCATAACCGATTTGTGTAAACAATACAGTGACATATTTAAAGACGAACTGGGTTGTGCTGCGAACTTTGCCGCTCATATTACGTTAAAAGATAATGCTCAGCCTCGATTTTTTCGTGCTCGTCCAGTGCCTCACGCCCTCCGGGCACCTGTAGCAGATGAAATTCGTCGTTGGCAAAACAACGGTGTTATTCAACCCGTTTCAGCGAGCCAGTGGGCTTCTCCCTTAGTTATTATAAAGAAACCGTCTGGCAAGTTACGGTTGTGTGCTGATTTTAAGTCAACCGTTAATCCTCAGACTGTCATTGATTCTTTTCCTTTGCCTAGACCGGACGAGCTGATGGACACGTTAGGGGAAGCTCGTTTCTTTTCCAAAATTGATCTCCGTGAAGCATATTTGCAATTGCCCCTCGACGAGCAATCACAACAGTATTTTGTCATAAACACGTCGTTGGGGTTGTTCCGTTTTCTGCGTTTTCCTTTTGGTTGTGCGTCAGCTCCAGCTGTTTTTCAGCGTTTTTTGTCCCAACTTTTGGCTAATGTGCCATCGTGTTGCAACTATTTAGACGATATTGTTGTGTCCGGTCGGACGCCTGCTGAACATTTCCGTAATTTGGAGTGTTTGTTTACAGTGTTGTCTCAGGCAGGCCTACGTTGCAACATCTATAAATGTTCATTTTTCCTTACGGAGATGGAGTATCTGGGACACGTTATTAATGCTCAAGGCATTCAACCCTCCCAGTCACATTTAGCAGCTATTCGTGATTTGCCCGCCCCTCGCAATCTGCATGAATTGCAAGCAGTTCTTGGCAAATTGACATATTATATTAGGTTTATACCTAATGCATCACAGATTGCTGCACCGTTGCATCGTCTCCGCCGTAAGAATGTTCCGTTTGTGTGGTCAGCTGATTGCCAATCAGCCTTTCAGCAGCTCAAAGAGGCTTTATTGAATGATCGTTGTCTGGTCCATTACGACCCTAACAAGCCTCTGGTGTTAGCTTGTGATGCTTCTTCTTTCGGCCTCGGTGCTGTGTTGTCTCACCGAGTCGGTAACACCGAACGTCCTATTGCGTTCGCATCTAAATTGCTAAACAAAGCTCAGTGTAATTATAGCCAATTGGACAAGGAAGCGTTGCCTATTGTGTTCGGTGTCACCAAATTCCATCACTACCTCTATGGTAGACCATTCTATTTAGTAACAGATCACAAGCCCCTGACGTCACTGTTTCATCCGTCTAAACCAGTTCCTCAGCGGACAGCTCAGAGACTACAACGTTGGGCTCTTTTGTTATCACAATACCAGTATGAGATACTGTATCGCCCTACAGCTCAGCATGCAAACGCTGACGCGCTTTCTAGATTGCCGATTGCTGCGGATGATGTCTTCGATTCCTCTGACGACTCTTGCCATCAGATTGACGCCGATGAGCATCAATCCCTCCGGGAATTTCCGATTGATTATCGTCAGGTGGCACGTGAGACAGCTACGGATCCTCATCTGAGTTTACTATTACGTTTTGTTCAACGTGGTTGGCCGTCCAAGGCAAAGGACATATCGGATCCTGTGGTTCGTCGCTATTATCCGCAACGTCATCTGTTGTCTGTTTCGCACGGAGTTTTGCTGTTACGCACCGAGAATGACCAGCTTCGTGTAGTGGTTCCCCAAGTGCTCCAATCCAAGGTCCTCGACTTGTTGCATCAAGGTCATTGGGGAGTGGTCCGCACCAAGCAGCTTGCCCGCCGTCATTGTACATGGATCGGTATTGATAAGCAGATTACGCAGATGTCTACAGATTGTTCGACGTGTGCCGAACACCAAGCTGCTCCGCCTCAACGCTATTTTGAGTGGGCACGCCCTGCCGGTCCCTGGCAGCCAGTACATATTGATTTCGCTGGTCCATATTGGAATTCTCGTTGGCTCATCGTGATAGATGCATTTAGTAATTTTCCGTTTGTTGTGCCCATGCAGTCTACAACGTCTGCACAAACTATACAGGCGTTGACTTCAATTTTTTGTATTGAGGGTCTTCCAGAAGTTTTAGTGTCTGACAATGGTCCACAATTTACCTCTGCTGAATTTGAAAGTTTTTGTTCTGCCAATGGCATTCGCCATGTTCTTACTCCGCCGTTCCACCCTCAATCGAATGGTGCAGCGGAACGTTTTGTACGCACATTCAAGGATCATATGGACCGCCTTCGTGCTACGCACTCTCGTCAGCAGGCCCTCATCACGTTCCTGTCGTCGTACCGGACCACGCCACGCGACGGCCCTTCGCCTGCGGAGCTTCTCCACGGCCGTCGTCATCGCATCCTACTACGGTTGTTGCACCCTGCGGATCGACCCGCCGCTTCTGAGCATCGCACGCGTTTTCAGCGCAACGACGCCGTTTTTTTCAGAGTTTATTACGGTCGCCGTCGTTGGGAACGTGGTACCGTGATAAGTGTCCAGGGTCGCGGTTTTTATACTGTTCAAGGTGCTACTGGGGTGCACAGGAGGCATCAGAACCAGTTGCGCCGCGCTGGCCGCCCGGATTCTGCCGCTCGTTCTTTGTCCACAGATTTGGTCCGCGGCGGGTTCCAGCCGCGCCTTCCGACTTCGTCGCCGCTACCACGCCGACAGCCCGTCCCGTTGATGCCTCCCGCGCAGCTTCAACCGGGAGCGCCCCAGGTGGTCGCTCCGGCGCCTGCGGTCCCTCTTCAGTCGCCACCGCCTTCGGAGCTGATGGACGTCGACCCCTCAGCCGGGCCGCCTTCCCAAGCGGTGGCTGTGCAGCCTGTCCTGCAGCCGCTTTCCTTGGGCACCCCCAAGGAGTCTGACACCGCAGCGCCTTGTCCGGCGCCCACTCAGCAGCCGTCGACGCAGCGTCAGGAGACGCTGCCTCTCTTCGTGGGTCCCGACGCCCCGTCGCGTCCAGTACCAGAAGCTGCGCCCGTGGTCACAGGCGTGCACCCTGACCTCGGTTTTCAGTCCGTGTTTCCCAAGGCCCCGCGCAGCCAATGCTGGGGAGTGGACCGGGGACTGCCACCGACAACAGTCTCCGCCCCGGTCTCTTCTGCTACGTCTGCGGCCAGACCCCTCCCCCGCCGTCGACGCTCGCCACATCATTATTCAACGACGGTGCGGCGATTTGGGGGGGAGGAGTGTTATATCCTAGCCAGTAATGCCAACCGAGCCCGCTGCCAAAAAGGTTGGCAGCATCAAAGTCCGGACGCCGTCCGCATAAGCAGCGCCAGCGATAAAGGAAATCGCCGCAAGTCTGCGCTCGCCACCGCTGGCTTCTGGCTTCTTAAGCGCTGGAGTCGCGAGCGCTAGGACAGTTCTGTATTCGCCACTCAGTTGTATACTCGCCACCGAATTGTGTACTTGCTAGTCAGTTGTGTGTTCATCGCAGCAGAGTTGTTGTTTGTCGTCAGCCGACGCTGACCTAGCCGCTCCGACTCGAACTAGACAGATTTCTGTAGACCATGTTCACCACTGTGTTCTGTATCGTCGTTAATAAAGATAAGTACCGACTTTCATTTAATCCGAGTGTTTGGGTTTTCATCTTTCTGTTCACTGTTCCAGCGGACCGGTCGGCCCGCTATTAAAAGTGTGGCGGTGACTTCGTAGGCCGTTTCTACAGCGAAGTGTTGTCGCTACGAAGGCCGTCACAAAAGTCCCAACAGCTTATCGTCCACGTTTCACTTGCATATAATACTACAATTCACAAAAATCCCTTCAAAAATTATTTCCTGACACGTCTATTTATATTCGAAAATTTCTCTTCTTCAGGAAAGCATTTCTTGCTATTGCCATTCTATACTTTATATCTTCTCTACTTTGGCTGTCGCTTTGGTGCTGACAACGATTTCATGTACGAAATTTAGTTCTGTATTTATTTTTGCGGCTGTCCTCTTCTAATTTTTCGTCAGAATGCACTTCAGTCACCGTCCGTGACGATCACTCAACATTCATTTTCGTCCGCGTTGAAACATAGCAGATGATGTTTTTCCGCTTTTTCTGAATACAGTATGAACATTCGATACGGTACCTCATGAGACACCAAACACTTTGGCTAACTCGGTTACGAGCACCAACAATTTTCCCACGTTCGAGTTCACTTGGGTCCGATATAATGTACTCACAACTGTTCAGAACACTGTTCCGACCATGACTGACACGAGCGATGTGTTGAGGGCATTGCACAGATGCTATTCACGGTCAAATACTACAGCACCATCTACAGACGTGCCTAGTATCTGAATTTACGTTCAAACATGCATTGTCCACGATGTTTCCCTACTTTTGTCCAATCACGTATGTCGAGATGCTGCAGTTGTTTCCCGTGTCATTATCTGAAACTGACAGGAATTTCATGTTTCAACAACATGGCACCCCTTCATGTTTCCGTAATTCTCTACGATATTACTTGAATGAGACCTTGCCATCTCGTTTTCCTCGGAAATGATGCCTTGCGATTTTTTCTTGTAGGGTTACGTGAAGGACCGCGTTTACCTTTCAACTCTACCACAGAAACTGAAGACTTACGACACTGCATCGCAGCACGTATTCTGTGTAGAATTGGACTACCTGTAAGATGTGTCCCGTTCTTTGATAGGTGGACAGTGGCAAACAGTGTAAAAATAGCTTTGAGAGTTCATATTTTACATACTGTACAATTTGTGACGTTGTTCTTGACAACTTCCCTGCACCCATTATTTGAAATGCTTAACGATTTTTTTTTTATTTTACCTGTGTAAGGGACTCTTATCAGATCGGAGTAATAAGGGATGTCTAGTGTGTAGAAAGGAGGGTGTGAATAATAACACGCTTTCGAAAGCCGCAAAGAGAAAGAAAGCGTAAAGTGAGGAAAATCGTGCAGGTAGTCTGGGGGATCCATGCGATACTCAGACACTAAACTTATTCATCAGTCACCTTCGTAGCTGTGACGTACACATCGCGCAGATAAAAACAAGCTAGTAACACCTGAAGCAAACAGTCAATCATTTCATGTTCCATTCGTGTATGGAAAACTAATCTTAATATGCTAGAAAACAAAAAGTAACCTTTGCATTGTACTTTATAGTTATCCGCAGAATACAGGTGTAGATGTAGAAGATAGTGGTCTCAGAAACGCTAGATTACATAAATTGCTGTCGAATTGAACTTGAAAGGCTGGAAATAAAGACAAAAATCTTCAATTATTTAAATTTTTAGATATAAATATTTTTAACAATTATTTTAAAACCTTTAAACGTCTAGATCGCAATTAAGTAACAATAATGTTAGCTAGTTTCGCTTGAAAAATCAATCCCTTTCAGATATGAAAAGAACGAGCAAACAGGAAATAGCTATAAATGAAAATTATTTTTAACATTGATAGTGTTACAGAAGAAGAAAAATTGTCACAATATTAAAGTACAAAAAAACTGAACATCCTAATGTGGTGAAAAATAAGTGTAACAGTATGTGAAATGAATTAAATTATCAGACTAGCAGGAACCATTCCCATCAAAAATAAATAAAATGAGCTTTTATGCACGACAGTGGAGTCTCGTGAACGAGATACGTTCACTGAAAATAGACCATACCAACAGTGGTGCAATAATACGGTTGTAAACCTACAATAGTAAGCAGAAAAAGTGACATGACTCACAATAAACAGACGAATTATCTACGTTAAGCGAAACAGACAAGGATTTGTAAAAGCAGGAATACTACATTGGATGAACACGCAGACATGATAAAATATAAAAATTATCTACGTTATGAGAAGTAGACAGGTAGTTGTAAAAGCAGGCATACTAAGATGGATGAACTTGCTGACAAAATTCTGTGCACTGCATCGTTATGTGAAGTAACTTGTCAATTAACATAAGCGAAGGTATCAGATGTGCAAGAAGCTCGAGGTTGATGATGACCTATTTTGATGGAATGCATCAGACTAGTAGCTGTGTATGGTAGCGTAAGACTAACAGGATAGTTACCTAATAACCCAGCTGATGATGCGCGAGTATATACAGTTACGAAAATTCAGTGACAGTAAGAAATTAAAACAGTGACTTGTAAAACAATGGAATGAAAATAGAATAGCATATCAAAAACAATGCAAATTGCAAGATGAAAATAAGCGCATAATGGTGAAAACCATCGTGGAAGTTGGTTGATGTATAGGGTAGACTATTTAGACAAAGCCGAAAGTCAGTTGAATGGATAAAATTATTTGCAGACACAAACTAAAACCAGAATACAAGAACTTACTAGAACAGGGGGTTAATATAAAGGTGGGTAGCGTAGAATTCTCTCTCCATCTTTTCCTCCTACCTCTCTGTCCATTTCCTTCTACTCCCTTTCTGTCTCCTTCCTATGTCCATCTTCTCATCCCCTCTCTGCCCGTATCCCCTGCCCCTCTTTCTGTCCATGTCTTGCTTTCCGCTTTCTATACCCACATATACGCATATTAAAATTATATAGGCTGTCTCCTTCAGAATACTCACTAGAGTAAGTTATGCTGTAAAAATTTAAAGTAATTCGGTCAGGACTTTATCCAATATAAAATATCTGTATAAAAACACATGACATAAGTTGGAAGCATTTAGTGAAGAAGTTTCAGAGATATAAAAGTTTGAACAAACGAACATTAAAATTTTTATATTATTGCGTATGCATTTATATATTATATGAGGCCATCTAGTAGGTATATAAAGCACGCGCACATTCAAATGCACAGTTGTGTCAAAATTTCAAAGCAACCTGTGAAGAAATTTCGGAGATTGACGATGTTGTGAAACGAACATTTAGATTTAGATTTATAAAGAACAATTGTCTGGCATGGTGCTATGTTAGCTGCACCAAATAATCGCTAAATGAAATAATGTATGCTGTTGGCGTCTTAAGGATGTCTAGGAGAAATTGTATGAGTGTTTCAAGGCATACGCAGATTACTTTCCGGGTAAATAACATTCATTAAAACTTTTGGGTGGCATTCTCTTTTTTCTATGGGAAAGAAAGCACAACAGAATGACATTATAAATGATACCCACTATGTATCAATAGCTTATGTCGCATCAGGCATCTTTCTCGATTGCTTTTAACCTAACACAAGCGAACAACAACTAAGTCTACGAATCTCTTTCCATTACTGTACGTAGCCAGATGCTAAGCGGATTACATTCAGCAATTTATCACAGAGTTTTCTCCATCCCAGGCAGTAAATCGTATTTTAAGCGAAGAACACTGTGAAAGTTCCGCAGTAATTCTCCTTCAGACTGGCTCAGGAAGCTTTCCGCATTCAAAGTTTGGCTTCGTAAATGGATATCAGCTTCAAGAAACATTAAAGGCGGACGACCTAATGTCGTTCCACAGGATGGCGGACAGTTTCGGTATATTTGTAAAGATACAAGCAAGAGTAACTCGTGGACTCTTCGTACGGTAGCATCATGTTGTGGTGGAAGCTACAGAATTTCATGTGGGCAGGGGGAGGGGAAACGGTGACGACGACGACACTACTCTAGTAGTGTGAAATTCTTCTGTTTCTAAAGGCACCGTGCCTCGTAATTAACAGATAGCCGTGACGGATAACCACAGCTCAGCGGCGGGTCTTGTTTTCCATCGCTCAACTTACACTTCTGCAAATAGCGAACTGCGGTTTTCCAGGCAAAAGCGTTATTTCAAGCGCAAATTTCACCACACTCGGATAATTTCACACAAGAAAATTAGTCCTTTCGCAGGCAGCGAGGAAATAATTACGAAACCCGAGGCATTGTTTCCGTCTCATTGCACACATTTTTCAACACTTGATAAATGAAATTTTTCTGCGGTAAAATTCTGTCCAGTGAAGCGAAATGCAACAGTTAAAAACGAAACGCGGTAGTAATCGCGTTATTTACGCTCTGCGAGTTGCAAAGGGAGGCCCGAACTGTATTGAAATATAAGGATTCGGGTTTACTGATACGTCGCTTGCGAGTTAGTTGGACCATAACCAAATTTAAACGACACAAGAGAAGAGAAGAGATTGAATCAACTGTTACCTCGTTGAAGGAACCCACCTCTCATCCGTCTTACGTTGTGTGTGGAACTTGTATAAATTTCGATAACAGAACAGAATTTTGAGAAACGTGACTTTCGATGGTATAGGTAGTCATCATGGTCACCCTGTATTTTAGTCATTCTTGTATATACAATAAAATTATCCATCGTCCCCTGCAGCACCTTGTGCTGTTTCAGTCGTCACGGTTTTTCTGTTTTAGACTTGCCTAGTTGTGCTCTGGCTGCAATAAAGTACACGGTACTTTGTGGTATGGGACAAGAGAATTTTGCGAATTACTCTCTATATAGTGGTTTTAGCCCTGACTTGCTGATTTATCGTTTATTTCGTCCACACATACAGGGCAATGTTTCGGAAAGGGTTCTTGTACAGCTGGCATAAGGGTCATGTGATAACCTTTTATCGAGATCTGAAGATGGTAACCATGCTTACCGAAACCGGTAACCGACAATAAAGGCTATTTACAAGCGATCTTGTCTAATATATCTCAAGTACTTATTACATGTCGCCCCTTACAACTCAAGATGAATAAAGTAACATCTTCATCGGTTTGCGACTTTATATTTACGATGGAACATCAATGTATGTAACTGTATCACATGCGAATATTAATGTGTGTTTTTCATTTTTTTTCTGCTTCTCACTTCAGGAGTGTATTTCATGCCTTGACATCTGCATCTGGTATCTAAATTAATTTCCTGTAATATCAATTTTAATTTTAATAATGAACAGCCTCAGTTGCACCGTTTACCTAGAATTTACCTAGGTTTCAGTCGGGATAACCAAACCTTCTTCAGAATAAAAGTATCCACCGTTTGTCCACAGTGGACATCGTCAAGCTAAAACTACAAATGCATAAATTATCGCCAAACTATAAAACTTATCTGCCACTGGCTCGGTCCCATTTAACGACCGCGATGCGGCAGTACTTATACAGTTGCTGTACTGGAACTAAGTTCCAGTACAGCACTCGTACCTGCCGCATCGCGGTCACGAAGTGGGCCCGCGGCAGTGGCAGATGAGTTTTACAGTTTGGCGATAATTTATGCATTTGTAGTTTTAGCTTGACGATGTCCACTATGGACAAACGGTGGATACTTTTATTCTGAAGTAGGTTGGGTTATCCCGACTGAAACCTAGGTAAATTCTATGTAAACGGTACAGCTGAGGCTGTTCTTTATTAAAATTAAAATTAATATTTATAGAGTTGCTGACAAGGCTGCGAAGTGTTGAAGATATTTAATTTCCTGTAACTTCAATATCGCTAACGCAAATGCGAAAAAGATCGTGAAATTTGCCGCGTTAATTATGTTACGTCAGAATCCGCAATTATTTTGCTATGCAATTCATCAAATCCGTTATACCCTCGTTAGGGTATAACATATATGTTACAGCATCGTCTGTAATGCTGCGTATGGTGTGATGCAATGACAGGGAAGCAGATCTGCTGATGAATGGAGTCGCATTGTGTTCAGTGACGAAACGTGTCCTGCTCTGTCCCGAACGACCATCCACGGCGAGTAAGTGGTGGCTTGGTTAAAGGTCCCATTTTTACAATGTTTTGGAGATGCACAGCTGCGTCAGTCTTCGGGAATGATTTCGAATCGCGGCTGATTTCAGTGACTGAGACAACAGTGACGATACAATGCACGGCACGGACTTGCGAGTCCTCTTCTGTTAACTTTCATGTGACAGTGTCGTGGTACCATTTTTCAACAGGACCGTGCTCTTCCAGACAGGGCACCACTCTCTATGCAGCATGTGTCGGGTGCTGAGGTACTCCAGTGACCAACAATTTCACCAGATCTGTCTCCAATAGAACATGGATGTGACCAGCTAGGACGTCAACTCCACCCCAGCGCCAATATCCAGTGTATCAAGGATGAATTGCAACAGTCGTAGGCTAGCTTACTTCAGGACAGGAGCCAACGACTTAACGAAAAAATCTGTATAATCACCCGTGTCAGACGGGTGCAATGTTCTAGTGGTAATCGGGCTCATATTGCCAAGTACATTGTAAATTAGACTCGAGTTTGTGACCACTGAAATAACAAATAACATCACATACCCCCTCAACCCTTGAATGTTTTGCTACGTTTATAATGTAACAGTGTTGCAGTTTGTTAAAGATATCTTATAAGATTCACACACACATATTTCCTGAAGTAGCGTACAATACAATACGGTAAAGTAGAATTCAGTCTGGAGCCACGCGACCGCTACGGTCGCAGGTTCGAATCCTGCCTCGGGCATGGATGTGTGTGACTGTCTTAGTTTAGTTAGGTTTAAGTAGTTCTAAGTTCTAGGGGGTTAATGACCTCAGTTGTTAAGTCCTATAGTGTTCAGAGCCATTTGAACCAATTTGTGTGTGTGTGTGTGTGTGTGTGTGTGTGTGTGTGTGTGTGTGTGTGTGTGTCTCAATCTCATATGCTCTGTCTGTCTCCTACGGTACGTTTAACAAGCTACAACACTGTTACATTACAGCCTTTCCAAAATATAACATACACTCCTGGAAATGGAAAAAAGAACACATTGACACCGGTGTGTCAGACCCACCATACTTGCTCCGGACACTGCGAGAGGGCTGTACAAGCAATGATCACATGCACGGCACAGCGGACACACCAGGAACCGCGGTGTTGGCCGTCGAATGGCGCTAGCTGCGCAGCATTTGTGCACCGCCGCCGTCAGTGTCAGCCAGTTTGCCGTGGCATACGGAGCTCCATCGCAGTCTTTAACACTGGTAGCATGCCGCGACAGCGTGGACGTGAACCGTATGTGCAGTTGACGGACTTTGAGCGAGGGCGTATAGTGGGCATGCAGGAGGCCGGGTGGACGTACCGCCGAATTGCTCAACACGTGGGGCGTGAGGTCTCCACAGTACATCGATGTTGTCGCCAGTGGTCGGCGGAAGGTGCACGTGCCCGTCGACCTGGGACCGGACCGCAGCAACGCACGTATGCACGCCAAGACCGTAGGATCCTACGCAGTGGCGTAGGGGACCGCACCGCCACTTCCCAGCAAATTAGGGACACTGTTGTTCCTGGGGTATGGGCGAGGACCATTCGCAACCGTCTCCATGAAGCTGGGCTACGGTCCCGCACACCGTTAGGCCGTCTTCCGCTCACGCCCCAACATCGTGCAGCCCGCCTCCAGTGGTGTCGCGACAGGCTTGAATGGAGGGACGAATGGAGACGTGTCGTCTTCAGCGATGAGAGTCGCTTCTGCCTTGGTGCCAATGATGGTCGTATGCGTGTTTGGCGCCGTGCAGGTGAGCGCCACAATCAGGACTGCATACGACCGAGGCACACAGGGCCAACACCCGGCATCATGGTGTGGGGAGCGATCTCCTACACTGGCCGTACACCACTGGTGATCGTCGAGGGGACACTGAATAGTGCACGGTACATCCAAACCGTCATTGAACCCATCGTTCTACCATTCCTAGACCGGCAAGGGAACTTGCTGTTCCAACGGGACAATGCACGTCCGCATGTATCCCGTGCCACCCAACGTGCTCTAGAAGGTGTAAGTCAACTACCCTGGCCAGCAAGATCTCCGGATCTGTCCCCCATTGAGCATGTTTGGGACTGGATGAAGCGTCGTCTCACGCGGTCTGCACGTCCAGCACGAACGCTGGTCCAACTGAGGCGCCAGGTGGAAATGGCATGGCAAGCCGTTCCACAGGACTACATCCAGCATCTCTACGATCGTCTCCATGGGAGAATAGCAGCCTGCATTGCTGCGAAAGGTGGATATACACTGTAGTAGTGCCGACATTGTGCATGCTCTGTTGCCTGTGTCTATGTGCCTGTGGTTCTGTCAGTGTGATCATGTGATGTATCTGACCCCAGGAATGTGTCAATAAAGTTTCCCCTTCCTGGGACAATGAATTCACGGTGTTCTTATTTCAATTTCCAGGAGTGTATAACATAATGAGATACTGGACTTCAGTATATATTAAAGATTATGGAATTTATATCCACAAATATTCTATAAGAATACACTAACAGAATTTAGAAACAACAATAAAAATCTGAATAATCTATACCGTTAGTAATAAGTGGGTGCCTCAGTGATATCTTTACATAAACTGTAGCCTTTAGTTTCAGTGTTTACTGATGCAAAATTGATGTTTCTTTTCTCAGAAGTTCTGTGTAACACAATTTTCAATTCAGTAGTCGGTATAATATGAATTTGAGATGACGAAATTGCAAGGGTTATTGTGAGATTTGGTTTCAAAAGGGGGACACCAACAGAGATGTTAAAATTTTCTGATCACAAGTTATATGGCCGCTAGAGGATAACACTAGAACGAATCATTCTCTTAATACTTGCGCCATTCGCGCGAGAAATCAGTTTAGAAATCGCTGTGTTTGATCCCAGTGCAGTTGTATCACTAATGGTAGAAAATACCGCTTCAGTTGGAATTTTTTTTACTATCATGAGCTATGAGTGCAGGTGGCAAACCGCGCCTAATACACGTCCACCGCGGCGCCCGGGGGCCACAGCACAGTTGTGACACCTGAGAATGTGCTTATAAGAGCCCGAAACCGGTCGTGGGATAATAAAAGAAAATTTATAATTACAGCAGAATTTTCAACATTTTGTATAATTCCCAGCTGCAGATGTTCGTCCGACAGGATTGTTTGCACTTGTATCAGTACGACTCGTCTTCTTCAAGGGTGTGTTTCATGTGATTCTATTATTGATATCTCGCCTCTGCTTTGCAATTGTAATTTTGAGCCAGCAAGTTTAGACCCCAGCCTACCTGAATAGCAACATCTATAAAAAAAGGATTCTCCTTGGTAACAAATTCGTTTTACCAGTTTGAAACTGCGTGTAACACGTTATAAAGCGCTTAGGTTTCACAGTTAGCGCGTAAAAATGCCTAGGAAGCAGTGTATCCCACCAACTATGGGTGTCTGCCTAGAGATTTCGCCTGATTTCATGCAACCCCGCGTAACGTTAACTGTCATGCATTCGCTTCTAATGACAGTTCTTGGCCGCACACTGCGGAGGCACTCATGATGCTCCTGCAGCATTTTGATGGGATGTGTTCGATCGCCCACCACACAGCCGGACTTGGCTCTATCTGATTTTCATCTCTGCTCGGATGAACCACTAGCTATTAAGAAAACATTCTGATCCAGACAACCAGCTGCAGTCCAGCGTAGGAAATTGTCGGGAATCAGCAGGTTGCCTTATATCACGAGGGTTTTGAAAAGTTGGTAAAACGCTACGACAGATGTCTGGGCCGGAGCGGCCGCTATGTAAAGAAGTAGCTGGAAGTTGTAACTAACTGTTGCAATAAAACTGTTTTGATTTTCAGTGTGGTTTCTATTTCCCTTACGATCGTTTCTTACTCTCCGCATTACATCTGATGTGCTTATGCTATTTTCTCTTTGGATACATTGTTCTTGAAGCATTACCGAACATGTAAGCTATAGCAATTCCGTAGTTCGTAAGCGGCACGCCGGTTCTTTAGAGACTTATTGGTTATGGGCTGTTGACAGATTATTAATAATATTTCAAATTTATTAAACTGAATTACTAAATCTGCTTCGTACATACTACACGCAAATGCATTTGAGGTTACGTGGGTGCGTGAAATCAATATTCTCATTCCCGTATATGACTTATCGTAACTTTTCACGTTCTCATGATCAATTTTTCTATGAAAATATTTTATTTTTGTGGAACGGCTACTATTTTAAATTTTGCAATTTTTTACTTAGAATACTTTTGTATGGAGTGATTCACAGATGAAGCCAGAATGAATTTTTTTTTTTTAACATTGGGAGGTTTTTCAGGTATAGCCTGTGCAATGTTTGTTTTGTGTCATCATATCCGACGGAATTTGTGTGACTTTCTTAATATTCCTTCCGTCATTTGAATAAACTCCAGGAAACATTTTACTGTTAAATTTTTCTTAGTTTCTTGGTAAATAACTAACGGTATAGATTATTCAGATTTTTTATTGTTGTTTCTAAATACTGTTAGTGTGTTCTTATAGAATTTTTGTGGATATAAATTCCATAATCTTTAATGTATCGCTTGTGCGCTAAGCTATATGAAGGTCAGAGACTGTGTTTATGTCGTGTAGTCTATATGAAATTTTTGGAAAGACGAACCTACGGACTATGGTGGTTCTTTTTTTTTTAAAGCTTTTCTTGTTATACAATCTTTAATTTGCATGTTTGTTAAAAACGAGTTCATTAATAATGGTGCTCTTACGATATTTTTTTTGTAACTCAGAATTGTAGCCACGTTAATAGACATAGGTGAATACCACGGATCAAGCCTTAGGCCTGTCCTGACTGGCTCACTTCTGTCTCCATGGCAGTATGGGGAGACACCTACGATAGTGGGACATCTGATAAGCTTGTCGCCAATCCCTCCAGCCATTATTTCCAGCAGACAGATCTTGCATCTATTGTTCTGCTGGTAATAGTACATGTATGTACTGAAGTAAATTAGCTCTCTTGAGCTGGAAGAAAAAGTCAGTGTATATCTGGTACATCACCAATAGAATTTTATAACAGAATTGTTGGCTATTGACGAGAGGGACAATTGCTGCTCCTACTAGCTCGATCTCTAGAGAACACGAGCTGTAAGGCGACCAAACGTTATTGTTTCATTATGGCAGAAATGGTCTTAAAAATTAGCAAGACATGGTTTCTGAATGTTTGAAAATCTCGAGTTAAGAAGCATTAATGAATAATTTTGCGATATTTCAATTTTAGTCGACGTTCAGCGTTGGAACAGCTCTACATTATTCCTAAGCCCATGTCTCCTTGTTTGAGTAAAAGGCAAACATAAAGAAGCGCTGTGTTTTAGTAATATATTGTAGGTGGGAGTCTTATGGCTTATACTGGAAGAAATGGTTCGACATATGTAATGCTGCTGATATACCCGAGAACGCAAAGAGTTTGTCAATACAGAAGCCATCTGCTACCCAGCTCTGAGAGTCGATGATCAAAAGCAACCTAACGCACACAGCTTTCATTTTGACATGGTCTGAAAGCATTAAGCCACGGGTGCTCTTCACAGGGAATGGAAGGTAATCTTGAAATGTAGGTGCATGTAGTTCTCAAAACTGTCATAACAGAAATGACATACTTTTTTCTAGCGGATTTTGGCTTCCCTGCCGCAGATACGTTACAGATGAGGAAGCTTGGGCTAATCAGTTGCAAAGGCTTTTAATTTCCTACCACACGTGGGGCGTAACGTATCCTCTCATTCACTCTATTAGCTTTGAACCACGTGACGTGTACCAAGTTAAGACAGAACACTTTTCAATTGCAGTAGTTTAAAAGAAAAACGTCCTTTGCGTTCTGTTCATTAATTTTGTTTATTTAACTCGTGCGCGCAAATGTGTTTCGATTTATTTGCAAGGAATTTTCAGTGATTTCTTAAAATATTACACGATTTTTTCGTTTATATATACAGGTTAATCGTTTTGCACATAAAGGTTATAGATTTAAAACAATTCTATAATAATAATAAAGTGGATAGGTACATAGTGATCAGCGCCTAGTTCTTTATTTGCGAGCCAAACAGCAAACTGACTGAAAGCTTACAGTCTTCCTTCTGGTCACTATTTTCGAAATATGGCACTGTAACTGCCATTAAGTGTCTTTAGAGTGTCATTCGTTTCTGTAAGTGTTGCCAACTTTCTCAGGTTTTTCTTTCAGTAATTTTTTGTTTGATTGTATGTGTAGCGGTGTTATACAAGTTCGGTGTGTGTGAGTGCACATTTTTATTATTTATTTTATTATTTATTAATTTCCCCTTTGTATTACTATTATTTTTATTATATGTTTTTTCTTTTACATTTTTCAGTGATGTACTTACGAGAAAAACTGTGTTTCTCATCGTCTATTTGGGATATCTGTCTATTATATGATAAATCCGTAGTAACAGTGAGTGTTCAGTCATATTCAATTGGTCATTAAGGAGTAGTTTTCTTCAGCCTTTGATTCGTATGTTTCATAATTTTCTTGGAAGTTTGGGAGATGTCTTTCATTATTTATTTTCGTCATTTTCATGTCTTTTCCTCTTGTAGTAGAATTGTGGCTATTTTCTCTTAAATGGTTTGCAGAATTTGAGTAGCTTGTTCCACATTTTCATAGTATGATATGTTCTTTCCACCCGGTGTACAGAGGACATATGAAGTAAGGAAAAGTGTTGTAGCTGTGCAGAAAGAAAGTTTCTTCGGGTACATCATTACTCACAGATTTAAAAGCGAAACCCTTGTTCTGAAAAATATATTTTTACTATTGCAAATACTTTTCTACACACAAAGAAAATATCTTTCTACGTTTACAAATACACATCCATATCATTAATCACTAGTCCGTATTACGATGCTAAAACGAAGTGATACGGTATATCACACGCACATATCATCCGCCTGAGCAGTGTTTAGCAGGAGGAAATCTTTAACCCCTAGAATCGGAAAATGGCGTGTTGTACAGGGGACAGCCTAGACTAATAGAGTACAGATCGTTGTTCTCGTCGTGGCATGAGCTCAAACATGCGAATCGTGTTTAAGGCGAGATCGCAGTCCACTGCTTCTCGTATGGACACGAAAATAATGTTTTTGTGTACATCAGCGTTAGCTTATTTGCAGCGGAGCGGTTTGTTTACAGAATGAATTTCTCATCTATAAATTCTATGACAGTGGTCGGCAACACGTCTATCGCGATCTTCTGGCAGATCGCGATTGCTTACTTGGTAGATCGCATGAGTACTGACAGTGCAAAAGAAAAATTCTTGAATAAAATCGTCAATTGTTTTCCGCAGCAGTAAAAATGCGTGCTCGTTCGACACAAGTTGTTTTGGTTGTTAATAACAGGGTAGAAATGATACCAGCATCTACCTTGAACTTCAAAATTTTTTGCTGCATTAGTTAAATCAGCAGCCACCTGCGCGCCACTTGTTGCTGCACTGTTTCACTCATCTTTGTGAAATGTGTTCGGTACGCGTCAGGAGAAGGCGTTGAGTTTCGTGCCGTATACTACCAACTTCTGCGATGTAATAGAGCGTGGAAAGGACATGGCAGAATTTTTTTGTGCCGTCAGTGTGCGTAGTTACATACCTTGTGACACTTTTCGAGAACGTACGAGTAGTGCAGCGACTTCACGCATTATGAGTTGTGTATCAAAAAAACGTAAAATTTATCATTTTCATTCAGAATGGGAACACGAATTTTTCGTAACAGAAAGAAATGGCACATGAATTTGTTTATTGTGTGAAGCTAAGATTGCACTTGTAAAAAAGACAAAAGTCGAGAGACATTTCAAAACTGTGCACCCAAGTGTTAACACCGAGTTTCCTGTGAACTCCGAACTGAGAAAAGAGAAAATCAAGAAACTTAAAAATCAATCAGGTGTTCAACAAAGCATGTTCACGAACCCAGTAGACAAAAGTGTTGCTGCCATTCTTGCTCCTTATCGTGGTTCGAATGTATTGGCAAAAAGGAAGAAACTCTTCACAGATGATGAATTCGTAAAAGAAGCATTTCGAGAAGCTGCTGACGAGTTGTTTCATAATTTTAAAAACAAGTGTGAAATAGCTGCTGCCATCGCATCCCTTCAACTTTAATCACGAACGATCACAAGGTGATCAGAGATACCTCAAGGGGGATTCGGATAAATGTCATTCACACAATGTCCAAGATGGCAACAGAAGATAACTGCGAGAGCTACCACACAGTTTTACAGCTAATGCTGACGAGAGTAATACATAGAGTAACGGGGAAAGATTAAGGAATTGTTAGATTAGATCAGTTTGGCTTTATGGAAGGAAAAGACATGAGAGAGGCATTTATGATATAGTATAACTGATAAAAAAAAAAGTTTCAAATGGCTCTAAGCACTATGGGACTTAATATATGAAGTCATCAGTCCCCTAGACTTAGAACTACTTAAACCTAACTAACCTAAGACATCACACACGTCCATGCCCGAGGCAGGATTCAAACCTGCGACCGTTGAAGCCGCGCGCGGTTCTGGACTGAAATGCCTCGAACCGCTCGGCCACTAACAGATGCAAGATCTAAGAAAAATCAAGATCATTTATTAGGATTTGGCTGTCTAGAAAAGGTGTTAGACTAAGTAAAATGCTACAAAGTGTTTAAAATTATCAAAAAACTTAGTGTAAGTGTGTACTCCTAGACAGTTTCTAAGGAACAACGGACACTTGCTAAGGAACAACTGTCAAATAAATGATACGGACACCGACCAATGAAAGTAGAAAGAAGTGTAGAGGGCAAGATGTGTTCACTGCAGCGAAACTTGTGTACGAACGTTCTGTATCCACGGCCAGTTGCTGTTACAGTATTTCAACACTCTCCTGCCTCGTGCCTTTGCGGACTGAGTTGCGACCTTAGCTACAGGCAACACTTTCACCTCAGCTGCCAACCTTTTGTATGAGAACCGGCGAGTAATAAATAACGTTCCCCTGAACAATTATAGGCTCTGTGCTCCCACATCCTTACAAACGCGCCATTCTGGGAGCAGAAGTGGCTGTCCTGCAACACTGGTGTCAGCACAGCGGTCAACGCAAACAAGATATCATTTCATTTATAATAAAATGCTTCGTAGGCCATAGGCATATAAAGAAAGAAAATAAATTATCGTATCTAACAATCGACCATTGATGCACATGCGATTGTCTGGTGATGCGCGAGAAAGCTGATTCAGCTGAAGTTTCACTGCACGTGCGGATAGCTATATTCAGAACGTTCGTTTATGTTCCGCTACTGTAGAGGCGTCGCCGTTAAGTGATAGTTTTGAGGCCGTTTAGCCACTCTGGATAGCAACACCGCAACGTTAGGAACACGCGGAAGACGGGGTCGGTAGCTCGCCGCAGCGCGGTTTCCGCCCCTTTACGGCAGCTATTCTGCCAGCCACCGCGCAGCCGGGTGAGAGTGGGGGAGTTGTTATAATGGGCTTCCGGGGAGAAGAACGGGGGGAGACGCGAGGCAGGCCGGAAAATCCAATAATATGTGTTTACGAGGAATTTGCTATACTGCGATGTAATATGTAAGAAGCGCGCTGAGATGGGGTTAGCTGCGGCGCCAAGGGCTGCCGCTGCGCTGCAGACAGGGCTGCCAACAGGCGGCTCGTAAAGTTGCTGAGCGGCACGCAAGAGATCTCCGGAGGATATCGCGCTACTTTTTTATTTTACACTTTCACGTGAGCAAGAGCCACTAACAAGGGCTTGCCTGCGCACCAGCAGTAATGTTGCAAATATCAGTTGAGCGTTATAAAAGAAGTAGTCATTAGTCGAAGCATTTTCAGTTCGCTTACTGAAGTCAGCCTGTCGAGTTGTGTTAAGTCCCATCTTAGCAATCGCTGTAAAGTTTCATGAAAGGGCGCTGATAACCTCAGAACTGAGCGCCTGTTAAGTTACAAATACATTCAGTCCTATGGCTTCGACTGCCCACCGACCAGCGCAGCGCTGTGGAAAGGCTGAGACACGTGGGCCGATGGAAAGAGTGCGCAGCGTCACACTTCCAAGAAGACAGAGTTCAGCACTGCCCGTCAACGCTGATTTAACCAGCCCCCATCGCTGACCATCAGACTAATAGAAGAAGTCAATTAGCCTGCATTCTACGAGTAGTAACAGAGAGTAAAGTACTTCTGTGTATCCAGAATGAGAATTTCACCCTGCAGCGGAGTGTGCGCTGATATTAAACTTCCTGGCAGATTAAAACTACGTGCCGGACCGAGACTCGAACTCGGGACCTTTGCCTTTCGCGGGCAAGTGCTCTACCATCTGAGCTACCCAAGCACGACTCACGCCCCGTCCTCACAGCTTTACTCCTGCCGGTAGCTACTTGGATGCAGTAGGGACAGGAAGCACAGGAATCAAGAGAAGTTAAGTTTATTTTCTTTTTAGAAATAAAGTTTTCTCTTAATCTTGAAGAGTATGTACAGATCATTTTGGATTACTGGTACTGGACATCCCAACTTCTATTCTTCCTTGTATATGTAGGTGCTGACTCTCACAGGAACCGACACAACAATACTCTGTTAAAAGAAGGTGGCGATTCAGAGAATAAAATTGATATAAAAACTGCCTGTCCTCCGATTCCCAATCAACATTTACATTTAGCCTTACCCCCGACTTTACTGCTGTCTTCACAACAGCCAGCATCGGACCCTACCTCATTTATGATATGGACTGAGTCAATCTACATTCACATCGCAAATTAATTTGTACATACAGTTATATTCTGAACTCTTTTGCTGGCCGGAGTGGCCGAGCGGTTCTAGACGCTTCAGTCTGGAACCGCGCGACTGCTATGGTCACAGGTTCGAATCCTGCCTCGGGCATGGATGTGCGTGATGACATTAGGTTAGTTAGGTGTAAGTAGTTCTAAGTTCTAGGGGACTGATGACCTCAGAAGTTAAGTCCCATAGTGCTCAGAGCCATTTGAACCATTTTTTTGAACTTTATTTTTTTCAAAAAGAAATAAAGAAGATGTACAGATGAGATCTAGTAATTCCAACCAACCACCTTTTACATTACACATTACAGTAGTAGATATTCTTCTATGGAATAGAAGGAGTTTCCAAGGATTAACTTTTGCGTCTGCCAGACATTTATATCACTGGGTAAGTGATCAGAAAGTTTTTTTGCAGCATTGTGCACCCCTTTTTGTGCTGAATACAACTATGATGTGGAGTAATTAATGTCATATTTCCTTCAGGTATTGTCTTTATGTTCGTTATTGTTCCTTTTGAACTGTAGTGTATAATTTACAACAAACTTAATGAGGGAATAAATATAGTGCGAAGCACTAGTCGGAATACCCAACTCCTTAAACAGAAGTCTATAAGATGGTCGTGGGTCAGCACCACATATTCTTAGAGCACATTTTTGTGCAATGAAGGCGTTCTTACTTAAAGATGAGTTACCCACAACATTGCACTATACGACACTACTGAATGAAAATATACATAATATATCAATACACTGATTTGTCGCTCCATGGGATTTGCTATGAATCTAAGCTCCAATGTGGCTGAACTAAGTTGTTTACGTAGTTCCTAAATGTGTTTCTTTCCATTTAAATTCTCATCAGTATCGACTACTGAGAATTTCAAAGTTTCCACCATATTTATTATTTCCTCACCATGTGCTACACTCATCATTGGTGTAGTACCTTCAGATGTGCAGAGCGAAACATGTTGTGTCTTTTTAAAATTGAGGGTGAGACCATTCGCAGAAAACCAATCAATGATACATTTAGGAACTTTGTTTACCACTTACTCTGTTTATGGTTCAAATGGCTCTGAGCACTATGGGACTTAACTTCTGAGGTCATCAGTGCCCTAGAACTTAGAACTACTTAAACCTAACTAACCTAAGGACATCACACACATCCATGCCCGAGGCACGATTCGAACCTGCGACCGTAGCGGTTGCGCGCTTCCAGACTCAAGCGCATAGAACCGTTTGGCCACCCAGGCTGGCTACACTGTGAATGTACCTGTACTTGGACTGATTACAAAATTGGTGTCATTGCAAAAAAGAACTAGTTCTGCTTGATGTATACTAGATGCAAGATCGTTTACACATATGAGGAACAGTACTGGACTGAAGATGGGAACACCAAAAGTCATTTCTCCCCAGACATAATTATGTCCTTGGACTATACTGCTTGAATTACTAAGTATAGCTTTGTGCATTCTTTTGGTTAGATATGACATTATCCACTGGTTGGCAATGCCATCAGTCCTGTGAAACATCAATTTATCTAGGCTACTGTGAATCACACAGTCAAATGCGTTAGAGAGGCCGCAAAAATACCAACCTGCGCTATTTTATTATGTAATGCCTCTAAAACCTGGCGAATGAACATGGAATTCTCAGTAAAGCAACCGTTCTGAAATCCAAAATGTGATTTGCTAAGGGTAGTATTGTTGCTAAGTCGAAATACTGTTCTAGAATACATTATTTCCTCAAAAATTTTGGGGAATGGTGCAGCACTGAAACAGGTTGGTAGTTATTGACATCTCTCTTATCACTTTTCTTAAGGAGGAGTTTAACAGCGGCACATTTAAGTCTCTCCAGAAAAATGACTTGAGTTAGTGAAGTCAGTGATGCGTTAAATATTTCAGATGAGACTGGGCCTATTGCATGGGAACGAATTTTTAGTACTCTATAGGAAAAACCGTCAAAACCATGAGAGCTTTTATTTTTGAAAGAATGTGTAATTTCGAAGAATTTGGTGATACATTTGTATGACTGAATTTTATGAATGTTACATTTTCAACATACTTCAGTGATTTTGCTATTGAGTGGTTTGTCCCTATGCTTTCAGTCGTATTTAACAAACGATTACTAAACGCATTTCATACTTTGCATCGTCAATTACAGCCTTTCCATTCTGTTTAGTGATGTTGTGTTGTTTTGTGGCTGGCTGCCCTGTCTCTCGTTTCACTACATTCTATATAGCCTTAAGTCTATTGTTGGGAGTACTTACTTCTGACATTATGTGTATGTTCTTTATGGTATGTTAAGAACTTGCATATATTGTTACAAAGAAATTTTGAGATAGCATGTAAATGTAAGTACTGAAACCGATTTTACTGGCCGATCAGTTTTTTATCTATATCGTCCTTTAAAGGACACCTTTGACTGCGAATGCGAAACAACCTCTGAAGAAGCTACGAGCCACTAACACGTTGCACTGGTGTATCTGAGACTTCAAAACTTTCCCCCATCAATTTTTGTGCTTGGGCAAAGTTAATGTTCTATCTAGCCCGTTCGTCATGAGCGAGTTTCTAGAAAAACTTCAAGGCATTAGATAGTACATACAGGGTGTTTCAGAAATGACCGGTATATTTGAAACGGCAATAAAAACTAAACGAGCACCGATAGAAATACACCGTTTGTTGCAATATGCTTGGGACAACAGTACATTTTCAGGCGAACAAACTTTCGAAATTACAGTAGTTACAATTTTCAACAACAGATGGCGCTGCAAGTGATGTGAAAGATATAGAAGACAACGCAGTCTGTGGGTGCGCCATTCTGTACGTCGTCTTTCTGCTGTAAGCGTGTGCTGTTCACAACGTACAAGTGTGCTGTAGACAACATGGTTTATTCCTTAGAACAGAGGATTTTTCTGGTGTTGGAATTCCACCGCCTAGAACACAGTGTTGTTGCAACAAGACGAAGTTTTCAACGGAGGTTTAATGTAACCAAAGGACCGAAAAGCGATACAATAAAGGATCTGCTTGAAAAATTTCAACGGACTGGGAACGTGACGGATGAACGTCCTGGAAAGGTAGGGCGACCGCGTACGGCAACCACAGAGGGCAACGCGCAGCTAGTGCAGCAGGTGATCCAACAGCGGCCTCGGGTTTCCGTTCGCCGTGTTGCAGCTGCGGTCCAAATGACGCCAACGTCCACGTATCGTCTCATGCACCAGAGTTTACACCTCTATCCATACAAAATTCAAACGCGGCAACCCCTCAGCGCCGCTACCATTGCTGCACGAGAGACATTCGCTAACGATATAGTGCACAGGATTGATGACGGCGATATGCATGTGGGCAGCATTTGGTTTACTGACGAAGCTTATTTTTACCTGGACGGCTTCGTCAATAAACAGAACTGGCGCATATGGGGAACCGAAAAGCCCCATGTTGCAGTCCCATCGTCCCTGCATCCTCAAAAAGTACTGGTCTGGGCCGCCATTCTTCCAAAGGAATCATTGGCCCATTTTTCAGATCCGAAACGATTACTGCATCACGCTATCTGGACATTCTTCGTGAATTTGTGGCGGTACAAACTGCCTTAGACGACACTGCGAACACCTCGTGGTTTATGCAAGATGGTGCCCGGCCACATCGCACGGCCGACGTCTTTAATTTCCTGAATGAATATTTCGATGTTCGTGTGATTGCTTTGGGCTATCCGAAACATACAGGAGGCGGCGTGGATTGGCCTCCCTATTCGCCAGACATGAACCCCTGTGACTTCTTTCTGTGGGGACACTTGAAAGACCAGGTGTACCGCCAGAATCCAGAGACAATTGAACAGCTAAAGCAGTACATCTCATCTGCATGTGAAGCCATTCCGCCAGATACGTTGTCACAGGTTTCGGGTAATTAAATTCAGAGACTACGCCATATTATTGCTACGCATGGTGGATATGGGGAAAATATCGTACTATAGAGTGTCCCAGACCGCAGCGCCATCTGTTGTTGAAAATTGTAACTACTGTAATTACGAAAATTTGTCTGCCTGAAAATGTACTGTTGTCCCAAGCATATTGCAACAAACGGTGTATTTCTATCGCTGCTCGTTTAGTTTTTATTGCCGTTTCAAATATACCGGTCATTTTTGAAACACCCGGTATTATGTATTTGGGACCTGACATACACCAGCTGTGCACAGAAAGCTCGACTTCAGTACTACTCACAACGATCTGTAGAACAGAACGTGTTCACGGAACACACCGAAACGAAATACACTCCTGGAAATGGAAAAAAGAACACATTGACACCGGTGTGCCAGACCCACCATACTTGCTCCGGACACTGCGAGAGGGCTGTACAAGCAATGATCACACGCACGGCACAGCGGACACACCAGGAACCGCGGTGTTGCCCGTCGAATGGCGCTAGCTGCGCAGCATTTGTGCACCGCCGCCGTCAGTGTCAGCCAGTTTGCCGTGGCATACGGAGCTCCATCGCAGTCTTTAACACTGGTAGCGTGCCGCGACAGCGTGGACGTGAACCGTATGTGCAGTTGACGGACTTTGAGCGAGGGCGTATAGTGGGCATGCGGGAGGCCGGGTGGACGTACCGCCGAATTGCTCAACACGTGGGGCGTGAGGTCTCCACAGTACATCGATGTTGTCGCCAGTGGTCGGCGGGAGGTGCACGTGCCCGTCGACCTGGGACCGAACCGCAGCGACGCACGGATGCACGCCAAGACCGTAGGATCCTACGCAGTGCCGTAGGGGACCGCACCGCCACTTCCCAGCAAATTAGGGACACTGTTGCTCCTGGGGTATCGGCGAGGACCATTCGCAACCGTCTCCATGAAGCTGGGCTACGGTCCCGCACACCGTTAGGCCGTCTTCCGCTCACGCCCCAACATCGTGCAGCCCGCCTCCAGTGGTGTCGCGACAGGCGTGGATGGAGGGACGAATGGGGACGTGTCGTCTTCAGCGATGAGAGTCGCTTCTGCCTTGGTGCCAATGATGTCGTATGCGTGTTTGGCGCCGTGCAGGTGAGCGCCACAATCAGGACTGCATACGACCGAGGCACACAGGGCCAACACCCGGCATCATGGTGTGGGGAGCGATCTCCTACACTGGCCGTACACCACTGGTGATCGTCGAGGGGACACTGAATAGTGCACGGTACATCCAAACCATCATCGAACCCATCGTTCTACCATTCCTAGACCGGCAAGGGAACTTGCTGTTCCAACAGGACAATGCACGTCCGCATGTATCCCGTGCCACCCAACGTGCTCTAGAAGGTGTAAGTCAACTACCCTGGCCAGCAAGATCTCCGGATCTGTCCCCCATTGAGCATGTTTGGGACTGGATGAAGCGTCGTCTCACGCGGTCTGCACGTCCAGCACGAACGCTGGTCCAACTGAGGCGCCAGGTGGAAATGGCATGGCAAGCCGTTCCACAGGACTACATCCAGCATCTCTACGATCGTCTCCATGGGAGAATAGCAGCTTGCATTGCTGCAAAAGGTGGATATACACTGTACTAGTGCCGACATTGTGCATGCTCTGTTGCCTGTGTCTATGTGCCTGTGGTTCTGTCAGTGTGATCATGTGATGTATCTGACCCCAGGAATGTGTCAATAAAGTTTCCCCTTCCTGGGACAATGAATTCACGGTGTTCTTATTTCAATTTCCAGGAGTGTATAAGGAAGTAGCGAACAGTGACGACTGGCCAGCTGGTACTTGCATGGCAACATTGCTGGTTCAGTAGTGAGACAGGTTGAGACGTAAATAGGTGAAACTGTGGACAGGAGTCGCATGGTTTCGTGATGGCGACTATTGTATGTGTAGTTGCGATCGCTTACAGATTCTTCTTATTCTTATTTTTTCTGACCTTATTCCGTGACTTCATGGAGTCAGCATAGTATCCTGGATTCGGGAATGTTAGTGGCAATTTATTGACGATAATGCTTTTCGCCCTTGTGAGGCATCTTCAGATTAATCTAGGTGTGTAAAATGACACTTAAAACGGGGGTGTGGTGGTGAGGGAACATCGTGCTATGCCGGACGGAGTGGCCATGCGGTTCTAGGCGCTACAGTCTGGAACCGAGCGGCCGCTACAGTCGCAGGTTCCAATCCTACCTCGGGCATGGATGTTTATGTTGTCCTTAGGTTAGTTAGGTTTAATTAGTTGTAAGTTCTAGGCAACTGATGACCTCAGAAGTTAAGTCGTCTAGTGCTCAGAGCCGTTTGAACCATTGAACCATGGTGCTATAGTCAGTATGCAAATAAAAGCATAACCGACTTCAAGCAGATAATAGAATGCTGAAGTAGATCTACGTTGTCTGCTGGAAAGAGGAAACATGGCAAACCAAGAAAAATATTTAAAAGGGCTTGTACAATGCGGAGACAGTCACATTTCAACGTACACAGCAAGGAGCGTTTCGTATATCGGATGAAACGTAAATACAGTGCAAGAGACGTCAGACCTCAAAAATGGCAAATAAATTTTTTATAAGATAAAAATTTCCCAAAGTAATACAGTTTTTTCAGCGAAATGCTGCAGAAACATTCAAATTTCGTACATAGAACTCTGTATATAAAGAGTTCTGAAAACAGGTGTATACTTCTCTAAACTTGGATGCCAACTTCACCCGACTCATTATTCTACAATAATCCCCGAATCGGTTATTACTTTTATGTTCATGTCACAGTTTTCCCATTTATTGTTGTGTATAGCGCTACTGAGACACCTTAGACAGTTTGTTAATGTTCGTCTCAAATTTCATTTGTCCCAGCAAAGGCTTCCTCAAAGGCGAAAGCAGTTCTGGCGTATTTCAAGATTGTGTGTTACGTCCATTGATGACCGAAATGCACTGCAGGGGAAAAACTGCAACACTCGCAAAGTCTCTGTTCAGAGGTACAAAGGTGATAACATGAGCGTGTTTCATCTGTTACGTTTATCGGCGGTCGGATGGCGCCCAGCATGCCTGCCCGTACGCCCACAATTTTTGACTCTGCAAACAGGAACTGTGCTCAGAGTAGACGTGAAGAGAGTTTGCAACAGTCGTTGTAGGGTACAACCATACCCCACCGACGAATATGTACTCCCGTTGAACAGCTTCAGCCATTTGAGCGGGAATACACGGTGGTCTGCGGGAAGATGGATGGATTTATCGACGGTCTGCTGCACATATTGTTCGTAATACATCGGTTGTTTAGACTGATTTCAGTAGTGGTCTGTGGGTCATTCCCACACTTGTAGAACAGGTTTTTGACTTCCACGTAGTACAGGCGCATGTCAAGAGCGTGGCATTGTGCCAGCAGTAGTGGACGACCTATTATCATCCGGAGACAAAATCCGGGCACTTGCCGCACCTGCTGCCACATCGCAGATCGCTGGCAATCCTCTGCTTGCAACAGGATTAACATTTGTGTGCCTCTAGCCCAGCTGACACCAACGCCACGAAACCGCCACGCACGGCTTCTCTATTGTTGTGAAAGTGTTGACTGGAGATTCTTATTTTATTCATTTGCTGCCACTTACAGATGACACGTCATATTTACACTATATGAAATTGTACATATGCAGAATGTAAAACGTAATTTGTTTTTTTCTTATTTTTCATATGATTTAATAATACGCAGTTTAAAATACTTACATACTTTAAAGTAGTCAAGGAACAGAAATACTTAAAATTAACCATTTATGTATAGAACATACGAAGAGGTTATGACATATTACAACTTTATGACGTACTATAAATTGGAAAAAAATATTCTAAAATGAGAAGATTCCGTCATTTAAGAAATAAATTATGTAGATTCGTATTGGAGATCACTCCACCTCTTTATCTCGGATGTGAGGGCTCCCCAAATCATTGAGTCTGTCACATTCGAGATAGCTCACAAAATATCTGCAGTATTAATTTGATATACACTCCTGGAAATGAAAAAAAGAACACATTGACACCGGTGTGTCAGACCCACCATACTTGCTCCGGACACTGCGAGAGGGCTGTACAAGCAATGATCACACGCACGGCACAGCGGACACACCAGGAACCGCGGTGTTGGCTCTCGAATGGCGCTAGCTGCGCAGCATTTGTGCACCGCCGCCGTCAGTGTCAGCCAGTTTGCCGTGGCATACGGAGCTCCATCGCAGTCTTTAACACTGGTAGCATGCCGCGACAGCGTGGACGTGAACCGTATGTGCCGTTGACGGACTTTGAGCGAGGGCGTATAGTGGGCATGCGGGAGGCCGGGTGGACGTACCGCCGAATTGCTCAACACGTGGGGCGTGAGGTCTCCACAGTACATCGATGTTGTCGCCAGTGGTCGGCGGAAGGTGCACGTGCCCGTCGACCTGGGACCGGACCGCAGCGACGCACGGATGCACGCCAAGACCGTAGGATCCTACGCAGTGCCGTAGGGGATCGCACCGCCACTTCCCAGCAAATTAGGGACACTGTTGCTCCTGGGGTATCGGCGAGGACCATTCGCAACCGTCTCCATGAAGCTGGGCTACGGTCCCGCACACCGTTAGGCCGTCTTCCGCTCACGCCCCAACATCGTGCAGCCCGCCTCCAGTGGTGTCGCGACAGGCGTGGATGGAGGGACGAATGGAGACGTGTCGTCTTCAGCGATGAGAGTCGCTTCTGCCTTGGTGCCAATGATGGTCGTATGCGTGTTTGGCGCCGTGCAGGTGAGCGCCACAATCAGGACTGCATACGACCGAGGCACACAGGGCCAACACCCGGCATCATGGTGTGGGGAGCGATCTCCTACACTGGCCGTACACCACTGGTGATCGTCGAGGGGACACTGAATAGTGCACGGTACATCCAAACCGTCATTGAACCCATCGTTCTACCATTCCTAGACCGGCAAGGGAACTTGCTGTTCCAACGGGACAATGCACGTCCGCATGTATCCCGTGCCACCCAACGTGCTCTAGAAGGTGTAAGTCAACTACCCTGGCCAGCAAGATCTCCGGATCTGTCCCCCATTGAGCATGTTTGGGACTGGATGAAGCGTCGTCTCACGCGGTCTGCACGTACAGCACGAACGCTGGTCCAACTGAGGCGCCAGGTGGAAATGGCATGGCAAGCCGTTCCACAGGACTACATCCAGCATCTCTACGATCGTCTCCATGGGAGAATAGCAGCCTGCATTGCTGCGAAAGGTGGATATACACTGTACTAGTGCCGACATTGTGCATGCTCTGTTGCCTGTGTCTATGTGCCTGTGGTTCTGTCAGTGTGATCATGTGATGTATCTGACCCCAGGAATGTGTCAATAAAGTTTCCCCTTCCTGGGACAATGAATTCACGGTGTTCTTATTTCAATTTCCAGGAGTGTATAAGGAAGTAGCGAACAGTGACGACTGGCCAGCTGGTACTTGCATGGCAACATTGCTGGTTCAGTAGTGAGACAGGTTGAGACGTAAATAGGTGAAACTGTGGACAGGAGTCGCATGGTTTCGTGATGGCGACTATTGTATGTGTAGTTGCGATCGCTTACAGATTCTTCTTATTCTTATTTTTTCTGACCTTATTCCGTGACTTCATGGAGTCAGCATAGTATCCTGGATTCGGGAATGTTAGTGGCAATTTATTGACGATAATGCTTTTCGCCCTTGTGAGGCATCTTCAGATTAATCTAGGTGTGTAAAATGACACTTAAAACGGGGGTGTGGTGGTGAGGGAACATCGTGCTATGCCGGACGGAGTGGCCATGCGGTTCTAGGCGCTACAGTCTGGAACCGAGCGGCCGCTACAGTCGCAGGTTCCAATCCTACCTCGGGCATGGATGTTTATGTTGTCCTTAGGTTAGTTAGGTTTAATTAGTTGTAAGTTCTAGGCAACTGATGACCTCAGAAGTTAAGTCGTCTAGTGCTCAGAGCCGTTTGAACCATTGAACCATGGTGCTATAGTCAGTATGCAAATAAAAGCATAACCGACTTCAAGCAGATAATAGAATGCTGAAGTAGATCTACGTTGTCTGCTGGAAAGAGGAAACATGGCAAACCAAGAAAAATATTTAAAAGGGCTTGTACAATGCGGAGACAGTCACATTTCAACGTACACAGCAAGGAGCGTTTCGTATATCGGATGAAACGTAAATACAGTGCAAGAGACGTCAGACCTCAAAAATGGCAAATAAATTTTTTATAAGATAAAAATTTCCCAAAGTAATACAGTTTTTTCAGCGAAATGCTGCAGAAACATTCAAATTTCGTACATAGAACTCTGTATATAAAGAGTTCTGAAAACAGGTGTATACTTCTCTAAACTTGGATGCCAACTTCACCCGACTCATTATTCTACAATAATCCCCGAATCGGTTATTACTTTTATGTTCATGTCACAGTTTTCCCATTTATTGTTGTGTATAGCGCTACTGAGACACCTTAGACAGTTTGTTAATGTTCGTCTCAAATTTCATTTGTCCCAGCAAAGGCTTCCTCAAAGGCGAAAGCAGTTCTGGCGTATTTCAAGATTGTGTGTTACGTCCATTGATGACCGAAATGCACTGCAGGGGAAAAACTGCAACACTCGCAAAGTCTCTGTTCAGAGGTACAAAGGTGATAACATGAGCGTGTTTCATCTGTTACGTTTATCGGCGGTCGGATGGCGCCCAGCATGCCTGCCCGTACGCCCACAATTTTTGACTCTGCAAACAGGAACTGTGCTCAGAGTAGACGTGAAGAGAGTTTGCAACAGTCGTTGTAGGGTACAACCATACCCCACCGACGAATATGTACTCCCGTTGAACAGCTTCAGCCATTTGAGCGGGAATACACGGTGGTCTGCGGGAAGATGGATGGATTTATCGACGGTCTGCTGCACATATTGTTCGTAATACATCGGTTGTTTAGACTGATTTCAGTAGTGGTCTGTGGGTCATTCCCACACTTGTAGAACAGGTTTTTGACTTCCACGTAGTACAGGCGCATGTCAAGAGCGTGGCATTGTGCCAGCAGTAGTGGACGACCTATTATCATCCGGAGACAAAATCCGGGCACTTGCCGCACCTGCTGCCACATCGCAGATCGCTGGCAATCCTCTGCTTGCAACAGGATTAACATTTGTGTGCCTCTAGCCCAGCTGACACCAACGCCACGAAACCGCCACGCACGGCTTCTCTATTGTTGTGAAAGTGTTGACTGGAGATTCTTATTTTATTCATTTGCTGCCACTTACAGATGACACGTCATATTTACACTATATGAAATTGTACATATGCAGAATGTAAAACGTAATTTGTTTTTTTCTTATTTTTCATATGATTTAATAATACGCAGTTTAAAATACTTACATACTTTAAAGTAGTCAAGGAACAGAAATACTTAAAATTAACCATTTATGTATAGAACATACGAAGAGGTTATGACATATTACAACTTTATGACGTACTATAAATTGGAAAAAAATATTCTAAAATGAGAAGATTCCGTCATTTAAGAAATAAATTATGTAGATTCGTATTGGAGATCACTCCACCTCTTTATCTCGGATGTGAGGGCTCCCCAAATCATTGAGTCTGTCACATTCGAGATAGCTCACAAAATATCTGCAGTATTAATTTGATATACACTCCTGGAAATGAAAAAAAGAACACATTGACACCGGTGTGTCAGACCCACCATACTTGCTCCGGACACTGCGAGAGGGCTGTACAAGCAATGATCACACGCACGGCACAGCGGACACACCAGGAACCGCGGTGTTGGCTCTCGAATGGCGCTAGCTGCGCAGCATTTGTGCACCGCCGCCGTCAGTGTCAGCCAGTTTGCCGTGGCATACGGAGCTCCATCGCAGTCTTTAACACTGGTAGCATGCCGCGACAGCGTGGACGTGAACCGTATGTGCCGTTGACGGACTTTGAGCGAGGGCGTATAGTGGGCATGCGGGAGGCCGGGTGGACGTACCGCCGAATTGCTCAACACGTGGGGCGTGAGGTCTCCACAGTACATCGATGTTGTCGCCAGTGGTCGGCGGAAGGTGCACGTGCCCGTCGACCTGGGACCGGACCGCAGCGACGCACGGATGCACGCCAAGACCGTAGGATCCTACGCAGTGCCGTAGGGGATCGCACCGCCACTTCCCAGCAAATTAGGGACACTGTTGCTCCTGGGGTATCGGCGAGGACCATTCGCAACCGTCTCCATGAAGCTGGGCTACGGTCCCGCACACCGTTAGGCCGTCTTCCGCTCACGCCCCAACATCGTGCAGCCCGCCTCCAGTGGTGTCGCGACAGGCGTGGATGGAGGGACGAATGGAGACGTGTCGTCTTCAGCGATGAGAGTCGCTTCTGCCTTGGTGCCAATGATGGTCGTATGCGTGTTTGGCGCCGTGCAGGTGAGCGCCACAATCAGGACTGCATACGACCGAGGCACACAGGGCCAACACCCGGCATCATGGTGTGGGGAGCGATCTCCTACACTGGCCGTACACCACTGGTGATCGTCGAGGGGACACTGAATAGTGCACGGTACATCCAAACCGTCATTGAACCCATCGTTCTACCATTCCTAGACCGGCAAGGGAACTTGCTGTTCCAACGGGACAATGCACGTCCGCATGTATCCCGTGCCACCCAACGTGCTCTAGAAGGTGTAAGTCAACTACCCTGGCCAGCAAGATCTCCGGATCTGTCCCCCATTGAGCATGTTTGGGACTGGATGAAGCGTCGTCTCACGCGGTCTGCACGTCCAGCACGAACGCTGGTCCAACTGAGGCGCCAGGTGGAAATGGCATGGCAAGCCGTTCCACAGGACTACATCCAGCATCTCTACGATCGTCTCCATGGGAGAATAGCAGCCTGCATTGCTGCGAAAGGTGGATATACACTGTACTAGTGCCGACATTGTGCATGCTCTGTTGCCTGTGTCTATGTGCCTGTGGTTCTGTCGGTGTGATCATGTGATGTATCTGACCCCAGGAATGTGTCAATAAAGTTTCCCCTTCCTGGGACAATCAATTCACGGTGTTCTTATTTCAATTTCCAGGAGTGTATTTATGTGTAGAGACGTATATTTGTATTAGTCCTATATCATATTTATTACAGCACATATGTGATTCACACATGGCGTAAACGCTACTTTATTTACTTATCTTAGACTTCCTTCTCTTTGCGCCTTACATGCGTGGTGTTTATGCCGTCTGTGTGGTAAACTGGTGAGAAAAAAATAGTGCTTTGCTGTTTTACGTGATGAGATTAGGTGCTGAATCTTCCTGGCAAGTTAAAATTGCGTGCCGGACCGAGACTCGAAATCGGGACCTTTGCCTTTCACGAGTAAGTGTTCTACCATCTGAGCTACCCAAGCACAACTCACGCCCTACCCTGACAGGTGTTCTTCTTCCAGTACCTCGTCTCCTGCCTTCCAAACCTCACAGAAGCTTTCCTGTAAAACGTGCAGAACTAGCACTACTGGAAAAAAGAATAATGCGGAGACATGGCTTAACCACAACCTGGGGGATGTTTCCAGAATGAGATTTTCACTCTGCAGCGGAGTGTGCGCTGATATGAAACTTACTGGCAGATTAAAACTGTGTGCCGGACCAAGACGAGGTAGTGGTAGAAGTAGTGCTGTGAGAACGGCACGAGAGGCGTGCTTGGGTAGCTCACATGGTAAAGCACTTCCTCCCGAAAAGCGAAGGTCCCGAGTTCGAGTCTCGGTCCGACACACAGCTTTAATCTGCCAGGAGGTTTTATATCAGCGCTCCCTCGGGTGCAGAGCGAAAATATTCTAGATTAGGTACTGTCTATGTGCAAGTGATGGACGAATGCGTATATGAGGTAAACAAGGTGAGGTGCCTATTCTAGAGTGCATTCACTCACGACATATAGGAACCATCCCAGGTTTCGTCGTGTGTGTGTGTGTGTGTGTGTGTGTGTGTGTGTGTGTTGGGTGGGGGGGGGGGGGGGGGACAGTCAGGTACAACACGCGGTCACATCTGGTGTTTCTGTAGAGTAGAGCAACCAATGGATATGCTTGTTACCCAAGGCAGCACAGAACTATTTGTTGCATTACCTCTAGCTGAACATTTGCACATCTCGTTCCTGGTGAATAAACAATAAATATTTCATCTCTATTTGTAGCCATAAGACAATAGTGAAAGATGCCAGGTTCTGATTACATGCTAGGCAAAAATCATTTCGGTCGTCATTTCAGGTTTCAGTATCACGCTATTGATGAACATGTTTAACATCTGACATCTGATTGTGCTTAGTTGACAATTAATATAGGTACTGGTCTCTACTCGCCGTCATCACCACAACTTTACTTCATGGCATTTCACACTTGTGCGTTGCACTTTGTTACATACCTTTTGTCGTTACTTCTCAGATGCAATATAAACTTCATGGGGTTTCCAGTGCAGTGCTAAATATATCGTCATTTATTTCCTGGTTCGAACATTTGGCCTTGTAAACTGATGCCGGTGAAAACTTAGATATTTTACGCCTGTGTATGCCCACTTGAGTGTCAAACAGCACGTAGGCTCTGTTTGGTTAACAATGGATTCAAATTTGAATCACGAAGAACAACTCGTCATATCATTTAATGAGTGTGGTAAGACTTCTGCAGTTCACTTATTGAATTGACGTAATTTACAAGTATTAAGGACTGTCAAAATTCCAATAACGTGTTTTCTAATATTTGCTAAACGACGGTATTCTCTAGTAGTCTCTCATGGTACCTGTCGTGTATAGTGAAACGACTCTGCTGCAGAGGGTTTGGAGGACCTGCAATACAGCTATTCAGTGTTTCTTGCATACAGTCAGCTGTGCCTATATGTTGTGAATTAGGGGTGACCCGGTTTTTACGCTGCCAAGTTTCCTTTCAGTGACAATAATTTAGTTTCACGATTGAATTGGCATTTTGGCCACCTAGGGATAGTAAAATTTCGCCTTTGCTGGACTTTCGTGTCTGAAACTGTATTCTTTGCGTTATCTTACAACTATGTCTGCAGATAGTATCTTGTGAAGTGGTACTGATGATGTTACACCACCAGTTGTCAGATGTGCGATATTTTTGGCACAACGTGTTTCAAGACCACATCATCCCCTTATCAAATGCCATAAACCAAGGAAATAAACCAATACATCGCAAATACTAGACATGCTGACAGCCAATAAAGATTTACTCATACATCGTCCTGTAGTATAACATCTTAAAGCACCATCAAAATATAGCAGCAAATATGCATTTTTAAACATGGTACTTTTCCTAGAACATCTCAAGTAGGCGTATTACTCTCTCAACGAACAGTGTTAAAGAAAAGACAGCGTTTTTCACACACCAAAGGTAGAATGTTCCTGCATTGCAAGTGCTACAGCCCCAAACGATTTATCATAAAATCTACGTCCATTACATGTGAGGTTCTAGTAAATTTTATAAAGCAATACCACATCTATGTTGCATCATATACATCGTTGTAGGGTGACAACTGAAAATATAGCCGGCCGAAGTGGCCGTGCGGTTAAAGGCGCTGCAGTCTGGAACCGCAAGACCGCTACGGTCGCAGGTTCGAATCCTGCCTCGGGCATGGATGTTTGTGATGTCCTTAGGTTAGTTAGGTTTAACTAGTTCTAAGTTCTAGGGGACTACTGACCTCAGCAGTTGAGTCCCATAGTGCTCAGAGCCATTTGAACCATTTTTTTGAAAATATAAAACCTAACGCCGCTAATTCAAAAAAGTTGGTGGCTGCTTTATAAGGTAGGCTTTGCTAAAGTGGATCCAATTGCCCTTTGGACTCTTCTGTCATCTTGGTTAACACACCACGTATTCCTTCCTTGAAAACCAAAATTTAGAGGAAGTGGAGATTTTTTGCGCCGGAAGCTGCGACATAAACGTTACAGGAAAGTACTTACTTTGCTAGGTGTTAGCGGCTGCCTTTAGTTTACGACTGTCCTTTCAGAGTATAACATTCCTACATCGGATGTTCTAAAATTAATTTTATGTTTGACAGTGAATGGTTGGCGCTGGCTTCTTTCTTTAGGGTATATTGTATTGCAGGATGACAAAATACTTTTATAAACCGTGGTTAGGATATGCCGTATAGCGAGTTATTAAATTGTTTCCTACTTTTGTATGGTTTCATAAGGGGATAACGTAGTCCCGAAACATGTTGTGCTAAAAATATCACAAATCTGGCGTAATATTCTCAACACCGATTTGCGTTATGTTGCATTTAAGCGATAATATGCTCTCTGAAAAGCACGTTCTGATGTTGCTGACTACCCCATTATCTGTATCATTTAGATTACGTTCTACATCCCAATAACACCAAATTTCGGCGCACTGTCCTAAATGATGCGTTCGTCGTCTTTCCCGCATTGATTTCTGCTGTAATTTTTCGCAGTGTTGCTTATCTGCATTGACAACTCTACGCAAACGGTGCTGCTCTCGATGGTTAAGTACAGAGCGTCGACGTCTGCGTTGTCCGTGGTAAGAGGTAATTCCTGTCATTTTGTGTTCTCGGCACGGACTTGACGCTGTGGATTGAGGAATACTGACTTCCCTAACTATTTCCGAAATGGAATGTTGCATGCGACTAACTTCAACTACCATTCCGTCTTCACGGTCTGGTAATACCCTTCGTTCGGCCACAATCACGTCGGAAACCTTTTCATATCAATCACCTGAGCACAAATGAGAGCTCTGACAATGCACTGCTCTTTTAGACGTTGTGTAAGTGATACTAGCGGCATGTCGAATTCCCATGACTTGTGTGACCGCGTAATCTGACGTAGAATGAGCAGAAGTTGCGAGATTCAGTTTTTTTTTTAATTTCATTGATTACCTGAACATATTTTCAAATAACTCAACCAGAAACTAGTCACTAGTTAAATAAAAAGAACTTAATGATTAAACTCTGGCTGTATCAAACGAGTTAACACAAATTGCTGTCTTGCAATTAACCCAGTATGCTGGAAATCCGCATTACTAATTGCCCCATTAGCAGTTTGGATGCAGGAAAAATAGCAATGTTGCTTTATGTCCACAGCTATATCAGGATTTCTTAATCCACCGTGTAAAGTGTGGCGGAGGATAATTAGTATTATTTCCCCTCCCTCTCCTACTAAGCCTATTGCGGATGGTACACGGCAAGTCAGTGTGTCATAAGAATCTGCCTAAGACCGGATTCCTCTTTTTAGTTTAAAATCGTGCTTATAATGCAATATATATTTCGGAGGAAGTCACAAACTTTCATAGCCGTTTCGGAAGTGGGCTTTTGGAATTTTGTGAGTAATGGTGTTGGAATTCACGATGACTTCCTTGTAAAATATGCCACTGCACTTCAGTTAACGTTTCTGTCACACTATCAAACCCTTACAAAGAGAACAGCCCTTGCTTTAATATTTTCCATTTCTTCCGTTAACTTTCTAGTGGTCCTAACGAGAAGAATGGTAATCAATGGTTGATCAAACATGGGTTTGTGAGCGATTTCTTTTCTTCACGCTTTCATTTACACTTCATTATTATTCGTCCAATAAGTGTGACATTATCTTCCCAACGTTTGAATCCATGTACTCGTTGATTCTTAACTCTAAATCTCATGATTCCGGAGAGTGATTAACTACAGTGCAGATAAACGATTCGGATATTTTGTACCTATTTACGTTCCGGCGTAACGATAAGCGCCGGCACGAAGATGAAGAACGCAAGAGCAGAGAAGACTGTGAGACGACGTCAGCCAATAGTTAGTTAACTATTACCGCAGTACGACAGAACCGGCCTCTAGCCGAAGACAATATAAGCGCCGCTCCTGCCACCCTAGGCAGGACTGTAGAAGACGGACACTGGTAGACCCGGACAGGAAGAGAGCGCCAGAAAAGCTTATACTTGTGATTCATATCCATTACTTGCATGGACATTCCATACAGCGAAAGACATTGATTATTATTTGCATGTCGCCAATAGCTCGCGACACGAGATTGTAAACCTAAGTTAGAAAAATGGTTCAAATGGCTCTAAGCACTATGGCACTTAACACCTGAGGTCATCAATCCCCTAGACTTAGAACTACTTAAACCTAACTAATCTAAGGACAGCACATACATCCATGCCAGAGGGAGGATTCGAACCTGCGACCGTAGCAGCAGCGCGATTCCAGACTGAAGCGCCAAGAACCGCACCTGGTTTCCAGTCGATACCTAAGTTGTTACGTCAATCACGTAGACTCAAGGAACGTGTGTTTTTAATAGGAGATATAACTGGATACAAAATGGCTCTGAGCACTATGGGACTCAACTGCTGAGGTCATTAGTCCCCTAGAACTTAGAACTAGTTAAACCTAACTAACCTAAGGACATCACAAACATCCATGCCCGAGGCAGGATTCGAACCTGCGACCGTAGCGGTCTTGCGGTTCCAGACTGCAGCGCCTTTAACCGCACGGCCACTTCTGCCGGCAACTGGATACAAATTACATCAAATAAATAAGCGCTGAATATTTAATTTTGTGGATGCTACTGCTATGTACTCGAGGGGCCGCTGCTACGCAACATTTGCAACATTCACTTCATGCTGCAACAAACGCCCTGACCGCCACGGTCGCCAGATCTCTCGCCAATTGAACTCGTCTGATGAATAGGAAACTTACTCCTCGTTCAGAGTCACCAAGATCCATTGCCAAATTGCAACAGAAGGTGGAAATGCTTGGGACAGTCTATCGCAGGATGCCATTCAGCACGTTTATGATCGTTCTCATGCGAGAAGACACGCCTGCGTTGTCTCCAGAGCTGGTACACTGTGTGCTTTTGCGATTGTTTGGACAGCCCTTAGTGTGACGTGTGCGTTTCTCTTAGTATGAATGTTTTGTCATACACTCCTACAATGATGGACTACCTCTCACAGCAGCTGACAATATAATGATCGTGTCCTCGAGGACGTTGCGTTCTTTATTCCGACACTGTCTATTAGTGTGTCCCTCATTTTCCTAAATTTGACACTCGACTGTTAAATCTTTTCTGTTTAGTTAGATTTACTGTGGAAAAAAGCATTTCAATCAATAGGATGTCATTAACCCGTACCGACCAATTTTTATGTTGGGAATTTTAGGTTTTATACTTTTTAATCAGTGTTAATGTCATTGATGACTGCATAAAATCAAAAGCAAAAGCCGCGCGGATTAGCCGAGCAGTGTACGCCGCCTTGTCACGGACCGCACGGCTGCCCCCGTCGGAGGTTCGAGTCCTCCCTCGGGCATGGATGTGTGTGTCGTCCTTAGCGTAAGTTAGTTTTACTTAGGTTAAGTGGTGTGTAAGCTTAGGGACCGATAACCTCAGCAGTTTGGTCCCATAACACATTACCACAAAAACAAATGCAAATTAAATACCTCATTGCTTTGTAGGTTGTGCTTACTATTCTTGAAAATACTTCCTTCTCAGTGTTCCTTTATTGCCGTCCCAGTAGAGTCTTTAACATAACGAAATGCACTATCATCTTGTCAACAGTCCGTAAAAATTTTGCTGTCATTTCATACGCCTTTCAGAAAAGTCTCTAACAAATTTCTGCTCCTTAATTCTCATTCTAACGCCTACATGTGACGTTTTGCACGTCCATGTCGAAGCGCATTCTTGAATAAACCTAGTGTGCAGAATATTCAGTTAAGAGAATAGATTTCTGCTCTAGTCTTAGATGAAATAGGATAATGCATTCTCTGAAATGAAAATGACATGAACTAGGAGAATGAAATTAACGAATTAAAACGAACAAATAAATATTAATCAGAATAATGCTTAACTCGCCATACATTCGTCCGATCAGCTCTCCACAAAAAGGAATATATCTGTTTTCCATTTGCAGATTCTCTCTGTCCAAATTTGCTACCATTTTGATTTTGGTTTGGAAGTTTACTTCACCATCAAAGAGACAACTGTGCTGATAAATACCACAAATGATGACTAAATTTCCTTTGAGCTGATTTTTAAATCTTGTAATCTATCCTTTCACATGATTTCATATCTTTTGAAAAGCATAGATCCATATGAGAAGCTTCTACGGAGCCACTGCACTAAAGCCACTATTTGACATAAACGCTTGCAATGCATTTTTAATTTTCTATGGGTACTTGAAGTAGTGATTTAAGCATAAACGTTTTTAAGCAATAAATTGCTCTTGCCGTCTATCTTACATGATTCATTGCTCCGGAAGAAAATATTTTCACTCCCTGAAGTATTCCACAGATATCTGTGAGTTTACGGTGATAACCTCTCAATATTGGTTTACCTAATTCACTTTCATGAAAGCGTAACATCTACTTAATTTCTGACCCATTAGAAAACACATAAACAATCAATTTCCAGCGTGATAATCACTGACACTTTTTCAAACGCTTAAAAACTGGTATGCTTGTTTTGCCACGTGCTTTATATTCAGACAAACTTTTTAAAATGAGTTAACAACTTTGATGACTTCATGGGAAATGCAACAACTGTCTACCTAATTTGTATTCAAGTGTAGGATACATGATCCATTAAGACGCCTTGTGTTTGTGGTAATTGTGTCACTGCATAATGTTTACATTTTTTCTTCGAAACGTTACCACTTGCGAAACAGAGATTACTTTCCTTTCACCAGAAATATTCTTTAATTTTGGAAAGTCAATGAGATGCTCACTATTTCCAGATGTAACAGTGACATGTAGTCTTTCTCCGTTCTGGTTCCTGTCATATAATGCTGGCTGCAGTTTACGACACCAATGAACTGTAAGAACTGCAGTGATACCATTCCTGAAAGTTGATTTTATAATTTCAGACATTCTCTTCTCTTTTTCTCTCTGACACTATGAAGAGAATATTTATTATTACTGGGCTCTTCAGCATTATGTCTAAGTGCCTCTGCTGTTGCCTGAAGAATATGTACAAAATCTCTTACACTCACCTGGCATCTACGCAAGGCAGCCGCTAAGTTTTCAGAAACAAAATCTTTTGTACCTCGCCTTGCAGCATTCTCCAACGAGCTACTCTCAGAAGTGCGGTGTAAAAGTTCACCGCCATAAACGTCTCTATCATTTGGACTGGTTTGTCTGATTCTTTAGAAGATGAAGTAAGAAGGGCAGCAGAAGATGTGGAAGTAGATGTTGTGCACTTTTGTTTCCCTTGTCTTTCCTCTTCTTCCAGTTTTTCTGTCTCGTCCTTTCTTCTTTATCCGCAAGCATTCTCCGCACTCCTTCAGTGTAGCCTTTAGTCCCTGGCTCTCTCTGATGAAGTAGAAACATCCTGCCCTCGTTCATCTTGGTTGATTGTAGAGCTTTGGCGTGTGTGATACCAAACAAATTGTCCAAATTATTGATAACACTATTTCAAGGAGCTGGAACACATCTTGGCCCATTTTTGCGTTTTTTCTCTTTGCAATTTTCACCTCCCCGAAAGCCACTTAATAAGTTTTCGTGGACAGTGCTGAGTGTCTCTTCTCAGTATCCTTACTTTCTCACAAAATATAATGTACTCACGAAGTACACGATTATCCCCTTCTCTACCGCCTAGTTTTACTTCCCTACGATAAAAAATAAAATATTCGGCGCTTATTTATTTGATGTAATTTGTGTCCAGTTATATCTCCTATTAAAAACACACGTTCCTTGATTCTGCGTGATTGACGTAGCAACTTAGGTATCGACTGGGTTCTAGGCGCTACAGTCTGGAACCGCGCGACCACAACGATCGAAGGTTCGAATCCTGCCTTGGGCATAGATGTGTGTGATGTCCTTAGGTTATTTAGATTTAAGTAGTTCTAAGCTCTAGGGGACTGATGACCTCAGAACTTAAGTCCCATGGTGCTCAGTGCCATTTGAAATACGTGCGGGACGATCGGCGACAGTTAAATATTGACTACACTGGACGTTCACAAGCTAATACGCTTTGCTGGCGTCAGAGTGACATCTACGAAATATGTGAAAGACCGTGTTTGCTCATGCGAGTTCGCGTGCAAGTCGACACGGATTACAGTGTTTCAATTACAACAAATTTTTTTACACAAATGTTTTGTTCTCATTCAAACAATATTGGAGACTGAGCCTCAAAAATATTGAAGCTGTAAAATTTACATAAAGTTTCTACGAAATGCTCACGCTCAAGGCCTAGCGCATGGACCGGGAGATGACCACAATAGTAAATAAATGCAGTGTAATGCATGTAAATTGTGGTGTCCTGCCAACTCGTATCTTATACGGTGCCTAATGGACGCTGCTTTCGCGGATAGCTATAAAACAAATCACGCAAATCACATTAATGGGTTTTATTACAATAAAGTAGATTGACAATATCTAACTTTGGGTCTAGGCGCTTCAGTCTGGAACCGCGCTGCTGCTACGGTCACAGGTTTTCGAAAATGCGACCGTAACAGCAGCGCGGTTCCTGCCTCGGGCATGGATGTGTGTGCTGTCCTTAGGTTAGTTAGGTTTAAGTAGTTCTAAGTCTAGGGGACTGATGACCTCAGATGTTAAGTCCCATAGTGCTTAGAGCCATTTGAACCATTTTTTCTAACTTAGCTTTACAATCTCGTGTCGCAAGCTATTGGTGACATGCAAATAATAATCAATGTCTTTCGCTGTATGGAATGTCCATGCAAGTAATGGATTTGAATCACAAGTATAAGTTTTTCTGGTGCTCTCTTCCAGTCCGGGTCTACCAGTGTCCGTCTTCTACAGTCCGGCCTAGGCTGGCAGGAGCGGCGCTTATATTCTCTTCGGCTAGAGGCCGGTTCTGTCGTACTGCGGTAATGGTTAACTAACTATTGGCTGACGTCGTCTCACAGTCTTCTCTGCTCTTGCGTTCTTCATCTTCGTGCCGGCGCTTCTCGTTACGCCGGACCGAAAATAGGTACAAAATGTCCGAATCGTTTATCTGCACTGTAGTTAATAACTCTCCGGAATCATGAGATTTAGAGTTAAGAATCAACGAGTACATGGATTCAAACGTTGGGAAGATAATATCACACTTATTCGACGAATACTAAAGAGGTTTAAATGAAAGCGTGAAGAAAAGAAATCGCTCACAAACCCTTGTTTGATCAACCATTGATTACTCTTCTTCTCGTTAGGACCACTAGAAAGTTAACGGAAGAAATGGAAAATACTAAAGCAAGGGCTGTTCTCTTTGTAAGGGTTTGATAGTGTGACAGGAATGTTAACTGAAGTGCAGTGCCACATTTTACAAGGAATTCATTGTGAATTCGAACACCATTACTCACAAAATTCCAAAAGCCCACTTCCCAAACGGCTATGAAACTTAGTGACTTCCTTCGAAATATATCTTGCATTGTAAGCACGATGTTAAACTAAAAGAGGAATCCGGTCTTAGGCAGATTCTTATGACACACTGACTTGCCGTGTACTATCCGCAATCGGCTTAGTAAGAGAGGGAGGGGAAATGATACTAATTATCCTCCGCCACACTTTACACGGTGGCTTACGGAATCCTGATATACGAGGGCTATCCACAAAATACATTACGTTTTGGAATTAAAAATAAATAAAGTATTGGAAAATTTTTTTATTATCTACACATGAAAGCCACACTTAAATACTACTTTTCTACATAGTTGCCATTTAAATTAAGGCACTTATCGTAGCGATGGACTAGCTTGGAAATTCCTTCGTCGTAAAATTCGGCCGCCTGCGCCTTCAACCACGTGGTTAATCAGTAACCCGGTAGAAATACGATTTTTGTGGATTTCCTGGAAAGAGGCACTACAATAAACTCTCAAAGGTATTGCCAAACTCTGCACAACCTCAGAATAGCAATACAAAACAAGCGCATGGGAAAGTTGGGCTCAAAGATCTTGCTGATTCGCGACAACGCCCGGGCCCACACGGCAAATGCCACTCGTGAAGTTCTCGAATCTTTTAAGTGGGAGTTGTTTCCTCATCCGCCGTATAGTCCCGACATGGCACCGAGCGACTTCCACTTATTCCCAGCAATGAAGAAGTGGTTGGCTATGCAGCGTTTTGATGACGACGCACAGCTTCAAGAAGAGGTAACCACGTGGTTGAAGGCGCAGGCGGCCGAATTATACGACGAAGGAATTTCCAAGCTCGTCCATCGCTACGGTAAGTGCCTTAATTGAAATGGCAACTATGTCGAAAAGTAGTATTGAAGTGTGGCTTTCATCTGCATATAATAAAAAAAAAATTCCAATACATTATTTATTTTTAATTCCAAAACGTAATGTACTTTGTGGATAGCCATCGTAGCTGTACACATAAAGCAAAATTGCTATTTTTCCTGCATCCAAACTGCTAATGGGGCAATTAGTAACGGGGATTTCCAGCATGCTGGGTTAATTGCAAGACAGCAATTTGTGTTAACTCGTTTGATACAGCCAGAGTTTCAACATTCAGTTTTTTTTTATTTAACTGGTGACTAGTTTCTGGTCGACTTATTTGAAAATATGTTCAGGTAATCAATGAAATAAAAAAAAACTGAATCTCGCAACTTCTGCTCATTCTACGTCAGATTACGCAGTCACACAAGTCATGGGAATTCGACATGCCGCTAGTATCACTTACACAAGGTCTAAAAGAGCAGTGCATTGCCAGAGCTCTCTTTTGTTTCCGACGTGACTGTGGCCGAACGAAGGAAATTAAGAGACTCTGAAGACGGAATGGTAGTTGAAGCTAGTCGCATAGGACATTCCATTTCGGAAATCGTTAGGGAAGTCAGTATTCCTCAATCCACAGCGTCAAGACCGTGCCGAGAATACAAAATGACAGGAATTACCTCTTGCCACGGACAACGCAGACGTCGACGCTCTGTACTTAACAATCGAGAGCAGCGCCGATAGCGTAGAGTTGTCAATGCAGATAAGCAACACTGCGAAAAATAACAGCAGAAATCAATGCGAGAAGGACGACGAACGCATCATTTAGGACAGTGCGCCGAAATTTGGTGTTATTGGGATGTAGAACGTAATCTAAATGATACAGATAATGGGGTAGTCAGCAACATCAGAACGTGCTTTTCAGAGAGCATATTATCGCTTAAATGCATCATAACACAAATCGGTGTTGAGAATATTACGCCAGATTTGTAATATTTTAGCACAACATGTTTCGGGACTACGTTATCCCCTTATGAAACCTTACAAAAGTAGGAAACAATTTAATAACTCGCTATACGGCATATCCTAACCACGGTTTATAAAAGTATTTTGTCATCCTGTAATACAATATACCCTAAAGAAAGAAGCCAGCGCCAACCATTCATTGTCAAACATAAAATTAACCTTAGAACATCCGATGTAGGCGTGTTATACTCTGAAACGACAGTCGTAAACTAAAGGCAGCCGCTAACACCTAGCAAAGTAAGTACTTTCCTGTAACGTTTATGTCGCAGCTTCCGGCGCAAAAAATCTCCACTTCCTCTAAATTTTGGTTTTCAAGGAAGGAATACGTGGTGTGTTAACCAAGATGACAGAAGAGTCCAAAGGGCAATTGGACCCACTTTAGCAAAGTCTACCTTATAAAGCAGCCACCAACTTCTTCGAATTAGTGGCGTTAGGTTTTATATTTTCAGTTGTCACCCTACAACGATGTATATGATGCAACATAGATGTAGTATTGCTTTATAAAATTTACTAGAACCTCACATGTAATGGACGTAGATTTTATGATAAATCGTTTGGGGCTGTAGCGCATGCAATGCAGGAACATTCTACCTTTGATGTGTGAGAAACGCTGTCTTTTCTTTAACACTGTTCGTTGAGAGAGTAATACGCCTACTTGAGATGTTCTAGGAAAAGTACCATGTTTAAAAATGCATATTTGCTGCTATATTTTGATGGTGCTTTAAGATGTTATACTACAGGACGATGTATGAGTAAATCTTTATTGGCTGTCAACATGTCTAGTATTTGCGATGTATTGGTTTATTTCCTTGGTTTATGGCACTTGATAAGGGGATGATGTGGTCTTGAAACACGTTGTGCCAAAAATATCGCACATCTGACAACTGGTGGGGTAACATCCTCAGTACCAGTTTACAAGATACTATCTGTAGACATAGTTGTAAGATAACGCAAAGAATACAGTTTCAGACACGAAAGTCCAGCAAAGGCGAAGTTTTACTATCCCAAGGTGGTCAAAATGCCAATTCAATCGTCAAACTAAATTATTGTCACTGAAAGGAAACTTGGCAGCGTAAAAACCGGGTCACCCCTAATTCACAACATAAAGGCACATCTGACTGTATGCAACAAACATTGAATAGCTGTATTGCAGGTCCTCCAAACCCTCTGCAGCAGAGTCGTTTCACTATACACGACAGGTACCATGAGAGACTACTAGAGAATACCGTCGTTTAGCAAATATTAGAAAACACGTTATTGGAATTTTGACAGTCCTTAATACTTGTAAATTACTTCAATTCAATAAGTGAACTGCAGAAGTCTTACCACACTCATTAAATGATATGACGAGTTGTTCTTCGTGATCCAAATTTGAATCCATTGTTAACCAAACAGAGCCTACGTGCTGATTGACACTCAAATAGGCATACACAGGCTTAAAATATCTGTGTTCAGCAGCATCAGTTTACAAGGCCAAATGTTCAAACCAGGAAATATATGACGATATATTTAGCACTGCACTGGAAACCCCTTGAATCTTATATAGCATCTGAGAAGTAACGACAAAAGGTATGTAACAAAGTGCAACGCACAAGTGTGAAATGCCATGACGGTGAGTAGAGACTAGTACCTATATTAATTTTCAACTAAGCACAGTCAGATGTCAGATGTTAAACATGTTCACCAATAGCGTGATACTCAAACCGGAAATGACGATAGAAACAATTTTTGCATAGCAGGTATTCAGAACTTGGCATCTTTCGCTATTGTCTTATGGCTACGAATAAAGATGAAATATTTATTGTTTATTCACCAGGAACGAGATGTGCAAATGTTCAGCTAGAGGTAATGCAACAAATAGTTCTGTGCTGCCTGGGACTCCATCCACGTTCATATTGTCGTTGTTGATCCCACACGAAGAGGTGTTAACTATGAAGTTCTTTTTCACTAATAGTTAGGATCGCGACGTTCGCAGAGACCTGAAGGAGTTTGGAATTGTGAGGAAACAACGTAATGATGAGACGGTATCATCTCGTACGTTTCCAATCCAAAGAAAAAATTGGAATCAGATATCGAATTCCAGTCCAGTACCAATACTTTCAACATCCCAGCGTCACTTAAAGTAAGAAATGAAGGTCCTATGACCTTACATGGCGATTGGCTTGTAACCTCCCCCTCACTTATCGACCTTAATGTCAGTGAAAAATTAAGCAGCGTGCACCTAATAGAAATTTGGGAAAAGCAATCGTCACCGAAGTTAATTTGTCGGTAAAGAGGGAGGAAAGGGTTACATCTAAATGAAAGGAAAAATGCAAATGAAATTGTTGGAAATTAATTTTGAGAAAAGGGTAGAATTAATAAAGAAAGGAAATGTGCGGTCGTTACGTTAACAATTAATTGGCGTTTATTGGATATTATGATTTGGGGAAAATTACGGTCGCCAGTCCTATCGACAACTACTATAATAACTGAAAATGAAAGATTAATGCACATATCATTAGCACTAAAATCGTGGAAACTGAAGGTTGACACATGTTGTGTGAAAACTGAATGTTTGTCAGAAGTAATAAATTTCGCTACACTCTGACTGAATTAATAAAAACGGAAAATTGAAAGTTAATTTAGTGACTGAAATTAATAGTGAGCTTTTTTTCTGAAGCACTACGAAATTCAGTAAAATAAGGTTAGTCTTGGGCTACCTCCACAAGCATTTCAAAAGCTGCTTGAATCTACGCAATTTAGAAATAATAGATTTAACTTTGACTTTTAATTAAATGATTCTGAACAATTAACAATAGTAAAATTTAGTACGTACCAAGCTGAGCTGCAGTCACAGGTAAGCTAAAATATGGTAACAAAACTCGCACTCTTAATTTGTGCTTGTGTAATCTAAATATTGTAGCCAGCTATGAATACTTTAACTGAACTTTGAAATTAAAGCAGTGAAATGGAATGATATTACTTTAATGCTGGCGTTTGAATTTCAACGACACTCCGGTCCATTCCGGAAAAGGAAGGGACCCCGCTTGGTAATGCAATTGGGACAATGAGCAACAAAGGTTCATGCTAAGTTTCTGTATTTTAGTGATGGAATACACTCCTGGAAATTGAAATAAGAACACCGTGAATTCATTGTCCCAGGAAGGGGAAACTTTATTGACACATTCCTGGGGTCAGATACATCACATGATCACACTGACAGAACCACAGGCACATAGACACAGGCAACAGAGCATGCAAAATGTCAGCACTAGTACAGTGTATATCCACCTTTCGCAGCAATGCAGGCTGCTATTCTCCCATGGAGACGATCGTAGAGATGCTGGATGTAGTCCTGTGGAACGGCTTGCCATGCCATTTCCACCTGGCGCCTCAGTTGGACCAGCGTTCGTGCTAGACGTGCAGACCACGTGAGACGACGCTTCATCCAGTCCCAAACATGCTCAATGGGGGACAGATCCGGAGATCTTGCTGGTCAGGGTAGTTGACTTACACCTTCTAGAGCACGTTGGGTGGCACGGGATACATGCGGACGTGCATTGTCCTGTTGGAACAGCAAGTTCCCTTGCCGGTCTAGGAATGGTAGAACGATGGGTTCGATGACGGTTTGGATGTACCGTGCACTATTCAGTGTCCCCTCGACGATCACCAGTGGTGTACGGCCAGTGTAGGAGATCGCTCCCCACACCATGATGCCGGGTGTTGGCCCTGTGTACCTCGGTCGTATGCAGTCCTGATTGTGGCGCTCACCTGCACGGCGCCAAACACGCATACGACCATCATTGGCACCAAGGCAGAAGCGACTCTCATCGCTGAAGACGACACGTCTCCATTCGTCCCTCCATTCACGCCTGTCGCGACACCACTGGAGGCGGGCTGCACGATGTTGGGTCGTGAGCGGAAGACGGCCTAACGGTGTGCGGGACCGTAGCCCAGCTTCATGGAGACGGTTGCGAATGGTCCTCGCCGATACCCCAGGAGCAACAGTGTCCCTAATTTGCTGGGAAGTGGCGGTGCGGTCCCCTACGGCACTGCGTAGGATCCTACGGTCTTGGCGTGCATCCGTGCGTCGCTGCGGTCCGGTCCCAGGTCGACGGGCACGTGCACCTTCCGCCGACCACTGGCGACAACATCGATGTACTGTGGAGACCTCACGCCCCACGTGTTGAGCAATTCGGCGGTACGTCCACCCGGCCTCCCGCATGCCCACTATATGCCCTCGCTCAAAGTCCGTCAACTGCACATACGGTTCACGTCCACGCTGTCGCGGCATGCTACCAGTGTTAAAGACTGCGATGGAGCTCCGTATGCCACGGCAAACTGGCTGACACTGACGGCGGCGGTGCACAAATGCTGCGCAGCTAGCGCCATTCGACGGCCAAGACCGCGGTTCCTGGTGTGTCCGCTGTGCCGTGCGTGTGATCATTGCTTGTACAGCCCTCTCGCAGTGTCCGGAGCAAGTATGGTGGATCTGACACACCGGTGTCAATGTGTTCTTTTTTCCATTTCCAGGAGTGTAGTTCGAAAAGCTGAGGTCTGCCATACAGTTCTAAAACTTGCCGTGCTTTTAGTCTTCCTTGTTGGTTGATTGAAGGTTAGCAGTCGTCGATCACGGATGTGGCGACAGTCACTTATTGTCGGCCGTCGCTGTTGCAGAAGCTGGATGTTGGCGCGCCTTCTTCTCGACACGGTCACCAGGCGCAACGGGTTCTTGATGTGCGCCAGCTAATGCTTCCCGTCCCCGACACCGTGTCAGAAACTATTATAGCAAGTCGAGCGCAGTTACATGCTGCCAAACCCCGAAAGCGCGGGAGCGTCACACAACACACCTGCTCCACCGCCCTACTCCAGCCAGACTCCATCTGCCCGCGCCCCATGCGGCAGAATTAACACTAACAAAGATCCTAAACACTTTCGTTCTCCACACGACCTATCGATGTAATCGTTCGATAGCATAGTTTCCCTAGGCCAGACCCAGCGTAAAATACAAATAATATTTGCAAAACAAACCATATATATATATATATATATATATATATATATATATATATATATATATATATAGAGAGAGAGAGAGAGACAACAATTACAATATATAAAGACACAAAAAAAATATAGTACAATAGATGGAAATAGGAGGATATGCATTTCCAGCGTTACAGGCTCATGAATTAAATTAACATTACTACAACAAAAAATCTCACTAGAGTCAGAGTTTCTGCAAGCAGTGGCTTCCGCCTCTCAGAGCCAAAACTAATGCAACTCTGCTTCAGGCAGTTGCGAATGCACAAGTTTAAAGTTGATCGCCAACGATATTTTGTATATACTGACATACATAGGAGATATGACCTTGTGATAAGAGACATCAGAGATTGCACGGTAAGGTTTACTTGTTCAGTATGTCCACGCGCTTTTTGAGAGTGGAACGGTAGAAAAATAACGTGACAATGATTCAGAGAACGACCTGCCAAGCACCTAGTCGTGAATTGCAGAGTATGAATGTAGATGTGGACACGTATGTCAAGGGAGCGTTAGTAGGAAGGAGGGAGGGAGAGGGATCTAGGAATGGCTAGGAGTGCAGAAATGCAAAATAAAAGAGCATTCCTTATTTAGAAGTATGCCACAGTTCGTTTTATCATAGAAAAGAGAGAAAAGGAAGGAATGTACTCAGAACAAAAAATTTAATGTAAGTAAGAGAATATGAAAAGCAGGGATTTCATAGGTTTTGAGAGCTATTATAGAGGACAGTAAAGAAAGTAGAAATTAATCGAGAATGTCTAGTTTCAATGGAAACTGTTAAATCTGATTACAACGTTTTGGGAGAAGGGAGTAGAAGGGGAAGTGAGGTGATAATGTAAGAGAGGCAAGAGCGAGTGAGAGAGGGAATGGAGAAGAAATTAAAAAAAAATCATTTGCAGGACTTTTGGAGGTTGGAGCTTGTATTAATGGAAGGAGGGGAAGAGAGAGATGTATATGAAATAAAATAGTATTAAAGCGTCCGTCTAAACTGATTACTTTGTAAGTACCTAGACAGGGTATAAATGAAACAAAAACAGAATATTTAACAAACTGTATATTCAAAAGAAACATACAACAATAAAAAAGGCAACTCAAACAAAATCTAACTCAGATTTTATTTTACCTGTTGCCCAGGGATCTTCCTTTGGATCTCAGTGAGGAAACATGAATAAAAATACGACATAACAAAACGTTTTGATGTTTTATCCAGAATCCCACATTATTTTGTACTTCCGTCATGCGTTTGGCATAGAATCTACAAGCCATCAGACGTGACAGGCTGAAGAAGCAACTTCCCCTCCGGCTTCAAGACTGCAGTCCCAAAAAGCATCAGCTGTGTGCAGTTCTGTGTTCACTTTCTTACGACCTCAGCTCACGCATTTTCCATAGCTCTCATATCAGCAGTCCATAGCGGCCATTCCATCAAGTTGACGACAATCGTGTTCAGCTGCTGCTGAACGAATGAAAACTTGTGAACGGAGAATGGTCCTCTTCGACGCACAGACGAAAGGGTCACATTTTTCAATACGTGGGCGTGCAGCTCGCTGTCGAGTGTTCCTTCTATCCTGTGAAGAGTTCCGCTCATCTCGCAAAAATCCACCCCAGCAGGAAACAGACAGCCGCTCACTTCTATTCGTCGTGGTCACATATTCGCGCCGATGGAGCGTTCCTTGCGGCCTGTAAACTACTCTTCAACTGTCGTTACTTTTCGAAAACGCCTTCACTCCACTAAAAATAACATTTTCCCGCGACGCAGTGAGACGGAGCTCCACAAATGATTCCTGGTATAAAACATTGGCTTGGCTGAGGTCTTGTTTCACGGCAGATCATCGTGCACACAGTTCAGCGTCCCTCAGCCTTCGGCGAAACACGTCACTGAAGCCGGGGAAGTTGGTTTCCCGATTCGCGATCACAAAGGGATTTTCTCTGCTCTTATACACAAACTGCCTTATCTAGTACTGTGAGCTTATCTCTTCCTGCCTGAGGCAGGTAGTGCCACATTCAAGGTAGTTCCTTCATAATCTTTTTGCAGTTGTGTGTTCACCACACCTTCTGCCGGGTTCTCTGGTAGGAATCCACCTTCTTTAATAACAGCGACGATTCTATCTACATCTACATCTACATGGATACTCTGCAAATCACATTTAAGTATCTGGCAGAGGGTTCATCGAACCACCTTCACAATTCTCTATTATTCCAATCTCGAATACCGCGAGGAAAGCATGAACGTCTATATCTTTCCGTACGAGTTATGATATCCCTTATTTTATCGTGGTAATCGTTCCTCCCTATGCAGGTCGGTGTCAAAAAATATTTTTGCATTCGGAGGAGAAAGTTGATGATTGGAATTTCGTGAGAAGATTCCGTTGCAACGAAAAATGCCTTTCTTTTAAGGATGTCCAAAATCCTGTATCATTTTTGTTACACTCTCCACATATTTCGCAATAATACAAAACGTGCTGCCTTTCTTTGAACTTTTTCGATGTACTCCGTCAGTTCTATCTGGTAAGGATCCCACACCGTGCAGCAGTATTCTAAAAGAGGACGGACAAGCGTAGTGTAGGCAGTCTCCTTAGTAGGTCTCTTAAATTTTCTACGTGTCCTGCCAATAAAACGCCGCATTTGGTTAGTCTTCCTCACAACATTTTCTATGTGTTCCTTCCAATTTAAGTTGTTCGTAATTGTAATACCTAGGTATTTCGTTGAATTTACGGCTTTTAGATTAGACTGATTTATCGTATAACCGAAGTTTAACGAGTTCCTTTTAGCACTCATGTGGATGACACACTTTTCGTTATTTAGGGTCAACTGCCACTTTTCGCACCATTCAAATATCTTTTTTAAATCGTTTTGCAGTTTGTTTTGATTTTCTGATGACTTTATTAGTCGATAAACGACAGCGTCATCTGCAAACAACGGCTGCTAAGATTGCCTTCCAAATCTTTTGTATAGATAATGAACAGCAAAGAGCCTATAACACTACCTTGGGGAATGCCAGAAATCACTTCTGTTTTACTCGATGACTTTCCGTCAATTACTACGAACTGTGACCTCTCTGACAGGAAATTACAAATCCAGTCACAAAACTGGCATAATATTCCATAAGCACGTAATTTCACTACGAGCCCCTTGTGTGGTACAGTGTCAAAAGGCTTCCGGAAATCCAGAAATAAGGAATCCATCTGAAATCCCTTGTCAATAGCACTTAACACATCATGTGAATAAAGAACTAGTGTTGTTTCACAGGAACGATGATTTCTAAACCCATGTTGACTATGTGTAAATAGACGGAACGCAAGAGTCATAATATGTGTTACTTGTGTAGAAAGAATAGGAGGTACATGCATCTAGAGATACCTTCTTTTTACATTGCTGTTCAAGTGGACGTTGCGCCTGATGCAGATACTGATCTCTATACTGCGAACGTCACCGACCGGACGGACAGTTCATAATTTTGTGGAAGAAAAAGGCCACGAGCGAGATTTGAGCACTGTTCTCCTTCTCAGTCCTACACCGTAACCCCGTAACCACAACGCCTTGATTTTTACCCATTCCGGTCGATGTTGCCCATCTTGAATTTGGAACGATCACTGTTTCCATTTTGCTGTTTTTTCGAATTTCGACTCATCTTATTCCTGTTTCCAAGCTTCACCTATGTACAGATTTTGTCTGGCTATCCACTGGCCATTTTACCACTAAATCGGACAGCTGTGTGCAATGGGGAGTGTCCCATGTCAGAAGCAGTGTAAGCTCCGTGGGGTTCCCGGTGCAGTTCTTAACGTATCGCCATTTATTTCGGGGTTCAGGCATTCAGCTTTGTAAACTGATACTGATGAACACTACGATATGCCTAGTCGAGTCTCGATCAGACACGCTTGCTCTGTTTGGTTAAGGGGATACGGAATCGCCTATCCACGCAATGTTAAAATATGCCTACTATAGGGAACATTTTCTCACAATGTACTGAGACAGAGAGATATAATTTTTACTGTATGTGCATTGACATGTTATAACAATGCTGAAACAACAGATTATTGTCAAAGTATTTTCTTAGAGAGAGATTTTACATTTATTTTTAAGTAAATTTTTCCATTACTTTTTACTTGATTATCACCCCTAAGTCTTTTGTAAATCAAGTAATAAAAAATCGCTGTTTCAGTGTGTAAAAGAAACCCATGTGACTAAGTCATAAAAATTTCAGACTTCTAGGTTCACCAGTACCTGAGATAATGTTCCTAGAAGAAGTAAAAATCAAAATCACGGGATACGGAGAAAGAAGATTAAAACATTCCTGATCCATAGTTAATACCCCCTTCACAGTCTTCATAATCATCTTCAGGTCTTCTTTTGGCACCTCTCTGCATCTGTCTTGCTTTTTTCACTAATGTCTTGATTATATTGTCAGCGTGCCTTAGTCTGTGCTGATCTAAGTTCAACATAGCACGTACTGTGCGGGAATCAACATGCAAACCAACTTTTGAAGAAGATGGCATTTAATTATATTCCCAAGATTGAAGGTTACCACAGCATCATACGCACCAAAATGTAGTGTATTAATTCCGACAAACGCTGTTTTTGGGAGACGATGTCATATCACACTATTCAAGCACTCTTTGGGGTTCTGCGTTTTTCCATGAAGACATTTCATCAGAAGACTTCTGTCAGCCAGATCTCTGAAAATGGGCTTTATTTTTTCCATGATGGCTAATGGTTGACGTCGTGGATGTATTTCTCTCCAGTTGTTAGCCCCCTATTGTTTTTACACCAGCTCTTTTCACCTTTGGGGCACAAACCCTGTTCTGGATGCTCATCTGTGGATGCGGTATGGAAATACAAAGCCCATATAGCTTTCCTCATTTCTTCAAGATTGCCTATATTTTGCCTGATTGCAAGGCCATAACAATTCTGAATGTAGTCTGTTATACATCAGTCAATATTCCTTTGCCATGCAAGGTTTTCCCATCAACTAGTTTTTTTCCCTTTCATAACGCATTTTAACCGTCTCAGCCTGGCATCTATTCTCTTCTGCACATGTACTATATATTCAAGCTGCTTATATTTACACTGTTCTCATTAGGTTTGCTTTCCAAAACTTCTTTGAATGCTTTAGAGACATCACCTCCCAGGTACTTGACATAGCGAGCATTATACTACTCTGAAGAGCGATGAAAATTTTTTTTCACCCCAGTGACCTCCATGCCATCACTACTACATAATAATTAGAAACACAGTCATCACTATGTTCATTTTTCAGCCTGTCTATACATCTACAGTATTTAGACATTATTGCAACATCAATAACCTAGCGAGTGTCAACACTAGTTGCTGTTACAACACCATTGTTGGAGGTGTGACGCCTTTTTTGCCACGTGCCATCAAAGGTTAGTGTGAGGTCACGACTGCCATCATTTTCTTTCACTGCTTCTTCCACAGCTACCTGCATTGATTTCTGTGATATATCTTCAACTGCAGTCGTAGTACATCGTTGTAAGCATCAAACTTTGAAGGTACACTTGGAAGATTTAAAACACCACATAGCATATTACCATCTGCTTTGCCCTTACCAATTGCTTGCAATCCATGAACTAACCTAATATTTACACTATAAAGTTGAGTTTTCTTCTATCCATTGTTTACATTTACTGAAACAGAACTTGGAAACTTACAGCTGTACTTACAAACAGTGCATATTAAACTAAACTGGGCAGCCAGGCCAACATGGGATTCTACTTTCAGAGAAACGTTTCCTTGACATTTTTTGAAGCACACACTGCTTTCAAGAGCTTCGCACAATATACTCGTACAAATGAGTTCAACAACTTCTTTCCCTTTATCAAGTAAATTATATTTCTCTTCCAAATCTCTTAGTTTTTTTATGAGAAGCACTGTTTTCATTTGGAGTAAGTTCGCTCGACAAATCAGTAGTATGCGGACTCACATATTCAAACAGTTGTTAAGGATAACCGCTTTGCTTTGATAATGAATGATCATTTCTTTTCTTGTGCCAGTTCACTCGCTTTTTAAACACTTTTGCTCTAGCTCTAGGCATTTCAACTGCGAAAAATGAAGCACTAAATTCGAAATAACTCGACAACAAATTACATATAGAACACTGTTTACAAACAATCCCATCACAAAGTCAAAGAGTAAATTGAGGAAACCAGAGGAAACATTTTCGGACAAATAATGTATAAAGAGTCGCTGGAAAGCGGGATATTTGAATTCATGTCACATAAATGTACTGCCAAAAAGTTCATGGTCAGCCATGAGAGATGTTTATAACTAGAACGCAATACCCGATCTCACAAATCTATAAAGATAAAATAGCTATAATTCTAATAGAGCTATGTATGAAAGGTCATTTTAAAGAGGAAACTTGCCGGAATACAATACGTCAATAAAAGTGAGTTCAAATTCGGATCACAAGCCATTTAATGAGTGTGATAAGAATTCTGCAGTGTCACTTATTGTAATGAAGTTTAATTTACAACCGTTGCGGACTGTCTCGTCTCTAAAACGTGTTTACTAATTTTTTTGTATCACAGTGTCAGTTTGCATCTGGACTGACTGCCATTATGACCAATGTTCTCATGTGGTCTCTTGTAGTACCTGTTATGTATAGTCAAATAACTGTACTCCATAGAGTGCTGCCTCTGGATCATGGAGTCTCGGTTTCGATTCCCGGCCGGGTTGGAGATTTTCTCTGCTCGGGGACTGGGCTTTTGTGTTGTCCTCATCAATCCATCGTCATCGTCATCATTCGTGACAGTGGCTAGATTGGATTCTGTAAAAATTGGGCTGTATAAAAATTAGGACTTTGTACGGAAGCTGATGAACACACATTTGTGTGCCCCAAAAACCAAACATCATCTTCATCATAATCACCCCACAGGCTCTCGGTATTTAGAGGACCTGCAACACAGCTATATTATGTTGGTTGCATTCGGCAACTGCCCACTTTTTTTGCATTTAAGAGCGCGTGGACAGCTGGTACCCAAGCCCCATCTCAGTTACAGGATTCGGAAACGTTCAGAAAACGTTCGCGCCCCCCTTCCCCCCCCCCCCTTTTGAATAACATTACAACCAGATGGGGTACATATATTCCGTGTTGGGAAGTAATGGTGTGGCTCCGGCTGCCACTTAAATTAACCATTCCATATTCCTTAACAACCGAGCCGTTCCTGCACTGATGCGCAACTGAGACACAAGGAAAGAGAGGACATTGGATCTGTGGTATCAATTTGAGAACTTCATGTAGGTCGCTGTTCAGATGTCTGGGTATTCTAACTATGGCATCCCTATACATATATTCCGTCATGAGATTTGTTGTTCGCAAAATTGACTTACAGAAGAAACTGCAACACTCAATCAGTGAGCACTAGACTGAGAAACGGTGTGAACGTGGTACAGCTGCGCTCTACCAAAACTACACCTCAGTAGTTTCCGTACAGTATGTAAATGACGTAGCAAATGGTAGGATAACTGGCAGTACTGGTAGAATTGGTAGGGAAAGAAATATAAATGAACGTAGCAGGGGAACACCGGGAGACGGCAGTTTCTCATCGTTTTTTGTTTGTTTGTTTGGTACATAATTAAAACCTCACACATGCAGTGTTAGCTTAGGAAACATAAATTACATTTTACTTTAATAAAAATTAGTTGATCGTGTAACTTCTGCTGTTTTATGTAATCAAAGCAAATTGCTATTTATACAAGTACAATTTACGTGCGCAAACATAAAAAATCTAAATAATTGTCATCATTTTGTACTCTGAAGAACGTTCTTCATGGTAACCAAAAGGAAAATTTTCCTGTTATTAGAGATAAGTGCGACAGTTGTTTATGAATTACAGAAACATGTTTTATACAAGTACGATGAAGTATTTAAGTGATGTTTGATATGTTAATGTTCTGCATTTATTTAATTTCACCTTTTTTTAACCAAATGTGTTTCCTAGTGCTGTATGGTAAACCTATATTTTTATTTCAATTTTTAATACAACATCCTCCAGTTACAAATCTTCAATTTTAGAATAAAATTTGAACTAAACACTGATAATTTTAGTTTTGCCAGTGCTGTTCTTTTTAAATTAAAGACAGGGGAATAACTATGTATAACTAAAATCTTCCGTTGGTTACGTGGTCCATGTTATACCCTCACTCTAGAGGGTTTGCCGATTTCTGTTTCTAGTGAATCTAATGATATATTGATTGCATATGCAAACGAAGGAATCTTAATGAAGTAACGCCCGATAGGTATGCAACCCACCTAACATACAGGTAACGCGGTTACAATCTTAACTGACCAAGGCTGCCAGGAAAACTACCACAGTCTACACTTACAAATGATAGTCTGCAGCAGCCTACGGTATATTTTTAGCTCTGAACTTAGACAATGTTTCTTTATCTATCGATCAGAAAAGTCTGAAATATGCAGCATGTTTCATTTTCAGTAGGCTTCCAGCAGAACACAAATAAAGTTCTGTAAAAAGACCCAGTGTTCAAATCCAAGCCGCAAAGTTTCCTTATGGCTCACTCCTTTTGTTCTGTACAGCAGTTCCTGGCGGTAGTTGAGAGCTTCTGTCAGTAATGAGCTACTTATTGGTATATTCTCTCACAATTATTTTCGAGTTTTATTAATTTTTCAATTGATAAATGTTCTAATCAGCATTCTTTAAACTACATACTGGCTTGCTTCTCGACCAAATAGCTTTGTTCGCATGATCCGGAGAAACTTGACAAATAATTGAAAAATAAGTAAAATACAACCTTTTTAGTAACACTGAGCACCGCTGTGGAGGATTTAAACGGCTCTAGGGACCAGAACCACTCTCTGAGAAACACTTCCGCGACGGGTCGCCCCTGTTGCAACAGGATCGCGACGCAAAATATTTTCGCCACAAGGCTGCGCTATTCAGCAAACGGGCTCGCGTTTTTGGAGCCCTTTGTGAATCCCGGGCTTAACACGAAAGTCAATAAACAGCAAATGTACGCCGCCACTGCGCCGAATACGGCTTTGGAAAATGCCGGCGTTAGGCGGCGAAACAGGCCCCCTGCTGACGCAGCTGTATCGGATCGGCCCGTGCGTGTTACCTCACCTACGTCATAGGAACAGAACTCGTTACACCGGATTGTGAATTTTTCTGTAAAAAAAAGTGACTCTGACATTACACAGTGTGTGCAAAAATAAATCCCTTGTGCTTTTCAATGAGCACCATGAGGATGCAATATCTGTGGCGCTGGAGCGAGGATTTAGAACTATAACAGCCTTGAGTGAGGCATCGTAAAGTAATAAATCCGAAACATTTTTCGACCATGGATCACTTTCATCTCTTTGTCGTTTGCAGTGATACAAAGTTCAAGAAGAATGGACTGTGTCAATCTACTGTTTCACTGAACAGTAACACGCATTAACAGTGCTATTGCAAAAGAAAACAGAAAAATTTTAGTATAAAATTAAATTCGGTATACATCAGTGTGATTTTTAAGCTTACATCTTCTGCACAAGTTCCGTAAGCCTGGGGCTAATATTAACTCTGAAATCTACACGTATATCATGATTTACTTTCAGTTGATTCCAGGACTTGTTTTTAATTACCCGCAGAGCAAAAAACACTTGTTCGCGAACCGCGTAAGGGATGCGTTTTTAAAAGCTCGATCGTTACTAGGCTTACCGTATAGTTTGCACTCACCCTTGGACACATTACCATGTTTTTGGGTCCAAGCCAGGATATATCTTTGAAATTACTACAAAGTCAGCCATAGTGCCAGTAGTGTCAGTGTCGTCCTAACCGCCGTCTGCTTCACGTCTGCTGTGCAGCGAGCTACCTTAATTTAAGCATTAACTGTATTTTTCTTACTTGTCACTTCTTCTTCCGTGTGTTTTTACTTTTAGGAAGCTTTATTTGTCGAGTGCTATTAATAGTGTTCCATAGATTTCGTGTTTGTTTTGAATACAGTCAGAGAGAGTCCCATTAGTCAACCATAGTGCCATTAGTGCTAGTGTTTGTTTTCAATACAGTCCAGAGACAGGTAGTGATATTTTCTTTTCAAAAATGGCTCTGAGCACTATGGGACTAAACATCTATGGTCATCAGTCCCCTAGAACTTAGAACTACTTAAACCTAACTAACCTAAGGACATCACACAACACCCAGCCATCACGAGGCAGAGAAAATCCCTGACCCCGCCGGGAATCGAACCCGGGAACCCGAGCGTGGGAAGCGAGAACGCTACCGCACGACCACGAGATGCGGGCGATATTTTGTTTTCTACAAGAAGTGGCTAGTAATCACAGTTTAGTCAATAGTCAGCCGCCTTTAGTGAATTAGCAGTCTAATTAAAAGTTGATTAACTCTCTTCAGTAAATTGATTCCTTAGGATGGATAGGATGTGTAACTGCTGTGTACGGACACAGGAGGAGCTGGCCACTGTTCGCGAACAGCTGAACGTGTTGATGGCCGCAGTCAGCCGTCTTCAGGATGCTGCCTCGGAGTGTAGCGGCAGTGGGGAGTCTGGTGCGTCGCAAGGTACACCCACTGTCCCTGCTGTCGAGACATCTTCGCGGGTACCTGGCGAGGTTGGGCCACCCTCTCCCCAAGGGGAATGGCGGGTTCAGCGGCGTTCGCGGCGCACGAGGCGGAGGGTAAATGTGGAGGCTGGCCGTTTGGCATCGCCAGCTCTGCCTGTGAGTGGACATGTGGCTGCTCCATCAGCAAGGTCCGAGCAGGCACACGGGGGGAGGGGTTTATTAATTATTGGGAGCTCCAACGTTAGGCGGCTGATGGAGCCCCTTAGGGAAATAGCGAAATGGTCGGGGAAGAAAGCCAGTGTTAACTCTGTCTGCTTGCCGGGGGGTCTCATCCGAGATGTGGAGGGGGCCCTACCGGCGGCGATAGAGAGCACTGGGTGCACCCGACTGCAAATTGTTGCTCATGTCGGCCCCAATGACTCCTGCCGTCTGGGTTCAGAGGTCATCCTCAGTTCGTACAGGTGGTTGGCGGAATTGGTGAAGGCGGAAAGCCTCGCTCGCGGGATGGAATCAGAGCTATTTGTAGTATCGTTCCCAGAACCGATCGCGGTCCTCTGGTTTGGAGCCGAGTGGAAGGGTTAAACCAGAGGCTCAGACGATTCTGCGGAGATCTGGGGTGCAAATTTCTCGACCTCCGCTATCGGGTGGAGAAATGTAGGGTCCCCCTGAATAGGTCAGGCGTGCACTACACGCCGGAAGCAGCTACAAGGGTAGTGGAGAACGTGTGGAGTGCACATGGGGGTTTTTTAGGTTAGAGAATTCCCTCCCTAGGCCCGACAAGACGCCTCCTGAGACACTGCAAGGTAGGAGTAGGCAAAATGCAACAGGGAATAACAATATTAATGTGCTAATAGTAAACTCCAGGAGCGTCTATAGAAAGGTCCCAGAACTGCTCTCATTAATAAACGGTCACAACGCCCATATACACTCCTGGAAATGGAAAAAAGAACACATTGACACCGGTGTGTCAGACCCACCATACTTGCTCCGGACACTGCGAGAGGGCTGTACAAGCAATGATCACATGCACGGCACAGCGGACACACCAGGAACCGCGGTGTTGGCCGTCGAATGGCGCTAGCTGCGCAGCATTTGTGCACCGCCGCCGTCAGTGTCAGCCAGTTTGCCGTGGCATACGGAGCTCCATCGCAGTCTTTAACACTGGTAGCATGCCGCGACAGCGTGGACGTGAACCGTATGTGCAGTTGACGGACTTTGAGCGAGGGCGTATAGTGGGTATGCGGGTGGCCGGGTGGACGTACCGCCGAATTGCTCAACACGTGGGGCGTGAGGTCTCCACAGTACATCGATGTTGTCGCCAGTGGTCGGCGGAAGGTGCACGTGCCCGTCGACCTGGGACCGGACCGCAGCGACGCACGGATGCACGCCAAGACCGTAGGATCCTACGCAGTGCCGTAGGGGAACGCACCGCCACTTCCCAGCAAATTAGGGACACTGTTGCTCCTGGGGTATCGGCGAGGACCATTCGCAACCGTCTCCATGAAGCTGGGCTACGGTCCCGCACACCGTTAGGCCGTCTTCCGCTCACGACCCAACATCGTGCAGCCCGCCTCCAGTGGTGTCGCGACAGGCGTGAATGGAGGGACGAATGGAGACGTGTCGTCTTCAGCGATGAGGGTCGCTTCTGCCTTGGTGCCAATGATGGTCGTATGCGTGTTTGGCGCCGTGCAGGTGAGCGCCACAATCAGGACTGCATACGACCGAGGCACACAGGGCCAACACCCGGCATCATGGTGTGGGGAGCGGTCTCCTACACTGGCCGTACACCACTGGTGATCGTCGAGGGGACACTGAATAGTGCACGGTACATCCAAACCGTCATCGAACCCATCGTTCTACCATTCCTAGACCGGCAAGGGAACTTGCTGTTCCAACAGGACAATGCACGTCCGCATGTATCCCGTGCCACCCAACGTGCTCTAGAAGGTGTAAGTCAACTACCCTGGCCAGCAAGATCTCCGGATCTGTCCCCCATTGAGCATGTTTGGGACTGGATGAAGCGTCGTCTCACGCGGTCTGCACGTCCAGCACGAACGCTGGTCCAAGTGAGGCGCCAGGTGGAAATGGCATGGCAAGCCGTTCCACAGGACTACATCCAGCATCTCTACGATCGTCTCCATGGGAGAATAGCAGCCTGCATTGCTGCGAAAGGTGGATATACACTGTACTAGTGCCGACATTGTGCATGCTCTGTTGCCTGTGTCTATGTGCCTGTGGTTCTGTCAGTGTGATCATGTGATGTATCTGACCCCAGGAATGTGTCAATAAAGTTTCCCCTTCCTGGGACAATGAATTCACGGTGTTCTTATTTCAATTTCCAGGAGTGTAGGACTAGGGACAGAAAGTTGGCTGAAACCAGACGTAAACAGTAATGAAATCCTAAACTCAGATTGGAATGTATACCGCAGAGACAGGCAGGACAGTGAAGGGGGAGGCGTGTTTATAGCGATAAGAAGTGCAACAGTATCGAAGGAAATTGATGGAGATCCGAAATGTGAAATGATTTGGGTGAAGGTCACGGTTAAAGCAGGCTCAGACATGGTAATTGGATGTATTTATAGGCCCTCTGGCTCAGCAGCTGTTGTGGCTGAGCACCTGAAGGATAATTTGGAAAATATTTCGAGTACATTTCCCCACCATGTTACAGTTCTGGGTGGAGATTTTAATTTGCCGGATATAGACTGGGAGACTCAAACGTTCATAACGGGTGGCAGGGACAAAGAATCCTGTGAAATTTTTTTAAGTGCTTTATCTGAAAACTACCCTGAGCAGTTAAACAGTGAACCGACTCGTGGTGATAACATATTAGACCTTCTGGTGTCAAACAGACCCGAACTATTTGTAACAGTTAACGCAGAACAGGGAATCAGTGATCATAAAGCGGTTACGGCATCGATGATTTCAGCCGTAAATAGAAATATTAAAAAAGGTAGGAAGATTTTTCTGTTTAGCAAAAATGACAAAAAGAAGATTACAGAGTACCTGACGGCTCAACACAAAAGTTTTGTCTCAAGTACAGATAGTGTTGAGGATCATTGGACAAAGTTCAAAACCATCGTACAATATGCGTTAGATATGTGCCAATCAAGATCGTAAGAGATAGAAAAGAGCCACCGTGGTACAAAAACCGAGTTAGAAAACTGCTGCGGAAGCCAAGGGAACTTCACAGCAAACATAAACATAGGCAAAGCCTTGCAGACAAACTAAAATTACGCGAAGCGAAATGTAGTGTGAGGAGGGCTATGCGAGAGGCGTTCAATGAATTCGAAAGTAAAGTTCTATGTACTGACTTGGCAGAAAATCCTAAGAAATTCTGGTCTTATGTCAAAGCGGTAGATGGATCAAAAAAAAATGTCCAGACACTCTGTGACCAAAATGGTACTGAAACAGAGGATGACAGACTAAAGGCCGAAATATTAAATGTATTTTTCCAAAGCTGTTGCACAGAGGAAGACTGCATAGTAGTTCCTTCTCTAGATTGTCGCACAGATGACAAAATGGTAGATATCGAAATAGACGACACAGGGATAGTGAAACAATTAAAATCGCTCAAAAGAGGAAAGGCCGCTGGACCTGATGGGATACCAGTTCTATTTTACACAGAGTACGCGAAGGAACTACCCCCCCCCCCCTTATTGCAGCGGTGTACCGTAGGTCTCTAGAAGAGCGTAGCGTTCCAAAGGATTGGAAAAGGGCACAGGTCATCCCCGTTTTCAAGAAGGGACGTCGAACAGATGTGCAGAACTATAGACCTATATCTCTAACGTCGATCAGTTGTAGAATTTTGGAACACGTATTATGTTCGAGTATAATGACTTTCCTGGAGACTATAAATCTACTCTGTAGGAATCAGCATGGGTTTCCAAAAAGACGGTCGTGTGAAACCCAACTCGCGCTATTCGTCCACGAGACTCAGAGGGCCATAGACACGAGTTACCAGGTAGATGCCGTGTTTCTTGACTTCCGCAAGGCGTTCGATACAGTTCCCCACAGTCGTTTAATGAACAAAGTAAGAGCATATGGACTATCAGACCAATTATGTGATTGGATTGAGGAGTTCCTAGATAACAGAACACAGCATTTCATTCTCAATGGAGAGAAGTCTTCCGAAGTAAGAGTGATTTCAGGTGTGCCGCAGGGAAGTGTCGTAGGACCGTTGCTATTCACAATATACATAAATGACCTTGTGGATGACATCGGAAGTTCACTGAGGCTTTTTGCAGATGATGCTGTGGCGTATCGGGAGGTTGTAACAATGGAAAATTGTACTGAAATGCAGGAGGATCTGCAGCGAATTGACGCATTTTGCAGGGAATGGCAATTGAATCTCAATGTAGACAAGTGTAATGTGCTGCGAATACATAGAAAGATAGATCCCTTATCATTTAGCTACAAAATAGCAGGTCAGCAACTGGAAGCAGTTAATTCCATAAATTATCTGGGAGTACGCATTAGGAGTGATTTAAAATGGAATGATCATATAAAGTTGATCGTCGGTAAAGCAGATGCCAGACTGAGATTCATTGGAAGAATCCTAAGGAAATGCAATCCGAAAACAAAGGAAGTAGGTTACAGTACGGTTGTTCGCCCACTGCTTGAATACTGCTCAACGGTGTGGGATCCGTACCAGATAGGGTTGATAGAAGAGATAGAGAAGATCCAACGGAGAGCAGCGCGCTTCGTTATATTATCATTTAGTAATCGCGAAAGCGTTATGGAGATGATAGATAAACTCCAGTGGAAGACTCTGCAGGAGATACGCTCAGTAGCTCGGTACGGGCTTTTGTTGAAGTTTCGAGAACATACCTTCACCGAAGACTCCAGCAGTATATTTCTCCCTCCTACGTATATCTCGCGAAGAGACCATGAGGATAAAATCAGAGAGATTAGAGCCCACACAGAAGCATACATACAATCCTTCTTTCCACGAACAATACGAGACTGGAATAGAAGGGAGAACCGATAGAGGTAATCAGGGTACCCTCCGCCACACACCGTCAGGTGGCTTGCGGAGTATGGATGTAGATGTAGGTTACTGCAGTTGCATTTTTCACTAGACACAGCAATAATTGTTCAGTGGTATTAATGATATAATCCGAATTTGAACATTGAAATGTGTCAATGGCAGCAAGCAAAAATTTGTGTCGCAACGGGACTCGAACCCATGATTTTCCCCTTCGCGCGAACGGTGGTCTTGACCTTCTGGCCATCCCTTCCTACCTCAGTTTCCTTCCTGCTACTCACTGCTGACATGGCACAACCCAACCATGAACCTCTTACTCGCAGTCACGTAAGAGATCAAACTTGGTGTGTATCCGCACTGAATGAAAGGATCTTTCGTCTTCGTCTCCTTCTATACACATATATCTACATAACACGAAAATACAACAGTGTCAAACAGTGATACGCCTTGAAGTACTGTATATAGCAGAAACACTTAAACGATAAGATTTCGGCATCTTGAAAGACAGAAAAAGATAGAAAAATTCTAAGGAAACAAATGGGACCTAAAATAGTAATATTGGATACCAATTAAGGTCAGGCATAGGGCTATAAACTAAAACTAACTGATACTGTGAGGTAAATAAGACTGCAGTTTTATGGACACTTATACCGGATGGGTAACAACAGACCAACCAAGGAGATCTTAACATCACTAAGCAGCTACAGATCCAAACCCGCATGGTTAACCGAAATTGACAAACGTATGAAAAACACTGGAATTGGAATGGATATAATAGAGCAGAGAATACTTTATAGAGAAGCAACACTAAAGACGGCATTTCAGGAGAAAAAGAGGTCTGCAAAACGAAGAAAGTGGACTCAGGTAGACTGCGAATGACACCCTCGGCGGATGAAGGCAGTCTGGGAACATCGAAAATTAAATACAAAGAAGCCGAAAAGTTATTCGAATATGTCAGTGAGTAGCTGGCTGGGAGTTTGAGTCGGAAGTGAAGCATGCTCGGATGGCCAAGGCGGTCAAGAGGACCAATTACTTAAAGCGGGAAATCCCGCTTCGAGTACTGATCGGACACAGATTTTCACCTGTTCTCACTGATTGCCTGCAGAGATTCTTTTTTGTCTTTATTTAATCGAATTTTTATGTTTTTCACGTATTGCAACTCCTTCTAAGCTTTTCACGCTCATTAAGGCCTTAGAAGCATGGGCTCTTCCGGATGTACTTCTGGCCATAAAGCTATTCTGGTAGCTGGAGTCCAAGGTTTCTTTTAATCTAGCCTTTTTTGTTCTTGTGGAAATATTTCCATTGCAACTTACCATCCCCTAACAAATATTTCTTTACATCTAATCAAGAAGTGAAATACAATTTTCATACACGTAGATTTAATATTTCTTAACGCAACGACATATTATCTTAAGAATTTTCATCCCCTGTTTCATTTCCCCAGGGATTCATTTTCCAATAACACTGGAACAAGTATCTTCTAATTTTTTACCTAGAAGTCAAGTATCAGTTTTCAGAGAGGTAGTTTTAATGATTTACTTTCAAAAAAACCATCACCCACTTTTTTACCCACTTAGGAGCTGAATTTTCGAAAACAGTGGAACACGTATTTTTTGGTTTCCAAGCGAGAAGCAAAACACAAATTTTTCAAAGATTTAGCTTTAAATACGCTTTGTCAATGAAATATTTTCGTTCAACGTTTCACCCCCTATTTTATTCCCGTAGGGGTTGAATTTCCAAAGACAGTAACATGCCTGATTTTTATTTCAAACAGAGAAGCCAAATACAAATTTTCATAGATTTAGCATCAAAAATATCTGCCGAAGAAATTTTTTTTATAAAAACTTTAATCCCACGTTCCACCCCATAGGGATTGTATTTCTAAAAACAGTGAAACACGTATTTTTATTGCTAACCGAGAAGCCAAATTTAAATAGTCGTATATATATAGCTTTAAAAATGCTTAGATAATAAAATATTTTCATAAAACATCTCATCCCCTATTTTACCCCCTTAGGGGTTTAATTTAAAAAAAAAACTGACAATCGTATTTGTTCATTTTTAACCGAGAAGTCAAATACCAATGTTCAAAGACGTATATTTAAAAATACCTTAATAGTTCCTTAATTATGACATATTTTCAAACAAACATTTTACTCGCTATTTCAATCCAATAAGATTAAATTTCGATAAATGCTGCAACATGTATTTATTTATTTCTGGCCGAGAAACCAAATTCCAATTTTCGCAGGTATAGCTTCAAAACTTCCTTAGTAGCAACGTTTTTCATAAAACTCTTCATCACTTTTTCACCCCCTTATAGATGGAATTACGACCGTTCTTAAACGGCACCAAACAGCAACACTCTCTGTAATTTTCAAGTTCCTATCCTTAGTGTTTTGGGCTGAACGTTGATTAGTCAGTCAGTCGGGACTTTGCCTTATATATATCAACAATTACCTTGGTTTTGGTTCTAGCAGATGAAACGTTTGGGTCATATAAGCTTTTGACGAAGTTAGAGGTGCAGTCTGAATGTTTTGAAACTGAGTTGCTGTCTACGATGATGTATGAAAATGTAGGCCATTTGGCACCACTCTCCACATCAGTGTTATTGCAATCTTTGCTTTTAAAATATATCCCTTACGCTTGTTGAAGGAGTGAGACTAATAGCACTCTTATGTCTGCTTCACACAATCTTAATGTCACCCTTTCGTTCGTGTGCAACAGAAAATTCTCCAGTACATAGTCTGCAATAAACACATTCATTGTTACTGTCATTACTGACTACAAAAATTTGTATTCCTGTTGCAGGTTCATAAAAACACACACTTTCTTTTGCCCATAGCTAAACGATAAGACAAAAACCGAATAGAGATGAAGTAATCATAAACTTGGAATGAGTTACTTCGCAAACTAGAACAATAAAGCAAATTGCCCCAGTTGTGTTACCAAATGACGAAGAGAAAATTTTTAGCGAAAGCGGTCCGCTACGGCTCCCTTTCAGCGTCAGCGTTTGCTCCAAGGTCGATTGACAGTGGCACAGCCAGAACGTTTAGGAAACGCTATTTCAGACATGTAAGTCTAAAATGTAAAAAAAATATTCTCGCTAGTCATATAATTTTGAAACCCCAGCCATTATCCCTCACATGACTAAAAAGCCGGGGCTGCCGATTCTAATCCCGGACATATAGTAAGCATGCATTTAATTCAGCGATAGTAAAGTTCCGCACAGCGATGTAAACTCAAAACAAGTGGTGTTTAGTGAGTGGCCGTGGCTGTAGAAACTGTGAGAATAGATACACAGGGACCTATTGCTTGTGACTAAATTACAATGAATCGAGTGCCTATAAAGTCAATGTTAATATCATTTGACCTGTCATTTTATTGACAGTATGCTGGTGGGGATTACGAACAGAGTTATAGAAAAATAATATGGACACCTGTCACTAGCCTCACGATCAGGAAGTTTCATGATCGTGTACGTGTACTTTGGATATAAGTTCGCCCCGATATGCTTCCAGAACGAAAAAATCCGATGCCAAGGAACATTAGACAACCAAATAACTGCAAGTATTTTAATGTAAAAGGAGAAGCGGCTCATAATATTTGATGTATCAAGAATTAAGTACCTGCGATTCATAGTGGGCTATAACAGTAGATTATATGAAATTGGTAACAACTGGAACAGCACTAGTGGTCACAGATCTTTCAGGTTAGTTGAAGAAGCGATGGATTATCTGAAACCGAAGGTAGACCGATTTGTTTAGAATTATATACAGTGCAATTGAGAACGAATGTAGCAATAACGAACGGCCAACTATTTAGCGTTAGGTAAACATTGATGAGAATAAATAGAATGTAGAAAAAACTTAACTTTCATGTACTCCACAATTGTTCCATATGGTTTCCCTTCGCAACTTGTGCAACACAGATCTTCGACTGACTGACAAAAATTGCATGCTATTACCTTCTTCGAGTACTACTGAGGCGCAGATCAGCCATATCCAAAACATTTCCAGAAAATAATGGTGACTTTTTCCTATCATTATATCGCCAGAATAGTAGAGTGTAACACAGGGTAAAGCCTCCTGTGAATAAGTTTTAACATGTTACATTCTCCTTATCAGTTAATCACATTTCTTTCAATTACATGAACTAAAATTATTGGGAAATAATATTTCATACAGGGAATGTTATGAGGGCATGCTCCACATAAAGGAACGTACTTGCTAATAGGTTACATTTTCGCCCTAACGCAACACCATTGATAAATTCTCAAAGACACCGGTCCAGAGGTATTTGTATTCCATTTCCACTAGAGTCAAAGTTCGCAAGTGTCAAAGTAATGGTGTTAATCCCAGTGACTGGACCGTGACACTGTGAGCATGAGGCTAACTGGCACAGACAGTTTATCAAAGTGTTCCGTAATTGTCGGCGGCCTGCCGCTCTCACCTACCGAACGTAACCCGCTCTATCAGCTGGGTCGGGTTACCCGGACGCCGTAATTGGTAATTGCGTAGCGTTGATGGCTATCGGGTGCCGCTATTAATGCTACCGGCAGGTGGCGGATCTCCTCTTCTTGCGCTGTAGCAAATTCACTTTCACACTTCTGACTGTAGGGTGCTTATAGCAAACGTTTTAATGTCTGTTCTTTAAAAAAATTATGAAGTCCGGAACTTAAATTTAGCTGACATCATTCACTTGATAAGGGGTGTCAGGTCTACGATATTTTCAAACATAACTAAGCAATCACATCGTAAATGTGTACAATCCTTGCTCTGCATCCTATCAGAACGTAAGGCTGAGTGAGGCACTTCTGAAACCAGTGTGTAATGTAAAATATTCAGTCAATGGCCACATAAGTTCTGAAAAGAACTGGGCACCTACAAGGTCGGTTCAACTTACCGGCTAGTAAAGAAATGTAAATAAAATTGATTCGAACATTGGTTAGAAGTTCTATGTAACCAATAACGCTTTCGTGGCTTCTTCTGTTCATTATACTCGTTCTCATTAACATCAGGGTATTGTCTGACATTACGTCAACACGAGTATTTGGCATTAAATTCGCCTTGAGAAATCTAACGACCATTTTTGTAGAGCCTGGCATTATGAGTAAAGGAGACAGCGATCTTCACGTAATTCGTCAAATTAAAAAAAGAGTACAAAACATGTTACTGCCTAGGTTGCAGAGCCGGCCGGTGTGGCCGAGCGGTTCCAGGCGCTTCACTCTGTAACCGCGCAACCGCTACGGTCGCAGGTTCAAATCCTGCCTCGGGTATGGATGCGTGTGATGTCCTTAGGTTAGTTAGGTTTAAGTAGTTTTAAGTTCTAGGGGACTGATGACCTCATATGTTAAGTCCCATAGGGCTCAGAGCCATTTGAACCATTTGAACCAAGATTGCAGCTTTTAATTTCTGTTGCCGCTGCATAAGGCTTTCTCACTGTGGTATCTGTTTTACGGATGCATATAATGGATGACTGATGCTATTTTACTTATGCGATTTCTCGCTCTCCTCCTTTTCTTACCTGCGTCTCTCAAGATTATTGTATGTGCTTATATTGTTGGTGACACGCTAGAATGTTAATGTTTTTGAGTGTTGCTCAAGAATTGCAACGTTTTCATGTCATTTGACAGTTACGTAGCATGTGTGATGTAGGACAGAGTCCCAGTCTTGTAACTGAATCTCCTTCTGTTGCTTTAAAATTTCAAGAATATTTGGAATCATGTTCAACACTTCGTTGCTGCGATAGTTATTGTCTATTTCTACGTGGTTACGACCTGGCTCGACCTTGATGATGCTCTGAAGGTCAGTACTGTCTCAGTCCAGTTGTTCTTTTAGTGCGAATGCATGTTTTTGCATAATGTTCACTAACGATATTGTTCAAAGCATTTGAACGTTAAGTTACGTTAACATCAGTAAGTTATTATTCATGGAATGCTGTGTGTGATGTATGTTGATTTTACAAATGTCGGCTTTAACATTTTTAAAATGTGTGTTACTTTAATAAGAATTTTTCTGACAGAATTTCTTTTTCTTATATGTTTACAGATATGTAGATGATTGTTATACACGGTTGAAACTAGTCAATGTAAATTGCTGTCAAGTCAGTGAGAAATGTTTTTTTATATAATACGTTTTTTAAATCTTAATATATCTAACAAACTCTAGTACAATTTCTTTACATAAACTGACAGTTTTTTAAAAAAAACTGTTGTTTTTCGACATTAAATATTTATGCTCATCATGCATCAAAAATTGTACCACCTAATTGTGTATTTGAAAGTCTGGTTGAGTGCAAACGATTTTTTATTGTGATTTTTTGTAATGTAGCATAAAGACACAACCTGACTAAACTTTGTTTTTATTAATTTTAAGCGTCACTCGCTTCACACCCCATATCACCCTAAGAGTTTCCTTTCCAAACGAATATTTTTCGATATTCATCCCGTAAAATAGGCTGTTATGTAAGTCTTAACTCGTCAGTGTTATTTCCTAGGCAGTAGGCTATATGTATAATATTTTCTTTAAGTATCACCGTGTGAGTTACGTGAAATGTGGTTGTGTCCCACTTCTTGGACACTAAGGTGTCTAGTAATAATTCGGTTAATTAGAACACTCTGAATAAGTAATACTTCATTAATTATCACAAAACTTCTCTTTGCTCACCAGGCTCAAATGTAGCCATGAAACTGCACACGTGGACTTACGGTTCAGAACACACTAAATGAGCCACGATTACTGAGTGGCGAATTCATTCGAGATCAGAATCGCTGTACTCTGGGTTCACTAGAATCACTAGAAAACAGAAGTTGGTAGACACTTGCTGAAACATTTCTGATAGCGTTGGCGCATAGGCACAGTTCAAAGGAGACGGAAGCCTCTTCACTCCTCGACGGTTGGCAGGGGCTGTGTCATGCCGAATAGACAGCTCGACGACAAGAACTTCTTGGAAGTGGGCAGGATCTCGATCTGAAATCTCCTGCCGCCTGGTGGCGCCTCGGAACTACTGCAGACACGCCTTCTTCCTGGTGTCTCACTGGCGCAACGTGATACCACTTTGCTGTGCAGTGCATCTGCGCTGGTCGATATTTCTTGCGACGCTCTCGGTACTCGACGACACCTCAACTGTCATACTTGCAAATCACGCCGTTACCAACTCTATATCTACCCTACTCTCATCACTTTGTGCCATCAACCCCACAGTCCTGAAATTAATGGGTTACAATGTAATGTAGTTCGTTTTCTACTATTTTTTATCATTCCTCCTTCAGAACAGCAAATACAGGGTGGTCCATTGATAGTGAGCGGGCCAAATATCTCACGATATAAGCATCAAACGAAAAAACCACAAAGAACAGAACCTCGTCTATCTTGAAGGGGAAACCAGATGGCGCTGCAATAGGTCAAACGGATATCAGCTGCGTTTTCTTTTAAATAGGAACCCCCATTATTATTACATATTCGTGTAGTACGTAAAGAAATATGAATGTTTTAGCTGGACCACTTTTTTCGTTTTGTGATAGGTGGCGCTGTAATAGTCACAAACGAATAAGTTCGTGGTATCACGTAACATTCCGCCAGTGTGCGGACGGTATTTGCTTCGTGATACATTACCCGTGTTAAAAATGGACCGTTTACCAACTGCGGAAAAGGTCGATATCGTGTTGATGTATGGCTATTATGACCAAAATGCACAACGGGCGTGTACTATGTATGCTACTCGGTATCCTGTACATCATCCGATTGTCCAGACCGTTCGCTGGATAGTTACGTTATTTAAGGAAACAGGAAGTGTTCAGCCACGACCTGCAACAAATGATGATGCCCAAGTAGGTGTTTTAGCTGCTGTCGTGGCTAATCCGCACATCAGTAGCAGACAAATTGCGCGGGAATCGGGATCTCAAAAACGTTGGTGCTGAGAATGCTACATCAACATCGATTGCACCCGTACCATATTTCTGTGCACCAGGAATTGAATGGCGACAACTTTGAACGTCGTGTACAGTTCAGCCACTGGTCACAAGAGAAATTACGGGAAGATGACAGATTTTTTGCACGCGTTCTATTTAGCGACGAAGCGTCATTCACTAACAGCAGTAACGTAAACCGGCATAATATGCACTATTGGGCAACGGAAAATCCACGATGTCTGCGACAAGTGGAACATCAGTGTCCTTGGCGGGTTAATGTATGGTGAGGCATTATGGGAAGAAGGATAACTGGCACCCATTTTATCGATGGCAATCTAAATGGTGCAGTGTATGCTGATTTCCTACTTAATGGTCTACCGATGTTACATGATGTTTCACTGAATGACAGAATAGTGATGTACTTCCAATATGATAATGTCCGACACATAGCTCGCGTGCGGTTGAAGAGGTATTGAACAGCATATTTCATGACAGGTTAATTGGTCGTCGAAGCGCCTTACTATCTCGCGCACGTTCATCGGATCTGACGTCCCCGGATTTCTTTCTGTGGGGAAAGTTTAAGGGTATTTGCTATCGTGATCCACCGACAACGCCTAACACCATGCGTCAGCGCATTGTCAATGCATGTGCGAACATTAGGGAAGGCGAGCTACTCGCTCTTGAGAGGAATGTCGTTACACGTATTGCCAAATGCATTGAGGTTGACGGTCTTCATTTTGAGCATTTATTGCATTTATGTGGTATTTACAAGTAATCACGCTGTAACAGCATGCGTTCTCAGAAATAAGTTCACAAAGGTACGTGTATCACATTGGAACGACCGTCATAAAATGTTCAAACCTACCTACGTTCTGTATTTTAATTTACAAAATCCACCTGTTACCAACTTTTCGTCTAAAATTGTGAGCCATATATTTGTGACTATTACAGCGCCATCTATCACAAAATCGAAAACAGTGGTCCAACTAAAACACTCATATTCCTTTACGTACTTCACGAATATGTAATAAAAAATGGGGGTTCCTATTAAAAAAACGCAGTTGATATCCGTTTGACCTATGGCAGCGCCATGTAGCGGGCCAACAATAACACCATGTGGTTTCCCACTTCAAGCTAGACGAGTTTCGTTATTTGTAGTTTTTTCGTTTGACCTTTATTTCGTGAGATATTTGGCCCGGTCACGATCAATGGCCCTCCCTTTATAACGTATCGATGGATGAGGCAGAGGTGGAAGCAGGACTGTCACACCTAGTCTTGCAAGGCGCTGGCTTCAGCCCACCGACCATGAGCTGATGGCGGCCCGCCACGCCACATACAGGGAGCTATTATACATTATACTGTCTGATGCAACCACCTGTTAGCGGACGTTGATGTGAGGTATATCCGACCTTCACCTGTGTTATTGCATAAACTCTGCTAGAGACACTTTCAGTGAGGTGTCTGAATGGCAGCCCATTCATCCTCAAGGACTGACACTACAACCGATAGTGGTTCTAAATCACTGGTTACCACTCATCCATTGTTCACTTTTTGTACTACTTAGTGTCGCGTGGCATTTACCACAGAAATATTGGTTTTTGAAGAGCTGCACGACCACTGCACCACATTTTGTTTAAATCACAATGCACAGTGACTGTGCTGTCTGGACTGCAAATAGCGCTTTGAAACTCACGAGTTATTCCTTCCGCTGATTTCATGCGATTTTATACTGCGTACTCCCGCTATGCTCTGAGGTCCCTGTCTGTCGATACATGAAGCCTGCCCGGTCTTAGCCAAGCAGTGGTTGTTCCTTTGCGTTTACGCTTCACAATCACATCACCAACATTTCGGCAGCTTTAGGAGAATTAAAATTTCCCTGATGGATCTGTTGCTCCGGTGACAGCCAAAACCTGCTGTTCGCTGGAAGTCGTTGAGCTACCTGTAACGACCTATTCCGTCACTGCTTTTCTACTAATAACAAAACACACCCCATCTGATCAGTTTTGCAGTATATAGAGGGATCCACAGCAGCACGGGTCAGCTGGGTGCCTGTTTATCCCCGGGGAGTGCAGCCGGCCAGTCTCGACGCACATGCAGGCAGCTCACCAATAACAGAGCGTGCCCAGCTGCAGTGGGCAGCCATTGCGAGTAGTGTGTCGTACGTGGACGTGATAGAGAATCAGTGACGACAGGTTAAATCTAGTATCGTTTTATTATTCACAATGTATTTACAACACATACAAAAATCCTGGTAGTGTTAATTTTCATTTTTATATTTTCTGATGAATATTTCTTGTATATTGCTGCTAGTGAGGGAATATCTGGAGAATTGCTATTAGTGGTGTGAAGTCGAAGAACGGCCTTTAGACGGTTATCGGTCATTTGTGATAGATTTTCGATTTTTAAGTATTTAAGTTTGAGAAAAGCTGTTCATGTAAGTATGTAGAACCAAACATGCATATTATAGGTCAATTTTGAACGACGTCTTTCATCATTCTAATCAACTCCTTTACAAAGCGGGCATGCTACAGATCTATTAATTTTAACTACATCTCTGCGAACACACTTCTGACGTCCATCAAAAAATGGTTCAAATGGCTCTGAGCACTATGGGACTCAACTTCTGAGGTCATTAGTCCCCTAGAACTTAGAACTACTTAAACCTAACTTAAGAACATCACACACATCCATGCCCGAGGCAGGATTCGAACCTGCGACCGTAGCGGTCTTGCGGTTCCAGACTGCAGCGCCTTTAACCGCACGGCCACTTCGGCCGGCTGACGTCCATCAAACAAGGTGAAATGAAGATATGAAAATCCAGCTCAAATGACCTCAAGTAAACGAATATTTTCTTGAATACTTCATCTAAATTATCGAGGCTGAACGAATGATTTAGGAAGGTCATTGTTAATGGTAGCTGCGAATTTTGTCATATTCGAAAAATGTGTGACACTACGATCCTGGAACTGATTTCTCCATATTTCCAGTTTCATTTGCATTGCGTGTATTTCAGAAGATATACATACACTTAACTACCCTTTTCCCCTGCAAAGAAACACTGAGAAAATTCATGCGACTCGTTACGTAACAAATGCTAGGTTTACAATCCGTTGAGGAATAGAAAGCTCATGAACACGCTTTCCTTCCATTTCCATAAAACTATTTATCTACTCAAGCAAAGGGAAGACACTTTCTGTCCGCAGCTCGTGGTCGTACGGTAGCGTTCTCGCTTCCCACGCCCGGGTTCCCGGGTTCGATTCCCGGCGGGGTCAGGGATTTTCTCTGCCTCGTGATGACTGGGTGTTGTGTGCTGTCCTTAGGTTAGTTAGGTTTAAGTAGTTCTAAGTTCTAGGGGACTGATGACCTCATATGTTAAGTCCCATAGTGCTCAGAGCCATTTGAAGCTTGCATTTTTTTTAAGAAACTTTCTAGGGATTTTCCCCTACTTAGCCATGTTATCTGACAAAGACAGGGTATATCATTCAAACCAGATTCCAGTGAATCCATCAACTCTAGAAACTGTGTGTTCAAAATGGCTCTGAGCGTTATGGGACTTATCATCTGAGGTCATCAGTCTCCTAGAACTTAGAAATTAACCTAACTAACCTAACGACATCACACACATCCATGCCCGAGGCAGGATTCGAACCTGCGACCGTAGCGGTCTCGCGGTTCCAGACTGAAACGCCTAGAACCGCTCGGCCACTCCGGCCGGCCGCCAACTGTGTGTTATTCAGTCCTGAAGGTTATATGAACTTTATTCATAACCATGTCAAACTGCATAAATTGTTTTCTGATGAATCATGCCACAACGAGGTGCCACAAATCGCGCATTACAGTCAGCCACATCTGGGGTGCCATCGGTGGAGCTATTTGTTTGTGGTAAGAAGGACGTTCACAGGTCTAGTCGCTCTCTGCACAAAAAGAGGAGGTCTAGCAATCTTCCGTCATAAGCCTTTAAAAGTGAATGTGAATTGCAGAAGAGAGGGATGAGAATTGCGAATACGTATTACGCAGTTGCATAATCGACGTGTACTACAGATCTGCTATAAAATGACATTACAACACCAAGCAGAAAGAATTAAATGACTTATTTGACAGTCAACACCAAAAAATTACAGCAGCCGACAAATGGCGTTCATTGTTCTGTATATATACACTCCTGGAAATTGAAATAAGAACACCGTCAATTCATTGTCCCAGGAAGGGGAAACTTTATTGACACATTCCTGGGGTCAGATACATCACATGATCACACTGACAGAACCACAGGCACATAGACACAGGCAACAGAGCATGCACAATGTCGGCACTAGTACAGTGTATATCCACCTTTCGCAGCAATGCAGGCTGCTATTCTCCCATGGAGACGATCGTAGAGATGCTGGATGTAGTCCTGTGGAACGGCTTGCCATGCCATTTCCACCTGGCGCCTCAGTTGGACCAGCGTTCGTGCTGGACGTGCAGACCGCGTGAGACGACGCTTCATCCAGTCCCAAACATGCTCAATGGGGGACAGATCCGGAGATCTTGCTGGCCAGGGTAGTTGACTTACACCTTCTAGAGCACGTTGGGTGGCACGGGATACATGCGGACGTGCATTGTCCTGTTGGAACAGCAAGTTCCCTTGCCGGTCTAGGAATGGTAGAACGATGGGTTCGATGACGGTTTGGATGTACCGTGCACTATTCAGTGTCCCCTCGACGATCACCAGTGGTGTACGGCCAGTGTAGGAGATCGCTCCCCACACCGTGATGCCGGGTGTTGGCCCTGTGTGCCTTGGTCGTATGCAGTCCTGATTGAGGCGCTCACCTGCACGGCGCCAAACACGCATACGACCATCATTGGCACCAAGGCAGAAGCGACTCTCATCGCTGAAGACGACACGTCTCCATTCGTCCCTCCATTCACGCCTGTCGCGACACCACTGGAGGCGGGCTGCACGATGTTGGGGCGTGAGCGGAAGACGGCCTAACGGTGTGCGGGACCGTAGCCCAGCTTCATGGAGACGGTTGCGAATGGTCCTCGCCGATACCCCAGGAGCAACAATGTCCCTAATTTGCTGGGAAGTGGCGGTGCGGTCCCCTACGGCACTGCGTAGGATCCTACGGTCTTGGCGTGCATCCGTGCGTCGCTGCGGTCCGGTCCCAGGTCGACGGGCACGTGCACCTTCCGCCGACCACTGGCGACAACATCGATGTACTGTGGAGACCTCACGCCCCACGTGTTGAGCAATTCGGCGGTACGTCCACCCGGCCTCCCGCATGCCCACTACACGCCCTCGTTCAAAGTCCGTCAACTGCACATACGGTTCACGTCCACGCTGTCGCGGCATGCTACCAGTGTTAAAGACTGCGATGGAGCTCCGTATGCCACGGCAAACTGGCTGACATTGACGGCGGCGGTGCACAAATGCTGCGCAGCTAGCGCCATTCGACGGCCAACACCGCGGTTCCTGGTGTGTCCGCTGTGCCGTGCGTGTGATCATTGCTTGTACAGCCCTCTCGCAGTGTCCGGAGCAAGTATGGTGGGTCTGACACACCGGTGTCAATGTGTTCTTTTTTCCATTTCCAGGAGTGTAGAAACACGCTGTTCTAAATTTGCACGCTTAGAGCACGTAAGGATGCGAGGTGCCGGGGTGGAGAATAGTTTGTACCTCTTTAATTCAGACTAATTTTACATGAGAACGAGACATGTACTCGATCCCTCCTTATCTACCAGCTAATTAATTACGCACACAACGGTAACGGAGGGAAATGATGGTGGACCCTGCTAGTTGGTAAAATAAGGAGTGCACACTCACAATAATTTGATAAAAATCGTAATCTACTCAAAAACAAAAAGAACTTTATCATAATAAACAACAGGAAATGGGATTCTGCCTATATCTACGAAATGATATGCGGATTAAATCAAAAATGGTTCAAATGGCTCTGAGCACTATGGGACTTAACTTCTGAGGTCATCAGTCCCCTAGAACTACTTAAGCCTAACTAATCTAAGGACATCACACACATCCATGCTCGAGGCAGGATTCGAACCTGCGACCGTATCGGTCGCGCAGTTCCAGACTGTAGCGCCTAGAACCTTTCGGCCACCCCGGCAGGCGCGAATTAAATATTACAATGAGATTTATTACACATCAGAACATAAATGCACCTGATTGTCGACACACACAGTAGGTTAAAGGATAGGGTGTACTGAAATATTATGAGAATAAGAATTGGCTCGAGAACAAGGCGCTGCAGCCATGGACTGTGCGGCTGGTCCCGGCGGAGGTTCGAGTCCTCCCTCGGGCATGGGTGTGTGTGTTTGTCCTTACGATAATTTAGGTTAAGTAGTCTGTAAGCTTAGGGACTGATGACCATAGCAGTTAAGTCTCATAAGATTTCACACTCATTTGAACATTTTTTGAGAAGAAGGGGCTCCTACAATCTGTGATGCAATAGATTGACGATAATGACTGGAGGTCCAAATGAATCAAATATTAATTTCCCAACTATATATATCACAATTAGTAGTGAGAGCTCAAATGGAATCACATGGAGAAACAAGAAAGGTGGACTTGTAGCAAAGCGAGCGCGCTTGCTGCTGAGGGATTCAGTATCAAATTGATAGGGTCCTACAATGCCGGAGCCGCCAAATACAGTACCAGTACTGAAATCTGCAGCACCTCGTCGGGAGGCAGCATCCTGATGATGTAGGCGCCGACTTCTGCCGCGCAGCAACTCTGTGTCAACCCGTTTCCGTGATGCCTGTCCGAGAATTCGAAGCTCTTCCGAAAACGAGCGACCAAGTCGCAGGACTGTCCGACTCCGAGAAAGATCAGATCCCGAATCCCCTCCCCGCGCAACGCAAGAGCGAAGCCAACATTGCACAACTCCCTACTCTCCTCGAAAAACCGTGAATCAGCATTCAGTGCTGATTCCAAAATTCCCCCACACTGTCTCGGAATATCATTTGCGCCAATAGCGACCGATCCCTCCAATTTCGAACAGGGCTTCATGGCGTTAACTAGCCTCAGTTTAAGATGACCAGTCATGCCTCTGCTATTCAGCTGAGGGCACTGTACTTGCCGTTTGACCGGCTACAGAAACGACCTGCCTAGACCACCGGCCATCCGGCGCCAGACAGTCGCTCCCAGCAGGGCACGGTCCACAAGTATCCTCAGAATCAAGAGGACAATGCAGTCAGTCGGTGCCAGGAATCTTCGTTCCAGACGTGCCGGAACGGTAAACACATAAACTGCGGCGACACTCAGACGTCTCGCAGGTCGTTCCGCCCTGCATACAATAGGCGAAACTCGACCGACGTCAGTCGTTCCGCCAGGCGCTTAAGCGTATTGTACGAACCCCTCAGAATTCAGGTAAGTGCAGCCCCCAACCGGAAACGCAGTGTGCCGCTTCCTCCGATGCTCGCCTCGCACAGGCCACCAAGGGAAGTAACCCAACATGTTTAGGAATCAAGTGAAAAGTATTTTTTGGGCTCTCAGTGCAATTACTCTCATTACAATAACCTTATTCGGTCAGTTACTACCGTGAAATGACATAGAACATTAATAAAATTAATGAAAATGAGAGGATACATGCAAAAGAGGGCATTGGAACCTCTCAAAGAAACAGAACTGTATTTCTGAAGTCGACCGCATAATTTAACTGTCTGTTGCAACAGTTTTTCGCGGAAGTGAATGAAAAGTATGGAGACCTAATATATTATTGTGAAGTACGTTGGTTAAGTGAAGGCGCACGCCATCAACGAGTTTTCGATATCTAGCCTGCTATCGGTGAATTTATGAAGGAAACAGAGTGCAGGAACCAAAAATTAGAACATCCAGAATGGATTACAGACATTGCATTTTTAGTGGTCTTGACAGCACACTGCCAATAGTAAAACATTGCAAGCTGAGAAACAACTTGTTTCTGATTTGATGTGGATGCATTTTAAAAAGAAAGTGCCATTGTAGAAGGGACAAATACTGACAAAAACCACAGTTCTCTAACCTCAAGAGCGCTAAAGGAAACGCTACGTTTGAAGAATTCATTGTAATTTTGAAATAGTTACAAGAATAGTTTTCTAATTTTTTTAGAGACACTGCCAGTCTTACCTTTGTTTTCGAACTGTTTTAGAGACCGTTTGTCGGTTCAGTTGAAGGAGGCACCTGAGCATCAGCAGCTGCATCTGATTGATCTGCAATGTAATTCTAGTTTTAAATTCAAATACTTTTAAGTTAAAACTACCGAGGACGTCTACACTGTTTTCCTCAGGGAGAGTTTCCACGTCTCCATAATGAGTTTGCAAACGTGATGAAATATTTCGGGCAGAAAATGTGTGTGAAGGGCTTTCTTTTCGATTATAATACTAAATAAGTCACGATTATGTGAGAACCTGGTCGAAAATCCGTGAAACTGTCTCTGTCTCTCGGTACGCTGGCAGATCGTACCAGATAAAAATTGTATTATGGCTTCATCATGCCAAGAATAATCAACTTATCACTATTTGTAATCTCTGTTGTTAATAATATGAAAATAAACCGCATGTATTACGATTACGACTGCAATGCCTTTTAAATACGGCACGTTAGCCGTTTACCCGCCTTCCGCCTCTTCCTACACAGACAGCGTGCGTGGCTGTGGTTGGGAAAAGTGGAGTCTCACTGAGCGTCATGGTACGTCGGACAAGGCACGGCTCGCGAGCCGATTTCGTGGCCACCCGTGCACTATGTGAAATTTCCGGTTGGAGCAATCCTGTTCCGCATACTTTTGATTAGTTACTGTATACATTAGGCAACCTCCCCCCGTGAACCATGGACCTTGCCGTTGGTGGGGAGGCTTGCGTGCCTCAGCGACACAGATAGCCGTACCGTAGGTGCAACCACAACGGAGGGGTGTCTGTTGAGAGGCCAGACAAACGCGTGGTTCCTGAAGAGGTGCAGCAGCCTTTTCAGTAGTTGCAGGGGCAGCAGTCTGGAAGATTGACTGATCTGGCCTTGTAACACTAAGCAAAACGGCCTTGCTGTGCTGGTACTGCGAACGGCTGAAAGCAAGGGGAAACTACAGCCGTAATTATTCTCGAGGGCATGCAGCTTTACTGTATGATTAAATGATGGCATCCTCTTGGGTAAAATATTCCGGAGGTAAAATAGTCCCCCATTCGGATCTCCGGGCGGGGACTACTCAAGAGGACGTCGTTATCAGGAGAAATAAAAATGGCGTTCTACGGGTCGGAGCGTGGAATGTCAGGTCCCTTAATCGGGCAGATAGGTTAGAAAATTTAAAAAGGGAAATGGATAGGTTAAAGTTAGATATAGTGGGAATTAGAGAAGTTCGGTGACAGGAGGAACAAGACTTTTGGTCAGGCGAATACAGGATCATAAATACAAAATCAAATAGGGGTAATGCAGGAGTAGCTTTAATAATGAGTAGGAAAATAGGAGTGCGGGTAAGCTACTACAAACAGCATGGTGAACGCATTATTGTGGCCAAGATAGACACGAAGCCCATGCCTACTACAGTAGTACAAGTTTATATGCAAAGTAGCTCTGCAGATGACGAAGAAACTGAAGAAATGTATGATGAAGTCAAAGAAATTATTCAGATAGTGAAAGGAGACGAAAATTTAATAGTGATGGGTGACTGGAATTCGGTAGTAGGTAAAGGGAGAGAAGGAAACTTAGTAGGTGAATATGGGTTGGGGCTAAGAAATTAAAGAGGAAACCGCTTGGTAGAGAATTGTGCACAGAGCACAACATAATCATAGCTAACACTTGGTTCAAGAATCATGAAAGAAGGTTGTATACATGGAAGAACCCTGGAGATACTAAAAAGTTTCAAATAGATTATATAATGGTAAGACAGCGATTTAGGAACCAGATTTTACATTGTAAGACATTTCCAGGGCCAAATGTCGAATCTGACCACAATCTATTGGTTATGAACTGTAGATTAAAACAGAAGAAACTGCAAAAAGTTGGGAATTTAAGGATATTGGACCTGGATAAACTGACTAAACCAGAGGTTATACAGAGTTTCAGGGAGAGCATAACGGAAAAATTGACTGGAATGGGGGAAAGAAATACAGTAGAAGAAGAACGGGTAGCTTTGAGGGATGAAGTAGTAAAGGCAGCAGAGGATCAAGTAGGTAAAAAGACAAGGGCTAGAAGAACTCCCTGGGTAACAGAAGAAATATTTAATTTAATTGAAGCAAGGAGAAAATTTAAAAATGCAGTAAATGAAGCAGGCAAAAAGGAATACAAACGTCTAAAAAATGAGATTGACAGCAAGTGCAAATTGGGTAAGCAGGGATGGCTAGAGGACAAATGTAAGTATGTAGAGGCTTATCTCACTAGGGGTAAGATAGATACTGTCTACAGAAAAATTAAAGAGACCTTTGGAGAAAAGAGAACCACTTGTATGAATATCAAGAGCTCAGATGGAAACCCAGTTCTAAGAAAAGAAGGGAAAACAGAAAGGTGGAAGAAGTATATAGAGGGTCTATACAAGGGTGATGTAATTGAGGACAATATTATGGGATTGGAAGAGGATGTAGATGAAGATGAAATGGGAGATACGATACTGCGTCAACAGTTTGACAGAGCATTGAAAGACCTGAGTCGAAACAAGGCCCTGGGAGTAGACAACATTCCGTTATAACTACTGATGGCCTTGGGAGAGCCACACCTGAGCAAACTCTACCATCTTGTGAGCAAGATGTATGAGATAGGTGAAATACCCTCAGACTTCTAGAAGAATATAATAATTCCAATCCCAAAGAAAGCAGGAGTTGACAGATGTGAAAATTACCGAACAATCAGTTTAATAAGCCACAGCTGCAAAATACTAACGCGAATTAATTACAGACGAATGGAAAAACTAGTAGTAGCCGACCTCGGGGAAGATCAGTTTGGATTCCGTAGAAATATTGGAACACGTGAGGCAATACTGACCCTAAGACTTATCTTAGGAAATACATTAAGGAAAGGCAAACCTACGTTTCTAGCTTTTGTAGACTTACAGAAAGCTTTTGACCACGTTGACTGGAATCCGCTCTTTCAAATTCTGAAGGTGGCAGGGGTAAAATACAGGGAGCGACAGGCTATTTACAATTTGTACAGAAACCAGATGGAAGTTATAAGAGTCGAGGGACATGAAAGGGAAGCAGTGGTTGGGAAGGGAGTGAGAGAGGATTGTAGACTATCCCCGATGTTATTCAATCTTTACATTGAGCAAGCAGTGAAGGAAACAAAAGAAAAATTCGGAGTAGGTATTAAAATCCATGGAGAAGTAATAAAAACTATGAAGTTTGCCGATGACATTGTAATTCTGTCAGAGACAGCAAAGGACTTGGAAGAGCAGTTGAACGGAATGGATAGTGTCTTGAAAGGAGGATATAAGATGAACATCAACAGAACCAAAACGAAGATAATGGAATGTAGTCGAAAAAATGGCTCTGAGCACTATGGGACTTTACATCTGTGGTCATTAGTCCCCTAGAACTTAGAACTACTTAAACCTAACTAACCTAAGGACATCACACACATCCATGCCCGAGGCAGGATTCGAACCTGCGACCGTAGCAGTCACGCAGTTGCGGACTGAGCGCCTAGAACCGCACGGCCACCGCAGCCGGCAATGTAGTCGAATTAAGTCGGGTGATGCTGGGGGAATTAGATTAGGAAATGAGACACTTAAAGTAGTAAAGGAGGTTTGCTATTTGGGGAGCAAAATAACTGATGATAGTCGAAGTAGAGAGAATATAAAATGTAGACTGACAATGGCAAGGAAAGCGTTTCTGAAGAAGAGAAATTTGTTAACATCGAATATAGATTTAAGTGTTAGGAAGTCATTTCTGAAAGTATATGTACGGAGTGTGGCCATGTATGGAAGTGAAACATGGACGATAAATAGTTTGGACAAGAAGAGAATAGAAGCTTACGAAATGTGCTGCTACAGAAGAATGCTGAAGATTAGATGGGTAGATCACATAACTAATGAGGAGGTATTCAATAGGATTGGGGAGAAGAGAAGTTTGTGGCACAACTTGACTAGAAGAAGGGATCGGTTGGTAGGACATGTCCTGAGGCATCAAGGGATCACCAATTTAGTATTGGAGTGCACAGTGGAAGGTAAAAATCGTAGAGGGAGACCAAGAGATGAATACACTTAGCAGATTCAAAAGGATGTAGGTTGCAGTAGGTAATGAGAGATGAAGAAACTTGCACATGGAGAGCTGCATCAAACCAGTCTCAGGACAACAACAACAACAACAATAACAACATTAGGCAAGTACGTCAGGATGACAGCTCTTTATCTCAAGGCATTACGCTATCATATTGACGTCACTAGCCGTTCAGCCCGTACACTGTGCTTCGTACGCTTTTTGGGTGTCTGCAACATCCAAAAACTGATAAGGACAATCTACGACTTTGACATCGTACCGCTTGCTCTTTGCGTGATTTGCACTATATGGAATCTGGAAGGTAGTAACGTGAAATACCTCCACTTGCTATAATTCCACCAGTAAATATGTTTTTCTGTGTTATCAGTCTTCTGACTGTCCGCCACGAATTCCTCCCCTGTGTAACCTCTTCATCCAGAGTACCACTGGCAACCTACATCCTCCATTATTTGCTGAATGTATTCCAACCTCTGTCTTCCTCTACAGGTTTTGCCTTCTACAGCTCCCGCTAGTACCACGGAACTCATTCCCTGATGTCTTAACAGATGTACTATCATCCTGTCCCTTCTCCTTGTCAGTGTTTACCTCATCTTCGTTTCCTCTCGGATTCTGAGCCGAATCTCTTCATTCCGCACCTTACCAGTACACCTAATTTTGAACATTCATCTACAGCGCCACATCTCAAGTGCTTCGATACTCTTCTGTTCCGGTTTTTCCGGGATCCATGTCTCACTACCATATAATACGGAACTCCAAACACACTTTCTCACAAATTTCTTCCCCAAATTAAGCACTATGTTTGATACTTGTAAACTTCTCTTGGCCAGGAATGCCATTATTGTCAGTACTAGCCTGCTTTTGATGTCCTCCTTGCCCCGTCCTTCACAAGTTATTTTGCCGCCTAGATAGTATATTTCCTTAACTGCGTCTACCGAGCGAGGTGGCGCAGTGGTTAGCACACTGGACTCGCATTCGGAAGGACGACGGTTCAATCCCGCGTCCGGCCATCCTGATTTAGGTTTTCCGTGATTTCCCTAAATCGCTCCAGGCAAATGCCGGGATGGTTCCTTTGAAAGGGCACGGCCGACTTCCTTCCCCATCCTTCCCTAACCCTATGAGATCGATAACCTCGCTGTTTGGTCTCTTCACCCAAACAACCAACCTTGACTGCGTCTACTTCGTGACCATCAATGATGATGTTAATTTTCTCGCTGTTCTCAATTCTGCTACATCGCGTTACTTTCATCTTTCTTCGGTTTACTCTCAACCCATATTCTGTACTAATTAGAATGCTCATTAGAACTCATCAGATCATGTAATCCTTCTTCACTTTCACTCAGGATCGTGATCACACATAAGCGAATCGTATCATTGATATCCTTCCACCTTGAATTTTAATTCCACTCTTGAACCTTTGGTTCATTTATCTCATTGCTTCGTCTATGTATATATTGAACAGTATGGCGAAAGACTATATCCCTGTCTTACACCCTTTCTAAGCCGACAACTTCGTTCTTCGTCGTCCACTCTTATAATTCTCTCTAGGCTCTAGTGCGTATGTACGCCCTTCTCCCTCTAGCTTACCCCCATTTTTCTCAGAATTTCGAACATCTTGCACCATTTCGACAGATCCTATGCCCATGTCTTGATTTTCTATGCCCATGTCTTGCTTCCATTAACAACCGCAACGTCAGAATTGCCTCTCTGATGCCTTTACCTTTCCTAAAGCCCACCTCATCATCATTTTCTATTCCAGTTTTCTGTGTATTATTGTTGTCAGCAATTCGAATGCATGAGGTGTTAAGCTCATTGTGCGATAATTCTGGCACTTGTCAGATGTTGCAATCTTCGGAATTGTATGGATGATATTTTTCCGAATTCAGATTGTATGTCGCCAGACTGATACATTCCACACATCAAGCTGAACAGTCGTTTTGTTGCCACTTCCCCCAATGATTTTAGAAATTCTGATGGAATGTTATCTATCCCTTCGGCGTTATTTAACCTTAAGTCCTCCAAATCTCTTTTAAATTCTGGTTCTAATGCTGGATCAGCTGTCTCTTCTAGATCGATTCTTGTTCCCCTTCTATCAAGCAAATCTTCCCCGCTCCCTCGTCTGCATTCAACATTGGAATTCCTGTTGCACTCTTTATGTTACCGCGCTTGTTTTTAATTTCCCTGAAGGGTGTTTTGACTTTCCTGCGTGGTGTATGGTGTGCCAATCCTTCCGACAATCATTTGTTTTTAAGTTTCTTCATATTTGTCATGCAGCCAGTTCGTCTTAGGTTGACTGCACTTTTTATTTATTTCATTCTTCAGCGACTTGTATTTCTGTATTCCTAAATTTCCCTGAACATTTTTTTTACTTTCTTCTTTTATCGATCAACTGAAGTATTTCTTCTGTTACCCATAGCTTCTTCGCAGTTACTCTCTTTGTACCTCTTTTTCATTGTAATTAGAGATATCCAGTCCTCTTAAACTATACTGCCTACTGGGGTATTCTTTATTGCTCTATCTACAGCCTTAGCGAACTTTACGCATATTTAGTCATTCCAGAGTACGTCCGTATCCACTTCATTCCGTATTGATTCTTCCTGACTAACCTCTTAAACTTCAGCTTTCTCTACAACACCACTACACAGTTATCTGAGTCCCGGGAACGCCTTACAGTCCAGTATTGGATTTCGGAATCTCTGTCTGACCATGATGTAATCTTACTCTAATCTTGCCATATCATCCGGTCTTGTCAAAGAATAGCTCCTCCTCTTTTGATTTTTGAACAGAATACTCGCCATTGCTGGCTGAAGCTTATTACGGAACTCAATTGATCTTCCTCCCCTCTCATTCCTTGTCTCAAGCCCATATTCTCCTATAACCTTTTCTACTAGTCCTTCCCCGACAACTGCATTCCAGTACCCCATGGCTATTAGATTGTCATCTCTCTTTACGCATTGTATTATCCTTTCAGTATCTTCATATACTTCCTCTATCTCTTCATCTTCTGCTCGCGACGTCGGTATGTACACCGAAACTATCGTTGTCGGTGGTGGTTTGCTGTCGATTCCAATAAGAACAACCCTATTACTGAACTGTTCGCAGTAACACACTCTCTGTCCTACCTTCCTATTCATAAGAAATCCTACGCCCACTACACCACTTGCGGCTACTGTTGGTATTACCCTATACCCATCTGACCAGAAATCCTTGTCTTCTTTCCGTTTCACTTCACTAATCTCCAGAATTTCTAGACTGAACCTTTGCATTTTCGTTTTCAGATTTTCTATCTTTCCTATCACGTTCAAGCTTCTGACATTTCGCGCCCTGACTCGTAGAACGTTATCCTTTCTTTGGTTACTTACGTTTTTAACATGGTCACTTCCTCCTGGAGATCCGAATGGGGGACCATTCGGGAATCTTTTGCTAATGGAGAGATTATAATGACACTTTTTCAATTACAGACCACATGTCCTGTGGATACGCGTAATAAGTCTTTAATTCAGTGGTTTCCATTGCCTTCTGCATCCTCATGACGTTGATCATTGCTGATTCTACCGCATTTAGGGGCAGTTTCCCACCTCAACTCAAGGACAAGAGAGTGTCCTCCGTCTTCTTTGACGAGGCCATTTGCAGAATGAGTGTGACTTCTTATACCGTAAGTCGTCAGCTGCCAATACTGATTAGTAATCAAATTTTAAGCCGTGGCAAACTTCGAACTCGTAATCGAGGACGTTTGGATTACTAATCAAAGACGATACTCGTAGACCACGGGTTCAACCGTGAGAAAGTATGAGAACGTTTTCCGAAATATTTGTGAATCGTGCAACTGAGGCAGCACGTGAGTATCAGTACCATATTCACCTAATGGGCCTCAGGAAATTGCCAATAAACCATATCATCCAAGACTGTCAGCACACCAGGTCTAGTTGTTAATCCCTCAGATGATTCCATGATTCAAGTACAATTAGTTTTTGAGAAAACGTATTCTTAGAAAAAAATGTTGGAAATTTGCAATTCACTTAATTCAATCGAGACAAGTTAGCTCATTTAGAAGCCCTGATTATCCTCTTTCAATCTATGAACGTGCATCTGGCCTGAGTTCAGGAAGAGTGCAAGTGCAGGGTATTGTTTGCTGTGGCACTAGAAGAGGAAGGTATAGAGCTTTTTAGCCCAAACCGCTTTTTCCTTCTGGGAAAGCTTTCTGGTACTCAATTTGCTATCAGGGTGGGCAGATTTGAGACCGTCCTGGCGGGACTAAAGAACGAAAATGTGCCCATTCTTTTGAGGGGTTGAACCCAGGACCAGCAGGTCCAGAACCTAATGCTCTATCCACTAGGCCATCGGGCCACTCAAACAGATACGCTTTTTAGAGGCTCACATTTTAGTTAAAGTATCCAATTATAAAATGTAACTTAATGGAAAATTGCAGTCGGTGTTTTCAATTCTCAATGCACACTAAAACTACCATGACACAAAACAGGAAATAGAATTTTTTGATTGTATAACGGAAACAAATTACTTTATCATCTGATCTGTATATATATATATTAAATTGCTTTGGAAGATGAAATTACTGAATATTTTATCATTTTGTAATTCCTATAACATGAACGTCTTTCTATAGGCATTTCACCCAAAACCATAGACATTTGATAGTGAAAATTCAATCAAAAGTCAATGTTTATAACGATACAGTTACATCAACATAGTAACACACATTAAAAGTCACTCACCTGAGAAACATAAAGCCACAAAATAAAGTTTATTTCTGAGTTTATTGATTTCAGTCCATAATGCGATCTTGAATATTTCAAAGTATGCGACACTGTTTTGAGACTGTGACCAATAACGCCATATGTCAGTAGCGTTAGGAAATGTTTGCATTAATTTAGTAATTTCTGTCTGAGCACTTTAGTATTTGCACATAATATTATCTGTGAAATCAATTACTTCAGAAGTTAAACAATACTGCAAAGTATGTAAACTATTTATTGTCTTTGTACGAGGAACTGCAGTAGCTAAGCAGAGACTTTATCTTAACAAAAGTGAGAGTTGCAGTCTATGGAGGTTCGTTTGTTGTGACTATGGCTTGTGATCTGCGTGCAGCTGTGAGTATTCTGGGAAGATCGATGAAATGCGTATGGAGATACATTTATAATGTTGCTATGTTCGGAGATACTTAAAAAAGAAATATGCCACTAAGTAATAATTTACGTAACATTGCATTAAAAGTAACGAGGAACGGTATGGAAATTATTTAACCGGCTCTGAACAACGACGTCACAACAACAATTAACTGCCACAGAACAGCGAAGTCACAGCAACCGTGACATCTAAATGATATGTACTTGTTAAAGTGCAGTTTCTCCCTGACAGTTTGGGTTCACATTCTGAAACTGAAGAATTAAATACAGTGCAAACGAATGATTTGTTTCATCAACTAGTTTCACAACCCTTCATTATAATTTATTTTGGCACTCAGTAATAAAGTTTTGAAACAAGCATGCTTTTTTCACCTTTGCAGCAAATTATTCAAATTATTCAGTTTAATAACTGAACTATATTATCTGAGAACTGGTCGTAATCTATTTTTCATACCCCTAAGTGATAAGGGTGGTCCACCCCAAAAATCTTTTTCTTATTTTTTGGACATAACTTTTTTTTTATTTTTTTATGATGTGGCATTATAAAATACACACAACCCTAAATTTTCACCCTTCTACCAACAACCCCTAGTTTTAATAGCTATTTTAGTAATTTAATAATATTCAACCCCGGTCAATAACAGATCAATTATCACTTGATCACTTACCCCCGCCAGGTATCTACCGGTGATAGTCTTTCACTATTCGATAGATAGGTAATTGAAGAAAACGTACCAAAAGCAACGACTCGAATATCCCTCTTTGAATCGACGTAAGTAGAGCGAGAAGTTTAACTCGGTAGCACGCGTCATTCGCCAAACCGACATTTAGGCCTAGCGCACACGCATCGGTTTTTATCGTTCGGAAATATATCGTATGATCAAATTCTTCTAGTGGAACAAAGACATTCCTATGCTCTGTTCTGGTCCTCTCACAAAATTTAATCGTACAATATTTTTACGTACGATAAAAATCGATGCGTGTGCGCTTGGCTTTATTCATAATGCTGGCGAACACGTTTCGACACGAAATTGCCGCCATGTTTGTATGCTCATGCACGGGCCGTGTATCGGCTGCAATTGTCAAATCCGTTAGATCTACCGTATAAACACTAGAACTAATAGTGGCTGGTACTACCGGACTTCCCCCTAAGCCAGGGGCGGGCAGGAATTCTGCACGTGTGCGGTGCACATGCACGTGTGCAGTTAACAGGTGTTCTGCGTGCACACAGGGGCAAGCTGGCCACCCGCTTCTCTCCCCTCCCCATCATACCGTCTCTCCGCTTCTTCCTCTGTAATGCGTTTTGTTTCCTGGCCTGCTTTATTGAATGAAGGAATAAGGGTAGTAGGAGTGCTTGAAAGTAATCATCGTTTGAAAGAGTACCTATTAGCTACGATACGTTTTATTTAATTATCACAGGTGGAGTTTACAATACGTTTAATGTCTGGAACAAAATTTCTACGTACAGACAAACGCAAACAGTTACGCAAGTTTTCATTACTCATGTTTGCTCTTAACTGAGAGTTATTAATTTTCATAACAGAAAAAAGTCTCTCACAAACGTATGTCGAGCCAAACATTGACATTATCTTCGCGGCTTCACGATGGAGACGAGGAAAGTTGCTGTGGAAAGTCGTGATAAAAATCTGTCACACGTCTTGCCAAAAGGAACCTGTCTCTCAGACGAGAATTACGCTGTAGACCTATTAATTCCATTTGCAAACTGGGATGAATGTCATCTACAGAAACAGCAGATTGTCTCGAGAACTATTCAAAACCTTGGGATAAATAAGATATATCCCCAAATCGCTTTGAGAAATTCCTCTTTTATTGCACTAAGAACGGCAACATACTGAAATTTATTATAATGGCGTTCAATATTAAACTTCCGCTGACCAGCGAGAATACTGTCACATATTATACATTTCCAATTTTCACGTTTTTGCACAGAGAAAAAATGATTCTCCCATTCCTTTTTAAAAGATAGCAAATCTCCAATTCTCCGTTTCCTTGATTCACTCTGCATTTTCCGGTTACTGAAATTCACTACGTAGTGGTCGCTTCGCTTCAACGTCCGCAGCTTAGCCTGGAACTACACTGTGGCAACCTGCCGGCTGTTGCCACTGGCCGGCCGAAGTGGCCGTGCGGTTAAAGGCGCTGCAGCCTGGAACCGCGAGACCGCTACGGTCGCAGGTTCGAATCCTGCCTCGGGCATGGATGTTTGTGATGTCATTAGGTTAGTTAGGTTTAACTAGTTCTAAGTTCTAGGGGACTAATGACCTCAGCAGTTGAGTCCCATAGTGCTCAGAACCATTTGAACCATTTGCTGTTGCCACTGCTCCGTTCGACGATTGCACGCGAGCAGCACACGTGCAGCGCTGTGTGCTCATGAGCCGCGTGCAACGTTTGCCCGCCCCTGCCCTAAGCCTTTTCTCACTCCCTACACAGTTTTCGGCCATTATTATTATGTCACGATCTCCCGCCAACAACGGCAATTGTGTTACACGTATACATTATTTTACTATTCATATGGACTAGAGATAATTTATATGGCAAAATAACGTTTGCCGGGTGAGCTATAACATATAATGATTTTCAGAGGCGGAACGAAGATCGCCGGGTATACGTTGTGTTACACGTATACATTATTCTTATAGACTAGAGATAGTTTATATGGCAAAACAATGTTTGCTGGATCAGCTATAACATATAAAGATTATTATGTGATCAACTCATGCATTGTAAAAAATCATTAGCTGCTTCATGGCAACTTTCCATTTCTCATAGCTGTTTCGTTTAATTCTAGTTGCTATTTGTCAGTGTGTGAACATAAGTAGGATCGTATTATGGAGTGTACTTAGATTTAGCAATAACTCGGCTTCGGATAGTCCGATATTTTCGCGATGTTATTTTCGATAAGTTAACACATTCCATAGTAATTGCAAACAGCAATGCTATGTTACCAGTTGTGTTATGCAGAGCAGTCGAGGTATACGGGGTGAGTCACTAACTATTGCCACCTAGAATAACTCCGAAAATAAGATAGTAGCTGAAACGTTCATGGGTCAAATGTTGCGTGGGACTACAGGGGCCATAATATGACGTTGGATTTTTGTTACTAGGTGGGGACGCTTCAGAGTCTGAGGGTCAACTTTGTTTTATCAAGTGGGATGCTATAGTTTGGTACTTATTTTCTCATAACGGCTATCGAGACGAAACCAATGATGTGTAACAGTAAGGTGTTTGAAGGTCAACGATGGTCACAAAGGTGGCATGAACGTCCATTTGCAGGTGTTCAAAGTGATGACCATTGGTATCAATGCAGTGCTGCAATATTCTTATCATGGATTGAGTGGTATTCCTTATCACTCTGACAGTTATCGATGCATATGCTCTGACAATTCTCTCTCGTATATCGTGCAAATAGTAAATATTCACCGAATACGGCGTAATCATCTAACGTGCTACTGACATGTAAACACCATTCGACGGTTTCGCAATATAACACTAATAGGAACGGTAAGACTAGTATCGTCGAATCAAGCGAATGTGAAGGCTGTATTCCTTCGAAGAACAAGTCTATATTCCTCATTTACGGATAATGCCAACGAAATTCAATGGAGCTAGAGACTTATGCGCTGAAAGGTATCGTCAATGTGCCTAACCTGCACGTCGTACATTTAAATATGTGTATGATAAATTGAGAACAACTGGAACTTTAAACCATCGGAAACTTATCCGGCAAAGGAAAGTTACTAACGAGGAAACTGAAATTGGTACTCTTGCCACTGTGGTTTGAAATCCTCGTGTTAGTTCCCGTCAAATCACAAGGGAATCCTGCATGATCCAGAGTAGTGTTGTTCATGTTCTGCATCCTCATAAAGATCATCCTTACCATATCAGTCTCCACCAAGAAGTAACTGGTAAGGATTGTATGCGTCGCACTCAATTCTGCCGATGGGCTCAACTTCAAATTCAGAGGGATGACACATTTATTAATTTTATTTTATTTACTGATGAGGCTACATTCAAGAGCCATGCAAATGTTAATTTGCATAATATGCATTAGTGGGTAACTGAAAATCCATGTTGACTGAGGGAAGTTGCACACGAGAAACCGTGGTTGGTGAATGTATGGTGTGTGGAATTCTGGAGGACAGAATCATAGGCCCCTATTTCATCGAAGGAAGCCTTAATGGTAGGAAGTAAACCACATTCGTGCAAGAAACATTAGGTCTGTTACAGGAAGAAATGCCTTTAGGAAAAAGAAACAGAATGTGGTATCAACATGACGGGTGTCCAGCACATTTTTCGCTGATGGCTAGAAATGAGTTGCAGAGAAAATTCCCAAATCGTTGGATTGGACGCGGAGGTGTGTCGTGGCCTGCTTGTTCGTCAGACTTGATGCCTCTGGACGTTTTCTTGTGAGGATTCGTAAACGACATTGTTTATAAAGACGTTCCAACTAGACCTGAAGATATGCGAGAGAGAATTTTCAGAGTATGTGCTTCGATAAGTGCGAATGTGATAAGAAATACCACTCAATCCATGATAAGAAGATTGCAGCACAATATTGATGCCAATGGTCATCACTTTGAACACCTGAAAAATGGACGTCCATGCCACCTTTTTGACCTTCGTTGACCTTTAAACACCTTGCTGTTCAACATCATCAGATTCGTCTCGATAGCCGCTGTCAGAAAATATGTACCAAACTATAGCATCCCATTTAAAGAAACAAAGTTGACCTTCAAATCTCTGAAGCGACTCCACCGAACAACAAAAATCCAACGTCATATTATGGCCCCATTGTCCCATGCAACTTTTGTCCCACAAACTCCTCAGCTCCTATCATAATTTCTGAGATATTCTTGGTGGCAATACTTTCTAACTCACCCTGTATAGTTAGTATATGTTAGTGAGTCAACACACAGTACCTAGTTAGCTTGTGGCGTGGCGACCCATATTTTACTTTATTTCATCATACATTGTTGTAAGGCGTATGCTGCTATATTACAGAGAACAGTTACGATTGGTAACCTTCACATAAAATGACAGATAGACACGGAGCGTGAAAAGTGAGATGCGAGGGGGAGTGTTGTCCTACTGCAGCATATAGAAACACGGCTATTCACCCTGAAATGCTTGGTGGTAAACAAATAAGACTGAGCGGAGCAGCGCCTCTGAGGAAGTCCAGCGCAGTCCTGGACGAAACGTAAGCAGCAGAAAAGTTCTTGGACCACGACCTCACATCCCGGAAAGTATATCAACAGCCATGTCACCCGGTCGTGAAAGCCTTCATTCTACAACAAATAACTTTGTTTAATAAACAATATTTATGTACAACTCAAACTAGACTGTTGACATTATCAACACTGACAGATTCTTAATCATGATTTAAATAACTCCAAATTCGAGCTCACATTTTAATCACAATTTCATTCTAGATTGTCAGTCATTGGACGATTAAAGCGACCAGTCACAAACGAGCCCTGTGTAGGTAGTCTTCGACAAATTTTCGGACTGACATCATTTCCTATCTGTGAGTGAATATTTTATATTCTTAAAATTAAGTTAAAGTATTAATTAGTCTCAGGAAACATATACTACGCTGTCTATGTGCTGTAAACCGTATATGTTATAGCGAAAAACTGATTTAATGTGCTAAAAGTGATTTAATGAGTAGTAAGTGACTTGGAAAATTAGCAAGTGTGCGACTCCGAATTGTCATTAAACTCGTGCTGAAATACTTGTAAAAACTCCAAAATGTTACAAATCGTGCTCGATTTGTGATTACTAGAATACGTGAATTAACATTCAACCATTACCGTTAGACAGTCCCTAAACACTGGTTATCTATGATTTTTCTATTATAAAACTAGATGGCTGCCCAGTATTTCGAGATTTTAATTAAGGTATCGCTCAGATTTTCCCACTTGCCTTCCATTATTCACAGTCGCCTGCATAGCCACGAGTTTTGGATTAGACGAAGACCAACTCAGGCATCGGGACAATGTTACATACACATGGTAGCGAGGAACAATTGGCGTCGTTACCAAGCGAGATGCAGTAATGTGTCACGGCAGAAACACTCGATATCGTGACATAATTAATAAGTTCGGAAAAGGTAGGAATCGGTACAGAGTTGTAACGACTGATCGTGGTGCTCTGCCAGTACTGCGGTTTACTTCACATCATACTAATGGTTCTGCTCAACGACGTATAAGCTAATTCCGTTTCGTATCTCTCGACAATGCCTATCCGACTTTATTACATTAGGATACGTTTTGAACAGTTCGTAACATGGTAATCACAGATGGAAATCGATAATCTGACGAAACTTTTTGTGCACGTAGAGTTGGATTAAAGAAAGAAATTCTTCAATTCCTGGATCACAGTTTTTTTCGCGACTATGTCGCATCTTGCAAAATTTCATTAACGGTATCTGTAATAAGTAACAAGGAAGTAGAAAGTGGAAAGTTTTAAGATAGAGAGGAAGGACCAGGAAACAATGAACTTAAAAAAGTTGTATTTGAAAGTAAACTCCCTGATGTTTTTGTTCCTTGTTATATTACTTTATTTTTATTTATTTACTTATTTTTTCGAGTCATAGTCTACTACTTGCAGAAGCCTGCAACTAATTCCCCTCCTGCGTCAACATCTTCATTGCATAGTAGCACTAACGCTCTACATCTTCAATTATTCGCTAGATGCTTTTCAGTATATGGCTTCCCCTACAGTTTTACCCTCTGCAGCTCCCGATAGGACCATGGAAGTTGTTCCCTGATGTCTCATGATACGCTCTATCATCCATTTCCTTCTTCTTGTCAGTGTTTCAACTTTTTTCGCCAATTCTGACTAAAATTTCATGTCTTACCTTATCACTCAAGCAAATTTTCAAGATTCTCCATTACACAACATCTCAAAAGCTTCGATATCAACCTCATGCAGTTTTTCAGCAGAACATATTCACTACCACACAGTACTGTGCTCCCAAGGACATTTACAGTAGTTTCTTCCACAAATTAAGGGCTATTTTCGATTCATCGTTTTTTTTTCTTCCAAGTTAGCAGAATTTCTCACCTAGGTCTACATTATCATCATCAATATTGATGTTAACTTTCTCTCTATTGTCTTTCAGCTACTTCTCATTATTTTCGTCCTGCTTTGGTTTACTCTTAGTGAAATACCTATTAGACGCTACATTCCATTCGACAGATGTTGTGATCCTTCTTCAAGTTCACCAAATATACAAAAGTCATAATCATAACATTGGTATCCTGACACACTGAATTTTTATCTTTCTCTTCAACCATTTTCTATTTTCATCATTGTTGTTTCGATGTATAGACTGAACTGTAGGTGTGAAAGCCTACACCGCTGTCTTATACCCTTTATATCTAAGCAGTTATTTCTTGGTCTTCTAGTCTTATCTTTCCTTCATCGCCCTTGTAAACATTATATACCATCCACCTTTCCCTGTATCTTACTCTTATTTTTCGCGGAATTTCGAATATTTTGCTCCATTTTCCATTGTTGATTGCTCTTTCCAGGTAGATAAATCAAATGAAAGTGCATTGATTTTTCTTCTTTTGCCTTTCGTTATCAACGGCAACATGAGGACTGCTTTGTGGTGCTTTTACTTTTCCGTTTCCATTGATAGGATAATGGAGTAGAATTTGAGATACATGTAACCTTAAGTAGTGAAACTAATGACAGAAAGATAGCTGAACAGAAGACAGATGTGTAGCAGGCTAAATACTTTGATACTGAGATTGAAGATGGGAGTACTGAAGTAGTAGAAAGGGTTGAAACAAAACAGAAAACACATTGTTAAATTCAGTGTAAACAGAAGCCATCTGTTTTCAATGGAGATGAATTATTGTCAAGGGTGTATCGCTATATGATACATTAGAGGGGTGATACTAGCTGTTTGAGGATAGTAATGAAAAATCTAATGAAAGAAATAAATTAATATTTGGACAATTTGGAAAATGAAATTGATTATGTGAAAAATGGTATTATAAATGGAGTAATAAATCTGGAAGTGGATTTTAAAATTACTTGTGTCAGTAATTAAAGTGAAGAAAGAGCAAAGGAATTAGAAACCAATTTAGTAACAAGATCGAAATATTTGTTAATTCCTATCAAGCAGAATTAGAAGTTATAGGACAAATATATTTTGAAGATAAGAAAGTGTATGAGGATAATGAAAGGGTAATGCAGTATGTAAAGGGGGACGAAAATCTAATAGTCATGGGCGACTGGAATGCAGTTGTAGGGGAAGGAGTAGAATAAAAGGTTACAGAAGAATATGAGCTTGGGACAAGGAATGAAAAAGGAGAAAGACTAATTGAGTTCTGTAACTAGTTTCAGCTAGTAATAGCGAATACCATACCCTGTTCAAGAATCACAAGAGGAGGAGGTATACTTGGAAAAGGCCGAGAGATACGGGAAGATTTCAATTAGATTACATCATGGTCAGACAGAGATTCCGAAATCAGATACTGGATTGTAAGGCGTACCCAGGAGCAGATATAGACTCAGATCACAATATAGTAGTGATGAAGAGTAGGGTAAAGTTCAAGACATTAGTCAGGAAGAATCAATACGCAAAGAAGTGTGATACGGAAGTACTAAGGAATGACGAGATATGTTTGAAGTTCTCTAACGCTATAGATACAGCAATAAGGAATAGCGCAGTAGACAGTACAGTGGAAGAGCAATAGACATCTCTAAAAAGGGCCATCACAGAAGTTGGGAAGGAAAACATAGGTACAAAGACGTTAGTTGCGAAGAAACCATGGGTAACAGAAGAAATACTTCAGTTGATTGATGAAAGGAGGAAGTAAAAACATGTTCCGGGAAAATCAGGAATACAGAAATACAAGTCGCTGAGGAATGAAATAAAAAGGAAATGCATGGAAGCTAAGACGAAATGGCTGCAGGAAAAATGTGAAGACATCGAAAAAGATATGTTTGTCGGAAGGACAGACTCAGCATACAGGAAAGTCAAAACAACCTTTGGTGACATTAAAAGCAACGGTGGTAACATTAAGAGTGCAACGGGAATTCCAGTGTTAAATGTAGAGGAGAGAGCAGATAGGTGGAAAGAATACATTGAAAGGCTCTATGAGAGTGAAGATTTGTCTGATGTGATAGAAGAAGAAACAGGAGTCGATTTAGAAGAGATAGGGGATCCAGTATTAGAATCGGAATTTAAAAGAGCTTTGGAGGACTTACGGTCAAATAAGGCAGAAGGGATAGATAACATTCCATCAGAATTTCTAAAATCATTGGGGGAAGTGGCAACAAAACGACTATGCACGTTGCTGTGTAGAATATATGAGTCTGGCGACATACCATCTGACTTTCGGAAAAGCATCATCCACACAATTCCGAAGACGGCAAGAGCTGACAAGTGCGAGAATTATCGCACAATCAGCTTAACAGCTCATGCATCGAAGCTGCTTACAAGAATAATAAGAATGGAAAAGAAGATTGAGAATGCGCTAGATGACGATCAGTTTGGCTTTAGGAAAAGTAAAGGGACGAAAGAGGCAATTCTGACGTTACGGCTAATAATGGAAGCAAGACTAAAGAGAAATCAAGACACGTTCATAGGATTTGTCGACCTGGAAAAAGCGTTCGACAAAATAAAATGGTGCAAGCTGTTCGAGATTCTGAAAAAAGTAGGGGTAAGCTATAGGGAGAGACGGGTCATATACAATATGTACAACAACCAAGAGGGAATAATAAGAGTGGACGATCAAGAACGAAGTGCTCGTATTAAGAAGGGTGTATGACAAGGCTGTAGCCTTTCGCCCCTACTCTTCAATCTGTACATCGAGGAAGCAATGATGGAAGTAAAAGAAAGGTTCAGGAGTGGAATTAAAATACAAGGTGAAAGGATATCAATGAGACGATTCGCTGATGACATCGCTATCCTGAGTGAAAGTGAAGAAGAATTAAACGATCTGCTGAATGGAATGAATAGTCTAATGAGTACACAGTATGGGTTGAGAGTAAATCGGAGAAAGACGAAGGTAATGAGAAGTAGTAGAAATGAGAACAGCGAGAAACTTAACATCACGATTGATGGTCACGAAGTCAATGAAGTTAAGGAATTCTGCTACCTAGGCAGTAAAATAACCACTGACGGACGGAGCAAGGAGGACATCAAAAGCAGACTCGCTATGGCAAAAAAAGAATTTCTGGCCAAGAGAAGTCTACTTATATCAAATACCGGCCTTAATTTGAGGAAGAAATTTCTGAGGATGTACGTCTGGAGTACAGCATTGTATGGTAGTGAAACATGGACTGTGGGAAAACCGGAACAGAAGAGAATCGAAGCATTTGAGATGTGGTGCTATAGACGAATGTTGAAAATTAGGTGGACTGATAAGGTAAGGAATGAGGAGATTCTACGCAGAATCGGAGAGGAATGACTTCCATGGTACTACAGGGAGCTGTAGAGGGCAAAAACTGTAGAGGAAGACAGAGATAGGAATACGTCAAGCAAATAATTGAGGTCGTAGGTTGCAAGTGCTACTCTGAGATGAAGAGGTTAGCACAGGAAAGGAATTCGTGGCGGGCCGCATCAAACCAGTCAGTAGACTGATGACAAAAAAAAATTACTTAACTCGATTCTCAAACAGAACAAACAAATACTGGTGATGTAATGAATGTAGAAGTAATTGGGGTATCTATTAGCGAGAAAGACGATGACAGAACATCAGATGGAATAGGAATTTAAAAATTTTTGATAATTTCGGTAATGACTGTGAGATTAATTTAACTAAATTTGCCATTAATACGGTTGAAATAACATACATGGAGGTAGGAAATGAGAAGGCTGACAGAATTAATTCACAATAGAGAGATATAGTCGAAATGTGTGAAGTTGACAACATTGTAACTAATATTCATAAGATATTTGTGCAATGTAAAATATTCAACAACTTTGAGGTTTATGGTATTATACTATCTACACAAAATATTAGTGAATGCAATATGCAACCACTTGCTTTGAGACTGGGGTGGGAAGCAAAAATTTTGAGAAAGAAAGTAAATTGAGTTTCACTGATATCTAGTGAATACATTATCTGGAGCGTAGTGTTTTCCTGGCTAGGTGACTGCTTTCTTCATTTCTCTGTCCACCAAGTTCTTCTACAGTTTTAACTGTAATTTTAAAAGAATTATTAACTGTCTTCTACTATATCTAATCATGATTCATTTTAAACTGTAATTGAACTTTTTGTATGTCGATCGTAGTAAAAGACAAAGTAAAAGGAAATAATTTGATGCTATATCAGTTAAATTAATGGAAACAATGTTGCATTTTGTCTTTAATCATCTAACACAATGAGAATTATATAGTACCAACGTAATATAGGATAACAGAGTAATTCTTCCTCCTACAAATTATAAAAATTTAATGAAAACCAAGAATATGGGAGACACTGAAATATATCAGAAAATATTACTGTAAAATTAAAGAATACTGTATGTACAATTACTAGACATATGTGTAGCATTAGCGGATAAATCTTTTGGATGTTGATCTTAGTGCCAGCTGCCAGTGAGAATATTGATAACGTCCCATGTACCAATTAAATGATATTTAAATGATATTAGTGGTATCTAACAGTAGTACTTCAGGAGTCTGTCAATGTGACCCTTTAAGCCCGAGAAAAGAAAAATGTGTTGAACATAACAGACTAGAAACCCTATAGAATCTTTGCAGAGCAAACATATTCTATAACTATTATTGTTCTCAGTTAAATTCTTCTAGGTATGAAAAACAATCGCTGGGAGTAAAAAGCAGTGAATCATATTTTGAGTAAAGGAAACCGAGGACTGTGAACAGTCATTGGCAGAACACTTATCAAATGTAAGAAGTCTACTTTAGAGACTTGCAACTCGTTTTCCGTGCCACGGATGTGATACAGGAATTAGGATGGCGTTTTCTGCAGTGGCAGGACCTTCTCATGAAAATTCAATCACCATCTTTCTCCGAAGAGTATTAAAATATTTTTTTGGCTACCCCCTAATAGGGGGAAATTATCACAATAATAAAATAGAATAAATCAGAGTTCACACAGGTAGATTTAAGTGTTAGTTATTCCCACGCATTGTTCGAGAGTGGAACTGTAGAAAATAAGTTTGGAAGTGGTTTTATGAACCTTCTGACAGGAAATTCACTGTAAATTGTAGAGCAATCATGTAGATGTATATATAGATGCAGATGGAGATAGAGACTCACTCATTCAGTTCATATTTCAGTCATTCCCCTACATGCACATCTAGCCATTAAACTTGCTACACCAAGAAGAAATGCAGATGATAAACGGGTATTCATTGGACAAATATATTATACTAGAGCTGACATGTGATTACATTATCATTCTATTTGGGTGCATAGATCCTGAGAAATCAGTACCCTGAACAACCACCTCTGGCCGTAATAACGGCCTTGATACGCCTGGGCATTGAGTCAACCAGAGCTTCGATGGCATGTTCAGGAACAGCAGCCCATGCAGCTTCAACACGATACCACAGTTCATCAATAGTAGTGACTGGCGTATTGTGACGAGCCAGTTGCTCGGCCACCATTCACCAGACGTTTTCAATTGGTGAGAGATCTGGAGAATGTGCTGTATCCAGAAAGGCCCGTACAGGACCTTCAACATGCGGTCGTGAATTATCCTGCTGAAATGTAGGGTTTCGCAGGGATAGAATGAAGGGTAGAGCCACGGGTCGTAACACATCTGAAATGTAACGACCACTGTTCAAAGTGCTGTCAATGCGAACAAGAGGTGACCGAGACGTGTAACCAATGGCACCCCATATCATCATGCCTGGTGATACGCCAGTGTGGTGATGACGAATACACGCTTCCAATCACGGATGCGACCATCATGATGCTGTAAACAGAGCCTGGATTCATCGGAAAAAATGACGTATTGCCATTCGTGCATCCAGGTTCGCCCATTGAGAACACCATCGCAGGCGCTCCTGTCTGTGATGCAGCGTCAAGGGTAACTGCAGCCATGGTCTCCGAGCTGATAGTCCATGCTGCTGCAAACGTCGTTGAAATGTTCGTGCAGATGGTTGTTGTCTTGCAAACGTTCCCACGTGTTAGCTCAGGGATCGAGACGTGGCTGCACGATCCGTTACAGCCATGCGGATAAGACGCCTGTCATCTCGATTGCTAGTGATACGAGGCCGTAGGGATCCAGCACGGCGTTCCGTATTACCCTTCTGAACCCACCGATTCCATATTCTGCTAACAGTCATTGGATCTCGACCAACTCGAGCAGCAATGTCGCTAATCGATAAACCGCAATCGTGATAGGCTACAATCCGACATTTATCAAAGTCGGAAACGTGAGGGTGCGCATTTCTCCTCCTTACACGAGGCATCACAACAACGTTTCACCAGGAACGCCGGTCAACTGCTGTTTGTGTATGAGAAATCGGTTGGAAACTTTCCTCATGTCAGCACGTTGTAGGTGTCACCACCGGCGCCAACATTGTGTGAATGCTCTGAAAAGCTACTCATTTGCATATCACAGCATCTTCTCCCCGTCGGTTAAATTTCGCGTCTGTAGCACGTCATCTTCGTGGTGTAGCAGTTTTAATGGCCAGTAGTGAATTTAATATAATTATAACGAAGGAGGATTTTTGGCTTCGCAGATGGGCACAGAACACATCACAACAGACGCGACTGATTGGCCTGCGAATAGCCTCAGTACACAGCTAGGCGTTCAGCGGATACGGAGCGCTGGCTGTTTGCACTTAGTTGCGTAGTTTAGCGTAACCGAGAGGGCTAGCCGATGCACTGTACTGACCAGGCCATGAGAGATGGGCTGGGTGAACTAAAACCATGTCCGTGCATGATTCTACACACATAGGGAGGGCTGGAGTGGTAAGCTGTCACAGAAGAATTACTAGCCGGACTTGGTTGTGGTATCGGTATGGTGCCTGTTACATGTATACCGAGCAAGGCAAGCGTCTTCTGAGGATTCTGTTGGATCTGATTGTTGCGATTGGGCCATTGCCCATAGGCTTTGAGAAAAATGTATTTGGAACGCGATGTAGTTGCTTGCAGATCGTTGACAGTCGTCGCCATGGAATTTCTGACGGAAGTTTGGAGATCAACATGCTGCTCGCCTTACAACATATGCATATGTGGGATAAGGACATAATGCGTCTTGTGAGTCAATGTTCCCATAAAATACATTTTCCTCTGGCTATGAGTCTTCTGACAGGTTTGATGCTTTCCACCGCGAGTTTCTTCCCTGTGCCTACGTATTTATCTCTCAATGACCACTCGGTTATTTGTTAGATATATCCCGAATCTCTTATCCTGCAGTTTTTACCTGCAACACCTCTCTTAAATACTATGTAAGATATACCAAGTGTCTTATCAATGGCCACATCATCCTGTCCCGACTTCATATCAGCGTTTTCTATAAGTTCCTCTCTTCGCCTATTCTGTAGGGAGACTCCTCATTCCTTACCAGTCCAACTAATTTTCAACCTCTTTCTATATCACAACATTTCAAACGCTTCAGTTCTCTTCTTTACTGACTTTTTCACAGTCCAAGACCCACTTCCATACAATGCTGTGCTGTCTGTGTGTATATTTTCTCCGAAATATCTTCCTTATTTGAGACCGGTGACACTAACATATCTCTACTGGCCAGGAAGACCCTACGTGGTTTGTAGTCCGTTTTTGTATACTCCTTGTTTCCATCCTCGTGTGTAATTTTTACAAGGCAGCAGAATTCCGTCGCTTTGTCGTGCTCAATTTTTATAGAAAGTTTATCACTGTTGTGGCGTAACAAGCTCGCTACGCCATGCTGAGAAGGAAGCCGAAAGGCACGCGTACACACACGCCGACTGGCGTCAAGTCTGAAACAGGAGACTTAATGAATGCGATAAATAAAATACGTAGCTTTGGAATATACTTAACTTTTAATGCTTCCTTTGGTACATCTCTCTTGACTATACAATTGAGACTCGTAAGATACATGCACTGATACAATTGGCGCCTTGCTAAGTGTAGCCATTAACTTAGCTGAAGGCTATTCTAACTGTCTCTCGGCAAATGAGAGCAAAGGCTTCGTCAGTATAGTCGCTAGCAACGTCGTCGTACAACTGGGGGGGGGAGTTCTCGTACGTCTCTCGAGACCTGCCGTGTGGTGGCGCTCGGTCTGCGATCTCACAGTGGAGACACGCGGGTCCGACATGTACTAATGGACCGCGGCCGATTTAAGCTACCACCTAGCAAGTGTGGTGTCTGGCAGTGACACCACAATCACTAATCTCATTTCTGTTACATTACGTTACTTTCGTCTTTCTGTGGTTCAGTGTGTTGCGAATAAGTTGTTTCTTCTATGAACGAGGTCTTGAAATTCTTCAACGCTTTCAGTGAGAACAGAGACGTCTTCAGCTAATCTTATGATTGATATCTGTTCATCCTGATTTTTAATCATTTTTATGAAACTTTATTTTATATACGTCGATGCACACACTGAAAGCTTTCCCAAGCAAAATATTTATAACCATTGACATAAACAAAAAAGGAAAGCTAATTACAAAAGGGAATATTTTCATTTGTTCCAGTAATGACCTCACTATTACCAACAGCACATTTCGGTTAATGTAGGCTGAACTGTATAAAATTCAAAGGACTTTACAAATGTTAATATCCTAGAAAAATATTTATGACGATTACCAACATTCCATTACACAAACGCGTAATGTGAAAGAATGTTACTGAAGTGACGATTGTTTTCATTGACTCACAAAAGTGCAATATCCATACCATATTCATGATCAAGACTGAAAAGGTGATATTACAAATCGTTCACTACATTATATTTCAATAAGTCTTCAGAATAAACGGTAAATGCAGCAGAAATACGAAATAGTCCCTTGACATTTCTACAGACGTAACACTGATGATTGTACACACAATATCAACTGATCTCAGACCCATTGGGTGGAAAAGAAATACTTTCCATGGTGAGTGGTTATCTTTGTCTCTGCCCCCGACCATTTCGTATTTTTTTGTGTGTATGGTTATCTTGGTAATTATGGTCTTGAAACGCTTCCAGAATCTCAATATAAATTACTGTAGTCACGAGATCAATTGCTACTATCACAACCTAACATAAATCTGTGTTGAATCATATTACTCGTTTTTGCTGTGGCTGAATGTTTCTCGCATTTGTAATCAATATGAAGCAAGCTTTCAACAGATTAATATACTGTAATATTCTGCTACTACAGCAATAAAGAGATACACTCAGAGATGGCGGCGATATTATTTGTGTGACACATCAGCTTCCTGCTGCCACGACTCCAGGGGATGCAGCGAGCACGTCACATGGGGATACACTCGATGGCTATCTAAAAAAGCAAAAACCCATCCACATGGGTGAACAGGCAGGTGGCATATGAGCACCGAAGCCTCCATTCATCGATCCTCAATAACAACTGTTATCTCGCTATTTGGAACTGAACTTCGAACGCTGTGCGATTGTGTCGGACTTTAAGACAGTTCTGGATTTGTTTGTCAGCAGTGATTTGATCTCGCGGTATTTTTCAGTCGTAAACTCACCCTTTATAGCGTTTTCGGCCAACTACATGGCGTCGGATTTGGTTTCTGTGCGCTACGTGGTTTACACACAGACTTAAACTGAAGTGCCAAATAAACTGTTATAAGCATGCGTATTCAAATACAGAAATATGTCAGACAAAATACGGCGCTGCGGTCGGCAACGCTTATATAAGAGAACAAGTGTCTGACGCAGTTCTTAGATAGGTTACTGCTGCAAAAATGGCAGGTTATCAAGATTTAAGTGAGCTTGGACGTCATATTATAGGCGGCGCACGAGCGATGGGTCACAGCATCTCCGACGTAGCGATGAAGTGGGGATTTTCCCAGACGACCCTTCGATGAGTGTAGCGTGAATATCAGCAATCCGGTAAAACATCAAATCTCCGACTTCGCTGCGGCCGGAAAAAGATAGTTCAAGAACAGGACCAACGACGACTGAAAAGAATCGTTCCACGTGACAGAAGTGCATCACTTCTGCAAATTGCTGTAGATTTCAGTGCTGGGACATCAACGAGTGTCAGTGTGCAAAGCATTCAACGAAACATGATCGATATGGGCTTTCGGAGCCAAAGGCCCACTCGTGTACCCATGACGACTGACATCGCGAAGTTTTACGCCTCGCGTGGGCCCGTCAACACTGACATTGAATTGTTGATGCCTGGAAATATGTAGCCTGGTCGGACGAGTCTCATTTCAAATTTATCGACCGGATGGTCGTATACGGGTATGGAGACAACCTTATCAATCCATGCAGGCATGTCAGCAGGAGAATGTTCAAGCTGGTGGAAGCTCTGTAGTAGTGTGGGGCGTGTTCAGTTGGAGTAATATGAGACCCGTGATACGTCTAGATACGATTCTGATAGGTGTCACGTACGTAAGCATCATGTGTGACAACCTGCATCCATTCATGTCCATTGTGCATTCCGACGGACTTGGTCAATTTCAGGAGGACAATGCGACACCCTACATGCCCAAAACTTTTACAGAGTGGCTCCAGGGACACTGTCCTGAGTTTCAACACATCCGCTGGCCACCAAACTCCCCAGACATGAACATTATTGAGAATATCTGGGATGCCTTGCGAAGTGCTGTTCAGAAGAAATTTCCAGTCCCTCGTACTCTTATGGATTTATGAACAGCTTTGAAGGATTCATGGTGTCAGTTCCCTCCAGCAGTACTTCAGACATTACTCGAGTCTCTTCCACATCATGTTGCAGCACTTCTTCGTGCTCGCTGGACTCTACACGATGTGAGGCATGTGTAGCAGTTTCTTTGGCTCTTCAGTGTAATTTGAATCAGGTTCCGACTTGAAAATGTCTATGTGTTAATCACGTTCTTCGTATTATTAGTGCATCGCAGAGCAACGTCTACTGAATTGTGGCTGCAACTGCAGCAAAATCAGTAACTCCTAATTGAATACTAATTACAAGAATAGCATACTGAGAAACAGATGCAGTTGCTACCGATACGTCAGAGCGAGCTACTGCAGCAGATGGCAGAGTGGAACGACTTTCCATTGATGTCATCAACCCATTTAGTATATACGCCACCGTTGTCACCATATTAGTTGTCGGTGTTTGCCGATTCGATATGAATCTGAATATCTCCGACAATGTTTGGCTTTTGCACTCATGCTGAGTATGTTTTATCTTTTTCTTATAGTAGTAGTTTATTTGCAAATGACGACAATGCTTGGAACACGGTAGGTTGTCGTTCGGCGTCTTGAGTATTTTTCTAAAGCTTCAATTCAGATGTAATCTCATATAGCGGCTCCCAAACGTATGTTTCAGTGTTCAGTAAAAGGCAAGCAGTCGCAAAATCGTGGGCGATGACCTACAGGATCTTATCGACAGTGAAATTTTCCTTATTCTCAGAGTATCGTACATGACTCCTTGGGATGAGGTTGTAAAACATATCATAAAGATGCGCATGCAGATTTAATCGTGAGAGAAGGTGGTCGTGGCTGTCTAGTCTAGCGATGTGACAGCGAGCGTTGACGTCGCTAGCCAGGGACCTTGAGCAGGCGAACCAGCAGTGACAAAGCACGCCGCGGCGCTAAAGGTACGGTGGAATTTCCAGAAAGGAGCCGTCTAAGGCTGAACTTGATGGCTGCTGTGGAGTACTGCCACGGACACCAGCATTTAAATATCATATAAGTATAAAGTTGTGATACTAACGCACTTAATAGTTATCAACACCAGTCAACTCAGAGAAAATTTACAACTTGTTTAAAACAGGAGCCCTTTCCACTGTATAATTAATGGCCCAGAAACGACAAAAGTAAAGAGTGTATTTTAGGATTGTAAATTAATAAATTTTACAAAGAAAAGGTTATAGCTTTATTAAAGGTGTCATTCGTTGATTCACTTCACGTGACAGTGAATGATATAGGAAAAGTTTTGTTAACATACAGAACTCAAGAGTTTATTTAACATAATTGAAATACTGTTTTAGTAGTCGACTTTAGAATAAAATAACGACGGATCGCAACAGAGAGCTTAGAATACCGAAGATAATAGTAATGTTAAACATTCATAACCAATTAAGAATTAACAAGATTTGAAAACTTAAGTAAATCTGGAGGGTACAAACGATAAGATAGGAAATATCTCAACATTCGAACTATTTGAAATCTGCATATGCTGCTTTGGGATAACGTAAGGAAACATCTAGACAATGGAAACATGCGTTATTACCTTCACCAAAAAAAAATTCAAAATTGTGCCCTCGGCAGGCATCGACTTTTTGGACGTCCGAGATCTGATACCCATCCAATTCTTCGAGCAAGGAATAATCGTTAACAGCGACGTGTACTGTGACACACTCTGTAGCCTACGCAAGTCCATCAGGAGCAACGGTGTGGGCTGCTCACGGAGAGAGTGATTCTGTTCCAAGGTAACGCGCGTCCACACGTCTTCAAGCTCACACGAAGTGTAATGGCCAAGTGAGGGCAGCTTGAATACCTGCTCTGCAGTCTGGACATATCGCACTGCGACTTCCATGTGTGTGATCTGGAGGGAAAAAAAGCATCTCACAGGGAAGCGCAGCAACTAGGACGACGAACTGAAGGACCCAGTGGAGGGCTGGCTCCTGTCGTAGCCACAGAAGAGAAAATGGTTCAAATGGCTCTGAGCACTATGTCACTTAACATCTGAGGTCATCAGTCCCCTAGAACTTGCAACTACTTAAACCTAACTAATCTAAGAACATCACACACATCCATGCACGAGGCAGGATTCGAACCTGCGACCGTAGCTGGCGCGCGGTTCCAGACTGAAGCGCCTAAAACCGCTCGGCCACAATAGCTGGCCACAGAAGAGATTTCAATCCTAACCAAAGTGTTGTTTCATACCTCTTATTTTCAACAGATCTCATAATTAATTTCCATCTTCAGTAAAACTAGAAATATAAGGGACATGCTGTCCTGGCAAGTGGGAAGATAGCAAAAACCTTCTTTCATAACTTTTCTTTTCAACGAGCATCCTAATTTATTACAATCTTCAGTAAGAACTAGAAATACAAGGGACATGCAGTCCTCGCCAGTGGAAATATAGGAAAAATCGTTTCGAAATAAAGCTTTCATGCTTAGTATTAATATCTTTTAAGTTAATCATATTAACTTATGGCTAGAGAAATTTAATAAATTAATTTGCTGAAGCCGAACTATAAGAGCAAACACCGATGTGTTTCGTATCGATCTATAAGACTTTGAAAACGACACATTGGGTCGCAAATAGATTTGAAATAGCTAATAAGATATTTTTTTATATTGACATTTGCGTATTCGTATAGTGAGAGTACTGTATGCAGTCTGGAGACAAAGTGGGATTCCTGGAATATATGGACTTGAGGCATAGATTGGAAGACTACGAAACAAGTGCTACCCGAGTGGGCTTCGCATGTTGTTTTAGTAGGGAAGTTTAATGAAAATTGTGGAGATAGATTCTGGGTGGTTGGAATGCCGCAGTGTCGAACGTCGTACAGTTCCGGGTGGTAGCGTGCATTTCAGAGATAGTAAAAAGCAGCGTGAAAGTGCACGTAACCCTTTGTTATTCGTGAGGCATTTCGCATTTGAATTTGCAGAACTTTTGTACAGTGGTACTAAACTTTGGAGATTCAAAGTGAATAGTGACGCAAGTTGATGATTGTCTTCAGCTCAGCTTAGTTTACAGAGCTGAAAGCTGCAGATTTATTTGGCAACAAACTGCGTAATTATGGCGGAATTCTATTGATTGAATAGAACATGAGACATATTCTCCCGAGTCACTTACAGTTATAGATTACGCATTTCCACAATTTCAATAATTGCGGGTGTCAGAAGCATAATCTCTGAATCTGCGTCAAATAAAGTTGAACCGTGTGTGGTCGCATCACTAGACAACCAAGAGTCAATTTGGAGGCCACAGATCGTTTCACCAGCACAACTCGTTGGTAGAGGATGTTTCAGGTTTATACCATAATCGGCTTTCAGAGATACGAAATGCCGATCCTCCAGTCGGAATGTGTAGAAAGCCAACTTCCAACGGGGTGAACGGCCATTCCAATGTGTCGTATTTGCTGTGGCCTTGGAATTGCAGTAGCCTAGCGCGGAACTTGGTGGCCGAGAAGGACCTGGACTTTGACTTGAAAATCTGTGTGAATATGTGCTGCTTTTTAAGACGACTCTGACTGACTTTCATCACCGGTTCTGATCTGGTCTCATGTTACTTGTAATGGTAGCGTTCGTTCTGTTTTGCCTTTCTGGTCATCGAAAAGTTTCGTGGTTCACGCCAGAGACCTACAGTACTTTATTTTTGACTTATTACGAAGGAAAAATAGCACAGCTCATGCCACGTGGGTATTTCATATTGTCTAAATGCGTTTCTCTCACTGCTCCCAAGTAAAAAAAAAAAAAAAAAAAAAAAAAAAAATGGGATGGTATGAAGTTGTTTTAAATGCGTGCTTCTGCGTGCAAATTTATAGCAAGGAGGCAAGTTTCGTCATCCTGAATAGCCGATCAACACCATGCGGAACATAAAATGCTGAGGATACAACTGATTGAGATTACGCTGAAGGTACTAAAATTCGCAGTGGTGGACTATATCGTTAATATGTAGTAAGAGGACAAGTAGATCGGTTATGTTTTAGTCAATCTTGTTTCGTGATGGACGCTAGTTTCGAAGCATGTACTAACACGATACAAAAGTTCTCCAGAGCATCGGGCCTAAGCTGTTGCTGACTGGCATCGAGGAGTGCTCTCCGATTAGTCACTTCTTTCTGGTTTGCAAGATGACTGGTCATGACATGACATGACATGACATTAATTTATGTCTAGAGAACATTCTGCAACTCTTTAAGAACACAAGCTTATAAGAGTGTCGTTTTCGTTTGGTGACTTTTCTCGTGGCTTTCACTACCAGCAACTAATTGATATATCATATTGTATAATGCCAAGTTAATCTTGGTAAAAGAACCATTACGGCGTGGATGAAGAGCCACTGCAGCGTAAGAAATAATACAGTTTCCGCAGTCTTGTGAAACTGGCGGTAGGCAAATGGGCAGGGAATTTTTAATGATTACATATTCTATGTCAATGAGAGGAGCGGACTGTTCGACATCTGGCCCATCAAAGACTCGCGGTTCTATTCAGTCAGTTATGAGATATGATGGTAATAGGGCAAATGGGGGATCTACTTGGGAGTTAATGGGATGGGCTTACTAGTTCCGACATTCGTCTCATAACTACGGGGAAAATCCCGAAAGCCTTGGTCGGAACCGGAAATTGGAACAATATTAGTTTATTTTCGGGGCCATCGTCCTTCATTGTGTATGAAAATTAAATTGTCTTGTATCAGTAAAGCGTATATATTATGTTGTGGATGTACATGTTGCTGAGCGGAATAAACTGTTGTTGTTGGGCAAGGGAATACCGTCAGGTATCTTACGTAAACTCACTCCAGCATTTGTGCTCCAGCATCTGTGCCTCCAAGTTACAGTCAGAACAGCAGACTGCAACTTCCAGTGCGGCAATAATTCAGAATAATATTGCATTACAGTCCAGATTGGTTCAAATGGCTCTGAGCACTATGCGACTTAACTTCACTCACTCAGCCGCTTATTGAAATAGTTTGCAACTTACCTCACGTTCTTATTTCTATTTCTGCTTTCTGCTATGCACGCGAAGGTTTCTTTCGAGTGAGTACCCATGAATAGCGGCATTTCACTCAAAATAAATGATCCTCAACGATACAGCATCTCAGGTATTCAGTTCCGTGGCTCATAGTGTCTCTCAGCGTATTTTGGTATATTTTGTTTTGTGTAAAACATTATCTCCTATTTATTTACGGGTAGTTACTTATCTTTCTACTAATAGTAAGTCATTTAGTTTCCGAAATCGTCCATTATAAGTACAAGGCTTGCTGTATTAAGTCTTAGCATCAGTTTTTTTCATTTTTTACTAGCAACCGCAGAATGAGTAAAGAATTAAGGACAAGTGCCAAAAGAAATGCTGATACTTCAACAATTAATACAGCAAAAATGGCACTAAGTTTGGAATAGGCTGACGAGAGAGAGGCTGATAAGAGGTAGCTATGAGTTATAGGTGAGATACTGGAATTAACAAAGAAACGATAAACATGTAAACATTTTAAAGGTGAACTGTTGCAGTATTGTTTGCACAGAAAGAGAATTAATCTGAGAAAGAAAAGAAAATGTAAACAAAAAGGAAAGGTGAAGAAAATGAGTGAACAGCAGATGCAATTAGTTTTTTGATCACAAACTAATCACTTTAGGACCCATAGAATAACGAACATGACAGCAATACATGAGAAACGTAGCCTGGTGAGAAATTCAGAAAATAAGACGAGCTCCCCAGGAGAAAATCACCAAACTGACAAACAGGACACTGTACAAGAAGATGAGATGGGACAGTTAATACTTATTTCTGAATTTCTAAATCCTGTACTTCATCGTGAAAGGAACATAATCCCAGGTAATGATGAAATACCAGTGGAACTATGACGGACATCAGTCCAAAGGGTGGAGGAGTAACAATAGAAGATGGTCAATGAGCTATGTGAATCTGTCGAACTAATGCTACTTTTGGGAAACGATATAATTAGGCGTACTACGTTTCGGAGAAACAGCAGAAGGGAAGGGACGTCAGAATTACTTTACAATCAGTGTAGTATCATATCGGTCAAAATGACTGACAAGAGTAATTTATCAAGTATGGAATGGAAACTGGCAGGTAGGAGGAATGACATTATTCTGGACAATAACAGGGAGCAGATTCACGAAAAAGGAGGAAGAACAAACTTAAAGACGCCGTAGGGCAGATTTCAAATTTAAAAAGACTTTGTTAAAAATAACTGAAACAATATAAACACGTACATTAACAACCAAAATTATAAATCCTGAGATCAAAAAAAATATACATGGGCAGCTCTGTTTCGTCCACAAGGCTTACGTGGACTGAGCGAGTAGCGAGTTATCGTCCTGTAACAAATCAACGATAAGAATGATGAAGAACATAATGAAATGAAGAGATACATTAGTAGGTTGCATATTACGTGAGACGTTGCTCAGAGGGGAAGGAAGGATTCACAGGACTCTGGTAAAATGAGTATATAAAGCCGTTTTGCTAAGTGGGGATACCAGAGGAAATTACCGCTGAGGGTATAAGGAACAAAGAAGGTCATACGGATATATATCCGGAAATGCGTTCCAAGGAAGGCTCATCCACTAGAAGGAGAAGGTAGTAGACAATAAATAGTGTAGGTTTCAAATAATGAAAGCATACATCAGAACACACCAGGCTAATTGGACCCCTCTGTCTGTACTACTGTTTTAGTTCCATAACAGTGAGCTGGAGCAGCATCACGTAGGAGCCACATTTACTTCATACCACCAAAGGCCACCTTCTGGCAGGGGAGGCAGGAACATCTGCAACGAGATATGCCTCGTCCCGTGTGGCGTTGTGGAATCATGACTGGCTCGACAAACTGAGACAATAACGATGCTGATGTTTGGTAGCCACTATACCATGGGTTTGTGAAGACTATTCCTAAAGGTATCCTTGTCTATGAATAGGATGGGCATGACAGAAATTTCAGCACCGTGGTGTAAATTGCGACGAACACCCTAAGAGATAGTCGCCAAAGAGTCACCTCGAAAGATAATAAGACCTTTGCGCGTTGTAAGTGACAGGATAGCGGCAGTATACCTCCTCCTCTTGTGACGTTGCTAAGTTTATTGGCTGTTGATAGCTGAAACTTGCAGCAGAACTCAGTATTTCTCCTTTCTACTACAAAGTCCTTATTCTCTCGTAGTTCGTTCTACTGTTCCTTCCCCGACTTATCGCGTTGAAATGAAACGTAATAACTAGAATATCACCTCGCTTACATACTGAAGTACCTGCTCAATTTCCACGCGTACTACTACTATCTTTTCATAGTCTACCTGAGGACGTCGGTATTTATTCCTGAACTACTGTTGTTGCTGTTGGTTCAGTACCACTGAACTGTTTACAGAAATTCATTCTCTGCCAATTTCCTACTCATATAGTAACCCTACTTACGTAATACCACCTTCTACTTATATTACCCTACATTCCTCTGCAAGAAACTCTTATCTTCCTTCAATTTCACTTACCAGGCCCCCTCTACCGACACTGTGTGTTTGCATTTCCATTTTCTGATTTCTAAGCTTCACTACTACTTTCAACTTTCTGACGTTCCACGTTCCGACTTGTAGTATATTACTTCCCTTTGTTTTCCCATCTATTTCTTATGGTTGCCTTTCCCTAGGCAGTCCCGTCTCGGAAATAAGTATAGGGGACTCACCTGGAAATTTTTACAAGTGGAGAGACTATCATGATACTTTTTCTGTTACGGGTCAGAAGTCCTGTGGATAGACAATGTGTATGCTTTCCTTACTGCATTAGCTTCCTTTGCCTCCGGTCGCCTCATGTCTTTGCTCACTGGTGATTCTTCTACCTTTTGGTAGCAGTTTCACAACCCAAGTGAAAGAAGTTTCCCTGAGACTGCCCGCACTGGCACCCACTGCGACAAACCTGATGGCAGAACTAAGAGCAGAATGACTTCTTACGATGGAAATCTTTGCAGACAATTACTTGTGATTTTTAATTAGAGTTTAAATCGTGGCTGTTTTCGAAATCGGGGCCCAGGTCCTTACAATCAGCAATGCTTTTAACCAGTCTCTTGCTGAATTATCAACACACGTGAAGCACTAACACAGTCATATAATCTATGAGATTTAGTACATATAAGATGACCAACAGACAAATGCGTGCAGCAAAATGAATCCCTCCTATTTACCTAACTTGAAGAACTGGTGTCTACGCAATTACAATTTAACAGCATACGAATAAAATTACAAATTCAATGAAAACATCACTATAGTAATGAACATGATAATACAAATAACATTTGTAGTCACACAGGCTTTACAAAAAGGATAGAAATAAGCTTACATTCGAATATTACAGGAATTATCACATAAGTAAATAAATGAAAAATGAGAATATCAGTAGAAGCATAACAGAATAATTAATGTCTACGCATCTTCCTAGCATAAACAACATGCTACAAAAATAGGGATTAGATTTGTAGATAACAGTATTCCTCATCATAGTGAATGCAGCCTAGTATTAGAAGGAAAAAAAAACTCTACACAATTTATCTTGTCAGGTAAACACAAAGAGATGGAAAGAACACAGGGACACAAGGGTGCACATAAACATAGCGGAATAATACAAAGGAAAGGACAGGATATGTTTTCAAGTGCAAATGTATCAAAGTGTAAGTGTAACATTTGATACTACAGGACTTGTGGTGAGCATTTTATACCTCTTGTTTCTTTTTTTTGTCTTTTTTTTAATATACCTCGTGCTCATTCCTGCTTTACTTTAAAACAAAACTACTTCACTTCCAACTAAAACTTCATTTAATTCTCGCAGACCTCTCTTACGTCAACGTTTGTTTCCACAAAAAATCCTATTTTTCTGTTTTTTGTACATTCAACCAGTGCTTCCATATTTTCCTTACCTCATGATTCGTTTCCAAAAAAAACCTACCTAAACCTGTAGTCACTATACCCTACTTATATCTGCTCATTTCCTCTTTCAAAATAATTGCCCCTCAGTATACAATACTTTTTGGCCAGACATTTTCCTTATGGCTTCTCAATGCATTCTTCCCAACTCATCACAACGCATTTTCTTATATAGCGTACCCCTTCTTAAGCTAACGTAAATCTACTGAGCACAGATACATTAACCAGAGGAAGAGGCAATGCAGCAGCACAAACCAATTAGCACAAATAACAGAGGACGAGGCAATGCAGCAGCACAAAACAACTCAAACAACAACAAAAATTTGTTAAACTACTGAGTGTTTACTAGGTGAAACTACTGGTGGAAGAAACTACTGAACAGGTGAAACTGCTGGTGAAACTACTGTCTCTTTACTTACTTTTAACCTGTAAAACACCGACCTTCAGAATTTTCCCTGACAAAAACAAACTTAGCCTATTCACTTAATATTCACAATATAGAAGCCAAACGCAATCTGGCTGCTATACAGTGACAACATGGTTTCAAATAATTAACACAAAAGAATGTCCCTGAACTTAACGTATTCATTTATTAGCCACAATATACAAGCCCAATGCAATCTGACTGCCTTATAGTGACGGCATGGCTTCAAATAATTAACATAAAAGAATGGCACTCAATTGCAAGTAATCCTAACAATAGCCGATACATTTTCATAAGTCACTTACCTCACAGAAAATCTTGATAAGACGAACTACAGCAATTACAGCAAGCACCAATTACAGCCAGTTAAATAAAAAGATTGTACTACGGACTCTAAGTACTAGGAGATATGTGGTTAGCAAAAGAAAGGTTTTGTTGAAGAGCAAACAATGTATTTAGAGATTTTACCTTATTTACTCCCTTTCAAATTCTGAAGGTGGCAGGAGTAAAATACAGGGAGCGAAAGGCTATTTACAATTTGTAAAGAAACCAGATGGCAGTTATAAGAGTCGAGGGGCATGGAAGGGAAGCAGTGGTTGGGAAGGGAGTGAGACAGGGTTGTAGCCTCTCCCCGATGCTATTCAATCTGTATATTGAGAAAGCAGTAAAGGAAACAAAAGAAAAGTTCGGAGTAGGTATTAAAATCCATGGAGAAGAAATAAAAACTTTGTGGTTTGCAGATGACATTGTAATTCTGTCAGAGACAGAAAAGGACTTGGAAGAGCAGTTGAACGGAATGGACAGTGTCTTGAAAGGAGGGTATAAGATGAACATCAAGAAAAGCAAAACGAGGATAATGCAATGTAGTCGAATTAAGTCGAGTGACGCTGAGGGAATTAGATAAGGAAATGATACACTTAAAGTAGTAAAGGAGTTTTGCTATTTGGGGAGCAAAATAACTGATGATGGTCGAAGTAGAGAGGATATAAAATATAGACTGGCAATGGCAAGGAAAGCGTTTCTGAAGAAGAGACATTTGTTAACATCGAGTATAGATTTAAGTGTCAGGAAGTCGTTTCTGAAAGTATTCGTATAGAGTGTAGCCATGTATGGAAGTGAAACGTGGACGATTAATAGTTTAGACAAGAAGAGAATAGAAGCTTTCGAAATGTGGTGCTACAGAAGAAAGCTGAAGATTAGATTGGTAGGTCACATAATTAATGAGGAGGTTTGAATAGAATTGGGGAGAAGAGGAGCTTGTGGCACAACTTGACTAGAAGAAGTGATCGGTTGGTAGGACATGTTCTGAGGCATCAAGGAATCACCAATTTCGTACTGGAGGGCAGCGAGGAAGGTAAAAATCGCAGAGGGAGATCAAGAGATGATTACACTACACAGATTCAGAAGGATGTAGGCTGCAGTAGGTATTGGGAGATGAAGAAGCTTGCACAGGATAGAGTAGCATGGAGAGCTGCATCAAACCAGTCTCAGGACTGAAGACAACAACAACCTTATTCATGTGACATCCAGTTCCAAAAATTATATAGTTGTCAATAATTACACTACCCAAACATTACCTACTACATCCATCGTCATTTACAATGCATGTTTGCCCATCACTGAGCCTGTACTAAGAAAATCTTGTCCAAACCCTTCTCTATCGACTCGCTAACTGCTATTCCGTCCAACCACAGAATCTCTTGACTAGGGCCCAGAGCGCTGTCAGCGATATTAATACAGCCTAGGGCGCTGCGAACACACAAACAATCTACTTACACACTAGCACCCTGCGTCCTGAATTGTTTGGCGGAATTATTCCCGTTTCTGTCATCATCGAGAGTTTTTACTCTCTACAAACGTCTTTCATGTTGTCTCAACACATGACCTGCCCCTTTTTCTTGACAGTTTTCATCATATGTTCCTTTCCTGTTCGATTTTGCGGAGAACTTCGCTCTTATCCGACTACCTAATTTTCAACATCCTAGACGTTTCAATTCTCTTCTTTTCTGATTTTGTCTAGAGTCCGTGAATCATTTCCGAAGAATGCTATACCCAGACATTCATCCCTAGAAATTTTTTGCTCACATCTTTTCAACATCTCAGACGTTTCAATTCTCTTCTTTTCTCATTTTTTCTAGAGTCCATGAATCACTTCCGTACGATGCTGTTCTCCAAACGTTCATTCTTTGAAATTTCTTGCTCACATTGACGCTGATATCTGAAGTAGTAGGCTTCTTTTGGCCAGGAATGCCCGCTTCGCTTTTAATACCCTGATTTTGTGTCGTGCTCGTCTCTTCCGTCATTTCTTACGTTGTTTCCGAGATAGTAGAATTCCTTCACATCTTCCTCTGAAGAAACCCACCCAGTTTCGTTGTTACGTTTATCGTTAATCTCATTCCTGCTACTCCTCATTACTTCCGTCTTTCTACGACACACTCCCAATCCACAATGGTGGCCATTGCAGTGTTCATTTCATTTTATATTACCGAAAAACTGAAAAGTAGCACTTTAGCTTTTTTTTATTATTGCATGTTTGCAAATAAACGATAAGAAATTCGAGTATAACGTCCTTTATCGACACAGATAGTACTGTTAGTGCACCCTCTCTAGCTCAGGCTCACATCGTCTAAACCTACTTCTTCTATGAAGGTTTGTTCTACAGACTAATTTTGTCGGTCACAAAAGTGTGTTCAACATAATTCCAAAATAAAGACGATCTTCTTCAACAATTTCTTCTCATTCATTTCAGGTACGACTGATAATATAAGTAAACAACGAGAACGTATTGTATGTGTGATTTACAGAAGAACCAAGGAAAACCCGAAAATCTTTGAAACCTTGAGCTGAGATTATTTCAATTTGTTGCTGGGGCAGTAAAGTGCTACGCCTTTGTTTTTCTTTTGGGCTGGTGGAAAGCATCTGTTTCTGTTTCAATATCTGAAAGACTAAGATCGACCATTTTCTCCACATGCACTGCAGTGTGCCTGCCGCTGCCATTCAGTAGTGTCTAGCCGTGATCTGCTCTGGTAGCTTCTCCCACCTGTCAACACTTCACTCCATTGTTATAACGTTCAGATCGATAGTACGACAGAAGGGAGCACCACGGACACAAATATAGGATAAAATGTTTCGTCTCAGAAAAATTAAAGTCCACTTATAGGTCCCACTGTCGTTGTTTCTTTTGACCTACCACGTCTAGCCACTAGCGCTAACATATTCACAATACACGTGCTGAATGCAGCACCTTCCTTTCTTTCATTTTATTAACAAACAACTTTCGGTTAATACTGCCATGAAGTGTTTATTTTATTTTTTGCATTGCGGTTCGTAATTGTTTCCATTATTTTCTAATTCGTTTCGCGGTTCCAAAATTACTCTGTAAATTTGATGAGCGAGGCACTCCCTTGTTACTGACTATAGCTGCCTCAAACTAGTTACGCTTTAGTTCATCAGACATTAACGCTGCTCCGAAACCTCAGACTGCCAGCAGTAAAAACCTTTACGGCGCTGGTACAGTAATGAAGCACAACACGGGCGGAACCAGGCTTTACGTCGGGCTCCCTTTACTGTCCACAGGGCTCTCAGTACAGCTTATTTAGGCTGAGCTAGTGACGCCGTTCTTGGCCAAAACTTCCACATGCTCAACTTAAATGTATTCGGAAGGTTCACATATGGAGATACGAAGATTCCATTAGAAAATGTTGCCTCGCATATTGATGTGCAAAACATAAGGACGAATTTTCACGTGATGTGGTACTGCCAAGTAACGAGGTTCGATGAAACTTGGAACGTACGTAAAAAGAACTGGTGCAGAAGAGGTCAGAAAGTAAGTGAAAGTGCGCAGTGAGACGAACAGAAATTATATTTTTACCCAAAGACAATATTAACACTGAAGTCACTGCGATGTATGGTGTTTCCCTGGAAATTAGAGAAGACAGTACATGGTCTTCAATGTGGCGAGTAATCACAATGGCCGGCAGTACATGCTCTGCAACTCGCTCCTATGCCGGGCGCAAGGTTGATAATAAATTCTTTTCATAGACCATTTCAACCCTCCACCAGCGTGGTTCACAACTGTTGCACGATTATTGGTTCTTGTGCACGCGTTAGAATACGTCAAACACATGCCAGACGTGTTAAATGGGATTTAAGTAGGAGGAACAGACAAGGCAGTCCATTCTCCGAATTCCTCTTGGCCGATTCCCCGACTTAATTCCAATCGAATACATGTGTAATGCGTAGGGGAGACGTACTACGTCCACAAGCACCAGTTATCATCCTGCAGTTGTCAACCACGCTGGAATGACCTAACACAAGAAATCCTCACCAAACTTATCACCAGAACGGGAGCACCTTGGAGAAGATGCACTGTCGTCCATGTTGATCACACACGCTATTAAGAACCACGTCCTGCCTTTTGCAATGTCCACGAGGCCATCATAAATCGTTGGTACTTCAGTGTAGTTACTGTCTTCCAGTAAAAGTGTCGTTTCTGTTCGCCTCATTGCGTATTTGTTTCAGTTAGTTCTGTACGGTATTGTAGCAGTTCTGTGTATGTATGTTCGAAGTTTCATCTAGCTGTATTGCTTGACAGTGACATAACAGGTGAAAGTTGCTTTCGTTCTTAAGTTTTGTACATCACTATATATACCCATGTTTTACATCGTGTTGTACATTGGGGGCCGTTAATGAATGGACGTAATATTATAAAAATTTAATTTTTTTATACTTCAATTGATGTTCGCCAGTGCCATCTGCCTGGCCGCTAGTTTCAGCGCGTAAGTCACATTGCATTCAACCGGACACAACCACTTCGAAACTTTTGTTTGAACCACCAGCATCCAAACTCATGTGTTGCTGATGAGCTAACGCTACCGAACCGTGCGTCTACAATTTGTCTATCCAATAGGGAGGTTTGGAGTCGGTCATGTGCGGATGGAGCCGCGGCCAGCCGTTGGGCGCGGACACGCCGTCCGCTCTCTTCTGCTGGCAGCTTCCGACCCGACTAGACGCTCTCCTCTCCTGCTCTCTTGGGCAGCAGCCCATTCAGTTTCGGCGGCTTCCCTAGGCCTGCCTTCAACCACTTTTTGCTGAATTAAACCATCATGCCTCTTATAAAATGTTTAACTTCATCACCTCAGTGGGTGGCTACTGCTTTGCCTTCCTCGACATTCCTGACACATTAACAGTGTGCTCCCGTGTGACCCAAATGTAAATTTATATATGTCATTTGTCCTCACTGAAAATCGATACTTCCCTGTATGTCTACACAAATGAAATTTTTCTTTATCGAACAAACGATTTCTGTTAGTTTAGTACCATGTACATATTATCTGCATCTCAAGAAACCTTCATTACAAAAACTATGCGCATGTTTACTGACATACAAACGTACAGAAATAAAATTGTAGTATTATTACAGTAGACGTAATTAGCTGAATATCACACATAAACGCCTTTTACAAAAGAGGAACAATTCCATGATGTTATAAATAGAACACACTGTTGTAATTCACATATTTATACGTGAAATGAAATATCGTGTGGCAGTGGTCTCCTGGCCAGTAGATCCAATCGCCTGGTGCAAGTCCTTTGAGGTGACGCCACTTTGGCGACTTGCGTGTCGATGAGGAGGAAATGATGATGATAAAGACGACACAAACACCCTGTCCCTGAGTGGAGAAAATCTCCAACCCAGCCGGGAATCGAACCCGAGCATGACACGCTGTTCACTCAGCTACGGTGGCGGACATATTTATACGTGTCAAGTCCATACAGATGATAAAAAGCGTGTGTGTGTATGTACATTCCACGCACTTCGTAAACTACTGGGTCGATTTAAACCAAACTTGCTACACATATCACTGTCCGTAAAGAAGCGCAGCGGGTCTAAGAACCATCTACCTATCAAACAGGTGGAGCCTAAGACGCACAAATACCAGAATTTTTTCATCCAGTATTTGAGAATTAAAGTATTTAGTCACTTGGAAAGAAACTTCACACATAATTTCAAACCTTTACGAAACTTCTTCTGACTGCCACTGGTGAAAGAAAGGAAATTTATCGTAACTACATTTTTGCTTTCCATACAGTAAAACTGACGCATCAGGGGTGATGTTTTAATCTATCGCTACTAACTGAATTCTTTACACATTTTATGGACACCACTGAAGGTACCGGCAAAATTATATCACTGTACGACAGATAGGTCAAGACATAAACATTGGGCTGCGTGGAAACAAAATTGCAGACGAAATTCCGTACAGATACAGGTGAAGTACATGTGGAAATATGTGTGTAATATGGTAAATACGCATGGCATGTGCATACGTGGGTGAAGCTGGAGGTAAAGAGCTCTTCCCACGGAGCGATTTCAACCAAACTTGGTACACATGTAACTGTATGACATTCTACTGTGACTACGTTAAATAAGGACAACAGATTTAAAACTGTGTGATATGAAGGAAATGATCCAATATGGAGGAAATGCCTCGTACTCTACTCTTTTTTTTCCTATGTCCCTATTTGCTGTATGATTCAGTGACATATTTTATACTACTTCAAGATGTTCTATGTACATAACTAGGACTGTTATACTGCATTTGTTAAGCACGTTGACGTAATTACATTAACATTTATAAGGTTGCATGCTTCCCTTTGGCAATAATCAGTTCTTAAGAAATGAGATTCTCCTTAGAATCGGTGAAGAGAGGATCATCTGAAAAATACTGACAGTAAAAAGGACTGAAAGACAGCCCATGTATTAAGAGATGTCACAGTATGTTTGATGGTACATGAGGTAGATGTGGTTCAAAGCTGTAGGGACAGTCAGAGTTTGAAATACGCCCATAGAATCACTGACGATGAAGATGTAGGCAAATGAGATTAATTCATGGAGAGCCGCATCAAACCAGTCAGCAGACACATTAAAAAAAAAAAAAAATCCTTTGCTGATCCAACCGCATGAAACGATCCTCTCAAAGGAAGCAGAGGAAGAATAGGTCACAACTGACTACCAAAACCAGGCAGTGGTGAGAACCTGGAGACATGGGGGACACAAACGCCGAAACATCACATCAGAAACGTTTTATTTTCACTAAAATGTTGGAGAAATGCTTCCAACGGAGCACAAAAAACGCTAATGTGATCTCGTTTTAAAAGATTCTGACTGAAAAGTGGGGTATCAGTTGCCTCATTCTACCTTCCTCAGCACCTTTAAAGCTGTTGGATCCTGTCTAGTCGTCAAATATAGGGCGTCTAGGAAAATTGTTTACTCGGATCGGTAGACAACATTCAAAAAAATTGTATTAATCAAATTTATTACAAAAGGAAACGATGACAATACTTAACTTTATATTAAAAAGATGTGCCGTAAGCAGAGGGCGTCAGACAAAATAAGAAATCTCTTCAGTAATACAATTCCTAAGTCGCTGGTCTCGAAGTGCCTAATCTTGATGCTGCCGTAGAAGAGGGCCGCGGTCATTCTGGCGCGGCGCTTATGTTCTCTTCACACGGAGGCCTCTGCTGTCCCTTTAGAGGGGTCGGTCAGCCTGCAATTGGCTGACGTCTTCTCCACAGCCCTCTCCACTCTGTCGCTCGTGACAAGAGTACCGGCACTTGACTTTACGACGTAACATAAACTGTTCCCAAAAGTTTTGGAATGCTAAAATACAGCGATTTTCAATGTGCAATCACCTCAATCTCCCACATGCTCCCCTAACTATATGTCACACACACCCATTAGTCCATCGCTGTAAGTCGCTCATAACCACCTGCTCCCTCACTCATTCTCATTACCTCATTGGGTCTCTCTGTCACTGTCTCCTGTCTCGTTCGGCCGACTTTTGTCCGGTGTGGCGGCCCGCACGTCGCCAGTTGGCGCGGTTGTGCAGCTTTCTCAAGCCGCAACCGTGCCGGGGGCGGCGAGGCGGCCGCGGCCGCACCGACGCAGCGGCAGAAGCGAAGACGACGTCGGAAACGGCGAGGGCGCAGAACAGCCCGTCGCAGCTGAGGGACGGCGCAGTAGCAGCTCCACCTGCCAGGGGCAGGGTCGACCGCTCGGAAATGGGCAGCCAGGACGCATCTCGCGCTCCCGAGAAGAAATGTGACCTCGAACTCGGCACCGCCGTGAAGGAGGCCACTGCAGCCCTCAAAGCCGTCACGGCGGCAGAGAGGGCTGCCTTCGCAGCCGCCGTGGCTGCAGAGAAGGAAGAGGCCTTGAGGCAACTGCGAGAAGTCTTCGCCCGAGGCCTCAGCGCAGTAGTACCTGCGAACACTCCTGCGAGCTCGCAGAAGGACGTTCGCGCGCCTATCCCAGCGGTTGCTCCAGCAGCACCGCAGGTGAAAGGTGCAAAGAAGAAAACCGCCGCCCCAGCGGAACCGGTGGAAACGCCGACTGCTGCGGGAGGGGGCCTCGCAAGGGATCGAGAAGCCAAAAGGGCAGCCTTCACCGCACAAGCGCGAGCGAACGGTAATACTCCCTCCGACGCTGAATTGGCGCAGCTCTCTGAACAAGCGGAGCTCATAGAAGCTACATTACGGAAGGGCTGCGGCGTGCAGTAGAGGAGGACGCTGAACGGTAGCCGATCGCCGCCGTTCTGCACGAGCCTGATGAAGCTGCACCAAGTCAGTGACGACAAGGCGCAGCAGAGGGCTTAACAGCAACGCATGCGTTGCCGCGCCGAACTCTTACAGGGAGGAAGCCAGTGCGGCCGGCCCAGGAGACTACAAGCGAGCCCAGACGCAGCACCCGGACTGACCCAGCTAACGAACACGCAGCACATAGGTAACGATGCACGATACCTCACGCTAACCTTACCTCACCTTGCATGCTCTGTCGCAGCTACCCGTCCTACTGTCGCAGAGGTTTTTTTTCCCTTGGCGCTGGCCTTGGCACTTTTCTTCCTCTGCCTTTACAACCGCTACCCTTCAATCTTTTTCGACCACTTCTATCTCCTGATGGACCATGTCAATGAGTAATCTTACCCAGATGCATGGATAACATCACAGCCCGCATCCTGTGACGCCTGATTCAAAAACTAACATGTTTACGGAGGTGACAGTAGAACTTTTGGTTTGGTCACCACGTTGGTGTGGGCGTGGAGGGGCCCCATCCTTTAATGTCTCCTGTCTCATAGCCACAGTCCCTTCGTTCTGCCCTATTACCACAGTGTCCTCTCATTGTCACTGCCTCCGCCTTGCTCTCCCTTATCGCTAATATCTCATTCCATCCTCCCAACTGCTGCTGTCTTTCCTCGTTGTCAGTATTTCTCTCTTCCTCATTGTAACTATCATACTCCGTCTCTCATTATCACTGGCTCTCACCCGTTTCCATTTTCTCTTTCTCTTTATTCCTCGCCTCCCCCTGTAACTCTCTCCTCCACTCTTTTCCTAGCACTGCTCTGTCATTGTCAACTATGGTCCAAAATGGCTCTGAGCACTATGGGACTTATCTTCTAAGGTCATCAGTCCTCTAGAACATAGAACTACTTAAACCTAACTAACTAAGGACAACACACACATCCATGCCCGAGGCAGGATTCGAACCTGCGACCGTAGCGCTCGCGCGGTTCCAGACTGTAGCGCCTAGAACCGCTCGGCCACCCTTGCCTGCCCTGTCAACTATGTTCCACTGCCACTGTGTCCCTCTCTTTTCTCACACTGTCACTGTCCCCTTCGCTCTTTCTGTACCACAACTAGTATCTACTATCTTCCACTATTTATCACTTTTCCATCTCCCTTTCTCCTTCTGTCTCAGCATAAAAAAGCGCGAATATGTTCGCATGTCAAGATTTTTGGGAAATTTTTTCAAGATGCTGAGGAAGGTAAGATGAGACATATGAGACCCCACTTTTCAGTCCAGTCTTTTTAACAAACCGCGCCTCATAACATTTTCCAAAACTACGTGCCTGAATATTCCCAGCGCTCATACCTCGGGTTATATCGGTGATTGAAACGTAGTGTCCCTACGTTTTGGATAGCAATTTCGATAGGGACCATTTGTATATCCATCAAAAAGCTCTTCTTACTGTATCCATCCTATAACACAGGGTCATGAATTTAATGTTAGACACTTCCTCCAGCTTAAGCATAGGGAGCAAATCCGTTGGCTCTTTTTGCATCGTATGTTGTCTATGGTACGCCTTAAGTGTCTTATGGAGGCACCATTCAGTTCATGGGTGGTTCCTGAGAAAACCCGAAAAAATGGCTTTTGGGTACCTATACCGAACCACGGATTCCAAGACGCCTATTTGTAGTAAATGGTTTTAATTTTTACGAAACGTTGCTAAGAACTCGATCTGGAACTGCCTCGACAGTTTTATTGATAACTTTGTCCCTTTCAGAGATACAGAGGTTCAGAGTTACCTACTTGTACATGTAAAACACGCACGCAGTATTCGATGTGAGCAGAACGTAATTTACAACTACGTCTGTTCTTTCAGCGACTGACGTCTACTGACTGTTCTGGCCATATTAAATTTCAGCTGCTGGTGTTATTTTGAAAATGGCCTAAGACTAGGCCGAAACCGATCATTTTAAATAAAGTTACCATCGCGATCATGACCGTTTCCCACTAATTTTATATAGCTGACAGTGACAGAACAGTGTTAGTAAATCAGTGAAAGAAACGCTGCCAGTGCTAGAGAAATGAAGAGAAAGATAAAGTGTAAGTGGGTGGAAGCCGGTGATAATGAGACAGCTTCACCGATATATCGTACAATCTGCAGCAGCCGCAAACGATGTTTTATTCTAATAACGTGCCCACCAAAGGCGCAATATCTCTATAATTCTTCTGCACGGGTATTAAACAGGTAGTCATCTTACACTGAACATTAAGAGGGGCGCCGTCATTTTGAGACTGAAAGCTACAGTATCTCTAATGACCTCGAGCTCGGTGAAATGTTAACCTCTAATCTTTGTTCTTCACAGAAAATCAGCACGCAAGAGTGTACTTATTTTCGCTCCGTAAGGTAATAACACTTTCACACGTACTTCGCCTGAGACTGTATGTCGAAATTATAACCAAGCAAGTACTTCTTAACCAGCAATTATTTTGACGTTTTTAGAAATTTCAGTGTATATCTGCAAAAAACTGAATTCTTTTTCATTTTGCTGTAACTAAGTTCCATTATTTCGTCGCTATCCGGCAGCCATTAAAGTTCTATGTGATTTATTTAAAAATTTATTATCTTGCCTGTACTCCATGATCTTGCGAAAATTTTGATTTTCATTTCGATAAAATTGTCTTTCGGCTGTCGTAAGGTCGAAAATTGTAAGCATGAACTGGAATTTTACCTTATTATTACGGCCTCATTTTCTGCCGGCGTTTTTAAAATTCGTGTTGTATTTCAAATTGTAAGCATGAACTGGAATTTTACCTTATTATTACGGCCTCATTTTCTACCGGCGTTTTTAAAATTCGTGTTGTATTTCAACACGATTCTCACACTTCCTTCACGCATTTTCTTTAGCTGAGAGCCCAGCATTGGAGTTTCAAACACCGTGTGCTGTTTCATACCGTATGAAACTGGTCACGTGTTTTGTGCAATTACTTTACAGTGGCTTTACAGATATTGTGTGTCTTCTGGCGTACAGAGTTTGTTATGAAGTTGTGCATTAATAGAAGATAGTTTTCGCATTATTTTATAAATATTTCTTTGGACATCAGTGAGAATAGTTCTTATACTAGTTATACAGAGATATCTTCCATGGAATTTTATATTTATTTACATAAGTATTAATATTATACGAAAAATATTTATTCGTTGTGTGTGTGTGTGTGTGTGTGTGTGAGAGAGAGAGAGAGAGAGAGAGAGAGAGAGAGCTTGAAAGTAAGTAAACTGACTCTAAGTCGTTTTAGGAGAGAGATATATGTTGATAGCAATTAGTTTGGCTTTTCATATTACTTCAAAAATAGAGCAACAAACCCCTTTTATGTATTTTTATCTATCCAAATACGCGTTTTGGGTTCTCTCTCTCCTTTTCAACTGGCGTAATACGTATTTCAATATTCATTGACAATATATTAACATACCGACTGCATTTTGAATGATGTAACAACCAGTGCTAAGGCTAAATTAATCATTATGGTCACAGTGAAGTTATCCTTGAAGTTTTTCATTCGAATTAGGATCTGACTCTGATTATGAAGCAATTGCTTAACTTAACCACGCCTTTGTAACCAACAGAATGGCGAAAGACGTATGAACTGAAGGTTTCGTCGACTTTCAAGGTACGAACATTTGATATGCAAATTGTGTTATACTTAAGCCGTAAATAGAATTAATCTGATTTACAAGTAGCGTATTCCTCCATTTAATTGTCTTCTAGACAGTGATTGCTAATACATTAAGTACTTGTAGCAGTTCTACTTCTTGGGAATTGTGTTTGGCTGGGCAGTTTTATAGAAATACCACAAATAAGAAAGTATCCGTTGTTACGTGAAGTATGTGGCCTAGGGCTGAGGGGGAGGGGGGAGGGGGAGGGGGAGGGGGAGGCAATGTGATGAATCAAGACAGTACACCAATGGCAGTGAAGCAGCTTACCTGCAGGCCTTACCATACCCCAGCATGACGTGTAAAAATTCTAGACGGCCATTAGAGATACTGCTGATTTCTATCTGAAAATAACGACGCCTCGTTTGATGTTCAGTGTAAGATTACTGCTTCTTTAACATCCCTGCAGTAGAATTATCGGCTCCGATGTCCAATTTTTTTTTTCTAATTAACAATTACATGCTAGAGGGATCAAAAGGCTTTGTTAGATACGCAGAGGGAATGTGGCGAAGATGCGAAGGCGTTTACGAACATACACTGTTGGCAGAACTTTGCGACGATTTCAAAAAGTTTGTAATTTTATTCTTAGCTGTAGTTCAGCAGCTGCAGAATATTTCACCAAAGATAACACTTCAGCAGTCAGCTGCACTACAAAACCTTTATTTGGTTCACTTAACCGGTTTCGACGGTTTAAAATGCCATCTTCAGAAGTTAAATGTGCTCAGATCATTAGTAAGCCAACATCAAAAATAAGAACCGAACAATCGTGTCCTTTGCTACTGATTCAATAAAGCTGGTGACCTCTCAAAAAATATATGGTACGTCCGAAGAGTGGCAAACGATTAACTGTCAAATTTCACATCCCACATAACAAGTGCGATAAAAGCGAACCACCAAACTGATGATTGTCTTTCCTTGCATTTAGTACGTACGATGTGAAATTTGAAGTTAATCGTTTGCTCCTCATCGCAAGTATCATATATTCTTTTGAGATGTCACTCTGTTTTATTGACTCCGTAGCAAAGGACACAACTGTTCCATTCTTATTTTTAACGTTGGCTTAATAAAGGTCTGAGCCCATTTAACTACTGAAGACGGCAGTTTAAACCGTCAAAACCCATTAAGTGAACCAAATAAAGGCTATCTTGTGCAACTGACGACTTTTTTTTTTATCTTTGGTGAGATTGCATAAAGTATGAGACAAGAGCCTTCTCGTCACAAAATACTTGTAGCTGGGTCCTTCTAAAAAAAGGCAGGTAGGAACCTTAATAGGTGGGATTGTTCAAGTCACCGAAGGCACAGAGACAAAACCATTTCCTTCATTTAGCTGGAGTCCCGTAGCCCTCTGCGCGAAAATACGGCTATTTCATTGGTCATACTGCTCTGACATAATACTTTCTGGAAAATTATTCAGCCGAATTCATGGACGTTTATTATTCTTACTCTGCGTGAGGGCGCCCCAGCATAATTGATCCTTGTCCACAAATAACTGCTTCTAAGAATTTTTCGATTGGCTCGCTAAGACATGGCGAATGTTACGAGGGAGGACAGAAGGCGCTGAAGAGACACTGCAGCCTCTGCGTGAGGGAGAGATGTTTCAAATATTGCTCGCAAACTTCGGTTTCTGACGTAAGAGTAAATAGTCGTTACTTTCTTTGCAGCTGCAACTGGAGCGAGATGTTTAGTTTTGACTACGTAGCTTTGCGGGTTTCAAAGGCATCGTGTTCGACAGAGTTATAGCCTGAAGTGGACATCCGATGACGCAGTGAATATGCTTATGCAAGTGCACCTAGCGAGTCAGCAGCAGTACTGGAGGTCAACACAACGACAAAGTTCAAAAAGATGAGATATGCAATTGTCCTCGGCGGGTATAGGTCACTATCTGCTAGGTGAACATAAGAGTTTTTCATGAGCAGTAGGAATATTTCTTTCTGGCGTGTGTTGCATTAGAAGTTCAGATTTTGTCAATCACTGCTGTCCGATGGTGGCAATGGATCAGTCATGCTAGGAATGTAGTAACTTTGAGTGTCTTATATTCAATCTCCATGAACCATAGTTCCCTGTAAATCTTTCGCGTACTTGTGGAAATGTTTCTCAAAGAATAGGTTAATTAAAGGTGTCTATAGTGAACTTCAGTGCAACTACTGGAGACGTTAATGCCGGGTTTTGTAATTCACAGTAGATTTTATGGCATCTTTGACTTTCACTGCGTAGGTGTCTTACCTCGTCACAATATCGAATTGTAGCGTTACCATTCTGCCAACCTTCTGAAGTCTATAGGCCCATAATTTAGCTTTAAGTAAATATCCTAGTAATTATTAGCCTTTATAGGATCACTGGATATGCAAACATACAGGGTGAATCATCTAACACTTGCACCGCGTATGTTTCGAACATGTAAGGCACTATCACATGCGGTTTTCACGGAATCAAATTGTAGGCAAGCTCCCGTATTTGCAGCCAATATGCAGATTTTGAGACGTTGACGAAAGTGCAGTGATTTACAACAGTTACAGAGTTTTAATTGGGACAATGTCAGTTGACAGTAAAATTCTAAAAGTAGCGTAAACGTGAATGTCGATGAAGTTTATTTCAGTCAGCTAGAGCAAAAAGTTCACGAGTTATCGGGTTGTGAACATTGTATACACCAGCAGCTGTGTGTTCCATCCTAATGCTGAGATGCTAGGCAACGATGTTATGTTTTTCTTCATTGTGTTGTACGTACACTGTGATTGCACTTCGACGCTAATCTCAGTTATTGTGTTATAGTGCACGTTGTAAGACATGTGAAAAAAGCAGATATGCTCACAGTTTATGGTGAATGTTGGAAGTGTGCCGTTTGTTCGTATACTATGTACGCTGAAAGATATCGCAGTAGACATCAACCACTTCAGCCTCTTCAACTCATACGATCTCTTCAAAGTAAACAGCTGCTTTGAAATGGTGTATTGCTGCTGCCTCCATGTGGTTTCCGCTGAAATGCTAAAACGTATTCAGCAATGGTTGCATGGCAGACTGCAAGCTAGTTTGACGCTGGTGGTGGTCATTTTCAGCCCGGGATTTGAGGGTACATTGCTTCGTGACGCCCAGAGACATACTGCTTTCTTCTTTGTTTGTTTTTCGTTCAGCCTAGGCAATGCCCCCTTCAGTAACACGACAACTCCGGAGACGTTTTAACGTCTGTGTATGGTTGCACATTCGCATCCATTGAAATCACAATCGATTGTGCTAACACATGGAACAAACAACCATCGTTATTTACAATGTTCAAACTACGATATCTTGTAAACTACTTGCACTAGACTCCTGCAACATTATTGATATTCTAATTTAATCTTCGTTAATTGTGCTACTGTGAATAGGCATTGTTCCTTTGAAATATTTGTACTTTTGGTAAATAAATACGCATTTCGAACTGTACACTCTGTGTATGGTCTGCAAAAGCGGCCCCTGGCTAACGTTCCAATCTGTGAAATCCACATATCAATTGCTATTTGCGCTATCGAAATATTTGCGCTGTAAGTTTTAAGTGTTTCACCCCGTTGTAGGCGATGTGGTAATACATTTTGTGATCTACTAATCGCACGGTCGCACGCTTTTGGGGTGCGGTCGCAAAGCACAGACACTAAACTTATTACAGTGAACAGAGACGTCAATGAACGAACGGACAGATCATAACTTTGCGAAAATAAATAAAGTAAAATCTTCACTGGATGGAAGACTTGAACCAAGGACCTCTCGTTCCGCAGCTGCTCACGCTAACCACGGGACCACGGGGCTCCTTGGCTCACATTGTCCTTGATGTTGCCTACCTTCCACATGGACTACTCAGTTTGTATATTTTGCTTATTTTTTCATAGTTCCACACAACTTCTTCCTGTTTTCTCGATTGATCTGTGTTCAGTTTTTCAAGGCCTATCCACTGTGCCAACTTATAACTAAATCTGAGGGGAGTGCGATGGGGAGGTTCCCTTGTCAGTAGCAGTGACGCAGTCAGGGCCGGTTCAAGGCCCTAGTGCCAAAGGTGGCGCTTGGGGCTAATATCCGTGAGGGGTACAAGAGAACTCCTCTCTATATGGTCTCTCTAGACGCCTCAGCTGTTACATTTCTGTACAGGACGTGTCACAGTAGCAGCCAATTGGTGCGCGAAGCTGAGAAAAGCACGAGGGACGCCCAAGGGCAAAATCTGTATACAGCGAGTATCACTTTCATACGAGTGAAAGTATACGAAGGAAAAAGGGGTAGTGGTGGAGGCGCCAAATGCAGTGCCCCAAGACTCAGATAGTTATAATCCTTGTGGGTCCATTTTCATTATTGGATATGAGATCCGCCTGTTAGGTAAAACCCGTTTTTTTTTCATGTAGATCCAAACATGTTTCATTATCTTTCCCCCACTGTTAGGGGGTTTTCCTTATTAAAATTGTGAAATATGATGTTTTAAATGACAATTCAACTACAAAAATCAAGCCTAAAACATTTTTATTTGTAGATGTAGTTACTTTAATTTTAACCCGCCAGGTTAGCTGAGAGGGCTAATGCGCTGCTTCCTTGACTTGGGCAGGGGCTCCAACCCCGGATAGAATCCACCCGGCGGACTACGGACCGCCTCAGTTACACAGCTCGCAGACATTTGAAAACGTTTGCATAGTTTCATGGCGTACACTATACGCAGACAGCTGGAGTGAACTAATTCCGTCCAGGGGGTACGAGGTGGCGACAGGAGGGGCATTTGGACACCCTCTGACACTAACATCGTCAAATCCATTGTAACAAGGCCAACCCCACACTGAGGTGGGACAAAGGCCCCAAGAAAATGATGAATGTAATTTCTTTAATTTTACATTAAAAGCTGATGCAGAATATTCTGTACATCAACCGGTACTGGTGGCTTTTCATCTAGAGCTAAATGATGTTAGTGCGAATTTTGTTGGCGAGTTAAGTACAGCTTCATATTCAGAGATAATTATGTTGTTCGGAGATATTTCGCGTCTATATTTCTTCCTATGTAATGGTGCAAAATCACGAAGTATAAAAAAAAATATAGCAAAAAAAAAAAAAACAGTTTCTCACTAAGTTGTATTGGCAGATAGAAACTTAACATAACTAACGTATGAATTACTGAAGAATCCCACCTATTTGCTACATATGGTTCCTTCTGGCTTTCACCTGGCATTACTGTATATCTGAAGGAGTTGAGTTTGAGTTCAGCGAACAGCTGGCACTTCCATTTCATGGATGAGAATTAACTTGGGAACGAATACCATTATTGGCGTTAAAAAGGAGAGTATTAACTGTGTTCAGTAATCAGACTAAATCAGTTTCTTATTGCCATCGTACCAACAAAACATCATTATTACTGTATATATCAACTGTATTAACAGAACGTAGTGTTCAACACTCCCCCCGTAGTTTCCACGAATACGTAACAGCAGCCAGACTAAAGTTTATGAAGAGGCAGCATTTAAAAGAGAACTACACGACAACTGCAATAAAACGAAGCAGTATACTGGCAACCAGTGTAACAGAGCTGCTAGTCTAGAATGTATGTAGATGGACTGTCAAAAGAACAAATTTGAAAAAAAATCCACTGCATACTGCATGTTTGCTAGAAAAGGAGGAAATAGTTCGGACTCCGACGGGACACTGCGGTATACTAGTTGCTCAAAACAAACACGCTGTAACGAACCCTAACAATGAGGCTCAATAGTGTGTCTTCCATGAGTCTTTGAAATACGGGTCGAAAAGGTCAGCTGTCGTTTTCCTTTTAAACCATACATACACACATTGTAACTGTTCCCGTAATTCATGTCCTGCGTTCTATAAATACTTATTGTAAAAGTGTACTCAGCAGTCTAAACTGTTCTAAAACTTAAGCGTATTGCTAAGAGGTGACGTGTCTCATAACGCAACAAGTTTACTAAGCGAAAAAGATAATGGAATAAAACAGAATACGAGGAATGTATTGAGCGCGTTTAGTGATCTCAGATTGGACCTTTCTTTTATCTTTTGAAACAGTAGTTCGCCTACGCAAGTGAAAACTAGGGGTTAAGGAAATCGATTAAACTTTTCATAGATTCACGTCCCAGATCCATCAGTTCCCTCGATTCAATTGTCTGTTACCGTCAATGAGGTTCCCTTACATTTCTGCCTCATGTTGCAAAAGTAACTCTCATTTTTCATTTCCTGATTTCGAATGGTTAGTAGTATTGTCAATATTATTTACATATTAAAGCATCTGCTACTTCCGTCATCTGTATATCGGCCATACTGCGGGTACTAGCAAGCCATTTCGACCAAAAAGCCTACGAGGACTCACTGAAAGCTAGCTAAAAGTTAAAGTAAAATCTCTATGTGGGCACAGAAATTTCACGACCGCTGAAGGAGAGCATGTAGCCTAACACCGGTTTGGTGAAAATCAAAATAAACAAATAGCGTCTTCTATGATTCTACAGGGTGTGTGTGTGTGTATGTGTGTAGGTGTACTGAATCGGGGACATAGAAACGACAGAGAGGCTTCGTTCCGCCGTAGCCCTCAGTGGTTCACAACCCCACAACAGGATACAGGAGTCCACCCATCCCACCGCCGCCCCACACCGAACCCAGGGTTATTGTCCGGTTCGGCCCCCAGTGGACCCTCCACCCCTCCCCCACCCCCCACCACCACCCTCCACGGGAACGTCTAATACGAGACGCTTGTAATGGCAAATGTTTGCATGGTAAAGTAATTATGGTGCACGCGCACGTGGAGACACTGCTGGCTCAGCAATCGCCGACATAGTGTAACTGAGGCAGAAGAAGGGGAACCAGCCCACATACGCCGAGGCAGATGGAAAACCGCCTTAAAAACCATCCACAGGCTGCCCGGCACACCGCACCTCCACACTAATCCGCCGGGCGGATTCGTATCGGGGACAGGCACACCTACCCACCCGGGAAGCGGCGTGTTAGATCGCGCGGCTAGCCGGTCGGTCCATTATACGGGGTTGTCAGAACGAGAGTGAAAACCTTGTATGGATGTTTCAGGACAGGTTGTTCTGAGAAATAACTGTTGTGCAAAAAATTCGATACGTTGCGCCATTTCCAAGTTAATTAACATTGAAGTTAGCCAATCAAGGTGTTGCGCGCGCATTTTCTAGCGGCCCGCCAGATATAGCTAGTGTCAGTTGTTCTCATTACGTAGATGACAGCGCACGAAACTAAGCCGTTAGTTCGGGTCTGATCCTTACTACCGTCCTACGTCCAATTTTTACATCGCTCGCTTGTTCTGTTTTAGGAAACCAAAGGAGGAACACGTTTGGTGTTGCCGTCTCTAGCGAGTCGCTTGAATTTGTGAGCGCAACAGCCTGATTGGCCAACTTCGTGCTGATGAACTCAGAAACAGTGCAACATATCGATTTTTTTCGTATTAGTTATTTATCAGCACAACATACCCTGCAAATCCCTTACAAGCTCTTCAGTCTATTTCTGACCATCCAGTATAAATAACATCGTTCTTCAGCTTCATGAAAGCTGCAGGATACCGTTAATACAATCCTTCGACACGGTCTCAGTGTATGTGATTGAGGTCAATGGTACCTTTTTCGCTTTTTATTGCCGTTAACCAAATTGATGATTTCAAGTATGTTAGTCTTTCCACAATACATCTGAGATTCTTTAAGTAATTGTTGGTGAGTCACTACACCATCCCAATTTGCCGAAAGCATAATCTCATTTCTGATGTCGTAGGTCCTCAGTTAAGCTTGATGCCCAATTTTAGTAACTACTGGCGGATATGGAACCAGTTGTCTCTCTTTCGTGTGCAGCTGAATTTGTCTTGGACAATATCGAGGAAAGTTAAATTGCAGCGACTGTCTGACGAGGTATGTAACTGTGACAAGAACATTAATGTAGATACTAGCGTCATCCAAGTTACAGATTCGTTTCCAGAATCGACCAACATGACAACACCTATCTACGTGGGTGGCATGGTGTGTTGACAGAACTAATCTGTTCATGGTAGACAGTACTGAAAAGATCTCACAGTAATTCACTAAGCAAAACATCCAAAACCTATGAAATAAACCAGATCCAGTGACATGTATTCCTGATGTTCGAAATCCTACGATTTATTGGCCGGCCGAAGTGGCCGTGCGGTTAAAGGCGCTGCAGTCTGGAACCGCAAGACCGCTACGGTCGCAGGTTCGAATCCTGCCTCGGGCATGGATGTTTGTGATGTCCTTAGGTTAGTTAGGTTTAACTAGTTCTAAGTTCTAGGGGACTAATGACCTCAGCAGTTGAGTCCCATAGTGCTCAGAGCCATTTGAACCATTTGAACCTACGATTTATTAATCGTCGGCAGTCCGAACAAACGATAAGTAATTGTTTGTCTTAGGAAGATAGGGGCAAGCAACGGGTAGCACCGCAGTAAGTGACCACTCATTGTATGTTCTTGGGAAAAATGAAGAGATCAAACAAGCTATAAGTTGTTGTAGATTCTTCATCTACTTTGGTGTAGGTGACGAATAAAAATTGGTTCTTGGAATAGGACGTGGATTTTCTGTTTTTGTTGATCAGCGACATTAACGGCATTAGGCTACCCCACCTCCAATTTCCTTCGGAGGGCTCAGTTTCCGTGATTAGAGGACATCTACTCATAAGGGTTAGGAAATTAACTAGGAATGGCGAAGATTAGGGGCAGTCTAAAATAGTTAAAAATTGCAGACTCACATTAGTAGGTCAGTACGTTCTCGTTGCCCAGAGAAGTTTATACGTTGTAATTAAGAGTCCCGCTTAATCTGAAATACGTTCTGGAGTACGGTGTGTAGTGACGAACGTTCTCATAATCTTTGGCGTATATAATAGAATCTGTGTTATACTGCTAAGTGAACGTGTACCTCATTGCCGTCATTTACTTGACAATGGAGGGAGCAATTATCATTATATTACGAAGCGACACCCATACCAGCGACAGAAGAACAGCAGATTTTTGAAACTTTGCACTACAGCCCAGCTAGTGTGTAAGTGAGTTTCACCTGTTCTTGCACATGAAAACGTGGCACAACGCTTTGATTTCGATGAAGGACTCCAAGATGCTGCACAGATCTGTTGCGTTCTTAGGCGGAATATTTGGTATAGTAGTTGTATATTGGTATTTCGTGTGTCACAAGGACCGAATCAAGTCCACTCAGTTCCACAATAAAGTGTACGCAATAATTTTAAATGTCACATCTCTGGTAATGGTCTCGAATCTGTACTCAGTGCACTTTTGCACAGTATAGATAAACAATGTGAGAGTTGAATGTTTTGTTTTGTTGGTTGCAGTTAAAATGAGTGCAAAATATCTGAAGCGGCACGGGCCAGTCTTCCTTGTAAATCAGCCAAAGGGACCACAGCTTTGATATGAAGCTGCTGGTAAAATTCTCAGAAAATCAATGACATTCGTTGCGAAGCGAGTCAAACGACTTTTAGAGGTTGGAAACATGGATGATTTACCGGAGAAAGGGCTAACGTGTATGACAACAAAAACTTTGGACAATGAGATCGTGCGTCATTTTAAGCAGAAACTATATCTCGCTCGGTTCGAACGAGGCAAACTAGGTGCTTCAACAGGATAATCATCCGAAACATCGCAGCCACCTCTGTACAGCGTGGGAACAAGACCATAGGGTGTCCACGATGGATTGGCCTGCAATGTCTCCGGATACAAATCCTATCGGAAATGTTTGGTCGTATATTAAGCTGAAGCTTAAAGGAAAGCCAACATATGCTTTAAAGCAGCTGTCATTTAAAATGAGGACGATATGGAGGTCGTTACCGAGAGAATATGCAGAAAATCTCGTGAAAAGCATACCAAAAAGGCGACTGGATTAACTATTAAGTAATTGTGCAATCAATAATATTATGCAGTTTCATGTAAATATATATTTATAATTGGTTCTTATATTTCATACAGATAACGGCGTACACTTTCTTCTGGAACTGACCGTATTTCCATCTGACCCACTTCGGCCTCTTGCGTGATGCTAATCTACCCTAGTTATCCACCTTGGGAAAGGGGACCTACAATTTAACTTGGAATTCCAACTACGTGTCATTCCTAGAGACTCCTTGAGAGGTGTGGGCTAAATTGAAGGCCACATTTGCGAGGGCCGACTGGGGTCGATCATACGACCTTTTGGTTTCTAGGCAACCACTTTACTTTACAACCACGCCGACATGATATTGTGGAAATTTGCCTACTCCTTAAAGGTTATGATCAATAGTGAAATGTTAATAGTGCTTATGTACAGAATTAATAGGAAAGTGAAATTTTATGTTTATTTTTCTAATAAAGTCTATTCTGGTACTTTACTTAGACCTATCAAAGGCTATTTTCGGGTAATAAAACTGTATTTACTGATTTTTAACCCTCACTATCAATTCATAGCGTTAATTTAAGCTTTTTGTTCTTTAAGTGTAGTAGATTGGTAAGAGACAAACCTGCAGCATAATATAAATATTAGCGGCTGAAGGTAATTGATGACATAAACAAAACATTGGACTACAGATGCTTAATGAGCCAAAAAGCCCCAGCTTATTAACGCGTACGGTATTGAATGATATGATAAGTCGTTTATTCCTGTCTCTGTAACCTAACGCTGGAAGCCCTTTAAATACGAAGTACGGGCTACATTTTGACACAGTAAGGATGAAAAATCATCTAAAGATTCTTCAAAGGTTCCATCCTCACTATCACAGAACGTGATTTGAGGGAACTGTGATAACATAATACGTATGGCCTGGCAGGATTTCAACCCGTTACACAGAATTGTATCAATATCTGAACCACGACGCCTCTTCTGATTGTGAAATTGAGGACGTTGCAGTCGTACTATGATTGTAACATTGGGCAGTATGACTCTGAAATAACGAAATTATTCACAATCATTTTGTGCAGAATTTCGCTTTTTAAAAAAGTCTTATAGATCTTCTAACAAATAAAACTATTTATTTTATCTTTAGCTGAGGCGCCCGAGGAGCGTAATCATGTCAGGTACTGTCTTAGCTTTATCTCTCTCAAAACTTCCATGTGTTCCCCGCAACATTTGTGGACTTGTCTCAGTAATATACCAATATTGCCATATCTCCCATAATTTAATGTTCTATGCAACACCACAGTTTGGCTTGAAGAAACTACTTTCTTAGCGTTAAATGGAAACATAGAAAACAAATGTAAAACGCTGTGATTCATAATATGATGATCTCCATGGTGTGAAAATCTGACGATTACATGTAAATTATTTACGCAGAAGCGCTACTTGTAACGTTAAGAGTCACTAAGATTTACATTATCAGCATGTTTTATGTTTCAGATTATACCTAGTGATTCAGGAGCACGTTCGTGAGTGAATAGATCAACAAAGAAAAAAATAGAAATCAATTTTATTTTGCATAATAGAAAACTTCATTAGCGCTGCTAGCTCATAACTATTTATAACTGACGGAAGGGTGGCTAGGAGTTTACGTACCGCAGGGGAGGGGTGAAATGTAGGAGTGAATATATAGTCTTCGACAAGTTAATTCTGTTTTACAACATCTCTTTATACCTAAAAGAATGTCCATATTAGTAACGTTAGCTGTTAGTTTGTAGCTATCTATTGAATTGCTAATACAAGTAACATAATTTATACTTTCATGCCACGTCTCTCTTACAACCAGTCGGCAGCTGATGCTACAAGCGTTGGGGGCTATCAGTATGAGAACAGCGGAAGTCGTTCGTGATGGTATCGTCGTGTATTTACAGTTCGCCACTAGGATACATACAGAGAGAATCAAATTAATGTAATCTGAACAATGATTCATTGAACGACAAAGTGGACGACTGATATGTCACTCTGATTTAAGAGATCAGATACAGTTTCTCTTGCCGATATGAAAGTGATTTACTGTTCCACTGCATATGTCACTATTATTTGCGTCCCGGAGAGGAAGCCTTTATCGAACTCTTTGAATGCGAACGTACGATATCGGTCATGAATCTAGTAGAGACAGGAGGCTGCGCAAATTCAAATCTGTTTTTCTTAGTAAAATTTCACTTAATTATCACTCCAATTAACAATGAATAAATAACAAGTTACACCTCTGTAACTTCCTATACCTCCCACACCTACTCCGCTCTCGCCACCTGACCATCCTTTCGTGACGTATCTACACACCTGACGGCATTTACTCCTCTAGTACGGTCAATGAGTGGTCCAAGGACGAAAAAATAAAAAATACAAGACCATGAACAGCCTTTCGTTGCCTCGTACAGTGAGAGACTCTCTGAGAGACCGTAGCGTCGTGAATGAAGACTGCCTAGAATTAGCAGTAGCTATATGTTTTAATGAACAGCTGTGCAATGCGTTGGATACGCTACACAATTCAATGCAGACTAATCCCTAAGCTGCAATCCTTCTCTCCTCTATCTTTACATCCAGTGAAATTGCTGGGAGGAGTGAAAGCTTCATATTCCTGGTCACATCCGTCTGCATCTACTTGATTACTCTTGATAGACGTCATTGGGAATTTGTTGTACGCGATGGTATCAAACTTGTGAATCTTTAATTGGGTACACTAAAAGAGCCCTGTATATCTGACATAATTAAATTGCTGCCCTCAGAATCGATGATAAAGAAGAAATTAAACAAAGATCTCAATTAGCTCAATTTATTGCACAAAAATATAAAAGAAATGGTTTAACAGTCACAAGTCAGTGCCTTGGAAAACCGGGGTACGGTATTTGGAATATGATTCAGATGAATGCCTGTCTGGATAAAACAATCATATTCACCTAAGTCATACCGTGATTGCCGAGGGTTAGTGTATAAAGGTAAAAAGCGCTACAGAACCGTACGTCTTTGCATCTATGGCCAGATTTGAAAGCATGTTGTACCTTTAACTGCAAACAAGTCTCCAGAATGAAGATTGAAATTACTGAACATCGTTAAAAATGACTTGACTTTCCATACAGTTCATCTCGGGGTAGTGCCTGGGTCTCACCGTACTCATAATCTGCAAGTGACGAATGAAGTGACTGCAGTATCGGTCATTGGCTGTGTACCTGCAACTGCTTCCGCCAAGGAAGACTCTGTTCTCTGTCTTTTTCTGGGGTCACATAATGTTGACTTGCTGAATGATAAACTTTGCGAGTGCCAACCACTGAGAAGCTGGTCTCTGTCTCATTTCAGGTTGTTGACGAATTATAATAGTCATGATATTTGGCATTTCAAACTGTGTCCTGCTCTTTCCCCCCCTCTCTCTCTACATTCATCTGACAGCTAATAAGGGTGTATGTCTGTAAGCGTAGGCGTGTTCCTTACGCCCGCTGCTAAGCTGTTTAGGTTAACCGATGGTTCTTATAGTTCATTAAATATTTTGTCTTGTGGAGGCTGAGCGTAGTGACGTTGTCTCACAATCTTCAAAGGCGCCTCCAGATTTTTGGTTCCTTCTTCACTCTCGGATGTTATCTTAGCGGTCTGTGTCTTAAGACGAATTCTGATTGCCATTCTAACCATCCACAGTAGGAGTTCTTCACGGACTCTGACAAAACAACACGCATCACCAGGTCACACACAACTGTCAAAAAAAGCAGTCTTTGTTAATCACGCACAGCCTAGAGATACAATCTGCACTGTGACTGACTTATAACCACAGCAGTTGAGTCCCATAGTGCTCAGAGCCATTTTGCACTGTGACTTTCACTGTGTCCGGCGCCGAATCAGCTTAAGTCAAAGAACTGTACAGTCTGATCTTCAGCCGCAGTTCCTTGCACGTGTTCGTACACGTTCCACAAATTATTATGGGGCTGTTTCCTGCCAGATTTTATGATCCACGGTGTGTCGCCTCTCGTACAGCCAAGTTCAAGATGCTTTCATAGACGATTCTTATTTTGGTCTTCATGCAATTCAATATAGAAAATTGTAATCTACATAATTAAGAGCTGGAAATGAGTGCTACAGGTTCGTATTTCATATGTGGATGGGGACAGATGTATTCCGAATTGATTTGTATTTCCAGTTCGAGTTTTAAAATGGTTACAGTACAGTTTCGGATAAACAGTCGATAATGTCTGCAGTTCACATTTAAGGTGAGCTTGACCTCATGAGAGCCCAGATATGGAATTTTTTTATTTAACAAAATTCTATGATACTTCCCTATTCCAAAAATTTATACTTCACATATAAATATTTCACGAATCACTTGCATTACCAATAAACTATTGGATAAAAAATCAATTCTATAAAATATGCAAAGACAACAAACACCATAAAATTATTTCTAATAAATAATCACCTACGAAAGCCCATATCGATGACGTTTCGTTGAAAGATTCGCACTCGGACATTTGTTGATGGCCCAGGATTGAAATCTGCAGTAATTTCCGAAGGGTTGCATTTCTGTCACGTTGAACGATTCTCTTCAGTCGTCGTCGGTACTGTTCTTGCAGGATCTGTTTCGGGTCGCTGCGATGTCGAAGATTTGATGTTTTACCGGATTCCTGATGTTCACGGAAAACTCGTGAAATGATCGTACGGGAAAAGTCCCCTCTTTCTCGCTACCTCGAAGATGTTGTGTCCCATCGCTAATGCGCCGACTGTAATGCCACTTAAATCTTGATAACCTGACATTGTAGCAGCAGTAACCGATCTAACGACTGCGCAAGACATTTGTTGTCTTATATAGTCGTTGCAGACCGCAGCGCAGTATTTTTCCTGTTTACATATCTCTATATTTGAATACCCATGAGTATACCAATTTTTTTGGCGCATCAGTGTATGTAGTACCTCATTATTTTCGTGTTCAAATGCCTTTCTAAAGTAGATGCGGCGTGTGAAAGCCTAGATGTCACACTACTGTCAAATACAAAACGTTGTGTCAAAAAGGTAAATGAAGACAAATGAAACAGAAACTTTGAAGGGTTCAATGCTGGTATGGAAAGTACGAGGGCACTCTCTGTTTTAGAATGTCACCTGCTATACATGATGTGCAATACGTTTACTACCTTTGTGATGATAACTCTAAAGGTTTGAATAGTGTTGTTACTGCTAAGCTATTTGGTAAAACTGAAATAAAAAAGGAATGTATAGGACATAAAAAGAAGAGAATGTGGGCAAACCTTAGGAAACTCTGCAAGAATATGAGAGGAAAAGAAAGGTCTCTGATGGCAAAGTAATTGGTGGACTAGGCAGACTCACCGAGTAAGAAATACAGCATCTTACAAAATATTATGTTCTAGTCATCAGGAGAAACAGTGACAATGTTAGTGAGATCAAAAATCAATTTGGACAACTCTATAACAAAATATCCACTGATGATTATCCAAGGCATGGCCTCGGCTCAAATGGAACACTTCATGGTGCAAGTATAATAGATGTGAAGCAAATGGACAAACACATAGACATACCCCCCCTTCCGCCCCCCCCTCCCCCACCCCAACAATTCCAGAAACTTTAATGTTAGAGCTAAAGCCAATGTATAGAGATCTTTCAGATTCTAAACTCCTGGAAAAATTTTACGTCGCAAAACACAGAATCAGATTGAAAGCTTCAATAGGGAACGCTTGCCAAAAAATGTTTTTATTGGCATGTCAGCTTTTCGGATTTGTGTGATCGATACCATAATACATTTTCATGATGGAATAATAGGAAGATTAAAAAATATGAGTAGACTAGGCATCAAAACTATGGACAACGTGAAAAGTGGGAAGATACGAGAGGGCAGGCAACGTGTCGCTAGAGCTGAAAAAGCTGCTGAATACGTGACAAAGAAAGCCAGAATAACAAAGAAAAGAAAGGAAACTAAAGAAAAGGACACTCAGAATCAACAATATGATGGAACTGGAATGTTTTGACATGTTATCATTGAGAAGAAAATGGTGTGCAAATTTTTAGTTTCAATTCCCCGTAATCAACTTTTTTGATGCATGGGTCTCACACAGTATTAAAGCTACACAAACAAAATTGTGCATTAATATTAATATAGTGCTCGTATACACAGCGAACCACATTTCTGAACAATGTATTACATATTTTAGGCTCGAGCATGTCATATGTTCTTAATTTATTAGGAGAGATATTTGTCTTCCAGAAAACACTTTTTTAATACACAAAATCACAAATTGATAACGTCCCTAATTTACTGTTTCTACAAGATAATAATTAGAAGAATAAAATTTGTTTTGACTATTCATTCTGAATAGTGTGGAAGTTCAATGTGTCTGAAATAAAAATTACGCGTAATTCAGTACATAAGATAAAAATCAATATCCACTCCACTGTTTTCCACACTTTTTAATTTTTTTTTCACATAGAGGTCACTAGATGCTAAGTATTTGATTACTGCTTCATTCCCATATCTATTAAAGCTTTTGATTTATTCAATTTCAAAGTACTAATAAAAATTACATAGCATGACTTCCAAGTCCCCTGAAACGTATATGAAACTACTTCCTGACGGTGAAAGCGTCTTCCTTTCCGTACAGACTAAGAATTTCTCTTGTGGTTAGTACACTGGGCTCGCATTCGGGAGGACGACGGTTCAGTCCCACGTCCGGCCATCCTAATTTAGGTTTTCCGTGATTTCCCTACATCACTTCAGGCAAATGACGGGATGGTTCCTTTGAAAGGGCACGGCCGATTTCCTTCCCCATCCTTCCCTAATCCGAGCTTGTGCTCCGTCTCTAATGACCTCGTTGTCGACGGGACGTTAAACACTAATTTCCTCCTCCCTCCTCTTATGATTTCTCTTATTTTATAGTCGTTTCTCCCTGTGAGTACGACAAAAATATTTTGGCATTTGGAAGAGAAAGAAGAAAAACGGGTTTGTTTTAATGATTGTCACTCCAGATCGCAATCTCCCCTGCGTTTCATGATAACAGTAAACGAGCTGAACTTCTTTAAAACGTTTCGATGTCCTTCGTCAATGCTAAGTAACCCATTCCACGAAGACGTACGCTAGAAGATGACGATAAGCGCAATGTAGATGACATACTTAATATATTTACAGCATATTTTAAATGTTCTGTCAATAAAACGCCGTCGTGGTACGCATTCTCTACAATATTTTCAGTGTGATGGTATCAATTTAAGTTGTCTTCGTCTTCATCTAAAATTCTTATCCCTCATACTTCCTTCCATTACTAAACTCAGAATGTTATCTGTTAACCAATCCCTTCTTTTATTCAAATTGAGCTACAAATCTCTTTTCACCCCAATTCTATTCAGTACCTCTTTGTTAGTTACGTGATCTACCCATCTTCTCTCCAGCGTTGTTCTGTAGCAACACATTTCTTGTCTAAGCTGTTTATCGTCTTCTTTTTTACTTCCAGACAAATAGCTTCAGAAAGACTTCCTAACATTTACGGTCATGTTGGATGTTAACAAAATTCTTTTCTTTTTTTTTTCAGAAATGCTTTTCTTGCCATTCCTCCTCTACATATTACTGCCACTTCACTACGGCCATTATCAAACATTTTACTGGCCAAATAGTAAAACCTCGTCTCCTACTTTTAGTGTGTCATTTCCTAATTCCCTCAGCACTGCCTGATTTAATTCAACTACAGTCCATTATCCTTGTTTTGCTTTGTTGATGTTTTTCTCATTTCCTGCTTTCAGGACACTGTCCATTTCGTTCAACTGCTCTTCCAAGTCCTTTGCTACCTCCGTCAAAATTACAAAGTCATTTGCAAAGCTCAAATACGTTATTTCTTCTCCATGAACTTTATTTCCTTCTTCAAATTTTTCTTTGGTTTCCTTTACTGCTTGCTCAATATATAAATTGAATAACGTTAGAGACCTCTGTCTTCTCTCAGCTCTTTTTCAACCACTACTTCCCTCTCATGCCCTTGAACTCTTAAAACTGCACTCTGGTTGCTGTATAATTTGTAAATTACCTTTCTCTTCCTGTATTTTATCCCTCCTATCTTCACAATATTAAGGGGTATACATCAGTCCACACCGTCAAAAGCTTTCTATAAATCTACAAATGCTACACACGCAGGTCTGCCTTTCCTTAACCTATCTGTATCATGGAAGCATACCATCCACCGCCTCGGCAAGGTCCGTGGTTTCTGGGGACGGGAGGACGAAGGGGGGGGGGGGGTATTCGAATCTATATTATCTAAATTTGTGGGATGTATTGTGTAACATAAATTTAATAGTTATTTTGTACTTATAAACAGAACTCTCACGTTCTCTTGATTAGAATGAATCGCTATTTTCGCACCACGCAGAATCTCATATAAATCATTTTGCAATTCATTTTGATTGTCTAATGACGTACACAGGCGTCTACTGAATCAGCGACAGCAAACCATCGAAGAAAGCTAATCATATTGGCTCCGAAATCGTTTGTATGTTTTGAGAATAGCGTATAGCCTATAAAACTTCCTTGGGGAGCCCCACACCAGATATTATTTCGGTTTCATTAGATGATTTCCCGCCAGTTACTAAGAACTGTGACCTTTCTGACAGGGGATCTCGAATGCAGTCAGTTAACTGACGATATACCGTGTGAACGCATTTCATTACAAGCCCCTACTCAGGAACGGTGTCAAATGCTTTCTATAAATGTAGAAATATGGAAGCAACTTGAGATCCCTGTCAGTAACATTCATTACTTTATGTGAACGAAGAGCCATTTATTTATCCAATGAACGATGTGTTCTGATTCCTTGCTTGTTATCCGTCAATATATTCTTTTTTTAGAGTTATATCACAATAATGGCATACAGGATGTGTTCCAAAATCCTTCAGTAAACCAATGTCAGCGATATCTATATCCATACATATTATGAACTGAAATCCTTCGCCACGGTCAATATGTTCATGATAAGCTGATGAACTACTGTTAGGACTCAGTATTTTGATACGGTTTTCATTAATATATAGATTGATTCACAAGGAAGGTTTATAATTTATTAACGCTAAGCAGTGATGGATGTATATTTGTTGTTAACCGTTCCATGTGAAACGTCCCCTTTTGAACAATTATACAGGACTGTGCTTAAACTGACACAATATTTTTAGCGCAACGCAATCTGACTTTCAAAAATCCCTACAAAAGAATGGCCCTGACTAACATTAACCTATACCTTTCACAAATCACTTACCTCACCAAAAATCTTCGTTACTCGAACTACTGCAAAACAGCGAGCGCCACTACTACCAGCTAAATAAAAGATTCAAACTACGGAAGGCACTAACTACTGATAGGCATAGTTAGCAAATGAAAGATTTTGATAGAGAACAAACTATGTATTTACCTTAATAGCCATCAAAAGTCATAATATATATAGGAGTTCATAACATCCAATCTTACAAATATCAAAACTCCGCCATTTCTCTCCCCACATCCACCACTGCTGGCGGCTCACCTCCAACTGCGCAACGCTACGCGCTGTTAACATCCAGCTGCCCAACACTACAATGGCAGACAACAATGCAAACTAGCCACAGACTGCACACAGCACAGCCACTGATTCTCATACAGAGCGCTACGTAACGTTGCCAACAAGAAAACATAAACAGCCTACTTACATAGCCTCCATGCTCCCCACAAAAAAATTTTACAAATTGTTTTGGGCAGTGGCCAATAATGATTTGATAAAATTTTTCATAATTACAATAACAAAGAAATCAAAGGCACACACTTATTGATACAATGTTGGTCAAAAGCTAAAATTTTCTCACAGTCCATAAAGACAGTCCTGATCATTCATCACAGTAACATTGCAGTGTTTTTCTCAAAGTATGAGCAGTAAAAGAAAATGCACATGGAAGTAGTGGACTTCCATGCAATCTTGAAGAAGTAGTGTTGCCCTTTCAACGGAAAGACAGTGCTGACTCTTGACATGCAGACAGGTATTGGTCCACAACAGAGCAAACCCACAGCAGAGTCAGTCGAAATTTTGAAGAGTATTGGTAGGTAGGTCATCACAGAGCAGACCCACTATAGTCTTGGTAGAGAGTATGGGATTGGTGGGCCATCAAACCTGCAGACCCACTGTAGTCCTTGTAGAAATAATGGTACTGGTGGGCCATCAAAGATGCAGACCCACTGTAGTCCTTGTAGAAATAATGGTACTGGTGGGCCATCAAAGATGCAGACCCACTGTAGTCCTTGTAGAGACGGCCAGCAGCCATCTGCTGCGACTGTGCAGGTGCACAATCACCATCAAAGAGTCTTGCGGAGAATATAGCAAGTCCATAAACCACCAAACGTCCACTCACAAAAATTTGTTTGAAATGTCCTTAGAACCAGCAATGCTGTTATCCAGTCCCTTGCTGAATTATTAACACACATGTAAACACTAACAGTCCCTACTTCTCACATATTGTCCATATACTATGACCAACAGAAACGTGTGCAGTGAAATCGAACTTACAAGTTAATAATATGATGAACTGGTATCAATTACAATTTTATAGCATAAGAATACAATAACAACGGTACAAAATACATCATTAAAAACATAATAATACAGATAAAATTTGTAGGAATAGGGGCTTTACAAAAGAATAGAAATAAACATATACATCAGTGTTACAGGAATTATGACATAAGTAAATAAATAAACGATCAGAATAATTATTGAAACATCAACTTCACACATGAACATTAAAACAGAACAGAATAAATAATGTCTAAACATCTTTACAAAGAAAATACCATATTATCAGAAAAATTCTACAACATAATTCTTATTAGCTAAACACAACAAGACAGGAAAAACACAAATTCACACAGTGTAATAACACAAATATACAGGACAGGGTTTGTTTTCAGTGTGACATTTGGTACTGCAGTCCACCCCAAAACTTCATTCCATAGATCTTTCGTCTTATTTCAACATTTGTTTCCACCAAAAAAATCCTATCCAAGTATGCTTTCTGTATTCTGTTCACATCCTCTTTCAAAAATAGTTTTTCTCCACTGTGCACTACTTTTTTGGCCAAACCATTTTCTTATAGCTTCTCAATGCATTTCTTTCGATTCATCATAGTTAGTTTCTTATATAGTCTACCCCCTCTTAAGCTAACTTAAATCTACTGAGCTCAGATGCTAAACTAAGGAACGAGGCAATGCAGCAGCACAAAACAATTAACACAAACAGCAATGATAAAAAATACAAAAGGCAAAGCAAGCAGCATAAATTACAACTAATATAAGGCAATGAGCAGCAAACAAGAAAAATAAGTCAGGTAAAACTGGCTTAAAAGAATAATACAAAGTGAAATTTAGTAGCACTATGCCTGGCAAACAGCAGCAGCAAATGCAAAAACTTATATCTAAACATGACATAGCTCAAGCAGAAAAAATATTACACTAAAGATGGCCATGTCTAATAACTATGTCACATCTTAATACTAGAGTGATGCATCACAATTTATTCTAGAAAAGAAATTATCAAGTCATTAAAAAAAGTATTTATGCAATTCATGTGAAGGGAAATGTCTATTTGTGCTCTCTTTTCTAAGAAAGTTTATCAGAAACGTATTCTTTACTAGGTCTGTAGACAGAAAATAGTGATATTAGTACATCTATTAAATTTTATAATAACCAATGCTGCAGTGCAGCTAGAAACTAGATATTAAAGAAAACGAGCAAATGTGTACAAAGGAAGCCTGAAACATCATTCATTAGCCATATGGCATTTCATAAGGTAGTAAAAAATCTCTCAACTAGAAAGACAGTAGTCATAATCAGGTGTATAGACATAAAAATATTTCTCGTCATTTCATTAGGCATTTTAGTAAATATCATAAATTAAAAGCTCCACAGTATAATCATATGTTTTCAAGTTTGAGCGTGTCGTATTTGCGATGCTTTCTACAAAGGAATGTCAATAGCGAGGGTAATGGCCTCTTTTTTTTCCTCTCCACCTAATGGCTTTCTTTTGTCAGACGACTACCTCTCAGCTGGGCACCCAAAACGCATTACGTCAAGGTCACTTACCTTTCTAACTGAAATATTTACAACAGCAGTTTCCGCTACAATGACAGTTTCATATAAAAATATTTTCACAGGTTGAGAATTTGCGTTACAAATGTGTAGAAAATAAAATCCTTTAAATATAACAGTGTCCAAAACATTTTCGCCGGCATTTTGATACATTCATGCATTTACACACATTTCATAACTCTTAAAGTACGATTCTTGGTTTCCAACATCCTTTTCATAAATCAGAGTCCCTAACCACTACCCATTATTCCTTACCTTATTACACATATACATATTCGTCGACACTTCTTCAGTATTTCATCATAATAAATAGATATCATAATAAACATTACTCATATAGCATCAGCTTATTGATCATAAACATACCTCAACAGCAAAATACACATGGTCGTCATAATAATAACATCTTAACACCTCAGTCAAATCTCAAAATCGTCGTAGCTTCATCCAATAATATCAAAACCTAAAGAAAATTCTCTGCTCATGTCAATAGTGTCATCTACCTCAAATGTACTTTAAAAATCAAGCTCCCTTACCAAATACATCATTCAAAGCTCTCATAGTATCACGATGGTTCCGAAAAAAAAAAAAAATGAACAGTTCACACAGTGCATCAAAATCATCTTCCTAGATAATGATCGTCACACCGATCAACCTGGTTTTAGATAGTTCTTCAGATTTTTATAAGCAAAGGCCGAACTCTTTCAACACGCCTCGTACTAGACTACAAAACGCAAATTCTGAATGTGTGAATCAAATTAAAATAATCACTACATCGTATTTCCCGCAGAAAAGGGGCTACACATTGAAGAACATTTGTCTCTGGGGGGAACAAATAGATAACAATCGCTGTTATACCAGCATACGTAGGAGTTTTATCACATCTGAAAGATGTTCACACTGCTGGACCAGCAGGCCCCACGTAACTTTAGTGAAGTTCCACTGCCCTTTGGGTTGGTGATGCTGTTTTGCCTTACTGCTTTGATCCAGTCGGCCACCCTCTTCAGTTCAGAGTAGAGCTTACACCGAATATCTTCAGTTACTTGTCTTCTGTGCTGACGTCTCTCTCTCTCTCTCTCTCTCTCTCTCTCTCTCTCTCTCACACACACACACACACACGCACTCACGTGGAAACACATCACGAACTTCATTTCAAAAATATGCACATCATGAAATAATGGTCCAATTTTTTTCTATTTCATAGAAAGACTTTACAGGTCTCCAATGAAATTTTCATTCTTCTCAATAACAGCGACCCAGCTTTTCGGCAACTATCGCATTCCCGTTAGGATTTTCGATTTTTCTGATTACTGGTATCACAGCAGTGATTTCCTTCGCTGTGTTTTCTCGAGTTTGGAAACAATTGAAAGTCTGGTAGGTTCATGTTAGAATTGAGGGCGGATCGAGAAGGATTTAGCATCCAATATCTCCGAAACATTTCGTACTTGTACGTGCGTTGTTACACAGAAGCAGCAATACAGCTTTATAAGTATCAGTCCTCCTATGACGATTCTGTGGTCTACCTCCTCATTCTCACGTAAGTTTGACCATAATTCGGGAGCAATAAAACCTATAACACTCCCATTCTCTTCTTTTACGGATTTTCCCACACTCCAGCATCTTCTTATACAAAATGCTGTACTCCAGACGTACACTCTCAATTTCTTCCTCAAATTAAGGTCTATGTTTGATAATAACTTGCTTTAACGATGAATTCCTGTGTTAGTCGGTTTCTTACATACACCTTGCGTCTTTCATCATTCTTTATTTTGTGACTAAAACAGCAGAATTCCTACAGTTCATCTAGTACGTGGTCCCCTATTTCGACGTCACGTTTATCGCTAATGCCATTTCTGTTGCTATCTCACTACTTTCGGCTTCCTCTGGTTAGCTCGTATCATAACATAATAACATCCATTTGAAACTGTCATAGACTTGTGATTTAATTGTGTATTTTAAACTACTGTTTTCGTAAATTTCTTTTTTTGTTCAATGTTTCATTATTCATGACGTCCAAAACAATTTTTTTTTTTTTTTGCCTGATACGTTGTGCACTAAATCGCCGAGTCACTTTGTCACTTTCTGTAGTTATCTGGAGCCCACAAGTTTATGGCCCCCCGGAAGCGCAGACTCAATCATAATTTTGCAAGACGAACAACTAAAACACAGAGATGGGCAAGTACTCAGTAATAAAGATATTCAGCTCCACGTGCAATTATCCAGTAGTCGAGTGTCAGCAAGGGCGCAGCGTCGGTATAGTGACGCCTGCACAGTCTTACAGCCGTTACTTTAACTGCCGAACGCCTTCGGTCAACACCAGCATTGTGCCCCACCCTTGCATGCAAAAGGGGACCTCATTCCCAAATTATAGCTACCCAACAACGCTCTAAACTACCACCATGCCGCGCTATCATTTCAGATGCGGCCAAGTCGTTTCCCGGCAAATGCACGGGCTGCTCCCAGCACAGGGCACCGCTCGCCACCTTCCTCGTGCCGCTGCTAACTCAAGATTTCCCGTCGCTGCCCGTCACACTCCACCTAGCGAACACATTCACACCAGAAGCCTCTCTAGCGAAGAGATTCTATACAACCGGCGATTCCACCAGAGAGTCACAAAGGCGAAAAACACCAAACTTTGCGGAGGGTACTTGAACGAACTGGAACAACTACCAACTGGCCGCACATGGGGACCACACCCCTCCGCTGTCCTTCACAAGTCACTGATCTGCCCTATCCTTTGCAGTACAAATGTAGCTCGTATATCCACCCCTCTTAAGTTCTATGAATTGCTACACTATGGTCTCCATCTTGCATCCTTCATCCGCTTATCTTCCCCCAAGAGGATCAAACATTCTCGAATAACCTACATGAGCCGTGAATTTGACTCCTTTCCACTCCAGCCCCCTGCAAGGTCTCCATTCTCCTCCTCTTCTTCCCATGCCCCATCTCCTCCCTTTCCTGTTTCCCCCAATCCCTTCTCCTCTCCGGGCTATAGGTCGCAGTATTAGTTCCACTTCTCTCCTTGTCCCCCAAATCTACCTCCCCTGTCACCACCTCTTAACAGTCGTCAGTCCTCGTCACCACCACTCTCCTCTCCCCCTACATACTCACCCTTCTTTTCATCTATAATCTAGTCCCAGGGCAGGTCCTTACCGGGTTTTAATGAAAGTGCACTCTGTTCTATTTTTAATGGTCATTGTATCTTATATCGTGTTCAGTGTTTAAGTTTTTTTCTCGGGTGTTTAGTGTTTATCAAGTATTTTTAACTGTGCTCTGTCCACATTTTTATCACTGTTTTAAAACACTTCATGCAGACAGCATTATGTTGTTTGTATTTCATGGCACCTTTTCAAATTCTTTTAAATTCGTAATACATATGTCTCCCAGTTCTTTGTTTTAGCATCTAAGTTAGTGTTAAAATCTACAGGCTGAAGAGCGGTTTATTTGTACCCCTGCCAGCCCAGCCCCGATCTTGAAGGATGAGGGGGATGAAATAACAATAAAGTAAATATACACCGGACAGTTCGTCCGGCTTCGAGAGGCTCTCCTGGCCGCTGGGTGGGTGCTACTCACCTCATCGTGTCAGGACGTTCTAGAAGCCTATCGTAGAGACCGGCGCCTCTGATCACAGTATTCATCGTTAATTCCTCTATGGAGTTAGACTGTATTAAAGACAGACTTTTCCGTGCCTGTGTTGGGCTTAATCATGTCTGCATTCTCGAGACCTCGATTATCGATTATTTTGATGCAAGTGCATGTCCAAATGCGTGTGAATTCCTAGGGGACCAAACTTCTGAGGTCATCGGTCCCTAGACTTACACACTAACTTACGCTAAGAACAACACACACACCCATGCCCGATGGAGGACTCGAACCTCCGGCGGGAGGGGCCGCGCAATCCATGACATAGCGCCACAAACCAAGCCGCTCATGCAATTGTATAGTCCTACGAAGTTCCAGTTGGTGTTACTACATACTGGAAACAGTCGGGTGACTAGATAGTAGTTCTGTCAAACACATCTACCAGAAACCAGTGAGACGCTGTATTTTGTACCTTTTGTTCTTACCGTCAAAGCAGAAATATTTCTTCGTCAATACACTTCTTAAAATTTTATCACCGTTTTCCCTGTGTCCCAGTGAAGGGCACTTCAAAGATCAGGGAATGTTTTGCGGTCTATTTTACACTGGTACCTGTACAAGATGCAGACGATCCAGGAAATAGCATCTCATGATCCGCAGCAACTTTCTGAATTTGCTGTCTGACACGTATCGGAGTTAATAACACGTGACCGGACTATATTCTATGGAGTCACAAGGCACATTTTACGCTACAACATGTAATGAATACACAGAACTGCCGAATTTGTCTTGCTGTTAAACCGTCTGATGTGCACGAAGAATTACTGCACTAGCCAATATGTGACTTTGAGGCGTGGATTCACAAGTACTTTTATTCACGATCCTTTCTTCTTTGAAGAGAATACATCCAGAAGGGCTTTCAAGTTTACTGTGACGTCATTAACTTATAGAGAACTTCTTGTACAGCTTGTAATTCCTGTCCGCAGCTCGTGGTCGTGCGGTAGCGTTCTCGCTTCCCACGCCCGGGTTCCCGAGTCCGATTCCCGGCGGGGTCAGGGATTTTCTCTGCCTCGTGATGACTGGGTGTTGTGCGATGTCCTTAGGTTAGTTAGTTTTAAGTAGTTCTAAGTTCTAGGGGACTGATGACCATAGATGTTAAGTCCCATAGTGCTCAGAGCCATTTGTAATTCCTACTTTAGAAGAGTGCATCTGTGTGGAAGCTACTGTTTCCATGTTGCAAGATGGGGCAATACCTAATTTTTCTGGCCCAGTGAAAGATCTGCTTAATGCAACGTTCCACGGACGTGGTAAGCCCAGACGTTTTCGAGATGCATGGCCTGCAAGATTATTGATCTGAATCCATGTGGCTTTTGGCTCTGGGGATGTCTAAAGGAACGAAGGAAACGTTCGGTCTCTACCAGGTCTGAAGGCCAGTAAACAATGACGTGCTGTTCAGATTCCGTCGGAAGTTCTGCGAGCAATTGTTGATCACGTCGTTTTATGGATGCATCATCTCGTCGGCATCTCCTGTGTTCACACTGAAAAAATTGTGTAAGGGGCAGTTAATAATAAAATAAACATAACGCCTACCTCACATGTTCGACATTTTCTGGCAAAGCCTCTTTCCTAATCCGTTTCATATGGGAACGTTTATATACATGTTTCTTGCATTCACAGCGCCAGATCAAATCATGGTGGCCCAAAGTAGAACTCCTTTTTCTTCAGCCTGAATCGGTTCTGTGTTAACGCATTATAGTATTTACCAAATTTCGCTGCACTACGATAATTACAGCCACATTGGACGTCTGTGAGTTGCTTCACTTTAATTATAAGAACTGCGTTTTTAGTTAACCAGCATTTCTAGATTGACTGCTAATCGTTTACCCTGCGTTTTACTTTCACTCATGCGTCCTGATTTACTGAATTCTGTTGTTAATTAAAGTGTTTATAGCTTATTAGGTGTTTGCGCCCACAAATGCCCACCTACTTTCCACTCCCACCGTTTCGTGCGCCAGAGACAGAACGTGAATGAAACTTCCTGGCAGATCAAAACTGTGTACCGGGCCGAGACTCGAACTCGGGAACTTTGCCTTTCTCGGGCAAGTGCTCTACCAACTGAGCTACCCAAGCACGACTCACGCCGCTCCTCACAGCTTTACTTCTGCCAGTACCTCGTCTCCTACCTTTGAAACTTTACAGCGCACACTCCGCTGCAGAGTGAAAATCTCATTCTGGAAATATCCCCCAGGCTGTAGCTAAGCCATGTCTCCGCAATATCCTTTCTTTCAGGAGTTCTAGTTCTGCAAGGTTCGCAGGAGAGCTTCTGTAAAGTTTGGAAGGTAGGAGACGAGGTACTGGCAGAAGTAAAGCTGTGGGGACGGGGCGTGAGTCGTGCTTGGGTAGCTCAGTTGGTAGAGCACTTGCCCGCGAAAGGCAAAGGTCCAGAGTTCGAGTCTCGGCCCGGCACACAGTTTTAATCGGCCAGGAAGTTTCATACCAGCGCACACTCCGCTGCAGAGCGAAAATCTCATTCTGAGAACGTGAATGTTTGCAAACAAAGTAAATATTGATTGAAATTCGTTAGTAATTATCTGACCTATGGCGTCGGAGATAGGGACGTCAATATGTCTGTTTCCAAGTGCTTTACGCTGCAAAAGTTAAGTGGTCAAATAGTCATCCATTTCTTTGAATGACAAATATCGTCGTTGAAACAGTTCGTGAATGTAGGAACAAGATATGAGCCGGCCGGAGTGGCCGAGCGGTTCTAGGCGCTTCAGTCTGGAACCGCGCGACCGCTACGGTCGTAGGTTCGAATCGTGCCTCGCTTGGATATATGTGGTGTCCTTAGGTTAGTTAGGTTTAAGTAGTTCTAAATTCTAGAGGACTGATGACCTCAGAAGTCCCATAGTGGTCAGAGCCATTTGTTGATAGGACTTTAGTTAAGAAACGAAGGAAAAACTTCAGTGGTACTTGGGGGAGCTGTACAGGTGAAGGCAGAGATTGGTATACATCCAACAACTGGTTGAGGACATTGGGTTGATATGCCAGACTGAGGGGAGGAGAGGAGAGGTGGTTGTGGAGCATTGTATCAAACTATTCAGAAGAGTAATGGCCCAAAGGAAAAGCGTTGGCATTCGTCTGTATTGTACATAAGGTGTCTAGGACACAATGGAGCCGTAAGAGACGTGCGTAGCGTCTCTCGTGCATTCTGTATTTCTACGCCGAGATAGGAAAAGCGGATGGCGCTTCCGATGGGGCAGTACACGGTGAGCGCCAGTGACAGCGTGTCGACTCGTAACACGGTTTCTGGGTGTTGGCCGCCTCGGCCACTGCCGCCTTCCATTAGGTTGTGAGCGCCGCGCCGTATTGATTCTGGGTGAATAATAGATAGGGCCCGCGCTGTTGCCGGAGAGCTAGCGAAATCGCATTAGGCTCCCTTGTTAGCGCCCATAACGAGTAATGACGACCCGGCGCGTCCTGACTTCGCCTGATATTGCCTCCTCGACGATAAATTCACCACGACCCCAGCAATTCCCACGGGTACACTCATCAAGCAGGACACTACGACAAAGCAACGCGTCGCACCTTCTTTGGCATGCTCAAACCGATCGAGGCAATCTATTCTACAAGCTGTTGATACGAGACCAGAAGGTGTGACTTCTCACCGATTCCCAAACAGGTTTTAAAGGGCGATATATTGACTCTATCTAACAGCAATTCTCAGTTCACATTCTTGGTGGAATGTCATCAATACGTAAACAGGTCAAACACATGCGATAACAGTTGAACTTTTTTGTGGCTAAGTGCCACGCGGTCCGTTGTATTGCATTCGGATTTTCGAAATCGTTTCGCTGAGGAAGATGGCAGTATGGATCCTGCTTGCAATCGTCACACGCAAGCAGAATTGACAGGTATTGGGAAGTGATCATGGGAATCATCTGAAATCGCTAAACAGAAGGACTGTATAACTATTGTAGCATTTCTGGCTCAGAAGTCATTACTTGATTCATACAGATTACACCTTACGTTGAGCGAGCCTATAACAGAAGACATATGAAGTCACAGAGTGGGATGCGGAAGCTAGACAGTTGACGCTACTTTGATGCAGCGCCTGTGGGAAATTACGCCAACAGAAACTCCTTGCTTTCTGATTGTCTGCTACAGTGAGAGTTATCGATTTGTCTGCATGCTAGGCAGAATATTTTCATTTATTTATAATGCCTAATATTCAGATGGAGTCCGATATTGCGTGGGGGAGGACTTCAATAATGAACTATTACTATGTATTTAGGCAACGGCCTTGCCGCAGTGGATACATCGGTTCCCGTGAGATCACCGAGGTTAAGCGCTGTTGGGCGTGGCCAGCACTTGGATGGGGGACCATCCTGCCGCCATGCGCTGTTGCCATTTTTCGGGGTGCACTCACTTTCGTGATGCCAATTGAGGAGCTACTCGACCCAATAGCAGCGGCTTCGGTCAAGAATACCATCATAACGACCAGGAGAGCGGTGTGCTGACCCCACGCCCCTCCTATCCGCTTCCTCTTCGGAGGCTGACATAGCGTTCGGATGGTCCCGGTAGGCCACTCGTGGCCTGACGACGGAGTGAGTGAGTACACCATGTATGTAGTATGTCATTTTACTAATGAAATTAGATAAAGAATCGTTCTACCAAGAAGACATAAATCACAACCCGTGTCATACCATGTAATAAGTAAAGGAAGTGTCGCTTGAGAGCAAAGTATTTATTTCAGGAATGTTTAATTTCAGCTATGTATTTTTCAGTCAGAGTGGCAAAGGACTGAATTTTGAATAATGGGGGTGACTGATGAATTATTGTGTGAGCTTTATAGGCGCACGTTTGATTAGGCAACACTGTAGAACTTAGTATGCTATTTCCTCCGACGAGATATGTTTGTAATAAAAATTATTTAAACGAGATAAAAGCCTTAGCCTGTTACTCAGTAATTCTACAATAATCTTTTATCGAAAGCAACGGACTAGATTTATGTGCAGCCACTACTCTGGGACAACGACATCACATGAAGACGCCAGGTAGGTGGAACTATTAGAACTTCAGTGTCTTGTTCTGGAGTGGCCAGATACAACTAACCCCCATGTATGTCTTAATACTCCAGTACAATTGGAAATAGGACATGCTTTTTTTATATATAACACCGAAAAGGGAGCAGAGCACGGATTCTGTAACCACGTGCTATTTGTTATCCACATATTTAATCGCTGGTGGGAAGAGGTGAAGTATTTTATTTCGCCGAAGTGTACGACTCTATGTAGATTTTGCGAAATAATTTGCTAGCAGCAGTTTACCGTAGGTCAGCGGGGGGTAGCTGGAGCGACTGAACATTACAAGCGGTGCAAGAAGGAGGTCAGTCCCGTTTTCATGAAAGATCGTAGAAAAGATGTACATAATTATGACAACTTTCTTGTAACTTTACTGGGCATGTACTATGTTCTTCCAAGAATAAGTCACACACCGATTCCGCAAATATAATGAAGCACAAAAGAAATTGGTGTCGGTAAGCGTATTCAAATAGAGATATGTAAACTGGCAGCTTACGGCGCTGCGGTTGGAAAACGCCTATATAAGACAAGAACGGTCTGGCGCAGTTGTTTGATCGGTTACTGCTGCTGCAATGGCAGGTATCAAGATTTAAGTGAGTTTGAACGTGCTGTTACAGTCGGTACACGAACGATGAGACACAGTATCTCCGAGGTAGCGATGAAGTGGGGATTCTCCCGTACGACCATTTCACGAGTGTACCGTAACAGGAATCGGGTAAAACATCAAATCTCCGACATTGCTGCGGCCGGAAAAAGATCCTGCAAGAACGGGACCAATCTTCACAGGTTGAGCGGGTATGTGATATCACATCGGTGATCACAAATTCGAGTGAAAGTTACAATGAACTTGGCAGTATGAGCCCACACTGCACCTATTCTGGTCTAGGTGCATAATCTACATCTCCTGAGGAAATGTGGCCTACAAGTGTGGTAACTGGTCCTTGGCGCCCTGCGACAGAATTGACCGAGCTGATGTCCGAGCTATTTCCACATATGCACAGTCAGAGACAGAACTGGTAACCATGCTAGCCAGGGGACTATCTCATCGTCACGGAGAGATTTCACAGAAACACGTGCCATGTATGGATGAACATTGTCGGGTTGAAGAAACGGCAACACATGAGGACGCAGAACGTCCGAGACGTATCGTCAAAATGCCCTCAATCAATACCAGCCATGGCCCGAAAACTCATCCAGTGACTACTCATACCGTGGTACCAGGAGAAACACCGCTGTGCGTCTTCAAAACTTTGGAATACTTGGACCTCTACCCGCTATTCTCGCCTATGACGATCATACAGGGCCAACGGACAACTTTGATTCACTGCTGAGCACAATACAACACCATTCATCAACACTATAAGCTGCCGTTCGTTTTGTGGTGTTAACGGTAGCCTACACATGGAAGGTATACACTAGCCTAGCTGCTGCTAATCTTCAAGCTATGGTGAGAAATGAAATAGAATGTTCTAGGGGATAAATCACTTGTTCTTGGATGGCTGGAGCGGATGTTAAGGGGTTACGACGTGACTGATGCACAATACGACCATCCTCCCTTGTAGTGGTCAGACGTGGTCAACAGGAATCTTGACGACGAGTATGCCTGACTTCACCTTCCCTTGCAGTTCAACATCGAGCCATTGTCACATTCGAATACCCTGGAAGTCTGGATGGAGCACGATTCGACCGGAAGTCTACATGGAGCTCCAGAATGAGGCTACTTCCATATTCTGGCAGTTGTTTGCAATGCAGACTTACACGAATATGCGAGATCTACACTGAACACCTAAAACATGATCACTGCCCACCATGACGTTGGATGCCGCCTGGTGGCGTTGTGGGAACTAGACACGGCTACGAAAGTATGTAAGCGGAGCAGACGCAGACGGGGGCTCACCAGAATGTTCTCGTGCTACAGTGATGAGCATCTACGGAAAGAGGTAGGAAATTGAAACTACCACTAGCTGCGAAATGGTTGATCGTCCAGGACTCTTCACAGAACGTGGGGTTAGGAGGCTACTGCTGCTAGCAGGCTCTGTGGTATTTCTGCCGAATGAGCGCAATGCCTGTGCATACAGTAGTCTTTCGGCGCACACTGTTCGTCATACATTGTTGAACATGGAGCTCCGCAGCAGACACCCCCAAGTGTTCATATGTTGACCCAATGATATGGTCAATTACGATTTCGATGGGCACGGGCCCATCGGGATTCGACTGCTTATCAATTGAAACGTGTCGGCCCTTCGAGTGCATGACATTTTTGCTACCCTAGATCGATGGTCGCGTTCACAATTGCCGTCATCGAGGTGAAAGTTGGCTTGCAACGCAAAGCGCGCCACGGACACAGGCTGGTGGGAGTAATATTGTGCTATTGGAGACGTTCTCCTACACTGGCATGGGACTTATGGTAGTAATAGAAGACACGCTGCTGCCTGCGGACAACCTGCATCCCTTCACACTTCATGTCTCAGTATAATTGTCAGTGTCTTGGAGCCAGAACCATGCTATAGTGGTTTGAGCAGCATTACAGTGGTTTGAGTAGGATTACAATGAACTCACGTCGATGTCTCGGCGACCAAATTCGCCTGATGTAAATCGTGTCGAATCTACTTAGGTCGGTATCAGGCGCCATCACCGCGTACGCAAATCAGTGGACCGATATTTACACGAATTATATAACCTTTGCGTAGACATCTAATGCCACATACGTCCACAAATCTATTAGCAAACTGTCGGATCCCTAATATGCAGAATCAGTGATATATTTAGTTCCAGAGACGGACAAACGAACTATTAAACAGGTGGTCATAATGTTTTGGCTCATATGTGTACACATGCTTCACAGTGGTTGCCAACATCTGATGCTGTTCAAGCCTCTTATATATCATACCAGGCCTAGTAACAACCCTCAACGTGAACAACACTAGTTCATTCTCGTGGTTGTACTACCTGTCTCTGAGAATTACAGCTCTAATTGTTTAATACCCACCAATATTGAGCACGTGTACGAAGTTACATTGACATCCCAACATGTCATCTTTGTACTTCATTTATCATGTCAGACAGTGTTGTTGTAACTGTTCTTTTTTATTGTGGTGGGCGTAATTAGCATGTAAATTACCTGAAAGTATAATAGGAGGATAGTCGGTTGAGTGAATTATTTCGTCCATGATAATAGACTTCACCACAAAGGGCAAAAAGAGTCTGGAAAGACAGATACAATAATATGTCTAACAAATAGCTAAGGATATTCGTGTAAGTGCTACTCTGAGATGAAGTGGTTGGGACAGGAGAGATAACCGCAGTGAACCACACCAAACGAGAGAAAAGATGAATATTGGTTGGTTGGCTTTGGGGAGGGGACCAAACAGCGAGGTCAAAGGTCCCGTTTGATTAGGGAAGGATGGGGAAGGAAGTCGGCAGTGATCCTGCAAGGGAAATATCCCGGTATTTGCCTGAAGTGATACAGGGAAATCATGGAAAACCTAAATCAGGATGGCCGGACTTGGGGTTGAACCGTCGTTCCCCCCCAATGCGAGTCCACTGTGATAACTTCTGCGCCACCTTGCTTGGTGACGAATATTGACTTTCGGACTATAGAAGTAGTTGTTTCATATTCTAATGAAACCAGCCTCTTCGGAACTTTCACATTTTAATCGAAAAGGTCGATTGCGTATATATTGTGGCCATACTTAGGTTAATTTTCTTATTTAAATTGTATACTTCTCATCTGAAGATAGCTCTGAACATATCTGATTGCCAAAACAATATTTTTCTCTTAATGTATTCTTCTTATTTTTTCAATCTGTTTTGTAATATCGATTATGTACAATGAGAACTAGTGACACCATAGTCAGCTTAAATGTTCTGACAACAAGTTTAGAGTAAACATAATATTTTTATGCTTCAGTTTTAATGTAAACTAAATATCTGTCTTTATTTAAAAAATTTCTATCGATAAGGAAATCGATTGTATAAAATAACACAAAGTTTCCATTTTTCATAGTGTGAAAATCTGCAATCTTTTTTGTTAACCGTTAGGCCTATAAATATTCACGTAAGTAATTATTTTCACAGAACAATATATAAATTGAATCTGAAAAAAAAAACAGTTTCAGTTAAGAGAGCCATCTTAATGCTAATTTGGGCTATATCCTGTTCTAGAAGATATATACTAATTTTAGCGGGGAGTGTGTCAGAGTGGGTTCAGCATCTATTGAGTTTGGTGCTTGCTGTTCTCTAATAAATTGTGTTCTTCTTACGGGTCAAACAAGTTAGGCAATATACATTTAAAAAATTTCATATACTAGATGGTAAATTTTGTTCCAAGAACATGCAAATAAAAGCAACATAATATTCCAGTGACTCGTAGATTAAACGACCCTGGATAAAATCTTTTCAGTATGATATACAGGAACAAAGGAACAATCCATCACACTGAAACCAACTTTGCAACATAAGTACTATTTAACCGCAAGTATAATGCATTTGCTCTTGCTATATGCTTTACCGTTGTTTAACTATGAAACAGTTACTACAACGCAATAATTTTTATTTGTAATATACGAACAATAAGTAAGCGAAGGCATATAAACATATAAATGATGAGATCTAATGATTAAATTAGAAAGAGAATAACTGGTCCTACAAAAAATCAAACATGCTACCAAATTATAAAAGAAGTTACTGAAAATGTAATGTACGTCTTTCATTTGTAAACCACCAGTGTATTCCAGATTCTTTAAAGAATCGAGCTCCCATGTATAAAACAGCTTCATACGCCTAATTACTTTAAAAATGTGTTTATGTTCTAAATATTTGGCTTTAAGCATGTAAGTGAATGGAGTCGGTGGTAAATAACTTATTAATTAATACGTCATGCCTGATCTGAAGTTTGAAAGTATGAGCAGAGAAAATGTGGTGACCGATGAACTTTTCCCTGTCATGGTATCGTAGCTTAGTTGAGGCGGAGGGGGGCGGGGGTGTTGCACTTGAAATTATGTGTAATATTCGCTGGTAGTGGCTACGTGCTCTCAAATGGTTCAAATGGTTTTGAGCACTATGGGACTTAACTGCTGAGGTTATCAGTCCCCTAAATATAGAACTACTTAAACCCTAACTAACCTAAGAACATCACACACATCCATGCCCGTGGCAGGATTAGAACCTGCGACCGTAGCGGTCGCGCGGTTCCAGACTGAAGCGCCTAGAACCGCTCGGCCACTCCGGCCGGCTAAGTGCTCTCATTCTAAAATAGTTGATGAAAGTAGTCCGGGTATTTGTGCGCCATTAGTTACGCTGCCTCCAAGCAAACACTCGATTTCTATCTGTAGTACTTGTCCTCTTGTGCTAAATGTTTACAATATTTTATACCTCTTACTGAATATAATATGACACAGAGAGGAAGAACAGATTTCAGTCGTCTAATAGAGATGGACTCTGAAAGATAGAAACACAAGGCTCATGTTACTGGACATTGAAAGGTTCAAAGCTGTATGTTCTCACAGTAACTGTATCATATACTCAACTTGAGCACCATGTGTTGCTCGGGAAACAACGAAACGGTAGTCCATTTCATTCCAATGAATCAACAGGTCCATGTTTGCTGAATCGAAGCTTCAACAATTTGATTTCCAGCTCTTGAAAAGTAACTCCCAAAGGTGGTATGAAGGCTGTCTTTTATGTACCTCCACCGAAAAAAAATAGAAAGGTGTGAGGTCCGATGACCTGGCGAGGCTAAGAGCTGTGAACAAGATCTTGTTGTCCACCTCGTGTTATTCAACGTTGTGCGATAGTGTTGTTAAGATAAAGTGAGGCTGAGTGCAGTCATTCATAAAGCTGAAATGATTAGAAGTTTCGAGAAATTGAAGAAACAACCAAATTTTCAGCATGTCCAGATATTATATTCCTGTCGATATTCTCCCCGCAAAAAAGACCGGTCCATGTCGTTTGTGAACAGAAATGGCAGAAAACACATTCAGCTTCCATGAGTCACTTTCATGTTCGCCAACGGCGTCAGAATTTTGTGACCCCCAAATTCCTACGTTATGGCGGCTTACTTTACCCGATAGCTGACACCACGGTTCTTCCGAAAAGGTGAGTCGTTCGGAAAAAGTGTCCCCAGCTACGTGCCGGAGGAATGAAATGCAAAATTCGTGCCATCTGTTTTGGTCGACGGGATGCAGTCGCTGCAGCAACTGCTACTTGAAACGCTTCATATGCACGTGTCGTTTGAGAAGACGATCGATGTTCTTTTGAGGAAGCTGAAGTAACAGATCTGCCCGTCGTGAGGACTTCTGAGGACTCCGTGTGGATGCATCTCGGATACGCTCGACAATTTCTGTGGTGTCACCGCTAGACACCACACTTGCTAGGTGGTAGCTTAAATCGGCCGCGGTCCGTTAGTACATGTCGGACCCGCGTGTCGCCACTGGCAGTGACCGCAGACCGAGCGCCACCACACGGCAGGTCTCGAGAGACGTACGAGCTCTCGCCCCAGTTATACGACGACGTTGCTAGCGACTACACTGACGAAGCCTTTCTCTCATTTGCCGAGAGACAGTTAGAATAGCCTTCAGCTAAGTTAATGGCTACGACCTAGCAAGGCGCCATTTGTACCATTGCATGTATCTCAAGATAGTCTCACTTGCATCATCAAGAATTCTGTATACCAAAGGACGATATAAAAGTTAAGTGTTCTAGTAGCTACGTTCTTTTCCTTATCACATTCATCACGTATCCTGTTCCAGACTTCGCGCCAGTCGGCGTGTGTGTACGTGTGCCCTTTCGGCTACCCGTCTCTGTGGACTGGCTGCCTTGTCAGTCCACTACAATTTCATCAGACGTGCGTGGATCGTCAGTGCTCTTACCTTTGCCCATGCAAAAAATTTCCAATTATTTTGTATGCCAGTCGTATATCTCCTGGTGCAGAGGCGGAGTCTAGCTGAATCGACGGTGGAGTGCAATTTTCACTTGAACAGCATTTGACCGGTGTCAAAACGTCGAACCTTCTTCTATCCAGTGATATGCGAAACGTGTTTCTATCTGTTACACACTGAAGCGCCAAGGAAACTGGTATAGGCATGTGCATTAAAATAAAGAGATATGTAAACAGACAGAAAACGGCGCTGCGGTCGGCAACGCTATATAAGACAACAAGTGTCTGGCGCAGTTGTTAAATCGATTACTGCTGCTACAATCGGAGGTTATCAACATTTAAGAGAGTTTCAACGTGGTGCTATAGGCGGCGCACGAGCGATGGGACACAGCATCCCCGAGGTAGCGATGAAATGGGTATTTTCCCATACAACCATTTCACGAGTGTGCCGTGAATATCAGGAATCGGGTAAAACATCAAATTTCCGACATCGCTACTGCCGGAAAAAGACCCTGCAAGAACGGGAGTAACGACAACTGAAGAGAATCGTTCAACCTGACAGAAGTCCAACCCTTGTGCAAACTGCTGCAGATTTAAATGCTGGATTAACAACAAATGTCAGCATGCGAACCATTCAAAGAAACACCATCGATATGGGTTTCGAAACGGAAGGTGCACTCGTATACAGCGCGACACAAAGCTTTACGCCTCGCCTGGGCCCCTCAACACCGACACTGGACTGTTGATGATGGGAAATATGTTGCCTGGTCAGACGAGTCTTGTTTCAAATTGTATGTAGTGAATGGACGTTTACGGCTATGGAACAACCACATGAATTCATGGACCGTGCATATCAGCAGGTGAATGTTCAAGCTGGTGGGGATCTGTAATGGTGTAGGGCGTGTGCAGTTGGAGTGATATGGGACCCCTGATACGTCTAGATACGATTCTGATAGGTGGCACATACGTAAGCATCCTGTCTAATCAACTGCATCCATTCGTGTCCATTACTCATTTATTTATTTATTTACTCGTCTAGTTCCGTAGGACCAAATCTAGGAGCAAATATCCAAGGTCATAGAACGTGCCAGTACATGACATTACAACACTAAGCAATATAGGTAAAATAAATGTTTATGAACCAAAAAAGTCAAGCCATAAGTTTAAGTAAACGCAATCAACAATATAACATAGTGAAACGTCGTCTTAGAAAAATTATGAATGACTGTGCTGGTAAACTTCTACATTATTTGATTTAAACGCCCCCTTAGAAAATTTACGGATGACTGTGCTGGTAAACTTCTACGTTATTTGATTTTCAAACAGCTGAGCAAAACTCAACGTACTTAAACAGTTTTGTCTTTACTTATTCTGATCATCACAATATTTTTAGCGCAACGCAATCTGACTTTCAATAATCCCTACAAAAGAATGGCCCTGACTAACAATAACCTATACCTTTCATGAATCACTTACCTCACAAAAATCTTCGTTACTCGAACTACTGCAATACAGCGAGCGCCAATACTCCCAGCTAAATAAAAGATTCTAACTATTGAAGGCACTAACTACTGATAGGCATAGCTAACAAATGAAAGATTTTGATAGAGAGGAAACAATTTATTTACGTTAATAGTGTTGAAAAGTCATTATATATATATATATATATATAGTAGTTAGAATCTTTTATTTAGCTGGGAGTATTGGCGCTCGCTGTACTGCAGTAGTTCGAGTAACATATATATGTCAGTTCATGACATCCAGACTTACAAAACTCCTTATAGTGACCTCTCAAAACTCTGGCATTTCTCTCTTCACATCCACCACTGCCGGCGGCTCACCTCCAACTGCTCAACGCTACGTGCTGTTCACATCCAACTGCCCAACACTACACAAGCGAATATTTCAACGATGCCAACCAGCCACAGACTGCACACAGCACAGTCAGTGATTTTCATACAGAACTCTACGTGGCGTTACCAACATAAAAACCTAAACAGTCTACTTACAATAGGAATTAGTCCGACGTACTTGGGCGACTCCAGCAGGACAAAGAGACACCCCACACATCCAGAATTGCTACAGAGTGGTTCCAGGAACACTTTTCCGAGTTTAAACACTTTCGCTGGCCACCAAACTCCACGATCGTTACTAAGTATATCTGGAAGCCTTGAAACGTGCTGTTCAGTAGATATCTCTACCCGCTCGTACCCTTACAGATTTATGGACAGCCCTGCAGTATTCATGGTATCAGTTGCCTCCAACACTACTTCAGACAGTAGTCGAGTGCATGCTACGTCGTGTTGCGGCTCTCCTAAATGTTCCTGGGGGGCCTACCCGATATTACGGAGATGTACTAGTTTTAACAAACAACCGAAATCTGTTTTTTTTTTCTGAATCACCTGGTATGTTCAATTTTAAATTCGGTCAATAATTACGAGAAATATTGAAAATCCACTTTTTTGTTGCGCCTAAAATTCTTCACACGGGTAGCCTACAACTGATAACTGGTTTTACTAATATGGATGAATCATGCGCGGAATAAAAACTCCCGCTGGAGTAGTTACCACTTAATTAGCAGCCTGGAGGGAAATTTACAAAGGAATTTTCAATTAGGTAGCAGGATACCCAGCCACCGCAGAGCAAATGGAAAGGAGCCCATTCGTCGGGGCGGTCTAATCTCGTCCGCTGGCGTCGCGGTGCGGAGCGCGCTTTAGAGCCGCCACGGCCGGCAGGGCAGGCAGATCGGCCGGCGCTCCTCCTCGGCCGCGCCGCCCTCTGGTGCTGCTAATTCGGTGGCCGTACGAGTGCGGGGGCACGGCGCGCGTTTATCGCGCCGGTTTAATCCAAATATTATGGCCGGAATGCACGCGCAGGCCGGCTAATTGCGCGCACCGGCTCCCGGGAGGCGGGCGCTAACAGCGCACACATCGACCGCCCGCGCCGCTGTCCGCGCCGCTTCTCCCGCCTCCGGTGACGTCACCCGGTCGGCGGGGAATGCATTTTGGAGCAGGTAGCCGACGCTGTCACGTCGTGCTGAATTCACACCATATAAATACAATGCCAGAAAAAAATTCAACTCCCTCAAGAGCAAGATCTATTTGTTGAAAAGTGATGTGACAGGCTTTTCATAACCGTAGGAGTATATTATGAGAATTTTAAACCACTCTAAAAGCTGTACAAAATAACAGCATACCCCTACCTCCTAGTCGTTACCAAACATCTTCCTCACCTGATTCTTGATCACATCACATTACCATCTAAAATTTATTGCAGACCTCTCCCATTCCTACTGCCAAGCCTCTCTCTCGTTCCTACTGCCAAGCCCTTATTCCCTCCTGACACTTTCTTCAAATTCTGCCCACACAACCGCGTTCCAATCCACCATGACCGTTAGATTTTCATTTCCCCTTACGTACTGATTACCTGTTCACTATCCTCATATAATTTCTCCATCTCTTCATCTACTGTTTGCGACATGGGCGTGTACAACTGAACGATCGTATCTGATCAGAAATGAATTCTTTAGACGATGACCGGTTTCAGTCTGTAATGACCCATCTTCAGAACTAAAATATATAAATCTAGTGAGCAGCGTTTCTTCTAACATAAAACAGCAATATGTATCACAATATACTGTCTTACAACCAGGGAAATGTACAGATAAAATATGGTATAACGTACCTTTTTTGCACCATGTCCTAATGTGATATGGCCATAATGGCATCGTCAAAACATATAATCAGCATAGCTTCGTCACATAGATTTCAAATATGGTGTAGAATAGGGCACATCGTCCACATAGTGATTATTGCCAACTAGCTACTGAAGTACAGTAGCATCCAAAAAACTGTTTGCCTACACCCTCCCTAGATGTCGCTACTGTGGGCTTGCTTATATGTAGTTATAATTTACGCAAAAAAGAAAAAAAAATATATAAAATGCATGTAGCATTATTAAAATTGATGACTATCACAGAAACCAGTTGTGATACATTAAAAGATGAATGCAGTTGCCCATGTAAAATTATTAAAATGAAATATATGAAGATGGTCATTACAGACTGAAACCGGTCATCGTCTAAAGAAATCATTTGTGATCAGAGACTGGAATAAAAAAAGCAGTTTACAGTATTGGATCACTGTTTGTATACGCGATTATGTCGCAGTTGGTGAACTGTCGTTGTCAGCGCTGATTTTCTGACCATTCTGATGAGAACAAACCTATAAATGAACTGATCATAGTAGCTCCCTGCCTTCCTATTCATAAGGCGCGCTACCCCCGTTACACCTTTTATCCTACCACAAATCCTTAATTTTTTCCATTTCACTTCATAGATCAACGTTACATTTACACTTAGCCTTTATATTTCCCTTTTGATATATTATAAGTTTACTACTACGTTCAAAATACTGGATTTCTATGCTCCGACTCGTAAAATTTTTTCTCGTCGTTTAAATCACATCAGGAGGAGGAATACTTGCAAAAGACCGGGAAACAGGAGAGTACATAGTGGTCAGACAGAGATTCGGAAATCAGATACTGGACTGTATGGCGTACCCAGGAGCAGATTAAACTCAGATCACAATTCAGTAATGATGCAGAGTTGACTGAAGTTTAAGAGAATTTTGCGAAAGAAACGAAGTGGAAGGAAGTGGGATGCGAAAGTACTGAAGAATGACGAGACTCATTTGAAGTTCGATGAGGATGTGGGTATTGCGATAAGGAGCATCAGAATAGGCAGCTTAGTTGACGAGGAGTGTACATCTCTCAAACGAACAGTCACACCTTTGGTTCGGTTCCTAATTCTATGAAGTTTAAAAATCGACAGTTCAAATGACGATCATTAGACGAAGAACAGTTATAACGGAGGAACAGAAACACAGCATGTATACCACGCCTATGAAAACTGCCACTGAAGATGCCTTGCAAAGGTGAAACGCGTAGGACACAAAAACTGCGTTTTATTCAATGGTGATCAGACGGTCCTAAAGTGACAATCATAAACACATCGTGAAAATGGCAGTTGCACGGGGAAAACAGCTTGTGCAATGTAGGGGTCACTATTTACCTTACCCTGCAGAAACACCGTATGTGACCACGAGTTATAAGAGACGCCCTACCCCCCCTCCCCCCCGCCCTTTCACAAAGGCTGAAGCATGGGATGGGACCTGTGTGGATGAGGGTGTATGCACTCTGGAATAAGCGACACATCAGGTCTGCACCACACGCGTATGCACGTCCATCACTAGCACTCAGACTGAACTTACTCTCATCAGATAAGACAACAGAGCGCCGTTCCTTTCTCCGCTCAACACTTTGACGACATCGGAGAAGCCATGACTGGTGGTGTTGTGGTGTCACTGATGGCCTTGCCAGACTCTCAAATGATGTTAATCTTGCTGCAAGGAGATATCTCCCAATCGCCCCAGGTGGCACATGAAGTGCAATGTATTCCCGGAGTTCGTCCGTGGATAATGATCGCTCAATCAGAGCTGCTCGCAAACTGAGCCGCTCCGGACGTCCGTCCCTACTACGCGGTCAATCCGAGCCTGGCCTATGGGTGTGGTAATATTCGACAACATCACACCAACCATAAACTGTGCCCAAATGTTCAGCTAACCGTTAATACGTCCATCCACCTTTCCATAGGCACACAATGCGACCCCGTTCAAATGTATGAAGCTCTTCAGCAGGAGTACATACTCATCGGTGGGGCAACGTTGTACCCTAGAGTTAGCCGGCCGCTGTAGCCGACCGGTTCTAGGTGCTTCAGTCCGGAACCGCGCAGCTGTTACAGTCGCAGGTTCGAATCCTGCCTCGGTCATGTATATGTGTGATGTTCTTAGATTAGTTAGGTTTAAGTAGTTCTAAGTCTAGGGGACTGATGACCTCAGATGTTAAGTGCCATAGTGCTCAGAGCCATTTGAACCATTTTACCCTAGAGTTAATGTTGCAACCACTGTCCATCTCTAAACTCAGGACAGTTACTGCCTGCAGAGTCAGAATAAAGTATACACAGACAGTCCTCCTGAGTGCCATTTGATCGTCGATGATCTGACATGCATATATTATACCCATGGGCTATTGAAGATAGTCCTTGACGGTGCTGCATTTTTTCCGGGAGTGTACATTTACACGAGCAGTCGTAAGCCGAAAGATGAATTTAGTGTTTGGTACAGAGGATCTTCTATCAGCTCTTGCACAGACAAGGACATCTGTAAAAGAAGTCACAAACAACCCTCTATGACGCTCATATCGCCATTGATACTACGATTACAATCAGTCGGGCAGTACAGAAACCGAACGAAAAACGATTTCGGTTAAGTGTTAATAGTAGCTTAAATATATGAACCGGTGCTTTTATAGACACCCAGCCTCAGATGCAGCAGTGTCGGAGCGTTTGCGTCAATTTCCTGCTTATATTTCAGGGGGAAATTTTATTAATTGTAGAATGGTAAACGCATGTGGTTGCGGTGGATAACAGGGATATAAAACCGCATCAATTTTTTCCGAAGTTGGTCTTGAGCAGTTATTCGGAGAATCGACTCGCGAAAGTAACATCTCAATTTTTTGGGTTACAAAAAAGACCGAACTTCTCGGCTTCGTTAACGTTAATCAGGGAATCATCATAAAGTATCATTAAATACGGGTGATGATAAAAATCTAAAGAAATGTACCAAGATATTTCTGATTTGCAAGTGCATCAATCAACAGGAGCAACAAATATGTTGAGTATAAACATAGGCTAACAGTTCAAGGTTTTGAAGTTCTCACCAAACACAGCTTCAACAAACATTAAAGCGTAGTCCAAAACTCATATTAAAAAACTAACCGATACTAGAATTAAAGGATTACATGTGTTAAGTGTGGTGTCACAGCCAGACACCACACTTGCTAGATGGTAGCTTAAATCGGCCGCGGTCCATTAGTACATGTCGGACCCGCGTGTCGCCACTGTGTGATCGCAGACCGAGCGCCACCACACGGCAGGTCTCGAGAGACGTACGAGAACTCGCCCCAGTTGTACGACGACATTGCTAGCGACTATACTGACGAAGCCTTTGCTCTCAATTGCCAAGAGACAATTAGAATAGCCTTCCGCTAAGTCCATGTCTACTACCTAGCAAGGCGCCATTAGCCTTAGATAGCTTGTATCTAAAGAGTCTCACTTGAATCGCCACAATCTCCAGATGTCTCATCAAGAACGATGTATACAAAGGATTAAAAGTTAAGTAGTCCAGAAGCTACGTACTTTTCTTTATAGCATTCATTAAGTCTCCTGTTTCAGACCTCACTCCATCCTTCGTGAGTTAGCGCGTGCATCTTAGCCGCCTCTTTCAATTAGTGTGCGTAGTGTTGGCAAGTCTGCCGACACTACAATTTTGGCGACGAGCGTAAAAAACGGATCAATCAGGATCTTGTTCTTTCTAATTGCTTACATTTCCTTGTGTCATGGCTTCGCCAGATGTACTGTCCGAATTTTATCGCTTGCAGAATCAGCAGACGCAGGCGTTATTGGATGCCCTTGGACAGCTCGTCCAGGGTCAACGTGCGCTGCACCCCGATGCGGCCGCCGCCGCTTCATCGCTACCGCAGCCACAACACGCGGTTGCACCTCCGTTTCGTAATTTTGACGCAGCTCAAGAAACGTGGCCAGAATGGTCCCGACAATTTGGCTTCCATCTAGCCGCCTACAGAATTCAAGGTAATGAGCGGCAGCCGTTTTTGCTTTCTTGTGTCGGTGTGTCCACCTACCGTGTGATAGTGAAATTGTTTCCCCGACGCGACAAAGCAACTCTGTCCTACGAAGAAATTTTGTCTGCTTTAGATGCCTATTTCAAAGAAACAGTTAATGTAGTTGCAACAAGGTATACGTTCCTTCGTACCAAACATACGGCCGGTCAGACTAATAGGGAGTGGGTTGCAACATTGCACGGACTTACTAGGGATTGTGATTTTGCATGTGAATGTGGACTTCCGTATTCAGATACTATGGTGCGTGATGCAATAGCACAGAACGTTTCTGAAGTTCGCATACGGGAACAGATTTTGAAACTAGTTAATCCCTCCCTTCAACAAGTGAAAGACATATTAGATAGGCAAGACACACTTGACTTTGCTCAGGAATCATTTGAAACTTCGCCAGCAGTGTGTCGCATTGACCGGCCCGCCGGGCGCGCAGCACAGGACGCTAAACGGCCCTCGCGCACGTCCGCGCAGCTGCAGCCTATCTCGCAAACACGTGTGCCGCATAAGCATGCCAATGCAGTTCTAAAATCATGCCCGCGGTGTGCAACTAGACATTCGCGTGACAATTGCCCGTCACGCCAAGCTATTTGCGTTTACTGTCATAAGAAAGGACATGTTCAAAGCGTTTGCCAGAAAAAGCTTAGATCAGACAATGGCAACACTTCCAGGCCCTTTGCTTCACGCCGGAATCGAACCAGGGACAATCAGGCTCGTGGACCTTCGCCCATGCACATTCATGTCGTTACTTCCACCCCGTCCAGTGCCACTTTATCTAACAGTGACTGTGTTCGTCCCACAAAAAGTGTGCGTCGACGTCGCCGGAAATCCCGTAAAGTCGCAAGTGCTTCTGTACCTGTATCAGTTCAAATTGCACGTGAAAGTCGCTCTTGTCGTCAGCAGGACAATAAACTTTTTGTAGACTTAGAGTTTGGAGGCCAAGTGATACCATACCAGCTCGATACCGGAGCTGCAGTTTCATTGCTCAATCAAGACACGTACAAACAACTGGGTAAACCTCCGTTGCGAGCCGCAAATGTTCAGCTCAATAGTTATTTAGGACAGCGGATACCTGTGTTAGGACAGTGCAGCCTGCTTGCCACATACAAGGGACAAACAAAACTTGTGTCGTTCTTCGTTCTTCTACTGCAGTGAACTTGTTTGGTTTAAATTTATTTCAGTTGTTTAACTTGTCTATCGTCAATCAGGTCCTATCAGTGAATCAGACTGTGCCTTCAGCCAGTGTATCTAGTCTATGTGACGATTTTGCAGACATTTTTGCACCGGGCCTGGGTTGCGCTAAGAACTATGAAGCACATTTGGAACTAAAAGTCAACGCGCAACCGAAGTTTTTCAGAGCGCGCAATGTTCCCCACGCATTGCGTGATGAGGTCGCACGACCATTAAACGATTTCGAATCACAAGCTTGCATGTTCATTGATGCGGAAGCTGATGACGTGGTCGAATCGTTTCCGATTGATTTTCGTCGTGTCGCTACAGCCACAGCTGCTGACCCTTTCCTTGCTACTGTTTTGCGTTTTGTTGCTACGCAATGGCCCTTGTCAAAGTCACGGATCGAGGATCCGTTGGTTCGCCGATTTTTTGCTCACAAGGAGAGACTTTTTGTACGACGTGGTGTTTTGTTGTTGCGTTCTGATAATGATCAGTCTAGAGTCGTGGTCCCACGTTCGTTACAGTCCTCTGTCTTACGGCTTCTTCACCAAGGACATTGGAGTATAGTGCGAATGAAACAACTTGCTCGTCAGCACTGTACTTGGTTCGGAATCGATGCTGCAATTACGAATATGTGCTCTTCTTGCGTGGCGTGTGCCGAACAACAATCCGCCCCACCGCGGAACTTCTTTGCATGGCCGAAAGGCACTTCCCCTTGGCAACGCTTACATATCGATTTTGCTGGTCCATTCTGGAATGCTAGATAGTTGGTTGTTGTCGATTCTTTCAGTAATTTTCCTTTTGTTGTACGGATGTCTTCCACGACGTCCTCTGCCACCATCCAAGCGTTGTCTGCTATCTTTTGCATTGAAGGTCTTCCGCAGACTATTGTTTCTGACAATGGCCCACAATTCATGTCCACAGAATTTCAGTCCTTCTGCAACGCCAATGGTATTCAACATCTGACATCCGCGCCGTTTTCGCCTCACTCAAACGGTGCCGCTGAACGATTGGTCCGGACTTTCAAGTCACAGATGTTGAAGTTGAAAGAGTCGCATTCTCGGGAGGACGCGTTATTGCTCTTTTTGTCTTCGTATCGCTCTCAGCCCCGAGATGGTCGCTCGCCGGCTGAGTTGCTCCATGGTCATCCTCATCGAACCTTGATGTCTTTGCTGCATCCGCCGCATCAGGTTCCTGTGCAGCGGCAGACTCCTGCTTTTGCTCCTGGCGACGTTGTTTTCTATCGTAACTATCGAGGTTCACGGCGTTGGCTAGCAGGGCGCATTCTTCGCTGCCTCGGCCGCGCGATGTATTTGGTTTTGGGGGCCTCTGGTGAGGTGCGTCGGCATCTCCATCAGCTGCGCCTCTGTCGTCGCCTGGGTTCTGCCGCTCTCCGTCTGCTTTCAGCGACGGTGCCGTCCGGTCAGCGCCCTGGGGACCCATCTACTGGCTCGCCTCATCCCCACGTGTTACCGACGCTGCCTTCCATTTTGCCTCATGGCGACGCGCCGCCGCCGCCGCCTGTTCTCCCGCCGGCGCCGCCCGCAGTGGACGCTTCGCTGCAGCCGCCAAGCGCCTCCCTGGGTCACGCGCCGCCGATCGCTTCCCGTGACCAGATGTCCTCCACCATGGAACTCTTGCCCGCTCCGGACCAGATGTCGTCTTCGCCCGTCGGGTGCCCCGACCACATGGAGGTCGACCCTTCGGCCCCTCCTGTCTCATTACGGGCGCATACTCCGCATGTTTACGTGCACCCTGGACTAGGTTTTCAGGCGTTTCCTAGCTCCCCTCGGACCGAATGGCCGGGTGCGGGTGGCACAGCCTCGCCTGTTGTTAGGCTCCCCACCTCATCACATACGTCAACATGGGGTCCTCCCCACGGCGGACGGAAGCCTTATAACACGACCGTTCGCCGATTTGCGGGGGAGGAATGTGGAGTCACAGCCAGACACCACACTTTCTAGGTGGTAGCTTAGATCGGCCGCGGTCCATTAGTACATGTCGGACCCGCGTGTCGCCACTGTGTGATCGCAGACCGAGCGCCACCACACGGCAGGTCTCGAGAGACGTACGAGAACTCGCCCCAGTTGTACGACGACGTTGCTAGCGACTATACTGACGAAGCCTTTGCTCTCAATTGCCGAGAGACAGTTAGAATAGCCTTCCGCTAAGTCCATGTCTACTACCTAGCAAGGCGCCATTAGCCTTAGATAGCTTGTATCTAAAGAGTCTCACTTGAATCGCCACAATCTCCAGATGTCTCATCAAGAACGATGTATACAAAGGATTAAAAGTTAAGTAGTCCAGAAGCTACGTACTTTTCTTTATAGCATTCATTAAGTCTCCTGTTTCAGACCTCACTCCATCCTTCGTGAGTTAGCGCGTGCATATTAGCCGCCTCTTTCAATTAGTGTGCGTAGTGTTGGCAAGTCAGCCGACACTACATTAAGCGTTCAACGAATTCGAAAGTAAAATGCTGCATGTTTTCGTCTCACGTTCAGTAAAGCTACTGTGACCATAATGGCATCGAAACGAGGATTGATACTCTGCCGAAGCATTCAATTCCTTTTTCATGGTTATATGATTAATAAACGTCGTGATGCGGGTTCTCCTTCAGCTAGTCACACGAACGCCCAAATGACGGATATAGAAGTAACTGATCGGGGGACAGAAAATTAATCGAAATTGCTCAACAGAGGAAAGACCACTGGAGCTGATGGGATACCTGCATGATTCTACATTACGTTTGCGGAAGAAGTAGTTTCTTTTCTAGCAGCAGTGTACCGTAGGTCGCTAGAGGAGCGGAGCTTTCTTGAGGATGCAAAGAAAAAAATGCGCTTTTTATTCCTGGTCTCAACGTGGGTCGTGGAAAAGACGTCCATTATTGTAGACCTATACCTACGACTTTAGTCTTTTCTACAATTTTTGAACAGGAAAAAGTTCTACAAGTAGGGACGAGAAATGTCACAAGCTTGAACATGGTAGGGAAGCTTGAAATTCTGAAAAGGGAAATGCAAAGTCTCAATCTGGATATAGTAGAACTCAGTGAAGTGAAACGAAAATGAGACAAGTTCATCGGCTCAGGTGAGTATAAGATAATATCAGCATCAGCAGAAAATGGTATAACGAGATTAGGATTTGTTATACATAGAAAGGTAGGTTAGAGATTGTTTCACTGTGCACAGTTCAGTGATAGGGTTTTTCTGATCAGAATCGACTACAAACTAACATCGACGACAATAGTTAAGGCATACATGTTTGACGTCGCAAGCTTAAAATGAAGAGACAGAGAAAGTATATGAAGATATATAAAGATACTGAAAGCGTAAGACACTACGTAAAGGGAGATGATCTAATAGTCATGGGGGACTGGAATACAGTTGTAGGGGAAGGAGTAGAAGAGAAGATTACAGGAGAATGTGGGCTTGAGGCAAGGAATGATAAAGGAGAAAAAGAAATTGAGTTCTGTAACGAATTTCAGATGGTAATAGCGAATAAGTTGTTCAAGAATCACAAGACGAGGAGGTATACTTGGAAAAGACAGAGGATACGGGAAGATTTCATGATGGACAGACAGAGATTCCGAAATCAGACGTTGGACTGTAAGGTGAGCCTAGGAGCAGATGCAGACTCAGATCGCAATGTTGTCGTGATGAAGAGTAAACTGAAGTTCAAGACATTAGTCGGGAAGAAACAGTACGCAAAGAAGTGGGATACAGAAGCACTATGGAATGACGAGATACACTTGAAGTTCTCTAAGGCTATAGACACAGCAATGAGTAACAGCTCAGTGGGCAGTATAGTTGAAGAGGAAGGGACATCTCTAAAAAGAGTAATCGCAGTCATTGGAAAGAAAAACACAAGTACAAAGAATGTAACCGCAAAGAAAGCATGGGTAACAAAAGAAATACTTCAGTCAATCGATAAAAGAAAGAAGTACAAAAATGTGAAGGGAAATTCAGAAATACAGAAATATAAGTCACTGAGGAACAAAAATAAATAGGAAGTGTAGAGGTGCCAAGACGAAATGGCTCCATGAAAAATGTGAAGAAATCGAAAAAGAAATGACTATCAGAAGGCATGATTCAGTAGATTCGAATCGTGACATTAAATGCAAGGGTGGTAACATTAAGAGTGCAACGTGAATTCCACTGTTTAATGGAGAGGAGAGAGCAGAGCGTACATTGAAGGCCTCTATGAGGGGGAAGATTTGTCTGATTTGATAGAAGACAAAACAGGAATCGCTTTGGAAGAGGTGGGGGATCCAGTTTTTGAATCAGAATTTAAGAGAGTGTTGGAGGACTTAAGGTCAAATAAGGCAGAACTGATAAATAACATTCGATCAGATTTTCTTAAATCATTGGGGGATATGACAGCAAAACGACTATTCTCCTTGGTGTGTAGAATGTCTGGCGACATACCATCTGAATTGCGGGAAAATATCAACTACACAGTTCCGAAGACTGTAAGAGCTGACAAGTGCGAGAATTATTGCACAATCAGTTTAACAGCTCATGAATTAAAGCTGCTGACAAAAATAATATACAGAAGGATGGAAGAGAAAATTTATTATTAATTAGATGAAGATCAGTTTGGCTTTAGGAAAGGTAAAGGTACCAGAGAGGCATTTCTGACATTGCTGTTGATAATGGAAACAAGACTAAAGAAAAATGAAGACACGCTCATAGGATTCGACGACCTGCAAAAAGCATTCGACAACGTAAAATGGTGCAGGATGGTCGGAATTCTGAGGAAAATAGGGTGAGCTACAAGGAGAGACGAATAATACTCAATATGTACAAGAGCCAGGAGGGAATAATAAGAGAGGACGAACAAGAACAAAGTGCTTGAATTAATAACGGTGCAAGACAGTGATATATCTATCACCTATACAGTTCAATGTGTTTATCGAAGAAGCAATGATGAAAATAAAGGAAAGGTTCAGGAGTGGGATTAAATTTTAGCGTGAAAGGATATCAGTGTTACAATTCGCTGATGACATGGCTGTCTTGAGTGAAAGTAAAAACAAAAATTACATGATCTGCTGAATGGAATGAACAGTCTAATGAGTACAGAGTATGGACTGACAGTAAATCGAAGAAAGGTGAAAGTAATGCGAAGTAGCAGAAATGAGAACAGCGAGAAACTTAACATCAGGATTGATATTCAAATGTGTGTGAATTCTTATTGGACCAAACTGCTTAGGTCATCGGTCTCTAGACTTACACATTAAAAATGGTTCAAATGGCTCTGAGCACTATGGGACTTAACAGCTGTGGTCATCAGTCCCCTAGAACTTAGAACTACTTAAACCTAACTAACCTAAGGACATCACACACATCCATGCCCGAGGCAGGATTCGAACCTGCGACCGAACAGTCGCGCGATTCCGGACTGCGCGCCTAGAACCACGAGACCACCGCGGCCGGCACTTACACATTACTTAAACTTAAACTAACCTATGCTAAGAACGACACACACACACACACACACCTGTGCTCGAGGGAGGACTCGAACCTCCGGCAGGAGGGGCCGCGCAACCAGCTACGTGATGCCTCAAACCGCGTGGTCAGGATTGTTGAAGTAGATGAAGTTAAGGAATTCTGCTACCTAGGAGGCCAAATAACCAATGACGGACGGAGCAGGGAGGACATCAAAAGCAGGCTAGTTCTGGCAAAACCGGCTTTACTGGTCAAGAACGTCTACTAGTATCAAACAAAGGCCTTAATTTTAAAAAAGAAATTCCTGAGAAGGCGCATTTGGAACAGAGCATTATATGGTAGTGAAACATGGGCTGTGGGGAAACCGGAACAGAAGATAATCGAAGCATTTGAGATGTGGTGCTACAGACGAATGTTGAAAATTAGGTGGACTGATAAGGGAAGGAATGAGGAGGAAAGTAATATGTGGAACACACTGACAAGAAGAAGGGACAGGATGATAGAACATCTGTTAAGACATCAGGGAATTACTTCCACGGTGCTGGAGGCAGCTGCAGAGGGCAAAAACTGTTGAGGAAAACAGAAACTCGAATACATCCAGCAAATAACTGAGGACGTAGGTTGCAAGTACTACTCTGAGATGAATAAATTGGCTCAGGAGAGGAATTCGTGGCGAGTCGCATCAAACCAGTCAGAAGAACGATGACTTGAAAAAAAAAAAAAAGAGATGTAATTCATGTTTGTTTTCCGTGGGTTTGGGTACGACGGTATTCAGTCTCATTACAGCTGCCTCGTGTTCACTAATCGTTGTATCTTTCATGATGCTCCCTGTTTGTTCAAAATGCAAAATGTCAAGTATGTTTTCGCAATCCTTTACACTTCAAGTGAGCTGGACTATCTGTTCAAAATAATTTTGTAAGAAAGCATTCTGTACAGTTTTGGACGACGTTTAATGCCTACCAGCGGCTTTAAACATGTATTTTTGTCAACATATCGAGTGTACATTGAAGATCTTGGTTCAAATGGTTCTAATTGCTCTGAGCAATATGGGACTTAACATCTGAGGTCATCAGTCCCCTACAACTTAGAACTACTTAAACGTAACTAACCTAAGTACATCACACACATCCATGCCCGAGGCAGGATTCGAACCTGCGACCGTAGCAGTCGCGCGGTTCCGGACTGAAGCGCCTAGAACAGCTCGGCCATCATGGCCGGAAGATTGAACATCTCACCAACTATAATTATACGAGTAGGGTACCTTTTTGAAATGAAAGTGTTCTTTGAACTGTTGAGCAACTATCTCATCTCAGTCAGGAGGTCGGTAAAACTAACCAATTATTAATTTATTCCAATTGTGAAGTATGACTTCTATCCATAATAACTGACAGGAACTACCTACGTCAATTTCAGTAAGAGGTAAACTACTTCTGACAACAATAAAGACTCCACCACCAATTATGTTTAATGTATCGTTTCTGTACGACAAAGAAAAATGAGGTATGCAGAATAGGCTCTTAGTAGTAGGAATGTGAGAGGCGAATGAGTTCTGCAATAAATTTCAGCAAGTGGTAGTGAATACACTGTTCAAAAATCACGAAAGTAGGAGGCACACAAGGAAAATGCTTGAAAATACCACAAGATTCCACCGACGCTACATCTTGGAGAGACAGACATTCCGAAATGATACTCGATTGTAAGGCGTACCAAGAAGCACATATAGACTCTGATTAGAGTTTAGTAGTGATTAAACGTAGACTGAAACCTCACAGATTTCGCTGGTAGAATAAATGTGTAAGGTAGTGGTATAATAAAGTACTACAGTTATCTGGGTTGGTAGATACTGTGATAGTGAATACACTAGGCACTTCACTTGAAGAGCAGTGGTCTAAGAAAAGCAATAACGGAAGATGGACAGACAAATATCGGTACAAGAAAGGCAAATGTGAAGAAATCGTGGGCACCAGCATAAATACTTCAAGTGATAGTCGCAAAAGGAAGTACAATATGTTCAAGGAAATTCAGGGATACGGAAATAAGTGAATTAGGAACGAAATAAATAGGAAATTCCGGGAATACAAGGAAAAATGGATGCAAAAAAATGCGAAGACAGCGAAAAACAAATGAAAGGACTGAGTCAAGTCGTAGAAAAGTCAAAACAACATTCGGTGAAACTAAAAGTAAGGGCGTCAACATTAAGAATACAACGGTATATCCATTGCCAAGCGAAAGGATTCAGCTGATTGGTGAAAACAGTATGCTGAAGGTTTCTACAGAAGGAAGGACTTTTTTGAAGAGGTGCTTGAGGAGGAAATGGGAGTCGATAGGGAAGACATAGGTAATTCAGTACTAGTGTAAGCTTTGGAAGAGTTGCGGTGAAAACAGGCACAATGGAGAAGAAACATTCCATTGGAAATCCTGAATTCATTGGGGGAAGTGGCAACAAAGCGTTTATTAAACATTGAGTGTATAATTTACGAGACTGAACGCATACCGTCAGATTTTCGGAAAAATATCATACACCCAATTCTGAAGATAGAAACGGCATTTAAGTGTCAGAACTATCGTTCAATCAGCTGTCGAGTTCATTCATCCACGTTGCACACAAGAATAATATGCTAAGGAATGGAACACAAACTTGGGGATGTGTTAGATGACGACAAGTTTCGCTTTCAGAAAGATAAGGGCACCAGAGAGGCAATTCGTACCTTGTGATGAATGCCTTAGGGTTATGAAACGTTTCCATCATTGCTACTGCGAAACACATCTCCTGCAGCGAAACACATCTCTTCTAATGCAACGTCTTTGCTGCTAAGAACTACCTACGGAACGCAGTAAAAAAAAAAAAAAAAAAAAATGGGGACACGTTGCTCTATTATTGCCTATGAATGCAGCATGCGGTAAACATTTGCTAGTGTTGTTACTGTAAACTGTATGTACAGTTCTGGATGAGTGCATCGCATATGTTGGCTGTAATATTACCAGTCTATATTTCGATAAGTTTGTAGACCGGTTTTACGTTGTTCGTTTCTCTCTGCGTTTACTGGATAACGGAAGCCTATTATTGTACACGGGAAACCGCAGACGTAGAATTTCAGCATCTATCGAGGTTAGTCACCCTCTAGTCCGGGCTATGCTACACCAACATCACATCAGTGTGTCCAAGCCATATGGCCACTTGATCAGCCTTCCAGAATGCAGTTCTGCCAGTGTCTGTTTGCAAAGGATGTACTTTTCCCAACAAAGATAGTGATCACAGAAGAGGCTAGTTTCACGTGAGATGAGACTGTCAATTTTCGTGACAGTCATGTATGGACTGATGAACGTCTACAGGCAGTTGAAGAAGTAAGAAATCGACTCCGATTTCTATTTAATTTACGGGCAGGAATTATTGACGACAGACTCATAGGACCACCAAACACGTTGGCTAGTGCTAGGGGTCGTCAGTTTCTATCAAAAGGCTTGTCTGTTCTGCTGGAGGAGGTACCATAGCAACAACGGCTGGAGATGTGACTCATTCGTACTGGCGCCGATTTTTTCCGAAATGTCCGAAAACGCGTGACACAGACGTTTAATGAAGAGTGGTTTGCTCGGGGAGGTACAGTACGTTGGCCAGCTCGTCGACCCCTTCTTAATCTCTTGGATCTTTGGTTCTGTGGACACTTGAAAACATTGCGGTATGCCAGCTCAATTAATGATGTAAAAACGCCAAACGAACGCATCACCGTGACCAGTTATTCAGAGACTGCATGATTCCCCAAGACATCTCAAAGAAGCAAGAAGTATGCCTTACTGACTAAAGATACGATTCCAAGCACCTCTTTATTCATGGCTCACAACTACAGGCCGTATTTAATGGCAAGCAAATTACGTTAGAAGCTCTACTGTTTCAGAGTAACAGAATCATGTGTTCTCACTCGTGTATTGCATTCTGTAACCCATTCGTCATAGCTCCTTAGCGTAAGACCTGATCGACGACCCCCAGAAAATTCTCGTACTACCTAAAATCACTATGTGGGTCATTCGTCGAACAGTTTAGTGTGGCAAAAGAAAGTTGAAGTTTTAAATTTCACGTTTAAAAAACCATCTGCGCAGTAGGATCTTACAGGCGTGCCATGGTTTGAGCGTTGCTCAGATTCCTGGGTGGACGTCATAAATATACGCATCCCTGACGCTGAGGAGCAACTGAAAGAGTTGAAAAACAAGTACGTCAACTGGTCCGGAAGGAATCCCAGTTCGGCTCTACAGGGAGTATTTTTAGACATTGGCTGCTTACTTAGCTTGCATTTATCACGAATATCTCGCCTAGCACAAAGTCCCAAGAGACTTGGAAAAAAGCATAGACGACTCTTGTATATAAGAAGGATAAATAAACGGACCTTATCGTCGGTTTGCTGCAGAATTGTTCAACATATTCTGAATTAATACATTTCCTTGAAACAAAAATGTTTCTGTGCACAAATCAGCGAGGATTGCAGTTTTGCATTTTTCTTGCACGATATCCTGCGAATCATGGATAAATGGGATCTGGCAGAATCCATATCTCCAGATTTACGGGAAGCGGTTGACACAATGCACCAGTGAATAGAGTTATAGAAGGTCCGATCTTGCGAAGTGTGTTTTCAGGTATGTGAGTGGCTCGAAAAATTGTCAGTGAGTAGAATGCAACACGCTGTGCTGGACGGTGTGTGTTCAGCAGAGACAACGCTGTCGCCAGTAGTGCTCCAAGGAAGTGTGATAGGACCGCTGACGTTCTCTGTATACGTCGATCTAACGAACTGGGAGAGAAAAAATCTGCCACTGTTTGGTGATGACGCAGTAATGTAGGCGAAAGTGTCATCGTTGAGTGATTGTATGATGAATGTCAGTTTCCTCTAACTGTAGAAAACCTGTAGTTTGATGCAGATGAGTAAGAAAAAGCAATCATCTAACGCTGTAATACGTTACTAGTAATGTACTCCTTGATACAGTAAAGTCGATTAAATATCTGGGTCTAACGTTGCAAACCGACTTCAAATGGAACGAGAACGTAAGGGTAGTAGGCGAATGGATGACTTCGGTATATTGTGGGAATGTTAGTAATGAGTAGCTCATCTCTGCAGACTGTGTATAAAACAATAGCGCGACCAATTCTTGATTACTGCTCGTGTGGGATCACCGCAATGTGGGTTTCAAGGAAGACACCGAAGCAATTCAGAGGCATGCTGCTAGGTGCGATCAATACACGAATATTATGGCCGTGCTTGATGTGACAATCCCTGAAGAGAAAACGGCGCTCTTCTCACAAAATACCATTGAGAAAATTTAAAAAATTTTGAGGCTGACTTCAGTGCATCTACATCTACATTCGCATACGTACCCCACGTGCGTTGCGTAGGGTACCCTGTACCATTTCTATTCATTTCTTTTCCTATTTCACTCGCAAATAGACCGATGCAAGGAAGAGTGTATATGTGGCTCCGTATGAGCCCTAATTTCTCTTGTCTCCGTGGTACCTGTGGGAAATGCGTGTTGGCAGCCGTAGGATCGGTCTGCAGCCGGCTTCACAAGTCGGTTTTCTAAATTTTCTGAAAAGTGTCCCTTGAAAAGAACTACACATACCCTCCAGGGATACCCATTTAAGTTCTCGAAGCATTGCCAAAACACTTGTATGTTTTTCGAACCAACTGGTAAAAAAGTAATTGTCTGCCTCTGAATTGCTTTGATGTCTCCCTTCAGTCTGATCCGGTACGGATCCCAAAAACTCGAGCGTTACTCAAGAATAGGTCGCATCAGATATTTAAATAACGTGACTATGTCAAGCAGAATACTACTAATGATGTATCTGAACGTTACAGGTTTGTTTTTCCTACTCATATGCATTAACTTATATTTTTCTACATTTAGAAATAGCTGCCATTCATCACATCAACTGGAAATCATGTCCAGGTCATCTAGTATCCTCCTACAGTGACTCAACTTTGACGCTTTTCTGTATACCACAGCATCATCAGCAATCACCCACAACTGGTGCCCACCCTGTCCGCCGAATCATTTATGTATATAGAGAACACATGCAGTCCTGTCACACTTCCCTGGGGCACAACTGACGATACACTTGTCTCTGATGAACACTCGCCGCTGAGGACAACGTATTTAAATCTGTTTTTTAAGAAGTCTTCCAGCCACTCACATATCTGAGAACCTATTCCATATGCTAACATCTACGTCAGCAGTTTACAATGGGACACAGCGTCAAATACTTTCCGGAAATCTATAAATATGGAATCTACGTGTTGCACTTCATTCATAGTTCACAGCATATCATGTGAGAATAGGGCAAGTAGTATTCTACTGCCGCCAACGTACATTTCGCACGAGGGCCATGAAGACATGGTGAGTGAAATTAGGGGTTGTACCTATACGGTTGTGGAACTGGAAAGGAATTCACTTGCGTTGGTGCAAAGTATCGTCCACCATGCACCGCATTGTTGGTGGCTTTCTTTGTATGTATTCACGCATATCTAGACATCGTTTAAACTGATGAGCCAAAACATTACGACCACCTGTTTAATAGCGTGTTTTTGCACTTTTCAAATACAGTACAAGAGAGGTTCTGCTCAACATTGATTCTAAAAGTCCTTAAAAGGATTACAGATATATGTGCCATCACATGTCTATGCACAGGTCAAACGATTCCCTCAAGTCACAATGCACAAAGCTGTTCAGGCTTTCCTGGCCACTTGTTGGCATATTGCCTGCTAGCTTCTGGATAGCGATCTTCGGCGATGATTGTTCAATGGCTTCTCTGACGTTTCGCCAGCATGAACAGTTGGAATTATCAAAAATTCACCCTCCACCAGGCAGAATTTAAAAATAGACATAATACAGTGAATTCTATCATGCACAACATAGCCATACTCTTCCACAGAAAGACTCAAAATATGCACTTATAAAAAGATTTATCAATCTTTCTTGTATATTAAAGGTGCCGGCAGATAATTGAGTTTTTATAGACAAACTGAAAATATTTCTTAAGAACTTTTAACATTGCAGCGCGTCAGCAATCGTGAATAATTTAATGATTATAAAGAACCCGCCTCGATTGCAAATAGAAACCGGCTGTTGACCTATGTTTCGGAGCGGGTAACCACGCCTTAAACTGCCTAAAGAGGCATGGCGCAACATTAATACAGAACGCCCAAAAGGTCAAAAGACTCGCAGAAAATGTAAAATAAACAGTACGTGTGTACCACGTCAATAGCTGTAGCGTTTATTTTACATTTTATGCGAGTCTTTTGCACTTTTGGGCGTTCTGTATTAATGTTGGACCATGCCTCTTTAGGCAGTTTGTAGTTTTAGTTTGTTCCGAAGAAGGCGTAGTTATCCGCGCCGAAACCTTGGTCAATATCCGGTTTCTATTTGCATTCGATGCGGATTCCTTATAATCATTAGAAAATATTTCTACCTGACAGAACTTTCTACTTCATAGATTAATTGTGTGTAGACAGTGTGTACTTGATTGGTTGACGTTTATAAAATTTAGTTTTACCCTTGATTGTTTGACGTTTATAAAATTTAGTTTTACCTTACGATTTTTTTAAAAGAAAAGTGTAATATTTCAAAGGGCTAGCGTGTATTTTTTTTCCAACAAAGTGTACCTTATTTCTAAATTTATTAACACTTGCAACATTTTGGCAGTTGACAAGGACATGGTCCACGGACCGTGCTGCCAAAGGTGGTTATTCAGGGTTTTGACAGGTGGTCAGGTTAATGATATTGATAGTGTACAATTGTGACCGTCTCTCTCGACTGTTGGTTCTCCTTGTTTATCAAAGAGCTCTTCCCTAGAAAAATATTGTCTTTCTTCAAAAGATTCTGAGTACACCGACGACCTCTGCAGCACTTTCGTTTGACGTCTGCAGTCATGCCTGCTGTATAAGCAGTACTCTCGACCTGATGGGAATAATGTTACGTATGCGGTTTTCTTCACAGACACAGTTAACTTTCTCCGAATCCTTTCTACAAACCTAAGTATTAGGAAAAATATATACTGTTTTAGAAAATAAGTAACTGATTTATGTTCCTTTTTTGCAGCATTATCATAAGACTATTTCACAAGCCAGCCATCTTATTGTGTCGTACAAAACACTAAGTGCTACATTTGCCTTTCCTGCTGCTGATTTCACGTGCTCATCCCATTCCATATCACTTTGCACCAGTACCCTTTCATATCTACACTGAAGAGCCAAAACGTTATGACCATTGCCCATCACGAGAGTAAATGTCACCTGGTGGTGTGGCGGGCACAGGGCGCAGTAAGGAGTTAATATAAGCGGAACCGAAACGAATGAGCAGTCGTTATACCGAAGATATGGGTCAAAAATGCGGAGATTTACTGATATTAGCGGTTTTGACAAGTGGCACATCGCTGTGCCGCTGCGGTTGGAAACGAGAATCTCTGAAACGGCGAAGCTGATCGCCTGTTGGTGTACTACTGTGTGACCAGCTATGGAAAGTGGTTGAAGGATGATGAAACAACGAATAGTTGGTACCTGTACTGGGCGACGCCGTCTCATCATCACAAAACGTAGAGGTCGGATGACCGCCCACTGTGTAATCCAGGATAGGCAGCGATCTGTGGCAGATCTGACGATAGAATACAAAGCTGGAGCTGACACAAGTGTTTCAGAGCATGCCGTTCAAAGGCCATCGTTGAAGATGGAGCTGCACATCTCCTGACCCCATCGTGTTCCTGTGTTGATCCAATGAGATCGTCAGTTGATGACTGCAGTGGATACAGCATCACTAAGTTTTCATCTTGGAGCAAAACGTCTCGCCTCTCAAATGAGGCACATTTCTTGTTACACCAGGTAGATGCTTGGGTCCCTACATGCCTCATGGCTGCATGAAATTTGCACTGCGCCACAGATGCAGGACGATGACGGCGGAATTATGCTATGGGGTTTATTGAGTTGGGCTTCCGTGGGGTCTATGGTGGTAATCGCAGGCATCATGACAACAGTGAGGTACGTTAACATTATTGCGGATCACTTGCATCCCTTCATGCTTGAAGTTTCTCCCGTACGGCGATGACATCTTCCAGCGAGATAACTGCCCGTGTTTCAACGTCAGAACCGTGCTACAGTGGTTTGATGGGCGTTACAGCGAACTCAAAATGATGTGTTGGTCATGAAATATATCTGATCGGTACCCCTTGGAACATACACAATTAAAATTGCTACACCAAGAAGAAATGCAGATGATAAAAGGGTATTCATTGGACAAATATATTATACTAGAACTGGCATGTGATTACATTTTCACGCAATTTGGGTGCATAGATCGTGAAAAATCAGTACCCAGAACAAACTCCTCTGGCCGTAATAACGTCCTTGATACGCCTGGGAATTGAGTCAAACAGAGCTTGGATGGCGTGTACAGGTATAGCTGCCCATGCAGCTTCAACGCGATACCACAGTTTATCAAGAGGAGTGACTGGCGTATTGTGACGAGCCAGTTGCTCGGCCACCATTCACCAGACGTTTTCAGTTGGTGTGAGATCTGGAGAATGTGCTAACCAGGGCAGCAGTCGAACATTTTCTGTATCCAGAAAGGCCCGTACAGGACCTGCAACATGCGGTCGTGCACTGTCCTGCTGAAATGTAGGGTATCGCAGGGATCGAATGGAAGGTAGAGCCAAGGGTCGTAACACATCTGAAATGTAACGTCCACTGTTCATAGTGCCGTCAATGCGAACAAGAGGCGACCGAGACGTGTAACCAATCGCACCCCATACCATCACACCGGGTGATACGCCAGTATGGCGATGACGAATACACGCTTCCGCGATGTCGCCAAACACGGATACGACCATCATGATGCTGTAAATAGAACCTGGATCCATCTGAAAAACTGACGTTTTGCCATTCATGCACCCAGGTTCGTCGTTGAGTACACCATCGCAGGCGCTTCTGTCTGTGATGCAGCGTCAAGGGTAACCGCAGCCATGGTCTCCGAGCTGATAGTCCATGCTGCTGCAAACGTCGTCTAACTGTTCGTGCAGATGGTTGTTGTCTTGCAATCGTCCCCATCTGGTGGCTGCACGATCCTTTACAGCCACGCGGATAAGATGCCTGCCATCTCGGCTACTAGTGATACGAGGCCGTTGGGATCCAGCACGGCGTTCCGTACTACCCTCCTGAACCCACCGATTCCATATTCTGCTAACAGTCATTGGATCTCGACCAACGCGAGCAGCAATGTCGCGATACGATAAACCGCAATCGAGGTAGGCTACAATCCGACCTTTATCCAAGTCGGAAACGTGATGGTACGCATTTCTCCTCCTTACACAAGGCATCACAACAACGTTTCACCAGGCAACGCCGGTCAACTGCTATTTGTGTATGAGAAATTGGTTGGAAACTTTCCTCATGTCAGCACGTTGTAGGTGTCGCCACCGGCGCCAACCTTTTGTGAATGCTCTGCAAAGATAATCATTTGCATATCACAACATCTTCTTCCTGTCAGTTAAATTTCGCGTCTGTAGCACGTCATCTTTGTGGTGTAGCAATTTTAATGGCCGGTAGTGTATATCTGGCGCCAGCTGAGTGCCCGTAAATCACTGTCTGCCTCATTGTTGAAACTATATCGCCGTCAGTAACTGACGTGGAAGTTGTGAAGCTCCAGGAGACATTGCTGCAGAACTATATGTGCACTAAGACGATGATACGGTCCTCAACCAACACGCCCCAATGTAATGGTTTACCCTCGAAACAAGCGGTGGTGCAAGAGGATTCGTAACTACCACAGCTTCAATCAATTTCTTAATATTGCTTCTGCCACACAGCAACATTTAACCTTGCCCAGTACCTACTTACAGAGTAGTGAAGCTGAAAATTTTCCGCCTAAAATTCATTACTGGTGCTGATTTTATCGTTCTAGAAATGATAGTGTAGTTACAGAGATTTCCAGCCGGCTGAATACATCAACACTTTGACTCTACAATTACTATAAACAGAACACAAGCAGTGTTAACGGTGTGAAGCTACGATGTGTTTCACTATCGACGAAAGCCATGTCCTGAAAGCACAAAAAGCTCTGAGCCGCTGGCCATTTCAGTAATCTATAAATGTATATTCAACGACTGTGTCCTTGTATGCGAATACAACATGTCCTACTTCGCAATTGCCCACCTGACCATACAATGAGCACTGTAATGACTACTTATCTAAAAAAAAAATATGAACTTGAAAATAACAGTGTTCTAGGTTGTGTAGTCGCAGACGGCGTGGATTAATGTTAACATTCCGTGCAGCAGTCCAAACGCCATTCGGTCTTGGTGACATGCAAATGCGCCATCAAAGTAATAGGTCATATCATAGCTCCACAGGTAGTGCTATGTGTACTGCCTTCTGTGATACAAAACATGGTATTCTTATCAAAAATTGAAACAGCGTAATTTGGATGAATTTGTAATGAAGAATTCAGGAAATTAGTTCAGATGATATGGTGAATCATTACTATCCAACGAAATTATTGGTAGCAAAAACGTGAAGCAACGTAGACGACATGCACAGAGTATTTGATAGACAACACAAGCGATATCTTCGGTGTTTCAGGGGAATTACCAGACACTCTGCGATCACTGCAATGCTCTCCGGCCCTTTGCGGGGACAATGTACGAGATGGCACACCGATTATAATCCAGGATTAAGTAAAAGAAATCCTGAGTAACGGAAGAAATACGTCAATTGATGGACCACAAAAGGAAGGACGAAGAAGACATAGCAATACAGCAACATATGAAACAAATAGGTAGCACAGGATAATAAGACAAATGGCTACAGAAAAAATGTGCAGAAATCAAAACAGAAATGTTCGTCGGAATGTCTAAGCGCAAGATAATGCCAAAACAACCACTGTTGAAATTAAAAACAATGCCGTTAACAAAATGAGTGCAATGGGAATTCCACTACCGAGAGAAGAGAGAGGATTGGTGGAAAGATTAAACTGAAGGCCTGTTCTCGGGGGATGACTTTTCTGTTGACTTGATAAAAGAAGAAAAGGGGTTTGACACGGAAGCATCAGTCTGTTGCCTGGTAAGTGCGGCCCTCCACGAATTACTCTTCTGTACTAACTTGTTCACCTCAGAATAACATTTGCACACTACTTCCTCAATTATTGGTGGATATTCCGGTCTCTGGCTTCCTCTACTGATGTTATCCCCTACAGCTCCGTTTAGTACACTGGAAGTTATTCCCTGATATCTTAACATTTATCCTATTATGCCGTCCTTTCTTCTTGTAAGTGTTTTTCATACACCGATGAAGCAAAACAATATGACTACCTGTTTAATAGCGTGTTGTTCCACTTTCCAAAAACAGTACAACAGAGATTCAGCTTGGCATGGATTCTACAACTCCTTGACAGGATTCCGAAAGTGTGTGCCATCAGATGTCTACCCAGAGGTCACGCCATTCAAGCAAATTGCGGGTTAATGGTTTATGAGCATGCAGCTGGTGCCCAATATGTGTTACAATGGGTGAAGATCAGGCACGCCTGATAGCCAACACGTCATTGTGAGTTGACTACAATGCCCCTCAAACCACTGTGGCACGTATGTGACATTGCAGCATGGACAGTTATCCCACTGTAAGACGTAGGGGCAGACTTCAGGCAAGAAGCGATGCAGGTGGTCCGCATCAATGTCGACGTAGTTCACTTCTGTCATGATGCCTTCGATTACCACCGCAGATCCCATGGAAGACCAACTCAATGCACCCCATTGTATAATTCTGCCCTCACCGCACTGCATCCATCGCGCGGTGCATGTTTCGTGAAGCCATTCACTTCGATGACGCGTTTAAGGACCCATCCATCGACCTGGTATAACAATAAATGGAATTCTTTCGACAGGTGAGACGTTTCTATTGGTCCACGGTGAAATGTACCGCATTTGACAAGAGAGACGTTTTGATCCAAGGTGAAAACTCAGTGACGCTGCGCCCACTGTAAACGTAACTGACGAGGCAACATAGAAAAACGGAGGGGTTGTGTGACGTGTAACTCGATGTTCAACAACGGCCTTTTAACTGTGTACTGGGAAACACCTGTGCCTGCACCAGCTTTGTATTCTATTGTCAGATTTGCCCCAGATCGCTGCCTGCCCTAGATTACACAGTGGGGGATCCTCTGACGTCCACGTTTTGATATGAGACGTGCTCGTCCAATACCATAAGGGCTATTCTTTATTTCACCAAGTATCAACAAGCCAGGAGCTGTAAAAAATGACTTCCACTTCCTTTTGTTAAAAATTATCTGATTCACTACAGAAATTTAAAGCAGTGTTTGTCAATAGTCCCCCCCCATGAACCATGGACCTTGCCGTCGGTGGGGAGGCTTGCGGGCCTCAGCGATACAGATAGCCGTACCGTAGGTACAACCACAACGGAGGGGTATCTGTTGAGAGGCCAGACAAACGTGTGGTTCCTGAAGAGGGGCAGCAGCCTTTTCAGTAGTTGCAAGGGCAACAGTCTGGATGATTGACTGATCTGGCCTTGTAACAATAACCAAAACGGCCTTGCTGTGCTGGTACTGCGAACGGCTGAAAGCAAGGGGAAACTACGGCCGTAATTCTTCCCGATGGCATGCAGCTTTACTGTATGGTTAAATGATGATGGCGTCCTCTTGGGTAAAATATTCCGGAGGTAAAATAGTCCCCCATTCGGATCTCCGGGCGGGGACTACTCAAGAGGATGTCGTTATCAGGAGAAAGAAAACTGGCGTTCTACGGATAGGAGCGTGGAATGTCAGGTCCCTTAATCGGGCAGGTAGGTTAGAAAATTTGAAAAGGGAAATGGATAGGTTAAAGTTAGATATAGTGGGAATTAGTGAAGTTCGGTGGCAGGAGGAACAAGACTTCTGGTCAGGTGACTACAGGGTTATAAACACAAAATCAAATAGGGGTAATGCAGGAGTAGGTTTAATAATGAATAGGAAAATAGGAATGCGGGTAAGCTACTACAAACAGCATAGTGAACGCATTATTGTGGCCAAGATAGATACGAAGCCCACACCTACTACAGTAGTACAAGTTTATATGCCAACTAGCTCTGCACATGACGAAGAAATTGAAGAAATGTATGAGGAAATAAAAGAAATTATTCAGATAGTGAAGGGAGACGAAAATTTAATAGTCATGGGTGACTGGAATTCGAGTGTAGGAAAAGGGAGAGAAGGAAACGTAGTAGGTGAATATGGATTGGGGCTAAGAAATGAAAGAGGAAGCCGCCTGGTGGAATTTTGCACAGAGCACAACTTAATCATAGCTAACACTTGGTTTAAGAATCATGATAGAAGGTTGTATACATGGAAGAACCCTGGAGATACTAAAAGGTCTCAGATAGGTTATATAATGGTAATACAGAGATTGTCCTAATCATCGTCATTTGATCCCCATCGGCTCACAAGTCGCCGAAGTGGCATCAGATCGAAAGACTTGCGCCCGACGAGAGGCCCTAGTCACAGGATATTTATTTTTATCTCAATGGATTTCCCCATTTGCAGCCGGTATCTTCGGTCGGTTGTTGCCTCGTCCATGTCTGCTCCGCTTACACACTTTTGTTACTGCGTCACGTGCTCAGAACGCCACCAGGCGGCATACAACGTCGCGATGAGCAGTGGTCATAATGTTTTGGCTGTTCAGTGGGTACTTGGGGACCACATCCCCCACTTTATGCGGTTTGTTTTTCCGCGGCTTTATGGCATCTATCAGCAGGACAACGCAAGTGTCACATAGCTCGCAGCGTATGTGCGTGTTCCGAAGAGCACCGGGATGAGTTTAGCTTATAGCCCTGGCCGCCAAACTACTCGGATTTGAACCCAGTCGAGAATCTGTGGGACCAAATTCGCGCAAAAGAGCCTTAACCGAGAAACCTAGCGCAGCTGGCCACGACACTGGTCGAAATGGCTCCGCATACGTGAAGGTACCTTCCAAGGACTCATCAGCTGTCGTAGAGGTCTGCGCTGTAAATGAATTTTGAAAGGAGGTTTTATTAATGTGACAGTGTAATACCTGGTACTGCTATCTTCTTCCTCTACAAACTCTGGTAGGTTGTATGGGACATTAAAACAGATATTTTTCCCTAATTTCATTTTTTCCTATGAGGATTATGTAAACCGGTGGAGGTCGTATTACGCTCTTCAGTTGTTAGAGGTTGTATTACGATCTTCAATTGTTAGAGGGCGTATTACGCACTTGAGTTGTAGGCAGCTGCTGTCCACCAATGTGGTAGAGCATTGTCTCTGTTTAATAATGGAGCGATACCTGGAGTGAGTACACTTATATGATTGGTGTGTACTACGTAGCGCACCACAACGGACGAGCTGCACAGCGGGTTTATCAACAACAATATCCTAATCGCCGTATCCCGCATCATATTGCTGCTGTGTACCAACGTCTGCGTGATACCGGGTCATTTAGCAGATTACCTGGACAGGGACGCCGTCGCACGGTAAGAACGCCGCAATTTGAGGAAGTTGTCTTGCAGCATGTGGAGCGGGATCCTTCAATCAGCACTCGTGCAATTGCACGTAACATGGGGATGAATCAGACGAATGTAAGAACAGTCCTTCGAGAGCAATTGTCACGTCCATTTCACTTACAGCGTGCCCACAACCTGGAACCAGTTGATTATCCACCCAGAGCACAGTTTTCGCAGTGGTACCTGGAACAGTGTGAAATGCATCCTACATTTCCATCCTCTGTGTTGCTTACCGATGAAGCAACGTCCGGGCGTGATGGAGTCTTCAAAATTCACAATTCGCATGTTTGGAGTGAGGATAACCCACATGCCACAGTTACTAGCGCTCATCAAGTGCGGTTCTTCGTTAATGTGTGGGTCGGTGTTGCTGGGGACTCTTTAATTGGGCCGTATCTGCTACCTAGGCCATTAAATGGCAGGCACTATTACAATTTTCTCGCCAGAGCATTGCCAGAATTTCTGGAAGACGTCCCGCTCTCTTCAAGACAACGCATGTGGTTCCAACATGACGGGGCGCCGGCGCATTTCAGCCGTCGTGTGCGTCGATTCCTGGACCGACGGTTCCCAGACACGTGGATTGGCAGAGGTGGTCCTGTACCATGGCCTGCTCGATCGTCAGATATTTCCCCTCTGGACTTTTTTGTGTAGGGAGAGACGCTAAATAACGAAAAGTGTGAGGTGATCCACATGAGTTCCAAAAGAAATCCGTTGGAATTCGATTACTCGATAAATAGTACAATTCTCAAGGCTCTCAATTCATCTAAGTACCTGGGTGTTAAAATTACGAACAACTTCAGTTGGAAAGATCACATAGATAATATTGTGGGGAAGGCGAGCCAAAGGTTGCGTTTCATTGGCAGGACACTTAGAAGATGCAACAACTCCACTAAAGAGACAGCTTGCACTACACTCGTTCGTCTTCTGTTAGAATATTGCTGCGCGATGTGGGATCCTCACCAGATGGGATTGACGGAGGACATCGAAAGGGTGCAAAAAAGGGCAGCTCGTTTTGTATTATCACGTAGTAGGGGAGAGAGTGTGGCAGATATGATATGCGAATTGGGATGGAAGTCATTACAGCAAAGACACTTTTCGTCGCGGCGAGATCTATTTACGAAATTTCAGTCACCAACTTTCTCTTCCGAATGCGAAAATATTTTGTTGAGCCCAACCTACATAGGTAGGAATGATCATCAAAATAAAATAAGAGAAATCAGAGCTCGAACAGAAAGGTTTAGGTGTTCGTTTTTCCCGCGCGCTGTTCGGGAGTGGACGAACCCTCTGCCAAGCACTTAAATGTGAATTGCAGAGTAGTCATGTAGATGTAGATGTAGATGCGCAACCTTGTTTCTGCAACTCCTGTTGCATCAGAAGAGGATCTGGTTGCCCGGATAGTAACAGCAGCAGGAACAATTCAGGATACTCCTGGGGTTTTTGCCCGTGTCAGACAGAACATGATAAGACGGTGTAACCTTTGTTTACGTGTCAATGGAGGCATTTTTGAAAATGTACTGTAATTGAAACTGGGTTGTGTTAATCTGTTGTCTCTTGGTCATAAAAAAAAAGTGGAAAAGTTTTTGTTGGTTTAATTGATTTGCCGCCAGATAAATCTTCCTCTACTGGTTTAAATACTCCTCATAGGAAAAAATGACATTAGGCAAAAATATTTCTTTTGATGTCCCATACAACCTCCCATAGTTTGTGGGTTTAAATACTTTTCACCCTGTATAGAGTATGATTTGTAGAATAATGTGTCTTTCTTTTCAGCTGAAAAATCCAGCGCTGAAGTTCTGTCGAAAAGGATGCTAGTGTTGGCAGTAGCTCTTACTATGCGGAATTGGTCTCGGCAATCCTTTGACTTTGATTAGAGGTGCGTGGTGATCGCTCATGCAGAGCGGTAAGACTTCATTTCCATCCACGTCGATATCTTCGGAGACATTAAACCTGTCCAGTGAGGACGCTACGTGTGAGGTTATGTAAGTGTAAAGAGTCGTCTGGATGTTAAGCTTTACGACTACGTCCTTTTATCTGACATCAGCTATTGCATCTCGCAGGGGCTCACAGATTGGAGTGTCACCCTTAGTACCTATGGCTCGTAGTACAAAGTCACGTCCATATATCAATCCATTACGGAAGTTTCTTAGATAACAGCTGAGAGTTTCCCGGAGAAAGCCTCTCACGTCTCTTTCTAGATCGATTCGGACAGGATATATACGTTTACAAGAGTAATATCACCGATTAATGATTTAAGCATCCGGCCGCCTGCATGTAATTAAAGTTAACACATTTCTAGACCTCTCTTCGTTAATGCAGCATAACCCCGGCTGTTTTTTTTTTTTTTTGTGTTATAGTAAACGTAATATGCGGCTGTAAGAAAATTTACTTGACGAACTATTTCTTGTAGAATAGCAACAGTACTTATTAGTTTTTAAAAATTTATCTTAAATTTCCCATTTGGACGAGGGGAAAATGCCTGAGACTTTGAATGTTAGGATCTTAGAAACTCTGTCAACGTTCATAAAGGAATTGATTTGTCGGTCAGGATACAAAATTCCAGTTCGAGTTGCAGTTTACCTCAAGATCAATTTAACACTTCATTCTGCGACATGGGGTACTAACTGGACTCTGACATTGTCAAATTATCATTACTTACTGTTCCACAGTAGAAGCCACACTTTCACTCTGCAGCGGGGTAGTAGTTCTGCAATGATCGCAGGAGAGCATTTTTTTAGTAAAGCTGTGAGGAGGGGGGTGAGAGGTGCAGGGGTAGCTCAGGTGGTTGAGCACTTGCCTGCGAAAGGCAAAGTTCGCGTGTTCGAGTCTCTGGCCAGCACACAGTTTTAATCTGCCAGGAGGTTTCATATCAGCGTACACTCCGCTGCAGAGTGAAAATCTCAACCTGGAATCATCCCCCAGGCTGTGGTTAAACCATGTATCCACAATGTCCTTTCTTCCAGGAGTCTAGTTCTGCAAGGTTCGCAGGAGAGCTTCGTGGCTAAGCCATGTCTCCATATAACCCTTTCTTCCAGGAGGAGAGGTTCTGTGACGTTTCGTAGGTAGGGGACGAGATACTGGAAGAAGTAAGGCATGAGGACGGGGCGTGAGTAATGCTTGAGTAGCTCAGATGGGAGGGCATTTGCCTGCAAAAGGCAAAGGTCCCGAGTTCACATGAGTGAGATTCAATGACGTCATGGCCTCATACCCTATCTCTTCCGCACATCTCCCTGTTTCAAACGACTAAGGTAGTGCAAAGCTTTAATGAAATAAGAAGTTTAATGTATCCTATCTCACTGGTTCAGGCATTATCAATTTCTAGAGTTAAATGATTCTAAGAAGTAGATAAACGCTCTACGGCATTAAACTCACCACAAGGACGCTCGGCCGGTGGCGGCGGCGATGGAAACACAGCGCATCCGTACAGTACTGCCGCCAAAGAGAGACTGTACCACAGAGCTACGGAAGCTGACATGTATTAACTCTAATAATGTTTATTTTCAAGGAGGCCGAAGTTGGTCTTTCCGTTTGGGAATTCACATAAATCAAACGAATTCAGTATTAGCCACCAACCGAACGTCAAGTGTTTCGTTGTAGTGTCTATAAATATGTAACATTACCTCATTATCAAGCGACAGTGCTATGGGGTGAAGAATCCTATATTCGTGAAATTCATGTAACTACAGGTTACAGCGTGAACCGGAGAAAAGGAAAGAGAAAGTAAGCCCGTGAGTGGGCAATGTCTGTACGAGGGGAGGTCCGGCAGCAGGTATCGTAGCCTCCGTGGCGCACCCGGCGGACCTCGCAGGCGTCTCCACAAGACGCACGGCCCTTATCTGGCGCCGTATTTATGGCGCTAGCTTCCTGTCCCACAGCGCCGACACCCCTCGGGGAATGCCTAGGCGCGGGCACGCTTCGTGGCTGTTGTTCCGATAGCGCGGCGCTCATGAGCTCAGGAAACGCGCCAGATTTTGCTTGTAACCGATGTCGGATTTCTGTTCCCCACACGGAAACGATCAGCCGCATCTACATACAGATGGAAAAATAATTGAACATGCCGGAAGCTATAAAGCTTGTCTGCTCTCGGTGTGGTCGTTAAATCTGCCGGTCGAGGAGGCATTTCGTGTCCGTAGCCAGTGTTCTGGTAGGCAGTAAAGCGCATATATCAAAGGCGATTTTATTGGGGTCCGCGGAAAGACGAGTTCTTAACATTTCAGGAAATTTATGTTAAAAAATTGTTTGCATACATGTCCCCAACAGAGGCAGTCGCCCGAGTTTCTCTTACTCAAATGTGACAACAGTAACTATCTCCTCCTTATATAAAAAACATTCTCTATATTCTTTCCGCGTCAGTTCTGAATAAAACCTCGAGCTTTCGACGATTACTTCCATCGTCATCGTCAGGATGAAACTAAAATTCTGTCCCATGCCTCCACGTATTGGGATTCTGTTATTAAGGAGGCTTTGAAATAAGAAAGAGCCAAATAAACTTTAACCGTGATAGCGGATACCATCTGAGCTGTGCATGGAAACGAGCGCTCGATGCAGAGAAGCAGCAATATGTAATCGCCGACCAATCAGAAGCCGACCAATCAGAAGAAGTCCACGGGCTATAAAGAGGCTACCACAGCAGCAGTGAAGACAGTCAGCTCCTGACGATGACGATGGAGGTAATCGTCGAAAGCTCAAGACTTTATCTAGAACTGACGCGGCAAGAATACCTAGAATGTTTTATAAGTGCCGTCGCAAAAAACTTCGTTCCCATATATGCTCCTTATTAATTCTTCTGAAAATTGCATGCCCATGGGCTCGCTTGTAAATGTGAGGTCGGCCGCTGTGGCCGAGCGGTTCTAGGAGCTTCAGTCTGGAACCGCGCTGCTGCTGCGGTCGCAGGTTCGAATCCTGCCTCGGGCATGGATGTGTGTGATGTCCTCAGGTTAGTTAGGTTTAAGTAGTTCCAAGTCTAGGGGATTGATGACCTCGGATGTTAAGTCCCGTAGTGCTTAGAGCCATTCGTAAAAGTGATGAAATAGATTTGGCTACAAACTGTAAACATCATCTGTGTCAACCTTCACTAGCTTCCAGGAGGTTACTGGTCATAATGCTGTGTGTATAGCGAATGAGTGTCCGCAAAATGTGCGTTCTAATGTCACTCATGAAGAATGATTCCTTCCAGAAAGTTACCATGGTTCTTTATTTTCCTTTAGAAGACATTATGGATAAGAGTATAAATCCATTAAATGTAATGATTCATTTACTCCGACGGAGGGGAATCACACGTGTATACAATTATATTAGTTTAATGTATCTGAATTTTTATGTTACTTATTAAACATGCACACACAGTGCAGTGAGTGATAGTTCATAGAATGAATAAGCCAATTCAAAATAAAGAAGACAAGGTTCGTCAAACGAATTTCGTAGTAAACCACCTACATTAAGTGAATTAAAACGGTATATACGGAGTTTTCAATAAACTTTTCTGGATAGTTTGTGATAAAAATAACATATTAAGTGGTTTAGTTTTGCCTGGTGAACTTCGAACAAAGACTATAAAGCCTTGACAATGTTTTCAATACTTGTCAAGCAAGTGGTGAATTTTCGGGACCCTCCATAAACTACTCAGAGAGGTTTTTGTGATTAAATATTTACTTGGTTATTACCTGTTAGAAGGGGGTTCATGGACAAAGTACAACTGGAAATCCACCCTTTGAACTATCATCATAAAGTGCACAATTTCTGACGCACCCAATAGACTACTAAACTTACCAGCATTTGCGGCCATCAAATATTCCTGCCTTTATGTAATAGAAAGAACGTGTGTTTTATTGAGACGCCACCGCTCTACTGTATTTTCAGTCGCATATTTGTTTATTAAGATGCTTAGATCTTTGTTCTATTTAGGCTGATAAAATGGCCACGCGGACACCACTACCACTCACCGAAACCTCAACAGACAGTCCTGACTGACGTATGGTTGCATGTTATTTCTGCATTTCAGGTGAGTTTTGCGTGTCTCGTAAAGGGTTGTGTCTGTCTTCCCTTCATTAGGATGTTCCTGTGTTTTCATGTTTAACCTATATTCGCATCGAAAGTGAACACTGTCAAGTGTAGGGTGGTAACTGTCAGATCAGTTCAGGTGGCCTCCTATCAAATGGTTCAAATGGCTCTGAGCACTATGGGACATACCTTCTGAGGTCATCAGTCCCCTAGAACTTAGAACTACTTAAACCTAACTAACCTGAGGACATCACACACATCCATGCCCGAGGCAGGATTCGAACCTGCGACTGCAGCAGCAGCGCGGTGCCAGACGTTGCACCTAGAACGGCTCGGCCACCCCAGCCGGCGACTCATAACAAATGATGCAGCAAGAAACAGTCCAGCTGTTACAACAGCTACAAAGGCGAGTCTCTCTGAACTAAGCACAAATGACGGTGTCGCAGCGAAGAACATCCAAGTGCGAGTGTGGTGTCTGGTTGCCGTAGGCCGTCGTATATTGCGAATTGAGAGGGCGCTTGTGATATGGAACCGCTGGAGACGTGGTTTAGTGGGCCTGCTCCACTTTGTTCGCCGGTCCCAGGCGAACGCCAAAGGCGTCTGATGAAAACGTGCAATTCCATCGCCAACTGTGACGCCTGTGAGGTGACATCGATACATGACACCACAAAAGACACTCTGCTCTGTCTTACGGTGGCATTAAAACTTAACTAGCTTCTTGGTGACCCTTGTCTCAAGTACATCACAAGCCACCTGTATCCAGCGGTAGAGGACATCTACCTTTAATCTTCTCGCGGTATGGTTCACATACAGCGCCAACAACGCTCTCACAGATGCGTCCCGGGAGTGCAGCACTGGATCAAGGACAAACCCCTGCTACACTCTTGCTAATATAGGCCTCGCTGTTCATCTGCCATCTTCAGCACGAATATAAAGGTACGATCACCAAGTATGGCATAACGAGCCTAAGAAGCGGCGCGCCAAGCGCTGTTAAAGGCCCTGGATACGTCTGAGTACTCCTGAGTCTCGAAGGCGCCCATTGCGTCCTCTCTAAGTCGCAGTAGCTACTATTGCGTCCTCTGCCTGCGCCGAAACCCAAACTGCTCATCAGGTCCTCTCTACTCACGAGATCCAAAAGTCTCTCTAGAGGTTTCAAGGAGAGCCTTACGGGCCTGTAATTCTCAAGCAGCCTTACCCCCTTCCCTATTTTAGGGATAGTAGCTTTAGGTATAGTACCGCACAGTCCTTACTACAAGCTTTAAAGTATCGGTAAGTGATGGGAGAGCGCGAGGTGATAGTCGCCAGACCAGAGCGTACTCCACTTTATTACAGCCTCCTCTCTTCCTAGGATATAAGGTTGCGAGTTGTTGCGCTTCCTCCTCAGTGATGGCTTCTATAGCATCCACTGCTACGCCACACTGTCTCAAGGAAGGCGGATAAAAGTTGTTGCACCAGCTGCATATGTGCTTCATCTGTTACACCCTCAAACGGCATGAAGTTGCCCACGAAGGCGTCAGCTAGAGCATTGGCCTCGGCATCAGGATCGCAGACAACTTCTCTGTCGACTTGGAGAGAAAAAATATGCTGCCCTTTACAGATAAAGCTTTCACGTGACCTCCAAGCAGTACCGTCATCAAGATTGAGTGTGCCACACTGCCTGCACAGTCCCTGTATCTATATTGCCGCTTAACTGATTAAGATGATATCCGGTGGCAAACGGATTTGTAACTTTCCACTCACGGGAGACCCTATACTTGCAGAATATGGCTTCCAGTATCTCTGGAGAAAGCTGCTGCAATGGATCTTGCGCCCTTTGCGGCCCGTCAAGGAATCTTGCCTCGACTGCTAGCAGCGTTAAATTATTGAGATGTCGTATTGTTTGGCCAGCTCCGAAGTCGTTTGAGTCCGGTAGTCATTCGAAATTTTTCCCACTCCATTCTGCCTAGCTGTCTTCGTAGTTTTGGTGGCTCCACTCACTCGGTCTTCACGTCAAACATAATGGGGAAGTGAGATGAGTATAAAGTATTTCACGTCGTCGCGGTGATGATCCAACAGTCGAATTCTAGGGACAGCGTCTTTGATTCATAATCAAAACGTCTTCGGTCCCGGATTCGAAAACCGCCACCCCTTAACTTTTGATTAGTAATCATCATTGGTGGCCGAAGACTTCGGGCATAAGATGACACCCTCATTCTGCCAACGGCATTATCAAAAGAGGGTGGAGGAGCGGACAGAGGTTCAGGGCACTCTCTTGCTCATGGGATGGGAAACTGCCCCTAAACGGCGGAAGAATCACCAGTGATCAACGGCATGAGGATTCTGAAGGCAACGAAAACACTGGATTAAACCCACCCCTTGTGTATCCACAGGACAAAATGGAGCAAATGGCTCTGAGCACTAAGGGACGTAACTTCTGAGGTCATCAGTCCCCTAGAACTTAGAACTACTTAAACCTAACTAACCTAAGGACACCACACACATCCATGCCCGAGGTAGGATTCGAACCTCTGACCGTAGCGTATCCACAGGACATGTGGCCTGTAATTGTAAAAGGCTGTAATTGAGAAAGTGTCACGATGTTTTCTCCATCGGCAAAAGATTCTGAAATAGTCCCGCATTCGGCTCACTTGGAGGGGACTGCGAAGTGGACGTGACCTTGAGAAACAGACTGAACAGTCAACGAAAGGACAACGCTCAACGAGTCTGGGGCGTGGACTGTCAAAAAATTGAATGTGGTAGTGAAGCTAGAAAATCTGAGAAGGGAGATGCAAAGGCTCAATCTAGATATACCAGGGAGCAGTGAAGTGAAATGGAAAGAAGACATCTGCTCATAGGAGCATTGGGTAATATCAGCAGTAGCAGAAAATGGTATAACGGGAGTAGGATTCGTCATGAATAGGAAGATAGGGCAGATAGTCTGTTACTGTGAATAGTTCAGTGACAGTGTTACACTTACCAGAATCGACAGCAAACCAACACCCACAACGATAGTTCAGATATACATGCCGACGTCGTTAGATGAAGGTGAAAAGATAGAGGAAGGATATGAGGATATTGAAAGGGTAATACAATAGGCAAGGGGAGATGAAAATCTAATAGTCAGTAGGGGAAGGAGTGAAGAAAAGATTACAGGAGAATATGGGCTTGCGACAAGGAATGAGAGAGAAGAAAAACTAACTGAGCTCTGTAATAAATCTCAACTAGTAATAGTGAATACTTCTGATCACAGAAGTTGAGAAGAAAAAGATAGGTACAAAAACGGTAACTGGAGAGAAACTATGGGAAACAAAAGAAATACTTCAGCTGAGCGATGAAAGAAGGAAGTACAAAAATGTGCTGGAAAATACAGAAATACATGTCGCTGGGGAACGAAATAGATAGGAGGTGCAGGGAAGCCAAGACGAAATGACTGCATAAAAAATGTGAAGAAATCGAAAAGTGAATGATAGGCGGAAGAAGTGACTCAGAATATAGCGAAGTCGAAACAACCTTCGGTGACATTAAGAGTGCAACCGGAACTCCATTGTTAAATGCAGAGGAGAGAGCGGATAGATCGAGAGAGTACACTGAAGGCCTCTATGAGGGGGAAGATTTGTCTGATGTGATAGAGGAAGAGACAGGAATCATTTTGAAGAGATAGGGGATCCACTATTAGAATCAGAATTTAAGAAAGCTTCGGAGGACTTAAGATCAAATAAGGCAGAAGAGATCGATAACATTCCACAGAATTTCTTAAATCATTAGAGGAAGTGGCAACAAAACGACTATTCACGTTGGTGTGTAGAATATATGAGCCTGGCGACATACTGTCTGACTTTCAGAAAAATATTATCCGCACAATTCCGAACACTGCAAGAGCTGACAAGCGCGAGAATTATCGCACAATCAGCTTAACAGGCCATGCATCCATGCTGCTGACAAGAATAATATACAGAAGAATGGAATAGAAAGTTTAGGATGTGTTAGATGACGATCAGTCTGGTATTACGAAAGGTAAAGGCACCAGAGAGGCAAACTCTAACCTTGCGGTTGATAATGAAAGCAAAACTAAAGAAAATTCGACCTGACAAAAGTATTCGACAATGTAAAATGCTGCAAGATGTTCCAAATTCTGAGAAAATGCGAGTAAACTATAGGGAGAGACGGGTAATATACAATATGTACAAGAGCGAAGAGGAAATATTAAGAATGGACGACCAGAAATTAAAAGCTCGGTTTAAAAAGGTGTAAGGCAGGGATTTAGTCTTTCGCCCCTTCTGCTCAATGTGTACATCGAAGAAGAAATGATGGAAATAAGAAAGATGTTCAAGAGTGAAATTTAAATTCAAGATGAATGGGCATTAATGATACGATTCGCTGATGACACTGCTATCCTGAGCGAAAGTGAAGAAGAATTACATGATCTGCTGAATGGAATGGATAGTCAGTATTGAATATGGACTGAGGGTAAGTCGAAGAAAGACAAAAGTAATGAGAAGCAGAAACGAGAACAGCGAGAAACTTAACATCAGGATTGGTGGTAAATAAGCAGATGAAGTTAAGGAATTCTGCTACCTAGGCAGAAAAATAACCAATGATGGACGGAGCAAGGAGGACATAAAAAGCAGACTAGCACTCAAAGAGGGCGTTCCTGTTCAAGACAAGTCTACTGGTATCAAACATTGGCCTTACATTGAGGAAGAAATTTCTGAAAATATACGACTGGAGTACAGCATTGTGTGGTAGTGAAACATGGACTGTGGGAAAATCGGAACAGAAGAAAATCGAACGATTTGAGATGTGGTGCTATAGACGAATGTTCGAAATTAGATGGGCTAATAAGTTAAGGAATGAGGAGGTTCTGCGCAGAATCGGAGAGGAGATGAATATGCCTAAAACACTGACAAGGGAAGGGACAAGGTGATAGGACATCTGTTAAGAGTTTAAGGACTTACTTTGATGGTACTATAGGCAACTGTAGAGGACAAAAACTGTAGAGAAAGGCAGAGATTTCAATACACGCAGCAGATAATTGAGGTCGTAGGTTGCAAGCGCTACTCTGGGATGAAGAGGCTGGCACAGGAGAGAAATTCGTTGCGTGGTGCATCGAACCAGTCAGAAGGCTGATGACAAAAAAAAAAAAAAAAAAAATGAAAGAAAAAAAAAGCGGTGATAAGGTTTCCAACACCTCACCATAGCTATGTCAAATACATAAATGCGACCGGGGTTGCTGGTATAAATGATGGTGTTATGTGGTTCCAGGAAAGCGATATACGGCCTAAATACGCGGCATAGGTAACATCTATTAGTGTTTGTAACTCTAGAATTCCATTCGGCGTGTTTGGTGCTGAAATCCCCGGAGAAAAAAATGGTTCAAATCGCTCTGAGCACTATGGGACTTAACATCTATGGTCATCAGTCCCCTAGAACTAGGTCCATTAATAAGAACAAATTCAGTAGTTTTACCAACTCCTCTTACTTCGTTCTTTTTACCCTTCGCAGAAGATGTCGAAGCACCAAGAGTGCCGTCCACATTGACAAGTGATTTGTAAACCAGCATTCGCCGGCGACCTAACTAACCTAAGGACATCACACACATCCATGCCCGAGGCAGGATTCGAACCTGCGACCGTAGCAGTCGCGCGGCTCCGGACTGAGCGCCTAGAACCGCTAGACCACCGCGGCCTGCCGAAATCCCCGGAGACAAAGCCCCAAAATCTGTTGGGTCCGGGAGTCCTTTTGGTGGCCGATACGCTGCCAAGATGATGTTCTTACTGTCTCTATTGTAGCGAGTGGAAGAAACTATTCTACCTGATGCTTAAGGGAGGTTTTGATGTACCCAGCAGTATCTCCTCTCGCCATTAGCCTGTCTGTTCGGCAACGTATGCAGTTGGCCGCCCGAAATTGTATGCTTGGCTTAAGAAGAGTTTCCTAGACGATGCGGGCGTCAATTGTCTCATCTCGTAAGAGTTGTCGAAAGCCAACGGCCTGTGTGTCGATGCTGTCTGCGTTCCACGCGCAAATTGTTATACCATGTACTGATGTATTTGTCGTAGTGAACCGAAGTAACTTGCTGTTGGCTGGATACAGGGACCGTCTGAACTACAGTCACAAGAATTTGCGGGAGTTTTCAAGCATTTCTGTTATTGATTTCAGCAGAGAGCGAAGCTCATCTCTGAAAACATGTGGAGGAGCCTGATTTGGAAAACTTGCAGAGACGTTTCTGTCCCACGGGCGTTCCGTAATTGGTATCATGATTTGGCACAATAGAGAAAATTACCAATTTCGTTCGAAGAACTTACGTCATTTTAATTTCGTGAATGAAATTATTCACGGAATATAGCCATTTGTATCTAGGTCATACTGTTTCTGTGATACAGGAGAATAAGACCTTTTTGTCGAGGCAAGTAAGTATTTCGTTCTGTTAAGATATTTCCCAATTTATAAGTCGGATATTTTTCTCGATTTTATACTTTTGATGCAGATAATGTATAACTTTGATCTAACTACAAGTTATCAAAACAGCAGACAACTCTGGACAAACATTTCATTTTTATACCAGTGGATGATCTGTACTTCGACCGAAACTGGCAGTTCAACCAAAGCTACATACAGTTCTTGTCCCAATCAAAGTTTTTAAGATATCGAATTTCATTTGTACTTCATGAAATGTAACTGAAGGCCTGTTGTAACAAAGTGTCCGTAATTTTGGTTTCGTTGGTAATATGTTCACCTTCGTCTCTCCACTAACGGCGCTTTCCAGAGAAGGCCTGTACAAATAAAGCGAAGTGCTTTACTCGAAATACTGTTGGAACCACTTTATTTTGCTCTGTAATAGCTCCGAAGCCCGAACCGCAGAACAGATCAACCTAATTAACCGTGCAGTATCCTCAGTTAAACGCTCTCAGACAACTCACCCCTACTTGCCCGCTGCAAGTTGGTTCAGCCAAGTTCCTACGACTAATTAGACGATTCCAACTGCCTCTTCATTTAACGTTTCTCTGAAATTGGATTCTATGCAATCAGACAGTAAGATTCATATCGTTATTGCATACTGGCAGCAATGCTGTTTGTATTGAACCGACACTATGCTGCGCTTCGTGTAAAAGTAAAGTTAATTATTGTGGCAGGATCTATTCACTATAAAACCAAAACGAAATTTAATTTATTTAAAAAAGTGAAAACAAACTACTTGCCACAATTTTAATCAGCAGAGTGAGAACTACACGACATACCTACTAACAGGAGAACAACGGAATCACTTATTACTAACAGGGGATAACTGCTGAAAATGCAGATTTTGTTTGTTTCGATTTCCTGACACATAGACGATAAATTGGATTTAAGATGGGAGGCCGTCATTGCCTTGCCTACTGTAGAGAGTGTATTAAATTCGCGATTATTTTGAATAGGGGGCATCTCCTGGTGTTGTTACGTCTTAGAAATAAACTTGTGACTGGCTGGAATAATAGTGAACCAATCGGTGATGTTTTTGAAAACTTTGAACTATCCCACTTATCGCAGTAAGAGAAGCAGCTCAGAGTATGAAGTTTCAGATAATTATAGGAAAAGAACCAAAGAACGAAAGAATCGTCAACTTGATTACTTTTTAGTATGCTATTGGTTTAGAGACATACAACATGAAACCAGATGTAGGTGTTTTTTATTGTCGTAATGAGGTATAAGATAAGAAAGGTCCTAATGAAGTGTGCGCCTTTCTTTACCAATTCATGGAGTGTTTTGTCTCTGTAAGAGAACTCCTCTTGTTCAGCATATACGTGTGTTTGCCAAAATCTCAACCATATGGCTATAATTATGTCAGTGTTCTTATCAGACAATGGCAGATTCCATCAAATCCCTACTGGAGGTCAATCGTACCTACCATGTGACCATGACTTTGACGTCGTAAAAGGTAGTTGCGAGTGTGTGACCGAGTACATATTCCAGATTAGTATGTGCAATTATCACCGTATCTATCTGCATTGGTCGCCTTGAGGTTTATGCAATAAAAACAAGACGAATAGTGAAATTTTATAACGCAATGGATCGTTTTACACAAAAAAGATCATCTTATATCGGCGGCCCTGAAATCCATACCTTTATACGTTAGTTAAAGCCAGGACATATTTTCTCAAGACCAACATAGGACTTTCTCAAATGGAAGCAGATGATGGGAATGCTCCCATAAGCAAGAAGAAGAAAGATGATACTGATGAACTACTGAAGAATATTGCAGATGGATAGTATGAAGCAGTTGTAATAAGCTGAAGACATGGACTATAAAAGAAGTGGATCAAGATGACTGAAAGGCGGCTAGAACCAATCATTTGTTGTAACATGGGTTTTATTCGTTTTTGTATAAACTTAATGCAGTTTTGTGAACAGGTGGCCAGTCCTCATTTGCAACACGTTTTGTGTTAATCATTGAAAGGATTAGGGCAGTTTTGCATACACTTAGAGTTCCAAACATAACATTAACAAATTTACTGGTTCAGGTTAAAGCTTTGAGAAACAGTAGGTTATTTCGTTATTATTATTTATTGTAGTTCAAATAATTATAATGTACAGTAATTTTTCTGTGTACTAGTACGCTCCGGACGGACACATATACCTTACATCACTTTTATTGCACTCGGAATACTTCATTCCTTAAACATAATTTTTACTTCTCATGTAATTTGAATCAGTACCTTAAACTATATTTGCTTCCTCATTCATTGCTGTAAGGGCATAAAGCTATGTAATAAAAATCAACACGGCAGCTACATATATTTTTGAAGCTAGGTAAGTCATTTAAAAAACGAATTGTTTCAATCAGCAAAAGAAATTCGTCGTTAAACTATTAGAACAAAGTTGAGATATTTTTTCTTCCACCTGATTAGTAAATTGCCCCCTTTTAAAAATAATCGCTCGAAATGGGATTCTGAATGGGACGAATTGTTTCACCACATATGGAATATTCATTTATATGTACTGATACAAACGCAGATGAAATTCGGGCAGGAAAAGCACTTAGTTTTCTTAGAATTTGAGATCTCGTTTGACAGTATTATTAAAAAATAATTACGTAATACAATGAAATCCAGACGATATCACTCACACATTTAATAGCGGTTGAAATTATTCTTGAAACACGTAATTTTGAAAGATACTAATTAAATATTACGCAATAAACATAGCTGTGAACAAAGGATGCAGTTTATCTGTAACATTAATCTATATTTTTACTGAGCGTTCAACTGATCGACGGATCACTGCTGAATGAACTTCTTTATGCAGATGATATCCCCCTGGTTTTTCGAAAAAGTGTAACCTACTAAGAGTAAAAGTTTACGAAAAAAAATTGTGACCGCAAAGCAGACGAAGTAAAGGAATTCTGCTACCCTGAAAGTAAAGCAACACGTGACTGACAAAGTGTAGGCGGACATAAAAAGCAGACGAGCACAGGAAAATAGTTCAGAACCACCCACGAAAAGTCGACTAGTATCAAACATAGGCCTTAATATAAGGAAAAAGTTTCTGAGAATATACGCATGAAACACAGTATAGTGTGGTAGTGAATCATGGACAATGGGGAGAACGGAACAGAAGGCAATTGAAGCTCTGAGATGTGGTGTTATAGGAGATTACAGAAAATTAGGTGGATTTACAAGATAAGGAATACAAGAGATTCTCCCTAGAATCGCTGAAGAAAATAACACACGGGCAACAGTCAGAAGAAGAAGACACAGGGCGACAAAACGGCGTTAAAACTTCAGGGTATAATCTCCATGCTGCTAGAGGGAAGTGTAGAGGGTAAAAACTGTAGGGAAAGACAGAGATTGGAGTACAACCAACAAATAGATGCTACTCTGAGATGAAGAAGTGACCATCGATCATGATGTTAATTTCCTCCCTGTTCTCATTTCTGCTACTTCTCATTATTTTCGTCTTCCTTCAATCTACTTTCTGTCGATATTCATTACTCATTAGACAGTTTATTCCTTTCAGCAGATCATGTAACTCTTCTTCACTTTACTCAGGATAGCAGTGTCATCAGCTGATCTTATCATTGATACCCTTTCACCTTGAATTTGAATTCCACTCCTGAACTTTGCTTTTATTTCCATCATTGTTTTCTCGATGTACCGATTGAACAGTAGAGGCAAAAGAATACATCCCTGTCTGACACCCTTTTTAATCACAGCACGTCGTCCTTGCTTGTCCATTCTCATTACTCCCTCTTGGCTCTTGTACATATTGTATATTATCCGTCCCTCCCTATAGCTTACACCTATTTCTCTCAGGATTTCGAACATCTTGCACCGCTCTACATTGTCGAATGTTTTCTCCAGGTCGAAAGTGCCCATGAACGTGTTAGGATTTATCTTTAGTCCACTATCGACCGCAGCGTCAGAGCTGTGTCTCTGGTGTATTTACCTTTCCTAAAGCCAAACTGATCGTCATGTAATTCATCTTCAATTTTCTTTTCCATTCCTCAGTATATTATTCTTGTCAGGAATTTAGATGTATGAGCAGTTAAACCGATTGTGTGATAATTCTCGCACTTGTCAGCTTCTGTAGCCTTCGGAATTGTATGGATGATATTTTCCGGACGTAAGGTCGTACATCGCCAGACTCATACATACTACACACCAACGTGAATAGTCGTACTGTTGCCACTTCCCCCGATGATTTTAGTAATTATGATGGAATAAATATCCCTTCTGCCTTATTTGATCTCAATCCTTCCAATGCTCTTTCAGATTTTGATTTTAATACTGAATAGCTTATCTCTCTTATATCGACACCTGTTTCTTCTTCCATAAAATCAGACAAATCAGGCTGTCTTTCCACTTACCTGCTGTGTCCTCTGCATTTAACAGAGGAATTTCCGTTACCCGCTTAATGTTACCACCGTTGCGTTTAATTTCACTAAAGACTGTTTGGACTTTTCTATGTGCTCAGTCAGTCCTTCCGACAACCATTGCTCTATCGATTTCTTCACGTTTTTCATGCAGCCATTTCGCCTTACCTTCCCTGCACTTCCTAATTATTTCATTACACAACGACGTGTATTTCTTTGCACCTGGACTTCCCTGAACATTTTTGTATTTCGTTCTTTCATCGATCAACTGAAGTATTTCTCCTGTTACCCAAGGCTTCTTAGCAGTTACCTCCTTTGTACCTCTATTTTTCTTTTCAGTTTCTGTGATTGCCCTTCTTAGAGACGTCCATTCCTATTCAACTGAACTGCCTGCTGAGCTATTCCTTACCGCAGTATCTATAGCCTTAGAGCACTGCAATCGTACCTCTTCAGTCCTTAGTACTTCTGAATCTCACTTCTTTGCGTATCGATTCTTCCTGACGAATGTCTTTAACTTCACCCTAACCTTCATTACTACTAAATTACGATCTGAGTCTGTCTGCTCTTTTGTACGCCATGCATTCCACTATCTGATTTCGGAATCTCTGTCTGACCATGATGTAATCTATCTTGAATCTTCCGGAATTTTCCAAGTATACCTCCTCCTCTTGTGATTCTTGAAGAGGGTATTCGCTATTTCTAGCTGAATTTTATTGCAGAACTCAGTCATTCTCCTCTCATTCTTTGTCCCAAGCACAAAACCTCCTCTAGCCTTTTCTTCTACTCCTTCCTCTACAACATTCGAGTCCCCCATGACTCCTAGATTTTCATCTCCCTATACGTACTAATTTAGTAATTGACCCTTTTGGTATCCTCACATATTTTTTCCACCTCTTCATCTTCATCTTGTGACGTTGGCATGTGTACCTCAACTATCATTGTCGGCGTTGGTTTGCTACCGATTCTGGTAAGAACAAGCCTTATCACTGAACTGTTGACGGTACCACGCTCTCTGCCCTACCTTCCTACTTATAAAGAATCCTACTCCCGTTATACCATTTTCTGCTGTTGTTGATATTACCCTACCCTCATCTGACCAGAGATCTTCGTTTTCTTTCCATTTCATTTCACTGACCCTGCTAGATCTACATGCATTTCCATTTTCGGATTTTCTAGCTTCCCTAGCACGTTCAAGCTTCTGACATCCCACTCCCCGATTCGTAGAATGTTATCCTTTTGTTGATTATTCAATCTTTTTCTCATGGTGACCTCCGCTTCGGTAGTCCCCTCCCGGAGATCCGAATGGGGAACTTTTCCAGGATCTTTTGTCAATTGAGAGATCATCATAACACTTTTTCAATGTGCACATTATGTGTCTTTCGTGCAGTGGTTTCCATTGCCTTCTCCATCCTCATGCCGTTGATCATTGCTTATTCTTCCGCCTTTAGGGGCAGTTTCCTACCGCCAGGGCAAGAGAGTGCCCTGAACATCTGTCCGCTCCTTTGCCATCTTTGACACGGCCATTGGTAGACTGAGGGTGAGTTCTTATGAAATAGGTCTTCGGCTGCCAATGCCGATGATTTTTATCCAAAATTTTCGTAGTTTTGGGGTTCGAAACTGGGACTGACGACGTTTTTGTTATTAATCAGAGACGCCACAGCTGTATCTCACAAAAATCCATGAAAACGAGTCTTATCATTGTGTGTGTGATATCTTATGGTACTTAACTGCTAAGGTCGTCAGTCCCTAAGCATACACGCTACTAAACCTAAATTATCCTAAGGACAAACACACACACCCATGCCCTAGGGAGGACTCGAACCTCCGCCGGGACCTGCCGCACAGTCTATGACTGCACTGCCCCTGACCGCTCGGCTAATCCCGCGCGGCAGTCTTATCATTCTGAGAGAAAAACATGTGAGGTGATACTTATTGGAAATATCACTACGAGTGAGTTTTTTTTCTGGAAAAGTTACTGTGAACAGCTTCGTTAAAGTAACCTTACCATCACCGCGCTTCAGGTATTATTCTACGTCAAATTTCGACATTTATTTTGTTGATGAAACATTCTATTCGACAAATGCAGTCTGGTCCAAGTATCTCACTTCGTGATTTCTTTACGTTACAATTTTCTGGTCTCACAGATTCTGAACAGCTGGTATTTATCACGAATATGTACGATTATAATCAGGGTGTAACAAAACCAACCGACAAACTTTGAGGTTGAGCTACTGCGCAGATGACGGCATACAGAACAAGTTGAGGGTATGAACTTAACACCTTATACTAATAATTTAATCACAGCTGTTCCAAGTGACGACAGGCAGCATCAGTAAGCCTGTTACAATATAGCTCATTGACGGATCTAATCTCTGAAAATCATGTGGCCCCATTTCTGGCAGACGCTGTAATCCTTACTCCGTCAGCATTCACCACACAATATTCTTCGAAGTGTGCATATCAGAGAGCAAGCTTACATTTGCTTTTCAGTGAATTTTCTCGCATAACGATCCAAGTCATCTTCTCAAATACTGCTATACAAACAATTTCTTGTTTATTACCACAGCCAGCACTCCGTGAATTGAACGTTCCACTCTCTCACGTATTTCTATTCACAGCAATAAATTTTTTATTGGTGGGGTGCCCTGTCGCGTAAATATTTTTCTTTGTTTTTCTTTTTTTATGTTAAATGGGCTTTCCAGAGACCACATGCTGCCGCAGCATCCATTACGTGGATCTACGCAAGTTTCTGTAAGTACTGATGCTCCAAACTCGACAGCTTTTCACGAACTGTAAACGGTTCACTCCATCGTGGGCGTATCACATACGAGCCTGCATTATTTATTGTTTCATGTTTACTACTGCCTACATTCTGAAGAAGCTTGAGTGCTCTACGGGTGCTACGCCCACAGGGTTACCGGAAATTTCTTAATGAAATTAGGGGCCCGAAAATTTGTAGGATGGTGGAAGGAGCAGTGACAGAGACCTTAGATTTTCTGAACATCGAATGTATAAAAATGTGAATCCGAACAACTAAAAAAAATGATAGTGCAAAAGATAGTGGATCTGTGGATCTTTTTTTAAACTGTTATTTCATCCCCCTCGTCGCATACGGGCGGCGGCGGAGGGAGGGCGGCTTGGGCAATTCTCCGCTCTTCAGCCAGGCGGGTTGAAAAATTTGCAACGAGAAGTACAAACAGAAAGAGGTGGTGCTTTCTATTTTAAATTAAAAAGCAAAGACGGACAGTTAAATACAACAGAAATATATACACATTTGAAAAACACATCGCAGCAAGGTGTAATTCTTCCGATAAAACGCTGAAGCACTGCATTTTCACGTAAAGTCTGAAGGACCTACACTGGGGTGAAAGATATTGCTGGAGGAGAGAGTATATTCCATAGGGTTGATGAGTGTGGGTAGAAAGACAGAGGTCTGTTAGATAGGAAATCTATGGAGATCAGAGGTAGGAACTGAGGTGGATAGTGGGAAATACAGTAGGTGGGAAAGACACAGGTTGAGGAGTGTGTGTCGTGTGGGTGAGACAGTGGTTGCAAGTGGAAAGGGATGGTGTTGGATGGGGAAGGAAAAGAGAGAGGAGCTGTGATGTGACGTGGGATGGGTGCGGAAGAAGTAATGTTGGTAAGAGGAATAAACATCGAGGCGGATCTCATCGTCTGGGAAAGGGAGTTGGTGGAAGTTGCTTAGGAATAGGATACGGAGTGTATGTGGATTTAGGGACGGAGGGGTGTGTTTGTGATGAAGTGGCGGCATACCACTGTTGGTGACCTGAGGGGAGACAATGGGGTTATTCTAAAGTAGTTGCTGAACACAATAGGAGATGCATGGGTGTTCGATGTGGGTCAGGCGAGGTGGGGATTTGATGAGATGGTAGAGGATTCGTCTGCGGGGAGGTGGGGGGGGGGGGGGCGGACGGGGGGGGGAGGGGGAAGGAAGGTAAACGTATGGAGAAAGCAAGACGAATTCCATGGAATAAGATGATTTGGAGGGACTTACAGAACTTGATGGGGCAGAAATCCATGCAACATTTGCCTAGCGGAGGATGAGTCGAATCAGGGCATTGTAGGCGAGGTGAGTAATGGAGGGGTGTAACCCCCAAGTTCGACCTGTTCGTAGGTTTAGTCTGTCGAAAGGTGGAACAAACGATTTGTGATTTTATTATGGCCTTTTCCTTTTAAAACAGGATCGCGGAAACTAAATGTAAGGCGTTGCGGTGAAATATGACAAAATGGGCGACTCTAAGTAAATTGAAAATATTAGTCTCACCTGGCTGTTCTTACATATAATTACCACCTTTCCGAAAAGGTTTGGCTCGAGCCAATTTGTTCTGCAATTACGTCAGTTTCTGGTGTAGATACGCATAAAATAAAGAAAGGCACCACACCATCTTAACGGCGGGAAAATCTGCGAAGGACAGAGTACAGAATCTCTTGCCATCTTCAAAGGGCACACGGCAGGACTGACTTTGCATATGTATCTGGGCATCCAAAAACATTGACAGCAAAAGGAACAAAACAAAGCGTCACGTGCATATGGTCAGAATGAAGATACAGTTTAAAGGCTTCACTCTCAGATTCGTACTTAATGAAAAAAATCCTTCCAGAACGGTTCTCATAAGCGATACTAATATACACATCTAAAATTTACATAGAATTTCAACTCTGTGGACGGAAGTAAATGATTTAATTCCTCATAGGCTCGTGTAGATTGTCATACAGCATCTCTGGTATTACGGTATATCAACTAGCCTCACAAAACAAAGGAGCCTGTAGTGAAATGTATCATAGCTTGTGGTCATCACAGGAACATGTAATTTGGAGCTTGCTACCAACGCACAGTCAACGTGAATGATAAGGGGCTCCGGAAAGGCTCAAAATCATGAAAAGTTAAATTTTTACTTTTTTGCGTTTTCTGAATCTGCAGACTATTACCTTTTAATAGATATATAATTTATTCAATTCCGAAGACTACAACTATTTTTAAATTTTTTTTTGAAATGTGTTCTACATGGGCGTGACCAACTGTGGCGCTGTTAAACTGCTGTCAAATGGTGTTATTATTAACGTCCGTGTTCATCAGGTACATTTTAGTGATGTGAGATAATGTGTTGTGGCTAACCTGTGATGGTTCAATATATATCGCTGGTGTGATTGTCGATTGTTTCATGTTTATTTACTCTGTCGTTATCTCGAAAATATTCGTAATTAATTCTGTTTCTTGAGTCTCTGTTTTGTTGAAGTATAATAATGAGTAAAAGTAAAGTTATTAGAAATCCTCTGAAGGCTTTTAAGAAAAGGAGAAATGTTGGAAAGCCAAAGGTATTTAGAAATATGGGAATGAAGATAGGTTCTAACATGGTACGAGCGATGCTTGCTTTAGACAAGGAACGCCTTCGGGCTGCAGACAGGGCTGTAAAGAGTCTAGAAATACAAGCAAGAGTAAACAGGAGGAGGAACAAGAGGAAGCTGGAGGAGGAGTTTGCAGAGGATGAAGATAATCCATCCTATGGACCTGGAATGCACTAAAAAGTTAATCCAATCTTTGTCGCTCGATTCCCAAAACTTTTATTTTCTCATACTAATTACATGTTTTCTAAGGATCTTCCAAACATATTTGTTTCAAACTTTCAGTAAATGTTACACAGTACCTTCTGCATAATGTAACACAGCCATTTTCCAAAATACTGTATATTTTTGAATATATAAATAAAAAATTGCAAAAAAATGTTGTGAATTTTCATTACAATTTTAAAAAAAATCATCTTTAATAACTGAACTAAAATTTTATAAAATCCCTGTGTTAAGTTGTAGCCCATATTCCAATAAATAATCTGTAAAAAGTTCAACTTCCTACCTCAAATACTTTGTGAGGAACGATGTAATTTATAAGCGTTATTTTAACATTGCAGGTATAGGGCGTTCCGGAGCCCCTTAATCACCAAACGAATCAAACATTACTTATACTAGCCTCACTAATCCATCCAGATCAGCTTCACTGATGCTACTGTACATCAACTGTGCCGAAATAGATGACAATTTGTTGTCTTCAAAACTGCGTGTAATTTGAAGATTACTATTTCTCTTGACTGTAGTAACCTCATGTACGACGTTTGACATATCTGCTGTAGTAGTAGAACAGTTCAAATCTATATGTGTTTGAATGTTTATGTAAGTATTTTGAATGTAATTTTGTCACCAAAGCGGCAGATCATAAGTGACAAAATAAAGTAAGAAATGCTATTACTAGTCTATGGGTATCCACTACAGAGAAATATTTACAGTTTTTGTATTGTCTCCATTTTGACCGACTTCCTGCACTGGACGGTCCAAGAAAAATGTCCGGTGATGGCCACTTTGCAGCTACGCGATGGTGCTGCTCGAGTGCCTCAGAAAAAATAAATCCTCGTTGGTTGTCTTCACGGAGCGGACTGGCAAAGCTTACGTGATACAGCGCTAACTCCACTGCTAAGTCCTTCATTTTCGCTGCCGCGTTCACGAACTGTCAGTATGAAGCCCTCCAGTAATTAGTTTCAGAGCATGGCCAACTTGTTGCTTTCACGAGAACTAGGTGGCGCATGAAATTAATTCCGCCACCCGAAGGAGCATTAAGCTCGCGGAAATCATATATGATATTTGCACAACCGCCATGAGAGTTCTCTGATCATTTCAGGACAATGTTACGGTCAGGGTATGAAAGACAAGTTGGAGGTTTAATGATGCCACACACTGCTTTGTGAAAACAGAAGTCGGGTGAAGGATTCACCAGACACTGATTACATACACATATACTCTTAAAGGAGAACGAAAACGACGCACCACGGAGGAATAAATGAATGGAACGGAAATCGTACGATTTCAGAAAAACTGGATGATTTGTTCAAGACAAAGAGCTTCATAAACTAACAAAGTCAAACACGCGTTGGTCCAAGTCTTGCCCTTATGCAAGTAGTTATTCGGCTTGGCATTGATTGATAGAGTTGATGGATATCCACCTGAGAGGCATCGAGCTAAATTCTGCCCAGTTGACGTGTTAGATCGTCAACTCGAGCTGGTCTGAGGGCCCTGCACATAATGCTCCAAACGTTGTCGATTGATGAGAGATCCGGCGATATATTGGACAATACAGGATTTGGAGAGACAGAAGACGAGCAGTAAGAACTCTCGCAATATCCGTGAGTGCGTGATCTTGCTGAAATTTAAGCCCAGAATGGCTTACTATGGAGGGCAACAAAATGGGACGTAGGATGTCGTTGAGGTATCGCTGTGCTCTAAGGATGCCATGGATGACAACCAAAGAGGTCCTGCTATTAAATGAAATGGCATCCCAGACCATCACTCCAGCTTGTCGGGCAGTACGGCGGGCGACAGTGAGCTGGAATCGCACCACTGTCCGGGGCGTCTCCAGGCACGTCTTCGGCCTGGAATCTAATCGTCTGGAGTAGAATCGTCGTCAGTGATGAGTCTCATTTTGATCTGAGTCCAGACGACCAGCGAAGGCGTGTCTCGGGACAGCTCTGACAGCAGTAAGATATCAGACCAGCCTGACTTTATCCCGCCATACGATTCGACAGTCAGGAGTGAATGTCTGGAGTGCCATTTCATTTCCTAGCAAGACCACTTTGCTTGTCATTTACAGCACCCTTAAAGTACGGCGGCACGTTGACGATGATATATGCTTCCTCATGGCAACCAATCCTGGGTTCACATTTCAGCAAGAGTTTCGTCTAAACTATTGCTTTTATTCGTGCATACCAAACTCTACCTTTGCCACCAAGGTCTTCGGATCTCTTCCCAACTGAGAACGTTTGCAGCAGTATGGGCAGTGCCCTCAAACCAGCTAGCGATTTTGTCAATCTAACGCACCAGTAGGACAGAATGTGGCACAATACCCCTCAGGAGGACATTCAACAACCCTGTCAGTTAGTACCAAGCCAGAGGTTGACCAAGGCATTATTGAATTGTTCAATTTTTCTGATACTGTATTCATTTATTTTGGTGCATGTGTATATCACATCTTCTGTGCTGTCTCTCATTTGTTTGTCAACTTGTATATAAGTATAATATAATCTATGTGGGCTGTTCGTAAATTTTCTTTACTCTGTATTATTGACGCAAATCGGTTCCATACCAGTGATCTGAACTACCGAAGGTGCGAGCCGAAGTAGTGAGGTTAATTTAGGTACTTTCCTTTAGTATGTTGGAGGTGTCCGGGTAAATTAAAATAGTTTTCAAATTCGATTGCTATGTGAATTCTTCTAGTGACGGTAAGTCTAGACGCATTGTTTTGAAATTCTGTTCATACAAGCGTTTGCCACTTTAGTTACAATATGCTTAAATTTAACGAAAGTTATCCAGTGTTCTTGATGTGGGATTGAATGAATGAGAGTATGAATGTGTGTAGCCTAAGCAGTTAAAAGAGAGCATATTGAAGAAGTAGCTTATTTGAGTACAACCATTTACTAAAGAGAAGGTAGCAGTAATTTTAGCGTAGGTTACAGAATTAGCAGTATTGGCAGTACCAATGATCTAGTAGTTATCTCCGAAAGCAGAGGGTTTTTTAAATTATTCAACATTTTAAGCCATTCTGAAAGCTTGTCCTGATACGTCAACCGTAACACGTGGCATAGTTATGAGAATTACTGCTTTTCCTTCAAGAGTCTTTATAAAACACTCCATAATGTGATTTGAGGTTCTTTAAAATCTCAGAGGGCTTTTCCAATCGATTTAATAGTGCTAGTTTCGTAGAGTTTCTACTATCGGTTTTCCTAAGTCTTTCGTTGAAACACCACTCCTGAACAAGGTGAAAAATACCCACCCCATTAGGATAAGATGTAGTACGCTCACTTCTAACAAATGGTGATGATTGTTGTCAACCTTTCAGCTATCAGTCGAGGTTAATGTCTTGATTATGAAACGTTAATGAATATCTATATGACATTGACAGTCAGCCAATTCATGTTAAGAATCGAAAATTAAAATCACTCCAATCTGCACAATTAGTACAGTGAGATACATCAGTATAAAACATCACACACATGACTAACTTGCATTCTTCTGATATCACTACTGTGTAGCAATATTAATATGTCACGAAACGGCTGCGGGGAGTGGCCGCACGGTTACAGGCACCGTGTCACTGATTGCGCGAGTCCTCCCTCGGGCACGGCTGTGTGTGTTCTTCTTAGCACAAGTTAGTTTAAGTAGTGTGTAAGTCCAGGGACCGCTAACCTCAGCAGTTTGGTCCCTTAGGAATTCACACACATTTGAACATTTTTTTGTAGAGATACTGTATAAGAAAATCAGTGTTAAGTGAAATAAAATTTTCTCAAAACAGTTAAAAAGAGATAATGTTGTAGAGGTATGTTGTTCTCTAATGGTTCACCCGTTACACAACAGAACGTTGTTCCTCCTTTACCTTGTTGTCTAGATCACTCGTCACTGTGAAAAAAAGAAGAAGAAATGTGCATCACCTTTGAACTGCTAATATGTCGCTGGTGCAGACGATTAATGTAATTTACCATTCACACGGAACGAGACGTTACCATAGTCATAGTTTTTGTAAATGCAAAAACGTGTTCAATCGACACACACGAATGTTCTAGGAAATTCCAGTACTTTAAATCTTAATTGTAAATAAGAGAAAATAACTAACTCAGTCGTACAGCGACATTTAAATATTCCCTTTATACAGGTAGTCACGCATGTAGGCCGCCTTCCAAATCTTAAATATTTTCTTACTGTCTAGACAACAATGCATCCAAATAATTCCCTCGGCTTCTGCGTTATACAAATACACTCAAAGACAAAAATAACGACCAACTGCGAAGGAGCTATCCGAATGGAACGGGAATCAGTGCATATGATGCATAGGTACAGGCGAAAAAAAAAGAAGAAAAAAGATTTCGGTTTCAGAAAAATTCGATGATTTATCCTAGGGAAAGAGCTTCACAAAGTGAGCTAGTCAACAACGCGTTGGTTCACGTTCAGCCCTTACGTAAGCAATTTTCGACGAAGCGTTAAACGCTAGTCTTTTAAGTTGACAAACCAGAATAAGTCGAAAAATAAGCTTCACACGAAAAAAGTATACAAGCCAAAGTTGATTATTTTCGAGGGGGACATGTGCTGGTGCTAAAATTAGCCCGCCACCCCAGCCCCCTGGGGGTGGGGCGGGAGGCAACTTTAAAATTTCAAATCGGAACCCCCATTTTTTATTGCAGAATCAGATTCTACATAAAAAAAAAACTACTTACGTTTTTCTTAAACATTTGTTTTGATTCCATGTAGTTGGCGCTGTAATTCAAGAAAATCCATGTTCTCATTTATGTGTGGAAAATGGTTACGGATAAATACAAAATACTTTTACTTACTCTCCCTCTTTCCCCATAGGGAGGGGTCTGATAGAGAGGAATTAGAGTTTTACAAATGTTGGCTGGGCTGGGGTGGCGGGTTAATTTGAGCATCAGCAGATGTCCCCTTCGAAAATAATCAACTTTCGATTCTACACATTTTTTCGTGTGAAGCTTATTTTCCGAGTTCAATTTAAAATTTACATCCTGTATACGTATGTTGTACTAAACGCAGCCTCATGTCTCACAAACAGCAGAAACAGTAGAAATTGCCGGGAACTGCTTATGATGATCTCTATGCACGTTCTATCGTGTGATTCTAAAACCAGTCACCATATTGAAACACCGACCAGGAGACATAATTTGTTACTAGGCTCGACACCCTCCTCTTGTAGACTGACAAATTCAGTAATAAATTCTCGAATCAATTAGCCTGTTATTAATCCAACCTCCTTTTTATTTACAAGTGGAATGTTTTATCTGATAATTACAGGGAAACCTGAAGTATCAAACCATGCTATACAGCGCTTCTGATATTCTCGTACACGGGTGAAATGTTAAACTGATAAATTAAGCTGTTGCTATCCGTGTAACACAGTTTTACACGCTAGGTTGGAAATATGTTTAAAATATATCCATAATGAATGTCTATAAGACTGGTTGTGAAGATATCCAAAATAGTCAGTCTACTGTTATTTGCTTACCAAAGGTTATTATGTCTGTTTAATTCAAAATCACTTATATTTTCGTCGAAATAACGCCTCTTTAGGTCTTTCAATCAATGCAGCAGCTCCGAATTCGCCTTCCCCGAACATCGCTAGTTTTATGTCTCTCAAATCTCGTACATTTTACGTAATCAAACAATGGAAAATCCACCATGGAACAACGGCAATATTATGACAAGAATAGGATACTACTCACCATATAGAGGACCGAGCGGTTCTAGGCGCTACAGTCTGGAACCGCGCGACCGCCACGGTCGCAGGTTCGAATCCTGCCTCGGGCATGGATGTGTGTGATGTCCTTAGGTTAGTTCGGTTTAAGTAGTTCTACGTTCTAGGGGACTGATGACCTCAGAAGTTAAGTCCCATAGTGCTCAGAGCCATTTGAACCATATAGAGGGTATGTTCAATCGCAGAAAGCACATAAAAAAAACTGCTACACATTTAAGATTTTCGCTAAATAGCCTTCTTCTCCAGTAGAAAACACATACACAATCACGGAGGTACAACTCACACGCAATGTCACTGTTGCTTTTTTATTAGCACCGGCGACTCTACGCAAATGCAGCTGCTCTCGGTTTTTACGTGAAGGCCGTCGGCCACCGCGTTGTCTGTGGTGAGAGGTAGCGCCTGAAGTTGGTTATTCTCGGCACACTCTTGACACTGTGGATCTCGGAATATTCAATTCCTTAACGACTTCCGAAATGGAAGGTCGCATGTGTGTAGCTACAACCACCATTCCGCAGTAAAAGTCTATTAATTGCCGTCGTGACGCCACAGCCACGTCGGAAATCCTTCAACAATGATCACCTGAGTACAAGTGAAAGCTCCGTCTGTGTACTGTCATTTTATAGTTTATGTACGCTATATTACGCCATCGGTATATGTGGATGTCCCTTTCCTATGAATTTTGTTGTCTCAGTGTAAGTCTTCCAATTTTACTATTAACATTTTTACATCTTTCATCTACTGATTACTTGCCGTAATTCAGGAATGTTTACCTCATTCATTGTTGCTGAACCATAACCAGCTGAAGAGAAGACATTAGCGACTGCCATCTCCCCACAAAAGTATCCTAAACGAAAAGTGGTCAGAGGACTGCAAAAGATCAAATACTTCTTCAGAACTCTGGATGAATCTATGTCAGGTGAACAATCCAGACAGTGTCGACTCTTTATACAAATATTTTTTGAGTTATGGTTTGATACAGCCAACCACGAATTAATAACCTGCAGCAACCTCTTCATCTCAGATTAGTATTTCCACCTACATCCTCAGTTATTTGATGATGCACTTCAGACTCAGTCTTCCTCTACAGTTCGTATGTTCTACAGCTCCCTCTTAGCATAGAGGTTATTCCCTAATGTCTTAACACGAATCCTATCATATAGTATCTTCTTCTTGTCAGTGGTTTGAATATGTTCCTTCCTTCACCGATTTTACAGAGAACGTCCTCATTGCTTAACGTAGGAGTCGACCAGATTTTCAACATTCTTCGATTGCACCAAATCTCAAACTCTTAGTTACTCTTCTTCTCCGCTTTTCCCACAGTCCATGAGTTACTACCATGCAGTACTGTGCTCCAGACATAAATTCTCAGAAATTTCTTCCTCAGATCAAGTAATCTGATACCAATAACTTCTCTTGGTTAGGAATGCCCTCTTTGCCTGTGCTAGTCTTTCTTCCGTGTCCTCCTTGTTTCACACACTATGAGTTACTTCGCTTCGAGAGTAGCATAACTCGGTAATTTCGTCTATTTCGTGCTCACCAATTTTGATGTTAAGCTTCTCGCTATTGTCATTTATGCTACATGTCATTACATTATATTTATCTTCTCTCGTCAGTTTACATTCGGTCCATATCCTGTATTTCATATATATACACTCATGGAAATTGAAATAAGAACACCGTGAATTCATTGTCCCAGGAAGGGGAAACTTTATTGACACATTCCTGGGGTCAGATACATCACATGATCACACTGACAGAACCACAGGCACATAGACACAGGCAACAGAGCATGCACAATGTCGGCACTAGTACAGTGTATATCCACCTTTCGCAGCAATGCAGGCTGCTATTCTCCCATGGAGACGATCGTAGAGATGCTGGATGTAGTCCTGTGGGACGGCTTGCCATGCCATTTCCACCTGGCGCCTCAGTTGGACCAGCGTTCGTGCTGGACGTGCAGACCGCGTGAGACGACGCTTCATCCAGTCTCAAACATGCTCAATGGGGGACAGATCCGGAGATCTTGCTGGCCAGGGTAGTTGACTTACACCTTCTAGAGCACGTTGGGTGGCACGGGATACATGCGGACGTGCATTGTCCTGTTGGAACAGCAAGTTCCCTTGCCGGTCTAGGAATGGTAGAACGATGGGTTCGATGACGGTTTGGATGTACCGTGCACTATTCAGTGTCCCCTCGACGATCACCAGTGGTGTACGGCCAGTGTAGGAGATCGCTCCCCACACCATGATGCCGGGTGTTGTCCCTGTGTGCCTCGGTCGTATGCAGTCCTGATTGTGGCGCTCACCTGCACGGCGCCAAACACGCATACGACCATCATTGGCACCAAGGCAGAAGCGACTCTCACCGCTGAAGACGACACGTCTTCATTCGTCCCTCCATTCACGCCTGTCGCGACACCACTGGAGGCGGGCTGCACGATGTTGGGGCGTGAGCGGAAGACGGCCTAACGGTGTGCGGGACCGTAGCCCAGCTTCATGGAGACGGTTGCGAATGGTCCTCGCCGATACCCCAGGAGCAACAGTGTCCCTAATTTGCTGGGAAGTGGCGGTGCGGTCCCCTACGGCACTGCGTAGGATCCTACGGTCTTGGCGTGCATCCGTGCGTCGCTGCGGTCCGGTCCCAGGTCGACGGGCACGTGCACCTTCCGCCGACTACTGGCGACAACATCGATGTACTGTGGAGACCTCACGCCCCACGTGTTGAGCAATTCGGCGGTACGTCCACCCGGCCTCCCGCATGCCCACTATACGCCCTCGCTCAAAGTCCGTCAACTGCACATACGGTTCACGTCCACGCTGTCGCGGCATGCTACCAGTGTTAAAGACTGCGATGGAGCTCCGTATGCCACGGCAAACTGGCTGACACTGACGGCGGCGGTGCACAAATGCTGCGCAGCTAGCGCCATTCGACGGCCAACACCGCGGTTCCTGGTGTGTCCGCTGTGCCGTGCGTGTGATCATTGCTTGTACAGCCCTCTCGCAGTGTCCGGAGCAAGTATGGTGGGTCTGACACACCGGTGTCAATGTGTTCTTTTTTCCATTTCCAGGAGTGCATATAAAATGTTTCTGCTATGCATTCTGTGTCAGCAGAAATTGTAAAGGACAGCTTCGGCTTGCTGCGGAACTTGGTACACTTCGAATAGTCATTCCTGCCACTTTCTACAAAACTGCTGACAGGCTTAAAATGTGAAACAGTCAACCACGTGCGCATTTAACGATTCTTTAGATTCAAAATATAGTATACTTCAATATAATTATAACAAAGAGTAATGCTACGTCATGCTAGCCCTGTAAGGTATTTTAGGCAATAGAAACTGAATGTATATGTGTCTGAAACCTGTAACGATAACAGATTTAAATGTTTGTTAGAACGGCCCTTTGTAATATGCAACAATACAACTCGAAATTCTTTCGCATCCGTATTTACTTTCACAACCATCTACCCACGAGCAGAATTTTGAGTATCGTAAACTTTAACAGTGGTACTTCCGTTCTGCTTTCGAAATATGTTTACATGCTTCAGAGCAATAGATAGCGGTTTTGCTGAAACAACATAATTTGTTTTCAAATGGTGAGTATTTAGGCATATTGTGCTTCCCTGTTTACAGGACACAAATTGCCTACAATTGACCACTTCTAACAGTCATTGTCTTTTAGTGAATATTTATGACTGTAGTTTTATTTACTCTCACTTACGTCAGTTCTGTGTATAGTCCGGCACAAAACCGTTTATTTTAATTAACACAAACGCAGGCTTAAACTATTTCACTTAATACACAACCAGAATCACTGTCTTGAAAAGATCCAGATTTATTTTATTTTGTTTTATTTTTTTGAGCAGCTTACCAAGTAACATTTGTTGACGACCAAACGTCACTAATTTTGGATGGTTTCAAAGTTACGTTCTTTGTATCTAGTTCCTTTCCTCGTACTGCGCCTGAATCGGGCAAAAATAAATCGCAAAATAATGAAAAATTTATTTTAAGAGGTTATTTAATTTGATGCACCTGATTTTCAAGACATAAAATGAGGCATTCAAGAAGTGTCTAGGTTCTTTAAATTCAACCAGATTTGCTATCACACCTATATATATCAGACTTTTAAATGCCCAGTTACGAGACAACAATTCCAGATCACTGGCTGCATTTAATTTGATGTGGCATGGAGGTAGTTCAATCATTATTTGAAACAACGGAAAAAATGTAGCCTTGAAACAGAATGATTAAACCAGACACGTCTCTAATACCAATTCAGTGCTACATAGAAAGGATAGATAACATTCCATCGAAATTTCTAAAATCATTGAGGGAAGTGGCAACCAAATCGTCATTCAAGTTGATAAATGTCTGGTGATTTACCATCCCACTTCCTGGAAACTATCGTCCTCGCAATTCCGGACGTAGCAAGAGCCGACAAGTGCTAGAAGCACTGACAGCTCTTGCTTCCAAGCTTCCGCCAAGCATATTTTGCAAGAAATGGAGAAGAATGTAGAAGATCTGTTAAATGACGATTAATTTGGCTCTATCAAGGGTAAAGGCTCCAGAGAAGCAGTTCTGACGCTGTGTTTGTTAACCAAAGCAACAATGAAGAAAAACCAAGACGCCCTCCTAAGACTAGATGATCTAGGAAATACGTTCGTCGGTGTGCAGTGGCACAAGATGTTCGAAATTCTGAGAAAAACAATTGTGGGATAAGCTATAGGGGTTCGTACAATATGTACAAGAACCAAGACGGGGCGATAAGACTGGAAGACCAAGAACTAAGTGCTCAGATTAAGAAAGAGTTTAAGACAGGGGTACAGTCTTTCACCCTCCTTGTTCAATCTGTACGCAGAAGAAGCAGTGAAGGAAATAAAAGTTATGTTCGAGAATTGGAATAAAATTCAGGATGAAACGATAATATTAAGGAGATTCACTGAGAACGTTGCCACCGTTGGTGAAAATGAAGAGAAATTACCAGATTGTTTGGTTCTAAAATGGTTCAAATGGCTCTGAGCACTATGGGACTTAACATCTGTGGTCATCAGTCCCCTAGAACTTAGAACTACTTAAACCTAACTAACCCAAGGACATCACACACATCCATGCCCGAGGCAGGATTCGAACCTGCGACCGTAGCAGTCTCGCAGTTCCAGATTGTTTGAATAGGATGATTACTTTGAGTATAGAATATTGACTGATAGTAAAACGAAGAGAGAAGACAAATGTAATGAGATGTAGCGTAAATTACAATAACGAGATGAAAATTGGTGAGCATGAAGAAGACGAAGTTATGGAATTGTGCTACGTTCGAAACGAAATGAAGCAAGGCGTATTAAGCAAGGGGGACACGCAAAAACGACTAGGACAGGCGGAGAGGGCATTCCTCGACAACAGAAATCCACTGTTATCAAACATAGGCCTTGATTTGGGGAAGAAATATTTGAGAATTTGCCATTGGAATACAGCACCGCACTATAGTAACTTGTGGACTATGGGAAAAGGGGAACAGAAGAGTATCGAATGTGAGGTGTGGTGCAACCGTAAAATGTTGAAAGTCAGGTGGATTGATAGAATAAGGAATGAGGATGTTCTCTGCAGAGTCGATAAAAGAAGAAATGTATTGAAAACACTGACAATAAGAAGGGCAGGATGATAGGACAAGTGTCAAAACATCAAGGAGTAACCTCCGGGATAAGAAGAAGCTGTAGAGTATTAAAACTACAGAGGTACAATGATATTGGAATATATCCAGCAAATAATTGAGGATGTAAGGTGCAAGTTCTACTCTCAGATGAAGAAGATGCCGCAAACTAGAAATTCGTGGTTGGCCGCATCAGACGAGTCAGGAGATTAATTACTAAAGAAAAGTACGTAAAAAATTGCACATCGTTCAGCTTTCTCAGACTTGTACAAACGTCACAAGAACTCAAGTTAATATTTGATCTTTTACAGTCCTCCGATAGCTGCTCATATCGGATACTTTTTATGGGGAGATGACAGGCGCCAATCTCTTCCCTCCAGCTGATTCAAATTCAGCAACTCTGAATTAGAAAAACAGCCCCGAGTTACGCTTGTAATCAATATGTCAAAGATGTAACACTGGCAATAGTAAAATTGTCAGACTTACATTCTTTGAATAGCTACATATGTGTGTGTGCATTGCCCGAGATAGTGGTGAACGATGGTTGTGATAGTTCAACATCAATAATTTGCCAAAAGTGTCTGCCCCCAACGTTTATTTCCTACTTTTCCTCTTAAGATAGTAACTGACTTCTTTTTCTGGAACGATGCGACTTGTACCAGCAAGCAAACGCGATTAGTTAGCCAGTTTTGACTTCACTGTGTCAGAGTGTGAAGACTTGTTCCAACAAACGAAACGCATTCTGACGAGGTCTTCCTTATATTGAAAGTAGATTGTAAGCTAAAGAAGTGAACTGTAATTGATGTATACTTAAGATATGTACTATGACTTCTATAAAAGACTAAAAACTGTACTGAGATTGCAGATGCCTTTAGAGAGATGTACAGAAGAAAATTTGTAACACGATTCTGAATCGTTTACAAACAATTTGAAGCAGCAGATGGAAAATCACCATTCATGGTATTTCTCCTTTGAATGTCTCCGTTGTGGAGGTGTTCAATAGAACTGCGAGTGGTAAAGATGTTTAAATGTTTCATTGCGCAAGGTTCTTTCGAATAGTGCAAGATCTAATTCATCACTGGAGACACGTAAAATAAATAACAATTAATTTGGGGCTTGTTATTGTGATAGATATTGTGGGGAAGTGGCAGTCCTCTGTTCAATATGTTATACTATCATGTAGTCTCCAACTATGCAACAGCATAAGTTATCATTATCAGCAGAATACGACAAATGTTTTCTACTTTCAGATATAGCTTTTTGTCCTAGCATCGAGTCACTGTAAATTTTGGCTGATTTTCGAAAGTAGATGAGAGAGTGAAGTTAGAAAGCATAGCTACTACACAAAATCAAGGAGTTACTATAACGTTTGTAACTTCAACCATTTCGATTTTTGACCAAATGAACTCCCTGAGCTATTGCTTACAATAGCATAAAAATGTTCGGCTTCAGTATGGGGTATTTATGCATCCTGAATATAAATTCGTAACTAAAAATAATGGAATATAGTTACAATACAGCAAGTCCTAGGCGGTAGCCTCTGAATGTCATATCTACCTTCACCTCACTCCAGTTTTTGCTGACTTACCAAGGCTTTTGCAGACGTGGGTGGTATTTAATGCTGAGCAAGCCAAGGTCATTTACCTTGTTTATCCAGTCACCTGCTGTGCTAAGGCCTGGACATGCGTGCATAACATAATTCTCACGTGTCTACATATTTACACATTTGCGAACGAGCACGCGCGAGCTTGTGTGTGTGTGTGTGTGTGTGTACTTATATGTATTTGACAATGTAATACAGTCCAATCGGATCTCTTATGAATTTGGCGCCAGTTTGCACAATTCTGGTGAAGCTTAAGTGTTCTTTTTCACATGGAAATATTTTAGTATTGTGAATATCTTTGAGTATTTCGGTAAATAAGTCAGCTCGTTTCTTTGGATAAGTTTGGACATGGTGGCTAGATAATGGCCGGCAACATACCGTACTGTGACTGGCTGTTTCATGTTAATGGCTGTTAAAATACGGAGCTGCAGTTGGGTATTTCATTTTAATAGTCGGTAAAATACTAGGCTATGGCTACTTGTATAGGTGGATTTCTTTTAATTTCATGCTAGCACTATCTCGCATTTTTTAAACTTATCGACGATGTCATTTTGGATTGTGATGTCATTGTCCCTGCATCCAGACAACTCACAACTATTGGAAAAAATATCCTCAGCAGCTTCTGAAGCCGGGAACCCTAGATCTTGACCTAGAGCTGAGGGTGGTGCTGGATATTACATTGCTACGCGAAACACATATCATTTCGTCACATTATGAACGAACTCATACTGTTAGAAATACGTAATACGTTCTCCATTTTATACTTTTTCTTCTGCTACACTCCGGAGGACTCACACTTCCCCATTGCCTCTCTCTCTCTCTCTATCTCTCTCTCTCTCTTTCTCTCTCTTACTGTTAGAAAACCGTAATACGTTCTCCATTTTATACTTTTTCTTCTGCTACACTCCGGAGGACTCACACCTCCCCATTGCCTCTCTCTCTCTATCTCTCTCTCTCTCTCTCTCTTTCTCTCTCTTACTGTTAGAAAAACGTAATACGTTCTCCATTTTATACTTTTTCTTCTGCTACACTCAGGAGGACTCACACTTCCCCATTGCCTCTCTCTCTCTCTATCTCTCTCTCTTTCTCTCTCTTACTGTTAGAAAAACGTAATACGTTCTCCATTTTATACGTTTTCTTCTGCTACACTCCGGAGGACTCACACTTCCCCATTGCCTCTCTCTCTCTTTCTCTCTCTCTCTCTCTCTCTCTCTCTCTCTCCGCCCCTTTCTTACGATGACACACAGGCATACACTTACAGACAAATGAAGTTAGACATGGGAGCACCATATTAAAATGAATTGATACTTTACTCTCCTAAGGGAATAAGGAAACGGAATTGTGTGCGCATAATACAAGACACAATAGATATTTTAAGTCACTGTAGGATGAAAATAAGAAGAGAGATGGAAGTGTGTTATTCTCAGATCTCCAGGAAACTCAGACTTTCCTCTCTGCCAATTATTAGCTCCAGAGGTTTATAGTAGTAGCTATTTCACTGTCATATAACTCAAATTGTTCACCTTTTGAAATAGATGTCGAGCTTCCCCTTGTTTTAAACGTAATAGGAGGCAAAATTCAACAATTCCTATCCAAAATGTCACAAACATCAACTAAACATCTACAAAGGGGTAAAGGGATACTGTTCTCAGTTAATAGAACTTATAAGCATTACCTTATGGGCCAATAAAACTGTTATACCACATAGTTAAAAAAAACCTAAGAAGTAATGATACAATTTCGAAGAGAAAGCAGGAGAGGAAAACAAAATGGAATATTTTACAAAATATCCCGCTTAAATTTAGAAAACAGAATCAAAGGCATATGCTAATGTTTATTGAGGAGAAAGACAGAACAAGAAAGTATTAACCATCGACAAAACATAGGGTATGGGATGGCCAGCAGCTAAAACTAATGGTTTCATAAAGTAAAAACTTACGACCTCGAGTACTAACCTAACGTAACATAACTCATGCCCAGGTAGGATGAATGAACATTGGATGTAACGAGGAAAAATGGTAACAGAAATAGAATACTGCTGATAAAGGCTTAGGAATGCTATGAAACAAATATGACATTGGCCATTCGAAGAAAATTAAGTGAACAAGATTTATAAGAAATGTTTCGAACTATAAGAGTAAGGAAGATTGGTCAGCCAAAATATGGTAAAATTATCGAGAGTTAGCAAGTTAATTACAATTTCCATAGATTATTTTTGAGCTTTCTATCAAAATGATGTGCAACAAATCAATTAAATGGTTATGTATTCATAATTTATTTGTGTTTATGGCTCCATGATAGCCATGTAGAATTACTAAATAGCACACAGACTTAAATTTAACAAAAATTAAAACATAAGTCCTGTCCCAGTTCATTTTCCAAGTAGACGGCAGTTCGGTGGTTAAGAAATGGAAGGAGCTTCTGAACATAAACTGGGGCCTCTGTGATGCATTTTAGGGGTTCTGTTAAGGGCACTCTTCTTCTGGGCAGTTCAGCTAAACAACATTTGGTACCTCAGTTTTGAACACTGAACTGAAGGTTTCTTTTACGCACAACTACTTTCTAGCCCCTGAACCATGGGTAGAATTTCGACGTGGTCGTTGCCTTAAGCCTTGCTCCGTCAAAGAATATATGGCTACTCGTGCTACCTGAAATGAGTAAAGTAGTCTATCAATTCGTACCTATACCCGGATCAGGATAACAAAGTGATTGACGTCTAACTGCTCACAGGGCTGCCACCACAGCAACGGCCAATCGTAGAACGCGGTTGACCGCGCCTGCTGTTCCGTTCACCGTTGTCAAATTTCTCTGCTAATACAGGCAGTGGCTACTGTAGCCAGTTGTAGACGACGCTCGCGGATGGTAACGTAAACAGCTGTGGTTCGTTTAGTTCTGTGCTTTGTGTCTCTGTGTGGCGAGTTTATTTTTTGCTGCACAATGTCACAAGCTTGCAGTGGAAGTGTGCAAAAAAGTGTGGCTGTTAAACGAAAAGTTCGGTGATCCACTCATATTTTGCGTGGTCAGACACGTGATTTTGTGTGGTCAGTGCCAGAATATTTCGAGAAAGAGAAAGACAATGGTGCAACTCTGTTTCCTCTATCGAAGGTAGTCGGAAGAACTACAGATGCCTTGAAAATACACAAAAATAATGTCGTAAAAATTTGTAAGGAGAAATACTGTGCAGACGGGGAAGAGCCTGGTTCATCAGGAATGCGGACACCCGGAAAGAAGAGGACAGAACTAAATTGGAGTCTTTTCAACAAGCCGCTGTTCGTCGGCACATATATGGACATTAGAAGAGAAAAGAACATCCAACTATTAAAAAACTGTGCGTTGCTCTAAGTGAGGCACTTACTCAGTGGCTGCAAAACGTGTTTTAACGGTTGTCAGAGCCCTAGGTTTTCGCTATAAAAATAAATGAAGGGAAAATTATAATGCAGTGAGGCGAGATCGTGGCGCTACGCTGTCGATTTTTAAGAACTGTAATTAAAATGCCGTTGGAAGACTGTGTGGCTCGACGGAACCTAGCTAAACGCCGGTCATTCTGTCGGAAACAACTGGACAAATGACAACGTATGTGGAAGTTCTGCTGTTCCAGTAGAAAATGGGGCAAGAATTATTGCCTTGAATACTGGAACTGCAGTTGGTTTCGTAGCTAACTCTCTCCTCGTTCACAAATCGAAGAAAACAAACGACTACCACGAAGGAATGAAAAATGATAGTTTTCTGAAATGGTTCAAGTGTCAATTACTGGGAAAATTAAATCGACAGCCTGTCATTTAGTTATAAAAGATAAAGTTCCAAAAGCTCCAAACGAAAAAAGCCTATGTTGTTGAATGCTGGGAACGCCACAACGTGAAAATTCTGATCAATTTATGTAACGTGGAGCTCATGGAAATAGTAAAGAAAAATAAGCCACATTTTAAATCGTATGTTGTGGACGAGGTCGCTAAAGGACATGGCCACATTGTTTTCAAGCTTCCACCCTACCGCTGCAACTTAAACACCATCAAAATGATTTGGGAACAAATTAAAAATCACTTGGCAACAGATAACAAAAGCTTCACTTGGGCAGAAATTCAAAAACTGTTAAAGGAAGCAGTGCCCACAGATAACGTCAGAGAAGTGGAGATAGGTTGTACGCCACACAGAAAAGGTTGTAAAGAAGCGTGGGAAAGTGAAGTGTCTCTCGAGAGTAATACAGAAAATATAATTATATCCTTGGGAAATTACAGTGTCTCGTCCATGGACCAGGGCTCACATGACGATAGTATCGAGGAGGAAAGTGATTCTGAAGTAAGTGGCATTTACTCTTTAGTTTAGCTCGTCTTAATTTTTGTGTATGTATTTCGTATTATTGACTGAATGGAATGTACTGCAGCTGCACAATAAATCTTGTCTCATTATTAAGGAATACTCCCCCGCACAAGTACGACACTCTGCATACACACCACAGTGAATGGTAAGTACTCAAGTAGCTTATATTATTTTAATGTTGTTAGTTATTGTATTAACATGAACAACTGAGCTCCATTTTAACACTGCTTACGCATCGAGTACGGCAACTGAACGTGATTCAGCATTGTGATAACTGTGCTCTTCCTGATGCTTTTGTTGATATATACAGACAATAGGGTTCTGGCGCTGCAGTCTGGAACCGCGAGACCGCTACGGTCGCAGGTTCGAATCCTGCCTCGGGCATGGATGTGTGTGATGTCCTTAGGTTAGTTAGGTTTAACTAGTTCTAAGTTCTAGGGGACTAATGACCTCAGCAGTTGAGTCCCATAGTGCTCAGAGCCATTTTTTTGCAGATAATAGGAACACGGTATCATTTTATACACGGGAGTGTGTTAGTTACGTCACAAGGATATAACGACCCTGTAAAGCGAACTCAAAGCCACACACTAAAAGACGGCGTGAGAAGGTAATCCAGTAAGAAATCGCACAGCTATTTTTGCTATAGCCATAATGTGCGCCTTCGCACCGGCAAACCAACGACATCGCCACCTTCCATGCTCAGTTGTGCTTCGCTGTCAGTCGCTGTGTTATTCTGATCCGATTATATGCATGCGATACATCCACGGCGGTGGTATGAGAAAGAGTGGTAGGAGTGCTTCCATTCACCCAAGCTGCCACTCAACCTGCTGTATACAAGCAGCAGCAGGTACCGCATATGCATCTGGGACTATCATACTGGACTGAACAGAGTTAATCCGGGAACATCTAGAAGAGAACTGTGGTTACAGACCGCTGAAGGTCAATGCAAATCCCAACAGTGGTGACACTCCACATTTGACATTACAATGAATTTTACCGTCAACTCCTATATTTCGTCCATGTTTTTGTGTTTATCAGGCACAGTTAGACGCTTTACGAGGTGCATTCAAGTTCTAAGGCCTCCGATTTTTTTTCCGGACTGGAAAGAGATAACATGCGCTTTGTTTTAAAATGAGGCCGCGTTCATTGTCAATACGTCCCAGAGATGGCAGCACCGTACGGCAGATGGAATTTTACCGCCAGCGGCGAGAATGAGAACTGTTTTAAATATTTAAAACGGCGACGTTTTCCTCACTTGAACAGCGTGCAATCACTCGTTTTCTGAATCTGTGTGGTGTGAAACCGATTGAAATTCATCGACAGTTGAAGGAGACATGTGGTGATGGAGTTATGAACATGTCGAAAGTGCGTTCGTGGGTGCGACAGTTTAATGAAGGCAGACCATCGAGTGACAACAAACCAAAACAACCTCGGGCTCGCACAAGCCGGTCTGACGACATGATCGAGAAAGTTGAGAGAATTGTTTTGGGGGATCGCCGAATGACTGTTGAACAGATCGCCTCCAGAGTTGGCATTTCTCTGGGTTCTGTGCACACAATCCTGCATGACGACCTGAAAATGCGAAAAGTGTCATCCAGGTGGGTGCTTCGAATGTGAAGGACGACCACATGGCTGCCCGTGTGGCATGTTGCCAAGCAATGTTGACGCGCAACGACAGCACGAATGGGACTTTCTTTTCGTCGGTTGTGACAATGGATGAGACGTAGATGCCATTTTTCAATCCAGAAACAAAGCGCCAGTCAGCTCAATGGAAGCACACAGATTCACCGCCACCAAAAAAATTTCGGGTAACCGCCAGTGCTGAAAAAATGATGGTGTCCATGTTCTGGGACAGCGAGGGCGTAATCCTTAACCATTGCGTTCCAAAGGGCACTACGGTAACAGGTGCATCCTACGTAAATGTTTTGAAGAACAAATTCCTTCCTGCACTGCAACAAAAATGTCCGGGAAGGGCTGCGCGTGTGCTGTTTCACCAAGACAACGCACCCGCACATCGAGCTAACGTTACGCAACAGTTTCTTCGTCATAACAACTTTGAAGTGATTCCTCATGCTCCCTACTCACCTGACCTGGCTCCTAGTGACTTTTGGCTTTTTCCAACAATGAAAGACACTCTCCGTGGCCGCACATTCACCAGCCGTGCTGCTATTGCCTCAGCGATTTTCCAGTGGTCAAAACAGACTCCTAAAGAAGCCTTCGCCGCTGCCATGGAATCATGGCGTCAGCGTTGTGAAAAATGTGTACGTCTGCAAGGCGATTACGTCGAGAAGTAACGCCAGTTTTATCGATTTCGGGTGAGTAGTTAATTAGAAAAAAAATCGGAGGCCTCAGAACTTGAATGCACCTCGTAGTAACTGTGTAGTGCATAGAAACGCTGTTTGCATCACGCCAGGAATTTGTTTTGTACTTCAAGAGCCACTTGGTATAGTTACATCATACAGTCGAGTGATAGTTGTCCTAGTAGTTGCAGCAGCGAACTGGAGTACTGTGAAGTACTTCTCCTAAAAAGCAACTTACTTTCCATTTCGTAGGTGTTCTTTGGTTTGAACTGTATTTAGTGTGTGTCTGTGCTTTTATCAGGCTGTCGTTAGTATGGTTAGGAACAGTGTTCAGATGCGAGGCGACCCTTCACTCACAGCTCCAGTTGGTGTTGGCTGAAGGCACAAAGATTGAGTCCAATGGACATCACTGTGAGGGTGGAGAGTGGGGGGTGGGGAGTGAGGGGGTGGACGAGGCGATCCCGTGAAAGTATAGTGCAAACTCACATTCCCCCAGATCAGTCCACTACCGTGACTAACCTGGGTACTGTCTGCACCTGTGGTTGAGGGGTAAGTCATTCGAAGATGAGGTTCGCAGCAAGGACTTACCAATGGGCCGATCAGATGGCCTCCCATGTTCATCTGACGAACAGGTTTTGGGCGCTATCAGTGGCTGACGAAGATCGTGAGCCAGATGAAATCGCCTGCCCTGTTCCAGAGTAATCCTCGTCTTCTACAACGTCCGGCACTCACAGAGCATGGCATTACTGGTAGTCGGGAGCTCCAACGTTGGGTGCTTAATCGGACCCCTTACTGATACGGCCGCGAAGAAGGGGAAGGTATCCTTTGTGCATTCTGTGTGCTTATTAAGATTGGTCATTTCTGATGGGCGGCTCATGTTGATACTAATGATGTGTGTCGCCATGGATCAGAAGAGATACTCTCTGGTTTCGGACGGCTAGCTGAATTAGTAAAAACAGCCGTCCTTGCTTGCCAGATGAAGCGGAGATCGCCATTTGTTGACTCGTCGGCGGAACCGGCGAAGCCGCGTGGATGGTCTGAACCACAGGCTCTGGCGGTTTTGAAACAATGTAGGCTGCAGATTCCTCAACTTGCGCCAGGGGTGGTAGGTTTCCGAGTTCCGCTAATTAGGATATGAGTCCACTACACACAGGCAGTGGCTACGAGGGTAGAGAGGGCTGTGTGAAGGGAACTGAACGATTTTTTAGGTTACAGGGACTTGGGATAGTGCAGAAAGGGTTTCAGTTTCATACAAATCTTAATTACACTCTTGACCATTAAAATTGCTACACCAAGAAGAAATGCAGATGATTAACGGGTATTCATTGGACAAATATATTATACTAGAACTGACATGAGATTACACTGTCACGCAATTTGGGTGCACAGATCATCAGAAATTAGTACCCAGAACAACCACCTCTGTCAGTAATAACGGCCTTGATACGCCTGGGCTTTGAGACAAACAGAGCTTGAATGGTATGTACAGGTACAGCTGCCCTTACAGCTTCAACACGATACCACAGTTCATCAAGAGTAGTGACTGGCGTATTGTGACGAGCCAGTTGCCCGGCCACCATTGACCAGAAATTTTCAATTGGAGAGAGATCTGGAGAATGTACTGGCCAGGGTAGCAGTCGAACATTTTCTGTATCCAGGAAGGTCCGTTCAGAACCTGCAACTTGCGATCGTGCATTATCCGGGTGAAATGTAGGGTTTCGCAGGGATCGAATGAAGGGTGGAGCCACGGGTCGTAACACATCTGAAATGTAAAGTCCACTGTTCAAAGTGCCTTCAATGCGAACAAGAGGTGACCGAGACGTGTAACCAATGGCACCCCATACCATCACGCCGGGTGATACGCCAGTATGGCGATGACGAATACACGCTTCCAACGTGCGTTCACCGTGATGTCTCCAAACACGGATGCGACCATCATGACGGTGCAAACAGCACCTGGATTCATCGCGAAAACATGACGTTTTGCCATTCGTGCACCCAGGTTCGTCGTTGAGTAGACCATCGCAGGCGCTCCTGTCTGTTTTGCAGCGTCAAGGGTAGCCGCAGCCATGGTCTCCGAGCTGATAGTTCATGCTGCTGCAAACTTCGTCGAACTGTTCGGGCAAATGGTTGTTGTCTTGCAGACGTCCCCATCTATTGACTCAGGGATCAAGACGTGGCTGCACGATCCGTTACAGCCATGCGGATAAGATGCCTGTCATCTTGACTGCTAGTGATACGAGGACGTTGGGATCCAGCTCGGCGTTGCGTATTACCCTCCTGAACTCACCGATTCTATATTCTGCTAAGAATCATTGGATCTCGATCGACGCGAGCAGCAATGTCGCGATACGATAAACCGCAATCGTGATAGGCTACAATCCGACCTTTATCAAAGTCGGAAACGTGATGGTAGGCATTTCTCCTCCTTACACGAGGCATCACAACAACGTTTCACCAGGCAACGCCGGTCAACTGCTGTTTGTGTATGAGAAATCGGTTGGAAACTTTCCTCATGCTTTCCTCATGCCAGCAGGTTTTACATGTCGCCACCGGCGCCAACCTTGTGTGAATGCTCTGAAAATCTAATCATTTGCATATCACAGCATCTTCTTCCCGTCCGTTGAATTTCGCGTCTGTAGCAGGTCAATTTCGTGGTGTAGCAATTTTAATGGCCAGTAGTGATAGGTAAGGCAATTTCATATGTTAATGCTGTCTATCTTGTTCTGGTGAAGATACATGGAAATATTCGTATGAAATTATTAAATAATATTGTCATAAATATTTAAATAAATGTAAATGTAGTTCCACCAAACAAATTTAGTCCTAACAAACTTTTGAACTCATTGTGTAGGGTTAAATTTCATTTGTTTCAAATGATATTAATCTGTAATGGTGTAAATCAGGATGAACACAGGAAGAGGGTAGTCATAGGAACGATCCGTACAGTAGTTGCAAACTTCCATAGCTGTGTTGGGATCTCCAGGAGCTAATTGAAAGCACTGAATCTCAAATCGCAATAGGTACAGAAAGCTGGCTAAAGCAGGGAATAAGTTCAGCCGAAATTTTTACAAAAGACCTACCCATGTTCTGAATGAATAGATTAAATACATTTGTTGGTGGAGTGTTTATTGTTGTCAGAAGTATCTTACTTTGTACTGAAACTGAAGTAAATTATTCCTGTGAGTTGGTATGTGTAGAGGTTACACTTAACACGTGATATAAATTGATAATTGGTGCCTTTATCGGCCACCCGACTGATTTGTTAAAGTCACTGCACAGTTCAACGGAAACTTGAGTGTCATTTCTAATAGATAGCCAAATCATACAGTTATAGTTCGTGGTGATTTTTAAGTTACCGTCGATATGTTGGTGAAAATACATGTTTAAAGTCATTGGTAGGCATAAAATGTCGTCAAAAATCTTACTTAATGCCCTTTCAGAAAATTATTTTGAACAACTAATTCAGGAGCCCATTCTAAGTGTAAATGGTTGCGAAAACATACTTAACCTTTTAATAACAAATAATCCTGAGAAATATTGAGCATCATGGCAGATTCAAGGATTAGTGATTACAAGGTTGTTGTAGCTAGACTGAATACCGTAACACCCAAACCCACCAAAAATAAACGCAAAAGACATCTGTTTAAAAAATTGTAGATAAAACTTGGCTTGACACCTTTGTAAGAGAGAGCCTACACTCAATCCAGTCTGACTATGTAAATGATGACAAGATACAGATCAAAATCGGAAAAACTGTATCGACGGCAATTGAGGGATATATACCAATAAATTTATAAGAGATGGTACTGTTGCCCCATGGTACACAAAGCAAATCGAAACACTATTCTAGAAGCAACGAAAAAAACATGTCAAATTTAAAAGGACGCAAAAACCGTAAGATTATGTTTTGGGGAAAGAAAACCGAACACTGCGAATTATTGGCAGAACACTTACAAACTGTAACATTTAACCGCCATCTTTTGTAGTATTGCTGCGCAGTGTGGGGTCCGTGACAGATAGGACCGCTGGAGGAAGTCGAAAATGTTCAAACAAGGGCAGCTCGTTTTGTACTCTCGCAATTTAGGGGGCAGAGTGCACGGATATGATACACAAATTGGGGTGGCAGTATTCAGAACAAAGGCAGAATCTTCTCATGAAATATCAGTCACCAACATTCTCCTTGTAGTTGTCATCTTCAGTCCTGAGACTGGTTTGATACAGCTCTCTTTCCCGAGCAAGCTTCTTCATCTCCAAGTAACTACTGCACCCTACATCTTTCTGAATCATCGTTTTATGCCTACCAACGACTTTAAACATGTATTTTCGCCAACAAATCGACGGTAAGTTAAAATCACCATGAACTATAACTGTATGATTTGGCTATCTACACTCCTGTAAATTGAAATAAGAACACCGTGAATTCATTGTCCCAGGAAGGGGAAACTTTATTGACACATTCCTGGGGTCAGATACATCACATGATCACACTGACAGAACCACAGGCACATAGACACAGGCAACAGAGCATGCACAATGTCGGCACTAGTACAGTGTATATCCACCTTTCGCAGCAATGCAGGCTGCTATTCTCCCATGGAGACGATCGTAGAGATGCTGGATGTAGTCCTGTGGGACGGCTTGCCATGCCATTTCCACCTGGCGCCTCAGTTGGACCAGCGTTCGTGCTGGACGTGCAGACCGCGTGAGACGACGCTTCATCCAGTCCCAAACATGCTCAATGGGGGACAGATCCGGAGATCTTGCTGGCCAGGGTAGTTGACTTACACCTTCTAGAGCACGTTGGGTGGCACGGGATACATGCGGACGTGCATTGTCCTGTTGGAACAGCAAGTTCCCTTGCCGGTCTAGGAATGGTAGAACGATGGGTTCGATGACGGTTTGGATGTACCGTGCACTATTCAGTGTCCCCTCGACGATCACCAGTGGTGTACGGCCAGTGTAGGAGATCGCTCCCCACACCATGATGCCGGGTGTTGGCCCTGTGTGCCTCGGTCGTATGCAGTCCTGATTGTGGCGCTCACCTGCACGGCGCCAAACACGCATACGACCATCATTGGCACCAAGGCAGAAGCGACTCTCATCGCTAAAGACGACACGTCTCCATTCGTCCCTCCATTCACGCCTGTCGCGACACCACTGAAGGCGGGCTGCACGATGTTGGGGCGTGAGCGGAAGACAGCCTAACGGTGTGCGGGACCGTAGCCCAGCTTCATGGAGACGGTTGCGAATGGTCCTCGCCGATACCCCAGGAGCAACAGTGTCCATAATTTGCTGGGAAGTGGCGGTGCGGTCCCCTACGGCACTGCGTAGGATCCTACGGTCTTGGCGTGCATCCGTGCGTCGCTGCGGTCCGGTCCCAGGTCTACGGGCACGTGCACCTTCCGCCGACCACTGGCGACAACATCGATGTACTGTGGAGACCTCACGCCCCACGTGTTGAGCAATTCGGCGGTACGTCCAGCCGGCCTCCCGCATGCCCACTATTCGCCCTCGCTCAAAGTCCGTCAACTGCACATACGGTTCACGTCCACGCTGTCGCGGCATGCTACCAGTGTTAAAGACTGCGATGGAGCTCCGTATGCCACGGCAAACTGGCTGACACTGACGGCGGCGGTGCACAAATGCTGCGCAGCTAGCGCCATTCGACGGCCAACACCACGGTTCCTGGTGTGTCCGCTGTGCCGTGCGTGTGATCATTGCTTGTACAGCCCTCTCGCAGTGTCCGGAGCAAGTATGGTGGGTCTGACACACCGGTGTCAATGTGTTCTTTTTTCCATTTCCAGGAGTGTATTAGGAATGATACTCAAGTTTGCGTTGAACTGTGCAGTGACCGTAACAAATCAGACGGGTGGCCGATAAAGGAGTCAGTTATTAATTTATTCATCACTGGCTCTCCCTCTACGATTTTTACCCTCCATGCAGCCCTCCAGTACTAAATTGGTGATCCCCTGATGCTTCAGAACGTATCCTACCAACCGATCCCTTCTAGTCAAGTTGTGCCACAAATTCCTCTTATCCCCAATTCCGTTCAGAACCTCCTCATTAATTACGTGATCTACCCACCTAATCTTCAGCATTCTTCTGTAGCACCACATTTCGAAAGTTTCCATTTTATTATTGTCTAAACTATTTATCGTTCATATTTCACATCCACACATGGCTACACTACATACAAATACTTATAGAAAAGATTTATTGACACTTAAATCTGTACTCGATGTTAACAAATTTCTCTTCTTCAGAAACGCTTTCCTTGCCATTGCCAGTCTACATTTTACATCCTCTCTACTTCGACCATCATCAGTTATTTTGCTTCCCACAAAGCAAATCTCATCTACTACTTTAAGTGTCTTATTTCCTAATCTAATTCCCTCAGAATCACCCGATTTCATTCGACGTTCCTGTCAACATTCCATTATCATCGTTTGGCTTTTGTTGATGTTCATCTCATATCCTCCTTTAAAGACATTGTCCATTCCGTTAAATTGCTCTTCCAGGTCCTTTGCTGTCTCTGTCATAATTGCAATGTCATCAGCAAACCTAAAAGTTTTTATTTCTGCTCCATGGATTTTAATTCCTACCCCAAATTTTCCTTTTGTTTCCTTTACTACTTGCTCATTATACAGTTTGAATAACATCGGGGATAGCTTACAGCCCTGTCTCACTTCCGTCCCAACCACTGCTTCCGTTTCATGCCCCTCGACTGTTATAACTGCCATCTGGTTTCTGCACAAATTGTAAATAGCCTTTCGCTCATTGTATTTGGACCATGCCACCTCCAGAATTTGAAAAAGAGTAATCCTGTGAACATTGTCAAAAGCTTTCTCTAGGTCTACAAATGCCTTTCCTTAATCTATCTTAAGATAAGTCGTAGAGTCAGTATTGCCTCACGTGTTTCAACATTTCTAAGGAATCCGAACTGATCTTCCCCAAGGTCGGCTTCTACCAGTTTTTCCATTCGTCTGTATATAATCCGTGTGAGTATTTCGCAGCCGTGCCTTATTAAGCTGATAATTCGGAAATTTTCACACCTGTCCACGATTGCTTTCTTTGAAATTCGAATTGTTATGTTCTTTCTGAAGTCTGAGGGCATTTTTCCTATCTCATACATCTTGCTCACCAGATGGTAGAGTTTTATCATGGCTGGCTCTCCCAAGGCTGTCAGTAGCACTAATCGAATGTTGTCTACTCCCAGGGCCTTGTTTCGACTTAGGTCTTTTACTGCTCTGTCAAATTCGTCACGCAGTATCATATCTCCCATTTTATCTTCACCTACGTCCCCTTCCATTTCCATAATATTGCCCTCAAGTACATCGCCCTTGTATGGACCCTCTATGTACGCCTTCCACTTTTCCTTCTTCTCTTACAATTGGTTTTCCATTTGAGCTATTCATATTCATACAAGTGGTTCTCTTCTGTCTAAAGAACTCTTTAATTTTCCTGTATGCAGTATCTATCTTACCCTTAGTGATTATGCCTCTAAATCCTTTTTGTCTGCATCATATACTACATTTTTATATTTTCTCCTTTCATCAATTAAACTCAATATTTCTTCCGTTAAACCCGTCGTTTTACCTACTTCATCCTCTGCTGCCTTTGTTATGTCATCTCTCAAAACTTCCCATTCTTCTTCTATAGTATTTCTTTCCCCTGTTCCTGTTAATGGTTCCCTAATTCTCTCTCTAAAACTCTCCACAACATCTAGTTCTTTCAGTTTATCCAGGACCCATCTCCTTAAATTGCCATCTTCTAGCAGTTTGTTCAGTTCTAATCTACAGTTCATAACCAATAGATTGTGGTCGGAGTCCACATCTGTCCCTGGAAACGTGTTACAATTTAAAACATGGTTCCTAAACCTCTGTCTTACCGTTGTGTAATCTATTTGAAACCTTCCAGTGTCTCCAGGTCTCATCCACATATACAACCTTCTTTCAAGATTCATGATTCTTAAACTTAGCTATGATTCACTTATGCTCTGTTCAAAATTCTACCAGGCGGCTTCCTCTTTCATTCCTTACCCCCATTCCATATTCTCCTACTACTTCACCTCCTCTTCCTTTTCCTACTATCGAATTCTAGTCCCCATGGCTATTAAATTTTCGCCTGCCTTCACTATCTGAATAATTTCTTTTATCTCATCATACATTTCTTCAATCTCTTTGTCATCTGCAGAGCTAATTGGCATTTAACCTGTACTACTGTGGTTGGCGTGGGCTTCGTGTCTCTCTTGGCTACAATAATGCATTCACTATGCCGTTCGTAGTAGCTGACCCTCGCTCCTGTTTTGTTATTCATAATTAAACATACTCCTGCATTACCCCTATTTCATTTTGTATTTATAATCCTGTATTCACTTGACCAGAAGTCTTGTCCCTCCTGCCACCGAACTTTACTAATTCCTATTATATCTAACTTTAACCTATCCATTTCCCTTTTTGAATTTTCTAACCTACCTGCCCGTTTAAGGCATCTGACATTTCACGTTCCGGTCCATAGAATGCCAGTGTTCTTTTTCCTGATAACGACGCCCTCCTGAGCAGTCCCCTCCTAGAGATCCGAATGGGGGACATTTTACCTCCGGAATATTTTACCCAAGAGGATTCCATCATCATTTAACCATACACTAAAGCTGTATGTCCTCGGGAAAAATTACGGCTGTAGTTCCCCTCTTGCTTTCAGCGGTTTGCAGTACCAGCACAGCAAGGCCGTTTTGGTTAATGTTACAAGGCGAGATCAGTGAATCATCCAGTCTGTTGCCTCTGAAACTACTGAAAAGGCTGCTGCCCCTTTTCAGGAACCACACGTTTGTCTGGCCTCTCAACAGATACCCCTCCGTTGTGGTTGCAGCTACGGTAGGGCTATCTGTATAATTGAAGCACGTAAGACGCCCCAACATGGTCCACGGTTACAGTGTGAAAATGCCACCCACCTACACAGGGAGAAATGGTCATCATAATAAAATAAGAGAAATCAGAGCTCGCACGGCAAGATTTACTAGTCCGTTTCTTCTGCGCGCTGTTCGGGAGTTGAACAGTAGAGAAGTAACTTAAAGGCAGTTCCCTGAACCCCCTGCCAGGCACTTAACTGTGAATAGCAGAGTAATTATGTAGATTTAGATGGAGAATTCTTGCGAAAGGAAACTGGGTAGTGTAATTCGAGGAATGTGTCGTCGGTCAAAGGTGTGGAACCTCTTCAATGGAAGACAGGTTGATGGTAGAACGCAACGCATCACAATAAAAAGATCATCTTATCAGATGCGATCTTTGCCTTCAGCCCGTTAAACCTGTAGTTTCTGATGATGAAACTGAAAAAATCTAATATTTCAGTAAATAATTTTGCCGAATAAAGAAGGATCTAGGGTGGTGTCTTCATCTACGCTATCATCAATCCCTTCTGTTTCTTCTCTCACTGCACAACTTAATCCGTGCATAACAATACCCATCAAGCAGCTGACACAAACACTTATGAAACCGTTACTAGAGCTATATATGTTTCAGATTCTCCACTATCTCCGATGAATTCGAAATTTTGGCGGGAAGTATTTCAGAAAATATGGCCTGGCTATGAGCCTCGTAGTCACCACCCGCTTAGCACATCTTTGCTATCTGCCGAAAATCATTACTTGAAGACCTTTGTCGCAAAGAAGTTGACTCGTTCAACTACTCTTGCATTCATTTCGGATGGCTAGACTAATTTATCAGGGAATAATGTCGTAAACGTTATCGTGAGAATACCTCACCCAATACTGTAAAAGAAGTATACTGCTACGCAAAAATTGAATTTTGTAACGAAATACATAGGGAAGGTTCGCAGCAGTAATCACAGATAACGCGCGAAATATACGTGCTGCGTGGTAAATAGGAGAAGAACTATATGCACAAATATGTTCCAAGCCTGAGATATGACCCTGGGTCTCTGGTTCACTGTGGAGAAACACTAGCCACTACACCACCCTGACACACTGGCCTTGCTCAACTACACTGACTACCCCAGCACGACTCCCTCCTCAATCCAAACTCACATTCACGCCTCAGCGTACTTTGGTATTCGCTAAAAACTCGAACAGCGTTGCAGAGGCTCTCCAGCTGTATTGGAATAGCACGTCGGCGTCGAACTAAATGCGGGTTTGTGCTTGAAACCCAGGCATGAGTGCTGTAATCAAATGAAACTATATGGTTTCAGAACCTTGTTAACTCTCGAACATCTGTGATGTATATACACAGACTGAAGCGAGGAATGAAAATTTGTTTCAAGACCAGGGTTCGAACCTGGGTCTCTGCTCACTAGTCAGATGTGGTAACCAATACACTACCCTGTCACAGTGGCTTCACACAAGTGCATTGACTACCCTAGCACTCCACCCTCCTAAGTCCAAATTCTCATTCCAAATCCTCATTCACGCCTCAGCACACTTTGGTATTCCCTGCAAATTTGAATCACGGCCCAGGTACAAGTTTAGATTCGTCGCTTCAGTTTGCATGAATACATCTTTCATGTTTGAGACTTGAAAAGGTTTCTGGAAACATATAGTTTCTGTAAGAATAAATAAGATGTGTTAGAAACTACAGTATGCCGAACTGTGCAGTGCGACAGAACACTTAAAGCTTCTGTGTTAACAAACGAAACACTACAGACATTTGGTGAGGCATGGCGCAAGACTAAAAGTTATAATGCTGCGATGAAGTCTCTGACAGCTTTTCTAAGGGAAATAGAAGCTGTACTCCAGGAATGTTATGCACTTTCTCCATTAGACACGTCTGGAAATGCTGTGACCCTAAGGCAGAAGTATGTAAGTAAAGCTATTCATGTGGTGCAGCAAATATGAAGCGGACGCGTTTTGAAGAAGAAACTCTCAGTTAGAAGGAGGAATCACAAGCTCTAAACGTCAATGTATTAATGAGTAAAGTACTGGGTTATGACAGTGGCGTTATTATGCGAAATGTGGCGTCATTATGGGCAGCCAAAGACTTTTCCAATAGAATTTTTTATGGACTTCAGCAAAACATGTATTTCTTTTTCTATGGTGGAAAGGCTTATGTACTATAAAACCCTATGTTAATTTGTTTCTAGAATTTTAAATGTACGACCTTCCTAGGAGCAAACTAGTGTGATTGGTCATCTTACGGACGAATTCACACTAATTTACGAAACAGACTGTTCCAGGTACAACAGAAAGACTGGTTTATATACAATGAAACCTCAGGTACGTAAGTGACACACAGATCATCGAAACATTCCAGTCAGCGAGTGAAGACCATTCTGTTTAATGTTATGGTAACAGATTACAAGAAAACATACGTTTTTTCCCTTTCAGACATTAAATGGTAATCTCCTTGTGCTTTTTCAGTAAAAATCATTTCTTTAAACTTTGCTGTCATTCATTGTGTCCTACAAGAGATACATGTTTGACAACGTTTTCGTAGAGCGTATTTCCTGTTTCTAATATTTCAAGCATGATTTTCACCAAATGTTGAATTACATAGTCTGGAACCGCGTGGTCGCTATGGTCACAGGTTCGAATGTTGCCTCGGGCATGGATGTGTGTGATATCCTTAGGTTAGTTACGTTTAAGTAGTTCTATGTTCTAGGAAACTGATGACCTCAGATGTTCAGTACCATAGTGCTCAGAGCCATTTGAAGCACTTTTTGCGCGTTGAAATACCCCATCTAATCAGTGATATCCTTTATACCTGCAACTAAGCGGCCTAAAATCAAGGCAGTAGTGTTTTTCCAAGTGTACCTAACTGGTTTTAAATATACATAGCTGATATTAAACGGTTTGAAGCCAAGGCTATCGTATTTCACCACATATACTTCACAGGTTTTAAATATCGACCCAACTCTAACAGCGAATGATTGGGAACGACTGAAGCTCAATCAACTTTGCCATGTGGATACTCTACAACAATAAGGAACGATCTTTCCTTTCTGCCTAATGATTCGAGCGATTGAATGTAACAATAATTCATTTAAGTGTAGTTTTATTTGTTTTTAATGTCTTTACTATTGTGTAATACTAAATCTGCAAACTATGGCAAGAATATTAGCATCACTCGTAGTCCAAACACACAAATTTCATATGTACTTGTGTTTCCCTTTCTTGCATCTGGTTCATTTGATTTCACTTTTGAGCCAGTCTGGTGGTGACGTGATCTCGAACGCGATAGATACATTTGATTTTGTGTGTGCTATCATTCTCCTAAAGTTGGCAGCAGCCGTTCTGGTAACGCCGCCGTGGGTTTAGGTGGTGCTGCTTCTATCGGTGAGCTGAGGCGCACACGAGGAGTCGGCCCTGGAAGCGTTAACAATGACGTTCTGCCCCGTGGCTATAAGTTGTCGGGGTCAGTCAATGTTTATCTGTGGTGTTTCGCTCAGGATCCGTAGAGAGAGTGGGCACAGCCTCGGTAGCGCTGTTAGCTGCAACGGGCAAACCTCGTACTCAGCTATGGGCAGCCTGTGTACCTTCGTGCTCGGCATTTACCGATGAATTAGGTGACGCGATTGTGTCTTGGTAGAGCTGAGACATTTGCTGAACGTCGAACGTACTTGCTTATTTTAGGACAAAGTTGACGTCTGCAGTGTGGTGGCTGCAGATGAGGGGGATCTTTGCGGAAACTTTTGGTCCACACTGCTGGACGCATCGTTTGACGGGTTACAGCTTGCAAAATGGGGGCACTGCGTGTGTTTGACGCATGCGCTGTTCCCTTGAAAGCGAACTGTTCTCCTAGGCCATGTCCTCCGCGATTTAGTGTCCTAAGGATTCATCTTGAGTACTTGTATTTTATTGTGGTTTCAGTTATCAGTTTCTGATTTCCATTTCCTCTCTACTCAACTTCTAAGTTGTCAAACACTAATATCACCACGAACTGTTAGTTGCAGAGGTCAAACTTCTAGTTTGCCTGACTGAATAGTTGTTTCCTATCACAAATATATTAGCTATTTGCCATAAATCACTTGTCTTCTGTGGTGCAGCAGCAAGGTTATTGAGTCTACTATAAAGTTTAACTTCGTTAAATTCATGGATCCGAAGCTTCCCAACATATCAGTGTTACTTAAATTTTCTTAAAGACTTCGTTACATACAGTTAATATAATAAGTATTAAATTTTACTTGTTTCGTTTTTTTTAAGGTTCCTTGTTTTAAGGCTTTTTTTTTATTATCTAGAGCTAAACTTACAGAGCTCACTATTCAGGGTCTTGTTCCTCAGTTGTTAAAGGGAATCCTTAGTATTTTACTATGTAGATTATTTGTGGCCAATTCTGGCTGGCATTAAGATTTTATGTTTTGCATCTTACACAATTAACCTTCTCTGATTTAGTTTTGCCGTAACCGTGCAAGGGGATAAACTAAAAATCCCTCCCTGTGGGTCGGAACTATGTCATTGTAAAATTATTTCTAATGTGTTCTTCCGGTTATGAAATGCTGAGTGTGATGCGAGATGATGCCCTCTTTGTACATTGATTCATTTGTGCTGGCTATGTTGAATATTCTCAAGGATCAACAAAGAGACTGTTTAGTTCTGCTCAATATTTTAGCAGAGTAGATGCCTACTGCTCAACTAAAATCCTTGCTCCATTCCATTTTTTTATGTTACAAGTGCATATTTTAAAAAAATAGCGAGAAATTTCACACTGTTTGTTACCGGTTATCACTTCACGGAAGTGATACAAGGATCTTCGATACGTAAAAGCAATTAATAACTTGATAACAGGCATGGATGGTTGTTTTATTACATCACAGTCTCAATAACAGCATATCTCTGTCATTACACATAACTGGGCCGGTTTCAGAACATATGTGCCATCTTGTAGCTTGGTAGGTTGTCGATGGCGCCGCTCTTTGGCAATGAATTGTATCTACGGAGAGACAGTGTGACTGAGACCGTGGCAGAAAAATTATTCAAATAGAAGCATTCACGGTGATTCTACCAAGATGTTTACTCCGAAGGAATGGAGGGAAACATTTTGTGAACTATTAGCTGAAAATGGAAAGCAACAAATTGATCCGGGAGCATATGGAAGTGCAAGAGGTGTTGTGACTGCAAAGAAACTTAATAGAAGATGGGCGGATCATGTATCCACTTGAACTGATGGCATTTGGAACACTGATATTCTTTGCTACATTTCGAGAGGTAAGAAAATCTGAAATGATGACCTAATGGTAGGTTGGTTGATATGAAAATATGCAGGAGCAAACGGGACAGATATGACTAAAGAATGTAAAAGAGAGCTTTAAGAAAGAGTCAGTGTCAAGTGCCATATGAGAAACGCCATTAAAATTATTAATACATTTTTTCTCTGAATGTGACCATGTCATTACACTATTCTACATAAGTTGTTAAAAAGAGTGTCAAATACTTTGAAAGGTGCTATTAACAAACAAAACAAAAATTCCAAAGGATGTCGTTCTAGGAATGCATCCTTTCTGAGATCACTACTCTTGTTCATAGTGACTGAAACCTTTTGTTGTGAATATGTCTGACTCCCTGACAGATAGGGCTTTGTAGAAACGATTGTTGTATGGCCTTATCCATTGCCATGGCAATAGGTCAAGAGAGTTTGCTGATGTTAGTGACGAGTGGGTACGTTGAGAACATTTGTTGTGTCTTTAATGCACAACGTTTTTACGAATTAATAATATAATATGGTATTATATTATATAGACTTGTTTATAAGATAAAATACATTATATCTAAAAAGGTTTTTGGCAGCTGGATACCCAATAACCTTTTAAATATAATATAATACATTCTTAGATTGTTTACCTTAATTCTAAAAAATTACAGAAGTTTCTCATTCCGGCTTATGATGTGTACAGAATGAAATAAAATTTTGGTTGAAAATAATGGGTGTTTTGAAGATACTAGAATTAATTTAAAAAATTATTTGAGAAATACAAATCATTGTTTATTTCTTTATACACAATCGACAAAACTTCAGCAAAACCTTTCAGCATCTTTTCAGAGGAAACCCAGTGGTTTTTTTTCTGATCATACTCTATTTACTTCATTTCACCACGTCACATGTTTTTGCTGAACATCACTGTTGGACTGCGACTTTGATGATAACCATCTTCCAAGCATCTTCTTCTTGTAGCTGCATCTTGGCAACAACTTGTGTAGATGGTAGAGATGCTGCCACCAGATGTTCTTGTCTTCTTGTAGGTGGGCTCAAGCAATGGACGACAACAGCAAATAACAATAGTATGCACCAGCCGAACCTATCCCGTAGCTACTCAGCTGTGTCCCACAGCACAAGGAAATTGGATGCATAGTTGGTATCTGAGGAATGAAGTTGATTCAAGGAGAAAAATGAGACATCATTTAGCACTTTCCTGAACCAGCTCGAGCGGCCGTTCCACAAAATGTGATCTGTTAGCATGGTGCAGCATTCTTACTGTGCCAAATAGAGATAAATGCTTCATATAGGTAGGAAAATCACTTCAGTTTACTTCCAGCTACCCATTTTCAACTACTTTTTGAAAACAATTGAAGTTTCTTAATACTGAATTTGCATCTCTTAATTCTAGTTAATTTTACACAGAAATATAAATGGAAGATGATAGTAAAATGTGTGCAAGAAAATAAAGAATATTCTATAACAGAATTACATGGAAATAAAACAAAACCAACAAGTGAGAGTTTCTTCTTATTGCCACTTTCAGAAAATTTAAGTGATATTAATAATAGTACATATGTAGGAGATATTACCTACATAAATGAAGAATAGTCTTAGATTCATGTGTACCCTTTACACAACCATTTGGGACAATATTATGGTAGTTAAAATTACATGATTAGTTGTTTAGTAACTGTATCAGAGATGAAGCCAAAAACCACTTTTAGATAAGAAAGAAATATGCAGATCATTTAAGTTTTTTGTGGGGAGTATCTGCAACATTTTGTTCAGTGAAAAGTTTTGTTAGAGCAACCTTACTTCTTCTTTTAGATTCGAATACAAGAACATGAAAAGGAGCATAATCAGCTATGGATATAATTATTCGATACAAGATAGAATTAGCAGATTCTAAGATGGATATACTTTTAAGAGATATTCCATAAATTTTGCAAGAACTCCATAAAGAATATTATTATTTATTGGATTTAGTCATAACACAAGATTTTGCAGGAATTTTAACAAGGAAGAAATTTGCAATTATTTAACAAGTAATTTAAAGTTTCGAATGCAAAGAGAAAATAAAGAAGAGTGTAACATAATAGTTAGAAACAACAATGGTATGGGAAGGCATTGTCCATCATGGGTGAATTCTAATTCCTCACTACAGATCTAAAACAGATTTGATTGCCAAATAACAAGTCCAGGAATTAACAAACAACTTGGAAAACACATTACAAACTATTTTAAATTGTCCAGATACAGGATTAATCGAAATATTTGCTTCTAAATTAGCTAAAGAGAATGGAATTACAAGACTGGAAGAAACAATTTCTAACTATATTAACCCAGATCTCCAAAAAGAACAGGAATTTATCCATTCCCAGACTGCTTGAATTAATAACAAATACTGGCACTTATTTCTTGAATGCTTCTTGTTTTCCTGTCCTGCTATCTAAACTGTGGCAAAAATTGACTCTTTACAAAATTGTTTCTGTCTGTTCTACAAGAATTTTATGCAATGTGTCTTCTGTGACAGCAAAAATGCAAAAAGTTGACAGTAATACAAATGAAAATAGCAACAGACAATAAAGAAGAGAAAGAAAAATTGATGTTATTTCTTCTGCATATAGTTTTAACCATTTGTGTATTAACTGTATAGAAATTTTAGAAGAGATAAAGAATGGAATTCCAGCAAAACAAACATGTTTTATAAAAACATATTTCTCGAAATACAATAGTTTATTTCTTAAAATATTAAATTAAATAAATATTGAAGATTTAGTATTAAAAAAACTAATAATATTGTTTCATTTTTGTTTACAAAAAGAAACAATTACTACCAACAAACTCTACTCATGTACAAATAAAGAAATTAACCCAGCTGATATAGTACATTTAAAGTTTACTAAAACTGAGAATGAAGATTACAAATTTTAAGTATACAAGACAGAAAATTACATTATTACATGGTTGTATGTGTACTAACCAAATGGTGTACTATGTGTAAGTATATAGCAAACTTAGTTGGAATTAATGAAGCATCGACCATTAAAGTGTTGTAAAGAGAAAAATATTATTATTCCAGAAACATCTGATACAAATAAAACAGACAACTGCCAACACATTGACATAAAGATTAAGCAACAAATACAAGCTTTTCTTTGTGTTTATAAGATGTGGTTTTAATATGATCTAGTTTGATCATAAACTAGTAATTTGGATTTTTTTTCTTTAATCTCTTCCTCATGCCAAAATTGGAACAGAAACGGTCCTGTGTATTTTCGAATTTTAAGATATATCTCTCATTTCTATGCTAATTTTCAATGACAATATTAGAAATAATTACATCTAAGCCTTCTTGTAGATCTTCTGGTCTACAGATTTTTTATTTTTATATTTCCTACTATTTCACTCACTGTCACATTTTTGATCGTTTCTTTATCTTCTCCTTCGTCCAATAAACTCTCTTTCTTTTGGGACATAATTACTGCTTTTAAGTAAGCTACTCTGGGGAAATAATTCCCATTGTAATTAGAAAAGGCATCTGGTATTACCTCTAAAATGGTCATTCCTTAAGATAGTAAAAAGTTGAAAATTATTTTTCAGAGACTACTATATGGGATAGAAATAATTCCTTCATCTTTAAGAACACATTTATTTTTCTTCATTTTTATAAATTTATTTTTATTGGGTCCTTTAACAATATTAAAATTTTTTCCCACTTCTTTCGCCCAAAACATCTACATATCTCAACTTATATTTATTATTTAACACAAAATCATAAATTTTATATACTTCACTTGCTACAAAATCTATCCATTGTCATTTAAAATAATTATTTGTGTCTTCCTCCTTTACTCTTATTTTTTTTCCTTTCCCAAAATATTTTTATGTTCTTCTTTTAACCATACAGTACTATCTGAATACTGTACTTTTCTTTCTTGTATACTTAAAGTTCCACTCCTCATTCTCATTTCTTAGTAGATAGTAAATATACTGTAGTAATTGGCTTAATTTCTTTATTTGAATATGGATATAATTTGTTAATAATATTTGTTCTTTTTCTAGACACTAATGGAATGATATTATTTCCTTTTTTATTACTAATTCTTAACTATTTGTTTCTTTTGATACTGTAGAAAAACTACTGAATTGAGTTTCCCTAGATTATATGTTTCTGTAGATTATACACTCCTGGAAATGGAAAAAAGAACACATTGACACCGGTCTGTCAGACCCACCATACTTGCTCCGGACACTACGAGAGGGCTGTACAAGCAATGATCACACGCACGGCACAGCGGACACACCAGGAACCGCGGTGTTGGCCGTCGAATGGCGCTAGCTGCGCAGCATTTGTGCACCGCCGCCGCCAGTGTCAGCCAGTTTGCCGTGGCATACGGAGCTCCATCGCAGTCTTTAACACTGGTAGCATGCCGCGACAGCGTGGACGTGAACCGTATGTGCAGTTGACGGACTTTGAGCGAGGGCGTATAGTGGGCATGCGGGAGGCCGGGTGGACGTACCGCCGAATTGCTCAACACGTGGGGCGTGAGGTCTCCACAGTACATCGATGTTGTCGCCAGTGGTCGGCGGAAGGTGCACGTGCCCGTCGACCTGGGACCGGACCGCAGCGACGGACGGATGCACGCCAAGACCGTAGGATCCTACGCAGTGCCGTAGGGGACCGCACCGCCACTTCCCAGCAAATTAGGGACACTGTTGCTCCTGGGGTATCGGCGAGGACCATTCGCAACCGTCTCCATGAAGCTGGGCTACGGTCCCGCACACCGTTAGGCCGTCTTCCGCTCACGCCCCAACATCGTGCAGCCCGCCTCCAGTGGTGTCGCGACAGGCGTGAATGGAGGGACGAATGGAGACGTGTCGTCTTCAGCGACGAGAGTCGCTTCTGCCTTGGTGCCAATGATGGTCGTATGCGTGTTTGGCGCCGTGCAGGTGAGCGCCACAATCAGGACTGCATACGACCGAGGCACACAGGGCCAACACCCGGCATCATGGTGTGAGGAGCGATCTCCTACACTGGCCGTACACCACTGGTGATCGTCGAGGGGACACTGAATAGTGCACGGTACATCCAAACCGTCATCGAACCCAGCGTTCTACCATTCGTAGACCGGCAAGGGAACTTTCTGTTCCAACAGGACAATGCACGTCCGCATGTATCCCGTGCCACCCAACGTGCTCTAGAAGGTGTAAGTCAACTACCCTGGCCAGCAAGATCTCCGGATCTGTCCCCCATTGAGCATGTTTGGGACTGGATGAAGCGTCGTCTCACGCGGTCTGCACGTCCAGCACGAACGCTGGTCCAACTGAGGCGCCAGGTGGAAATGGCATGGCAAGCCGTTCCACAGGACTACATCCAGCATCTCTACGATCGTCTCCATGGGAGAATAGCAGCCTGCATTGCTGCGAAAGGTGGATATACACTGTACTAGTGCCGACATTGTGCATGCTCTGTTGCCTGTGTCTATGTGCCTGTGGTTCTGTCTGTGTGATCATGTGATGTATCTGACCCCAGGAATGTGTCAATAAAGTTTCCCCTTCCTGGGACAATGAATTCACGGTGTTCTTATTTCAATTTCCAGGAGTGTATAAAGCATGGTTGCCTCACAGAAATTTCAGTCTCTGTCACTTAAAATATTTCTTTACAATAAATAGGAAAATAGATAAAACTATATAAGGATAAAAAAGGTTTAATCGATTTTTCTCTTTCTTCTTTGTTGTCTGTCCCTATTTTCATATGTATTACTGTCTATTTATTTGTAATTTTGATACCCCAAAAAACATACTGCAAAAAATTCTTATAGATGAGGCAGCAATTATTTTATGATGAATCACTTAATTTTTCTCACATTTCAGATAGTGGAACAGGATATAGAGGTGCTTTCTGCAAATATTTGCTATTATTTGTTATTAATTCTTAAGTCTATTATTTTATCAAATTGTTGTTCTCTTTACAACTCTGGATTAATATAATTATAAAATGTTGCTTCCAGTCATATAATTCTATTTTCTAGCAAATGTATAAGTAAATATTTCCATTAATCTTATATCTGGACAATTTAAAAAAATTTATAATCTGTTTGCGAAGTATTTTGTTAATTCCTGGACTTGTTGGCAAGCAAATCTATCGTAGATCTTTACTCTAAAATTCATCCATGTTACACAGTCTCTTCCTACAGTGCTGTTGTGTTTAACTGATATATTACATTCTTCTGGCATTCTAAAATTGAAATTCATTGACAAATATTTGCTCATATCTTCTTCTTCAAAAATTCCTGAAAAATGTTATGTTATATGAGTCTAAAAAATGTAGATGTTCATTACAAAGTTCTTGCAATATTTCTGGTAACCCTTGTAGTAACCACACCCATCAACAGGAACGCCTTGGGCTGCGGATCGGAGCCACCAGGCGGGTAAGCCGCCGGCAGTGGAGCACGCACCACCGGGTAAACACAGGACGAACGACAACTGACAACAACCGACCACGACCGACTATGAGCAACACAATGAGGAAGAGATAATCAACAGAGGCTTGTGGAAACCACAACACCAAACACCAAACACCAAACGTAAATCCACTCAGAACCAGAGCCAGGCAAATGTCAACAACGAGCAACGACCAGAACACAGTAACGCCGAGGTAGAAACGAAATCCAGAGCGAGTACCAGACTGCTGGATAGGGCAGTGCGGGTCCCTATATACGAAACCAGAGGGACCGGCTATTGGCCAATGTCTGCAAGTGGCTTAGCGTGGCGACCTCGCTGCGTGAGAGCCACTGTGTGGAATAGCCGCCGCGGAGGCGGAGCCCACTATGGGCTGACCACGTCCATTTGTTCTGCCGCGTGTTCGACTAACCACAGCGGAAGGTACTAGATCTCTCCCCCCCCCCAAAAAAATTGGTGCATAGGGGCGGAAATGCCCCGGAAGATGCCGAGGCAGATGGAACAAGGGCACGGGTTGTGAGACTTCCGGAGGGACCACTGGGGGAGGGGAGGGCAGACTATATGCGGCATCCATCAAGGTGTCACCAGAGGGCAGGGGGTCAGTGGACGTCTCTATACCCCGGCGAGGCGGAAGGGGTGCCTGAAGAGCTGGCGAGGAGATGGAGGTTGAAGGGAAGGGCTCCACCTCGAGGGACATGTCCGCACCAGGAAGCAGGGAAGGCAGTTGGGGAGGAATCAAGGCAGGGCCCGAGGGTGGAGTTGGTTATGGTGGCGACGCTTGAGCCCTCTGTGTGTCTGAAGGATCGTCACTCACCGCCCATGAGCCACTGTCACCGTAGCAGGTGTCCCTGCAGGTGTGCTACCATAGGAGCAGGCCCACACGGCCATGCCCGGGGTGTAGCGCCGGGAGGGGTGAGAGCGGGGCCCAGAAGGGGATGGTGTCAGCAGGTGTTGGAGGGTCCGAGGTTATCGCCCGTGAAGGAGTTCGGCAGGACTATGACCGGCCACTAGTGTAGTGCGGTAGGTGCTTAGAAACAAGGTGAGGGCCGAGGTGGTGGCTGACGGCTCCACTGATTTCATCAGCTGCTGTTTGAAAGTGCGGACCAGGCGTTCCGCCGCGCCATTGGATGAAGGATGGAAGGGGGGAGAGCGAATGTGTTTGTTACCGTTAGCGGAGCAGAAGGTCTGGAACGAGGACGCCGTGAATTGGGGCCCGTTATCTGTGACCAACGTCTGAGGACGTCTGGGCCAAGGCGGTGGCGTCAGTGGTGGTGGATGCCATGTGAACCACATATGGGTATTTGGAATAGGTATCAATGATGAGGAGCCACATGGAGCCTAAGAAGGGGCCTGCAAAATCGAGATGGATCCTGTCCCAGGGTTGGCTGGGTGTTGGCCAGGGCGCGAAAGATTGTGGAGGACTCTGTGCAACCACGGACCAGGTGCTCAATGTCTCCATCGATCCCTGGCCAATAGACATGTCGTCGAGCCAACGCCTTCATGCTAGACATTCCCCAGTGTCCGCGGTGTAATAAGTGCAGGACGCGGTGGCGTAAGTCCGGAGGGATGACCACCTGATGGGCGTCCGAGTCCGTGGACAACATCAGGACGTTCTCCATCACCGAAAGTCTGTGTGAGACGTGACGCCACGGGCTGAAGTCAGTTTTCAAACGTCGGGTAAGGTAGGGAGTCCAACCTTGGGTCACATAGCGGAGGACTGCCGCAGAATGGGGTCCCTGCGCGTGGAAGCGGCGATTGGCGTGGCTGTCAGAGGATATCCATCGAGAGTCTCCCGGCGGGCAGAGTCGATGTGGAAGCACAAGACTTTCTTCTGGTCGAACGTCGGATCGGGTCCAGCTGGGAGACGTGACAAGGCGTCTTCATTAGTGTGTTGACTGGTGGGCCTATAGCGGATGGTGTAAGTGTAATTACGCAAGAACAATGCCCAGCGCTGAAGACGCTGAGCCGTCCGTTCTGGGAGGTGCGAATGGGGCCCGAAAAGCGACACTAAGGGCTTGTGATCCGTCAGGAGGATGAACTGTGCCCCAAACAGGTAAATGTGAAATTTCTGAAGTGCAAAAATAATGGCAAGAGCCTCCTTTTCGATCTGAGAGTAATTGCTTTGCGCAGGGGTTAACGTCTTGGAGGCATATGACGCAGGTTGTTCCGACCCATCCTCATTCCTGTGTGCCAGGACTGCCCCAATCCCGTACGCTGAGGTATCGGCCGCCACCACCAAGGGACGATCTGGTGAGAAAGGCGTCAGGCAAGGCGCAGATTTCAGCATCGTCTTCAGGCGGGTAAAAGCCTGATCGCAGGCAGAAGTCCAAGTGTAAGGGACCCCTTTGCGACGCAGGCGATTTAGGTGATGCGCGATGTGGGCGGCTTGGGGTAAGAACTTCAAGTAGTAAATGACTTTCCCCAAAAATACCTGGAGTTCGGATAAGTTTTGTGGACGGGGAAGGGCATCGATGGCTGCGACATTGCGGTCCGAAGGGCGAATGCCATCTTTACTGAGCCAATGTCCTAAGTACTCAACTTCCGGTTGAAAAAAACTGCACTTATCCAGTCGACAACGTAAACCCGCAGCCTGCAGGTCGTGAAATAAGGTACTGAGGTTGCCCATATGTTCCTGGCGCGTGCGTCCCGTGATTAAGATATCATCGAGTTAATTGACACAAGCCGGTATTGGTTGCGTAAGTTGCTCCAGATACCGCTGGAAAATCGCAGGGGCAGAGGAAATGCCAAACGGAAGACGCTTGTATTTATAGAGACCGAAAGGCGTGTTGATGACGACGATGGCCTGCGATTCCTCATCCAACGGCAATTGGTGATAGGCTTCTGCCAGATTAATCTTAGAAAAGTACTCGCCACCTGCCAGTTTAGCGAGAAGGTCTTCCTGTCGAGGAATGGGATAAGTTCCGACCAAAGACTGAGCGTTGACCGTAGCCCCAAAATCCCCACAAAGACGAAGCGATGCATTGGGTTTCTTGATGACCACTAAGGGCGTTGCCCAGGCACTCGATTGTACTGGCTCGATAACCCCCGCACCATGGAGCCGATCGAGTTCCTGCTTGACGGCCGCACGCAAAGCTACCGGGATAGGCCGAGCCCGACAAAAGCGAGGCCGTGCGTTCGGCAGTAAAGTGATGTGTCCCTGGAAATCGGAAGCGCAGCCCAGGTCTGCCGAAAACAGGGAGGAAAAGGACGCGCACAGATCGTCCAGGTCCTGAAATGGAACCGTAGTTGAAACGAACTGCACTTCGTCTTGAATGGAAAAGCCAAACCGTGTAAATGCATCTAGTTCAAAAATGTCCGAAGCCGACGGGTGGTCCACCACAAATAGGGTAAGGGGCCGGGGAACGATTTGTAGATGGCCACGACAGAAAACTACCCACAGAGAGGGATGGAACCGTCGCCGTAGGCGACCAACTTCCGAGAGGGTGGGGACAATCCTGGAGACCCGAGGCGTGCATGCGTCGTTCAGATTGACCAAAGAGACTTTGGCCCCTGTAACGACCTGGAAACGGACGTCCTCGTTAAAGATGCGTAGGCCGGCCGGAGTGGCCGAGCGGTTCTAGGCGCTCCAGTCTGGAACCGCGCGACCGCTACGGTCGCAGGTTCGAGTCCTGCCTCGGGCATGGGTGTGTGTGATGTCCTTAGGTTAGTTAGGTTTAAGTAGTTCTAAGTTCTACGGGACTGATGACCACAGAAGTTGAGTCCCATAGTGCTCAGAGCCATTTGAACGAAAGATGCGTAGGGTGAGGAATAACTTTTGAGCCGATGTGTCGGTCCGAGGGGCGACTGCGTGTAAAGCATGGACGACCTTCTATTGGCCCGCAGGGGCGGGACGGGGGCCGGTCGAGCGGCTACGACAGACAGATCGAAGGTGGCCCTCCATCTCACAGAGCGAACAGGTCTTCCAGCGATGGGGACAGTCAGCTCGAGTGTGGGCCGAGAAGCACTGGGGGCACGACGGGAGGGGGCCACGCGGCCTACGTCGAGGGGCGACAGGCTGTTCGGACGCCATAGAGACGTCAGACAGCGAGGAATCTCGACGGCGGGGCCCTCTGGAGAATACGCCCCGTCGACGGCGATAAGGAGTGGAGCGGGAAGTGGACTCGACCGCTGCCACCTGGGGCCGCGCCATGAGACGTTCGTTCGCTGCTTGAGCAATTTCGAAGGAATGGGCAATACGCAGAATGTCGTCCAACGAGGGGTTGTACAACTTTAACGCCGCAGTGCTGACCTCTGGATCGGGAGCCAGTTGAATGACCACATCCCGAATTAACGAATCTGCATATGACGCTTTGCACTGCTGATTGGTGCACATGAAGATGCATTTGCGGCTGAGGACTTGCAAATCCGTCACCCAGGAACGGTAGGACTGACCCGGCTGCTTGTGGTATTGATGGAATTCCAAGCGAGACGCAACCACGTGGTGTCGCTGGGAATAATAGTTAGTTAGCAACACACAGATCTCGTGAAAGGAGAGAGCCACGGGGTCGGCCAACGGTGCCAACTTGCGGAGCAAGAAAAACGTGTCCGGTGAGGCCCAAGACAAGAACAACGACCGCTGCAGAGAGTCATCCGACACCTGAAAGGCCGTGAACTGTTGCTTCAGACGATGCAGGTACGTTTCCCAATCCTCTTTTGCGTCGTTGAACGGTGGGAACGACGGTGGACGTGGGAACGTGTCTAAAAGCGGGGCACCTGGGGAAGGAGGTGGGAGGGAATTCCGCTTATTGACCCTGTCCGAAAGCAACTGCAGTGAGGCCTGTAAGACCTCCAACTGCTGCTGCTGCTGTCGCATGAGCTGCTGCTGTTGCTCTAAGAGAGTGAGCAATTTCTCTTCCATACTCCTATGTTCCGTTTACCTCGTCACCAAATGTGGTAACCACAACCAACAACGGGAACGCCTTGGGCTGCCGATCGGAGGCACCAGGCGGGGAAGCCGCCGGTGGTGGATCACGCACCACTGGGTAAACACAGGACGAGTCGGACGACAGACCAACGACAACTGACAACAACCGACCACGACCGACTATGAGTGACACAACAAGGAAGAGATAAAGAACGGAGGCATGTGGAAACCACAACACCAAACACCAAACGTAAATCCACTCGGAACCAGAGCCAGGCAAATGACAACAACGAGCACCGACCAGAACGCAGTACCGCCGAGATAGAAACGAAATCCAGAGCGAGTACCAGACTGGCTGGACTAGGGCAGTGCGGGTCCCTATATCCGAAAACGGAGGGAGCGGCTATATGCCGCTGGCTGCACGTGGCTTAGTGGTCGCGTCCTCGCTGCGTGAGAGCCGCTGCGCGGAATAGCCGCCGCGGAGGCGGAGCCCTCTATGGGCTGACCACGTCCATTTGTTCTGTTAAAAGAAAGTCAGTCTTAGCATCTGCCAATCCTATATAGGAACTATTAATAATTAGATCAGTGTATTTACTTCTTATTTCATCAATATCTACAATAAAAGCAAGTTTAAGTCCTTTGCATGTCCTCGCATTCGAATCTGAAAGAGGATGTAGCTTAGTCTTAACAGTATGTTTAGTAGTACAGAATTTAGGATACACTACTTACAAGAAACTATTAAAAGGTCTTTATATTTCTTTCTTAACTAAAAGTTGTTTTTGCCTGCATCTTTATTGCTGTTTACGAAATGTGTGATTTTAACTACCATAATATTGTAACGGAATGGTTCTGAAATTGGTATAAATTCTTCTAAGTATTTTTTGCCTTTGTGTAGATAATATGTAATATTATTAATCTAATTAAATTATCTGCAAGTATTTATAAGCTAAATACCTCATCAACTGTTTTTATTTAATTCCAAGTCATTGTGTTATAGAATATTTTTATTTCCAGTTGACATTTTATTTTCAGCTTCCAGTTATATTTTTTTGTGTAGAAGTAGGTAGTGATGTGATTTTCTTACCTTTGAAGTTTTTATCCCTTATCCATTGCAGTCAGAAGGCTGCTCCATGCTATCACACCAGAGTTTCCTGGATGGCTTTAGCTGCCAGAGGCGGTTTGGGAAGCTGCTAACAGAGTTATTATTCTTGTTGTCAAATCAATTTTGTTCCTCAAGTAGCAACTGTATATACATTTGGTGAAAGTAATTTCCTTGTACTGTGGGTCACACCTGAATAGCTACAGGGTTGGTTTGACTGGGGAATACTGTTGTTATCTGCTGTTGTCGTCCACTGCTTGAGACCATCTAGAAGAAGAAAAGAACATCTGGTGGCAGCAGCTCTACTGTCTACACAAGTTGTTGCCAAGACTCAGCCAGAAGAAGAAGATGGTTGGTGATGCTTAGCATCCAAGTAGCAGTGCAATAGTGACTTTCAGCAAAAAACCAAGGTGTGGTGAAATGAAGTAAAGAGAAGACCACCAGAAAAAGAACAACCTTGGTTCACTTTTAAAAAACGCTGAAACGTTTTGCTACAATTTAGTGGACTGCATGTAAAGAACAAATAATTAATTGGAATCTCACAATATTTTTTAAAATTATTTGTAGTGCTCTCAAAGTACATAATATTTTCAAATAAAATTTTATTTAATTATATTCAGATTCTAATTAGAGAAATGAAATTGCTCTAAAGTTTATAAATTTAGCTCTAGTTCATCCTAAATTGGCTTGGATTTTTATGTAAGTGTTAAGGCGGTATGTTGAGAGAACTTAATATGTTATTAATGAACAATCTTGTAACGAATTCATTACATTAATTATATGATAGTATATAAACATTTTATAAGATAAAATTTCAAAAAGTGTATTATACAGTGATATATCTACAAACATTTTAGGGATTCGAAGATCATACTATATTTATAAGGATTTCTCGAAATACAGTTCTGTTATAATTAATTCAAATAACTTGTAATAACATTGTTTGTTTAAATTGTGCTATATGCGCTAAACATACACAATTACTACTGACGTACATGTCTTCTGGTATCCAATTTGTCTAGGGTATACAACAGTCTAAACATCGGATACTCTATAGGTAGTTGTGCTCTTTGCGTTGTGTTGTTGGTACTGTAGTTTCACTCATGTTAGTGTGTGTTGTAGCGCCGGAAATTACTTACAATGGTAGATATGTATCGCAGCGTCATACGAAAATACTTAAATTTTATGTTTGCTGTTATTATATTGTTTGTACTGTCTTGTATGTGAATAATGTAGTACATTATCTTTTCTCTTCCATATGTCAGCAAACCCAGCATACTACTCCATAAGTGACATGACGGATTTGATTTTCTGCTACGGGTTAGTAAATCAAAGAATGCTTCAAGCCTGTGCCATCCTGCGGGAAAACATTCACGTCGCAAAGAAACATCCGATAAGCTTTCCAGTCATCTCTTTTAAGCGTCTTAGCGACACAGGTCCTCTACCACCCCACAAGGCGAGCAGTCTGTACTCCTCTGATGGAGGATTGTGATACATATACTGGACCGGATGTGTGTGATGTCCTTAGGTTAGTTAGGTTTATATAGTTCTAAGGTCTAGGCGACTCATGACCTCAGGTGTTAAGTCTGATATTGCTCAGAGCCATTTGAACAAATTTTTTTATTTTTATTTTATTTTATTTTATTTTATTTTATTTTATTTTATTTTATTTTTTTTTTTTTTTTACTGAAAGACCTGGTACCAGGGTGCAGCGATTGGAAGCAGCAGAAGAAGTAAGTCATCCTTCTGCCTGGGCGGTATCACATGAATAATTGCTGCATCCATACGGTCTTCATCATGTCCAGGCATTATGACCAGCAGACTACCGTAGTACACTACTGGCCATTAAAATTGCTACACCAAGAAGAAATGCAGATGATAAACGGATATTCATTGGACAAATATATTATACTAGAACTTACATGTGATTTCATTTTCACGCAGTTTGGGTGCATAGATCCTGAGAAATCAGTACCCAGAAAAACCACCTCTGGCCATAATAAAGGCCCTGATACGCCTGGGCATTGAGTCAAACAGAGCTTGGATGCAGCCCCTGCAGCTTCAACACGATACCACTGTTCATCAAGAGTAGTGACTGGTGTATTGTGACGAGCCAGTTGCTCGGCCACCATTGACCAGACGTTTTCAGTTGGTGAGAGATCTGGAGAATGTGCTGGCCAGGACAGCAGTGGAATATTTTCTGTATCCTTATGTTGTTAATTACGATGATGCATGGTGTTTTAGGGCGATAAACAGCGAGGACATCAGCGCACTTGTTTTGAATAGTTACGGATTAGGGTGGTAAAAAAGTGAAAACATAATAAAATGCAAATGCACGAGGTATCCTCACGCAAGTAGTGAGAACACAGCACAAACTGTGGGACAGCTAGAAAGGTGGACCATAAGAAGCAGACGTAATACTGCCGAATAACAAGACAAAACCAAGGTTAAATACCAGAAGAGACAGAAGTAAAGGAGGACAGACGATTGTGGCTGGGTGACTACTTAGAAATAATATGTGACCGAGCCACTCTCCGACATATTTGCCTCATTATCAGTCAAAATAGAGATCATGTGATACACCCAGATTTTTTTCTCAGGTCATCATAAAAAACACACGCACCATTAAAATATGTCGTATCACAACTGTATTCCTAATTATCATATTGTAAAAGGAGTTGCTTGATTTTTAGATGTATCAATATCGACTGTTCAATGTACCCACAAGAAACTGCATACCACTCGTAATCACGTAACGCCGCCTTAAAAGTATGGTAGTAAAAATAGCCTAACCGACTGAGTTCTGACATTAGTGTCACACCTTCTCCATCACAATTGGTTTCACCTCCTTTTTTTCCCTTGAGTCATCAGTCTTCTGAACTGGTTTCATGCGACCCACCAATAATTCCATCCTCTCTAAACCCTTTCATTTCAGAGTAGCACTTGTAACATACGTCATCATTTAATTACTGTATGTATTCCAATCTCTGTCTTCCTGTACAGTTTTGCCATCCACAGTTGCCTCTAGTACCGTGGAAGTTACTCCCTGCTCCCTTAACAGGCGTCCTATCATCCAGTCCCTTCTTCTCGTCAGTGTTACCGGTATGTTCCTTTCCCTCTTGATTCTGCAGAGAACCTCTTTACTTTTTTCCTTATCAGTCCACCTAATTTTCAGCATTCATCTGTAGCACTGCATCGGTTTTCCCAAAGTCTTCGTTTCACTAGCACAAAATGTTATGCTCCAAAGGTACGTTCTCATAAACTGCTTCCTCCATTTAAGATGTTTGATACTAGCCCTTTTTTCCAGTGCCGCGATGCTTTCTATTAGTTATTTTACTGCCTAGACAGCAGAATTCCATAACTTCGTCTACTTCGTCGCCCCAATAGTAACGTTAAATTTTTCGCCAACCTCATTTCTACTGCTTCTCATTACTTTCTTCTACCTTCGATTTACTCTCAGTTCATATCCTCTGCTCATCAGATTACTCATTCCATTCAACATATCCAGTATCGCATTTACAATTTTACAGGGGATAGCAATGTCATCATCGAATCTTATCATTGATATCCTTTCAAGATGAATTTTAATCCCATTCTCGAACCTTTCTTTTGTTTCCATCATTGCTTCTTCGATGTAGAGACTGAACAGTCGAGATCAAAGACTACATCCCCGTCTTAAACCCTTTTTAATCCGAGCACTTCGTTCTTGGTGGTCCACTCTTATTATTCCCTCTTGGTTCTTGTACATATTGTATATTACCCGTCTTTCCATAAAGCTTGCCCTTACTTTTCTCAGAATTTCGAACATTTTGTACCATTCTACATCGTCGAACGTTTTTCCAGTTCCCATATCGTATGCATGTATATTGATTTTTATTTCGTTATGTTTACATTATCAATCGTAACGTCAGAATTGAGTTTCTGGTGCTACCATCTTTACTAATGCCAAATGGATCGTCAGGCAACGGATACTTAATTTTCTTTTCCATTCTTCTTTATATTATTCTTGACAGTAACTTGGATGCTTGAGCTGTTCAGTTAATTGTATGACAATTTTTGCACTTGTCGTCTTTTGCTATCTTCGGAATTGTGTGGACGATGATTTTCTAAGAAAGTTGTTATGTCGCCAGACTCATACCTTCTACCCAACAACGCGAAAAGTAGTTTTGTTGCCACTTCCCCCAATGGTTTTAGATATTCCGATTGAACGATATCCTAATCCTTCTGCCTTCAAAGCTCCTTTAAATTCTAATACGGGATCCTCTGTCTCTTCCCTGTTGACTCCTGTTTCTTCTTCTATCACGTCATCAGACAAGTCTTCTCCTCGTAGAGGCCTTCCATGTGCTGTATCTACCTATCAACTCCTTCCTCTGTATTTACATTACGTTCTTAATGATACCGCCCTGCTTTAAACTTCAAAGAAGGTTATTTTGACTTCTTTATATGCTGAGTCTGTCCTTTCAACAATAATTTGTTTTTCGATTTCTTCACATTTCCATGCACCCATTTTTCTTTAGATGCCCTGTTCTTCCTATTTATTTCATTCGTAAGTGTCTTGTATTTCTGAATTCCTGAATTTTTCTCAACATTTTTGTACTTCCTTCTTTCGTCGATCAGCTGAAGTATTTCTTCTGTTATCCGTGGTTTCGTCGCAGTAACGTTACCATGGTTTCATAGCAGACAGGAATAGCGACTGTCAGTGAATGCAGGTCGTTATCAGCCAGTTACCGAATGGACATTATTAAGGGACCCAAATGCAATGGATATCTGGAGTCGGATAATTCACAAATGCCCACCGCTCATAGCGTCACATACAGCTACACGAATTCCGTGGGTGAAAAAAACTCAGAAATGGAAAATAGCTAACTGGATGCGATTAATGTGGTATGACGAATCATGAATTCGCCTCTCATCAAATGCCACAAGGAGAAGCTCATCCCGCAGTATTTGGTGTTCAGACTGGAGATCTTACAGTGACGCTTCTGTAGTGTATTTCTTATCATAGATTGGGCATTCTTATTCAGGTTACCATCAATGTGAACCACGATGTTTATTTCGAAGCTCTCAGTGACCTACAAACGTTTGACGAATATGCCGTGGACATTCCCAAGGTGACAACAGCCCTTCTCACAGGGAAGCATGCACTAGTTTCACGTTTGTCGAGCACTCTCTGGAACCTGGAACGACCCACAAAACCACTTGATCTTACACAGCGCAATCACGTTATTGTGACCACCAACTTCGTTCAATGTGAAAGTCCAATGTCAAGGTGCAATAACCACTCACAGACAGGAGATGGCAATACTAGCAGTGGAAGGCATAAAAGGTGTGCGGGGGGGGGGGGGGGGAGTACGCGGAAACAAAGCAGGCGTTGTCGTAATGTGGAAACGGAACGATTAACCTGACGTCCAAAATGGCATGGTCATTCGCTTTCGGACCAAGAGTGGAAGCATTCCGAAATGGCTAAATTGTAAACTCTTCACGAGCCGCCATAATTAAAGGATATCGTATATGGCAAAATGGCGCTATCCAAAATCGTCACTAAGGCAACTGTTTGTGCACTACGGGCCATAGATGACAGGGGTCAACAACGGCTGTGGGGATGTGTACGGGCGAAGAGACGTACAACTGTAGAGCAGTTGCCCGCCCAGGTGAACCAAGGACACCGTCTCCTCAACGGACGTTCGGTGATCGTTGCTGCGTATGGGTCTCCGCAGCAACTGTCTGGTTCATGTACAATTGCTGACTGCCGTTTAGTGGCGACGAAGCCTGGAATTTTGACGACAATACCGCTACTGGACGTCCACTGATTGGCGATGGATGGCCTTTTCAGAACAATCGCGTTCTATGCTCCATTAGACACAAAGGCCGTTGGCGCGTGCCGCCGTTGGATAAGCAGCAGCCAGCTGTAAGTCGTACTCTGAGTTCACTTATCTGTTTTATAGTTTAATTCTTAATTTCTTTGCGCGTTTTTGGGTACTTGCATAGTTTAATTCATAAATTTTTGGGGTATTGTAATATTTGAGAGTTGTAGGATCGCGTTTTAGTACCTGAATAGTGTAAATTCGCGTAGTCGTCAATTATCTGTTTTTGTTTTCAACGGCCAGTGTCGGTTGGTCACAGCCAGTGAGCTCCCTGCCGCCGTTGGATAAGCAGAACCAGCAGAAAAAAAATCAGACGATCAGTTAAAATTACAAAATGATCTAGAGAGAATTTTCGTATGGTGCGAAAAGTTGCAATTAGCACTAAACAAAGAAAAGTGCGAGGTCATCCACGTGGGTACAAAAAGAAATCCGATAAATTTTGGGTATACGATAAATCGCACAAATCTAAGGGCTGTCAATTCGACTAAATACCTAGGAATTACAATTACGAGCAACTAAAACTGGAAAGACCATATAGATAATATTGTGGGGAAGGCGAAACAAAGACTGCGCTTTGTTGGCAGAACACTTAGAAGATGCGACAAACCCACTAATGTGACAGCCTACATTACACTTGTCCGCCCTCTGCTGGAATATTGCTGCGAGGTATGGGATCCTTAACAGATAGGATTGACGGAGGACATCGAAAAAGTGCAAAGAACGGCAGCTCATTTCGTGTTATCGCGCAATAGGGGTGAGAGTGTCACTGATAAGATTGGGGGTGGCAGTCACTGAAACAAAGGCAGTTTTCTCTGCGGTGAGATCTATTTACGAAATTTCAATCACGAACTTTCTCTTCCGAATGCGAAAATATTTTGTTGACACCCACCTACGTAGGGAGACAATGCTCATCATAATAAAATAAGAGAAATCAGAGCTCGAACGGAAAGATTTAGGTGTTACTTTTTCCAAAGCGCCATTCGAGAGTGTGTAACGTCCCCTTAGAAAATTAATGAATTACTGTAGTGATAAACCTCTTACATTATTTGATTTTCAAACAGCTGAGCAGAACTGAACGTACTCAGACATTTCGCTCATTACCTATTCTGATCAACACTAAACTGACACAATATTTTTGGCGCAACGCAATCTTTCAATAATCCCTACAAAAGAATGGCCCTGACTAACATTAACTTATACCTTTCACAAATCACTTACCTCAGAAAAATCTTCGTTACTCGAACTACTGCAATACAGCGAGCGCCACTACTGCCAGCTAAATAAAAGATTCAAACTACTGAAGGCACTAACTGCTGATAAGCATAGTTATCAAATGAAAGATTTTGATAGAGAACAAACAATGTATTTACCTTAATAGTGTTCAAAAGTCATAATATATAGAGCAGTTCATGACATCCAGTCTTACAAATTTACTGTCTCTGATGGACACACGTCCAGATCATTCGCTCTCAAAACTCAGCCATTTCTCTCCCCACATCCACCACTACTGACGGCACACCTCCAACTCTGCAACGCTACGCGCTGTTAACAGCCAACTGCCCAACACTACAATAGCGACTATTCCAACAATGCCACCCAGCGACAGACTGCACACAGCACAGCCAGTTATTTTCATACAGAGCGCTACGTGGCGTTATCAATATAAAAACCTAAACAGCCTGCTTACCAGTGGAATCGTAGAGAAGTAGTATGAAAATGGTTCGATGAACCCTCTGCCACTCACTTAAGTGTGAATTGCAGAGTAACCATGTAGATGTAGACGAAAGGTGTGAAAGTAAAGGGTCCAGGCCGGAGGAGGGAGCGATATAGTTTGGGAAATGTTTTCGTGGGAGTACCTGGCTGATCTCGTCATTCTGGAAGACACAGTGGATGGACAAAAGTGTGCATCTATCCTTGACGACGATGTAAATTCCTAGATGCATTTTGTTTTTCCTCGGTACGATGGCATCTACCAGCAGGACAATGTAAAGTGCCACAGAGTTCGCAGTGTACGTGCGTGTTTAGAAGAGCGCTGGAATGAGCTTACTGTACTGTCCTGGCCGCCAAAGTCCTCAGACTTAAACTTAGTCGAGAATCTGTGGGATCACCTAGATCGAGCGTTTCACGTCGTGGATCCTCGGCCGAGAAACCCAGCGCAGCTGACAAGGGCACTGGAGTCTACAAGGCTCCACACCCCTGCCGGTACCGTCCAGAACCTCAGTGACTCTCTTCCTGCATTTCTCGCAGTGGTGTGCGCTGCAAAAGGTGGTTATTCAGGCTTTCGACAGGCAGTGGTATTAATGTGACTGGACTGTGTAACTCAGTAGGAAATAACTGGTACAAAGTGGAACAGCGGGTGAAACGTAGCTATCATCATTGCTTCAATTTTGTAGCGCACCGTAATCTAATTACCACAGGCTTTATCTGGATGTGTCGTACAGAGGAAATAACAGACTCGAGCTAAAATCGAGGAAAGTGCGTTTGTGGGTAGGATACTGCGACAACATCATATCAGTTAGAGTATATGGCATATTTCCAGTCATCAAGAACAGGATGGTTATGAACCTAGTAACTATAACAGAGGAATTTTTCCCTGTTTGAGAGGTCATGGACCATACCCTGAATATTTACATAATATAAGGGAAATTAGACCTGGCATGGACGCATACAGACAGTCACTGTTTCCGCGTTCTGCTGCGAGTGAGACAGGAATGTAAGTGACCAGTAGTGGTACAACGTACCCTTCACCACGTACCGAACGTTGGCTTGCGGAGTACGTTTGTGGATATAGCAATAGAATCTTAGGGCAATTGAATTCGTCATGACCTGGTATAGTGAACTGCTTTCAATACCTTCTAACACACAAGAAATTCTTTCGTTTGAATATTTCCTTTCAATCAAGTGTTTCAGACCGGACGATTTGTTTTCATTGTGGACATTAATACGCTTTTGTGTACTTCATACTTTCCTGACCAAACTTTATATGGTTTATTGGTGACACCTTGTCACTCTAGAAGGATTCTAAAACCTTCACGTTAAAGTGGGCATTTAGCAGTCTGCATCGAGCCATCTCACGGAACATTAAGGTACACATTTTCTGCCTTACCAGAGAAACCAGTCTTACTGAGCTACTATTTCAGTCAATATCCAGTTTCTCAAAACTGCAGTCGGCAGTAGGCTTGCATGTTTTTATCGGATCTGGATGTAAGTCATTAATCGGAGTTGCAGAGTGAGTTGACCACTCATCACCTTTTATACGACACGGTTACTTTCTGCCTTTAAATTTCAGATTTGTAATTAATGTTAGAGTAACTCACTGAACGAAGCTTATTCGTTGCACGCAACTTGACTACAAGCTGACTTATTTAAGCGCCTTGAAACCATGAAGTTTATGACAAATTAGTGTGCTACGCGACGGTTAATAGTCCTACAGAAATAATAAACAGGACCTTTTACAGGAAATTGAATGTAGATAACTTTCTTACTGGGACACGTTTTCGCTTGTTTCCGAGTTATTCAAGGAAAACACACGAAAGCGACTTTCAAACGCACCACCACTCCCACACTCAGAACGCACGCTTCAGGATCTCTGGCATGTTGCTCATGGCACTCCCTCACACCACTGTGCGAAAATTTGCGACTGCATGAATTTTTTCCCACATTTGACCTTTTTTGCTCTTCTTAGACTGCCTTTATTAAGCCACCCGCTATGTCGACCACTTACAAATAATAAAATGCACAGTTACGTACAGTTTTTTTCTAACAGTTTCGTGAATTTTAAAGGCATAAAATAAATTAACACATTGTTATATTCATCGGAACTTCGGACTACGAAACTACTGTGCTAGTAAGGGCTGTCAACATAATGAATTTCAGCGTATCGTCTACAAAAGTCGTTTTTTTCTTTCGTTACTCTAACAGGCACGTTTAAATTAATAATGTTAACGATATAGCTGAGTATGCTGGAAGCGTAATAGGCCAGTCAATAGAGAATAAAGGGTAATTTGTGCAATCGTAAATTTGTAGGAGTTGTACTGTTTCTCCTGGGTGGACCTGGGTTTAGAAAAAATGTAAACTAAATATTACGACAAATTTTATAAATAATCGACAAGTACGCCACAGAAGAAGAGATAGAACTACAATGGACATGTTATTCCATGGACTCTTGCGCTTCTACGCATGAAATATCTTTCCTTTGTCATTCGCTTATCTTATCTGCTAGGATTCGGACCTAAGAGGACGTTCTTGTGTAAAGCTCATCTTGCTGGACCAGCTGATAATGTAAGTTGTACTTAAAACCCGAATAATATAATGGTTATTTTGTCAAAATAATTTGTGTATGTGGTCAACGTATTGTAAATGTGATACCTTCACTGTCTTAAGTAGGTATGGGCCTTAACAAAGAATTTTCATTGTTAGGCTCCATCTTAGAAAAATCTTTAACATTTTTCATTTAGCCCATCTACGAGACGTGCCGACGGTTAGGACAATTAACTTTATTTCAGATCCCACGAGACCGGAGGCAACTACTAATAACTTAACAATTTTACTTACAGATTTTCTTTATATAACGAGATAACATCCCAGGCAGAAAAGGTCTCGTCACAGGATTCCAGTTCCATTATAGGATTTCACTTGTAGATGCTACTCTTGCTATCTTATATTGGGGAATCGAGACGAAACCGCGATGGATCGACGATTACGTAACTACCCTGAGAACTGAGCCAGTTTACTGAGTGCTTATACACGTCGGGCTAAATTAAGCAACGTATTACAGTATTTATAATATTCCTACATTAGTTATTTCTCTTTTATGCTGAGCCATTACATTAATGTGTGTTTCTATTTTGTATAAGTCACGGCTGATATTTCATTTTATTACATTACACTAATAGTCACAAAACAAATAAAAAATTTATATTTTATTACATTACAGAGGGAGCACCACAAACAACCTGTTATATATTGTAGCTAGTGAAGGATGAGCCTGGTTGTAGAGATGCGGTTGAAAGTTATTTTGGAAGTTCATCTTCAATCCACGGCGTCCAGCGAAAACGAATCATTGTACAAAATTTAATTACATTAAATTTCCTGCAAAAAGGTCGTATTTATTTTTTCTGCAGGAGTGACTGCGCGTAGCAAGAGACAGATAATATGAAAATTTCGCGCGTAGATTTTTGGACATGAGATATAACGTCACGGGTTGCATAAAACAAGATCGTTAGAGGTAGCTGAATCACCTTGTAGACTACATTCAGACGTTTATTTATGCCTGTCCTTCTCTTGTTCTAAAAAAAAATCATGTAATTCGAATTTAAAAGCAGGCCGGATAGTTTACAACTTGTGCTCTAGTTGCCTCACCTAATTGAGCCATAGTAGGCTGGAGTCGTCGTTACACGGTGTGCGTATAACGTTAGTCCTTTTCTATTTGTTCGTGTGCCTGTTTCTATGGAGGGTCATATATCTTCCATTTCGGCGAGGCGACAGGCAACGTGTCAGACGGCGGCAGTAAGCGTGGATGATGGGCGTGAACAGTACCGGACGGTTGTCAGGCCGCGTATCCCGACACGGGGCGACACCGCATTAATCCCGCGATCGAAGTCTCGGGCTGGAGCGCGCTCCGTGCTGAAAGCCGTGCCTCTTCTCGGGCGCGCGGCGCAGTCCAGAATAAAGCCGACGTAAATGGTTTTAACGAGCCCTTTATCTTCTAATTCGAGGCGTAAGGGCGAGCACGCGGCGTGGAAACACAGGGCTTTTCTCTCTCGGGGAAAGGCTCTGTACAAATGAGCCATTCATTCACTTTGCTGCTCCTAAATTATGGATGCAAAGAGGGCATTTACCTAGATGGAAAAATGGCAGTTTGAAAGGACACGTTTAGCACTGTGCGCCTTCAGTAGTTGTCGGAACAGGTCCGAAAGCATTAGTTTCACGCTAACTGTTGGACATGAAAGGAGACGATGACGCCAGCTTGGTGCTGTAGAAGGTCATCCACTGCGCTATACGCGCATGTTGCAACTGGTGCAAAACACTATCTGTAATTGTATAGAGGGAGGCAATTTACTCGAAGACAGAAAGCCGTCGAACGTAAACGAAGTCTAACGCAAAGCAATCAAAACTCCTCGCGTTACTAGGAAATTATTTGCCGTAATACTTTAATGTTTGTCTGCCTGTAGACAATGTACTGTGAGTTTCTGCAGTGACAAGTGACTATTTGATTAGGTAGTAGTAGTAGTTGTTTTTTTTTTTTGGGGGGGGGGGGGAAGAGACCAAACTACGAGGTCATCGGTCTCATCGGATTAGGGAAGGACGGGGAAGGAATTCGGCCGTGCCCTTTCAAACGAACCATTCCGGCATTTTCCTGGAGCGATTTAGGGAAATAACGGAAAACTTAAATCAGGCTGGCCGGACGCGGGATTCAACCGTCGTCTTCCCGAATGCGAGTCTTGATTAGGTAATACAGTGGTAGTAAACGAGTAGTTTACTACAGTCTTTCTTGCACTCATCTGGAAAATCTAAGGCACTACAAATAAAATGTTAGTAAACATATAGTTTCTTCTTGAAAACCTTAAAAAGTCAGAATCTTAAGAAGATGAATGCTCGTCGGAAGTACAGAAGTACAAGGCTATTCAAAAGGAAGGAACAGGTTCAAACATTTATTGCCACCACATTACAAAAGACAGAAACACAATTCCAACGTTCCAGGAAAGAGAAAAGTTCAAATTTTTTAAGCATTTAATGTGAGCATCATGTGTTGCACGGCAAATTTCAAAACGTTGGCTGATTTCATGCCACACACAAAGCAGCTGGTCACTCATTATTAAATGCACAGCTCCAACAATCCGATATCCCAGAACTTCTCTAAGCATGTCCAACGTTACGTGAATGACCTCATTGGTTTGGAAGGGGAAGAGGAGATGATGAACATCTTTGCCGATGGCTTCCAAAGTCTCCACACCTCCCACATCGTGACTTTTATCTGCGGGTTTATATAAAGGGCCGCGTCATAACCCCCCGCCCCCTATGCCTAACACTCTTGAATGTCTGCGACATCGCATTGTTGAAGCAGTGAATTCGATAACAAGAGACCAGCTGCTTCGGTGGGCCAAGAAGTGAGCCACCATTTCGATATCTGTCGTGTAACACATGGTGTTCACAATGAATGCACAAGAATTTGAACTTTTCTTTTTCCAGGGTGCCTAGCCACGGTTCGCGCGACTGCCCCCATCGGGGGTTCGAGTCCTCCATCGGGCATGGGTGTGTGTGTGTGTGTGTTGTCCTTAGCGTAAGTTAGTTTAAATTAGATTAAGTAGCGTGCAAGCATACGGACCGATGACCTCAGCAAATGTTCAAATGTGTGTAAATTCCTAAGGGACCAAACTGCTGAGGTCTTCGGTCCCTAGACTTACACACTACTTGAAGTAACTTAAACTACACTACTGGTCGTTAAAACTGCTACACCATGAAGATGGCATGATACAGACGCGAAATTTAACCGGCAGGAAGAAGATGGTATGATATGCAAATGATTAGCTTTCCAGAGTATTCACATAAGGCTGGGGCCGGTGGCGACACCTACAACGTGCTGACATGAGGAAAGTTTCCAACGGATTTCTCATACACAAACAACAGTTCTCCGGCGTTGCATGGTGAAACGTTGTTGTGATGCCGCGTGTAAGAAGGAGAAATGCGTACCATCACGTTTCAGACATTGATAAAGGTCGGATTATAGCCTATCGCGATTGCGGTTTATCGTATAGTGACATTGCCACTCGCGTTGGTCGAGATCCAATGACTGTTAGCAGAACATCCCAACGGCCTCGTATCACAAGCAGTCGAGTTTACAGGCATCTTATCCGCATGGCTGTAATGGATCGTGCAGCCACGTCTCGATCCCTGAATCAACAGTTGGGGACGTTTGCAAGACAACAACAATCGACACGAACAGTTAGACGACGTTTGGAGCAGCATGGACTATCAGCTCGGATACCATGGCTGCGGTTACCCTCGACGCAGCGTTACAGAAAGGAGCGCCTGCGATTGTGTACTCAACGACGAACCTGGGTGCACGTATGGCAAAACGTCATTTTCTCGCATTAATCCAGGTTCTGTTTACAGCATCATGATGGTCGCATCCGTGTTTGGCGACATCGCGGTGAACACACATTGGAAGCGTGTATTCGTCATCGCCATACAGGTGTATCATCCGGCTTGATGGTATGGGGTGCCATTGGTTACACGTCTCGGTCGCCTCTTGTTCGCATTGACGGCACTTTGAACAGTGAACTCTACTTTTCAGATGTGTTACGACCCGTGGCTCTACCCTTCATTCGATCCCTGCGAGACCATTTCAGCAGGATAATGCACGACCGCATGTTGCAGGTCCTGTACGGGCCTTTCTGGATACAGAAAATGTTCGACTGCTGCCCTGGCCAGCACGTTCTCCAGATCTCTGACCAATGGAAAACGTCTGGTCAATGGTGGCCGAGCAACTGGCCCGTCACAATACGCCAGTCTTTTACTCTTGATGAACTGTGGTATCGTGTTGAAGCTGCAAGGCCAGCTATACCTGTACACACCTTCCGAGCTCTGTTTGACTCAATGCCCAGGCGTATCAAGGCCGTTTTTACGGCCAGACGTGGTTGTTCTGGGTACTGATTTCTCACGATATATGCACGCAAATTGCATGAAATGTAATCACGCATCAGTTCTAGTATAATATATTTGCCCGATGAATGCCCGTTTATAATCTGCATTTTTTCTTGGTGTAGCAATTGTAATGGCCAGTAGTGTAACCTATGCTAAGAACAACACACAAGCCCATGCCCGACGGAGGACTCGAAACTCCGACGGGTGGGGCGGCGCAATCCGTGACATGACGCCTCAAACCGTGCCGCCACTCAGCGCGGCTGACCTTAGCAGTTTGGTCCGATAGGAACTTACTACAAATTTCCAAACTTTTTCCAGGAATGTTGGAATAGTGTTTCTATTTCTTGTAGTTTGGACGCACTAAATGTTTTAAATCTGTTCCTTCTTTTTGAGCAGCCCTGTATATATCACCGTTTCATTAACTTGACATTATTTAGTGAAGTCTCAGATAAAAGCAGATTCCTCTTCCCCCCTCCATCTCCCACCACACTCCCTCCCCAATACCCTCTGCAACGCTCTCACATACACACTCATCCATTCTCATCCGCCGCCCTGCCTTACTCCTAGCCTTAAATTCAAATTGAATACATTCAGCTCATTTTTAAATCTCGACCCCACGATAATGCAAGCTTCTACCGACGCAAGAAGTAAACAGAAATCTAAAGGCGACTGGGCTTGCCACTTTCAAACCAAGACTTACTGAAATGAATAGATTTCACCACACCATAGCGAAAGGGCTCTCTTTGATGAATTTTACCTCTAGCATTACCATACAATGGTAGGATCGCATGGTAAAAATACCCGTACGTCTTGCGCTATCGAAAGAAAATCTAGAGTAGGAACACCAGATAAAAGAAGATGTTTTAATATTGTCGACCTTATAGGCAGGGATGGCATATAAAAGTTGTATGTTTAATAAATTTTTTCTATCTTGACAGGTTACATCTATCGTGTCTTCGTTCATAAATTATCATGCACCTCCACTACGTATCGTTCATTACCTATAATTCTGGAACTAAAGAATGACGTTACGCACTTAGATAAGGCTCGACAAAAACAAGGTAATGAATGACGTTGCTCAGCGGATAACGTGGATTTGAGCAAGCACTTGGTAGAAGATGGCGTAACGGAAGTTGCGTTAGGACTTATTTTAAGGCACGTCACTTAACCCGATTCTTACTTTCTTTGTACATACATCTACGTCCACTAATCTTTCGGGGAAGGAGGGTGTGAGAGGATGGAGACGCGGTTAGGGTGTGTAAGAATCATCTAAGAATGATAAGAGTCTCTTTGATCACGAAAGGTGCGAATTCGATGAAGTATTGTTTCCTTGCCTCTACTTTGGAGAATATCAGGCTTACTCTGTTTTTATTCTATTTTTTAAAACTTTTTATTGGAGAATATTTTCCTTCCACCTCACCCTACTCGACTGCCTCTTGTTTGTCGGTTCAACCTGTGGATTCAGTAGCCGTGTCAAATTCGTTTGTTGGCAATAGGTATTAGGGGTTGAAAATGAGCCTTTTCAACTGCCTGGCGTGATTTCTGCAATTGGTTACCTGGAAAGCCTGCCCATGTGGGCTAGCATTCTTTGTCAGTTAATCATCACATTCCGTCCTGTATTAAATACTACTTCTAATTCCTTAGAATTCCGAGCCATTTTCAAAAGTTTGTTTTGATGCTACTTTATTCCATGAAACGTGCCTGAGAAATCTGAAAACTAATGTAAAGCGAGCTTTATGTTGCCTGGATGTAGATTGTTCGGTATGCGGATAAACGTTACATAGCTCGGTGATTTTCGAAAAGAAAGAAGAAACCGAAGGCTGAATTATTCCGTTATGATTTGAACGAATACTTTCGTTTGGAATACCCTACCATGTAAGCGACTGAAGTCTTAACGCCAGCAGACGATGCGGGCCCCAGTCTGCACAGTGGTAATCGGAAGTATGTGCAAATAAAGGATTTAGCGTACTGCTCTGCTGAGGAAATGAGCGAAGACAAGGAGATCGAGGAACCCGTTACGACGCACACCGATCCACTGAAATTCATTCGTCTCATATTATTAGAGTTTGAAGGATGATATTCATTTGATTCACTGCTAAATGAGATTCGTCGCAAGGGAAAAAGTTAATGAAAAGTAAAATCAGAAATAAATGGATGGTTATTTCTCCGAAGTGAAACTGAAGAAATTGGTACGAATTGCAGTGCGATTTTAGTACAATTTTGTAAATAAGTAATAAGTTTCCAGCGTCTAAAGCCTAAAGAATGCACTGCGTTTTCATAGGTGACACACAGAATATTTTAAACAGCTAGCCAGAGTGTCTTTGGGCGGCTGAAACACTCATTTTAAGCAGAAAGAGGAACACAGAAGAAATCTGATGAACGGAAAGTAATCAGAAAAATTTTAGGTACAAAATTATACAGAAGAGATGATGTACAGTCTAGTAGCAATAAAAGAAAGTCCAAAATATAACAATAACTGTTCGGATATGAAAGGAAAACGCGGTTAATTTTCGACGGGTTTGTTAAAATTCACAGATGGACAGTTGGTCTCGCAGAAAAACTGAAGAAGACTGGAATAATCATTACTTTTTTTTATATCATAATAGAGTGAAAATAATATCGGCATAAAGAGAAATAAGATCGAAACTCTTAAAATGCCCTTCGTTTTCCCCAGTAAGGTCCAAACCAAATATATGAATAGTAATTAAATATATGAATAGTAATTTAGTTATAAACTTGTGTATTTTGAATTATCCCCTCTTTTTTTTTGCTATCCATGCAGTCCCAGCTCCTTATTAGACAGGATGAGACAGGCTAATGGCAAGTTTGATGTGTGTGAAAATGCAAACATTTGTAGTAAAATACTCTGCGGGTGAGGACTATTTGTCGCTACATTCCAAAGTATGTGCGCTTGTGTGATAGAGGTGAAAGAACTGCGTCATTCATTTGGGAGTTGCATATCGTTGTATATGTATATCGATAGTCCTCCAAGCGTCGCGTTTGTTTCTTTGGCGCGCGATCAGCGGGAGTTGCTGTGAAAAGGGGGAGTTTTGCTTTTCCTTGATTTAGAGTGATGGGAGCCGGGCTCACTCGTCTGAGTATGGAGCAGGAAGTGGAAATTGACTCTCGCCATAAATGAATGTAAAGTGTTGCAAATACGTAGACAGGAAGACCCTTTAATGTATGATTCAAAAGTTTCAGAACAATAACTGGAAGTAGTTACTTCCGTAAAATACTTAGGAGTATCGTTGGGACCAATATGAAGTCGAACAGCCACATGAAATTAATCTCGAGTAAGGCAGATGTCAGATTGGAAGATTCTTTTTCTGGTCCATCAATAAAGGAAGTAGCTTACAAAACACTCCTTCGACAATCCCTACCAGATAGGACAGATTATTTGTTTATTCACTTGCTATTTCCTTATAGTCTCTTACCTATATAAAAGAATAGACCGAGTGTTTAACATAAAGTGGTATGAATAAAGCACATAATATTTTAACATAATTTCAAACATGGTAGTAAAAACTAAACACTGTGCTATTTACGGGAGGGGGGGAGGGAGGAATCTTAGTAGAATAACTACAATAAAACAAAAAAAAATATGATAACCAAATAGATGTCTGCATAATACATCTGGTGCATACTGCCATCTGGTGCATAAATATCTGTTCATACGGAATCATCAGAAGGCACACGCTACTGGTCTATTACACTATGCGCAGTTGGTAGACCACAAATTTTGTATTTCATAATTCTGCACTACACTACTACAACTGTATACTATACAGCACTACACTACACTACTGTGCTTGGTATTACAACCAAGAAAGATTACTCATTTGTCTGAATGATTAGCCTCCGGCACTCTAATGTACAACTCAGCATTCACAGGGGCTGTGCTGCTGTGCCACCCAAGACGTAGAGATTGGGAGACGGCTGTCAGGATCTCAGGAGTCCTTCTTGGTCCTCCTAGAGAGCTTTCTCCTCAGTGCTTCTAGAATATTGGCGAAGGCGGGTGTTCTGCCGTGACGCGCCTCGTTATTATGATATATGACCTCTTCTTGCTTGCCTCTGAGCTATGTACGCTTGCATTTCATAAGCGTGAGCGACTTTAGCTTGTGCCACAGTTCCTTATTCCCTATTAATGTTATACACTGTTGCATTTACAAATGCGTTCCTCTCCTGGTCTGAGACACACACTCCCAGATCATGTGATCCGGGGTAGTGATTGGTCGACATTCACAGACCATGTCCAAACAGGTAGTGTATGGCTCCATTGGTCGGAAGGGTGTGTGTCATTCTTGTTCTTTCCTTTGTCTTAGGAAGGAACTGGTAGGTTCTCCTCCGTTTCTTCCCTGTCTCAGATTTATTTGCATTCCTTATCAATGCATGCTTTTTTTCCCTTTATTCGGTACTGCTCTTGTGCCCAGTATATCCTTTACCTTATCACTTTCGCGCTTTTTGAGCCAGTATTGTGTACCTGTCTTTCATACTTGCAGGTCTAGCGGTAGCAAGATTAATAATATCACCATCGGCGCCTCAATCACTGTTGTTCTGTATGCTCCTGACAGACGCAGGAGTACACTCCTCTGTGCTCGCCGTAGAGCCTGTGCGGTCCTTACCTTCTGGCTCTATGAGCCGAAAACCTCGGCCCGTAGTGAACAGTAGCGAGTAACATTGCATTGTGGTAAGTTCTTACTGCAGTTAGTGGCAACTTAAAACTTCTTCGGTCAGTTTTTACTATTTTATTTAGGGTTTTAATGCTTCTCTGGCAGACAGATACGACTGACAGGAAATAGAGAAGGTCAAAAGAAAATCAACATGTTCCGTTAGAGGTTCATTAAGTAGGCGCGAAAGCGACACAGAGATGCTGAGCCAGCTACAGTGGCAGACGCTGTATGAGAGGCGTTCTGCAGCACGTTATGTCTAATAGCAGAGCTGAGAGAGCGTACATTCCTAGAAGAGTCATCCAGTACATTGCTTCATCATACGAACAGGTACACCTCGCGAAAAGACCATGAAGATAAAGTCAGAGAGATTACAACAAACGCGGATACTTATCAGCAATCGTTCTTCCTGTGAACCGCACGCGACTGGGGCACAACAAAATGGCAGTAACAGTCGTAGAAAAAGGACCCTCTGCCAACACACTGTAAGATAGCATGCGATGCATATGAGACGCCCGCTAACCTCTCTGTGCAGAACAGGTGATTAGGATTGTGGAAAGGGCGAAATAAGGTATCGGTCAGGTTCACTCAAAATTGTAATTTAAAGACACATTCAAACCAAAGCGGCATATAGCCTAACCTATAGACCTACGAATTTCAAAAAGGCAATTATTTCACGGCTGAAGGCCTCCAAACAAGAAATCTTAAAGCAACAACATACTTCTCAAGTGGTAAAAGCATGCAGTTAAAATAGCAAACAAAATAATTAACACACACACACACACACACATATATATATATATATATATATATATATATATATATATATATATATATATATATAGCGAGGCTGAGAGACTCAAGACAAGGTGAATAGACAAGATGCAATACAAACGGCTGAAGGCCCACAGTAAAATTTTCAAGCTTTTAAAATAAATTACCATAACCTTTCAAAGACAGAAGGCCGCAATGTTCTTTTTTTTTGTATAAGTATTTAAGTGGCTGAAGGCCCACAATTGATTATCCAAATTTCAAAAAATTCATAAAATCCAGTAAAAACAAGAATTTCTTAAATCATTGACTATGATAGATTATAGACAGAAACTTGAACACCGGTGAGCAGGACAATAAAGAAAACGGCACTCAGAAGCCTCCAGGGAGGGAGGTCTGCCCTTGTTCACTTGAGACAGGTGGTGGGCCGAACTACACATGATCCATCGGAACCCAACCAGGGGACAGCCACGGACCGACTGACAAAACGACTTGCTTGCCACCAATCGGTACATGAGAACTCAAACACCAAAAGTTACGAAGGCAGAAAATACCGCTGGTGCAGTTGAATTGTAGTCTACCAATATAATTAATTGCACCACATGGCGGCTAAATTTCAGCAACTGAAACACTCGGTGTTGCTCACAGGAAAACCTCCCCAACAGCGAACCACCGAACCGAACCGCACAACATGAATGGACGTGGCTTGGGTAGTTGAAACCACTACTCAACTTTGACGTCCTGGTTCGGTGAACCACGAAGCTCGTAGCGATCGGACCACTCCACAGACGCTCCGACACTGTGCATGGACTGCCAGCGGACCCAGCCGATTGCATCGCGCGGAGATAACTTCCCTGGTCCGCAGCAACCGACCGACTCCCGCAGAATGCCGACAACATCCAAAATAGCCGTCAGTGGAAATAACACCAACTACACACACAACCTGAAAACGCTTACACGAAGACCTGAACGATTCCCAACAGTAACTAAGCACACACAAAGACAAATCGGGAGTCGATGCATATACATACACACACAGCCGACACATGAAAGATCGGCGATCCAAAACGCGTCGTCCGGTAGGACGACCGACCGACGATCCACCAATACCGTGGCCCGGCTCAAGTGATGCGTGGTGGGAATGGTCGGGCGAGCCATATCGACGCAGACCTCACTGCTGCTCCAACCCGACTGCACTAGTGGCGTATTGCAACTCCCCGACTGGCAGGTCCAGACTGCGCTCCAGACGCGTTCCAACTGACTGGCAGTCCAAACTCCCGACCCCAACTCCACTACGACAGACAACGACCGGGAAGTAATAGCAGTCGAGCAAAGATACTACGAGAGGGGATATATCGATACGCACTGCTAGCGCCGGTCACGGTCAGGCAAAGCAGCAACTCAGTGAGAGTAGTAATTTCAATTAACGTAGTGAGGTGAAAGTACGTTAAAACACGGTGTAAAATACATGATGGCGGGAACACGAGCCACGGAAGGCTCAGCATAGACGTTGATCTTCTTTTTGACGTCCTTCAAAACATGACGTGCCGACATTCGCTGCAAGAGTTCCAGAAGAATTAGACAAGCAAATAGTGAATGAGGCACCCCAAAAATTAATCGCATGGACTTATCATGGAGCATCCTTTATGGCTGGTTCCTCTGGTCGGGTACGAGCTACTGTAAAGACTCTATCCAAACGCCGTCTATGTATATTGCTGTGCTCATGAAGTTAATCTTATAATGGGGCAGATATTTTTGCTTGATTTATGGGTAAAGTTCTGTTCACTGAGTATCTCGCAAGGTTGAGATTGTCTTACAAGGGGAGGCCGCCAATTGTGAAATTCAGATTCGATTCATACTGCGCATAATAAAAGCTCATGGCCAGAGGTGTAATGTGGCAAAACACCAAGATGCACTTCTCAGCCGTTGTCGAGAAAATCGACAGTTAAAATACTCTCTACGATTTATAATTTCCTACAGCGTCGTGGCGCAGCGGTAGGCGCTCGGGTTCGTATTCCGAAGGTCGCCGTATCGAATCCCGCGCCATGCAACCTTTTTTTTTAATATTTGTTTTTTGCAAAATATATATATATATATATATATATATATATATATATATATATATATATATATATATATATATAGTGGGGTCTCTACTCTAATTCGAACGTTTGACTTACACTATACGTATTCGTTTCGGAATATCGTTCCTACGTCTTCCATTAACCACACGTGTAAACATTATGAAGACAATTAATAACATTTGTGAAATACAACTTCGTTTGCGGAAAACATAATGATGTTCGATGTCGCCAATTTTTCCACGACAAACGACTTTCAACAACTTATTATATGCATAATTGTTGCAACTGATTGCCGGGAATTTTGTATATATACAGGGTGAATCACCTAACATTACCGCTGGATATATTTCGTAAACCACATCAAATACTGACGAATCGATTCCACAGACCGAACGTGAGGAGAGGGGCTAGTGCAATTGGTTAATACAAACCATAAAAAAAAAATGCACGGAAGAATGTTTTTTAACACAAACCTACGTTTTTTTAAATGGAACCCCGTCAATTTTGTTAGCACATCTGAACATATAAACAAATACGTAATCAGTGCCGTTTGTTGCATTGTAAAATGTTAATTACATCCGGAGATATTGTAACCTAAAGTTGACGCTTGAGTACCACTCCTCCGCTGTTCGATCGTGTGTATCGGAGAGCACCGAATTATGTAGGGATCCTAAGGGAACGGTGATGCACCTTAGGTACAGAAGAGACTGGAACAGCACATTACGTCCACATGCTAACACCTTTTTATTGGTCTTTTTCACTGACGCACGTGTACATTACCATGAGGGGTGAGGTACACGTACACACGTGGTTTCCGTTTTCAATTACGGAGTGGAATAGAGTGTGTCCCGACATGTCAGGCCAATAGATGTTCAATGTGGTGGCCATCATTTGCTGCACACACTTGCAGTCTCTGGCGTAATGAATGTCGTACACGCCGCTGTACATCTGGTGTAATGTCGCTGCAGGCTGCCACAATACGTTGTTTCATATCCTCTGGGGTTGTAGGCACATCACGGTACACATTCTCCTTTAACGTACCCCACAGAAAGAAGTCCAGAGGTGTAAGATCAGGAGAACGGGCTGGCCAATTTATGTGTCGTCCACGTCCTATGAAACGCCCGTCGAACATCCTGTCAAGGGTCAGCCTAGTGTTAACTGCGGAATGTGCAGGTGCACCATCATGCTGACACCACATACGTCGACGCGTTTCCAATGGGACATTTTCGAGCAATCTGTAGAAACGCGATGTATGTTGCAGCTGTTTGGGCCCCTGCAATGAAGTGAGGACCAATGAGGTGGTCGCCAATAATTCCGCACCATACATTTACAGTCCACGGTCGCTGTCGCTCTACCTGTCTGAGCCAGCGAGGATTGTCCACGGACCAGTAATGAAATGTTCCGTAGATTCACTGCCCCGAGGTTTGTGAAAACCGCTTCATCGGTGAACAGGTAGAACTGCAACGCATTCTCTGTTAATGTCCATTGACAGAATTGCACTCGATGTTTAAAGTCATCACCATGTAATTGCTGATGTAGCAACAGATGAAGTGGGTGAAAGCGGGGACGATACAGTATGCGCATGACACTACTTTGATTCAGTCCACCGGCTCTCGCAATGTCCCGTGTACTCGTGTTGGTTCAAGGCAGCAGCAGCTAACACACCAACGGCACCCGCTTGTCCTGTGACGGGCCTGTGACGGACCCGTTTGCGTGCTACGACCATACCTGGTGCATGGAGTTGGCGGTCGATGTTTTGCAATGTGCGGCACGTTGGATGCTCTCTGTCTGGGTACCGTTCTGCATACACCCTGCAGGCTTCAGCTGCATTTCGTCGACACTTGCCATAGATGAGTATCATCTCCGCCTTTTCAGAGTTCGAATACACCATGGCCACAGTTCCTACAACACTACACTATCACAGACGTCTGGTAACACGGTGTACTACAGTTGGTCTGCGTGCGGAGACGAATGCAGAATAACAATAGCAGCAAGCGCTACATGCGGACACTGCGACAGCTAGACCAAACCACAACAGTGCACTACAGCCACACTCGTAAACACGGACGTCATCGTAAACATGTCCCTGCAGATTCTGCTCGCCGACCGTGGCCCGTGTTTGTTACAACACGCAACTGAACGTCGGAGGTTTCAAGCGTCAACTTTAGGTTACAATGCCACAAACGGCACTGATTGCGTAGTTGTTTATATGTTCAGATGTGCTGACAAAACTAACATGGTTCCATTTAAAAAAACGTAGGTTTGTGTTAAAAAACATACTTCCGTGCATTTTTGTATGGTTTGTGTTAAACAATTACACTAGCCCCTCTCCTCACTTTCGGTCTGTGGAATCGGTTCGTCAGTATTTGATGTGGTTTACGAAATATATCCAGCGGTAACGTTAGGTGACTCACTATATATATATATATATATATATATATATATATATATATATATATATATATATATATATATATATATAGCCGGCCGCGGTGGTCTTGCGGTTCTGGCGCTGCAGTCCGGAACCGCGGGACTGCTGCGGTCGCAGGTTCGAATCCTGCCTCGGGCATGGGTGTGTGTGATGTCCTTAGGTTAGTTAGGTTTAAGTAGTTCTAAGTTCTAGGGGACTTATGACCTAAGATGTTGAGTCCCATAGTGCTCAGAGCCAGCCATATATATATATATATATATATATATATATATATATATATATATATATATATATATATATATATACTAAAAAAAATTTTTTCATGGCGCGAGATTCGATTCGGCGACCTTCGGATTATGAACCCAAGCGCTTACCGCTGCGCCACGACGCTGTAGGAATTTATAAATCGTAGAGAGTATTTCACCGCAACGGTTTCTTTAAACTGTCGATTTCCTCAACAACGGCTGAGAAGTGCATCTTGGTGCTTTGCCAAATTACACCTCTGGCCATGAGCTTTTATTATGCACAGTATGAATCGAATCTGAATTTCACAATTGGCGGCCTCCCCTTGTCAGACAGGTAGAGCGACGTGGACTGAAAATGTATGGTGCGGAATCATTGGCGACCACCTCATTGGTCCTCACTTCATTGCAGGGGCCCAAACAGCTGCAACATACATCGCGTTTCTACAGAATGATCTGCCAACGTTGCTCGAAAATGTCCCATTTGAAACTCGTCGACGTATGTGGTATCAGCATGATGGTGCACCTGCACATTCCGCAGTTAACACTAGGCTGACCCTTGACAGGATGTTCGACGGGCGTTTCATAGGACGTGGACGACACATAAATTGGCCAGCCCGTTCTCCTGATCTTACACCTCTGGACTTCTTTCTGTGGGGTACGTTAAAGGAGAATGTGTACCGTGATGTGCCTACAACCCCAGAGGATATGAAACAACGTATTGTGGCAGCCTGCAGCGACATTACACCAGATGTACAGCGGCGTGTACGACATTCATTACGCCAGAGACTGCAAGTGTGTGCAGCAAATGATGGCCACCACATTGAACATCTATTGGCCTGACATGTCGGGACACACACTATTCCACTCCGTAATTGAAAACGGAAACCACGTGTGTACGTGTACCTCACCCCTCATGGTAATGTACACGTGCGTCAGTGAAAAAGACCAATAAAAAGGTGTTAGCATGTGGACGTAATGTGCTGTTCCAGTCTCTTCTGTACCTAAGGTGCATCACCGTTCCCTTAGGATCCCTACATAATTCGGTGCTCTCCGATACACACGATCGAACAGCGGAGGAGTGGTACTCAAGCGTCAACTTTAGGTTACAATATCTCCGGATGTAATTAACATTTTACAATGCAACAAACGGCACTGATTACGTATTTGTTTATATGTTTATATGTGCTAACAAAACTGACGGGGTTCCATTTAAAAAAACGTAGGTTTGTGTTAAAAAACATACTTCCGTGCATTTTTTTATGGTTTGTATTAACCAATTACACTAGCCCCTCTCCTCACGTTCGGTCTGCGGAATCGATTCGTCAGTATTTGATGTGGTTTACGAAATATATCCAGCGGTAATGTTAGGTGATTCACCCTGTATATATACAAAATTCCCGGCAATCAGTTGCAACAATTATGCATATAATAAGTTGTTGAAAGTCGTTTGTCGTGGAAAAACTGGCGACATCGAACATCATTATGTTTTCCGCAAATAAAGTTGTATTTCACAAATGTTATTAATTGTCTTCATAATGTTTACACGTGTAGTTAATGAAAGACGTAGAAACGATGTTCCGAAACGAATACGTATAGTGTAAGTCAAACGTTCGAATTAGAGTAGAGTTGCGGGATTCGATCCGGCGACCTTCGGATTACGAACCCAAGCGCCTACCGCTGCGCCACGACGCTGTAGGAAATTATAAATCGTAGAGAGTATTTTAACTGTCGATTTTATCGACAACGGCTGAGAAGTGCATCTTGGTGTTTTGCCACATTACTCCTCTGGCCATGAGCTTTTATTATGCGCAGTATGAATCGAATCTGAATTTCACAATTGGCGGCCTCCCCTTGTCAGTAAAAAACAGAAAAACAAAATTTCAATAAAAGCGAGTTAATAATAAGTGTACTTATAATATATAATTTGTAACTTATTTCTAGTCGTTTATATGAATATATTTCAGATCTGTAGAGGGCGATCACAATGTTTCCGTTCAAACGGCGTAGTGTCCCGAATAGGTTCGCCACTCAGACAAAATCGCCAAGGGCATTGAGGCAATTATCCCAGCGACGCACCATGTTGAAGGTACCCGCTTGGTAAAACACCACATCCTTCTGCGAGAAGAAATCCGCAGCTGACTGCTGCACATACTCATCCGACATAACTTTTGCGATACGAAATTTTCGGTATAGAAAAGTGCGTCGTCATGAAGCAGTGGGACCAGTTGTCGCATCATTCCAGGATGGTGGTTTTCGATAGACATGCTGTCCAATTGATGTCTACCGATGTTTGTACTTCGGGAGCCAGCAAACGAATAACAGCACTTTGGTTCTGTTTGGACACATGATACCGTCACCATAGTTGAAGTTTCCACCCTTACCGCACGCACGTCAGAAAGACACGAATGCCACCTAATCCGTTGCCTACATGTCGGCGCTGGTGTCGCGGTACGCTGCATGTACGCTGCCGCAACGCCCTCTGTCGCAATCTTTTTTATCGCCCCTTATAGAAGGTATGTAATCAATAATAGTTTTTCTAGATAGTGTATAAATTATTGTGTGCTCTATCCCAAAGATATTTTTCTGTCAGATATATCTTTTCGCAAAATCGTAAACTGGATTTAAAAAACTGTATTTTGTGACGCTCTTAGACCATGAATTCTAAGGACGTTTACATCTCAACGAATGTATGAAATTCAGGTGCCGAGATAAAGAAATGCAAAACTGAAACTTCAGTTTAGCATCCAACTTCAGATACCAATGGTCACCATTGGGTCGTATTGGCCACGATCGTTCAACAAACTTCCGTGTCACTTTCCGAAGTGCAGTGGAAATTTAAATCAACCAGTTATTATTATATCAGCCGGGACGCTAACTCATTGAAGATAGAACCCTACAGATTGTAACACAACGAACCATCCGAGGATACCCACGTGCCGAGACGCACAGGTGCGCGACCGCACAAGGCCACAATCAAAAAAGTAGGAATTAATAAGCAATCAATCTGATGACCAGTTGAACACGCTTGTGTACTGAACAATTCACCAACGTATCCATACTTTTCCCATAATGTCTGTTTCGAGTTACGTGAAAATTCAGTAGCGATTTTCCTAGTGGGAGGCGTAGAGACACAGTGAAATCTGCCTTTCCGACAGTTGGGACTGTGTCGGTATAAAAAAACTTCTATGGGTGCAAAGACGTGGTCACTTAGTACGACTTAGCAATCAGACTCCGGCTCCTGCACCTCCCACGCAGGTGGCAATGGCTCTATTCTTTGGGTTCGGAAGGCTGTCACAGTGTCGTATCCGCTAGACCATACAAGTTCTAACTTCCGTCACGTCCACCTAATTCATTTCAACGTTTGAGACTCACTAGCAGCTGCACCGGATTCTCTCTCTACATTAATCTGCTTCTCCTTGTTCAACATAGTCTTTCCGATTTGATCTTGTGGGAAGCTACTGTCACAATACGCTGTGTCGTTTGTCATTCTGTAACGTCCGCGAAGGCTGTCCTAGGGTTGACAATGTGTTTTTGATTTCAGAATGTATCTCTGCTTTTATTACTTAATTTTTTGCTTATTAGTGCTATTATATCCTCTCATCTTCCCCAGCGTTTACACACAAATTAGGGACACCTGCAGATAGGATCGTTACCGACTCCGTGAACAATAGGATACTGGATCAATTTATTTATTTATTTCTTATTTAGGCTGACCAGATTAGGGCCTTAAGGGCCTCTCTTACATCCGACCGGAAACAATACATATTAAAAATGCTACATAAAAATCACAATACTAACAATATGCATTATTAGTAAAAACAGTAGTAATAATAATAATAACACTAAAGTTCATGAAAATTTAATGAAGGAATTAATAATGATTTTGATTGGGTACAGTTCATAAACTCAATAATAATAATTTGTGTTACTGATAAAAATTAACCATCCGCAAATAATAATAATAATAATAATAGGAACGCCAATAATACTAATGATTTAAGGGAGGCATTAAGAATGATTTTGATTCATTTAGCACTTTTGAATCCTTGATTGGTAGTAGAAGAGATGGAAGGGATAATGAAAGAGGAGAAGATCGAGGTGGAAGTGACATTGTTTGTTAGGGAAGAAGAGACTTTCAGTGGATAATGTAGACAACGAGAGTTAAAAGTGGTCGGGGAACAAGGAATAACGAGAGTGGGCTACAAAAGAGGCAGCTATTTTGACTGAAGGTGGTCATCAGCTGTTGTATTAAGTTTAAAAGGATTTTAATTTCTAATATTTTGAGGAAGATTGTTCCAAAGTAGGGTTCTTGATATGTAAAATTATTTAGAGAACATGGTAGTGTCCTTATGTGGTGGTACAGAGAGGACATTACTTCGCTGAGAACGTCTGCTTCTGCTATGTTATACAAATAAAACTTGTCTATATTCACTTACTGGAAAAAACTGCCATACCAAAAAATGATTAATGTAGAGTAATGAATGTAGTGTCTGTACTCACTAAGCAACCCGCTCAAATGTAAAGCTTTGTCAATCACCACAAAGATGAAGATATATATATATCTGCCCCACGGTTCTGTATGGTTCAGAAAGCTGGGCGCTTACAAAGAATGAAAGAGGAAAACTGAATGTTTTCGAAAGAAAAGTAATGAAAAAAACCTGGGGACCTGTGTTGGAGAATGGTACATGGAGAATTCGAAAGAGCAATGAAATTTATCAGTTAATGAAGCAACCCACTAGCATCCAGAAATTAAAATGTAGGAGACTGCAATGGGCTGGACATGTGGCTCGAATGGAAAAACAACAAAATCATCAAGAAAATATTTGGAGTTCTCCAGGCAACAAGACAATTGGGCCGACCCCATACAAGTTGGAAAGATGACATAGAGAAGGACATCGCAGCATTAGGAATTTCCGCAGGGTGGAGAGAGGCTGCGAGAGATATGAGGCGGTGGAAGCAGCTCGTTGATGCAGCGTGTGGTCTACAGGGCCTGTGATCGCTGAGAAGAGAGAGAGAGTAATGAAATTTTGGGAATACTTTTGTCTACGGAACATTTTTAAATGATGAACATTGCAAGATCATAGGTTAATGTAAGCGCGAGACACTCCAATGTAAATGCGAAATTCTGGTACATTATCCGCCATAACGTTGAATGCCAGCACGCAAACGTGCATACATGTGTCGTACAGGTGCCGGATATCAGTTTCTATACGGTAGTCACAAATGGCGGTCGTTTGCCTCGGAGCTGTCCTTGAAGTAACCTGTTTGTAACAGTTCGATGTGCAACTGCGGTGTCGACAGCTGCTCGGATTGATGTTGCAGATGCTGCACAATGCGTCAGAGCTATACACCGAGTACCACGGTCTTCCCTCTTGGTAGTGCGACATGGCCGTCCGGAGGTGGGTTTTCTTGCACATGCACATTCTCGTGACCACCACTCCCAGCAATCATGTACAGTGTCTACGTTCCTACCAAGTCTTCCTGCAATATCGCCGAAGGAACATCCATACTTTCGCAGCCCTTTTACTCGATCTTGTTCAAACTAACAAGGGAACCTCCCCATCGCACCCTCCTCAGATTTAGTTGTAAGTTGGCACAGTGGATAGGCCTTGAAAAACTGAACACAGACAACTCGAGAAAACAGGAAGAAGTTGTGTGGAACTATGAAAAAAAAATAATCAAAATATACAGACTGAGTAGTCCAGGCTTAAGATAGGCAAGATTAAAGATAGTCTGAGCTCAGGAGCGCCGTGGTCCCGTGGTTAGAGTAAGCAGCTGCGGCATGGGAGGTCCTTGGTTTAAGTCTTCTCTCGAGTGAAATGTTTAATGTTTTATTTTCAGACAATTATTATCTGTTCGTCCGTCCGTTCGATGCGAGGTAACTGCGCCGTAGTATCGGGCAAGGTAGAAGAATCTTTTTACCCATTCGGCAAGTGTACAAAGTAGGTGGGTCGACAACATATTCCTGTCATGCGACGCACATGCCGTCACCAGTGTCGTATAGAATATATCAGATGTGTTTTCCTGTGGAGGAATCGGTTGACCTATGACCTTACGATCAAATGTTTTCGGTTCCCATTCGAGAGGCACGTCATTTCGTCTACTAATCGCACAGACACTAAACTTATGACAGTGAACAGAGACGTCAATGAACGAACGGACAGATCATAACTTTGCGAAAATAAAGAAAGTAAACTTTTCACTCGAGGGAAGACTTGAATCAAGGACCTCCCCTTACGCAGGTATTCACGCTAACCACGGCGCTTCTGAACTCACACTCTCCTTGATGTTTCCTATCTTGCGCATGGACTACTCAGTTTGTATTTTTTGCTTAGTTTTTTCACAGTTCAACAGAACTTCTTCCTGTTTTCCCGATTGATCTGTGTTCAGTTTTTCAAGGCCTATCCACTGTGCCAACTTATAACTAAATCTGAGGGTGGGAGGGTGCGATGGGGAGGTTCGCTTGTAAGTAAGGTCTTGATAATGGCGTCTATGTCACCTTAATGACATTCTAAAATAATATCAGCTCACCACGTCGAATCTCAAAGGTAACTAACGCTCACGACCGTTAGAGCGTGTATTTAAGGGGAGCCGGAGGTGGTCAAATCCAAAAAATTACGATTTTTTTTTGCTACCGAAAATTAATTGGAACATTCCTCTTTAATGTAAACATTGAATTATTGTTCTACTCGCCCTAGAGGTGGAGTTATTACCATTTTCCCCCACGCCTGCAGAGGAAATGGGCGGCCGCTGAATGCATCTAACACCCTCTCGTGACTTCCTGGCGAACTGCTTGGCCTGTTACGCATACAGTGCCTTATGTTACGCATACAGCGAGTGTGCAGTGGTTGGCTACATTGTTTTCTGAGACAAATATTACCCGTATTTCCTTACAGCTTACCCCTATTTTCCTCAGAATTTCGAACATCTTGCTCCATTTAATATTGTCGTACACTTTTGTTCTGGTTACGATGCCACGTTTTAGTAACCGTGTATATAAAAAGAGGAAGAACCTAGGGAAAAGAAAATTAACACTAATACCAAGTTGCGATACTACAATGAATAAGAGCGCGGAACATCGTCTCTTTGCTGTTTACCGTTTCGAATTAGTTCAGTGTTGCGCCTGTTGTTGGTAGTATTATCCTTCTTGTGTAAAGCGGGTAATACGCAGTATGTACAAGAATCAGGAGGGAACAATAAAACCAATTTTTCATGACTTAGTACCACCAGAATTGTTACACAAATGTCTACACGGAAAGACGCAGAATCCTAATGAGAGCGTAAACAATTTGATTTGGAAAGTGATTCCTAAAATGGTGTTTGTAAGCATAAAAACACAGCAATTTGGCATTTATGATGCAAAAGCAACCTACGACCAAGGGAACAGTGTGAAGTGTGAAGTTCTGAAGGCATTAGGATTTACAGCTGGGGTGAACACTGTACGAGCACTAAGAAATATTGACAGAGAAAGGATAAGAGGAGAAGAGAGAAGAGAAAGGCATATGAAGTATGATGGAACAACAGGCCAGAAAAGAAGACAGAAGACGAAGCTTTTGGAGGATGAAGAAGAAGACCCTGATAATCCATCCTATACTGCATGAATGTATTGAGAAACTTTGATAGCCATTTCCCGCAAATTAGAATTTTTCGAATATAAGGAATATTTTCTCAAAATCCACTCAAGCTAGAGAGATGAAATTTCTATACAGCACTCCTAGTGGTCAAACTTACATTGTAACACAACCATTCGGCAATATGTTCAGTAGTTTCATTTCAGTTTAATTATAAAGCAATTATTTGTAAAAAAATTAGGGTCATTAATAAAAAAAATAATTGGAAAGAAACTAGAAAAGATACTCCAAAATCCCTCTGTCATAACTGCAATACTAAACCACTATATATGTAAAAAAAATTCAAATTTTTCTATTTGGTAGTTTATTCATAAATGTTCCTCAAACTTAGCGATTTTAACATGGGCAGCATAGGCACCTCCGGCTCCCCTTAAAGCAGACCCGATTAGCATGCCCATAGTGACGCTCCTAGCACCACTCTTATGCTGTTGGCGCGAAATATGAACAGACATCTTTCAGAAGTAGAAATACGATTACGAACTTTCGTTTATGTTGCATTTTTCCTTCTTAGCGTTAAGATTTTTCGCCACTAGTGTATGAAATATTCCAGCTTCTTGTTAATATTTATCGCGCCCGCTTGGAGTTTTAAGAGTTATGAAAGACAGCAAGAAATCTTGCCGTGATTGCTGATATTACTAGCGGTGTGCCTGTTCCTGCCAAGTCGTTTCGCTGCCAATGTGGCGGTTAGGCGTGTCGCTGAGTAAATCCGTCGCCGGTTTTGACGGCCCTGTCTGCTGCTGTGAGGTCTCCCTCTCTCCCCACGCGGATATCTGAGGCTGGCGCTGTGGCCCTCTAAGCCGCGCCTGAGTGTCCGCCGAGGGCCTACCCCGGCCGCCAATAGCTGTCAGCAGCCGCCGGCCCGCTGCCTGCTTTCTGAGGTCCCCACCCCACCATCCGCCTCACAGCGGAATTCACTTTGCTCGCCGAAAGGAGCACCGTGCCGCGCCCTCTCTGAGGGGAGACGGCGGCCTGGCTGCTTGATAAACACTCTGCTGGCTGTCTGCCCGTGACGTTTCCCGAGATATGAGCTCCAGCGTCTGCCACCTGTCTGCGCTGTCTCGAGCCCTGCCGTCCTGTGCACCCGCACCGGAGGACGCGACAAGCTTGTCGTCTGCATTACTCAGCTCTTTCTGTACTAACTGCCCGAGGGAAAGTCTCTCTGAAAAATTCTACTTTACCACGGACGCAACGCTGAAAACTTTTAGTGCATTAAAAAAATAGAAAAAAGAACACCAGTTCACCTAAATTCGAATAACCGTGTGTAATGGAACTCATAATGAAGCCTAATGCATAATATGAAATATCCGATACTGGGGTATGAGTCATTTCATGAATGGTTAGAAACTTGGTATTAAAATTGATCTTTAGATAGTAGTACAGTTTGTGAGCTATAATTTCACTGCACACAAGTGTAACAATTGTGTATTTAAATGAACAACTTTTATAAAGTCCAGAATGAGATTTTCACTCTGCAGCGGAGTGTGCGCTCATATGAAACTTTCTGGCAGATTAAAACTGTGTGCCGGACCGAGACTCGAACTCGGGACCTTTGCCTTTCGCAGGCACGGTAGAGCACTTCCCCGCGAAAGGCAAAGGTCCCAAATTCGAGTCTCGGTCCGGCACACAGTTTTAATCTGCCAGGAAGTTTTATAAAGTCGTATGTATTAATTTTGGCACAAACTTTAATATTCACTGATTAGTTTATGTGATGATGATGAGGCCCATACTCCCAGTAGCGTAGGGAACGATGCGGGAGGCCCGCACCGCCAACTAGGCAAGGTCGTAGCGGAGGTGGTTTGCCATTGCCTTCCTCCGACCGTAATGGGGATGAATGATGATGATAAAGGCAACGCAACAACACCCAGTCATCTCGAGGCAGGGAAAATCCCTGACACCGGCGGGAATCGAACACGGGACCCCGTGCGCATGGAGCGAGAGCGCTACCGCAAGACCACGAGCTGCAGACATTAGTGTATGTAAGAACTATTTAAACACTATTGAGTATCTACGTAATTGCTTAAATCCTTTGGTCTAAGTTTATATTATTATCTCCGCATTCTCTCCCCTTTGGCGGAAAGAGAGAAGGCAGTTATGTGTTAGTTGTTGTACGACGAACTCTTGTTTTAGTTGATGTGGGAAAGAGACGTGTTCGAGCTACCTTAAGTGAAAGACAGTTTTTCTGGAATTCGTTCGAAATGAAGAGGTATAGTTGGATATAGCTGTGAAAACTGTTTTGGAAACACGCAAGAGTAGAAATGAAAAGACGTTTTTCATTTCGTATTTAGAGTCTTCCAGTGGAAAAGTAAGTATTATTCGTACAGGCAAAACCTCGTGGCAGCATTCACACCCTGGAGAGGAGACAATGAGTAAAGGATGAGGAAAGTAAAAATATTGAAAATTTTCTCAAGGGGTCATTCCTTTCATCTTTACTCTAAAATTACGAACGACTGTGCAGTGGATATGTTATTAGACAGATAGTCTTTATTAAAAGAGTATGTTACAAAGTGGGGATTACACCATCTTTCTGTTGAGGTAAAAAATGTAGTCAACTATAGACTTTGATGTTCAAACAAATGTCACATGATTGCATAAGTTCCCAACAACTACATTTTTTATTTCAAATACTAGAATTAACAAGTGAGACAATATGATGGAGGGTGTAACTTGTGTAAAAGAATGTGTGAGCATCTTCCTCGCACAGCCAATCCACTACACACACATTGTACTTCGTACCATGCATCTAAGACAGTAATATATATATATATATATATATATATATATATATATATATATATATATATATATATCAGTTTTCATATGAAAACTTTCTCCCGAAACGTAGATTAGTGACTTTAATTGCAGCCTGGTTCACGTCGAAGTACAGTATGTTTCACTCGGCTTCCCTACTGATGATCTGCTGAGACAATGTTCACAGGTAGGTGCAGGTCCGTCGTAAAGGGGCGGAAAGAACCGCGCTGCCGCAACAGCACAACAGGAACTATGTAATGGCTGCTACACTGCTGTAGGCTCTGCCCAGTATTGTTATTATTATTATCATTATTATTATTATCACTGGTCAGACACAAAGCTTTGTCAGCCTTTCAATTTCTCCCATTGCAAAAGTAAGAAGTCCAGCAATCAAGTCATCTACAAACAGTAAGAATAATGCACACATTTTTACTTGAGTGATTTTAAATTGAGTGGAGGGTGTGTTTGAAGCAACTGTTGCTGGGAGGGGAGTGATGCAGAAGAAGCATGTTTTGTAACGACTGGTAGCCTCAGTATAGATTATTAGCTTCCTTTTATGGGGAGGAGTTGTAGGTATCACTAACGATGCTCTGAAATTTGCTTCCTCATTGTATAAGAAAAAGGTTTTTACAGATAAGGGATAACTACAGTCTCATTAAATCATTTGCATAACCTTAACATCATTTATCACTCATCATTTGCAAAAGAAATGAAAAACAAATGGTCAAAGAAATTTCTTTTCAATTCTATAGTTTTATTACGTACTAATGTTGATGATAGTGGTGGTGCTGGGGGAGGCGGAGGGGGGGATGATTCTAGCGAATATCTGTATTTAATCAAGGCTAATGGCCTTAGAAAGGTTGGGAAACCCTGTTCTACAGGGTGAGCATAAAGTATTCCCCTGATTGCAAAAAATTATTTCTAAAGGACCACGCTGGACACAACTATGTGGTTCGTTGCAAACGGTACCTTAACTCGTGAAGCTTTATATGGATACAGTTCCATAGTATGTGTAGGAGACTCTCAGTCTCTCCATGTCTTTGCCAACACCTCTTCCATTACAGCCTGTGCAGCATTTCGTATTGGTGCCGTAAGAGCTTGCACATCAGTAACTGGTGAACTGAACACTTCATTCGTAACGTAACTCTCCAAAAAATGTCAAGAGGGTTTATGCTTGGTTAACGAGGTGGACCTTCCTTACCGATTCACTTGTCCGTAAGGGTTTCATCCTAGAATTAACAAACAGCTAACCGTTTGTGTGTGGGTGCACGAATTTTATAGAAACACTGTCCGTAGATGGCACTGAGGTGCAACGTAGAACCCCACCAAATGAAAGCAAAGTCCTACTACAATGGTAAACTCTATAAAAAAGAATGGTACAGTAATAGTGTTGTACATTAAGCAACAATTTTCACTTTCCGGCCATCTCCTAAGTGCTTCACAACGATATGTGCGTTCTCCAACTCCCAGGTCTGGACGTTATGCCGGTTTACTTTCCTGAAGACGTGAAAAGTGGCTTCATCGGAAAAATCAACTTCATGAAGGTGGCCACTGTCTACATCGATTCGTTCCATCTCGTTCCCAGCAAACTCTCCACATCTGTAAATAGCATCTGGTTGGAAAGGTTGCATTTGGCAAGCATAGAAAAGGAGTAGTTCGCGTAAAATCGTCACCACTGTGTTGGGTTATGCCTGTTTCTGAGCATTGCATTTCCACAATCTCCGCTGAAATGCTGTCACGCGTGGTATCAAAAGTTCCGTCACTCAGTTCAGGTCTACCATTTCTTGCCTTGTCACCAACACTGCCAGTGCCTTTAAACTTTTCATACCGCAACAAGCTCTTCGGAATGGTCGCTGAATTGTAGCAGACGACCGAATTTTGTCAAACCATAATATATGAATACAGTGTGGCTGCTAATGCATAACAGCGACTGTAACAGCAGCAGGCCTATGTTACGCTAAAATTCTGCCCGGACAGGCCATGAGAGCCCAACGGTACCGACCGGCTGCCGTGTCATCCTCATCCCACAGGCGTCACCGGATGCGGATATGGAGGGGCATGTGGTCAGCACACTGCTGTCCCTGCCGTAGGGCAGTTTCCGAGACCCGAGCAGCTACTTCTCAATAAAGTAGCTCTCAGTTTGCCTCACAGGGGCTGGGTGCACCCCGCTCGCCAACACGCTCGGCAGACCGGATGCTCACCCATCCAAGTACTAGCACAGCCCGACAACGCTTAACTTCGGTGATCGGTCGGGAACCCGTGCTATCATTGTGGCAAGGCCGTTGGCCCTCTGTTACGCTGCTGCTAGTAATTATTTTCTTTGGTACCTGCATCTGTTCAGTAGCCATCCATGCTTTGGAATGACATCAGCCTTAAAAAATCGTCTATTCAATGTAAATTTCTCTCGCTTCATCGTTGCTGACATTTCACTGTTAATACGGACGCAATGGCATGCCCCACCTGGCCTAGCAGTAATATGAACTTCATCTATCCTCGATGCCCTGTGAAGAACACATTATCATTCAATAACGTCGTGGCAGATCATTGTATGGCATCAAACAGCTGCATCTACACTGCAGCTTAGAAAACATATTTCTTTTTCGTAAACGAACATGTTTATTTTAATGGTAACAAATTTCATTGACCGTGCCAGTTATATAGTACATATACGTTTATAACTGCTTACAACATTTCAATCACAATTTGTATCACATGAGAAGAATAGCTCTACATAGATAACTCAGCTCTCAGGAAGTACTGCTCAAGGCCGCTTATCCACTTCTTATAAAGAAAACTTATTGACATATTTTGAACATGACCCTTCATTGAAGGCAAATTAGATTTTAAGCATTGTGAAGGCATTAACTATATGGAAACCTTGTCATCATATGGACAAATCATTACACTTTATTAACAGTTCTATACGTTATACTATATACAATGTGTGTTTCTGATATTCTGATGCTTCGTTGTTCCTGAAAAGTGGCAATGAAGTTTTTGTAAGAATTGGATTCGTGTTATTTTGCAACATGAACCAGTTTTAAGAACGTGCTCAGTAAATACTGTAACGTTCTCAGGCCTGCTGAGCGACCCTTGGTCGCAATGTAAACTGAGTTTAGTTGGCCCGTGTGATTCAATTACGCAACACAATTCTTCCTCTACTAAGTGCGAATGGGCATTCTCTCCGCTAATTCTACTTCGCCATAAAATGAAGTTAGAAGGAATGAAAAACTGCCCTAAAAAGGCATACTGAACCTAAATGAGAATAATGGGTACTGCAACCTACTTATCTTGATGTAAAGAAGTTAATTTTTGTCACATTTTCGATGTTCAACACACAGTTTACGAGTGTTGTTACATATTTTTGGATTGCATTTCTTTAGAGAAAGGTAATCAAACACAGACCAACCGTCTAATGTAAAAATTATACTAAAATAATACTTTGATTTGAACATAATAACAACAATAATAAAAATAACAACAATTGCTGCATACAGGATGTTTCACAATTCATGTTACACACTTACTGAGGTCGTAGAAGGGTCTTAGTAGAATCAAGTTTTACGTAGGAACACATGTCCGGAAACGTTATCCAACGACGCTATAGATCGTCCAGGTTACAGCCGCCGGTGAGTGTAAATGAATGTGTTTATGGGAGGTTCTGGGACAGTATTAAAAAGTTTTTGGGGAAAGTTATCAATTTGCAGTAAGGGCCCAAGTACCGGAAACGAACGAATGGAAACCTATTAGCGAAAACCGTTGTGGTACGTCTGACAGTGTAGTACGTGTACTGTTACTGTTGTTGCTAAGAATTTAGGCTATGCAACATTCAGAGTTGGTAGTATGGACCAATCAAGGACGAAATGTCGAGTAAACATAGGCTCTAAGATGCATACCTGAGGAGCTGTGAGCAATTGTTCATCTGCGTTACTGTGGAACACCTCCTCTATCGAGCAAGCCCTCATAGCTCTTAAGATATGCATTGCGGGGCCCACGTTTACAGGACATTTTTTCTTTGTTTGGTCCATACTGCGAGCTCTGAAAGTTGCGCACGCTGCATATACACACCTGGAAATTGAAACAAGAACACCGTGAATTCATTGTCCCAGGAAGGGGAAACTTTATTGACACATTCCTGGGGTCAGATACATCACATGATCACACTGACAGAACCACAGGCACATAGACACAGGCAACAGAGCATGCACAATGTCGGCACTAGTACAGTGTATATCCACCTTTCGCAGCAATGCAGGCTGCTATTCTCCCATGGAGACGATCGTAGAGATGCTGGATGTAGTCCTGTGGAACGGCTTGCCATGCCTTTTCCACCTGGCGCCTCAGTTGGACCAGCGTTCGTGCTGGACGTGCAGACCGCGTGAGACGACACTTCATCCAGTTCCAAACATGCTCAATGGGGGACAGATCCGAAGATCTTGCTGGCCAGGGTAGTTGACTTACACCTTCTAGAGCACGTTGGGTGGCACGGGATACATGCAGACGTGCATTGTCCTGTTGGAACAGCAAGTTCCCTTGCCGGTCTAGGAATGGTAGAACGATGGGTTCGATGACGGTTTGGATGTACCGTGCACTATTCAGTGTCCCCTCGACGATCACCAGTGGTGTACGGCCAGTGTAGGAGATCGCTCCCCACACCATGATGCCGGGTGTTGGCCCTGTGTGCCTCGGTCGTATGCAGTCCTGTTTGTGGCGCTCACCTGCACGGCGCCAAACACGCATACGACCATCATTGGCACCAAGGCAGAAGCGACTCTCATCGCTGAAGACGACACATCTCCATTCGTCCCTCCATTCACGCCTGTCGTGACACCACTGGAGGCGGGCTGCACGATGTTGGGGCGTGAGCGGAAGACGGCCTAACGGTGTGCGGGACCGTAGCCCAGCTTCATGGAGACGGTTGCGAATGGTCCTCGCCGATACCCCAGGAGCAACAGTGTCCCTAATTTGCTGGGAAGTGGCGGTGCGGTCCCCTACGGCACTGCGTAGGATCCTACGGTCTTGGCGTGCATCCGTGCGTCGCTGCGGTCCGGTCCCAGGTCGACGGGCACGTGCACCTTCCGCCGACCACTGGCGACAACATCGATGTACTGTGGAGACCTCACGCCCCACGTGTTGAGCAATTCGGCGGTACGTCCACCCGGCCTCCCGCATGCCCACTATACGCCCTCGCTCAAAGTCCGTCAGCTGCACATACGGTTCACGTCCACGCTGTCGCGGCATGCTACCAGTGTTAAAGACTGCGATGGAGCTCCGTATGCCACGGCAAACTGGCTGACACTGACGGCGGCGGTGCACAAATGCTGCGCAGCTAGCGCCATTCGACGGCCAACATCGCGGTTCCTGGTGTGTCCGCTGTGCCGTGCGTGTGATCATTGCTTGTACAGCCCTCTCGCAGTGTCCGGAGCAAGTATGGTGGGTCTGACACACCGGTGTCAATGTGTTCTTTTTTCCATTTCCAGGAGTGTATATCTATGAAATGCCACTTTTCGTAATAATAGCGGATGATACAGGAAATGAAGTAAATACGGATCTTTTCGAAGTCAAAAGTCGGTAATGTCCTACTAATTCGTGTTAAAATACGCTCAATCGTCTCACAGATACTTAATGCTTTATTAAGATAGTCTGCCGTCGTGATGTTTCTGTAGTAAGCTGAATTTATTTTGTATTAGTACAGTGAATATTTTAATTGGATTTTCCGATAGTTTACTAAACGCAACAGTAATCATCAATGAGAAATTAATCAGCAAAAGAATTTTCTTTCACGATATCTAAAACGATCTGACAATGCTAAAGTTGTTTACAAATTCTACGCCAGTAGAAACCTACTGGTTTCAACGATATAATTATACCAGAGTAGTTTTAAGAGTATTTTCGTCTAGAAATGAATTGCGTCGACGGTTGATCGATCAAGAGCGGGAAAGGTAAAACTTAACGAATATATGACGAGAGGGACAAGTGCTTGAGAGAGGACTTCTCTATCAATACAAGTGCCTGAGAGACGACTTTAATTTCAATCTCCTGGATAGTTTTGTTTCTCAAATCAAGAAGTGCGTTATCATGCAGTAGAACATGTGATGTAGTTGTGTTGCTCGATTTTCTTACGCTGAGACCGAAAGGTGTCTCAGTTGTTGGCAACAAATTCCAGCTGTGTTTTGGTAGAATTCGTAGCCCAAAACTCACTTTTGGAGCTATCAGATGTAAAATATTATGTTCACACTACTCTTTGCTCGAGTTTATGTCTTTTGGAGGGGCTCAGCCTTTCATTTCTTCTTAGGAAGTTAAAGATAAAGGCATCATAACAAGTCACCAGTTACAGTACTGCATACGAATGCTCAATGAGCGACCTGATGACGTTCAATAATAGTCACTCCGTTGATTTTTGTTGTTTCGAATTAGAGCATGTAGTACTCGTACACCAGACTTCTGAACTTTCCCTGTTGAATGCAAATGTCGCATGATGGTAAAATGGTAATCTATCACATATATCAGTAGTCGAGACTTGCTTAATGTGGAAAATCATTGATGCCAGAACGATCTTTGTTGAAACAAGAATATCTTTTTCTGGCGTATTTTTCCCAAAAGCACTCGCTCCACACACAATTCAAATCTTTCTAGCTGCCTCCTCTGCATTCACCCCTCTGTTATACCAAAAGTAAACGTTGTGTTGCAGATGTTACACCTATTTCCACTTGCGACTCAATTTTACAATGCTTAACTGTAGTTCATGATTCTCAAGTATGCAAAATCCAATGCTTAACTGCAAGATGATAACTAGAACTTCAAATTCGAAAATGACAGTTGATACATACACTGACAGCGTCGCGCCGCGTTCACCTGAGCGGTGCCGGATTTCAGGCGGCGGGTGGCGCCTGGCCGGTGGCCGGTAGCCGCTGCAGCGCGAGGAAACGCTCGAGCGTAAGCTGTTATGATCGCGACGCAGCCACGAGCTGTCCTGCGGAATTGTTTCTGGAATACTTGTTATTGCTGGTGGGTAGAATGTTAAGCGAATTATCTTTGATGTTCAGTCAGACTCATAACTTTAGACCGACTGTGGAGAAAAAAAAAAAAAAAAAAAAAAAAAGTTGGACGCGAACAGGCGACTATAAGCTTAGAACGCATGACGCTTGCCACTAGACCACGGGCTCACATAGTCCGACAACATCTCGGAAGTAGACAATACTTCCTCCTAACACTTCCGCATCTTACAGTGTTGCCAGATTGTGCATATGGCCGGACTTAGAGTTGTCAGGGGCGGTCAGTTTTATTGGCCACCTTAAGTGAATGACTCGGACTTAGTCTCTGTGGCGGCCGGCCGGCGGTCAGTTTTATTGTCTAAGACTGTACATGACCGATTTACTTCAGATCTTATACATGATACTCTAATAAAACACACACACACACACAAATGACACAGTTACAGGCGTCCCTAACACACCGATCATGATGAACGAAATTAAAATATGTGTTTGCTACATAAAAAGGGTAAACGCAGTTAACAAAAACCTCGACAAGTTCTTGATCGATTCACTTAAGCTTTTTACACGCTATTGTAATAAACGTTCGGATGAACATGGGCCACAATTTTTTTAAACACATGTGGTATACAAATATACTGGGTGTAAACGTTATAAGCTGAAAAAAATTTACAGCCGGTACATCTGGCTGCGCTTGACAAAAGTGTCTAAAGATATATCGTTGTATCACATCCTTTATTTTTGAATTCCTGAAATACAGATATCTGTAGGTTTGACAGTGGAAGAATTTCTGTTTATACTGTCAACTGACGACACGCGTACTTGCTTGTGTATTACCGACATCGACACGGCGGTCAAAGAAAGGCGACGGACGACAGAAAGCAATGTACACATTACACGTGTACAACGACATGCTGCGGTGGCTTAGTACTACCGAAGAAAGTAATTTACACAGTCACTGGGTTGGAAATAACTTTCACAATATTACCATAACAAAGATCGTGGTAGTAAAGAAAAGCTAACATTAAATGAAAAGGGTTTCCCCTATTACAAAACAACCAATTAACACATAATATGTTGTGCAATAATTACAATCAACTGTGTCCTCCTTTTACAACAATATCATAACGACTATTAAATTCAGATTATTTTTCTTTCCTACAACAGTACCTTACCGAAAATGAAGCCACATTACTTTGGTTCCTGTTGCACCAATACTACAATAAGTATTGAGAATGACCATCATTCGGTTCGACGCATGCTTCGTTACGGCGAACCAAGTTTCGTCGCACTCGTTGATACACATGCACATTTGCCTTTATGGTACTGGCACCATCGAAATTCCCCTGCGTAAGTTGGTCCACATTATTTACTTGCTGAGCATAAATAAGTTCCTTCATATGGCCCAAAAGCAAAAATTCAATGAATTTAAAACAGGACTGCGTGATGGCCATCGACGTGGACCAAAACGTCCTATCCATCGTCCTGGATATTGTATATTGAAAAACCTTAGTACTCTGTGACCAATATGGGATGGAGTACTATTGTGGAGGAACTACATGTTATGATTTGCAGCTAACGCAGTATTTTCTAATAAAGTTGGTAGCAATGTCTGCTATAAAAAGGTCCGGTAACTTTTACCAGTCAATCGTGCAGGTAAAGCGTAAGGCCAACAATTTAATAATCGATTATACCTGCCCATACACATACCGAAAAGCGGTGCTGAAAATTTGTTGCTACTACTTGAGAGGATTGTGTACACTCCAAGTGTGCATGATATAAAAATTAGTTATTCCGTCACGAGTGAAACATGCTTCATCTGTGACGAGCATTTTGTTAACAAAATCATGATGCGCACTTTGCAACAAAAATCACACCGAGAATTCTAGATACGTAGGGAAATCTTGCTGTTTGTACTCTTGCACGCGTTCAATACGGTAACGTTGCAGACGCTCCTCTTTCAAAGTGCGATGAACGACGGGGTGCGACACACCCACCTGGCGGGCGATGCTTATAGTACTCTGAGTAGGATATTCGTGGAAGCGGTCCATAATTTGTTCCCCAGCTTCCAATGTACATTCTGCTCTTTGTCGGCCTCTGTATTCTGTGTGGTGAACTAAAGAAGCATTATCTCTCAATCCATGCAAATTATATACGTACTCGTCAGCTTTATTCTGTCATAATTTATCTAATAATAAAACGAAAGCATATTTTAACAGATAATATGCTTCGCATACTGAATTAAATGTGAATAGGTACAGGTAACTACTGTACTTTGTTATGAATGAATTGAAAAATGATCGAGTAAAAGTAGAGAACTATTGTGAAACAAACTGTGGGATCCAGCCCAGCCGTGTAATTTAGGGTGCCTAAGAAGCTGCTTTCTCGGATAGCGAAACAAAAATTTAAGCAAATCTTATTAATGGAGTTTATTACAGTAATTAAATTGACAATACATAACCCTTAAATGCACGATATTTTTTATTTCAAGCTGTAAATATTACCATGTTAAGTTTACAGTGCCTACACTACTAAAGAAACATTGAAAAACATTTTTAATTAATTTAACAAAGCAGTATTGTTGACAATCGCTTTGTAGCTGATCAGCTGCATATTGATTTAGCACCTAACGAGCCACAATAAATGTGCTTATTTTGTTGCCTCATTTGTTCCCAAGTCTCTCGTAATTTAACTGTTGATTATGATTAAATACTTTGCATGGCAACGAGAACTGTTAAAATAAACAGATAGGACAATAATGTTGTGAATATTGAGCATTTACTGTATATTTTTATGCACTTTTATATATGAACAATACGGTATCTAGTCCAACAGGTTTGTACGCAAGCTTTTGATAATCACTTTACGTGAAAAGTTTGGAAACAGTTCTTTTGTTTGTGCAAACTCGCTGCACTGCACATTTATTATTTTGAACCTAGGAAAATCTCATGCATCTTGACATTTAGTACCTTTGTTTCACTTGTAAGTACGAAGGCAGGTGACCCACTTGGTCCAGACTTACATCTTGGGAGGTACATTTGTTGTGGGCCCTTTTGTCTTCTTACAAGGGGAGGCCGCCAATTGTGAAATTCAGATTCGATTCATACTGTGCATAATAAAAGCTCATGGCCAGAGGTGTAATGTGGCAAAGCACCAAGATGCACTTCTCAGCCGTTGTCGAGAAAATCGACAGTTAAAAGAAACCGTTGCGGTGAAATACTCTCTATGATCGATTATGTTCTACAGCGTCGTAGCGCAGCGGTAAGCGCTCGGGATCGTAATCAGAAGGTCGCCGGATCGAATCTCGCGCCAATCAACTTTTTTTATTATTTGTTTTTTTGTAATTCAAATTATATATATATATATATATATATATATATATATATATATATATATATATATATATATATATTCCTGGAAATGGAAAAAAGAACACATTGACACCGGTGTGTCAGACCCACCATACTTGCTCCGGACACTGCGAGAGGGCTGTACAAGCAATGATCGCACGCACGGCACAGCGGACACACCAGGAACCGCGGTGTTGGCCGTCGAATGGCGCTAGCTGCGCAGCATTTGTGCACCGCCGCCGTCAGTGTCAGCCAGTTTGCCGTGGCATACGGAGCTCCATCGCAGTCTTTAACACTGGTAGCATGCCGCGACAGCGTGGACGTGAACCGTATGTGCAGTTGACGGACTTTGAGCGAGGGCGTATAGTGGGCATGCGGGAGGCCGGGTGGACGTACCGCCGAATTGCTCAACACGTGGGGCGTGAGGTCTCCACAGTACATCGATGTTGTCGCCAGTGGTCTGCGGAAGGTGCACGTGCCCGTCGACCTGGGACCGGACCGCAGCGACGCACGGATGCACGCCAAGACCGTAGGATCCTACGCATTGCCGTAGGGGACCGCACCGCCACTTCCCAGCAAATTAGGGACACTGTTGCTCCTGGGGTATCGGCGAGGACCATTCGCAACCGTCTCCATGAAGCTGGGCTACGGTCCCGCACACCGTTAGGCCGTCTTCCGCTCACGCCCCAACATCGTGCAGCCCGCCTCCAGTGGTGTCGCGACAGGCGTGAATGGAGGGACGAATGGAGACGTGTCGTCTTCAGCGATGAGAGTCGCTTCTGCCTTGGTGCCAATGATGGTCGTATGCGTGTTTGGCGCCGTGCAGGTGAGCGCCACAATCAGGACTGCATACGACCGAGGCACACAGGGCCAACACCTGGCATCATGGTGTGGGGAGCGATCTCCTACACTGGCCGTACACCACTGGTGATCGTCGAGGGGACACTGAATAGTGCACGGTACATCCAAACCGTCATCGAACCCATCGTTCTACCATTCCTAGACCGGCAAGGGAACTTGCTGTTCCAACAGGACAATGCACGTCCGCATGTATCCCGTGCCACCCAACGTGCTCTAGAAGGTGTAAGTCAACTACCCTGGCCAGCAAGATCTCCGGATCTGTCCCCCATTGAGCATGTTTGGGACTGGATGAAGCGTCGTCTCACGCGGTCTGCACGTCCAGCACGAACGCTGGTCCAACTGAGGCGCCAGGTGGAAATGGCATGGCAAGCCGTTCCACAGGACTACATCCAGCATCTCTACGATCGTCTCCATGGGAGAATAGCAGCCTGCATTGCTGCGAAAGGTGGATATACACTGTACTAGTGCCGACATTGTGCATGCTCTGTTGCCTGTGTCTATGTGCCTGTGGTTCTGTCAGTGTGATCATGTGATGTATCTGACCCCAGGAATGTGTCAATAAAGTTTCCCCTTCCTGGGACAATGAATTCACGGTGTTCTTATTTCAATTTCCAGGAGTATATATATATATATATATATATATATATATATATATATATATATATATATATATATATATATATATATATAAATTACAAAAAAAACAAATAATAAAAAAAAGTTGCATGGCGCGAGATTCGATCCCAATCCATCGCCCACCACCAATTGTCTTCTCTGATTTTTGCCGATATGATACGATACGCGTAGTATGCATCAAACCTGACGAACGATAGAACAATTTTTCAGAATGTCAATCAGGTGTGTTTCCCAACAGATAATTTAAAAAACAATTGTTCTCGTAAAAACGCATCGTTTATTAGATGTGCTCGATGTCGTGCTGTTTTCTGCTTTCCATGTTTCTATGATAACTATCACTCTGGTTCGTGCGATACTCCAGCTACTTCTGGTCACTAATTGTTAATTATGTGCGAGTGTATACCGAACTTATCAATAAATTGTATCCACTTGAATATTATTTGTGATATTGTGTTTTATTTAAAGTTTTATTTTTCCACCACAAACGATTTTCAACGACTTATTATATGCATAATTGTTGCAACTGATTGCCGGGATTACAAAAATAATAATAATAATAAAAAAAAGCTGCATGGCGCGAGATTCGATCCCGCGACCTTCTGATTACGATCCCGAGCGCTTACCGCTGCGCCACGACGCTGTAGAAAATTATTAATCGTAGAGAGTATTTCACCTCAGCGGTTTCTTTTAACTGTCGATTTTCTCGACAACGTCTGAGAAGTGCATCTTGGTGCTTTGCCACATTACACCTCTGGCCATGAGCTTTTATTATGCACAGTATGAATCGAATCTGAATTTCACAATTGGCGGCCTCCCCTTGTTAGCTTGCATTTGGTTTTCGAGTTCATTACTTGACCTCCAACATTTTGTTGAAGTTCTACTAGAGCGACACAGACTGTGAGCAATTTCCGTTCGAAATTCGGAGAGTTTCATAGTTATCATAATCCTTTTGGCTCTGGAACTCTCCTATACAACAGCCAGGAATTGACTACTCCATGTCCAGAAGATAGAAAAACAATCTTCTACACCATTTTCGACTTTTCATCAGAATTTTATGTCGACCCATTACGCTGTCAAGGTCAATGTCTCCCATATGTTTATTGTAGAGCTTAATTATTCGTGGACAATTTATTGTTTTTCTTGATGTCATTTTTTTGTCATACCTCCCTGCTTCAGGAATAAGGTGCTGTCCAGCAAGTGTAGACGGCAACATCACACTCTTGTTATCTTTCCACACTACATTTGATACGTCGACACCATCCACTATTGTGACGCGTTCTACTGATGTACCGGTACCTCGTACCACTTTCTTCAGCTCAGCTTCTGAAGGGAGCTTGCAGTCTGGCACTCTGTATCTTCTCACTGTTGAAGTGAGTAAATTCCTTTTTATGCAACCATACATTCAGTGGCAGACTTGTAATAATTGTCACAGTACAATATGTGATTTATGTTTCTTGGTAGTACCCTACTGAGCCGAGCAACAACATTTGCACTTGCTCCCAAGTGTTCCTCCCCCGTCACTCTTTTTTCATGTGAGTTCCATCTCCAGTGAAAATCTCAAAATCATAGCCATAACCAGATACTTCACTAATAACAAATAAATTATATCCATATTTATGAGGTTTGTTTGGCATATATTGTTTCAGTTAACTTCTAGCCTTTGTTGAACATATCTGTTCATCAGCAGGAACATACTCCTCAACAGGGGTGGTTTGAAATCGAGATCTCATCAATTCTTTAATGGGTCTTATCTTGGAGAGTCTACCACACCTTCTCACCCCAGGATATTATTGCAGAAACTTACGTATTTGCTCATATTGATTCACTGTCATTGTTGACTTGATCAGATGATTACCAGTAACTTCTAACCAATAATCACTCGTATTAGGTACATCAACTATTGACATAATGAGACAGATTGCTATAATTTTTTTATGTCATCACAGGACAAATCTATTGGCCCATCAGGATTACACTGGCAAACTGCAGCTATGATACTCTTCGACGATTATATCATAAAATTTAGATCTAGATAAGTGTTTAAAGAATTGGTATGGAGTATCTAAGTTTATTATTTCTTCTGGTAACGAAATATTGCCACAAAATTTTGACTGCATTTCAGGAATAATTAACTATTTATCTTTCTAAACCACACCCCTGTTATTTTCGGTCACGCTTTTGCTGCTGCATGGAATTTTCAGAGAATTATCAGCCAATTGTGACGTTGAGTCCTTCATTATAAAATCACATTGTCTTGTTCCAGAAAGATTTTCAGTTGTAATTACTTGAATTTCATGGTCCTTATTGTCACTATCACTATCAACGTGTTCTGGAGCAATGTATGTTGCATCCTTAATGGAATCTTCGGAGAAACACTCAAGATCGTCTTACTGTTTAGTGCAATCTCTAACCACTCCATAAGCAGTTCTTCGTCGCTCTTTCGAGACATTTTTCATCAGCACTTTAAATGCAGTAAGTGCAAAACGCATCTGATACGCTACAAACACAAACACAGACCCCATTTCAAATGTATTACAAAGACACTCGAATTAACTGTTTACACTTATGTACTTATGCTTTCAAAATAAAAAAAGTAATTTTCAAATCCACTAATCAATGCACCAACCTCAAAAAAACTTGTCAACTTTCTGTAAAAACACACGCGTGTCAGTACGTCCACAAAGCTCATTGTCGAACTGCTTTAGTTCGTCCTACGATTGTTACGAAGAACTACTACAACTGCAGTAGAGTGTATACACTTAGCTACATAACGCATTTGTTAGAAAATGTTGTTCAGTATGGGATAAATCGAAGAAATGAAGTCTGTAGCTCATCAGCTACACTACACATTAAAGCGTCCTTCTTACAATGACTGGTCACAAGCAAACGGTGACATGCAAATAATCAACGTCCTTCGATGAATACAATTTCCACGAAAGCAATTAATATAGATCCTAAGTCACGGCTAAATCGTTTGGATCACGGCTCGTCTTCGTATAGGTGCCGCTCCTGTCTTGGTGTCGTCCTCGTCAGCGTTCTACTGGCTGACGTCGTCTCACAGCCTTCTCTGCTGAATCGTTCAGGCCGACGTGCCAGCGCTTGATGTTACGCCGAAAGCGACAGTTCCTCGTCGTGTAGGGAGCGCGGCAATGGCGGCGGAGGCCGGAAGGTGGTTGCTGCGCTAGATCGGAAGCTGTGGCTGCAGGGGACGTCAAGCTTCCGGCCTTCGCTCAGGACGAAACGGCTCCCAGAAAACGACGGAGGGGTACGCGTCCACCTCCAGAGGCCAATAACCAGATCGGGAAGGCGTCGGCGGCTGCGGTGTGGGCGTGTCCAGCTCCATCGGTAGGACGCGAGGAGGCGGAGGTGAAGGCTCCGTCTCCATGTTGTCGTCCAGCGGTGTCGTAATGACACCTTCTGGCTGCTGCTGTGGCAGCGCTGTCTTCGGGATCCGTGAATATGAGGGAAGAGAAACAGAAATATCATCGTGTACATGACAGTGGCGAAGTGGATTGTGATTTCGACGCTGCATGCCGTCTGGACCTGAAATAAGTTACACGCAAGCGCCAAGTCTACGGACGATCTCGCCTCGCGCCCACCGTCTGCTGCTGCTAATAACCCTGTAAAACACAATATCATGCAGCGCGAAGTGATACTTGCGGCCTTCCTTCGGGGCCGGATGCTGAGGAGGATGGAGCAGGTGGAGCAGTGTCCGATGGCGGCGGCCGTGAAGCAGCTCAGCCGGCGATGATCCATCTCATGGGTGCAAGCGACAGGAGACGAGAAACTGTTGCAATGCTTGATCCCTGGTCTGTGTGGAGCGAAGTTTGGCTATCTGTTTCTCGAAGTTTCTGACAAAACCTTCCGCTTCGTCATCTGCTTGTGGATGGACGGCGCATTAGTTTGATGCCGTATCCCAGCCTCGTCACCAATGTGGGATCCTGCCCACTAGTGGCATATAGGCTGCCTAGAAAGCTGCTTTCTCGGATAGCTTAACAGCAATTCAAGCAAATCTTACTAATTAAACTGACAATATTTAACTTTGCTTTCTTACAATGATGGGTCACAAGCAAATGGCGACATGCAAATAATCAATGTCCCTCGATGTATACAATTTCCATGGAAGCAATTATTATAGATCACAAGTCACAGCTAAATCGTTTGGATCGCGGCTCGTGTTCTAGTGAGGCCCTTCTAGTGCGGTCGAGGTTAGCTGGAGCGGCGCTTACATTCTCTTCGTATAGGTGCCGCTCCTGACGTGGTGTCGTCCTAGTCAGCGTTCTATTGGCTGACGTTGTCTCACACAGTCTCCTCTGCTGTATCGTTCAGGCCGACGTGCCGTCGCTTGATGTTACGCCCGAATACAAACCTTTGGTGGCTAGCAAAAAAAAGTCGATCGTGCAGGAAGTCTTCGTTGTGGGGAGCTTTCTCGACAAATTCGTACAACTGCCGTCGCAACACGTTTTGCTTCGCCATAAATTAAATGAAAATCGCATAGTTCAGTGACAGTAAATCTCCCTTCCATCCTAATAAGGTCTGCACAGGTAACTCGATGTCTACCAACGGTCGGCGTATTACAGTGACTCAACCTAGCAGCCCGTAGTTGCCCATGTATTTGCGACTAGTGCTTGCCATGTCAAAACGACCAGCGGTAAATAACACGAATCGATAGCTTACATAAGTGTACCTATGTTGGGGGACGTGTGGAGCAAGCGCCCCGTTGTGTTTTGATCCTGTTTCATGAATTATCCCAGACTACCAAGCATAATGTTTCCATTAGTCACATCTAAATCTGTGTGCACTGTCTAGTATCTACTTTTCCATAGATATTGTCTTGAGATGAACCGTTTTCCACCTGCTTAATAGTGTTTTGGTGGTGGTGGTGGTGGTGGTTAGTGTCTAACGTCCCGTCGACAACGAGGTCATTAGAGACGGAGCGAAAGCTCGGGTTAGGGAAGGAGTGGGAAGGAAATCGGCCGTGCCCTTTCAAAGGAACTATCCCGGCATTTGCCTGAAATGATTTAGGGAAATCACGGAAAACCTAAATCAGGATGGCCGGAGACGGGATTGAACCGTCGTCCTCCCGAATGCGAGTCCAGTGTGCCACCTCGCTCGGTAATAGTGTTTTGGTCCACCTCTGAAACTTAATACAGCAGCGTTTCTGCGTGGCACGGACTCGAAATGTCCTTGAAAGGTTTCCTGAGGTATATGATATTGGATGTCTACACGCAGGTCACGCGATTCCCGTAAATTAAATGCCGGTGGTATGTGGCCGTGGAGCTCGCGTTCGATAGCGTGCCAGATGTGTTTCATCGGGCTCAGATGAAGAGAATTTGGTGGTCAAGGTATCAACGTGAGCTCAGTGTCCTGTTCCTCAAACCACTGCAATGTGAATCTAGGCTTGTTACGTCGGCAGTTATCATGCTGGAAAATGGCATCCACTTGGGACAAAACATAAAGAATAAAGTGATATGTGCCGGCAATAATGTTTACATATTCCACAGGTTTCGCAGTGCCCTCGGTTACGACCAGACCCCCATGAAAGCTAATGTGAATGTTCGTCATACCATTACAGTCCTCTACCAGCCTGTGTTCCTGGAGCAGTGTACGTTTCCAGCTGCCATTAGGCTGGATGACGGCCTATTCGAACACGACCATCGAGCTAGTGTAACAAGAAAGTACTTCATTCAACCAGGCGACTCGATTTCATTGCTTCATGGCTCAAACTCGAGTATCCTATTGCCAACTGCATTTGCAATAGACGATGTTGTTATGCCAAAGTGGGAACACGATGCGGTCGCTGCTGCAGAGCCCCATGTTCAATAATACCCTTCGAATGATGTGCTCTGAAATACATATGCGAGCATCAGCGCTGTACTCGGTCGGCAAACCCGCTACAGATTGTCCTCACCTATCATGCTTTATAGAGAGGGGAAGCCCACAAACTCCATTGTGCTGAGGCGTGAGCTTCCAACACATTGCCGCCTACTCTTGGCTTCATCGTCCCTCAGCTGCTCTACACAGATGCCGAGTCAACCAAATTCGTCGTTTCCGAAATTCTCGTTTCCAGGCGTCAGTCCATAATAACACAGGCCAACGATGGAAAAACCTTTTTGCTGAAAATACCCTATTCTTATGGTTTTTAGCGTGGGATACTTAAAACACTTTGTAACCCACCATTTCTTCATATTTTACACACAAATTTATTAAATAAAGCGATTTTTTAAAGAATTAAACAGCTTTTATATAGTTAAAATAATAAGAAGGAGGTGTAATGAATGTAGATGACGTTGGTAGCACTGCTTAAAAACATTTTCTTGCAAAAAGTTCGGTTCTGTTTTTGTGTTAACAGATGGTGTTTTGTTTGCTGTCAACCTAACCTCACTTTCCTGTTACCTGTACATGTGCTCAGTACAATGTCTAATCACGGTTGTAAAAACTCTGGCGACATTTTTTGTTATAATTGTGGTGAATTTGTGCTTAGCAAACAACAAAGAAACATTACAGACTTTGTGAAAAAGGTTTATCCATCATACTATGGATCTACACTTGCTGATCAAGATAAATCTTGGGTGCCTCAGAAGGTATGTTATTCGTGTGTTGAAAATCTGAGAAAATAGTCCAAAAAGGAGAAAAAATCTTTAGAGTTGCTGTTCGTGTGACATGGAGGGAGCCAAGAAATCATTCCGATGATTGCTACTTTTGCAGTGTTGATATTACTGGTCATAATTCGAAAAACAAGAAGGTAATAAGCCACCCTAACCTTCCGTCCGACATTCGACGAGTAGGGCATGGTGTAGATTTGCCAGTTCCTAAACACATACATGATTTAAATTCTATTCCAACAGAAGTATTTCTTGGTGTACAATGTGATTTAGATAAACCAGATGATGATGAATTCCATTGTAATACAGAAAGTCTAGTGCCTAAATTGTTTACTCATACCGAGATTAACGATTCGGTTAGGGATCTTGACTTAACGAAAGAAAACTTGATTTGCTTGGCTCTACATTAAAAGAAAAGAATTTGTTGGCAGTTCGAACCAGCATATACATGTATAGGAAGAGAGAGCAGCAATTTTCCATGTTTTTTCAACAAGAAGGTGATTTAGTGCACTGCACAGACATTCCCAGTCTGATGAATGAGTTTGGTACTGAATACAAAAAGGAAGACTGGAGGTTGTTTATTGATTCATCGAAACTAACTTAAAGGCTGTTTTGTTACACAATGGTAACATGTATGCATCTATACCTGTTGGACATTCTGTACATATGAAAGAAAGCTATGAAAACCTAGAAATAGTGCTAAATAAAATAGGTTATTCTTCTCATGGTTGGATGATGTATGGCGATCTAAAAGTAACATGCATGCTCCTCGGTCAGCAAGGTGGCTTTAACAAATTTCCATGTTTCCTGTGTGAATGGGACGGTAGGGCTTGGGATTAACACTGGTGAAGAAAGAACTGGCCTGTGAGGGAGCCTTTAAAACCTGGTAAGAAGATAATTCTACGCAAAAACCTTGTAGATCCAAAATACGTGCTCCTACCACCTCTACATATAAAGTTAGGCCTAATGAAACAATTTGTAAAGGCTTTGCCTAAAGATGGACCAAGTTTTAAGTATCTCTGCCAAAAGTTTCCACATCTTTCAGAAGTTAAACTAAAACAAGGCGTCTTTGTCCGACAGGACATTAGAAAAATGATGTTTGTTGTTAACTTTGAATCCAAAATGACCTTAAATAAGAAATAAGCATGGGTACCATTCAAGCAAGTTCTTAGAACATGAAAAAGACTCAGAATATGTTTCTATTATAGTTGCAATATTAAAGAAGTTTAAAACTTAATTATGTTTAATGAGCCTGAGAATTCACTTTTTGAACAGTCTCCTTGATAACTTCCCGAAAAATATGGGAGTTGTTAGTGAGGAGCAAGGAGAGCGATTTCACCAGGACCTTAAAGTGATGGAAAAACGCTACCAAGGCCGGTGGAACACCAACATGATGGGGGACTACTGTTGGTCACTTCACCGAGAAGTTCAGCAGGCGACTCATCGCAGAAAAAGCTACACAAGAAGGTTCAAAGAAAAAAGAGAAAGAAAATACAGACCAATTCCAGTTGACAAGTGAAACATCTACACTCCTGGAAATTGAAATAAGAACACCGTGAATTCATTGTCCCAGGAAGGGGAAACTTTATTGCCACATTCCTGGGGTCAGATACATCACATGATCACACTGACAGAACCACAGGCACATAGACACAGGCAACAGAGCATGCACAATGTCGGCACTAGTACAGTGTATATCCACCTTTCGCAGCAATGCAGGCTGCTATTCTCCCATGGAGACGATCGTAGAGATGCTGGATGTGGTCCTGTGGAACGGCTTGCCATGCCATTTCCACCTGGCGCCTCAGTTGGACCAGCGTTCGTGCTGGACGTGCAGACCGCGTGAGACGACGCTTCATCCAGTCCCAAACATGCTCAATGGGGGACAGATCCGGAGATCTTGCTGGCCAGGGTAGTTGACTTACACCTTCTAGAGCACGTTGGGTGGCACGGGATACATGCGGACGTGCATTGTCCTGTTGGAACAGCAAGTTCCCTTGCCGGTCTAGGAATGGTAGAACGATGGGTTCGATGACGGTTTGGATGTACCGTGCACTATTCAGTGTCCCCTCGACGATCACCAGTGGTGTACGGCCAGTGTAGGAGATCGCTCCCCACACCATGATGCCGGGTGTTGGCCCTGTGTGCCTCGGTCGTATGCAGTCCTGATTGTGGCGCTCACCTGTACGGCGCCAAACACGCATACGACCATCATTGGCACCAAGGCAGAAGCGACTCTCATCGCTGAAGACGACACGTCTCCATTCGTCCCTCCATTCACGCCTGTCGCGACACCACTGGAGGCGGGCTGCACGATGTTGGGGCGTGAGCGGAAGACGGCCTAACGGTGTGCGGGACCGTGGCCCAGCTTCATGGGGACGGTTGCGAATGGTCCTCGCCGATACCCCAGGAGCAACAGTGTCCCTAATTTGCTGGGAAGTGGCGGTGCGGTCCCCTACGGCACTGCGTAGGATCCTACGGTCTTGGCGTGCATCCGTGCGTCGCTGCGGTCCGGTCCCAGGTCGACGGGCACGTGCACCTTCCGCCGACCACTGGCGACAACATCGATGTACTGTGGAGACCTCACGCCCCACGTGTTGAGCAATTCAGCGGTACGTCCACCCGGCCTCCCGCATGCCCACTATACGCCCTCGCTCAAAGTCCGTCAACTGCACATACGGTTCACGTCCACGCTGTCGCGGCATGCTACCAGTGTTAAAGACTGCGATGGAGCTCCGTATGCCACGGCAAACTGGCTGACACTGACGGCGGCGGTGCACAAATGCTGCGCAGCTAGCGCCATTCGACGGCCAACACCGCGGTTCCTGGTGTGTCCGCTGTGCCGTGCGTGTGGTCATTGCTTGTACAGCCCTCTCGCAGTGTCCGGAGCAAGTATGGTAGGTCTGACACACCGGTGTCAATGTGTTCTTTTTTCCATTTCCAGGAGTGTATTAACACATATAATAGTTTTAAGTAGCTTACTGTAAATACTAACAAGCCTGATGTTGCAGACATCATAACAGCAGCGATCTGCTTGAACATTGTTGCGGACCACCTGTATCGTTTCATGCTTGAAGTCTGCCTCTACGTCGATGACATCTTCCAACAGGATAAATGTCCGTGTTGCGAGGTCAGAATCGTGCTACAGTTGTTTGAGAGGCATTGTAATGAACTGACAACGATGTGTTGGCCAGGAAATGTGCCTGGTCTGTACCCATTAGCACACATATCTGGACCCAACTGCGTGTCCATGGACCACTGTCACGTAATTTGCGAGAATTGCCTGACGTGTGCGTAGGCATCTGGTGCCACACATTTCTGGAACACTATCAAGGACTTGCAGAATCCATGCCAAGCACAATCTCCTTTGTACTGTGTTTTAAAAGTCTAACAACACGATATTAAACAGCTGGTCGTGATAATGTTTTCTCTCATCGATGAATCTATAGCTGTACAAAGACAAGTCGATGTTTACATATAGTTACCAAAAATCTCGGAAAGTACTTAGCCAATTTACTTCAAATTTTTTCACGATGCTCTAATACATTTTGGAACGGACATAGGTTACACATTTTTTAATATATGTAATGTACAAATAGATCTATAGTAATACATAAAGAGGAGAAGCTGACAGCAAACGTCTCGAAAAGTTCCTGACCAATTTTTTATATGATGCTCTAATACAGCAAGTTTCGTATCTGAGAAAATATCCGATCTACGTTACGTGAAAGAAATCAGAAAGGAAAGGATGGAGAACAAAATTAAAAAGAAATGGAAACAAAAAAAAAATGATTGTTCTTGTTCGTGCCTTGGCGAGAAGCCTTAATTTCCACATGTTTTCTAGGTGAAACCTCGGACAACTGAATGTCGAATAATTCCGTAAATGTTGTAGTGGTTCAAACAATCAACTGATTCTGGTCTTGAAGGTTGTTGATTCCAGATTTGGAGGCAACTTGTTAAGCTCAACAGTTTTGGAAAACACACTGGGTTTCCATTTACGTTCCTAATATGCAAAGTACATCTCGCAGCACACTGAGGCAACAGCTATGGCTCGAAAGTCTTGAGTCGACAGTTTGTTACGTGGATTTTGCGGGGAAATAGAAAGCATTCGGAAATTCCCAGCGTTAGTGGCGATCGGAGACACGCTTCAGATAGGAGACAAGCAAAAGAAATGCTTGCGTTCTACCAAGGTGAGCGATTGCCTGAGCATAGCTCCCTCAGAACTGTTGGCATGTTTCCTATCTTCACAGTATTCATCACTCACCTGAGGCGCTTTCCCTCATCGAACTTCAGCATGACAAATGTAGCAGACACTCAGGGGACTCATACCGGAATAACTCAAACACACACTTGGCAGATGCAATACTTAATTTTAAAGTGGTTTCACTAGGATAACTGAATATATAGAATCCGTAAAGAAAAAAGGCAGTTATATCTATAAGACTCATCTTTACCTAGGCGAATCAAGTAATATCTTTAGGACATGAATTTCTTCAAGTTACTGTTGAAATGGATAAATCTGTGTTCTCCAGTGTCTTTTCCACGCAGTAAGGACCGTCGGATAATAGACCTCTGGAGGACGTCTGTCGTTTTATTGGTTCTAACAACAGAAAGTGTCCTGCGTCAAACTAGGTACACGTGCGTTGTCGGTCATTACGTTCCCAGCGTTTCAGTTCCTTACTTTTTACCGTTTCGCCGGACTCTGTGGCCGAGCGGTTCTAGGTGCTTCAGTCTAGAACCGCGCGACCGCTACGATCGCAGGTTCAAATCCTGCCTCGGGCATGGATGTGTGTGATGTCTTTAGGTTAGCTAGGTTTAAGTAGTTCTAGGTTCTATGGGACTGATGACCTCAGGTGTCAGGTCCCGTAATGCTGAGAGCCATTTTTCTTACCGTTTATAACGCTAAAGCAGTATTTTTGACGTCTTCTGACCATTAAATCATTCGTCTTTGTAGCCAAATAGCGTGTAAACATCCATGCATGGCTGCAAAGGTTTAGCCAGTCTTGATCCATAGTTCTAATCTTTATCATAGCCTACACAACTCTCATCGTCACGCTTCTCATCTTTAACAGCTTGGATTGTTTAGCGACAACGAGCCTAAGGCTGTACGGTTTCTTGACTTTACATCTGCGTTAAAATCTTCAAACCCAGTTCCCATAAAAATGTCTCCATTCAGTCCAGGAAATCAAGATTTTTTCAGGAGTTTGTATATGATTCTTCTGCTGTTCGGAGAAAAGCTTTTCGAATGTAATGCAATAGTGGGACGTGTTCTTAAAGCAGCTGTTCCGGATAACAAATCCTCTGGACCAGTTCACAGATTACTTCGTTTGTTTGCCGGTACAGCCACATCATGATTTACACAGGTAGAGCCTCCGACAGAAACACTATCGATAGCTTGCTTCCTTGATGCAGCGTCACTTGCGGACATGCAATATGCTGCTGGCAAATGCACCCCATGAAGTTCTCATCCCCTACTAAATTTTGCAACGTCCACACCATGGTCTATTCATCTCTGCAATTACCAATCTCGCAGAATTACTACGCTAATGTAGGAATTCTAACTAATGAGTCTGCCCACCAGCTAAAATTCATTGTGTAGTAACAGCATCCCATTTGTTCCAGTGCTTATAATAGAATAATCAATCTTCGATAGTCTAGTTACCATTGTCCCTTCTTCCATTTATACTATCACCGTTATTTAATTAAAGACTTAAGCTGTTTCTCGTCCGTGATTACCATCTTCCGCTCATTGAGGATTATTGATTTTGTACGTGCCAATAACTCTATCTGCGCCCATTGCTTTAATTTTACAATTTTGTTTCTCTCCATTCCTTGATCCATTGTGATTTTCATGCACAAGTAATTGTTCCGGAATACCATAAACATAAAAAAGTGGCTGTTATAAACGTCTTTCATGCTACTTATCAACGTGTCAATTATGAAACAATCTTTTGAATGAAAGGCGTTACATGTGTGTTTTGTTTGCTAGTGAAGTGTTATCATTGGTTGATCAGCTAGAAGCATGTCTCTATGCAGTAATTTGAGGGCAGAGGCTTGCCAACGAATCAGGTTCCTTGTCAGAGAGCTCAACTTCAGTTGGGCAGCGTAACATATCGGACATTCTACTCTTCTCTTTCGCTTTGCTTGATCTGCACCGCCCGCTGCTTACATCGTTATGTCTGCCAATTTGGTACAGTTCAAAATTTTTATTCCTGCTGTGCATTACTTGAATTGAATTACTAAGCTACTTTTCAGGTGTTGCTACGGGAAATGCTTTTCAGTTGTGTAACCACACGCGTAAATTTAGTTCTTTGTTCAGATCGCGTCGTTATTTCAGTACGGGAGAAATGGTTCAAATGGCTCTGAGCACTATGGGACTTAACATCTATGGTCATCAGTCCCCTAGAACTTAGAACTGCTTAAACCTAACTAACCTAAGGACATCACACAACACCCAGCCATCAGGAGGCAGAGAAAATCCCTGACCCCGCCGGGAATCGAACCCGGGAACCCGGGCGTGGGAAGCGAGAACGCTACCGCACGACCACGAGATGCGAGCAGTACGCGAGAATCATTATCTGTTTATCACTGAGTCATTTGAGGTTATAGGTAGCCGGTCACGTCACTTTCCCACTTTTTAAATAGTATTATGGGAATGGCTTTGCTTTTCGTCAGAGTGTCATATCGTACACGTTTATGGGCTATTAGTGGGCATTTGTTTATGATGTTCCTGGGCATTCCTGCCTGCTTTCTAGATAATAATTTAAAATGTTACCTGTTCTTTAATTTTTAAATTCCATGTATGTGGTGTTCTTTCGCACATGTTGGTATAATTAAGGCAACAACGACCATTGATATCTTCATTGCATGTGGACGCCACGCTCGAACACTTACGGGAATTGGTGACATGGCGAGAGTAATGAGGATAACGGACAAGGGGCACAACATCAGTAGTCAGTTGATACGTTGAGAATTTCTTTCTGTCGGGAGGCGTGCTACAGTTGTCCGTGCTGTCTGGATGGCAGAATAGTCAGCGCATGTGCGTAGTAAACAAGTGACGAGGGTTCGAATCCCGGTCCAGTTCAAGTTTCCCCATTATTTTAAATCAATCCCCACTGGCAGCTATTCTAATTAATTCATCTGTGCCTTGGTTTTCGTCGGCGATGAACAGCACTCAGCGTGAGTCTATAAACCAGGCGCCTGCTATGAAGGCCCATACGGAGCCATATTCTCTGAATCGTTGTTGACGTGACACTATTGGTTTCCCCTGAGCCATCTCACGGGTCAGTTGTTCTATAGGAACACGTGTAATCACCTGTAGACATCTCGCAGTGGCTGTTTACCCCTGTCATCGTGGTGCATCACAATAGCCTCAGTGTCAGTTTTGGATAACGCCACTTTGCCATGCACAGTCAACCACTTTGCCATGCAGAGCCAACGTTTACAGACTTAGCCGTTTCGGGAACGCTTCCACCCTCGGCCCGCAAGCCAATGAGCATGCCCTATAGGAAGACTGACAAACTGCTCCGTTCCCGCACTGCGACGACGACTGCACTGTTTCCCAAACGCCCCCCCCCCTCCCCCCTCCAGCCTGTCCGCTAGTGCTGCTACCTGCCGTCCGTGGGGGATTATTGCATGTTTATGTTTAACGTTGTTGGTGGTTACATGAATGTGCTTAACCGTGTATTTTTAGGAGTTTCCTAGTATACTGGGCGAGAAAAATTACACAGAAAGCTGCCACTTCTGTTAACAGTAATGGCTCTAACTCAGTTGGGCATCATTTTGAAGTGAGGTTTGAGGACGTACAGGCATACGTCATTGCATGCAGCTCCAACTCGATGCCAAAATTAATCTATCGTCGAGCCTGATGACCAGTGGCTTTACAGTCTTTTGGCAACCTGCCGCTAAATATTTTCAGTGTCTGAGAGAGCTAGGGAAGCTGCTGGCCTAGGGAAAAGATGAATACCATAGATCGAGGTATAAAAGAACAGCCTGGAGTACTTCCAGTCTGTATCTTGCTGAAAGCGTCATGGACACCTTCAAGACAGGGGGCAGCCATTTACCTCAGTACATTAGAAATATAACGACTTTGGTCCAAATTACTGGCTATGCCAATCACAGGTGGTAGTGTTGTGTAACCAATGGTACTTTACGCCATTACGGCAGATTCTGTGCTGGTTTGACGATGACGATTACAATCAGGAACTTTAGTTTTCCTTGGTTCCTACACAAAAGGATTCGTCCATCGTGATGATGTGGACAACATGACACCACTCCTGTGCCCAGTGTCGCCTACGACAAAGTCTGCGTGCTTATTTCTGTTGCAGCATCAAGCAGAATCACGAGAATGGTCGCCATGCAGACACTCCGCTGGGATACAACAGACGTCGTCGCACTGTGCGTATCGATATATGTATTACTACTAACAAACCCGTTTCGTGAATTGTTGTTGTTCTGGCCTTCAGTCCGAAGACTTATTTGATGCAGCTCTCCATGCTACTCTATCCTCTTCATATCTGAATAACTGGCATAACCCACACCCTGAGTCTGCTTGCTGTAGTCATCTCATGTCTCATGTAGTCTCTCTACGACTTTACGGTCCACACTTCCCTCCAATACTAAATTGTTGGTACTTTGACGGATCAGAACGTATTCTATCAAACGATCCTTTCTTTTAATCTAGTTGTGCCACAAACATCATCTTTCCCCAGTACTACTCAGTACCTCTTCATTAGTCACGCGATCTATCAACTTAATCTTCTTTTGTGGTGACGCGAGCAGCAGGTGCCAACAGCTACCCAAACAACATACAATATGTCACGGCGCCAGTACCACGGCCCACGCGCTTGGAGACCAGAAGCCGTGGTACGTCAAACCGGCGAAGGGCACCGCAAGACCAACAGAGGGTATCACCAGCGATCCGGTCAGCACAGGCCGATCTAGAGGGACGTTCAATAAGCAATGAAACACTTTTTTTCTGTAAGGACGTCCGTTTTATTCAGGATTCCAAAACATTTTATTACTCCCCACTCTTTTGGCTACAAAACCCTATTTGTCAACATAATCTCAGTTCAATGCTACGTCCTTACGCCAACTTACTGGGAATGCCTCTATGCCCACATGATACCAGCCTGGTCGACGTCCGATCCAACGTGTTGCTGCATGAATAAGCTGCATCCACGTACTGCCTCTGCGGAGTGCGTGCCTCATTGGGCCAAACAGATGGAAGTTGGTAAGTGCGAGATCCTGGCTGTGTTGCGCATCTCTGTGTACACCAATTGGTACATGAGTGTGTCAGCACTAACATCAGAGGCGTCCAGTTGTGCAGCGAAGTGTTCGATTGTACTCCAGCGATTACCTCGAATGATAGTGTCCGCAAGTTACAACCCTTCAGGCGTGTAGCCGTGTGCGGCCAGCGCGCACGCTGGAGAGCTGACACGTTTGCGCGACATATTTGCGATGATAACAGATGCGCCGGCCGGGGTGGCCGAGCAGTTCGAGGCACTACAGTCAGGAACCACGCAGGTTCGAATCCTGCCTCGGGCATGGATGTGTGTGATGTCCTTAGGTTTGTTAGGTTTAAATAGTTCTAAGTTCTAGGGGACTGATGACCTCAGAAGTTAAGTCCCATAGTGCTCAGAGCAATAACCGACGCCTCTTACAACGACTCACCTTGATCTTGAATGAGATTTTCACTCTGCAGCGGAGTGTGCGCTGATATGAAACTTCCTGGCAGATTAAAACTGTGTGCTCGACCGAGACTCGAACTCGGGACCTTTGCCTTTCGCGGGCAAGTGCTCTACAAACTGAGCTACCGAAGCACGACTCACGCCCGGTACTCACAGCTTTACTTCTGCCAGTACCTCGTCTCCTACCTTCGGTAGCTCAGTTGGTGGAATACTTGCCAGCGAAAGGCAAAGGTCCCGAGTTCGAGTCTCGGTCGGGCACACAGTTTTAATCTGCCAGGAAGTTTCATATCAGCGCACACTCCGCTGCATAGTGAAACTCTCATTCAGGAAACATCCCCCAGGCTGTGGCTAAGCCATGTCTCCGCAATATCCTTTCCTTCAGGAGTGCTAGTTCTGCAAGGTTCGCAGGAGAGCTTCTGTAAAGTTTGGAAGGTAGGAGACGAGGTACTGGCAGAAGTAAAGCTGTGAGTACCGGGCGTGAGTCGTGCTTCGGTAGCTCGGTTGGTAGAGCACTTGCCCGCGAAAGGCAAAGGTCCCGAGTTCGAGTCTCGGTCGGGCACACAGTTTTAATCTGCCAGGAAGTTTCATCTTGATCTTGTTCACTGCCAGGTCTACATTTTCTGCGAGCGCCGATGAATATCTGCGATGCTCTGGTTTTCCACCGAAAGAAGCGTAGTAACAGCTCTCTGTTTGGAACACACCCTCTTTACAGACGCCATGTTGAAGACTATGTATAGCGCACCCATCTCTCAGAACTTCATAAAGTTATAGGGCCTAAAGCGGAAATATTCTACGATGTCTCACAAGAAATTCCGCGTCGTTTCAACCGAAATTGATGGAGAAAAAATGTATTTCATTACTTATTCAACGCACTTCGTATTTCCTACTTCCACGGAAACCGACTCGGTCCAAACACACATGCCATCTCTCTCCACGACATAATTGTTTAGGCTTGTGCACTGGTTCCACAAATCAGTTCCGGGGCAGCAAGCAGCCCCGGAAAGTCTTCGTCAGGGCATTACACACTACAACACGGACACCTCCCCATATGCATGTCAAGGACGGATCGGGCTTCTTCGAAGTAACGGTAATGTGCCAGGAGGCCTGGGTATAGTCTGCTTCTCTACCTCCTCGCCGCTTCGACAGCGTCGGACTTAGTGCTAGTGGTATTTACACAGACTTTGACGGTTTCTCTGATTCTCTCGTCGTGACGTGATCAGCGAACTACACCCCAACAAATTCCAAGTGCTGTGATTCTGTTACAAACTTTGTACTTTAACGTTTGCCTAACATACTCAGCTTTATCTTTTGATTTCTGTTTCAGAACTTAACTTTATTCAGGTAATTGAAAATCTCTGAGTTACAATTTAGACTTTAATTCAGTCAAAACACGCTGTTACCCATGGAAACAAAAGTTATAAACTTTAACTTTGTGGAGCTATTAAGGTGTTGATCACTCATTTCAATAAGACGCAAGTTTCTTCTTTAGAAGTTATTAATTGTGATACAATAGAGCCAGTGGCATTAACCCGTTTCTGATATGCCTTGTTTCACATATATCTTGTTTACAATAACTCTGTTTAATGGTGCGTCTGATGAATTTTAGTGCGAGATTACGCACATATCAGCACCACATTTCAACAGCTTCCATCCTCTTCTTGTCTAAACCTTCTTTCGTCCAAGTTTCAATTCCATTCATGGCTATTCTGCAGACAAACACCTTTAGAAAAGACACCTTAACTTTTAATATAATCGATGTTAGCAAATTTCTTCTCCACAAACGCTTTACTTGTCATTTCCAGTTCAAATTTTATATTTTCACTTCTACGGCCATTACGAGTTACCTTGCTGGCCAAAGAGCATAACTCATCTTCTGCTTGAAGTGTTTTGTTTCCTAATCTAATTCCCTAATCACAACTACATTTAATTCGACTACTTCCCATTATCCTCGTTTTGCTTTTTTTGATGATCGCCTCATGATCTCCTTTCCAGACGCTGTCTGTTCCATGCAACTGCCATGCTGTGTTTGTGACTACATAACAACGTAATCACCAAACATAGAGATTTCATCTTTTCTCCCTAAAAATTAATTCATAATTTTTCTTTGATTTTCTTACTACGTGCTCAATGTACAGATTGAATACCATCGCGGATAGGCTACAACAATACATCATAGCCTTATCAACCACTAAATCCCTTTCACGCACCCTTGTCTCTCATAACAGTCGTCTGGTCTCAACACAGATCGGAATGCTCCCCCACCTCCCACCCCCTCTCCACTACCGTAATTTACGCCTGCTACCTTCAGAATTTCAAAGATAGTATTCTAGTCAGCATCGTCAAAAGCTTTCTATACGTCTACAAATGGAGGGTTTGTCTTTGCTTAACCTGTTTTCCAGGATAAGTCGTAGGGTCGGTATTGTCCCTCACGCTCCTGACGTTCTCCGGAACCTAAGCCGGTCTTCACTGAGGGCGGCCTCTACCAGTTTTTTTCATTTTTATGCAACGATTAGGTGTTAGTAGTTTGTGATCATGGCTTATTAAATAAACAGTTTTACGATATTCATGCCTCTCTGTATTTGATTTCTTTTGAATTGTAATTATTATATTTTTCTTGAAGTATAAAGATATTTCGCCTGTCTCACACATCGAAGAGTCAAAGAAGCTAATATCGTGTACGGCCTCCGCGAGCACGCCGATGTGCCGCAACACGACGTGCCATGACATCGGCTGATGTCAGAAGTAGTGATGAAAGGAATTGACACCGTGAATTGTGCAGGGCTGTCCATAAATCCGTAAGAGCACGAATGGGTGGAGTTCTCTTCTGAATACCACGTTGAAAGGCATCCCAAATACACTCATTAATTTTCATGTGGCTGGCTTTGGTGGCCAGCGAAAGTGTTTAAACTCAGCAGAATGTTGCTGGAGCCACTCTGTAGCAATTCTGAACATGTGTGGCGTCGCATTGTCCTGCTGGAATTGTCCAAGTGCGTCGGAATGCACAATGGAGATGAATGGATGGAGGTTCAAAATGGTTCAAATGGCTCTGAGCACAATGGGACTCAACTGCTGAGGTCATTAGTCCCCTAGAACTTAGAACTAGTTAAACCTAACTAACCTAAGGACATCACAAATATCCATGCCCGAGGCAGGATTCGAACCTGCGACCGTAGCGGTCGCGCGGTTCCAGACTGCAGCGCCTTTAACCGCACGGCCACTTCGGCCGGCTGGATGGAGGTGATCAGACAGGATGCTTACGTACACGTCACCTGTCAGAGCCGTATCTAGACGTATCAGGAATCCAATATCACTCTAACTGCACCACACCAGCTTGAATAGTGCCCTGCTGACATGCAGGGTGCATGGATTCGTGCGATTGTCTCCATACCCGTACACGTCCATCCGCTCGATACAATTCGAAACGAGGCTCGTCCCACCAGGCAACACGTTACCAGTCATCAACAGTCCAATGTCGGGGTTGACGGGCCCAGGCGAGGCGTAAAGCTTTGTGTCGTGCGGTCATCAAGGGTACACGAGTGGGCCTTTGCTCTGAAACCCCACATCGATGATGTTTCGTTGAATGATTCGCACGTTAACACATGTTCATGGCCCAGTATTGAAATCTGAATCAGTGTGCGGAAGAGATGCAATTCTGTAACATTGAGCGATTCTCTTCAGTTTGCAGGATCTTTTTCTGGTCGCAGCAATGTTAGAGATTTGATGTTTTAATGGATACCTGATATTCACGGTGCACTCGTGAAATGTCGTACGGGAAAATCATCACTTCATCGCTACCTCGGAGATGCTGTGTCCCATCGCTCATGCGCCAACTATAACACCACGTTCAAACTCACTTAAATCTTCATAGCACATTATTGTAGCTGCAGTAACCGATCCATTAATTGTGCCGGACACTTCTTGTCTTGTAGAATCCTTTGCCGACCGCAGCACCTTATTCTGCCTGTTTACGTATCTCTGTATTCGTACACCCATGCTTATACCAGTTTCTTTGACACTTCAGTGTATATTTCACTTAGAGCAGACACGGATCCTCGCTATTTTATAATGCTGATATATTGTCTTAGTGTATCCCTCATAATGAAAAATAAACATTATAACATGTGTGAGGTGAATGTGTCTATCGCAGTTACGCGGACTATCTCGGTTCACCCCTCGCCGACCCACATTCCCACCTAGCGCCACCTCTCTCGAGTCTCAGTCCATGACCTCCATTCTCGCTACTTTGAGATGCCCGCATGAGGTGCGTTTGCACTTAAGGTGGTGGTTTCATAGCCCATAGAAGCGACTCAGTTATATGCGTGCGTGCTGTCTCTTCTTCCTGCCTAGTAAGCAGTAGATCCTGAGTTATCCTCCCAGGCCGTCATAAATTTTCACACGGAGCCACTAACTCGGCAGCTGAATCATGAATTCCTTCCCTCTCCATTCCTTCCCCAGCCTCCACCTTCAATTTACGTAATATGTATCACAGCAGCATAATATACATTCACATAACTGTGCTTCACATAACTCTCTTTCAAATTCTAAAGGTGGCAGGGGTAAAATACAGGGAGCGAAAGGCTATTTACAATTTGTACAGAAACCAGATGGCAGTTATAAGAGTCGAGGGGCACGAAATGGAAGCAGTGGTTGGGAAGGGAGTGAGACAGAGTTATAGCCTCTCCCCGACGCTATTCAATCTGTATATTGAGCAAGCAGTAAAGGAAACAAAAGAAAAGTTCGGAGTAGGCATTAAAATCCATGGAGAAGAAATAAAAACTTTGAGGTTCGCCGATGACATTGTAATTCTGTCAGAAACAGCAAAGGACTTGGAAGAGCAGTTGAATGGAATGGACAGTGTCTTGAAAGGAGGATATAAGATGAACATCAACAAAAGCAAAACGAGAATAATGGAATGTAGTCGAATTAAGTCGGGTGATGCTGAGGGAATTAGATTAGGAAATGAGACACTTAAAGTAGTAAAGGAGTTTTGCTACTTGGGGAGCAAAATAACTGATGATGGTCGAAGTAGAGAGGATATAAAATGTAGACTGGCAATGGCAAGGAAAGCGTTTCTGAAGAAGAGAAATTTGTTAACATCGAGTATAGATTTAAGTGTCAGGAAGTCGTTTCTGAAAGTATTTGTATGGAGTGTAGCCATGTATGGAAGTGAAACGTGGACGATAAATAGTTTAGACAAGAAGAGAATAGAAGCTTTCTAAATGTGGTGCTACAGAAGAATGCTGAAGATTAGATGGGTAGATCACATAACTAATGAGGAGGTATTGAATAGAATTGGGGAGAAGAGGAGTTTGTGGCACAACTTGACTAGAAGAAGGGATCGGTTGGTGGGTCATGTTCTGAGGCATCAAGGGATCACAAATTTAGCATTGGAGGGCAGTGTGGAGGGTAGAAATCGTAGAGGGAGACCAAGAGATATGTACACTAAGCAGATTCAGAAGGATGTAGGTTGCAGTAAGTACTGGGAGATGAAGAAGCTTGCACAGGATAGAGTAGCATGGAGAGCTGCATCAAACCAGTCTCAGGACTGAAGACCACAACAACAAGAACTGTGCTTTTACGATGGTCTATGAATCCACGACCTTCAGTGCGACGTTCGAGCTCCTGTAGCAATCTCAAATTAGCGAGTATGAAAGACAAGGATGGACACTTCGGATGGGTGGAGATAGGTGGGAATGTTGGTCAGCCAAGGGGTTTTCCAGGATAGTCTGCGGAATTGTGAAAAACAATGGGTCGGGTTGGGGCAGTGGTTATCGCAACTGCGTAGTAAGCAGGAGATCCCGGGTTCGCATCCTCTGTCACACATTTTCACTTGGCAGCTCTACCTCCGCGTAAAGTTCCGATGCAACTGACATTGCACCATGGCGGCTTCTGTGAGGGCGCGCGCGTAATCCTACTGGCGGTACTTGTGCACGCCTTCTATCGAATCTGGCCCTCGTCGTATCATCTTTGCCTAGTTATGTATTCCGTCTGGGGCTGTGTGGTAGTCAGTGGTATGTGGGACACGGAACTGGTTGGGTATGCCTGAGTACTCGGCGTCCTGGCTATTGCAGCGAGCTGAATGCGTTGATCGTTGGACTATGCGTGTCCGCGTTTTCCTGCAACGGTGACCGTTGCTATCGGCGAGTTTAGCGGGCAAGGAGCTCCTTCGTCGCGTGCATCATGGTTACAGTCAACAGTGTTGTGCTAAATACGCTGAGCGCTATTGAACAACGTTTTAAGAGCTACGAGCAGAAGGGCAGTATTATCCGGTGCCTACATGAATTCCTCAAGCTATTGGCCTCGCGGTCACTTAGCATTTATTTGAAATTATGTATGAAGATTGTTCAGTAAGTACTGTATTTAAAGACTGTTAATTCTACCCCGGTGCAAGCTGGCCAGGAATCCTGTTCCTTTATGCCCTTCTGTGACCCCTTTTGGGGCTGTGTGTGTGAATCTGGAGGTTTGTGTAAGAGCCAAGCTCATATCCTGTTCCTGTTAATGTTAATCACGCACTTGAGGTCGTCGTTTGTTATCACTGAGTATTTGATACTAAGTATTGTAATGTCTGTTTGTTGTAGATCTTATGGCCCTTTCTGGAGGGAGTCATTGGATTTGACCTGTAACTAAAGTTGTAGGCGCTCAGCCTAAATGTACGCATGTGTTAGTCATGTGTGTGTGCGTGCTTGTATTTGCACACTCTCTTACGTCGAGTTCAGAAGCCCTTCGAGTTATAGGTGTACATTTTAATCCGCCATCTGCCATTGTTGCGTATCCAAATTACAGTGTCTTCTAGTCCCTAAAAGTATACATTAACTTATTTAATCTTGTTTGATTATTATTTGATTATTCTTTTAAATGTCCTTGTACGTTGTTTCCTGTTAATCCTAGGAAGGTTAACTTGCAATTTTTACGAGCTGACCGCTCGTATATTGAAGTTTCAGTAGTTACTTTCGTTGAAAATAATCCTTAATTGCCCGTTTAAGTATTGCTGCGTATGTTAATTTCTATGAGACTTGTTTGCTGTTTGTTGTTTGCTACATGTTGACAGCCGAGTATCGGCAGCGGCTGACGCGTTTCTATTCTGCTGGTCTGGGTCAGGGACGCGGTTTTCTTCAGCTTCGGCGATTGTCCTGTTATTGTACGAGGTCTACATGTTGGAAGGTGATACGCGATTCTGCAGAACGACCGTTCAAGCCTCAAGATGAGTAATTTATTGCCATTCTTTTGTTACCGTGCCGCGTTTGGGGTGCCGCCGGATAAGGAATCGAGTTTACTGATTTTTTTGAAGTAATTTACGCAGTGTTTCTATTACTGTAAGGTCCTTGTGGGCATGTGATTATGAAAGCCGTTGGGGAAACTGAGCACAGAGTTTCTTGATTTCTTTTAAAAAAATAAGGGTTTAATTGTCATTGGAATTTTAATATTGTTTTAGGGACCCGGTAGTTAATTTAAGTACTTAATTTGATTTATGTGTAACAGCCTTGTGGGTAATAAGTGAAGTATTACTGTTTGCTTCGGTTTAGGAGATATATGCACTTTAATGATATTTTTAACGTTTTTTGAACTTATATTCGAGGCCTTTTGGGATTGGCCCACAGTTGTGATGGTAGTCGCGCCGACAGAGTGCCACTGCATATTTATTTCATCAATTAACTGTTTGTAATGGGCCACCATTGTATTGCACAGTCGATATGTTCTTTGAAAACTATTTGTAATTTTATGCATAATGCAAATTTATGGCCTTATGAACTGTGATATTAATTTTAAAATTTTAAAAAAATGTTCAAATGTGTGTGAAGTCTTATGACACAACTACTAAAGTCATCAGTCCCTAAGCTTACACACTACTTAACCTAAATTATTACAAGGACAAACACACACACCCATGCCCGAGGGAGGACTCGAACCTCCGCCGGAACCAGCCGTTAAAATTTTAAATATTGATTTAAAACTTACCAAGAATCTTAGTAAGTGTTAGTTGAATTGTGATAGAACTGTTATTAAAAATAATATTTGTTTGGGAATACTAAATGACGCATCAAGTTGGACCATACTTCTACGTGTTTTGCTTACACAAACTTCAAGGTTCACTGCTTGGAATCAGATACAATAGTGGTGCAAAGTCCTTATTTAATTTTACAAGCAAGGCATTTTAATACTCTAGATGCTGGTCTCGACTATGTCTTCCACGTCGACTGCCGCCCGCTGGCGGTCGGTTGGGCTCCACTAGAGCTTTGTATACCTGCTCCCGCGTCCTCAGCTCGGGGCTCGAACTTCTTGTCTAGACTCTACCGTGGAACATGTGACAAATAAGAAACTACAGCATTTTTAACACAACAAGTCATTAAAATTTATAATACACACATAAAATGGTTTTTCATCACCTCGGTTCCCACAAATCCTGAAGATAGACGTTGACTGAGGACACCGTTCCCTTGACTGTTCAGAGATGTTACTAAACCGGCCCAAAGATGTAAACAATCAAGCACGAGCAGCCCCTACTAGACGGAGGGGGTCCGACAGCTGTCAGTTTCAGTCATTCTATTAGGAAGGAGGGAAACGGTTATTGTCTGCATTTGAGCCATGCCTAGACGGTCAATACCGCGGTTCTATTGCGTCCACATTTGTGCCATGAAGGGCTCTGAAAAAGGGAAGTGTTCAGGCGTCTCGGAGTGAACCAAAGTGATGTTGTTCGGACATGGAGGAGATACAGAGAGACAGGAACTGTTGATGACATGCCTCGCTGAGGCCGCCCAATGGCTACTACTGCAGTGGATGACCTACAGATTATGTCTCGAAGGAAACCTGACAGCAACGCCACCAAGTTGAATAAAGGTTTTCGTGCATCCACAGGACGTCGTGTTACGATTCAAACTGTGCCCAATAGGCTGCATGATGCGCAACTCCCGAAGTCCATGGCGACGTCCATCTTTGCAACCACGACACAATGCAGTGCCATACAGATGGGCCCAACAACATGCTGAATGGATCGCTCAGGATTGGCATCACGTTCTCTTCACCCATGAGTGTCGCATATGCCTTCAACCAGAAATCTTCGGAGACATGTTTGGAGGGAACCAGGTAAGGCTGAAAGCCTTAGACACACTGTCCAGCGATTGCAGCAATGTGGAGGTTCCCCTCATGTTTTGGGGTGGCATTATACGGGGCCGACGTACGCCGCTGGTGGTCACGGAAGCACCGTAACGGCTGTACGATACATGAATGCCATCCTCCGACAGATAGTGCAACCATATCGGCAGCACATTGGCAAGGCATTCATCTTCATGGACGACAATTCGCGTCTCCATCGTGCACATGCAATGAATGACTTCCTTCAGGATAATAACATCGCTCGATTACAGTGGCCAGCACGTTCTTCAGGCATGAACCCTAACGAAAATATCTGGAGTAGATTGAAAAGCGTTGCCTATGGAGGACGTGACCCAACAACCACTCTGAGGGACCTACGCAGAATCACCGTTGAGGAGTGGGACAATCTGGATCAACAGTGCTTTGATGAACTTGTAGATAGTATGCAACGACATATACAGGCTTCCATAAATGCAGGAGGACGTGATACTGGGTATTAGAGGTACCGGCGTGTACAGAAATCTGGACGACTACCTCTGAAGCTCTGGCTGTATGGTGGGACAACAAGCAACGTGTGGTTTTCAAGAGCAATAAAAAGAGCGGAAATGATGTTGATCTTTATTCCAATTTTCTGTACAGATTCCGGAACTCTCGGAACAGAGGTAGTGGTTGTGGTGGTAATGTCTTATGGGACCAAACTGCTGAGGTCATCGGTCCGTAAGCTTACACACTACTTAATCTAACTTACACTAAGGGCAACACACACACACCCATGCCCGAGGGAGGATTCGAACCCCCGACGGGGGAACCGAGGTGATGCAAAACATTTTTTTTTTGTGTGTATAAATATGAAACATACACTCCTGGAAATGGAAAAAAGAACACATTGACACCGGTGTGTCAGACCCACCATACTTGCTCCGGACACTGCGAGAGGGCTGTACAAGCAATGATCACACGCACGGCACAGCGGACACACCAGGAACCGCGGTGTTGGCCGTCGAATGGCGCTAGCTGCGCAGCATTTGTGCACCGCCGCCGTCAGTGTCAGCCAGTTTGCCGTGGCATACGGAGCTCCATCGCAGTCTTTAACACTGGTATCATGCCGCGACAGCATGAACGTGAACCGTATGTGCAGTTGACGGACTTTGAGCGAGGGCGTATAGTGGGCATGCGGGAGGCCGGGTGGACGTACTGCCGAATTGCTCAACACGTGGTGCGTGAGGTCTCCACAGTACATCGATGTTGTCGCCAGTGGTCGGCGGAAGGTGCACGTGCCCGTCGACCTGGGACCGGACCGCAGAGACGCACGGATGCACGCCAAGACCGTAGGATCCTACGCAGTGCCGTAGGGGACCGCACCGCCACTTCCCAGCAAATTAGGGACACTGTTGCTCCTGGGGTATCGGCGAGGACCATTCGCAACCGTCTCCATGAAGCTGGGCTACGGTCCCGCACACCGTTAGGCCGTCTTCCGCTCACGCCCCAGCATCGTGCAGCCCGCCTCCAGTGGTGTCGCGACAGGCGTGAATGGAGGGACGAATGGAGACGTGTCGTCTTCAGCGATGAGAGTCGCTTCTGCCTTGGTGCCAATGATGGTCGTATGCGTGTTTGGCGCCGTGCAGGTGAGCGCCACAATCAGGACTGCATACGACCGAGGCACTCAGGGCCAACACCCGGCATCATGGTGTGGGGAGCGATCTCCTACACTGGCCGTACACCACTGGTGATCGTCGAGGGGACACTGAATAGTGCACGGTACATCCAAACCGTCATCGAACCCATCGTTCTACCATTCCTAGACCGGCAAGGGAACTTGCTGTTCCAACAGGACAATGCACGTCCGCATGTATCCCGTGCCGCCCAACGTGCTCTAGAAGGTGTAAGTCAACTACCCTGGCCAGCAAGATCTCCGGATCTGTCCCCCATTGAGCATGTTTGGGACTGGATGAAGCGTCGTCTCACGCGGTCTGCACGTCCAGCACGAACGCTGGTCCAACTGAGGCGCCAGGTGGAAATGGCATGGCAAGCCGTTCCACAGGACTACATCCAGCATCTCTACGATCGTCTCCATGGGAGAATAGCAGCCTGCATTGCTGCGAAAGGTGGATATACACTGTACTAGTGCCGACATTGTGCATGCTCTGTTGCCTGTGTCTATGTGCCTGTGGTTCTGTCAGTGTGATCATGTGATGTATCTGACCCCAGGAATGTGTCAATAAAGTTTCCCCTTCCTGGGACAATGAATTCACGGTGTTCTTATTTCAATTTCCAGGAGTGTATTTACATTTGCCTGTCGTCACTCAGCGAAAGATATTGGTGTGCACACGATTATGGTAAACACTGTACCACTATTCTGAATGACAAAGTAATAATGTAACATTTCGCTAAAGAATTTGAGAATAAATTGAATGTTCATCATTTCTAGGATAAATGTCGGTTCTCTTTGCTCCTTTCGGAAGGATTCATGCAGTGATTAAAAAGTACGGCGTGCCCAAAAACTACTTTAACATTTAAAAACTGGCCAACAGATGGCGATGGACAGATACACGTCAGTAACGCTGCTTGAGAATCGATTATCAAATGAGCTGTAATGGGAGACGGAGTCAGATCGTCCCAGCCCGCACCTGCGGCAGTGAAGGACATTTATGCAGATTGGCGCTGCGCACTATATTGCTACACGTGTGAAAGATCCCTTGCGCACATCGTTTGGTGAGGGTCGCGAGATGAGCCGCCACTTCCGTTATGCCTGACCTTACAGGTCCCCAGACCTCAATCCGTGTAATTATTGTTTGCGGGATTTCCAGGGGTGCAAATCTCCCGCGATCGTCCGAACTCACCATATCTATTGATATGCTGTACAATATTGCTTACAATATGGTCTCTCGATCACCGGTATTGTTGATGAATAACAGCCGACATGCTGAGCACTTATTGCAAAGAACATAATCTTTTCTAAAAATCAATTATTTGGCCAATTATTGGTTTTGTATCATATGAAACATCGTCTATTGGTAATTGTGTGTAATTTTCTGTTTCTTCCTTCAATAAATGCATTTTCAAATATTAACGGAGTTTTGGGCCACTCTCTACAATACCGAGATAGCGCTGTTTCACATCATAGGAAAATTGATATTCGATCGAGTTACTGCAGATCTGTCCGTTCGGGATGCGGCATTTTTCCGTTGATTCCTCTCACAAACGTCTGTGACGTTTTTTCTTCTTCAGTCCTGGTACACATCGAAGTCTCCATGCCACAGTGCCGTAGCATGCCGTTACAGAAATCAAAACAAATGGCGTGAATCGCTGATAAAGCATTGTTGTCCGATGATACGTTTCCCACATTTCTGCGGGAGGAACATCGCTGCAGGAATCCATTCTGAATTGTCAGAAGTGTATAACCACATGCACCATCACTTGACAAAAAGATCAGACGGCGCAAGCTCTTTCAGTGTGATCAAATAAGTTTGAATAATGCTGAATGAAGTGACCGCCTATCTATCTGAAGTCGTAAGAGTCGTAAGAGTGCAGCCCCTGATGCTCGACTAAAAGCTTATCGTAAACCGGGGCTATAGAAGGAAAGATGTACAAAGTAGTAACTGATGATTTTCAACATATTGAGCAACATTTTATGTTCGACCGTGAATGGAGAACAACAAATAACAGCAGGCGTGGATAGACAACAAGTTTATTTTATATCAAGGAAAACGCCTAAAAACATAATAATACAGCACGACAATGAATGGGGCAGAGCAGCCACTTGGCGCCAATCAGCGGAGTCCGTCGATGACACCGAGACTGAAGTACCTTTAAGCAAAACCCCTGAATAGTCCAACTCCCGAGCGGGAATGAAATCCTGATGATGGCGAACCGCATTGTGTGGCGTCGTAGTGTCATCACTAGCGAAGACGAAGACGAGACTCCTGGAGTGAAGTGTTGCATGCGCTAATAAAGCATCAGGCGGAGTAGGAATATACCCGCCGTCGATGAGTGTATTATGGCGTGGCACGGCTTGGTTGCCACGGTACCATCGTGCAGCTACTATTTGACGTGTGTACGCCGGTCGGTCGTTGCCATGTTCCCGCGGAGGCAGCTATGTGCATGTGCAAATAACGCCTTTGTACTCGCCAACGCCAAAGAAGCCGAATATCCAATCAAAATCTCCTAAAGTAATGCTGGTACTGTAATTTTTGATGGCCATAGTACGGTTCTAACAGATTATGCTCGTAGGGGCATCACATAAACTTACTATTGAAATCTGGCTGTCCAGGCAAAGTCTCGAGAGAATTCCAAATGGCGTTTATTTTTGTTACACGAAAAGGCTCCGGCCTACTATGCACGGGACAGGGTTATACGTAGTGCTTCATATAAAGTTTTATCACCGCTTTCAGCACATTATTGGTATCTTCATATGTGATAATAATCCGCATACAGTTCCGTCGTAAGCACACCGGGTGGTGTTTCCATCCTTCGCCTTGCTAAGGGCTTGAACTATTCTCGGGACATATTCAGTGAGCTGTATGAATATCTGTGGAGCAGTGGCAGCCTACTCTTCCTTAAGACACGAAACAATACAATGTAGCAACATTGGACGTTAGGTTCCGAGGCTAACTCTGAGTTCTAACTCAGCCCAGATGGTTTCCGTTGGGTTCAATCGCGATTCTGCGCAGGACAGTCAATTTCAGGAAAGTTGTTGTCCACAGACCATTGCCTCAAGGATGTTGCTTTGCGACGGGGTGCACTGTCCTGATGATACAGTCACCGTCACCAAATCGTTCCTCTGCTGTACGCAGAACACACTCCTGTAAAACGAACTCATATCCTTATCCATTTGGCGGTTTTCTTAAGCATAACAAAAGAATCAGACTGTAATCATGAAGAATACTCTGTTCTTTAGCTCTGGCTCTACACCCGACGACAGATAAAGTTATACAGGGTAATTCACGACGATATGCAAATATTTTAATTTGTTATTCTACAAGTAAAACTGAAGAAAAAATTCGTACAAACACAGGTCCGCAAATGTTTAGTTACGGAGTTACGGTTGATAAAAGATTTTGCCTGAAATTTAGCAACTTCGTTGATATGAAGCCATCGTACAACTGTACTAGGTTAAAGTCAAGCACGATTTCGATTTATTTTGTTGTTATTGGTCTGGTGAATGTAATAAAACATGTCCCAGAATTGTAACTGCAGTACTTTTCCAGAACGTCCAGTGAAGCAAACAAGTAATTTCGTAAATTTTTTTAATTTATTAACTACTTGGGCCAATTTGTTTTTTAAATTCCAGACAATTGTACAATTGCATCATTTTTCCAAAATTAACTTCTTTACAACTTCTGTTGAAAACTTAGCGCAATTGTTTGGAAATTAAAAAACAAATTGTGTCAAGTAGTTAATAAATTAAAAATTTTACGAAATTACTTCTTTGCTTCTCTGAATGTTCTGGAAAACTACTGCAGATACACGTGGGACAAGTTTTATTTGATTCACCAGATCAATAACAGCAAAATAAATGCTTTAACCTCGTATAGTTTTGCGATGACTTAATATTAGCGAAGTTACTAAATTTGAGGCCAAATCTTTCATTAGCCATATCTCCGTAACTAAATGTTTGCGAACCTATATATGAACTTTTTTCTTTAGTGTTACTTGTGCAATAACATATTAAAATATTTGCCTATCTTCATTAATCACCCTGTATAGATATTCGCCGAAACCAAGCCCTTCCATTGGAATGCTACAGGATACAGCGTCATTAATCTCTCCAAATCACTCGTTTCCAATTAGCCAAGGTCTCGCAGTGTCGCCTTTAACACTACCTCAAGCACCGCATAGCACTGCCTATAGAAAAGTGAGATTTTTTTTTAGTTGCTCGACCATTGTTAGCCAGTCTTTTTACTTCCCTACGCATAGCCATTGGGCTACTTGGACTGCTGGTAACCCACGAGTGATTTCTTCTGCTGATTTCGTGGAGTTTCTTAGAGTTACCATCCGCAATGAGCGACGGCCTCTATCTGTCAGTACATGAAATCTGCATGTCATGGCTTATTTGTGGTCATACTTTCACGTTTCCTTTTCACAGTCTCATCACTGACCGTTGACTTGGTTAGTCTTAGAAGGATTGAAATATTCCAGATGGAACTGTTGGTCAGGTGACATCCATTCTGCTGTCCCTGCCTGCCCTACACAAAATACACACAGCCTCCTTTTATACCAGCAGTCCGCTTCTCGAGGATTGTTTCTTTAGTAACAATGTCGGTGTCACTAGAAGAGGTACCATCATCTGTTTCGCAACACCTGATAATCAAGTTTCTCACAACAGGGAGGGGGGTTAAAACCGACGAAATTTTGAAAGATTTGCAGCACACTTGCAGGATAGCATCCTGACAAAGAGTCAAGTGTATACATGCCAAAAAGAAGTTTTATGAGGACGATAGACAACTAAGAATGGAGCTCACTGACGTGGCCCGACGACCAGCATGACTGAGATAAATATTCACATTGTTAGTCAGCTCATAACAGTTGCGGGAACTGCTAGTTATGTTGGCATAAGCTACATTACTTCAGGCGATCATTACTTACGACCTTCGATGTCGGGAAATGTTCGCAATATCGGAAAAATTCATGTGAATTGTTCTGAATATTAAATAAACTTGTAAAAGAACTCTGGTATGTATTTGATTCACCCTCGAAACAATGGTATATAAATGTCATTGAAATATGTATCATCGCAAGACATAGTAAATGTGTCACGGCATGATACATACTTCGTTGTCATTGATCGTTCTCCTTGCTGAGATCTCATCTTCACTCCTACACCCAAATTTAACCATTTTTGACTAGTCAGAGACCTACTCTCTTTCTCCCGATCTTTGCAATGGAAACACTTCTTTGACATCAATATGCTTCGACTGCATATGTCCTTGACACATGCATTGAACACACCTGTTCTTCCAACTCTCTGTCTTCATCTCTTCCTCCCTCTGTCCTTCCACCTCACCCTCCCACCTCTGTCTATCTCCTCCTCCCCACTCTCTCTTCATCTCCACCTCCCCCTTTCTTTGTTAATTTCCTCCACTCCATTTCTCAGACAATGTCTTTGGCCCCCCTCCCTCTGACCATAATACCCTCCCTCTCGATAACCATGCCCACCCTCATCCCCCTCCTTTTACACCTGCCTGCTACCCTGCTACACCTTCCACAGCCTCATCCACCGCCACCTCCTCCCCATCTCTGTCAATTTGCTCCTCCCCTTCATCTGTCTACCCATCCTCTATCAATTTCAGCCTGCCCCAACCATGCTCATCGGCATGTGTAGCCCCTACAATAAAGCTCAGTGAAGCAGGTCAATACTGTCCACTACCCAACTACACATTCTATTGTCTTGTGCATCTCCACCTACTCTAACCTATCTGTCAATTTCTTCCTTCCCTTCCCTCTGACCATCCCTCCTCTATCCATTTCAGCTTGCCCAGCCATGATCTTCAGCACATGTAGTCTCTGCAATACCGTTCATTGAAGCAGACTGAGTCTGCTCTCACAGTATGCTACACATCAGGGGCTTTAAAGTCATTTACTTTCCTCTGACATACAAGTCACCATGCAAAACCAGAGATAAAACAGACCAAAACTACTCCAAGAGAACATGCCTCTGTCATGCAGGACACAATACATATAGGTGTCTGGAAAACTGTTTCTTGCCACTGATATGTAGGCTGCCAGGCAAACAGGTTGATTTGGGAGGCCAATATTGTTACCACTCAACATACCTGTCATCTAGGGCAGCCTATATGCCAGGGGCTAGAAAAATCATGTTTTAGCCTGTGTCTCCGATCTTACTGGCGCTAGGGGGCTACAAAGCCCACAGTGGTGGAACTTTTGAGGCCTGCTGTTTCTGTATCAAATTTTGTTGAAATCGATCCAGTTGTTAGCGAGGAGATCACAGACATGGACACATACATTTGCTTTATAGATATGATAAATATTATACCAGTTTCATCACATTCAGTGTGCACTCAGGTAGAGTTTGTACTTCATGACTGAACTTTTTGTGGATCTGTGTAAATGTAGACTCTCCCACAATACTGATGAAAAGCTCCTGGGTTTCCAGTTCGGTGACGGTGTTAAAATAACATAACATTTCAAAGAGTGTCATCTTACTGATGTCACATCTGAAGGTGGCCATAGCATGCTGGAAACAGTAAAGTGCATATTTGTACTAATCAGACAATACTGACATAATAACTGACTGTATGTATGTTTATATGTATGCTCCCCTAGCACGCAGTATTCTCCTAGCCCTGTGATTTGTTACTCTTTATTCGGATGATGAAATCATTGAATAAAATGCATTGCCAGAATGACACTGACGTGATTTGCTAGGTGGAACTTTTCTAGAGAAGCCGAAATGCAGGGCACTACAACGAAGGTCTCTATCAAGTTATTTCGCCGTGAAAAATGTGTCACATTGAAGGGAGAGTATCTAGTAAAGGATCAACACTAGTATCATGTTTCCCTATGGCATCTTCATTATTTGGAGGTGATAATTAGAACTTCAAAATAACAGCTCGAATGCGTATTCATTGGTTCTGTGCGTGGGGACGGGTGCTGCTGTTACACTTCTTGTTAGTATTCTGCCACGCGGCGGTAGTAAACATAATAGAAACGACAATGAATGTCTGTTCATACAAGTTTTGAGAGTAAAGATGCCCTATGTAACTCATATAGTTTCCCCACAGCTCGATGACACCAGTATCTTAGCGAAATCTAATGGTAAATGCACGTCGATTCAGCAACAGTGGTTCGCGTTCGCCCCTGTTAAATGGAAGTCTGGCTGGACGGCTGCCATCGCGGGTTTCAGGTCATACTGGTAGGCTCGCGTGTCGGCTGCCGCTGGGCAGTCGGTGGCGTGCGGCGAGTAAATCGGTACCAGTCGACAGCAGACAGCCGACGTGCTGAGCTTCTGGTAAATATACGACCATGCCGGAAGGAACAAGTGGCTGTTACCGCAGCGTTACTAAGCTGGCTTATACTGAGAACTTCCTCTTGAGAAATGCAAATGACAGATGTATTCAGTTAAAACCGTGACAATATTAGACAAGATTGCTGTTTTGTAAACTAAAATGATTCACAGAACTAAAAGTATCAAGGATAAGTTTCAAAGAAAGGAAGAAGAGCAAGTTGTAGCGTTCCGTTTCGAATGTTCGTAGGATGGAGATCGAAATCGGCAGTGCTCTTTCAAAGGAACCACGCTGTTGCCCTTCAGCGATTTACGAAAATACACTCCTGGAAATTGAAATAAGAACACCGTGAATTCATTGTCCCAGGAAGGGGAAACTTTATTGACACATTCCTGGGGTCAGATACATCACATGATCACACTGACAGAACCACAGGCACATAGACACAGGCAACAGAGCATGCACAATGTCGGCACTAGTACAGTGTATATCCACTTTTCGCAGCAATGCAGGCTGCTATTCTCCCATGGAGACGATCGTAGAGATGCTGGATGTAGTCCTGTGGAACGGCTTGCCATGCCATTTCCACCTGGCGCCTCAGTTGGACCAGCGTTCGTGCTGGACGTGCAGACCGCGTGAGACGACGCTTCATCCAGTCCCAAACATGCTCAATGGGGGACAGATCCGGAGATCTTGCTGGCCAGGGTAGTTGACTTACACCTTCTAGAGCACGTTGGGTGGCACGGGATACATGCGGACGTGCATTGTCCTGTTGGAACAGCAAGTTCCCTTGCCAGTCTAGGAATGGTAGAACGATGGGTTCGATGACGGTTTGGATGTACCGTGCACTATTCAGTGTCCCCTCGACGATCACCAGTGGTGTACGGCCAGTGTAGGAGATCGCTCCCCACACCATGATGCCGGGTGTTGGCCCTGTGTGCCTCGGTCATATGAAGTCCTGATTGTGGCGCTCACCTGCACGGCGCCAAACACGCATACGACCATCATTGGCACCAAGGCAGAAGCGACTCTCATCGCTGAAGACGACACGTCTCCATTCGTCCCTCCATTCACGCCTGTCGCGACACCACTGGAGGCGGGCTGCACGATGTTGGGGCGTGAGCGGACGACGGCCTAACGGTGTGCGGGACCGTAGCCCAGCTTCATGGAGACGGTTGCGAATGGTCCTCGCCGATACCCCAGGAGCAACAGTGTCCCTAATTTGCTGGGAAGTGGCGGTGCGGTCCCCTACGGCACGGCGTAGGATCCTACGGTCTTGGCGTGCATCCGTGCGTCGCTGCGGTCCGGTCCCAGGTCGACGGGCACGTGCACCTTCCGCCGACCACTGGCGACAACATCGATGTACTGTGGGGAGACCTCACGCCCCACGTGTTGAGCAATTCGGCGGTACGTCCACCCGACCTCCCGCATGCCCACTATACGCCCTCGCTCAAAGTCCGTCAACTGCACATACGGTTCACGTCCACGCTGTCGCGGCATGCTACCAGTGTTAAAGACTGCGATGGAGCTCCGTATGCCACGGCTAACTGGCTGACACTGACGGCGGCGGTGCACAAATGCTGCGCAGCTAGCGCCATTCGACGGCCAACACCGCGGTTCCTGGTGTGTCCGCTGTGCCGTGCGTGTGATCATTGCTTGTACAGCCCTCTCGCAGTGTCCGGAGCAAGTATGGTGGGTCTGACACACCGGTGTCAATGTGTTCTTTTTTACATTTCCAGGAGTGTAGCTTAAATCTGGATGGTGGGACACTGATTTTAATCGTCTCCCTCCGAAATGATAAGTTTGCAACAAATGAACAAGCCAAATACTGTTTTAAACCACAGAAAAGTTGCAAATATATGCAACACCTATGACAACAACCATTTTACTTTTTATCCATCGCAACTTGATAGCGGAAGTTTATAACCTCTGCCAGGTACCGAATTTTTATTTGCATGACTGTCAGTCATTAGTCTGCAACAGCAATAAGGGTAGAAAATAACTAAATTTTATTTGTTGAACGAATATAGCACAATAGGAAAAATAAATTCACTGTTGTGTTTGGTTGGTTGGGGAAAGGGACCAAAAGCGAGGTCATCGGTCCAATCGGATCAGGCAAGGATGGGGAAGGCGGTCGGCCCTGACCTTTCAAAGGAATCATCCCAGCATTCGCGAGAAGTGATTTAGGGAAATCATGGAAACCTAAACCAGGATGGCGAGACGCAGGTTTGAACCATTGTGCACCCGAATGCAAGTCCATTGTGCTAATCAATGCGTTACTTCGCTCGGTACACTGGTATGTAAAACTTGAGGAGGAAAATAACTTTCGTATGATATGTCATTGCCAAGTAAGATAGCTCGATGAAACTTGGACCATAAAAATTGGTTCAAATGGCTCTGAGCACTATGGGACTTAACAGCTGTGGTCATCAGTCCCCTAGAACTTAGAACTACTTAAACCTAACTAACCTAAGGACATCACACACATCCATGCCCGAGGCAGGATTCGAACCTGCGACCGTAGCAGTCGCACGGTTCCGGACTGCGCGCCTATAATCGCGAGACCATATGTAGAAAGAACTGCTACACTGTATTACGAAAGGTAGCCGAAAGAAATACGCGGTGACACGAACGGGAATGATAGTTTTATTCAGAGACAATAATTACACAGAAGTCACCCCGATTCATGATTGTCCCCTGAACATTACGAAAGGTGGAACGTGGTTCTCAATATATTGTGTGATCACATCTGACGACAATGTATGCTCTGCAAGGAGCTTACTGGCCATATGTTGAGGCCGTGTTCACGAAGGCATTTGACACGGTCCCGCACTGCCATTTAGTGAAAAAATACGAGATTGTGGAGTGACGGAGCAAATCTGCGACTAGATTAAAAACTTAAACGCAATGCTTACATAAAAAATAGAGGAAAAAGCAGACGCCAGACTCAAGTTCATAGGGAAAAAGTTCAGGAAATGTAACTCATCCACGAAGGAAGTGCCTTATAAAGGCGCGTGTTCGACCGATTCTTGAGTATTGTTTATCTGCTAGTATATGCTATTGTCAGGTAGGACTGATAGAAGAGATAGAAAAGAGCGGCGTGTTTCGTCACGTGATAGTGTAGCTGGCGCAAGAGCGTTACGGAAATGCTCGACAAACACCAGTGGCAGACGTTACAAGAGAGGTGTTGTTCCTCAGAGAGGGATTTACTGTTGAAACTTTGGGAGATTACTTTCCGGGAAGAATCAGACAACATATTACTTCCCCACATGCGTCTCGCGTAATGACCACTTGGAGAAAATTCGAGAAATTAGAGCCAATTCGTAGGCTTACCGACAATCATTCTTCCCACGCTCTGTTCGCTAAGTGTAACAGGATTGGAGGTCTCAGTTAGTGGTACGAAAAGTACCCTCTGCCACACACCATTAGGTGGTTTGCGCAGTGTGGTGTAGACATAGAGTAAGGCTGGTAAGGAGTTCTTGTGGTAGAGCGTTGCTTTCCTGCACCAGCGCGGTTGATAACCGCCGGATGATCGTTCGCGCCTGTGGACGTGCTTCAGTACGTCCCCTTAGTGCACTCCCGAACTTCCTCGATAGTATTTAAATCATGTGAACTGGCGGTCCAGTCGATTCGTCAATATCCTGTCGATATAAGAGGTCCTCCACCTGCGATATTTGATGTGGTAGCACATTGTCGTCCATAAAAATTTAGTCAGATTCGAATGCATGCTGGAAAGGAAGCATATGGAGAGTAGTACAGAGTTACATCAACTTTAAACGATGAATGTATCGTCATGAAAGATTTGGAAGTCAGTACGTCAATGCAACATTATGCCTCCCCACACCATAACACCTGGACCACCAAATCGATCATGTTCGACAGTGTTCCTGGGTGCATCTGGCCTTAACTTCATTTTGTGGGTGGCCAGCTGTACCCGGCCACGAGTTGCTGTGTTTGTCTGATGAACTGGAAAAGAAAGAAAAGGTAAAGCACTCGATTCTAATACTTATGGGGTTAGATACATATCCTTCTCCTCCCCCTACCTCTGTCCATTTCCTCTCCCACCTCTCTCTTTGTCCATTTCTTGCTCCTTCCCTTCTTTCTGACCACCAGATACTTCCCCCCCTCCCTATCCATCTCCCCTTCCCCGTCTTCTCTCCATATCTTCCTGCCCACTCTCTCTGTCCATCACCTCATATTTGCTATCTACATTAATTTTCTCACACCCCTCTGACCAACTCCTCTTCCCCCTCTCCAAGACGTTGAGTATTCTTTATTTTTATTGAGAATTCTGTAGCACTATTCTAACCACAAGCTGATAGGCAAGAAGTACAGCTTTCAAGTTTTATATAAAAACTGAGGGTAAGAAAACACAACATCGGATTGTATTGTATACAGTTTATGTTTGGAAATATGTATAATGAGAAACAATGTACATGGAAGGAACAATGCGTGTTGTAGTTTAAACGCTGCGCTATTATAATTTAAAGCTGATTGTGACATAGGAAACAAACCAGCTTATTTTTACATCACGGAATTTCTTTCTCGCAATCGGCTTTTACAGAGAACTTGTATATTATTGTCTAAATAAATATGTATGCTACGTCCGTCTGAATATGTAGTAGGCACACAATCTCTTGAAGTAAATCGATGAGCAATATTTCCAGGTATTTGGTCACAACATTTCCCCATACCAAATTACACATATATCCATATACATTATGTATATTTAGAAACATCGGCGTGTCTGCATTTAACGTTATGTGAAGATTTCAAACCAATCGGTGAAGAAGTTTCGTAGAGTTAAGATTTTTAACGTGCTACCATGAGCTTTTTGTTAACAACTTATCAACTTTATGTATTACATACATATTTACATCCAATAAGTCACTGCAGTAAATATATAAAAACATACGCGTGTTCCAATGCAACGTAGTATCAAAATTTGAAAGCAATAGGTGAAGAAACTACTGAGATTCCAGATTTTGAATAAACAAACATTCACAATTTTCTATATATAAACATGAGCATGTCCAAATGCAGCATTGTGTAAAAATTTCAAAAAATCAAAGAAACTGGTACACCTGCCTACTATAGTGTAGGGCCCTCGCGAGCAATCAGAACCTCCGCAACACGACGTGGCATGGACTCGACTAATGTCTGAAGTAGTGCTGGAGGGAACCGACACCATCAATCGTGCAGGGCTCTCCATCCGTAAGACTACGAGGGGGTGGAGATCTCTCCTGAACAACACTTTGCAAGGCATCCAAGATATGCTAAATAATGTTCATGTCTGGGGCGTTTGGTGGCTAGCGGAAGCATTTACACTTGAAAGGGTTTTCCTGTAGCCACTCTGTAGAAATTCTGGGCGCGTGGGATGTGGCATTGTCTTGCTGGAAATGCCCAAGTCCGTCTAAACGCACGATGGACATGGATGGAAGCAGGTGATCAGACACGATGCTTACGTACTTGTCACCTGTCGAATCGTATCTAGACGTATCAGAGATCCAATATCACTCCAGCTGCACACACCACTACAGAGCCTCCACCAGCTTTAACAGTCCGTTGCTGACATGCAGAGTCCATGTATTCATGAGGCGGTCTCCATACCCATACCCATCCAACCGCTCGATACAATTTGAAACGACACTCGTCCGACCAGGCAACATGTTCTAGTCATCAACGTTCCTATGTCGGTATTGACGGGCCCTAGCGGGACATAAAGCTTTGTGTCCTGCAATCATCAAGAGTACAGGAGTGTCCCTTCGGCTCCTAAAGGCCACATCGATGGCCCAGCACTGAAATCTGAAGTAATTTGCGGAAGGTTTGCACTTCAGTCACGCTGAATGATTCTCTTGAGCCGCTGTTGCTCCCGTTCTTGCAGGATCTTTTTCTGGCAGCAGCGATGTCAAAGATTTGATGTTTTACCGGATTCCTGATGGTCATGGTACACTAGTGAAATGGTCGTAATTGAAAATCCCCACTTCATCGCTAGCTCCGAGATGTGTCCCGTAGCTCATGCGCCGACTATAACACCACGTCTAAACTCACTTAAATATGGTTCAAAGTAAGTAATACAATTCTTTACAATCTTTAGTGTGTTTAATCCATACGTCCACATTATTTGTTGACAAAAGTCATGGAACAGCGATATGCACAAATACAAATGGCGGCAGTAGCGCGTACACAAAATATAAAAGGGCAGAGTTCGACCACCCCGAATACCTTTTTCAACTCCAGGTCGCCGCCGGCAGCGCCTGGCCTGGGCGCGTGACTATATAGGTTTGATCTTAGATGACTGGAAAAATCTTGATAGCCTACTGTTGTAGCAGCAGTAACCGGTTTGGGAACATGAAGTCTGTGAATGTCCGCAAATGATCTTCAAGTAGCCAAACAGCCATTTCGAGTCAATGGCCAGTTCAGCTGTACCAGAGGATTCAATCCATTCCATGTAGACACAACATTATGCTGTCACCAGCAGGTCGCACAGTGCCTTGTTAGCAACCTGGGTGTATGGCTTCATGGGCTCAGGGCCATACTCGAAATCTATTATCAGCTCTTACCCACTAAAGGCGGGACTCATTCGACCAGCTACTTGCAATTTCGTTTTCTTGCAGTGTGTAGCTGGAATGAGCCCAAACACTGGCCATACTGCTCATCAACGAATACTCCAGCAGCGACTCGCGTGCCGACCTGGCAGTAACCGATCTAACAACTGGGCCAGACACTTGTCTTATAGAAGCGTTTGTCGACCTGGCCCGTGATGTTTGCTACCGCCACGCAGCACCACTACATTGTCACTACCTAAGTACTGATTACACTTCATGTTTAACTGTCACTGTTAACACACATCGATAAAACGAATATCACACTAAATTAATTTGGGAAAGCTCTATCGCATGGCGTGCAGAATTCCGCTTTAAAAATAATTTTGTTTGTAACGGAAAACGGACGCTTTCCGTCGACGTGGAACGACCCACGAAAGATGTATTAAGGAATAATTACTTGGCCTGACACTAGCCCAACGGAACTTCAAATGCACCTGACGACTCCTAGGAGGGACAGTCCTTTTTCACAACGACCAGAAACAGCCTGGAAAACTCATAAGCTTGTTGCACGGTAGGTTGTGCCAGTCAACCGTGGTGTGCGCAAATTCTAGAGGCCCACTAGATGCAATCAGTGTTAGCCGTTCTCATAGCGTTGATGAGAGCACTCTGGTTCGATCCTTACAGCCATTGCGTGTCCTGTATTTGTATCGCTGTCTTGTTCGGTTAAAAAAAAAAGTTTGGCAACACCACCTCTGGCGGGCCTCTTGAATTTGGGCGAACAACGGCCTGACTGGCTAGCTTCAACGCTAGCTCTCTTGGAAGTGGCACAACGTATCGAATTTTTCCTTAATAGTTACTTCTCAAAAATGGTTCAAATGACCCTGAGTACTATGGGACTTAACTTCTGAAGTCATCAGTCCCATAGAACTTAGAGCTACTTAAACCTAACTAACCTAAGGACATCACACACATCCATGCCCGAGGCAGGATTCGAACCTGCGACCGTAGCGGTTGCGCGGTTCCAGACTGTAGCGCCTAGAAACGCTCGGCCACTCCGGCCGGCAGTTACTTCTCAGCAGAACATATTCTGCAACACCCTCACAATCTTTTCAGACTGATTCTGACAACCCTGTATATTAATGACCACCACGATATATGAATCGAACCATCTGTTGTTCAGTAGTACTAGACTTAATGTGTAAATTAAATATTAGAGCAGCAGCTTAGTATGTTGTTTCCAAGAAAAATTCAGTTGATCGACTTGCCTAAAAGCAGCCGTTAACATTTACAATAGACTGCATATTCTTATGTGGAACTAAGTAGCACTGACGAGACAAAGCAATTGCACGTTCTCCACCATGACACCGAATGCCTCCTGGTGTTGCACACACGTGACGCGATAGGGAAGGAACAGAAGCGGACCAAGTACAGAGATGGGAGACAATAATTCTAGTGACTGTACGGGCCGCAGGTGTGGAAATCCACTGACATAAGCGCCTGAAGAGTAGGCTGAAGTTCAAGACATCAGTCAGGAAGAATCAATACGCAAAGAAGTGGGATACGGAAGTACTAAGGAATGACGAGATACGTTTGAAGTTCTCTAACACTATAGATACAGCAATAAGGAATAGCGCAGTAGGCAGTACAGTTGAAGAGGAATGGACATCTCTAAAAAGGGCCATCACAGAAGTTGGGAAGGAAAACATAGGTACAAAGAAGGTAGCTGTGAAGAAACCATGGGTAACAGAAGAAATACTTCAGTTGATTAATGAAAGGAGGAAGTACAAACATGTTCCGGGAAAATCAGGAATACAGAAATACAAGTCGCTGAGGAATGAAATAAATAGGAAGTGCAGGGAAGCTAAGACGAAATGGCTGCAGGAAAAATGTGAAGACATCGAAAAAGATATGATTGTCGGAAGTACAGACTCAGCATACAGGAAAGTTAAAACAACCTTTGGTGACATTAAAAGCAACGGTGGTAACATTAAGAGTGCTACGGGAATTCCACTGTTAAATGCAGAGGAGAGAGCAGATAGCTGGAAAGAATACATTGAAAGCCTCTATGAGGGTGAAGATTTGTCTGATGTGGTAGAAGAAGAAACAGGAGTCGATTTAGAAGAGATAGGGGATCCAGTATTAGAATCAGAATTTAAGAGAGCTTTTCAGGACTTACGGTCAAATAAGGCAGAAGGGATAGATAACATTCCATCAGAATTTCTAAAATCATTGGGGGAAGTGGCAACAAAACGACTATTCACGTTGGTGTGTAGAATATATGAGTCTGGCGACATACCATCTGACTTTCGGAAAAGCATCATCCACACAATTCCGAAGACGGCAAGAGCTGACAAGTGCGAGAATTATCGCACAATCAGCTTAACAGCTCATGCATCGAAGCTGCTTACAAGAATAATATACAGAAGAATGGAAAAGAAAATTGAGAATGCGCTAGGTGACGATCAGTTTGGCTTTAGGAAAAGTAAAGGGACGAGAGAGGCAATTCTGACGTTACGGCTAATAATGGAAGCAAGGCTCAAGAAAAATCAGGACACTTTCATAGGATTTGTCGACCTGGAAAAAGCGTTCGACAATATAAAATGGTGCAAGCTGTTCGAGATTCTGAAAAAAGTAGTGGTTAGCTATAGGGAGAGACGGGTCATATGTACAACAACCAAGAGGGAATAATAAGAGTGGACGATCAAGAACGAAGTGCTCGTATTAAGAAGGGTGTTACACAAGGCTGTAGCCTTTCACCCCTACTCTTCAATCTGTACATCGAGGAAGCAATGATGGAAATAAAAGAAAGGTTCAGGAGTGGAATTAAAATACAAGGTGAAAGGATATCAATGATACGATTCGCTGATGACATTGCTATCCTGAGTGAAAGTGAAGAAGAATTAAATGATCTGCTGAACGGAATGAACAGTCTAATGAGTACACAGTATGGTTTGAGAGTAAATCGGAGAAAGACGAAGGTAATGAGAAGTAGTAGAAATGAGAACAGCGAGAAAATTAACATTAGCATTGATGGTCACGAAGTCAATGAAATTAAGGAATTCTGCTACCTAGGCAGTAAAATAACCAATCACGGACGGAGCAAGGAGGACATCAAAAGCAGACTCGCTATGGCGAAAAAGGCATTTCTGGCCAAGAGAAGTCTACTAATATCAAATACCGGCCTTAATTTGAGGCACAAATTTCTGAGGATGTACGTCTGGAGTACAGAATTGTATGGTAGTGAAACATGGAGCCCGCATCTCGTGGTCGTGCGGTAGTGTTCTCGCTTCCCACGCCCGGGTTCCCGGGTTCGATTCCCGGCGGGGTCAGGGATTTTCTCTGCCTCGTGATGACTGGGTGTTGTGTGCTGTCCTTAGGTTAGTTAGGTTTCAGTAGGGATTTTCTCTGCCTCGTGATGGCTGGGTGTTGTGTGCTGTCCTTAGGTTGGTTAGGTTTAAGTAGTTCTAAGTTCTAGGGGACTTATGACCACAGCAGTTGAGTCCCATAGTGCTCAGAGCCATTTGAACCATTTGAACCAAAGATGGACTGTGGGGAAACCGGAACAGAAGAGAATCGAAGCATTTGAAATGTGGTGCTATAGACGAATGTTGAAAATTAGGTGGACCGATAAGTTAAGGAATGAGGAGGTTCTACGCAGAATCGGAGAGGAAAGGAATATGTGGAAAACACTGATAAGGAGAAGGGACAGGATGATAGGACATCTGCTAAGACAAGAGGGAATGACTTCCATGGTACTAGAGGGAGCTGTAGAGGGCAAAAGCTGTAGAGGAAGACAGAGATTGGAATACGTCAAGCAAATAATTGAGGACGTAGATTGCAAGTGCTACTGTGAGATGAAGAGGTTAGCACAGGAAAGGAATTCGTGGCGGGCCGCATCAAACCAGTCAGTAGACTGATGACCAAAAAAAAAAGCGCCTTTGACAATGGGCAGATTGTCATGTCCCGCTGCCTCGAAGAGAGCATGTCGCAATCAGAGAAGGTACTCGGCTGTTCTCGTGCTACTTTCGTGAACAACCACGAAAAGTCGTTGAAGGACGGTGAAACCGCGAGTAGCGACAAGTTATTGGACGTCCATACCCTATCAAAGAACGTTGAGGTAGAAGGATTACTCTCTTTCTGTCAAGCAGGATAGGCGGCGATCTGTGGCGTATCTAACGACAGTACAGTGCTGGTATAGGCACAAATATTTTGGTGCGCACCATCCAGCGCTTGGGTTTCCACAAGTAGGATGCTGTGAGAATACGTTCATCAACATTAGACTGTAGCTTATTGGAAACGTGTTGCCTGGTCAGATAAATCACGTTCTGTGCCATACCAGGTCGATGATCTTGAGGGTTACATCATCATCCAGTCGAATGAATGCTCTAAACGTACGGTGCATGATGAATGCAGACTGGAGAGCTTTCAGGGGACCTGTGGCAGTAATCAAAGGCGCAGCGACAGCTGTGAGCAATGTGAACATTACTGCAGACCACCTGCATCCCTTCATGCTTGATATATTCCCGAATGGCGATGACATATTCCTACAGGATAACTGCCGATGTCACTTTAACGGAATCGTGCTACAGCTGTTTGAGGAGCAAGATAGGGAACTCACTCTGACGTCGTGCCAATTTAATTCGTATACTATGAAACCAGTGGAGCAACCCGGAATGCCATCGAGTGCTCAGCCGCAAACCACAGGCCCTTAATTTGTAGAACTTGCAAAATCAGTGCCACGCAGACTCGTTGCTATATTGCGTTCGAAAGCTGTAAAAACACGCTGGTCACCAGGCAGTCACAATGTTTTGGCTGATCAGGGCATGTTTGTAAATATACTGTCACAGTGAATAGACTAAAGCAGTAGTAAAATTTACAGTTAAATTTTGTACACAGAGCCCGCATCTCGTGGTCGTGCGGTAGCGTTCTCGCTTCCCACGCCGGGGTTCCCGGGTTCGATTCCCGGCGGGGTCAGAGATTTTCTCTGCCTCGTGATGGCTGGGTGTTGTGTGCTGTCCTTAGGTTAGTTAGGTTTAAGTAGTTCTAAGTTCTAGGGGACTGATGACCATAGATGTTAAGTCCCATAGTGCTCAGAGCCATTTTTGTACACAGATTTATGTACGTAAAGCTTCATCCGATTATTTATGTTATATACACAAAGCAGAGTCGTGTATGTATCTCCAGGATCTCCTCGGAAAACCCTGAATCGATTTTAACCAAACTTGGCACATATACAGCAGGTCTAAGAGTATCACCATTGTGGGTTTTACAACCTCCTAGCCCCAATACGAGCAGAGATAACAAAGACGTGATTTTTCATCCCCTTGTATATAGATTACCCTGCAGAACAGGCCTGTTGTGTGGCAACAATATAGGCCTGTCAAAAGACCCTAAATGTCAGGGCAAGAAGCGAATTTTTGGGGCCATGACACGTAGAGTGCCCTCCATGACAGGCGTCTTGAAGTAGAACAGCCCTCCTTTATTGATCTGTTTCACATGGCAGCCTATATGCTATGGGCAAAAACTGTTTTTCATACACCCGATGCATACCCTGCCCTGCACGAAAGGCATATTTTGGGAGTAGCATCAACTTGCTTTATTGAACTGTATTGCAGGGTCAGAGAGAGGGGAGGAGGAAATGGACAAAGAGAGTGGGAGGAGGAGATGAAAGAGGGTGGGGAGGAGGGGATGCACAGATAGAGATGAACAGACTGAGGGAAAAAGAGGAAGGCACAAAAGGGAGGGGTGGGGGGGGGGGAAATAGGTGTGTTCAGTATATTATGTGTCAAATGAATATGCATGTGAAGCTGTGGGGCAATTACTATCTGTATAAAAGAAAAATTACAAAGTTCTTGATAAATGATTTATAAAGCAGAAATCTAGACCTTTTTACAAGAAAACATTGTAATATTACGTTCATACAGTGAATGTTTATGCAGTTATTATTAGCAGTTGTAGATAACCATTACTTGCTCTGGTGGAGTGTAAATGGCCAGGAGACAGATAAAGTCTCCTTTCATCCTTCATGCAATATGGACGTGGGTAAAAAGACTCATCTGGGTTATATGATGAGTTTATCAACATTCTTGACTGATGTAGATATTAAATACAATTACGATAGATAAATGAGTTAGGACTAGCTCGTATTTGGAGAATGAGAGGAGCCGACTTCAACAGCTGTATAGCGTCAATACTGACAAAGCATTAGCTGCTAACAGAGCCACTTTAGAATGTACAACGCTGGCCTAATTTTTGTCACTTTAAGTTAAATAAATAATTTGAAGTGAATCTCGATATTTATGTCGGATCTCTTTCCGTCGCCGAAAGGCAATGTATTTATGGTGAGTAGAAAATTAACCATCATTGTAGTTAAAAGTGTGGGTTTGATACATTTACAAGCGTTATTCTAGAAAAGCATTTAACTTCCTTTAACTATTTTCTGTGCTGCTTTGTGCTACATCATTATGTTTTAACTATCTTACATGTAACTGAGTTACATTACGCAGTAGAGGCTAAGTACATACGAGCATTTAGCAGCATTTTGTGTTACCGTTTCTACAATGTTGTATGCGTGTTCGTGATGAAAGCATATCTTTGCTGATCTGTTTTGCTGAGATTAAAATTTACTGTTTATCGGTTTTCAACCAGATAAGGACAATTCTCAGCGTCGAAGATCAAGGGTGGAAAGTGAGATACACAGGTTAAAAAAGAAATTTAAAAATAATGCATGTACTTTTATGGCGTCATAAAAGTAAGGAATTCTTGAGGTACATCACGTATCAGCTACAGATAAAATATCTTTGTAATTGTGTACAGACACCTGCTCGGCATTTGCGTTAATTAAAATGAATATGTATCTTCCAAAGAGATGCGTTTTGAAATCCTAAGTTCCCTGACTCCACTTCATTATAGTAACGAAATTAGAATTATATTACTACTTTCAGCTTCTAACTGGCGTTGATATATATCAACGGGGACAGGTGAAAATATGTACCCGTCGGGGATTCGTACCTGGAATCTCCTGCTGACATGGCAGACGCTCTATCTATCTGAGACACAGAGAGCACAAAGCATAGCGCCACTGCAGGGACTATCTCGCGCACCCTTCCCGCGAGACCCACATTCTCACCTTGTATGTCCACACACTGCATTCGTAGTGTCCCACCCTAACACACCCATTACTCGTGGAAGACATTGTTACCAAGTCCCGTAACAGTTCGGGGAATATGTATGCATCCGCACGGAAGAAGAAGGTCATGGCCGGTGTTGCCAGAACATGTCCGAAAGAACAGACACAATATCCATATAAATATATAGTTCTGGCAACATCGGCCATGGCCTTCTTCTTCTGTGCGGATGCATACATATTCCCCGAAATCTTACGGGCCTTGGTAAGAATGTCTTCTACGAGTAATGAGTGTGTTGGGGTGGGACACTACGAATGTAATGTGTGGACATACAAGGTGAGAATGTGGGTCTCGCGGGAGGCGCGCGCGAGATAGTCCTTGCAGTCGCGCTATCCTATGTGGCTCAGATGGATAGAGCGTCCGCCCTGTAAGCAGAAGATCGTGGGTTCGAGTCCCTATGTTCCTACACTCACAATACATTGATTTTAAAATACTTGCAGTGCAGAAGTAGGTATATCTCGACACAAACGATCAGTCCCTAGAAATTCACGTCCAGATGGTTTAACAGTATCTACATTGGCTACTGGCAAATGTATACTTACCCATAATTTGTAAATCTTAATGAACCCCAATATCATTTCAGATAGCCAAGTAGATTATAGCTGATTAATAAGCGAGCATTCAAGCGATTTCGACTAGTACCAAATTATATTTAAGAAAACATAGTTTGTGTACCTTAGTCGGACATCTCTAGCTTCCTCAGAAATGATAACAAAATGATCTAGTGTTAATTATAACATAGTGCCGTAAGAAACTGCACAGTAGGTAATCAATAAAGCGAGTGACCCTCGTCAAAGTGACATGGTCAGTCGTATTAGGAGTGTGATCACACATTAAACACGCTTTTAAGACCACTGACGTAGTACACATAAATGAAATTTCTCACAACAGAAAAACAACTAACAAAATTACAGACACTGACAAAAAAAGTGTGCACTCGTGTGGTAATAGTCTCACTGATAGGAAGACGCTCAACCCTAGTAGAATATTTATATTACTGAGAAAATGGCAACAATAATACTTACATGCAGATCGACATAATAAATTATGAGATCTTCGTTCGTTATTAGTATGAGTACGCAGGAGATAGAATGATATGATAAATTACAGAACGCTGCGCTAAAGACCATCAAATCTGATACATGATTAGTATTCATCAATACATAAAGAAGTATACTGTCGATTAATGATCGTGTTACTTGCTCCCAGCTCTTAGTATCTGGCAAGATAAAAGTACACTGTGCACGATGAAACTACAGTGCTTGATACAATGAAGTGCATCTCATTCATTATACAATAATTTACGTCACTCCGCTGTTTTCCTTTTCGATCTCATTACTAGAATTATCTCAGAGAGGATCAGCCAAAATTTTAAGTCACTATTTTTACTAGCTGACTTTATGACTGAAGCTAGCTGACAAAGATCCTACCATAGCACTGAATCGAATAAAAATAGTATCATGTAATTGAAAGTAATGAGGTAACCTACCCGATTGTGTTAGTAAAGCAATTCCTTACCTTGGAAGTAACTGGCCTGCTGTTTCATGGATCGTTTGCAGAACTTCGTTGTTCCACCAAAAATCGGCGGTTAAATGTTGTTTTACCACTACTTTGTACTCATCGACCGCTGGATAATGTGCGACGAAGTATGAGGCAGAATGTTACGAACGAGATTCCTATATCTAAGATCACAACAGTTTAATCCAGTACGCACCCAAATTTTAAAAGGAAAAAGAATACGGTGTCTACCTTTCGCACTACACACTAGCTTTGTTGCTCTGCTGACGCTAAAATTTGGTCTAGTTTGTTTGTTACGAATGTAATAATTACCTGAATCACAGTAGATATATTTGTCACATCACATCAACGGTACGTCTCCTGACTTGAATTCACATTCAGATCATAATCCAAAAAAAGTTGCACTTCATTAATTTACGGTTTAAGAAATGTTACTTGACTAGCTATGTGTTCCAGATCCAATTCATACAAACACATAATGGTAAAATAAATCCCAAGTATGAGGAAGAAATTGAAAAAGGAATAATCGTGTTAAATGTAGCTTTCGATACCACTTCTTCAGCACACTGCCAAACTGTCACCTCTCAGTCTAAACTAGACCTTGGACTACGTTGTTGTTCAATATGTCACCACGTCTAACATTTCGCATTCACATTCGCTGGCTTTCACCTTAGAACCTAACCTAGGATTCAGTGTACACTACTTTTTAGTCTGTCACTTCAACCTCAATTCCAAAGACTAATAAAGACGCAAAAGAAATAGCATCAGTCACTTGTTCTCTTTCTTTTTTTTCATATGGCGTCATATTCACCGTCAACTGTACTATTTATCACTCATCCTGTTTCTGTTTGTGCATGTATGACGTCACATATAAAACCTTCATTACTTTAGAAATCGAAGCCGACACCCGGCATCGGTAGATTCAGTTTGCACGGTGACTTCATCTATGAGTTATCAGAAAAATAATGTAGAGACTGTAATGTATAGCAGAATTGATGAAGAATATGATGTCATTCAAAATGGAAAAGAGGACACGACAGTGACGCTATTTATTTATTTCTCTATTACTTTTGGAAATGTACATTGTGGTGAAAGACTAGCCTGAGGTCTAATTTAGGTTTAAAGGCGACAATGTCGTTCCGAGTGGGCTGAGTGGTATCGAAAGCTTCAGTTACTCACACATGCCAAACGTTCGCGTTACAAGTCGAGTTTGACGTCGGTATTGGTAGACATATTTGACCGAAATAGCTCATGTGCGATATAAATGAGTCTGCATATAATAATTTTCCCCAGTCTTACACTTTGTAAGAACAGGAAACCTGTTTTCCGTTATATTTAAAATAACAATAATAACTCTGTTGGAATTGTGCCTGCGTACGTAGTACGAAGATTTTTCTCCGATGATGGATTTCGTCAGGAGTGGCGACTGTCCACTTGTAATTACTCACCAACTCTGGGAGTGGTCAGCCCGATGGCGATGGTGGAAAGCGCCAGCAGCAGACGCTGTGGCGAACTTGGTGTTCCTAGAGCACTGAGATGCATGTTGGCCCCGGAAAGAATCTCGTTGCACGGCGTGTCAGTTTCGGACGTCGGCTCGCCGATACGCAGGACGGGCTCGGATGGTCGCCATCCGACGCGGCTCTTGGCACCAGCGCAACGAGACGACGCGACTCGGCAGGCGGAAGGTGGGCAGCGAGAGCGGAGCACGGGCCTAGCTAGCGCCCAGCGAGTTGCTGCCTACCTCTACCTGCTCTGGTAGTGACGGCTGTGACCGCGGCGCGGCGCGGCGCTGGCGTCGCGCCGCTACGAACGTGGCCTGTGGGACGTGCGGAACCACCGCGGAAATCCGTTGCGGTGGTCAGGTAGCTACTGCCGAAGCTGCCTCTGATGCCGCAGGTAAGGAGGAGAAACGGCGTTTAGTGTGGCAGAAATTCAAAGCGGTAGATTCTTTGGCTGGTTCCGCTAATAAGTCCGAGTGGGAAAAGGTAAAACCGTTTCTTCCAGGTCTGTTGCCTGGAAAAGAGCAGAGACTGCTCTAGTAACTGCCCTGGTAGCGTCGCAAGCAATGAATTCATTTCCTACTAAGTGATTAAATTTTCACCGTGAAAATGCAGTAGGTTAGGTGCGTTGATAGATTGGCGCTGGATTACAAAACTTATGTTTGCAATAGAATCGTTCCTGCGAATCTGGACATATTAGCGATACGTGCTCTTAGTGCTTTCACAGAATACGTGGTTGTTAACAAAGGCGGAGTTATTTATTGCCTGACTCCAGCGGTTGGCCCGTGTAGATTTTACGAATGTTTAGTAATAGTGTGCCTGTTTTCTAGTAGTCGATATATTTGTTTTGTCGCTTAGAATTATCTCAGTGCGGAATCATTCGTGAAATATCAAGCAGTTCCGGTTAGAAGACTGCTAGTTTGTATCACACTCGTCCTCTTCAGTGCTTACCTCGTCTTTTGCTGCTGAAATTAGCGCAAGGTGTGTGATTTTTGCGCTAACGTACTGGGCGATCTGCTTCAAGAATCAGAAAAGACACAGAAAATGGAGAATTTATTGAAGAGGAGATTTTCTTCAAGAACATAATTTTGTGTGTACAGATGACCTTGATGTAGACATGGACGTTGAAGCAGGAAATCAGGAATCGGATCAAGAATCCCTGGGTGACCGTGGCAGAAAGCAGAAGGCTCTCTACTCACTTTGTGTATAAAATACTCTTGGAGTCGTAATAAATATAAAATTTGTAGCTAGTACATAGCAAAAATTATGACTTTTTCCAATAGCATTTTGGACTGTAAAATTGTCACTATACTGTATAAAACAGGTCGTTTTCTACTTATTTTGTATGTAACACACCACTGGGGATCGAGTAACTGTCATTAGCTAGAGCATAACGTTTAAATTATGACTTTCTTTGAATATAATTCTCGGTAAAAAAAAATACGATGATTTAGTAGTAATGTCACATTTTCCTCTTTAGTTTTCTACGCTTAGGCCGGAAGGGAGTAGCACAGCTCTACCTTAATAAAAGTTGACCACAGACTCAACTGCATATGTTTATTTTGATACAAAACCTACAAGTACATACATAATGAAGCTCATATGATTGAACAAGTTAAAAACGTAGATGGGAACCGTGTCTGAATACAATAGGGTGTTACTAGACTGGAAGACAATGTTCGGTCAGTCAAGTAGAACTACATACATTAGTAATCTTAGGGCATAGTATAAGCACTAAAACACGTCATTGATTCTAACTACATCAACACCTTTTTCATAATCTCTATAACCAACTGAGGTGGGAAGGGATAAACTATGCCCACTATAAAAAATCATTTATTGTTTTCGGTTTTATTATTGACATATTTTTTAAAGATTGACTGACAATCGTCTCGAATAAATAGTAAACAGACAATCTGTTGGAGATTGGAAGGTTGATTAAAACCCCTATGTCATGCTTTCAAAGTTAATAGAAACTTTTTCTTCAGAAAGAAATACAGACAAATGGACTACATAATGTGGCAGAGATACGTTAAAAGGTGCCAGTCAAATACAAAATTTCACCTACATTATGAACTAAAACGTGCACAATATGATTGTTGCCATATGATATTTCTACATCAATACACGGTTATCGCAGTAGCTGTACATTTGTGTCGAACTGTCATACGAGAACAACGTGTTGTGCCTGTTTCAATTAATTACGAAGGTGACATTTTATATTTGACTCATACCTTTCGGCAATATTTTAGCGTACCTCTTCCACAACGTGTAATCCAGTTGTCTGTATTTCCTTCTGAAGAAGATGATTTTATAAATGTTGAAACCGTGGTGAAGCGGTTTTAGTAAACCTTCCAGTCTGCAACTGATGAGCTGTTTATTATTTCTACAAGAATATCTCATTGTAGAGTTGATGCTCCAGCCACGTACAAAATTTTAAATTTGACTGATACGTAAATAAGGTCCAGAGCCTGATAGTACCTTTTAGTACTGCCTTAAAAAAACACATTTGCAGTATTGTATACTACAAACAAGGGGGAGGGGGTGGGGGTGTCTTATGACCACCACAAAAATAAATAAATGTATGAACTGTATCGTCGTTAATATTTGTTGAATTTTATTAACAACATACTGTTTAAAGGGAGACTAATGTCTCTGAAGGGTCCAGAACCTGGAACATTGAACGTGACATTCACTGAGAAAAGTCGCATCTATTACTACACGTCAGTTAAATGACTGGATTAAGTTTATCTTAAAAGTAAGACAGTTAAAGTGTGGTGTCACCGCTAGACACCACACTTGCTAGGTGGTAACTTAAATCGGCCGCGGTCCTGTAGTACATGTCGGACCCGCGTGTCGCCACTGTGTAATCGCAAACCTAGCGCCACCACATGGCAGGTCACAAGACACGGACATGACCTCGCCCCAGTTGTACGGACGACATAGCTTGCGACCAGACGTACCAAGTCTTCCTCTCATTTGCCGAGAGACAGATAGAATAGCCTTCAGCTTAGTCCATAGCTACTACCTAGCAAGGCGCCATTTGTATCAGTGCTTATAGCGTACTAATATTCAAGAGAGATGTATTCCAACAAGAGAATAAAGATAAGTATTAAACGCATCTACGTACTTTTCCTCTTATTCATTAATAAGTCTCATGTTCCAGAACTTCAAGCCCGTCTGCGTTAGTTTAGCGTGCACCTAGCTACCTCATTGTGTCTATGCTGTATGAAATAGACACAATCTTATTTGGCGACGAGGAGTGGTGCCGCGCCCACGTTGCATAAATTGATTGTACTTTGCTCTGATTTGCTTGTGTCATGGCTTCGCCACAATCTCCAGATGTACTGTCCGAATTTTTTCGCTTGCAGAATCAGCAGACGCAGGCGTTATTGGAAGCCCTTGGACAGCTCGTCCAGGGTCAACGTGCGCTGCAAAACGATGCGGCAGCCGCCGCTTCTTCGCTACCGCTGCCACACAACGCTGTTGCACCTCCCTTTCGGCCATATGTGGCGGCCGAAGAGACCTGGCACGAGTGGTCTCGCCAGTTCAACTTCCATCTAGCAGCCTACAGAATTCAAGGTAAAGAGCGGCAGCCGTTTTTGCTTTCTTGTGTCGGTGTGTCTACCTACCGTGTGATAGTGAAATTGTTTCCCCGACGCGACGTAGCAACTCTGTCCTACGAAGAAATTTTGTCTGCTTTAGATGCCTATTTCAAAGAAACAGTAAATGTAGTTGCAAAATGGTATACATTCTTTCGTACAAAACGTACGGCCGGTCAGACTAATAGGGAGTGGGTTGCAACATTGCAAGGACTTACTAGGGAGTGTGCCTTTGAATGTGACTGTGGACTTCCTTATTCAGACTCTATGGTGCGTGATGCAATAGCACAGAACGTTTCTGATGTTCGCATAAGGGAACAGATTTTGAAACTGGTAAATCCCTCCCTTCAACAAGTGATAGACATATTGGATAGGCAAGACACACTTGACTTTGCTCAGGAATCATTTGAAACTTCGCCAGCCGTGTGTCACATTAACCGGCCCGCCGGCCGTGCTGCCTGGGACGCTACACGGCCCTCGCGCCCGTCCGCACAGCAGCGGCAGCCTAGCTCGCAAACACGTGCGCCGCGTAAGCAAGCAACTGCAGTGAAATCATGCCAGAGGTGTGCAACTAGACATTCACGTGAAAATTGCCCGTCTCGCCAAGCTATTTGCTTTTACTGTCAAAAGAAAGGACATGTTCAAAGTGTTTGCCAGAAAAAGCTTCGATCAGACAATCACACAAATTCCAGGCCTTTTGCTTCGCGCCGGAATCGACCCCAGGACAATCAGGCTCGTGGACCTTCGCCCATGGACATTCATGTGGTTCATTCCCACCCGTCCAGTGACACTTTAGCTAACAGTGACTGTGTTCGTCCCACCACAAATGTGCGTCGACGTCGCCGAAAATCACGTAAAGTCGCAAGTGCTTCTGTACCTGTATCAGTTCAAATTGCACGTGACAGTCGCTCTTGTCGTCAGCAGGACAATAAACTTTTTGTGGACTTAGACTTTGAAGGCAAAGTGATACCATTCCAGCTCGATACAGGAGCTGCAGTTTCATTGCTCAATCACGACACGTACAAACAACTGGGCAAACCGCCATTGCGTGCCGCAAATGTTAAGTTAACTAGTTACTCAGGACAGCAGATCCCTGTGTTAGGACAGTGCAGCCTTCTTGCAACATACAAGGGACAAACAAAACTTGTATCATTTTACGTTCTTCGTTCTACTTCTGCAGTGAACTTGTTTGGTTTAGATTTGTTTCAATTGTTTAATATGTCTATCGTAAATCAGGTCCTATCGGTGAATCAGACTGTGCCTTCCGCCAGTGTTTCTAGTCTTTGTGAAGAATTTGCAGACATTTTTGCACCGGGCCTTGGTTGCGCTAAGAACTATGCAGCACATTTGGAACTGCACGACAACGCGCAACAGAAATTTTTCAGAGCACGCAATGTTCCCCACGCATTGCGTGATGAGGTCGCAAGGACATTAGCCGATTTAGAATCTCAAGGTGTAATTGAACGTGTGCAGGCTTCTCTCTGGGCCTCACCCTTAGTAATTTTGCCAAACCCGTCCGGAAAATTGAGACTTTGTGTGGACTTCAAGGCAACTGTGAATCCTCAACTTGTGACTGCAACTTTTCCTTTGCCCCGCCCGGAAGATCTTTTTGACAAACTGTGCCCGGGAAAATACTTTTCCAAATTGGACCTCGCAGATGCGTACTTGCAAATACCTGTGGACGAAGAATCCCAGCGCGTCTTGGTGGTAAACACGCATCTTGGCTTGTATCGCTTCAAAAGACTGCCATTCGGGTGTGCATCCGCCCCTGCATTGTTTCAGCAATATTTACAAACTGTGTGTGCGTCGGTCCCTACTGCTGCGAACTATCTGGACGATATTGTGATCTCAGGAAAGACAGAAGCCGAACATTTGCAGAATCTCCGAACATTATTTCAGGTCTTGCGTCAGAATGGTCTTCGCTTGAGGAAGGACAAATGTGTGTTTTTTGCTCGGGACTTACCCTACCTGGGGCATGTCCTTAACGCCCAACGAATACATCCGAGTCCAGAACACCTCCGTGCCATACAGGACTTGCCGTCACCACAAAACGTGAAACAGCTCCAGAGTGTGCTGGGTAAGGTAAATTATTATCATCGGTTTCTGCGCAATGCTTCTTCCATTTCAGCTCCGCTTCATCGCTTACGCCGTAAAGGTGTTCCGTTCGTCTGGACGACGGAATGCGAACGCGCCTTTCGCCAGTTGACATCGGCGTTACTTTCAAATACGTGCCTTACGCCATTCGATCCCCGAAAACCTCTTTTGTTGATGGTAGATGCCTCGGATTTCGGGATCGGTGCTGTGCTTGCGCACAAGGATGGCTCGCATGATCGCCCTATTGCCTTTGCGTCCAAATTGCTCTCCTCTGCGCAAAGAAATTATTCACAGATAGAGAAAGAAGCTTTCTCTCTCGTGTTTGGTGTTACAAAGTTCCATGACTTCTTGTATGGTCGTCACTTTACCATCATCACGGACCACAAACCTTTGACATCGCTTTTTCATCCGAACAAGCCTGTACCTCCACGTACAGCGCAGAAATTCATTCGCTGGTCACTTTTTCTCTCGCGGTACCGCTACGATATCTTGTATCGGTCCACTGCTCAGCACGGCAACGCTGATGCGTTGTCCCGTTTGCCTGTTGCTGAGGATAAAGCATTCGATTCTTCCGAACTTGCTTGCATGTTCATTGATTCAGAAACCGATGACGTGGTCGCATCGTTTCCGATTGATTTTCGTCGTGTAGCTACAGCCACAGCTGCTGATCCTGTCCTTGCTACTGTTTTGCGTTTTGTTGCTACGCAATGGCCCTTGTCAAAGTCACGGATCGAAGATCCTTTGGTTCGCCGTTTTTTTGTTCACAAGGAGAGACTTTTTGTACGACGTGGTGTTTTGTTGTTGCGTTCTGATAATGATCAATCCCGAGTCGTGGTCCCACGATCGTTACAGTCCTCTGTCTTAAAGCTTCTTCACCAAGGACATTGGGGTATAGTGCGTACGAAACAACTTGCTCGTCAGCACTGTACTTGGTTCGGAATCGATGCTGCGATTACAAATATGTGCTCCTCTTGCGTGGCGTGTGCCGAACAACAATCCGCACCGCCGCGGAAATTCTTTGCATGGCCGAAAGCCACTTCCCCTTGGCAACGCTTGCACATCGATTTTGCTGGTCCATTCTGGAATGCTCGATGGTTGGTTGTGGTCGATGCTTTCAGTAATTTTCCTTTTGTTGTCCGGATGTCTTCCACGACGTCTTCTGCCACAATCCAAGCCTTGTCTGCTATCTTTTGCATTGAGGGTCTTCCGCAGACTATTGTTTCCGACAATGGCCCACAATTCATGTCCGCAGAATTTCAGTCATTCTGCAAGGCCAATGGTATTCAACATCTGACATCCGCGCCGTTTTCGCCTCAGTCAAACGGTGCCGCTGAACGATTGGTCCGGACTTTCAAGTCCCAGATGTTGAAATTGAAAGAGTCGCATTCTCGGGAGGACGCATTGTTGCTCTTTTTGTCATCGTATCGCTCTCAGCCCCGCGATGGTCGCTCGCCGGCTGAATTGCTCCATGGTCGATTTCATCGCACCCTGATGTCTTTGCTGCATCCGCCGCATCAGGTTCCTGTGCAGCGGCAGACTCCTGATTTTGCTCCTGGCGACGTTGTCTATTATCGCAACTATCGCGGTTCACAGCGTTGGCTCGCAGGGCGCATTCTTCGCTGCCTCGGCCGCGCGATGTATTTGGTTTTGGGGGCCTCTGGTGAGGTGCGTCGGCATCTCAATCAGCTGCGCCTCTGTCGTCGCCTGGGTTCTGCCGCTCCCCGTCTGCTTTCAGCGACGGTGCCGTCAGGTCAGCGCCCTGGGGACCCATCTACTGGCTCGCCTCATCCCCAGGTGTTACCGACGCTGCCTTCCATTTTGTCTCATGGCGTCGCGCCGCCGCCGCCGCAGCCCGCAGCGGACGCTTCGCTGCAGCCGCCTGGCGCCTCCCTGGGTCACGCGCCACCGCTCGCTTCCCGTGACCAGCCGTCCTCCGCCATGGACCTCTGGCCCGCTCCGGACCAGATGTCGTCTTCGCCCGTCGGGTGCTCCGACCACATGGAGGTCGACCCTTCGGCCCCTCCTGTCTCATTACGTGCGCATACACCGCATGTTGACGTGCACCCTGGACTAGGTTTGCAGGCGTTTCCTAGCTCCCCTCGGACCGAATGGCCGGGTGCGGGTGGCACAGCCTCGCCTGTTGTTAGGCTCCCCCCCTCATCGCATACGTCAACATGGGGTCCTCCCCACGGCGGGCGGAAGCCTTATCTCACGACCGTTCGCCGATTTGCGGGGGAGGAATGTGGTGTCACCGCTAGACACCACACTTGCTAGGTGGTAACTTAAATCGGCCGCGGTCCTGTAGTACATGTCGGACCCGCGTGTCGCCACTGTGTAATCGCAAACCTAGCGCCACCACATGGCAGGTCACAAGACACGGACATGACCTCGCCCCAGTTGTACGGACGACATAGCTTGCGACCAGACGTACCAAGTCTTCCTCTCATTTGCCGAGAGACAGATAGAATAGCCTTCAGCTTAGTCCATAGCTACTACCTAGCAAGGCGCCATTTGTATCAGTGCTTATAGCGTACTAATATTCAAGAGAGATGTATTCCAACAAGAGAATAAAGATAAGTATTAAACGCATCTACGTACTTTTCCTCTTATTCATTAATAAGTCTCATGTTCCAGAACTTCAAGCCCGTCTGCGTTAGTTTAGCGTGCACCTAGCTACCTCATTGTGTCTATGCTGTATGAAATAGACACAACATAAAGAACCTTGTAAGTTTCATTTTAAACAGTAAATATAATTTTCATAACTTTAAAACCTAAAGTACATGACTAGATTACAGTACCCACAAAAAATATTGTTAAAATAACGCCACTTCTCGCTCTTGATGTAGCTAGTGTTCCGGCGGCGAGCGAGAGAGATGCTGTCTAATAATGGCAATGGTGCCAACTGACAGCGGCGGACGCTGCGGGCGACGTGGGACCGCCAGGGCGCTGACCCGCTCGTTGCCTCCGGAAGGAGCGTCAGGGATCCAGATCGTAATTATGGGCTACTGTCGTATGCGGATGATGTGATTGTCACAATCAGACAGCAACAAAATCATTAAATGTTTCTCCGACTAACTGGCAATCTTTATTTGACCATATATTGCCTGTAGCACTGTGGTAAATTGTCTCAATATGTAGCCTAACTAGTAGGAGCATGAGCCTGTAACCGAGGCCAAAACGTTGGATTCCCCAGTACAGTTTATTTTACATTATGACGCGGTACCACACTCTTAAAATTACTCGATTACACACGGTACAGTGACATTACCGCGACCAAATGTGAAAAGCATTAATAAGTTATTTTTGCAGCGAGGATGTGCGGGAAGACAGTTCTTGCCGTTTTGGAAAGTACCGACAGGACGTAGAGGCATTCCGACTCAAGTACCGTAGCAAGCTGCGTTAGGTTTCCCGGTTGAAGGTCCACGGCACGCGCAGCCCGATCGATGTGCTCTCATGGAATCACGACTGGGTTTAGATTCGGGAGCTTGGTGGCCAGGGCGATTGGTAAACTCATTCTGGTGCTCTTCGAACTACTTAAGTTCTGTGCGACACGTTGCATTGTCCTGTTGGTGGACGCCATCGTATCGACATGGACCCAAAGGATAGATGTATACTTGCGTTGATTCATTCTGTCTTCCTGAATGACAACATCACCCAGAGAATTCCATGGAAACATTCCACATATCACGACGGTCCTGAAACCGGTATTACCACGGCGTATCCTAAAACGCGAAAGGACTGGATCTTCGAGCGGGGCAGCATTCACTTTTTATTGTTCATAATATTTATTATATCAATCAACAGATAACAGTTGTCATAAAGTTCAAGCGAGATAACATTTGTACATGAAACCCATCAGTTATCTTTCGATAGCAAAGCAAGTATAACAACTTTTCAGTTCCGAAAGATAATACCTTTTAATAATAAAAAAACAGAAAAACAGAATGCACTGAAAGCCTAAAGGGCTATAATTAGTTCTCTTACAGTTTTAAAACCTTGCCCAAATATAATCATTTAAAAGAAAGAGTAACCTTACTCATGAACTGTGAGTAACTATATTTTGCGTCAACATATAATGAAGAAATCTCCCAGACAGAGAACATTTGTACATGAAGCCTACCGTTTGGCTTTAGTTACTAACAAATGTATAACAAATAATCAAATGAGGAAGGTAATACCTTTTTAAAGAAAATAGAAAACACCGAACGCCAAAAGGACGGTCGAAAGTTCATTTACAGATAGTTTTATAACCTTGCCCAAAAAAATTCATTTAAGGGAAAGAGTAACCTTACATATGGACTCCCGACTAAGCAGGCAATAATCTACATCAGACACTTCTCTTACAAACAGTTCCCAGATAACGGCATCTGCCAAGTGTTCACATGAACATCCTGCGAAGCGGCCAACACGGACCACACCTGGTTGTGCCGTTCGGGCCCGATTTATCGGCCCGACCGTGGGCGCGGAGTACAGTAGGGTGCTCCTCCTCCCCAAACGATTAATCCAGAGTGCTTTCATTGGGTGCACCTGGGTCTTAATGGAACGTTCAGTTTCGTCAGATTCAAGAACAAGCAAGAACCCGGAGGTTTAGCCCAGACCCACCACCTAGGCACAAATGTAGAACAAATTGTTAACAACTATATTCCAACAAATCGCGTGTACTGACGCAGCAACAACACGCTACAACCAAGTGTCTCAAACAGTGCTATGTCAATAAAACCAAAATCAACCACTTAAAAAAACTTTAAATAAAAAGGCATAGCAGCAATATCGCAAGACGTAAAACAAACAGCGACTGCTAAATTTGGCTTACAAGTAACAATTACACACACTCTAGGTTGAGATATTTTAAGTAACCGATTGCGCTCACGTCCACTCTTGATGCTCCCCAAGAAAACACCAACTGATTTTTTATCCTTACTATAATCGAGCCCTTGGTGGATGCCGACATTCAAACCTCCGCACAAGTGTCTCACGGCGTTAGGGTACTTTGGTATATCATACAACTGGAGATCCAACAGATGGTCTGGAACCAACTAAATAGGTTTAAAACGTTATACACAATAAACCCCACGGCTTAGATGGTAAGGCAAAATGCCGACGTTACTATACACCAAGCAACAAGAGTTCCATCAAAATGGTGCAACAAATTGCGTAGCTTCCGACGACAGCACGGATTACTAACAGATTCTCATAACTCAAGCACTCGACATCAGTTTGTCTCAGCTGAGGTACACTTGCAATACGGAAGGCAGAAAGTTTATGGCCGGTGAAAGACGTAACTAGAATGATGTCACCTTATCACGTCGGCGAAATAATCGTCCAACAGCGTCAGAGATGTAGGTCGCCACTACAATCTCCCAATAAGATCTAATCGGTTCACGGCCACCAAGTGCTTGGATGCGCAGACCATCTCAAGACACAACCGTTACAACTGTCGCCTGTACAGTGCCTTCTCAAAACACCTCTTCACCGACCGGGTTAAGCCAGCCCTTGTGGCCTAGCGGTTCTAGGCGCTTCAGTCTGGAACTGCGCTGCTGCTACGGTCGCAGGTTCGAATCCTGCCTCGGGCATGGATGTGTGTGATGTCCTTAGGTTAGTTAGGTGTAGGTAGTTCTAAGTCTAGGTGACAGATGGCCTCAGATGTTAAGTCCCATAGTGCTTAGAGCCATTTGAACCATTTTGAACCGACCGGGTTACCTCCCCTCCTTGGCCAAACGCACCGTCTCCTCTCATTCCCAACTAAACTCACTGGTACTCGCCTGTCGATCCTCCCCCGTCCGCGCCACCCCGCGATCGACTCGCCAGCGTCGAAAGGTTAGCATTTGTGGACAAATATGCATAGCCGCAAGGTCGGCATTGCTCAGCTCCATCCTCCGGTCTGGACCCTTCCGACAATTTTTGCAGTTCCCTACACGGGGATTACCATCTTTTAAATGGAGCATAAAAAGTGATTCATCCGGAAAGTCCACCTGTCGCCACTCGGTGGACGTCCAGAAGCGGCGCTAGCATGCAAATTCCAGCGCTCAGCTCTGAAGAAAAGCATGGGTGCATGGACCTGGAATCTGTTGCTGGGGCCCGTAAGTGGCAAGGTTTGCTGAACAATCACTGAAGAGACACTGTTAGCAGCCTTTGGTTCACATGTTCAGCAGTTGCGCGTCTATTCGCCCGTACACGTCTCCACAGCTGACGTGGGCAGCGGTGTACCACATTTGTATTCGTGCCGGTTTTGGATAGCGCCATTTTGAAATGCACAATATACTTCAAATGTGGCAGCACGCGAACAATTTACGTACTCAGCTGTTTCGGAGATGCTTCCACCCTTGTCTCCAAAAGCCAATGACCATGCCCTTCTGGACGCCAGGAAAGTCGCTCCATTTCCGCATTACAACGATTGCACTCATTACACATCCCCGTGACACGCTTTATATGTCTTCCACTGCTTGTGCTGACACCTGCCGTTACTGTGTGTGACTGGTTACCGCACTTCGAAGCTGAACACAGGCGGCGGTCACATTACTGTGGCTAGATCGTGTATTAGGACCACTATTTTGGAGACTGGGACCAAATGAGCGCCGGCCGAGGTGGCCGAGCGGTTCTAGGCGCTACAATCTGGAACCGCGCGACCGCTACGGTCGCAGGATCGAATCCAGCCTTGGGCGTGGATGTGTGTGATGTCCTTAGGTTAGTTAGGTTTAAGTAGTTCTAAGTTCTAGGGGACTGAAGACCTCAGAAGTTAAGTCCCATAGTGCTCAGAGCCGTTTGAACCATTTTTGAACCAAATGAGCTTGGGCACCTGTTAGCACAATGTACGCACATTTTAAAGGAAGACTATTAAAATCCACGACCGGCCATCCTGATTTAGGTTTTCCGTGATTTCCGTAAATCGCTCAGGGTAAACGGATGGTTCGTTTGATAGAGCGCGGCTACTTCCCTTCCCTGTACTTGAAATAATCCGTGCTTATGCCCTGTCTTTGATTTCGATGTCTACCGGACGTTAAAAACCTAATCTTCTTTCTTTCTTTCATTTCTTCCTTCCTTCCTTCCTGTTGACCGTCTTGGTTTCAGAAGAAACCGATTGTCTGTGACATGGAGTTCTTGCTATGGAGACTTATCCTGAATCTCAGGTTTAGAAGGAAACCGCCTACTTTTCGTAGCAACCGAGGTGTGCTTATTTTGACTGTTTTGGGGAGACTGCTTAGAGATTTTCCAGGCAATGGCTTCTTCTAAAGGCCAGTGCCGCTTCTTTGCCGCTACTCTGGTTATTCGTGCATGAACGATCGTTCAAACTTAGCACAAAGAGCTCTCTTACTGTGACATCAGTACTATACAAGGGATCATTGCTATTTACAGAAATACCAGTATCAGCTTCCAAGACGTGTTAATCAGTAACTTAACTATGACGTGGCGATAATAGTTTCACACCCCTTGATAGTATGGTAACACAAAAGGCCTCCCTGCATCTGAATATTGCCAGGAATCCAGAGAATATATATGTGTTCCTGTATTTTTGTCTAAATTTTTTTCCACATATTGATAATACTGGTAGTTAATACAGATGAGTTATTTACCATTTCTCATCACATACTGTGTTTAACATTCTGGACAGCTTCCACCGCTTGCGTTATTAATATTGTTACGTAACTAAAACTTCTCGCCACACATATATCACACTTGGGTATACTATTTTCGAAGATGATAGCAAGCAGCTCCATACAGTAGGTACTGGAAACTTCTGCCTTTTTAGAGTGTATATGAATACTTCATGTCATATGTTACTAAAGAAATAAAAAAATCGATGCATACACATGAATGTGGGGTAAGTTCCTAATTCAGATCCAGATGATATACAGGGTAAGTCATCTAACGTTACCGCTGGATACATTTCGTAAACCACATCAAATACTGACGAACCAATTCCACAGACCGAACGTGAGGAGAGGGGCTAGTGTAATTGTTTAATACAAAGCATACAAAAATGCACGGAAGTATGTTTTTTAACACAAAGCTACGATTTTTTTAAATGTAACCACGTTAGTTTTGTTAGCACATCTGAACATATAAACAAATACGTAATCAGTGCCGTTTGTTGCACTGTAAAATGTTAATTACATCCGGAGATAATGTAACCTAAAGTTGACGCTTGAAACCTCCGACGTTCAGTTGCGTGTTGTAACAAACACTGGCCACGGTCGGCGAGTAGCATCTGCAGGGACATGTTTACGATGACGACCGTGTTTACGAGTGTGGCTGTAGTGCACTGTTGTGGTTTGGTCTAGCTGTCGCAGTGTCCGCATGTAGCGCTTGCTGCTATTGTTATTCTGCATTCGTCTCCGCAGGCAGACCAACTGTAGTACAACGTGTTACCAGACGTCTGTGATAGTGTAGTGTTGTAGGAACTGTGACCATGGTGTATTCGAACTCTGAAAAGGCGGAGATGATATCTATGGCGAGTGTCGACGAAATGCAGCTGACGCCTGCAGGGTGTATGCAGAACGGTACCCGGACAGAGAGCATCCAACGTGCCGCACATTGCAAAACATCTACCGCCAACTGTATGCAACAGGTATGGAAGTAGCACGCAAACGGGTCTGTAACAGGCCCGTCACAGGAGAAGCGGGTGCAGTTGGTGTGTTAGCTGCTGTTGCCATGAACCCACAAATGAGTACACGGGACATTGCGAGAGCCGGTGGACTGAGTCAAAGTAGTGTCATGCGCATACTGCATCGTCACCGCTTTCACCCGTTTCATGTGTCGCTACATCAGCAATTACATGGTGATGACTTTAATCATCGAGTGCAATTCTGTCAATGAGCATTAACAGAGAATGCGTTGCAGTTCTACCTGTTTACCGATGAAGCGGGTTTCACAAACCACGGGGCAGTGAATCTACGGAACATGCATTACTGGTCCGTGGACAATCCTCGCCGGCTCAGACAGGTAGAGCGACAGCGACCGTGGACTGTAAATGTATGGTGCGGGATCATTGGCTACCACCTCATTGGTCCTCACTTCATTGCAGGGGCCCAAACAGCTGCAACATACATCGCGTTTCTACAGAATGATCTGCCAACGTTGCTCGAAAATGTCCCACTGGAAACGCGTCGACGTATGTGGTATCAGCATGATGGTGCACCTGCACATTCCGCAATTAACACTAGGCTGACCCTTGACAGGATGTTCGACGGGCGTTTCATAAGACGTGGAGGACGCATAAATTGGCCAGCCCGTTCTCCTGATCTTACACCTCTGGACTTCTTTCTGTGGGGTACGTTAAAGGAGAATGCGTACCGTGATGTGCCTACAATCCCAGAGGATATGAACCAACGAATTGTGGCAGCCTGCGGCGACATTACACCAGATGTACTGCGGCGTGTACGACATTCATTACGCCAGAGATTGCAATTGTGTGCAGCAAATGATGGCCACCACATTGAACATCTATTGGCCACACATGTCGGGACACACTCTATTCCACTCCGTAATTGAAAACGGAAACCACGTGTGTACGTGTACCTCACCCCTCATGGTAATGTACATGTGCGTCAGTGAAAAAGACCAATAAAAAGGTGTTAGCATGTGGACGTAATGTGCTGTTCCAGTCTCTTCTGTACCTAAGGTCCATCACCGTTCCCTTTGGATCCCTACGTAATTCGGTGCTCTCCGATACACACGATCGAACAGCGGAGGAGTGGTACTCAAGTGTCAACTTTGGGTCACAATATCTCCGGATGTAATTAACATTTTACAATGCAACAAACGGCACTGATTACGTATTTGTTTATATGTTCAGATGTGCTAACAAAACTAACGGGGTTCCATTTAAAAAACGTAGGTTTGTGTTAAAAACATACTTCCATGCATTTTTTTATGGTGTGTATTAACCAATTACACTAGCCCCTCTCCTCACGTTCGGTCTGTGGAATCGATTCGTCAGTATTTGATGTGGTTTACGAAATATATCCAGCGGTAATGTTAGGTGACTCACCCTGTATAGCGCCAGCTAAGAAGTTAATATGAAGATATAAAGTTAATGTCAAGCTTCCTATCTCCCTGTAAGACAGTAATTAAATGTATTTAACTGTTGTTTGTGGATTTTGGACCTAATGGATGAACAGAAGAAACTGAGTTTAATGCGATTTCTGTTTAAGGAATATATGTTGCGTCGTAATAAGAGAGTATAAACTTTTTTCCCTATCTCAGTTTCACTTTTGCATGGTCCCAATATCTGAAAAATTTTATTCCGTTGTAATAAAAAGGTATAGAGGAATCGTGGTGAATCTCGCGAACTATCTTTTACCTTGATATTTATGTGTACAATGTAGGTAGATACAGGCAAGCAATAGCCGACCTGCAAAAGTATCGAGCTAGATGAAAAAAGACATTCATGTTCCGTTATTATGATAGGTCACCCAAAAATATGTGAATAGATACAGGAGTTGATAAAAATATGGAGACAATACGGATACAGCATATTACCATGCATAACATGGGACACAAAATCCGTTGACATTGAAAAGAGGCTTAACTGGGAAGCGTCGCCTTGTCATGGTTCGCACAGATCCCCCCGTCGGAGCTTCGAGTCCTCCCTCGGGCATGGGCGTGTGTGTTGTCCTTAGCCAAAGTTAGTTGAAGTTAGATTGAGCCTAGGGACCGATGACCTCAACAGTCTGGACCCATAGATACTTACTAAAAATATCCAAAAAGTATCTATTAAAAATAACCAGGAAAAGATAAGTAAAGGCTTTGTATTGTTTTCATGGAAATATTATACCAATCTTTCTGCAAAATAGTAACAAGTTCAGGTAACTATAACAGGTGTCTATAGTGACAACGCACCCCATTCTCCAAAGTAGACCACAAAGGCTTTTCTATTCATATCTAGTACCCGTGGTAGCCAGGGTACACGAGAAATTTCGTCCTCGTGCTCACAAAAGCAATTCTGGAAGATGGAAGCTGTGTGAACTGGTGATGTGAGCGGCAGGGCAAGTGGAGAGTTTACAGGCCACATAAATGGTACGGAAAGTGGAGGAGTTCTACACTACCTTGACCCTGTTTCCAACGTAATTGCTAAAATAATGGGGTATCTGGTTACGTATCCGATGTCAGGTTGCACTTCAGGCAATTGGGCATAATAGATGAGGTATCATGTTGTGCCTGAAAGACCAGAGCGAGGTCGCTCCCTCCCATTCCTTTAACCCCCCCCCCCCCCCCCCCGCCCACAACCAAGTCTGCCTGGTGCACTGCTGGATCTATAGCACTACAACATTAAGGGATAACCTTTTCCAAACCCCGTAATCGTCTCCTATTGTATTTGAAGTTTGACGCGAAGGTGCCTGCAATCTTCCCTTGTAATGATGCAAAGGTGTGGCGCCTATTGACGTCACCCTCGGAGTCAGCGACGCCTCAAAATCAGAGTGTTGACACGTGCGATAAATAGGCAATGGCTAGAAAGTTCATGTGAGCTGTAAAGTGGGTTAGAGATGTCACATTGCGACCACACTTCATCACAATTTTGCCTGAAGCCACCGAGGATGTGTCACACTGTGAGAACGTCCTAACAGTCGCTTATGAGCAGAGGTGGCGTCATGCTCATGCGATCAGCTTATAATCTTAAATTACATTCTAGTAGACAGTTTTCAGAACTGCATATATATGATTTAATAGGTAATGGCTTAGGTATCCATGAGAGATGGGTTCCTTTAGGTTTCAGAAAAACATGTCGGGGCTCTCCAGTGTTACCAGAGATGTGTAGGTGGTCTTTCCAGTCTCAGATTTTCTGTCATGGAGACAATGACACTGGCTACATTTATTTCCATATTCTAAACACTAGCAAAAACGTCTGGGAAGGTACAGCTTTCGCTAGCCGCAGTTGGAAGTGCAAAAGCATAAATAATAAACAAGTTTCTCAGTGTAATCATTTTACTCAGTCTCGATTTTATAGGAAGCATCAGGCACCATTAACTTGGCTGCGAATACCGTTAAGAAATATCCTGTTAAACCTACATTCTGGTTGCATGCATTTCATACTGAATCTGAAATGTAAACTGTTGGTAGAGCAAGCTGGTGGAGGTACGTTTTAGATTTTATAGTATGCGTATCAGACGTCTTTTGCCTGCTTTCTTTGAATAGTTACTGGTAAATTAGCCTAATGGAGTGATCTTTAACAAATGCAGCTTATATTTGCACATAACTGGCCTATTCTCGGAAGATATGGTACAATTGTTGCATGATTGTTTGTGGGTGCTGGCACTGCTGCCGTATCAAATTTAAGCAAATTTAATAAGCTTACTTCACTGTGAAAGAAAAATAATAATAATACTAGCGGAACGCTAATGAAACTGTCAAATAATTTCAGCTGTTCGCTGTCTTAAAAATTCTGTCAAGGTAATAAATCATAAGACCCAATATTTCCACAACTGCTTGAAGCCTTGCATTGACCAATTTATCACCTATATCGTCTTCAGTGTCAGCAAAGCTGCCGTACAGTAAAAGACTATAACTTTAATAGTTCTGGGTATTCTAGATATAATTCCATTTGTGTTTGTTTACCTACTTTATTGGTGGACCGTGATTAGAGATTATTATGCGGGAAAGGTGATTAGCTGAAAGATGCCAAAATTTTTAGTGAGGAAGGGAGATTGAAGACTGAGGCCGTTGGTTCCCCACTTATCCGTCAGGTTCTTTTTTTAGAGGAACATATTTGCTTTTTATGTGCTCCGATAGGAGTATTTTTCCGCAGGTCTGATTACACTAGAGAAACAGAGTACTGAATAAACGATATGAAATATTTCTCTCTTGTTCATTGGTGGGAGCTTTCGAGAGGACCGACTGCTTCTCCCAGGATAGACAAATCCCCAGCGGTATGTGTTGGTTGGTACGTGGCTTTCCGTTTGTTTACGTGCTCGTGCGCCTGTGTGTGTGTGTGTGTGTGTGTGAGTGTGAGTATGTGTTCGTGTGTGTGTGACGGGTAAGTTACAGCCCCCAGAGGCTAATACTTCTTAATGCAGCGGCCTTCGGACGTTTTTACGGCCGACCCATATCCTTGGCGCTGTTACTGCAGAGACGCCCAGTTCCTGCGGTCCAGTGCAACCAGGTGCCTAACAGAACGTTTCACGTAGTCTCTAATAGAACCGGAAGAAGCGTCTGACGGTAAACATCACACAATTTTGAACCGTATGAGCTGAATCCAAGAAGCTCTGATTCGCCAACTGTAAAATGATATTCTTTGGCAGCTTCTAGGCATATTATCACAAAACCAATAAACAGAGTAAGATGTGCTAAACCAAATAGCTTCTTAAACAGAAAGAGGCAAAAAAAGCTTGATAGAGGAACTCACGAGAAAGGGAAAACGAAGTTCCGCTCTTCTGGTAAATTACAAAATGTAGATTGCGGAGGCAGTAATCAGTTACCAGCCTGTTGTGGTCATGGTGTCCAAAGGAACAACAGTAACAGAAAAGGCTCTTATCAGCCGAAAATATTTGAAATGTATCTTGCGAGCCTGCAGGACGAACAGTGTTGACAATTTTATAACTTTCAGTCCTTTTCTAAATATTTTTTCCGACAGTCCATGCTTCACTACCAAAAAATGCTGAGCTAAAAATGGACAGTCTCTGAAATTTCTTCCTCAAATTAAGGTCAAAGTTTGATACCGACTTCTCTTGGCCAGGAGCGCCCTCTTTGCCTGTCTAGTGTGCTTTTTATGTCGTCCTTCATTCGTCCTTCAAAGTTTTGCCTGCCAGTTAGCACAATAACTTAACTTCGTCTACTCCGTGGTTCCCAAATTTGACGTTAAGTATCTCGCTAGTCTCGTTTCTGCTGCATCTCGTTACCTTTGTCTTTTTCATGTCCACGCGCAATGCATGTTCTCTACATATTAAATTGTTCTTTCTGCCCAACAAATCCTGTAATTCTTCTTCACACTCACTGATAGTAGAGGTGTCATCGGTAAATCTTATAATTAATATCCTTCACCCAGTCTTGAACCTTTCTTTTATGTCCGTCGTTGCTTCTTCGATGTATAGATTGAAGGGGGAGGGGGGGAAGACTGCATCCCTGTCTTACACCCTTTTTATCCGAGCACTTCGTTCTTTGTTTTCCGGTTTTATAATTCCCTCTTCGTTTTTGTCTGTTTTGTATATTACTAGTCTTTCCCTATAGCGTACCATATTTGTCTCGGAATATTGAAAATATTGCATCGTTTTACATTGTCGAACGCTTTTTTTCTGAGTTGAAGAACGCTATGAGTGTTTCTTGATATTTCTTTAGTCTTGCTTCTATTATCAAGCGGCACGTGGGTACTGCCTCTCTAGTGCCTTTACCTTTCCTAACGCACAACTGATCGTCGCCTAACTTATCCTCAATTTTCCTTTCCATTCTTCTGCATATTATTTCTGTCGTCAGCTTTGATGCAAGAGCTATTAAGCTGGCTGTTCGATAGTTTTCGCATTTATCGACTCTTGCTATCTTCGGAATTGTGTAGATGGTATTTTTCCTAAAGTGTGGTTTCCACTTCCCCTAGTGATTTCAGACTTTCCAATGAAATGTTATCTCTCCTGCCTAACTTGATCTCAACTCTTCCTGAGCTCTGTTAAATTCTAATACTGGATTACACATGTCGTCCCTGTCGACCTCAGTTTCTTCTTCTGACACGTTGTCAGGGAAGTCCTTCCTCTCATAGAGGTCTTCAGTGTACAGTTTCTACCTATGTGCTCTGTGTTCTGCGTTTAACAGTGGAATTCCCATTGCACTCTTAATGTTACCCCCTTGCTTTTAATTTCACCGAACGCTGTTTTGGCTTTTCCTTGTGTTGAACTAGTCCTCTCGATGATCATTTGTTTTTCGATTTCGTCGCACCATTCCTACAGCAGTTTCTTGTTGACTACGACACGTTTGTTATTTGTTTCATCCTACGCGATGTATGAAGCTGTTTTCCGTCTTGCTTTGATTATTTTTATATTTGCTTCTTCCTTCGATCAATTGATACATTTCTACCCAAGTTCTCTTCGCAGTTGCCTTCCTTGTACCTACGTATATCTGTTCAAGAACTGTAATTGCCCGTTTTAGAGATGTCCGCCAAAGTAGTATGGTGTTGCATGCCGAAGTATCTGCATCCTTACCGAACTTCAAACGGGTCTCTTCGTTTCAGTACACGCATCTAGGCAAGGAGAGGAGGGAATGGAGGGGGTAACATTATACTGGTAAGTGGCCTCTTCCTGAAAGTCCTTCGTGAATCTGACTCCATTCTGTAATAACCGTAAATAGCGTAATTACCTAATCAACCTGTGATATTACGTTTCGGTTCATTCTCCCTTTACGAACGCCTCCCGTTCTCCCGTTTTTTTTTTTTTTTTTTTTTTTTTTTGGTCAGGCAGTGTATCTGTTTTAATCAGAAGGTACAGTGTTTACTTTCTTGCGAACCAGACTGTGACGCATGCTTGTTTTCAGCACTACAATCAGGCACAAAGATAAGTAATGTAACTAAAGTGCATATGGACATTTCTCACTTGTGATGTCTACTGACAAATTTCGTAAAAATCAACATCATCAAATTTTTAAAATAATTCAACAAGTACAACATTTTCTCATTTGATCACTATAAGTTTCAAAGTATCTTAATGGGCTCTCGGCGCTGAAACTAGCAGTAATCAATTAAATGTAGATATTTGGCGGACTGTTAAATGATGATCTGTAAATTGGAAGAGGAGAAAAGGGACGGGATAGGACAGAAAGGAAAGGGAATGGGTTATTGATGTTAGATACATGTGGGGCATTATGCGGAAACAGCGATGACGAGTGGAAATGTGTGGCGGACCGGGATTCGAACTGGGGAGCTCCCGCTTACTAGGTAGGCGCGTTAATCACCGCTGGGATAGTGTACCTCGTAAATGCGTGGATTATCTTAGCACGCCATACGGCCGACCCACATTCCAAAAAAATGGTTCAAATGGCTCTGAGCACTATGGGACTCAACTGCTGTGGTCATAAGTCCCCTAGAACTTAGAACTACTTAAACCTAACTAACCTAAGGACAGCACACAACACCCAGCCATCACGAGGCAGAGAAAATCCCTGACCCCGCCGGGAATCGAACCCGGGAACCCGGGCGTGGGAAGCGAGAACGCTACCGCACGACCACGAGATGCGGGCGACCCACATTCCCAACGAGTGCCACCTGTCCGAAGTCCCTGTACATTCCCGCCATGCTCGTTATTCTGAAATTCCCACAGGACGTCAGACTTATTTGTGCAGCCACAATGAATAAGGTGGATCGATTTCGCATCTAGGCGAATCAATTATATGACTCTGTGGTGGCTGTTCCTGTCCGAAAGAACAGACCACGCATTCATGTAAATGATGATCTGTTTCAGTTCAGGAAAGGTAAAGACCATGTGCAAGCGCTTGTGACTCCACACTTCTGTTGTGGGGTCGGTTGGTCGAACCCGCGACTCCAGATGGCTGAGCTGAAGCCCCGTATTTCATCATGAAGCCGAGCATGTTCAAGACCGTCGAGGGTCAGTGCAGAGTGATACAGCGGTATTCGGTAGCATTACTTTATTCAGCGAATTTACAGTATTCGATGGGTGCAGTGTGGTGTCGGTGTGCTGCACACAGCTGTGCCACGAGTCCAGCCGGCTCATCAACTCCTGGTATGCCGACGCTGCTGTTGTTGTCATCAGTGCCGATCAGCTGATAGTCGGCCGCGTTCTCCCCATTCGCTGCCTGCCGATGCGCTGCGTCTTGTGCCGCGCTGCTCACGAGTCTGGAGGCTGCTCCAGTCCCTGGTCCTCGCCGCCCTCTGCTCTGTGCGACCATGGGACGAAGGTGGATGTAATGGTCACCCCTGGCCCTCAGGCAGCCGCTGCTCCCAGGACATGACCAGACTCGAACCCGGTCCTACAACTCGCCGCTCTTGCCCTGTTGCAGAGCTGCTGCGCCTCCCACAGTAGTCGCCTCGCCCGGACCCCGGTATGCCAGGTGGTAAGCGAACAGGAGCCATAGACTGGAGTAGAACCGAGACAGTCCTGGAGACGCAGCATACCACTGCCACTGCGCTGTTTCAGACAGACCGTGCAATCTCCCAACTTCCAGGCTGCCATTCCGTCCCGCACCAGTGTTGTGTTCCCTGGGGCGGAATATAGCCCGAACAAGTACATATAAACAAAGTACAAGTTTTTTCAAAGAAAATTGTACATTGGCTGTATGTATAATTTTTTTTTTTTTGCAGATTTAATAAAAACATTCATACAGCCAGTGCAGAATTTTCTTTGAAAAAATGTCGAAGCTTGGCTGTGGTTGCCCACCCTACAAAACAACAGCCAGCCAGAGTGGCCGAGCGATTCTAGGCGCTACAGTCTGGACCGCGCGGCCGCTACGGTGGCAGGTTCGAATCCTGCCTCGGATATGGATGTGGGTGATGTCCTTAGTTAGGTTTAAGTAATTCTAAGATCTAGGGGACTGATGACCTCAGAAGTTAACTCCCAAAGTGCTCAGAGCCATTTGAACCAAGAAAACAACAAAGTACAACTTTATGCCGAATACTTATAACATTACTGCCAGACTGGCCCCTATATGTGTAGACCAGCACAGGTCCGTCCTGACGCTCGACTGACCTGGCACACTCTGACCAAGCAAAAATTGCCTATTTATACTGGTTCTCCCCTCGCTTCTGACGTAGTGTCATAGAGTGACAGAAACAATGGCAGGGATAAATTCCCACACGACTTCCTGGAATTTTGATAAAATTTCCCTTTCCCTAGACTAGGACTAACACTACCACAGTACTTCATAGGATTTATCGACATAGAAGAAGCGTTCGACACTGGTGCAAGATGTTCGACGTCCTCAGGAACATAGGTGTAAGCTAGGAGGAATGATGTGTAATATACAAAATGTATAAGATCTAAAAGGAAAAAGTCAGATCGAGAACGAGGTACTTAGGTTAGACTAGATACAAGCCACGGATATAGTCTTTCGTTCCTGTTGTTCAAAGTATACACTGAAAAAGCAACGATGGCGAAAAAAAGAGAAGTTCAGAAGCGGAATTAAAATTCAGGAAGAAACGATATACATGAGTAGATATGCGAATTACACTCCTGGAAATTGAAATAAGAACACCGTGAATTCATTGTCCCAGGAAGGGGAAACTTTATTGACACATTCCTGGGGTCAGATACATCACATGATCACACTGACAGAACCACAGGCACATAGACACAGGCAACAGAGCATGCACAATGTCGGCACTAGTACAGTGTATATCCACCTTTCGCAGCAATGCAGGCTGCTATTCTCCCATGGAGACGATCGTAGAGATGCTGGATGTAGTCCTGTGGAACGGCTTGCCATGCCATTTCCACCTGGCGCCTCAGTTGGACCAGCGTTCGTGCTGGACGTGCAGACCGCGTGAGACGACGCTTCATCCAGTCCCAAACATGCTCAATGGGGGACAGATCCGGAGATTTTGCTGGCCAGGGTAGTTGACTTACACCTTCTAGAGCACGTTGGGTGGCACGGGATACATGCGGACGTGCATTGTCCTGTTGGAACAGCAAGTTCCCTTGCCGGTCTAGGAATGGTAGAACGATGGGTTCGATGACGGTTTGGATGTACCGTGCACTATTCAGTGTCCCCTCGACAATCACCAGTGGTGTACGGCCAGTGTAGGAGATCGCTCCCCACACCATGATGCCGGGTGTTGGCCCTGTGTGCCTCGGTCGTATGCAGTCCTGATAGTGGCGCTCACCTGCACGGCGCCAAACACGCATACGACCATCATTGGCACCAAGGCAGAAGCGACTCTCATCGCTGAAGACGACACGTCTCCATTCGTCCCTCCATTCACGCCTGTCGCGACACCACTGGAGGCGGGCTGCACGATGTTGGGGCGTGAGCGGAAGACGGCCTAACGGTGTGCGGGACCGTAGCCCAGCTTCATGGAGACGGTTGCGAATGGTCCTCGCCGATACCCCAGGAGCAACAGTGTCCCTAATTTGCTGGGAAGTGGCGGTGCGGTCCCCTGCGGCACTGCGTAGGATCCTACGGTCTTGGCGTGCATCCGTGCGTCGCTGCGGTCCGGTCCCAGGCCGACGGGCACGTGCACCTTCCACCGACCACTGGCGACAACATCGATGTACTGTGGAGACCTCACGCCCCACGTGTTGAGCAATTCGGCGGTACGTCCACCCGGCCTCCCGCATGCCCACTATACGCCCTCGCTCAAAGTCCGTCAACTGCACATACGGTTCACGTCCACGCTGTCGCGGCATGCTACCAGTGTTAAAGACTGCGATGGAGCTCCGTATGCCACGGCAAACTGGCTGACACTGACGGCGGCGGTGCACAAATGCTGCGCAGCTAGCGCCATTCGACGGCCAACACCGCGGTTCCTGGTGTGTCTGCTGTGCCGTGCGTGTGATCATTGCTTGTACAGCCCTCTCGCAGTGTCCGGAGCAAGTATGGTGGGTCTCACACACCGGTGTCAATGTGTTCTTTTTTCCATTTCCAGGAGTGTATATTGCTCTCCTAGGAGAAATTGGTGGTACTGTCGAATAAAATGAAAAGTCTAAAGAGCACAATGTCTGGGTTGAGAGTAAATCAGAAAAAAGCGAAAGTAATAAGAAGTAGCAGACATGAAGTTAGCTTCAAACTTAACATCAAAATTGGGAAACATGAGATAGCTTAACAGAAGGAGTTCTGCTACATTGGAAGTAAATGAACACATGATGGACAAAGCTAGGATGACATGAAAAGGAGACAAGCACGGAGACAGGGGCATTTATTCTCACAAGGAGTTTACTACTCGTATTGTCCAACATCGGTCAATACTTGATTCAAAATTTTCTGAGAATAAACGTTTGGGACACAGCACTGTGTTTTAGCAAGTGTGATGAATGTTAGCTGTTCCAGTGCTGCACTGCTTGACACAGTCACGTAGATTAAATATCTAGCGGCAAGGTTGCAAAACAGTACGAAGTGGAATGAGGATGTAAGGACAGTAGTAACAAAGGCAAATGGTCGACTTTGTTCTATCGGTAGAATTATAGGAAAGTGTAATACATAAGTAAAAGTGAAATGGTTCAAATGGCTCTGAGCACTATGGGACTTAACTTCTGAGGTCATCAGTCCCCTAGAACTTAGAACTACTTAAACCTAACTAACTTAAGGACATCACGCACATCCATGCCCGAGGCAGGATTCGAACCTGCGACCGTAGCGGTCGCGCGGTTCCAGACTGTGGCGCCTAGAACCGCTCGGCCACCCCGTCGGGCTAAAAAGCGACGTTTTCTGCGTTTTTCCACCCGAAACTAAAAGACTCAAATTAAGCAAGCACCCCAGTCGTGAGACTTCTCGACAAAGAAGAGTGATTATTCCGAATCTAATAAAAATCAGGTTCATGAGTCAGTTAGTTTTTTAGTTAATGAGTTCACTCGTTAGTAAGTAGGATGTTTGGTTAGTTAGTTAGCTAGTCCTATGATTTGTTTGATAATTAAAAGTTGTGTGGCATAATGATCACGAAACAAACAAAACATATTCGATCTGCGAAAAAATTAATATTTTATTTAACATTTGTTAAACTCTAATTCCTCTCTCTCAAATCCCACCGTATGTGGAGAGAAAGAGAATTTTAGTTTTTGCGAATCAAAATTTACGAAGAAAATATGTATTTTTTATTTATCCGTAACCATTTCCCACGCAAAAATGAGAACACTTATTTGCTTGAATTACAGCGCAAACTACCAAGAATCAAAGCAAATGTTCAAGACAAAATGTACCTAGTTTTTTATCTAGAATCTTATTCTGCAATACAAAAAGGGATTTTCATTCGAAATTTTAAAGTTGCCTCCAGCCCCACCCCCAGAGGGATGAGGTGGCGGGCTAATTTTAGCACCAGCAGATATCCCCCTCGAAAATAATCAATTTTGGATTCTAAACATTTTTCGGGTGAAGCTTATTTTTCGAGTTATTCTGGTTTGTCAACTTAAAATTTATACCCTGTATATGTTTACATCATACTCAGGAGACAGCTGAAAGCGACGTGACGCCATGATCGACTAGAGTTCGAGTTGCAAGTCAAATCTGTCGCACCACGAAACGGCCAACACGAGGGAATCGTGAATTATCATCTGTCGAACAATGTACTCTGTATGATTTTAGATGTACAGACGACATTATGTTTTCAAAGCGCGTTGCCTGAGTACGGTAACTGTGTTCGGCAGCGTTCCTTGTTCAAGAGCGTTGCTCGCTGAGAATTACATTGCTTCTTTTCGTTTGCCTTATAGAAATCACACTATTTCGATGTTTTTCACCAGTGGAGACACTTCTTCAACAATTTCCTTTCGCTCATTTTTCTGCATCTTAACTACACGAAATCCATGATGAATGATTAACGTGTGGATAGCTGATTTAGCGCTGTTCCAAGCGTTTCCCGTGTGAATTTAGATCAACACTGAAGCTCATTCAGCTGACTTTCATTCAGTAACCTTTAGTATAATACAACATAACTATTTTGTGAACTAGCTGCATTTTCTTAGCTAAACTCAAAAATAACTGCCGTCAGTGACGTTCATGTGAGCGACCCTGTGATTGTCAGCTGTTGATGCGGCTCTCCACAGGAAAGTATCGTGGTTGTACAATTTTAAGGAAATGCTGGAATACGTAGATAAAGTCTAATGAATAACTAATCAATTTAAATATATCGCCACGTAAGATAATGTGTCTAAGCTATAACTAATCTCTCTAAATGTAGCTGTATGTAAGATAAATGTATCAAAGAGAAAGAAGCTGACGGTATTCAATTACAAGATTAGTGCTGAAAGATGAAGTCACATAGTATAAGCATGTAGGGGTAATAATAGAAAGCGATATGAAACAGGACTATCACTAGAAATCAGTATTAGAGAAGGCGAATGAAAGGCTCAGATTTGTTGGATGAACTCTATGGACGTGCGGTACATGTATAAAGGAGACTGCATACAAGAAGCTAATGTGACGGTTCTAGAATACTGTTCCATTGTTTGGAGTACTTATCAAGTAAGCATGTCAACTGACAAAGAACGAATTTAGAGGCGCGCAACTAGGATTTTAAACAATCGGTAAATCTCACACGAAACTGTAACAGAAATACTTGACGATTTTAAATGGGAAACCCTGAAAGAAAGACGACGTAGTCATCGCGAAACCATGATGAATTAATTTATAAACCGTCTACTTAAATAAGACTCTGCGATCGTCGGACATGGATAAAATGAAAGAAATCAGAGACAGACGAGAACACTTCCAGAGTTACACCGTCGTTTTAAAGCAGTTTATTTGGAGAAATATGAAATTCAGAAGGTAGCAGGGGAGCAACACAGGGACGAAAGGATATTATCAACTTGTACAGACGCCAGACGGCAGTTACAAAAGTCGACGTGGATGAGAGGGAAGCTGTTGTTCAGAAGGGAGTGAGGCAGGGCTGCAGCATAACCCCAATTCTATACACTCTGTACAGTTATCAAGCAGTAAAGGAAATGAAAGAAAAAATTGGAATAGAAATTAAAGTTCTGGGAGAAGAACAAACTTCGAGATTCTTGTCAGAGACAGAAAAGGACTTGGAAAGGCTGTTGAATGGAATGGCCAGAGTTTTAAAAGCAAGCTATAAGCTGAACATCAAAAAAGCAAAACAAGGATAATGGGATGTAGTCGAAGTAAATCAGGTGAAGCTGGGGGAATTAGAGGGGGAACAAGACACTTTAAGTACTGGATGAGATCTGCTATTTTGGCAGCAAAATAACAGTGGTGGCCAAAGTAAAGAGGACGTAAAATGTAGACTGGCAATGGCTAGAGAAGCGTTTCTGAAAAGAGAAATTTGTTAACGTCCAATATATGTTTAAGTTTTACGCAGTCTTATCTGAAAGTATTTGTCTGGAGAGTATCCTTGTGTGGAAGTAAAACATCAACGATAGACATTTCAGACAAGAAGAGAACAGAAACTTTTGAAATGTAGTGCTATAGATTAATGTTAGAGATAAGATGGGTAGTCTGCGTAACTAGTGAGGAAATACTGAACAGAACTGGGGAAATAAGAAATTTGTGGGACAACTTGACTGAACGGAGGGGTCCCCCCACAGGACACATTCTTAGGCATCAAAGGATCAACAATTTGATATTGAAGGATATTATGTGGAAGGGAGGGGGAGGATATCATAGAGGAGAGCAAGAGACGAACATAGCAAGCAGATTAAAAAGACGTTCGTTCCAGTAGTTATTCGGAGATGAAGAAGCTTGCACACGATAGAGTAGTACAGGGAGCCGCTGTATCAAACCAGTTTTCTGACTGAAGGCCGTAACTACAACAATAATAATAACAACAACACTATATCAACATTTGGGCTTGCGCGTTGACAATACTCAACTTTTTATGTCGTAGTGGCAGACTTAAAATTCCTTTAGTATGAACAAACGAGGATATATATATATATATATATATATATATATATGTGTGTGTGTGTGTGTGTGTGTGTGTTTTTGACCTACTATTAATTTTTTTCACAAAGGTCATATGGCCCAGTCATTGACAACCATTACGCCTTGAGGACTTGTTCTGATAAAAACAAATTTCTCTTTCGCTGACATCTAAAAACATCTTACACTGGGAACACTCTGAATAGTTCTTGATTCTATATTGTAAGTAGCATATCTTTGACATTTTGCACGACCACCAGTAAAATTTTTCATATCCTCCAAGATCAAGATTTTGGATTCAAATGTCATATGGAAGTGAAAAGCTCTTCTTTTTTCTTTCATTCTGAAAGTAATTGGGATATATCTCTTGCTATCACTGCCACCTTCAAATTGAGTTTATTAAGCTTCTGGAAAAGAAGGGAAATAGTCTGATAACGATGACATATGGTGTGGTGTCATTTATCGTTCGTTTCGCCTATCAAATGGTGGGTTCGAATAATTCAAGAATATATTTTGTTTCATAACCATCACTTTTCTACATTGGTGTGCCAACATCAGATTGGGAAAATTTTTTGTGCAACTACATTTTTTCTCTATCTTCCAAAATTATTGCTGTGAAGCTGTAGACCTGATGGCACTTACAAGTAAAGAATATTTTGTAGGAATTTTTTCCGAAAATTTTTAATATTTTGTGCTTGTAAACATTTATTTGCATCAATAGTATAAGAATGAAACTGGGAAAAATTATGAAAACCAGATTACCACAGTAAACACTCAAACCAAAACACAAGATGACGCACATCCAACTACAGCTACCGAATAGCGTGAGGATCGCAAGTGGAGAGATTAAAACTCCTCTGGAGCCTCAGATAATAGTTCCGCAAGGATCTTGCGCTATGTTAACAGTGTACCAATCTAATAATAAATGAGGCACTGCGGTCCTGCCAGGGTCCTAACAAAACATACGTAGTATTTTAAGCTCTCTCATTTAACGTGGGACTAAGAAGTCTTGCCAATTCATATAGGGATAGGCTATTAAAAAAAATCAATGGTATTAGTACGAAGTACTATCCTCTGCGCAATGTATGGTGGCAATTAGGTTGTTGTTGGTGGTATCGCTGTTCACTGGTTTTTCTAGTAGAACGGAAATGGCGATTGATTTGTTATATATGATCTGTCTGCCAGCTTTTAAATCGCTCGATAGTCGATTCCGATTTCTCTCGTGAACAATAGACACGTTCGCTTGGAGTAGCTTTTCAAATACATTTCTGGAAACATTTTTTATAACTGAATTTCAGAACAGAACCTAGTACATTGTGTAAAATACATTCAATACAAACGGAAGCACCGTAGAGAGTGGCTCAAGAAAGTAAGAGCATCACTTATGTTCTCTGTAAACGTAAACAGTTTAGCAGATAGATCCGGCAGTGCTTTCTTTTCTGGGACTCACAATCTTGAACGAGTTTGGAAAAATGTAAGTTCTGTGTTGAGGATGCTGAATTTTACGTTCAGAGTTGAATATACCTATACAAGATACTATGTTGCGTTGCTGCTACTACATAATCACTGTTAGAACATATCTTGTCTCATCACACACATATTTTTCAACCGAGAACCCCCACGTTTTTTCATTCTCTATCTTGAATTAACTTCTCATTGTTTTGTAGTGTTTTTCGTCATACAGACCGGGGAGTTTCAGACTGATAATAATTTCGCGGGATTGTAAAGGACGCTTGGACGGACCAACTGCGAATAAGAGTTCATGTCTGAGGCTCACAAATTAAGGACCGACGCCTAGCGGCAGGGTAATTTGTTTCTCTGAGGATTCCTGAACAGTGAAATTTAGGGAACCGCAGTGAGTTGTAGACTTAAGCCGTATACTACGTAATGTTGTAGTAATTTGCCTAGTAAGACAGGCGTCTTCGAGTGAATAGAATGTCCAGTGTCGTAAGGTTATCAGCAATAGCTGAGGTGAACTCTTCGGAAATAGCCTCTAAATTTATTTCATTTTAGCATTAGCTGCAAGAATAGAGCCTGATTTTTAAAACTTGCTGTAAGTGTTTTGTTCACATACATAAGGGAAATTTTTTAATTACTGTTTTATGTTGGTATTTATGGTTGCTTCTCCTCAAATTTAAAACTATCGTCGAATTCTTCACATTCTGTGACGCGACAGAATGATCTGGAGTGACTGCTGCTGTGTTGAGAATGGTCGTAAGTTCTGATCAGATGACCAGCTGGTACGTGTTTGCATCCAAATTTTCTATGCTCAGGAGGGCGTGAACGTGAGTTCTTCACATCATTATACTCCTCCAGGAACTCGTTATAGTACCGTGATACTTTTGCGTATTGTTTCAAAGCATACTTATTAACCTGATGATAAGAGATCTGCAACTTACAACTCTCATTCTGCTATCTACAGGTGATGAAATTCGACAAAAGAGATAATTTCTAATATGGTTAATTTAATCTTCCGGTATAACTATGTATGAAATGCCTGGGCTAGCTGGACAGAGCGGATCTGGTTGTGGAAAGGGGCCAACATGAGATCCTGTCTGTTGCACTCAACATACAAACTTTATTTATCAACACACAATATTACTACAAGAATACAATACACTCAAAATTGATATCGACTGCATATGATTAACTTTAGATCGGCTCCAGGCCACATTCAAAATCCAAGACATAAGGCTTCAGCAGAATAGAAATACAAGGTTCTTCTGGAGGATTTGCCCAAGAATATTTTCTAAATTGTCAATGTAATCGGCTGAAGGCCTTAGCAATTTCATTTTAATGGAACTAGGCTGGAGGTCGCATACTAAGCAATAAGAGGAATTTCAGTCAAAAGGCAGATGAGCTTGTCTTAAAACATTTCATGCAAATTGGGCTAAACGCCCCTTTCAAAAGCATAACAATCTTATGCCTTAAGGGCAAGAGTAGAAGATTAATTTAAAAGCAATTAAAACTCGGCTGAAGGCCGCACATCAACAAATAATTTAACAACTTAAGCCCTAGGAAGAAGAGTTTCAATATTAAATGACAGAAGGCCGTATCTTAAAACATTTTAGATAAAATAAAGAATAACAATCTCATGCCTTAAGGGCAAGACAAGGACATTAATTTAAGAGATATTAACACTCTGCTGAAGGCTACATATCAACAAAATATGTTTAAGAGTTTGAATCTAAAAGGCAGAAGGCCTTATCATAAAACGTCTCCAGTAAAATTCTGCTGAAGGCCCAATATAAAAATATAGCAAACTCATGCCCTAAGGCAAGACGAGAACATTAATTTAAGAGGTACTGATATTCGGCTGAAAGCCACACATCTACCAAATAACTAAAATCCAAATAGGGAAATTACTACATAATACACAAGGAACAGAGCTCAGAAGTTTCCAAGGGTTGGCTTGCTTCCTGCTCCACGCCAACCGACCGACTGGACTACTGGTCCGTCCGCGACTGCTGCTCCGTTGCGACTGCACTGCTGGTGCGTCTTCCACTCACGCCCTACCCGACACACGACGACCCGGAATTACTATCTGTCGCTCCAGAAATGGTACGACAGTGCATTTATCGATACGTGCTGCTGCTACCACTCACGGGCAAGTAAGGCAGGAAGTTGGTGACGCCAGTAATTGGAATAAGAAAACGAGGTGGCAGTACCGTAATGGAAGATGACAAACAATAAATGTGATGTACACGAGCCGTGCACGGCTCAATGTGCTTAATATATGAAAAAGAAGTAAAAATTTAATATTGAGGAAGAGTATCGGAATACTGCGTGTAATGTGACCTTAGATACCTTAGATAGTTTAACACTGTTAGACATCTAGACAAGGATATGGCAAGTACACCGGGTCCTTACAACTTGCACAAGATAATATTTGGTAGTTTTTAATTTTAAACCACTAGTATGGTTTATATAAATTCTTCTATTTAATTTTAGACTCTTAATGTCCGTTCTGAAACATAATGTCGACTAGGGGAAAAATAGGCTGACGTGGTTAACATAATTTCTCGTTAGTAATAATTTGTATTGTTATTTTATTGGCAGTCCATCACCGTCACCAAATCATTTGTGACATAATCATTATATAATTCCTAATAGCTATTTTAATATGCACAAGTATTTCATCAAGTACCATATTTATAAAGATAAATGTATGAACAAATGAACCAAATGAGATATCACTCTTAGATATTTCGGTCAAACAGATTCAAATGATTGAACATCAAAGTCAATATAGCTCGTCTTTTTTGGGTTGATAGCATACTGCTGTCGATGTTGACAGAACAACTTCCACATTAAGAAGTCGTTAGATGAATTTTTTTGTGTTTTCCATTTGATGCTCGAAATAAACAAATGGTTCAGCGCTTCTTCTGAACCGCTTCTTCTGAACCGCTTCTTCTGAACTGCGTGAACTGCAGAATGAAGATTCTTTAATCCTTTTCGTAACACATAGGTTGTATAAGAACGTAGGCTTCCGCGGCAGGTGTCATGGTGATTAAAATTCTCCTGGGTATTATGACGCGTCATTGCTAAAAACTAACAACAATAATAAACTAAAACCGACGTTTCGGCCTAATTGCAACTGCGTTCCTCAGGGCACGACTGGTTTTGCATGGGGATAGGTGCTTCTATTTATTACAGACTGTCGATGTGTGACGTCACTGTTGTAAAACTTTTAATTGGCCCTCTAATATGATTGGCTAGTAATGACGTAAGGGAAGATGGAAAGAAAGAGGCTATTTGTGGATGTCCATATCGTCAACGATTGGTAGCGTTCGGCTTCTAGTTGGCAAGTTTTCCTCCTGGTGTGCGCGGAAGTGCAGTGACAGTTGCTCTACAGCTGTTTGCGCAGATACGTCCGTGTCCCGTGTAGCTTCTGCCCCGGGACCGCTCGCAGCCCGTTGGACTGGGATGGCCGGCAGCCAGGACGCCGGGAATTTGTAGCCATCTTCTCTGTTGATGTTGTCAGACTGCTTAATAATTTCGATCGCCTCCCGTATTTTGCATGCTCTCATCCACGCCGTTGCAATTCGGCAGAAACATCATTATTGTTGTTAGTTTTCAGATGGGTTGTATGTTTGTCACAGTCTAAGGACATGCACGAGATTGCTAATATGAATCCTACGCATCAATTCGAATCCATAAACCTTGAATGAAAGTCTATTTTCGATTACACCACTTCTTTTGAGATGATAGTTTAGTTACATCGCGTGTTCATATCGTTTCTCGCATTATCATTGATTAAAATGAGATTTGGAACTTCTGAATCTACCGATATCACGTGTCTGCATTGACTCATGACGTCATCATAATGGCAGACATGAAGCGCACCTGTAAATCCAAGGCCGGCCGTGGTCGCCGAGCGGTTCTAGGCGCTACAGCCTGGAACCGAGCGACCGCTACGGTCGCAGGTTCGAATCTTGGCTCGGGCATGGATGTGTGCGATGCCCTTAGGTTAGTTAGGTTTAAGTAGTTCTGAGTTCTAGGGGACTGATGACCTCAGAAGTTAAGTCCCATAGTGCTTAGAGCCATTTGAACCATTTTTTGTAAATCCAATATGCATAAAGTACGCAGCATAATAGGAATCATAGTTAATCTTATGATGTCACATTTGTTGGGTTCGCTGACTCACAACCAAGCTGTCAAGTTAAAAACTAACATCTGATTTGATGCAGCTCTCCAACCTCGTCTATCATGTGCAAACCTCTTCATCCTTGCATAACTCCTGCAGTACACATACACCCTGATTACTGTTTGCTGTAATAGTCTCTAATATGAATTTATAATTTCTCTTCCCACCCGCACTCTTCCGTCCATTGCCATATTTGATTATCCTTTGATGCGTCAAGATGAGACTTAACAAGTCATCTTATCATTACGTTACAACAAAGTACTTTCTGAAAAATGTAAAATAAATGTTGTTCCACCCTGACTGTATGACTTCACATGTCCAATCATCATTATGTATCAAGACAAAGCCAACGTCCGTTTTCCATAGGCTTATCCGACTGTAGAATTTATGTGCCGGGGATTTTATCATTTAGGATTTCGCTCCAGTAAATAGCTTGTGTAGGTAAGCTATCTGCTTTGTAATTATGGAAGGCGCCATTTTACTCTGGAGTTTACAGAAAATTTAGTTGCTATTCCTGGTTGCTATTTTGTAAGTTCTTTTCGAAAATATCATTCTCTTATTTCGTTAGTGACTCACTATGAAGCTTTCGTTTAGTCTTAAAAGGCTTGTAATTCAACACGTTTTCCGCTTACTTAACTCTGTTAAACAATGACTAATATAAACTTCTTAACTGAAAGGCTGATATCTTAATGCGTTCACGGTGGTGTGGGTAGACGATGTCCGAAGCTCCCCGCCTCTCTACAGCGTGTGTGGGCGCCGATGTTCCTCTACTCACTGCGAGTGCTACCCGCGGCCGCCTCTGACTTTATAGCCTCCCTGCTTTCGCTATCGTAAACATTCAGACGGACCCGAATGAGGTTCGCCAGTTTACGAGCGTCTAATCCTCTTCAGATAGACTTGTTCCTACTTTCGGTCGTGAGGAAAGTAGGATCTCGTGTTCTCCTAGTTCCTCGCAGGCAGTGCTCATTTTCGTAAATAAGACACGAGAAAAAGGTTCATTAACATCCGGAATGAAATAACTGTCATGGTTAAGAACGTGACGATGGGAAAAGTAATCAGATATCCATTAGTGTGGAGATGCATTAAATTAAAAATAATTCAGGAAAAATCTGTCGTCTTGAAGGGAATGAAAACGTTGCTGCTTCATTTTAGGTTTAAACAATATCTCCCATCGGAGCTCGAGATGTAAATTTGGTCTCTAAATGGAGAGCGGAGCTCCTTACAGACTGCCGCCTTCTTTTTGGCATTGAAATGCTAAACTAACTCCTAGCTTATCTGAGATGTTGAGACGAAGAAATTACTAAATGAAAAGTTACGTCTACCAGTAGCCTCCTTGCATCTTTGTTGAGTTTAAATTCCGTCCCACTCTATATTTACTCACATTCAAATATCGTGGTTTTCTCAAGTGGAGGCGACGTTTTATTCCCAAGCAGTACCGCCTTTATACAAATTATCATGTGGCAATAAACGAAATTTTCGGCATTGTTTCAAGACACAGTGTGGCATTACTCTCCAGATCAGACTTTGCCCAATAACATTATTCTCATTATCAGGATACAAGTTAAATGTACAGTAAGACTCATACTATAATAATTTGGAAATTAAACCTACACACTGTTTGATTAACAACACACCTTTTAGTCTATAGAGTAATGAGGCAAATACTTTCATATCTGGCAAGTACTATATGTCATCAGACATCTCAAATAGATACAGCGTTACATAAATTAAGCACGTACCAACTTACTGTTCCTGAAGAGTGGAAGCAGCCTTTTCAGTAGTTTAAAGGTTTTTCAGCAGGAACGAACGTACAGAAGATCTACATGAAAGGGGAATACAACTGAGGACAACATTATAGAAAGAGAAGAGATACTGGATGGAGAAGATGTGGGACCTATGACACAACTAGACGATTTTGACAGGGTACTGAAAGATCCAAGGGGAAACAAGGTGCAGGCAGTACATGAGATCTCCTCTGACATTACTGAGATGTTTGGGTGAGACAGCCATGATAAAATTATTTCACCTCCTGTAAAAGTATGTGAGACAGGTGATGTACCCTCAGACTTCAGACAGAATGCAATAATTCCATTTTCAAATAAGGTAGATGGTGACAGGTGTGATTATTAACGAACCATGAGTTTAATAAACCTTGGCAGCAAAATACTAATACGAATTACTTACAAAACAATGGAGAAAGTTGTAGAAGACGAACTCGGAAAACATCAATTTGGATTCCAGAGAAATGTAACGCGAGGCAATATTGACCCTATAACGTCTCCTACAAGATAGGGTGAAAGGAGCCAAATCTACGAATACAGTATGTGTAGATTAAGAAAAAGCTCGTGACCATCTCGACTACACTCAAATAAATGAAATTTATAAATCAGTAGAGATAAAATACATGGAGAGAAAGATTTTTGACAACTCACGGAGTAATCATTCGGTTATAAGAGCCTAAGGGCGTGAAAGGGAAGTCCAGTTGAGAAAAAGTGAGGCAGAACCAGAATTAAAATTCAGAATAAGGAATCGAAACTTTGAGGATTTCCGTCGACACAGTAATTCTGTCAAAGACTGTAAGGTACGTGGAACAGCAGATGAACGGAATGGATTGAGTCCTGAAAAGAGATTTAAGATGAACGTCATTAAAAGTAAAAACCAACGTAATGGAATGACGTCTAATGCAATAATGTGACGCAAATGGAATTAGATTAGAAAATGAGACACTAAAAGTAGTAGATGAGTTTTGTTATTTCGACAGCAAAATTACTATGGGTGGCAGAAGTAGAGAGGATATAAATGGACGCTGGTAGTAGGAAGGATAGCATCGTCGAGAAAGAATAATTTGTTAACATGGAACGTAAATTTTAGCCTTAGGATTTCTTTTCTGAAGGTATTTCCTTCGTTGATGCCTTATATTGATATGAAGCTTGGACTAAAAGAAGTTCAGACAAGAAGAGAATAGAGCTTTCAAAGTATGGTGGATCTGAAGAGTTGTGATGATTGGGAGGGAAGATCAAATGTAAATTGACGGAAAAAGGATCTCAACACCAAAACTCATTAAAGAAAGGTAGTAGCTCCACTATGAGGATGCAGATCAGCTTTGCTTTAAATATACCCTGTAACGGTATTCAGCGCTAGTTACCTTTGAGAATGGACGTGGTGAGTTGACGTTAGTCAAGAAGGCCTTTAAGGAAACAAAGACTGCATTATCAACCCTCCCCGAGTTTGAACGAGGTCCTGTAATAGGGCTACGGGAAGTTGGATGTTCATTCTGCGATATTGATAAGGACTTGGCGGGAATGTAGGCACTGCACGTGATTGCTGGCAACAGTGGTCAGAAGAATGTACAGTCGCAAGAAGACCGGGCTCTAGAAGGTCACGGGGCACTACCTAGAGGGAAGACCATGGTTTTCGGCTTATTCTTCTGGTGAATTGTACTGCATCTGCAGCAGCAATTTGAGCAGCATCTGGCACCACAGTGACACAATGAACCGTTTATGATAATTCTCATTTATTATTGTTTATTCTCAGTGGCACAATTTTTATTAGGTTACGTGTTAAAAGTAGTCACATCAGTACTCTAACACGTGTTCCTGAGTAGAAAAGATGGGTTGCCGACAACGCTGCTTCGATCTAAATATGATGCAAAGTGATCGAAAAATGTAATCTAATTAAAAATATGCAGCAGAGATGGAACAATAAGTGAGAATCATCCTAATTATCTAACAAGATGCTGAATCTCACAAGTCGATTATGTCGACTATAATGACAACGAACTGTTACATATCTGTTACTTTCAAGGGCAGCTCCGATGCTACTTTCAAGGGCAGCCCCGAGCCAGACGCCTTGCAGCATGAGTATCACCGATCCCAAACCACCGCCATCTGGAACTTCTGTGGTGTGAAACGAGAATTCATAGGAGGGCTTCTGAAGTAATCTGGTTCTTCTTCGGTGCCAGTGATGGTAGTGTGTAGATTATAAAAAGGCCAGTTAATGGCCTGCAATCAGTCTTTCTGTGTTTAGACACACTGGATCCACACCTGGAGTTATGGCCTGAGCTGTGATTTTGTATGACGACAGGAGCACTCTAATGATTATCCAACGCACTGTGACTGCAAAACTGTACGTCAGTCTGCTGACTGGACCTGTTATGCTACCATTCGTGAATAGAATTCCAGGGGGTGTTTCCGAACAGAATACCGCTCGTCCACATACCGCTGCTGTAACGCAACAAGCTCTACGGAGCGTTCAATGTTTCCTTGGCCTGCTCGATCACCAGATCCATCTCCAACCGAGCACACATGCCGCATCATCGGACGACAACTCCAGCGTCATCCACAAACTACATTAGCCGTCCCTCTATTGACCGACCAAGTGTTACACGCATGGAATTCTACCCCACAAACTGACCTCCAGCACCTGGACATCACAATGCGCGCGCGTTTGGAAGCTTGCATTCAATAGCCTGCCGGTTATGCCGGTTATTAATGTAGCAGCAGTTCACATTCCAATGGCGTATCTCACGCTTACATTAACCTCTGATCTTGCAATGTTATTCACTTAAATATGTTACCTAGACAAATGTAAATTTCACTACTCTTCGTTAATTATTTTTTGATGTTGCGATTATTATTCCGTCAGTGTGAAATGAGAAAATACTGAATCGACTTGGGGAGAAACTAAATGTGTGGGACGACTTGACAAAGATAACGGGCAGTTGACAAGACACATCCTGAGGCATCAGGATATTATTAATTTGGCAATGGGAGGAAGGAAGTAAGGGGGTAGCGTGTGAGACGGGTAAAACTGTGGACGCAGTCTAAGGTACGGATGCAGTAAACAGATTGAAATGGATGTACCTTGAGAACGTTATTCAGCGATAAAGAGACTTGGAAAGGATAGACCACCAAAAAATTGTAAAGGTTTTCACTTTATTTAACTGACGCAGTTATCTACTTTACAGGTTTGGGCAAATGGAGAAATGTGCAGAAACGTGTACGTCACGAAATGTTGTCAGAGCATACAGTACACCATCATTCTCTTGGACAAGAGGAGCTGACGAGGTTGAGGGTCATAGACCTATCCAACTGGCTTGCTTGAGAGACGACGTCCAGCACTCGGAACACGTGCGTTGACCAGCACATAGAGTTTAACAAAAACACATTCCATTCATTGACGCTGTAGACAGTACCAGACGATTATATTTCTTGTTCATATGCAATTAATACGAATTTGGGAGATGCACTTGATTATTTATTTGGTTTCCACCATGTCGTACATTGCAGGGTATAGAGAAGAGCGTTGTGGTGAAACGAATAAACAGAATGCAGACGTCACACGAAACACAGAAAAAATAAAACGTAACATCAAATATATGTATAAGTAGCCCTCACAAACTCACAAAATTAGAGAAGATATACATATTACTGGAGTATCTGCACCATAATTGATACATATGTGTAACTAACTTTTCACATTGCAGCTGTTACGGCTTTTGATTTATCCATTATTTTCAAATACTGTATAATGTGTAACGGCAGCCTGCATTCGGTAATAGAGCGTCTCTTGTCCCAGTCCCGGACAGTTTCGTACCGTCTACATCATCACACTTGCTTTGCCAACACTTTACACAGTTTCATTGCTTACACGTAACTATGACTTTTCTCTATATAGGGCAGAATTTCTAAAGAAAAGTGAGCTGGTAACTTGGATAAAAGAATGAGGGAAAAAGGTATGAAGTGGAATTATTAAGTCAGATGAAAATCATAGCCTTTGGTATCGAAGCACACCTCTAATTTCTGACGTTAGAATCACAATAATCACTGTGTTATAATTCCTGCGGTAAGACCAATATTATATTGAAAATATGAATGTGTAGGAACTTAAATTCATAACTTATTCTGTTGTTACCATAAAGATTAACATCTTCAATAGGACCATGCGGACACAGCCAGTTGTAATTGCATTACACTGAACATCTCATGCGACGAAGAAGATGTGTCTGCACTGCGTATTATCTACGGCGAGCGAGATGACCAACAATAGGCAACGGCAGGCGACAACGCGGGCACTTCTGCATCTACATCTACATTTTAATATACATAGTTGCCCTCAAATCACACCCAATTGCCTGTCAGAGGGCTCATCGAAACCCCTTCACACTAATTCTCTATTATTCCGCGCGGAAAAACCGAACACCTATATCTCCCCGCTAGAACTCTGACTTCTCTTATTGATGATCGTTTTACCCTTTGTAGGTCTGCGGCAACAAAATGTTTACGCATTCTGTGGAGAAAGTTGTCAATTGAAATTTCGTGAGAACCGCCGCAACGGAAAGCGCCTTTGATTTAATGATTTCCACTCCAAATCCTGTATCATGTCCGTGATACTCTCTCCCGTATATCTCGGTAACACAACACCTGCAGCCCCTGTCTGAACTTCTCCACATACTCCGTTAATCCTATTGTAATATCTCTTTATATTCGATGAATTATTCTGATACAATTCTACCCTTGAATGACGTTTACTAATTACTCGCAGAATCCATGCGCAAAGTAGTTTCATACAATGGCTATGCCATGAGCGCATAATTAGTACTCTCTCTGGTTGTTGTTAGAAAAAGCTTCCGAGATTGTCTTCGTGCCGATTAGCCTGAGCTTGGTTTGAAGAATTGTAATCTGGTTATTGAGATTTATGACAGAAGATAACTGAGACGAAATTGTACGATTAAAAGGGAAATATACACTCCTGGAAATGGAAAAAAGAACACATTGACACCGGTGTGTCAGACCCACCATACTTGCTCCGGACACTGCGAGAGGGCTGTACAAGCAATGATCACACGCAAGGCACAGCGGACACACCAGGAACCGCGGTGTTGGCCGTCGAATGGCGCTAGCTGCGCAGCATTTGTGCACCGCCGCCGTCAGTGTCAGCCAGTTTGCCGTGGCATACGGAGCTCCATCGCAGTCTTTAACACTGGTAGCATGCCGCGACAGCGTGGACGTGAACCGTATGTGCAGTTGACGGACTTTGAGCGAGGGCGTTTAGTGGGCATGCGGGAGGCCGGGTGGACGTACCGCCGAATTGCTCAACACGTGGGGCGTGAGGTCTCCACAGTACATCGATGTTATCGCCAGTCGTCGGCGGAAGGTGCACGTGCCCGTCGACCTGGGACCGGACCGCAGCGACGCACGGATGCACGCCAAGACCGTAGGATCCTACGCAGTGCCGTAGGGGACCGCACCGCCACTTCCCAGCAAATTAGGGACACTGTTGCTCCTGGGGCATCGGCGAGGACCATTCGCAACCGTCTCCATGAAGCTGGGCTACGGTCCCGCACACCGTTAGGCCGTCTTCCGCTCACGCCCCAACATCGTGCAGCCCGCCTCCAGTGGTGTCGCGACAGGCGTGAATGGAGGGACGAATGGAGACGTGTCGTCTTCAGCGATGAGAGTCGCTTCTGCCTTGGTGCCAATGATGGTCGTATGCGTGTTTGGCGCCGTGCAGGTGAGCGCCACAATCAGGACTGCATACGACCGAGGCACACAG